>NC_092336.1:391817500-393241250 GCF_046630445.1 Rutidosis leptorrhynchoides | reverse complement strand
AAGTCTTCTGAAAAAGACACGCGTTTCTTGATTTAGGTCATGAAGTTGTCGTCTAGACCAGCTGTAGGTTGACGAAAAATCTAGAAAAATCATCACTAAAATCAGCAGGAAATCCATGGACCTTAGCATTAAACAGGGTCGCCAAGTGGTCAGACTTATCCTAACCATGAGAGGATATGTCTCGTAAAATGGGGAGGACGCTGTGCAAATTAGCTTGATAAGACTAATGAATCAGATCCCCAGAAAGAATAATCTCCTTAAATATTAAAAATCAGCTTTTAAGACTGATATTACTCAATCCTAGAGATTGATCTTAAAGATTGAGAATTACAAACTCATGAAATTCAATGATATCTAAACTCGAGCTTGAACGAGAAAATATTTTGATCAAAATTACAAACCGATTTGTTTTCTGAAAACCCATTTTCAATGCGTTCATTACCATTGAACGTAAAATCCTAGGAATTCACCTGAAATTCATTAGGTCACCTGAACCAAATCGGGTGTCAACCGTAAGAACGGTGGTTGCATAGCATGGTCGAAGACAGGACCTTGTGCCAGACCGAAAAATTATAAGGGTGAGCTTTACTATTGCTCCTACCAAGGATAGTAATTGCATCCGACACGTTATAGACCATAATTAAAAGCATGTCAGGGGACATTGCCTTAACAGTTGCTTGTTCAACGCTTTCCTTTACAACCGGACGGTAGTTTATCGAAAGGTAATATACGGAACAAGTATACTGGACGTATTGCTTTCCTAATACAAGGTTAGCAAGTGGGTGACACAAAACCGTAAATTTTGAGCTAAAATTTTCAAATCTGAAACCCACCAAACCCACAAAAATATTTTGCAAACACCGGTGAAGGATTATTCTGGAAAACCTATCTAGGGTAAAAGCTAGATTCAATTTTCAAAAGATCAAATATTTTCATAAAGATCCAATTTCCTTAAAGGATCTAAATTTTCATAGTCATGTGGGACTGTAAGCCACAACGTTACTACCATTGTTTATACCGCCGTATATAAATCACTGATGTACAAAGTGTGAAGAATAAAGAAGTGATTCTAGTATTTTTATTTTAAGACTATATTGCTTGAGGACAAGCAACGCTCAAGTGTGGGAATATTTGATAATGCTAAAAACGAACATATATTTCATAGCATTATCTCTCAAGAAAGACAAGCTTTTAGTTGCAATTGTCCTATTTACAAGTGATATTCGTTTAAATAATAAAAGGTGAAGACAAAAGACAGATTCGACGAATTAAAGATGCAAACGACCAAAAAGCTCAAAAGTACAAAATACAATCAAAGTAGTTCCAATTATTGATGAGAAACGTCTCGAAATTACAAGAGTACAAGACGCGAAACGCAAAATACAATATATTAAATTGTACGCAAGGACGTTCGAAAATTCGGAACCGGGACCAAAGTCAACTCTCAACACTCGACGCGACGGACCAAAAATTTCAAGTCAACTATGCATAAGAATAAAATAATATATATAATTAATTATATATATTATTATATAATATATTTTTATGCAGCCCACGTTTTGGATCTAATATGTGAGCTATTTTCAGACCTCCGCACTAGTGGTACTTTTGTGTAGGAAACCTCAGCACTCGCGGAACTCTACAGTGCAACGTGGGCCTATAAAAGCCATCGAATTCTGCACGAATTTTACATCTTTTTCCTTTCAATCTCTCACTCATATATATATATTTATATTTATATTATAATTTTAATTTTAATTTTAATTTCTAATAATAAGGGTATGTTAGCGAATGTTGTAAGGGTGTAAGTCGAATTTCTGTCCGTGTAACGCTACGCTATTTTTAATCACTGTAAGTTATGGTTAATGTTATTTTTTTTAATGTCTCGTAGCTAAGTTATTATTATGCTTATTTAATACCGAAGTAATCATGATGTTGGGCTAAATATTAAAATTGGGTAATTGGGCTTTGTACCGTAATTGGGGTTGGACAAAAGAACGACACTTGTGGAAATTAGACTATGGGCTATTAATGGGCTTTATATTAACTAAATGATACCTCGTTAATTTAATATATAGACTTATAATTTGACGTATTTATATATAACCACATACGCTTGACTGGGTACGGTGGGCGGGATATCTATAAATACCAATAATTGTTCATTTTACCGGACACAAAATTTGATTAATAGTTAATATACTTGTTGAAACAGGGGTGGATTACATTCAAGGGTAATTGGTATAATTGTTAACAAAGTAGTAAAACCTTGGTTTACACGCAGTCGAAAACCTGGTGTATTCATTAAACAAAGTATTAAGACTTTGTTACAATTTGAATCCCCAATTAGTTGGAATATTTGACTTCGGGAATAAGAATAATTTGACGAAAGCTTTCGCACTTTATATTTATGACTGATGGACTATTATGGATAAATCCGTATGGACATATTAAATAATCCAGGATAAAGAACAATTAACCCATGGGAATAAACTAAAAATCAACACGTCAAACATCATAATTACGGAAGTTTAAATAAGCATAATTCCTTTATTTCATATTTAATTTCCTTTATTTCATATTTAATTGAACTTTTAATTATCGCACTTTTATTTATTATTATTGTATTTAATTGCACTTTTAATTTTCGTACTTTTTAATTATCGCAATTTTATTTTATCGCACTTTTATTTATCGCAATTTCATTATCGTTATTTACTTTACGCTTTAAATTAAGTCTTTTTATTTATTTAATATTTTACATTAGGTTTTAAATGCGACTAAAGTTTTAAAATCGACAAACCGGTCATTAAACGGTAAAAACCCCCTTTTATAATAATAATATTACTTATATATTTTTGTATTTTTACAAATATAGTTTTTAAATATATAGCGTTAAGCTTGTTTAAAAGTCTCCCTGTGGAACGAACCGGACTTACTAAAAACTACACTACTGTACGATTAGGTACACTGCCTATAAGTGTTGTAGCAAGGTTTAGGTATATCCATTCTATAAATAAATAAATATCTTGTGTAAAATTGTATCGTATTTTATAGTATTTCGTTGTAAAAATAATACTATTTCCTAGTACACCTCGCACACATCAATGATCAAAATCGAATATTGTAACATCCTCAAGTGGGCCTAGATGTAAGATTACTAGATTGCCCTTAAGTTGGTGTTGCGTTATTATATGCTTTTATTTTTATTTAATGTTTATTATTAATTAATGATGAGGTTAGGACCAGTTTGTGACAAGGGTCACAGAACAGGTTTGTTTATTTAATTTGGACTTCGTTTGGTTTTCCAAATGATGTACGAAAGATATCAGATAACTGATAAATACCCGTGTGCCATACAGTGTGGGATTTTAACCCACTTTTGATGCCTTATGCAGTGCATTTCTTGCACTTTCCAGACCCTTCCCAAATATTACCCCGTACCTAAATTCTTCCCCTTTGAAACCCTAATTGCTAAAACTAGTTCTTGAGCTCAAATTGTTCTTGGAATCGTGTTCTTTGTTGTCTACTGATTCTAACAAGGTAAGAAACATGTGTTTTTGTGTTCAATTCGTGGTTAAATTCATAGTTTTGTGTAAGTTTTGTAAAAAGCTTGATTTTGTGTCAAAACCCATGAATTTGATGTTGTTATAATCCAAACTTTGTGGGTTTATAGTCTATAACATGTAGTGATTGAGTTGTGGTAAGTTTTGGTGTCGAAAATGAGCTCTAGATCGAGTTTTGGCGATTTTAGCTTGAAGTCCGTAACTTGTGTTCAGCTTCTGAAGAAGATGAACACAGTCGGCTGACTGTCGGTCGACAGTCGACCGACTGAGGGTTGAACCGGCCGATTAACGAAGACAACCGACCGACTGAGATTTACATTCGGCCGATTGAGGTAATACCAAGTGAGTCGACCGACTGAGAAGGTCAGTCGACCGATTGTGTAGACAGTCGACCGACTGTCAGTGTCAGTCGACCGACTGAGGGTCCAGGGCAGAATATTTTACCAAAGTGTTGAGTTTTAGCCGTTATGCTGCCCGTTTGTATTTTGATGATTTTGATGTAAATTTTGAAAGTGCATAAGTGTTAAGGAGAAAATTTTTAGCGGACAGTTTTCTGACAAAATTTTCTGTATTGTGTTATTTGGTGTTTATGGACATAAACTAACTCGTGTATATGTATTTCTCAGGAGAAAAGGAGAAAGAGAAGGTTCAGTGATTAGATAACTGAACACCTTCTCGTTTGCCCGTAATCGGTGAGTGGGACTAACTGGAGAATATAGTATATTGTAGCATGTTATATTATGACTGCCATGCTTGTTAGGTATACTTATTGTTCTGGATAGTTAGTTTTGTGATGACTGCATGTTAGTTGATGCTTGTCTGCTGGAGCCCAGTGCGTCCCTATTGTGTGGTAGCCTCGTTAGGAGAGATCAACCTGCGGGTTGGGTTCCTCTGTGGTAGCCTAGACAGCCGTGGTGTATATATATGTGAATGACGCGTCCGTCGCGTGTGGATTATGTATATACATACGGTGGTGGAGGAACTTCTGGTAAGCCCCAGCCCGATCAACTGGTGGTTAATGGTTTGGCCGAGCCGCCAGAGTCTCTGTAGACGGCACTTGGGTGATGTTTGTGTGTTAGCTCTTTGTGACATGATTAGTATAACTGTTCTGTATACTATTGCCTGTGGTTAGTCGTACTCACTTAGCTTCGTGCTAATTCCCCTCCATCTCCTCCCTGCAGGTTATTAGCTTTTGTAGAGATGATGCTTTTGGGGAGAAGACGGGGCATGCTGATGTTATGTTTGACAGGAGCCAACTCTGATGTGTCTTTTCCTATAAAACTAAACTTTTGTTGAAACGTCACGTGACACCATATGTATTAGTTAAATGCTAGCTGTCAACTGTTTTGGTTATGTAATTATGATATGTTTATATTATTATAATGGTTTAATTAACGTTAATGCTTCCGCCACGTATTTATAAAAAAAAAAAAAAATATCAGCGGTGTCACAAGTTGGTATCAGAGCTGAGTTTGGCAGCATGTGCATTGTGATCTGAATGTCATGTTCCCAAACTTAGTAAAGTCATGTCAAACATAACATGCCGGGGATGGGTTAAGTGAGTACTAGGACAAGTTGTGTGTTAGTTGGTAGTACTAACCGAGTTTATACTAAGCTTTGGTGTGAGTGTTGTGGTAGTGCAGTAATGGCAGATAATGAAGCTAACGCTACTGGCCCTACCGCCCCCAGAACTGGTACATTCAGAGCCGCTGACGAAGATGGGCACGTTTCATCAGAGGAAGAAACCTCCCAAGAAGTTATAAACCTACAGAGTCGATTATTAGAAGCTGTAATGAATTGGAACTCGCCGAAAACGCCAACAGAAATTAAGAGTTTTCTGGGTTTAGCAGGTTATTACCGCAGATTTATCAAAGATTTTTCTAAAATAGCAGGTCCGTTGACTAAGTTAACCAGAAAAGATGTAGCCTTTCGATGGACTGATGAACAAGAAAAGGCTTTTAAGACTCTCAAACAGTTGTTATGTCAAGCGCCAGTTTTAGCTTTACCAGAAGGAACAGAAGATTTTGTAGTCTATTACGATGCGTCACGTGCAGGTCTGGGATGTGTTTTGATGCAAAGAAATAAATTTATAGCGTATGCTTCATGACAGTTAAAGAATCATGAACGAAACTACCCTACTCATGATTTAGAGTTAACTGCAGTTGTGTTTGCTTTGAAGCTTTGGAGATACTATTTGTATGGTACACATTGTGAAATTTATACAGATCATCACAGCCTTCAATATCTCTTTTCGTAGAAGGAAGTCAATATGCGTCAACTACGAGGTTTAGAATTGATTAAAGACTATGATTGTGAGATTAAATACCATCCGGGTAAAGCAAATGTGGTTGCAGATGCTCTGAGTCGCAAGAAAACAGTCGAAAATGTCAGATTTATGAGAATTGAGCTAGTTTCAGACTTGATCGATCGTTTGAAAACCGTTCAGTTAGTAGCATTAAATGATGAAAACCTAAAGACTGAGCTAATGAAGAAAAGAAAATTTGACCTATGCAATGATTCTAGAGGATTAAAGACCTATAAAGACCGAATTTGGGTGCCTATGCTTGGAGATTTGAGAGATTTAATCCTTACTGAAGCGCATAAATCGAGATTATCAGTGCATCCAGGTAGTACAAAGATGTATAGAGATTTAAAAACATTGTATTGGTGGCCGACAATGAAGACAGATGTTGCAAGTTTCGTTGAAAAATGTCATATTTGTGCACAAGTTAAAGCAGAACATCAGAAACCGTATGGGTCTTTACGACAGTTAGAAATTCCTCAGTGGAAATGGGATCACATAACGATGGATTTTGTAACCAAGTTACCCCGAACCCAGAAAGGACATGACATGATCTGGGTGATAGTGGATCGTCTGACAAAGAGTGCTCACTTTTTAGCTACTCGTGAAACAGCTTCGTTGAGTGATTTAGCAGAATTGTACTTGAAAGAGATTGTTAGCCGACATGGTGTGCCGTTGTCTATAGTTTCCGACAGAGATACTAGGTTTGTATCGAACTTCTAGAACAGTTTGCAGCAGAATCTAGGTACGCGTGTGAATCTTAGTACAGCTTATCATCCTCAGACAGATGGTCAGAGTGAGCGAACAATTCAGACATTAGAAGACATGTTGAGAGCGTGTGTCTTAGAATATGGTGGTTCTTGGGATTCGCATCTTCCTTTGATAGAGTTTGCTTACAACAATTCATATCACTCGAGTATCGGTATGCCGCCGTATGAAATGTTGTATGGTCGAAAGTGCAGAACTCCTACACGTTGGTTAGAAGCAGGTGAGAAACAATTTGCAGGTCCCGAAATTGTTCAGATAACCGCAGAAAAAGTTGAAATTGCACGTGAGAAGTTAAAAGCAGCTAGAGATAGACAAAAGATGTATGCTGATCCGCGCAGGCGTCCGGTAACATTTGATGTAGGTGATCGTGTTTACTTAAAGGTTTCGCCATGGAAAGGGGTTATCAGATTTGGTAAACGTGGTAAGTTAGCGCCGAGATTTATTGGACCATTTCCAATCAAAGAGATTTTAAATGATCAGACCGTTGTTTTGGATCTTCCTTCAGAGTTAGCAGGGATTCATAACACCTTCAATGTGTGCTATTTGAGAAAATGCAAGGTAGAGGATGAAAGTTTGATTCTTCCGCTGAAGGATTTGAAAGTGGATTTAAGTAAAAAGTTAGTAGAAGAACCGATTAAGATAGTGGACAAGAAAGTCACCAAGTTAAGAAGGAATCTGATTCCAATGGTGTTAGTAGAGTGGCGACACAGTTTAGGTTCCAACCTAACGTGGGAAACCGAGGAGTTAATGAGGACGCGCTATCCCCAGTTGTTTGACCTTGATCAGATTCCGAGGACGGAATCTTCTTAAGGGGGGTAGATTTGTAACATCCTCAAGTGGGCCTAGATGTAAGATTACTAGATTGCCCTTAAGTTGGTGTTGCGTTATTATATGCTTTTATTTTTATTTAATGTTTATTATTAATTAATGATGAGGTTAGGACCAGTTTGTGACAAGGGTCACAGAACAGGTTTGTTTATTTAATTTGGACTTCGTTTGGTTTTCCAAATGATGTACGAAAGATATCAGATAACTGATAAATACCTGTGTGCCATACAGTGTGGGATTTTAACCCACTTTTGATGCCTTATGCAGTGCATTTCTTGCACTTTCCAGACCCTTCCCAAATATTACCCCGTACCTAAATTCTTCCCCTTTGAAACCCTAATTGCTAAAACTAGTTCTTGAGCTCAAATTGTTCTTGGAATCGTGTTCTTTGTTGTCTACTGATTCTAACAAGGTAAGAAACATGTGTTTTTGTGTTCAATTCGTGGTTAAATTCATAGTTTTGTGTAAGTTTTGTAAAAAGCTTGATTTTGTGTCAAAACCCATGAATTTGATGTTGTTATAGTCCAAACTTTGTGGGTTTATAGTCTATAACATGTAGTGATTGAGTTGTGGTAAGTTTTGGTGTCGAAAATGAGCTCTAGATCGAGTTTTGGCGATTTTAGCTTGAAGTCCGTAACTTGTGTTCAGCTTCTGAAGAAGATGAACACAGTCGGCTGACTGTCGGTCGACAGTCGACCGACTGAGGGTTGAACCGGCCGATTAACGAAGACAACCGACCGACTGAGATTTACATTCGGCCGATTGAGGTAATACCAAGTGAGTCGACCGACTGAGAAGGTCAGTCGACCGATTGTGTAGACAGTCGACCGACTGTCAGTGTCAGTCGACCGACTGAGGGTCCAGGGCAGAATATTTTACCAAAGTGTTGAGTTTTAGCCGTTATGCTGCCCGTTTGTATTTTGATGATTTTGATGTAAATTTTGATGTAAATTTTGAAAGTGCATAAGTGTTAAGGAGAAAATTTTTAGCGGACAGTTTTCTGACAAAATTTTCTGTATTGTGTTATTTGGTGTTTATGGACATAAACTAACTCGTGTATATGTATTTCTTAGGAGAAAAGGAGAAAGAGAAGGTTCAGTGATTAGATAACTGAACACCTTCTCGTTTGCCCGTAATCGGTGAGTGGGACTAACTGGAGAATATAGTATATTGTAGCATGTTATATTATGACCGCCATGCTTGTTAGGTATACTTATTGTTGTGGATAGTTAGTTTTGTGATGACTGCATGTTAGTTGATGCTTGTCTGCTGGAGCCCAGTGCGTCCCTATTGTGTGGTAGCCTCGTTAGGAGAGATCAACCTGCGGGTTGGGTTCCTCTGTGGTAGCCTAGACAGCCGTGGTGTATATATATGTGAATGACGCGTCCGTCGCGTGTGGATTATGTATATACATACGGTGGTGGAGGAACTTCTGGTAAGCCCCAGCCCGATCAACTGGTGGTTAATGGTTTGGCCGAGCTGCCAGAGTCTCTGTAGACGGCACTTGGGTGATGTTTGTGTGTTAGCTCTTTGTGACATGATTAGTATAACTGTTCTGTATACTATTGCCTGTGGTTAGTCGTACTCACTTAGCTTCGTGCTAATTCCCCTCCATCTCCTCCCTGCAGGTTATTAGCTTTTGTAGAGATGATGCTTTTGGGGAGAAGACGGGGCATGCTGATGTTATGTTTGACAGGAGCCAACTCTGATGTGTCTTTTCCTATAAAACTAAACTTTTGTTGAAACGTCACGTGACACCATATGTATTAGTTAAATGCTAGCTGTCAACTGTTTTGGTTATGTAATTATGATATGTTTATATTATTATAATGGTTTAATTAACGTTAATGCTTCCGCCACGTATTTATAAAAAAAAAAAAAATCAGCGGTGTCACAAATATGCCCCTTTTTAGTCTGGTAATCTAAGAATTAGGGAACTGACCCCTAATTTTAAATGCCCCGTTCATATCGATTATAAACGTTACATAATAATTGATTTCATAGCGAGGTACTGACCTCTATATGATACGTTTTACAAACATTGCATTCGTTTTTAAAAGACAAACTTTCATTACATCGAAAGTTGACGGCATGCATACCATTTCATAATATATCCAACTATAATTGACTTAATAATAATCTTGATGAACTTAATGACTCGAATGCAACGTCTTTTGAAATATGTCATGAATGACTCCAAGTGATATCTCTAAAATGAGCAAATGCACATCGGAAGATTTCTTTCATACCTGAGAATAAACATGCTTTAAAGTGTCAACTAAATGGTTGGTGAGTTCATTAGTTTATCATATTCAATCATTTCCAATAATATAATAGACCACAAGATTTCATTTTTCATAAACATCATTCTCATATCAGGCATTTCGCAAACTGCATAGAGATAAAAATCATTCATATGGATTGGACACCTGGTAATCGACCTTAACAAGATGCATATAGAATATCCCCATCATTCCGGGACAACCTTCGGACATGAAAAATTCGAAGTACTAAAGCATCCGGTACTTTGGATGGGGCTCGTTAGGCCCGATAGATCTATCTTTAGGATTCGCGTCAATTAGGGTGTCTGTTCCCTAATTCTTAGATTACCAGACTAAAAAGGGGCATATTCAATTTCGATAATCCAACCATAGAATGTAGTTTCGATTACTTGTGTCTATTTCGTAAAACATTTATAAAAGCAGCGCATGTATTCTCAGTCCCAAAAATATATATTGCAAAAACATTTAAAAAGGGAGCAAATGAAACTCACAATACTGTATTTTGTAGTAAAAATACATATGACGACATTGAATAAGTGTAGGGTTGGCCTCGAATTCACGAACCTATATTGATTATATATGTTAAGACATATAATGAGCATGTAATAGTAATCAAACTATTTTCTATATTATATATCATATTACTTATAATAATATATTTATTATTTCAATATTATATATATATATATATATATATATATATATATATATATATATATATATATATATATATATATATATATATATATATATGCGTGTGTGTGTGTGTGTGTGTATGTGTGTTATATTAATTTTATACACATAAGTGTTTATTTCTTTTATATGATATTACTAATAATATTTTTATATATCTAATTAAAATATATTTATTTCACATATGTAGCTTAATTGATATTATATAATAATAAATAATAACATTTTATTTTTAAAAAACAAAGTAGTATGTAATATTTATATATAGTTGTTATATATGTATTAGATTTATTTTTATATAGATAACTTTTGATTTGTTAAAATAATAATTTTAATCATACTAAAATAGTGTTCATAATAATAATAATGATGATATTAATTTTGATAATAATACTGGCCATTTATTTGTAGTAATAATAATAAGAATATTTATAATAATAAATAATTTTACTTAATAATGATAATAATAATAATAATAATAATAATAATAATAATAATAATAATAATAATAATAATAATAATAATAATAATAATAATAATAATAATAATAATAATAATAATAATAATAATAATAATAATAATGAGACTACCTTAGAGAATAAGCTTCCAAAAAAATATGTCACAGCCCGGGCTCGAACCCGCGATTTCTTACTAACCTAAAACCCCTTAAACCATTCTGTTGTTTCTAATTTTCTATTCTAAATATGATTTTAATTTTATTTATCTTGTAGGCAGCTGTATATCATCTTTTTCATTATTATTAGAAATTTGTTTATCATTATCATTCATCTTAAATCTCATCACCATGATTCTGTATTCACGGTTCTCATCCCCTATCATCATATCTAAAATCATAATCATTGTTTCCTCACATCATACGATCATCAATATTTCTTGTTCATCATCACCACATGCATCTTACGATCATAATCATTATCATCTCCAAACTTCTAGGCCCAATAGCAATATAAGCCTTGGCCCAACAGAAAGATATAAACCTTGGCAAACAGAATATCAATTATACGGCCCAGTTAAATGATTAAATGAATTGAGTATAGCATGAACTTTTAGAACGATTTAATAAAAAAAATCACATGCACTCATCATTATTTCATCATCATCACCTCATCTTCCATTAACATAAAACACAATCATTAAATCATAAAACATACTTTCCATTATTCTTGGATCCTTGTTTAAAAGTTTCATCATCGTGTGACATGGAATAGTACAGCTGCACTTCAGATGATCTATTGAAACAGGAAAAACAAAATAGTCATAACAGGAACTTACAACAGGTAATTCAAATGTATTAACAGGCTATGGGTGATCGTAACAGTCACAGTGAGTTTGGGTTTGGTTTTAATGGGTTTGTCTCAGTTTGGTTTTGCTACAATCGATTGAAAACCAAGGATTAGCAGTAGCATGATCGTGGGTTTTGTGGTGGTATTTACAGTGGCTGCAGCAGGTATAGCAGTTGTTTAGGGGTGGCGATTGGTGGGTTATGATGCTGTGGAGTGACGGTTGAAGCAGAAAACAATAGCATGTATCTAACAATTAATCGATGATCGTGATGGATGATGGGTTTGTATAAATGAAAATGAGGGTTGTGTGTCGTTTATGTCAACAACAAAAACAAGAACAAATTGGTTTCGATGGTTGTATGTCTCCAGTTCAAACACAGAAACAAGCAGGAGTAGCTTGGTTTGCCTTTCGAAATAGATAGAAACAGAAACTGTATAATGCAGTAGCAGTTTCCACGATGATTTGGTTTTGGGTGTTCTTCGAAAAAGAGAAGAAAGAAAAAAATAGATTGTAATAATGGGTGATGGTTGTGAGTTGTAGGGTGACGGATGGTGTACGGGTTGATTAAACAGCAAAATACGTAAGCATCCATGGTGTTTGAGTGGTGTATTGTGGTGTTGGAAGGTGGTGTGTTGGGATCGTTGGTGGTCTTAGTTAACAGTAACGACAACAACTTATGTGGGTTTGATGCGGTTTCGAGTGGTGATTGTCATAGTGCTAGTTTGAAACGATACAAGTGAAGGTTGTTAGATCTATTAGTTTGTTACACGTTGTAGAAGTGTTTGGCTAGTTTAGTTGGATAATTAAATAAATAGCATATAGTTATATGTGCTAGGTTCTTGTTTAAGTTATGTACTTGGTCTTTGAATTAATAGAAGTGGTTCAAGGTTGAAGATGGTTGCCGGTGGTTTACGAAGAACAATAAGCAGGAAGTTTGAAATGGGTTATTAATAAGTTTGTTCCTGGTTTGGTTCAAACAGGAAACGGGAATATGTAAAAGGTTGATAGATGGTTAAGTGGTATAGTTGTGGTTAGTAGAACAAGAAGGAAGTGAAAAGAATATCTTTCACTTGTATGCATAATGCATATGTATATTAATTAGATTATGGAATCGAACAAAAATAGTAAATCATATAATAATAATATCATATCTCAATTTAAATTGAAACGTGCATAGACAACAGTTTTCCTATCGACAGTTTTCACGGACTATTATTTCGTACTCCGTTGTTAAATCAGTGGCGGATAAAAAGTGTTCAGAAAAATCTCATATTTTTAAATTAACTATTTTTATTTATTTTGGTCATTATGGTATAAAATTCGATCCTTAATTTGTTAAATAAAAATTACATCAACTGTCCCTCTCAATTCTGGGTAAAATAAAAAAAGTGTTAAAACTTAACAAATAGTTCCTAAATACATTTTTTATAAGCCTAAAATTTATAGAACTCATTTTCGTATCACCGTTTATTTTAAAATTACATAAGTTTGAATTTAACTTGCTTAATATCAATCGGAACATTAAACGAGTATTACAATCATTTAATATTTATTTTTAATATACATTATATCTATATATATATAGATTCATTTATAGTATAACTTCATTATCTTATATTATTTTATTTTACATATTTATTTCTAATACTTAAATAGTATTTTATTTCAATTTATATTTCAAATCATTATATATATACATTTAAATATATATGTATCTATTTATAATTAGTTGTTCGTGAATCGTCGGGAATGGTCAAAGATTAATTGAACACATGAACATAGTTTTTCAAAGTTTTTGAGATTTCAACATTACAGACTTTGCTTATCGTGTCGGAAATATATAAAGATTAAGTTTAAATTTGGTTGGAAATTTCCGGGTCGTCACAGTACCTACCCGTTAAAGAAATTTCGTCCCGAAATTTGATTAGGATGGTCATGGCTGACAATAAGTATGTTTTCATGACGCATACGAGCTGAAAATTAAAGTTTTATCATCAGCAAGTAACATGGATAAAACAATTGGTTCATGTGAAGCGTACGAGTGAAGCTATCACAAAAAAAAATGAAATGAATAAATGTAGGTTCGTCTTAACCGGTGACGTAGTCACGGTTGATTTTTGGAATTCAAGGATTTAGAGAAAATATTCGTAATAAGATTTGATTCTTCGGTAATTAAGGAAATTAGGATCTTCTTTGATTAAATGCGATAATCTATTTCGATTGCTCTGTCGAATATTTCACTATAAATCCACCCTCTTCATTTCCTTTATATGTTGGAGTTCCATACTTTTATTTTCTCTTCCCGACTTTAAGTCAAGCAAATAATGGTCCAAAATTCGTAGGTATGGAGTTTCGAATGAACATGACTAATGTTTAAAGAGAGATATTGTAATAGCACGATCTTGATTGGTTAAATTACCAGAATTCAAGAGAAAATATAGGACTATCAAGAAAATATGTTATTCATATGTTTATAGATTAGATAAAATGTAAGAGTCGTATAACATGGCACATGATGACGTTATAGTCTGTGAATCATAATGTTTCATTAGAAACTCAGCATGACTTACTGTAATATAATCACGTTGATCAAGTGTCATTATATTATACTAACTCATGCTTCAGTTCCCAACACTACTTCAATAACATTCATATTTTAAGTTCGAATTTTTCAGAAATTAGAAACTAAAATTGTTTCCTTTCTGATGTAACACTGATATCGCGAAGAGATAAATGATTTCAGATAAGAATAGTTATGAAAATATCTTCAGAAATATCGAGGATATTTATAATGAAAGATACGATGATATCTTAGAATTTCTAATATCGATGAATGATGATGAAGATTTGTCCGTAAAAGGTTAGAGTCAGGAGCCAGGTATTCGTTAATGACTTCAGCAGATACTGAATCATTTGGATTCTTTGAAGGCTGGTTTAGTCCTTGTGATTTATCCACAGCCTTCTTCATAGTTTGCTCAATTCATTTTCCAGTTCCAACTCTTTCGAGCTTTGCCAACATACTATTCTTTATCATCAAACTTCTGATGGTTAAGGTCGTTTACGGTTGTCTACAGTTTCTGCTGCTTCATTCAATTTTTTTCAACATTTAGAGTATTGATTCATAGACTGGGTGCTTTTCAGAATTTCAAAATGGAAGATCATAATTCTAAGGGATAAATGTTATATGCATACATATATCGGTTGATGTAGAAACGCTGCGAGATTCAAAATACTGATTGCTGATTTCTGGTAATTGGTATGGCAATTCTCGCTACAAGGTGCGGATGAGTATATGATAGGGTTTTAATGAACAAATATAATGGTTCTTCGGAGCGACTTAAGCCAATGAGTAATGAAGTTGTTGGTAAGTTTCTGCTAATGTGGTGGAATATAAACGGTTCTCCGATAACGATGACGAAAGGCAACTTATATTTCAAGTTATAATAAGGCTAATCCAAATGAAAATCGAAGTTGATTTGCTGGAGCTGTGACAAAATTGGCTAATTTGAAAAATAATTGCAATGTTATTTTCGGTAATAACAATGCCAAAGAAGCTAGCACAGATTCATGTTAAACGTTTACTCAGGTTCCGAGTGTTTTCAGGTGCATAACTATATGCATCAATCTTTTCTCCCGTAGATGAAGCGCGGTTGGTTCAGCCTCTCGATTGAGGTGTTTTCAAGAATCATGAAAGGTTTGAACGCAAATTGTAATCATCAAGATACAAATAAGGTTTAAGATGAAATCAAGTGGCAGACTTGAAGAATTGTTTAGTTTCATATGTTAAAATTAATATTTTAATTCATTTTAATTGTCCAATGTTAGTAGTACACAGTTAGTAGTTCAATAATTCATATGTATATAATATTCGAATTAATTAATTCGTATCGTGACCCATTGTATACATGTCTCAGACTCGATCACAACTAAAAGTATATATATTATTTTAGAATCAACCTCAACCCTGTATAGCTAACTCGATCATTACCGCATATAGAGTGTCTATGGTTATTCCAAATAATATATATAGATGCGTCGATATGATATGTCAAAACCTTGTATACGTGTCCCGATATTTAAATGCGTAAATAACAGTATTTAAATGACGATAAATATAGTGCGTAAAATAAATAACAGAAATTAAATGACGATAAATAAAATTGCTAGAATATAAATTGTGATAATTAAATGTAATAAGGAATTAACAGTTAGCTAGGAACAGTTAGCTAGGATTTTGTTAGCGTGGTTTCTTAACAAAATTTCTCATAGTTAATTTGTTTGTTTCTTACAATTTTATTTTTTGTCTAATGTTTTCTTCATTATACCACTTGTTAGATTCTGGTAAGTCAAAATCTAAATATGAATTTGAATGAAAATGGTTATTTTGTGGTGAACTGACTCGTATATCTTGTGGATGTAAGTAGGATAGTAAATGATTGTTGAATCGGAATTGAAGGATTTACAGTATAACATGTTAATATGAAAGCTAAATATTCCTCTTAAAATATTTTCACCATTAACAGTTTGTACGAAGGAATTTTTAATTACAATCTTTTTGAAAACATATATACATATATATTTTCTTCAGATGTAATCATGGATTTAATGAGTCAATAGGATATTGACCTCATTTGATTTTTCGTTAGATCTAGGATATATAATCTCTAAAACATTAGAAGTTATATAATCGTCATGTAAAACGAAGATAAATGATGTAGAACAAGATGTAGAACGAAGATTACGCTCGAGGTATAGATTGTGATGTTGAGGTGTGTGATGTTGAAACTTGGGTTGTTGGTGGTACTGGTGTTGATGATGGTGGTACTGTTGATGTCGGTGATGTTGTTGAAGCTGGTAAGTTTTGCACCATATTCTCCAAATTTATTACTCGAGCGCGAAGCTCGTTGACTTCTTCCATTACTCCAGGATGATTATCGGTCGGAACAAGCGAATGAATAAGGTTTAGAATTTGAGATAGTATATAATCATGTCGAGATACTCTGAAAATGAGAGAGAAAATGGTATTACGAACATGTTCGCCGGTAAGTGCTTCAGGTTCTTCACCAAGAGGTGAATTCGGTTGGTGGAAAGGATCGCCTTCTTCGCGTGTCTATTGATTAAGTCGACTACGAACTCATCCCCAATCCATCCAGAACTGAAGATGACTAATTGGTTGGTCCATTCCAGTCACACTGCTTTCGGAGCTCGAGTGGGATTCTATTTCGGAATCCGAGGGACTTGAACTAATGACGAATTCCATTTCGTACGATTGAATAAAGGATTTTTTTTATATGAAATGATTTTTTGGCTATCGGATGATATTCTAATTACATAGAATATCTATATATATAGAGAGCAAAAGATTTCGTAGATTACGGAGGAATTTACGGAATATATTAGGCAAAGTTTACAGTAACAAGTATGCTAAGATATGAATTAGCAAATACGCTAAGATATGAATCTTGTCTATACACTATTCATGCAATCAATGCAGTAAGATGTGTCTAGACTAAGAATGATAAGCAAATGATTCCCTAAGAATGATAAGCAGGTAATTTTCGACACGAAATGATAAGCAAAACTTTTGACATGCAGACACGGTCGAAGTCCAAACTCACTAATGCATCTAAACAACTATCAGTTAGACATACTGATGCAAGACCTGGTTCACTAAGACCAAAGCTCTGATACCAACTGAAATGCCCCGTTCATATCGATTATAAACGTTACATAATAATTGATTTCATAGCGAGGTACTGACCTCTATATGATACGTTTTACAAACACTGCATTCGTTTTTAAAAGACAAACTTTCATTACATCGAAAGTTGACTGCATGCATACCATTTCATAATATATCCAACTATAAATGACTTAATAATAATCTTGATAAACTCAACGACTCGAATGCAACGTCTTTTGAAATATGTCATGAATGACTCCAAGTGATATCTCTAAAATGAGCAAATGCACAGTGGAAGATTTCTTTCATACCTGAGAATAAACATGCTTTAAAGTGTCAACCAAAATATTGGTGAGTTCATTAGTTTATCATAATCAATCATTTCCAATAATATAATAGACCACAAGACTACATACGTCATAAACATCATTCTCATATCAGGCATTTCGCAAACTGCATAGAGATAAAAATCATTCATATGGATTGAACACCTGGTAATCGACCTTAACTAGATGCATATAGAATATCCACTGATGGAATTTAACAAGTTTCAAAACATCATATTCTCATAGTTAACTTGATCATTATATAAATTAAATAGAGTTAAAACAAGCGGAAGCATTATGAATCATGTTAACATGTTAAGCAATTAAGTTAAATCCCATGATAATATCAAGTCTTGGATAAATACTTACAAATATAACAAGTAGAGAAGATATATGTACCTCCTCAAGCTAGTTAAGGGCTGAATTTGGACAGCAGAAATGATGATGAAGATGATGCAAAAATGAGCTTCTAACTTGAAGCCTCAAGCAAGTAATACCCAAGCTTTCAATCACCAACACCTTCTTTATTTTGTTAGGACTTTAGACACTTGAATGTAATAAAATAGCAAGCAAAGAACTCTCCTTTTTACTCAAAACAGTTTGGCCAGCATATAGTGCTGAAGCAGAATTTTTGTTGCCAATTTTTTGTGTATTATCACCCTCTCACTTGAGTCAAAAATATGATTTTGAGACTAGCATTTTTATTAAGTGTTGTGATCTCAAAAGTAACAAAATACAAGCATGAGATGCTCCCTTGGAGTCCCCAAAATCTGCCACTTATATTTTTTTATAACAATGTTTTAATGTATATAAACATGTTATATATATATATATATATATATATATATATATATATATATATATAACATGTTTATATACATTAAAACATTGTTATAAAAAAATATAAACATATATATATATATATATATATATATATATATATATATATATATATATATATAAACATGTATTTGTTTTGTTACTTTCATATTTTATAAACCTTTTATAAAATATAACACAATATAATCATTTAAAACTTATAAACAATTATATATAAATTATCCAAATAATTTATCTCAAGTGATATTATTTTAGAAAATCGATTTTCTAAGATCCAAGTGCCGCGTATTTATTTAACGATCCAACCGTTAAGATTAAATACTTGTAAAGTGTCGGTAAGCTTGTTATTAGGTATGACCCGACTTGGATCATAACATATTAACCACATTAATTAAATATGTCTCTCGGGCATACGAAAAACCTTCAATCTCCCACTTGCACTAGAAACATAAGAAATTAATGCAAGTGACGGATACCACCTAACGACCGTCCATCACCCACAATATGTTATGACTATGTGCCAATCAATAACATCATCCCTTTCGAGTTCCCATCTCGAATATGAATAGGTGAATATTTCATTATTTCCTTTCGTCCTAGATGTCATGTTAAATCCAAGAGACACAAAGTGATCACTCTCTTTTAGATTTAACTTTATCAGGCCTTAGACATCTGACTCTCAACGAATAAGAGGGACAAATTCCATCTTGACTACATACGTCCTAAATATATACCTTGCATTATACCTGAGCTCTTCCTCATGAACTACCATATTTCAGAATAGCGAAGGAAAGAATCAAGGCACAATACTTGGTAAATATCTGAACCCAATATGTATCTCAGGTCAGAGGATACAATGATATTCGCCTTTACTCAAGACTACATATGATCAACCACAAAGGCTCCATTTAGTAGATCTTGAGGGCGGGTCTTCCAATTTTTGTATCCCATAAATATCTATGAACCTTGGTTGCAACCTTGCCCCACATTCATCCCGTGAATGTGTACCAATCCAAGTTCATAATAGTCTAAACCTCACACTTGTTCCCACAAATGTGATCGACTACGGAATTTAGAATAATTACTTATTCATGGATAAAATATGCAAAATAGGAACATAACTCAAAATAAATTAATACCATAATTATATTAATGAGTTTGAACAATTTCGTTCCGTTACAATACTTAAAACAGATCATGACCAATCTCTAGAATATCGAAGCCCTAATGCACAAACATGTCCTGCATGTTTTGATCCATGCAAGAGCTTCGTGAGAGGATCCGCTATATTAAGATCTGTGTAAACTTTGCGAATACATATCTTTCCCTTTTCAACTTCATCCCTTATGTAGTTGAATCTCTGCTCAATGTGACGGGTCTTTTGGTGAGCACGAGGTTCCTTGATTTGAGCAATCGCACCCTCGTTGTCACAAAAGATCTCAAGAGGGTCCTGAATGGAAGGGACTACTCCTAAGTCGTTGATGAATTTCTTCATCCATGCAGCTTCCTGAGCTGCCAATGATGCGGCGATGTACTCCGACTCTGTAGTGGATAAAGCAACAACATCCTGTTTTGAACTCTTCCAAGAGACTGCACCTCCATTTAATGTGAAGACATAACCGGATTGTGATCGAGAATCATCTCGATCAGTTTGGAAACTCGCATCCACATAACCTTTTATAGCGAGTTCCTCCTCACCAGACCCATATATCAGAATCATATCCTTAGTCCTTCTAAGGTATTTCAATATACTTTTGACAGCAATCCAATGACTATTTCCTGGGTTATTCTGGTATCTACTTGTCAGGCTAAGAGCGCATGACACATCCGGTCTAGTGCATATCATTGCATACATGATTGACCCAATGGCAGACACATATGGGACTTTCTTCATTCTCTCTTGTTCATATTTCGTGGTGGGGCACTGAGATGAACTGAGAAGTGTTCCCTTTTGAATAGGTACCAAACCTTTCTTAGAGTTCTCCATCTTAAACCTTTTCAAGATCTTCTCAATGTATGCACTTTGATTCAAACCTATCAGTTTCTTGGATCTATCCATGTAGATCCCAATCCCCAAAACGTATTGTGCTTCTCCAAGATCCTTAATGGAGAAGCATTTACTTAGCCAAGTTTTAACACCTTGCATTGCCGGAATATCATTTCCAAATAACAATATATCATCCACATATAGTACAAGGAACATGATTGTGCTCCTGCTAGCTTTCTTGTATACACAAGCTTCATCACCATTTTTAATGAAGCCAAATTTCTTGGCTTCCTCATTAAAACGATGATTCCACATTCTAGATGCTTGTTTCAATCCGTAGATTGACTTCTTTAACTTGCATACCTTTTTAGGATATTTCGGATCAACAAAACCTTCAGGCTGAACCATATAGACATCTTCCTCAAGATGTCCATTTAGGAAAGCGGTCTTGACATCCATTTGTCATATTTCATAATCATAATGAGCAGCAATGGCAAGTAATATCCTAATAGACTTTAGCATTGCCACAGGCGAAAAAGTTTCATCATAGTCAACCCCTTGAGTTTGAGTGAAACCTTTTGCTACAAGTCTAGCTTTATATGTATCCAAGTTTCCATGTATGCCGGTTTCATTTTGAAAAGCCATTTACAATCAACTATCCTGGAGCCAGGAGGTTGCGTAACAAGTTCCCAAACTTGGTTGTCATACATGGATTGCATCTCAGCATTCATGGTTTCCTGCCATTTATCTTTATCAATCCTTGATAAAGCATCTTGGTAGTTTGTTGGTTCATCCAAATCAACCACATAGCAGCCATCCATGAGAAACCCATATCTCTCAGGAGGATTACTAATCCTACCAGATTTGCGAATGTCTTGTGTATTTTGATCATCCATTTGATCATTCTCAACATTTTCATGTTGAGTGCTAGTGTCAACCAATTGTGTATCATCTACTTGATCTTGAACCTCTTCAAGATCTATCTTCCTTTCACTATTTCCTTCCATTAGGAATTTAGTTTCAAGGAATTCAGCCTTTCGAGCAACAAATACATTTTGCTCGGTTGGATCATAGAAATAGTATCCCATATCATCCTTGGGATAACCTATGAAGATACACTTCGTGGATCGAGCATTCAACTTATTGGGGACGTAACGCTTAGGATAAACTTCACATCCCCATACTTTTAAGTATGATAGAGATGGAGGTTTTCCAAACCACATCTCATGAGGAGTTCGTTCCACTTTTTTGGTTGGGGCCATATTTAAAATACGAGCTACGGAGCATAGACAATAACCCCAAAATGATAGAGGTAACGAGCTTCTTGCCATCATAGATCGAACCATATCCATTAGGGTTCGGTTCCTCCTTTCGGAAACTCCATTTAGTTGGGGTGTTCCAGGAGGAGTGAGCTGCGAGATAATCCCACAACCTTTAAGATGATCTTGGAAAGCATCGCTTAGGTATTCACCTCCTCTATCGGTATGAAGTACCTTGGTTGTCTTGTTGAGTTAATTTTGTACTTCGTTTTGATACTCTTTGAATGCTTCAAAAGTTTTGTCCTTGTGTCTTAACAAGTAGACATATCCGAAACGACTGAAGTCATTAATGAAAGTGACGAAGTATCTTTCGCCTTTCCTAGTCATGGGCTTAAAGGGTCCACATACATCCGAATGTATTAATCCCAATAAGTCATTAGCACTTTCATAGGTCCCTTTGAAAGGTGCTTTAGTCAATTTGTCTTGTAAACAAGATTCACATACATCAAATGAGTCTAGTTCATTTGATTTCAAAAGTCCATTCTTTTGAAGTATATGCATTCAATTCTTGTTTATGTGACCAAGGCGACAATGCCATAAGTAGGAATCACTCAAATCCCTTTTGAGTTTCTTGGTGTTTGCATGGAACATTGAGCTATTGTATGATGTGTCATCATGAACCAATTCATAAATACCATTCGAAGGCGAAGCCTTAAAATAGAACACATTATCTAAAGAAACATGGATGTCATCATTAATGAAATTAAGATCAAAACCACATTGTTTCAAGCGGGATACAGAAATAATGTTTCGAGATAAATCGGGTGCATACAAAACATTTTTCAACATAAGCTCCAAACCACTTGGAAGCTTCAAAATAAAGTCTCCTTGAGCTACTACTTGCACCTTAGCTCCATTTCCCATGAAGAGACTTGATGTTCCCGCTTCTTGTCTACTTCTTTTGAACCCCTGCATAGAATTGCAAATGTGAGTTCCACATCCTGTGTCTAATACCCATGTATTAGAAGAAGTAATACTAAGCTCAATGTATACCATATATACATTACCTGAGGTTTGCCCTGCATCCCTCTTTTCTTTCAACTCCTTAAGGTAGATCGGGCAATTGCGTTTCCAGTGACCCATCTCACCGCAACCAAAGCACGGATCTTCCTTTGGGTTAGCTTTACCGGCAACCTTTTGCTTTTTGTTCTTGTTGGTTGGGGTAACCATATTTCCCTTTCCCTTGCCCTTGCCTTGGTAGGCGGGTCCTTTCCTCTTAGCCGCCTTCGGCTTAGAAGTGTTATTGTTTTTGACCCGCCTTCATTGATCGTAAACACGGGTGAAGCCCTTTTACCCATGCTTGCTTCTGCCGTTTTAAGCATGGCATGTAATTCGCCAATGCTTTTATCCCAACCATTCATGTTGTAATTCATTACAAATGTGTCAAACCTTTTTGACAATGAGTTGAGAATAAGGTCCGTAGCTAATTCATTTTACACGTTGCAATTTAGACGGTTTGCTCGATCAATTAGGCTTTTCATATTAAGTACATAAGATGAAACGGATTGGGAGTTGTCCATCCGACATGCATGAAGCGCTCGAACCGTTTCGAAGCACTCGACACGAGCTTGTTGAAGGAACATCTCCTTCAACTGTGTGATCATGTCATATGCACTATGATGCTCAAAATCCTTTTGGAGTTCAGGTATCATAGTCCCAAGTATGAGGCAAGAAACTTGCACCGAATCGGTGCAATATTTCTCCCAATAAGCCATTCCTTCCGTATCATCCTCGTCCGGTTGATCGGGAATGGGGTCTTCCAACACATACGCCCTATCCTCTAGTTTGAGGACAATTCTTAGATTGCGAAACCAATCCATGAAGTTCGTATGGTTGAGTTTTTCTTTTTCGAGGATTGACCTGAACGATAGGTTGTTAAAGTTGATAGGTACGTTTGGAATATTGTTGTTATTGGCGGCCATCTACAAAATTTAACAAAGTTGTTTAAGTATTAATTTTAATTTAACAATCAATACCCTTTAAATCCAATTGATATTTATTAAATTTTAGAATCCAACGGTAAACCAAATTTCAGTTAGGTGACCTTTATCCCGTCATTTGATTTAGCTAGGTAGTGATTATATGACAATTGCAATCCCTTTGCAACTTCTAAGTTATGGGATCATGCAATCCTTTTGCATGGCATATTTATCCCATCAACGCCTATTTGTTCCTCATGCGTCGGTAACCCTAAGTTCATGATTCCCAAATCAAGTCGTCCTACTTGCGTAAACGTGTAAATTTAACATACAAGTGGTTAGGTGACCTTTATCCCACAAGTGTGCGAAATTTACCTCAATCATATTAGTTTGCTCATAACGGTTAGGTGACCTTTATCCCATTATGAGTTCCCTAATATTTTTAAGTGTTTTACAAAAGGATGGCGTTCAACTTGTTTACCTTGTTAATTGAAGGGATTTTAAGTTTCCATTATTTCTAGTTTAAGAAAACTTTTATGCCATACACCAACATGCATTTAGTGTATGGTACTTATGAAAAACCATTTTCATGCCTTGTAATTTAGCCAATTACTTGATATAAACCATTTTATATATGTGATTCAATAACCATTTATTATAATCCTTTTAGTGTTCTTAATAACCATTTATTAATGTCCTTTTGCCATTTTTAATTTAACCAATTAAATCGTCGTTTTGCATGTCATAAATAATGTCTAATTTAACCAATTAAATTGTTATTTTGCTTGTTGTTAACTTGTGATTAACTTGTAGTAACCAAACATACAAACACAATATACAACCATGCATGCAAAACTAATGTGTTCACAATCAAGCCATTTTGGTAGACATTTGTTTAGCCGAAAACAAATGTCACCGGTTAAGGGGTTATAACACAAAGTAGGAGATTTTAAATCTCCCACTTAATCTTGCATCCAAATGCTCCTTCTTGTGTTCTTCAAGTCATCATCTTGCATCTTCATTTTTACAAAATATATCCTAATACATTTTTTCTAAAAAATGAAAATACAACCTAATCTATTTTACATACCAAATATAAAATAAATTACATAACCAAAATTAATATTACATACCAAATGAATAATTAATTTTACAAACCAAATTGAATGAATATTACAACCATATCAAAATAATAAATCATCCAAACAAATATCCATTCAAACACAAGGTCTTGGCTAGATTGTGAACAACAACATACAACCAAATATGACCAATTTGCAAGTTCCAAACCCTTTTGGAACCCCTTAGAAATCGGCCAACTTTAACAACCCTCCCAAACCTGAAAAATTTTTGCATTCCATTTTCATGCATGTATTTAGAATGCAAATTTAGTGGGTTTAAAGATCATATAAGAAGCATAATCCATAGACCTCGGCTCTAGATACCATTGATGGAATTTAACAAGTTTCAAAACATCATATTCTCATAGTTAACTTGATCATTATATAAATTAAATAGAGTTAAAACAAGCGGAAGCATTATGATTCATGTTAACATGTTAAGCAATTAAGTTAAATCCCATGATAATATCAAGTCTTGGATAAATGCTTATAAATATAACAAGTAGAGAAGATATATGTACCTCCTCAAGCTAGTTGAGGGCTGAATTTGGACATCAGAAATGATGATGAAGATGATGCAAAAATGAGCTTCTAACTTGAAGCCTCAAGCAAGTAATACCCCAAGCTTTCAATCACCAACACCTTCTTTATTTTGTTAGGACTTTAGACACTTGAATGTAATAAAATAGCAAGCAAAGAACTCTTTTTTTTACTCAAAATAGTTCGGCCAGCATATAGTGCTGAAGCAGAATTTTTGTTGCCAATTTTTTGTGTATTATCACCCTCTCACTTGAGTCAAAAATATGGTTTTGAGACTAGCATTTTTATTAAGTGTTGTGATCTCAAAAGTAACAAAATACAAGCATGAGATGCTCCCTTGGAGTCCCCAAAATCTGCCACTTATATTTTTTTATAACAATGTTTTAATGTATATAAACATGTTATATATATATATATATATATATATATATATATATATATATATATATATATATATATATATATATATATATATATATATATATATATATATATATAACATGTATTTGTTTTGTTACTTTCATATTTTATAAACCTTTTATAAAATATAACATAATATAATCATTTAAAACTTATAAACAATTATATATAAATTATCCAAATAATTTATCTCAAGTGATATTATTTTAGAAAACCGATTTTCTAAGATCCAAGTGCCGCGTATTTATTTAACGATCCAACCATTAAGATTAAATACTTGTAAAGTGTCGGTAAGCTTGTTATTGGGTATGACCCGACTTGGATCATAACATATTAGCCACATTAATTAAATATGTCTCTCGGGCATACGAAAAACCTTCATCCACATCATTCCGGGACAACCTTCGAACATGATAAATTCGAAGTACTAAAGCATCCGGTACTTTGAATGGGGCTCGTTAGGCCCGATAGATCTATCTTTAGGATTCGCGTTAATTAGGGTGTCTGTTCCCTAATTCTTAGATTACCAGACTAAAAAGAGGCATATTTGATTTCGATAATCCAACTATAGAATGTAGTTTTGATTACTTGTGTCTATTTCGTAAAATATTTATAAAATCAGCGCATGTATTCTCAGTCCCAAAAATATATATTACAAAAACATTTAAAAAAGGAGCAAATGAAACTCACAATACTGTATTTTATAGTAAAAATACATATGACGACATTGAATAAGTGTAGGGTTGGCTTCGGATTCACGAACCAATATTGATTATATATGTTAAGACATATAATGAGCATGTAATAGTAATCAAACTATTTTCTATATTATATATCATATTACTTATAATAATGTATTTATTATTTCAATGTTATACATATATCTACATATATATATATATATATATATATATATATATATATATATATATATATGTATATATATATGTATATATATATATATGTATATATATGTTATATTAATTTTATACACATAATTGTTTATTTCTTTTATATGATATTACTAATAATATTTTTATATATCTAATTAAAATATATTTATTTCACATATGTAGCTTAATTGATATTATATAATAATAAATAATAACATTTTATTTTTAAAAAACAAATTAGTATGTAATATTTATATATAGTTGTTATATATGTATTAGATTTATTTTTATATAGATAACTTTTGATTTGTTAAAATAATAATTTTAATCATACTAAAATAGTGTTCATAATAATAATAATGATGATATTAATTTTGATAATAATACTAGCCATTTATTTATAGTGATAATAATAATAATATTTATAATAATAAATAATTTTACTTAATAATGATAATAATAATAATAATAATAATAATAATAATAATAATAATAATAATAATAATAATAATAATAATAATAATAATAATAATAATAATAATAATAATAATAATAATAATAATAATAATAATAATAATAATAATAATAATAATAATAATAATAATAATAATAAGACTACCTTATAGAATAAGCTTCCAATAACATATGTCACAGCCCGGGCTCGAACCCGCGACTTCTTCCTAACCTAAAACCCCCTTAAACCATTCCGTTGTTTCTACTTTTCTATTCTAAATATGATTTTAATTTTATTTATCTTGTAGGCAGCTATATATCATCTTTTTCATTATTATTACAAATTTGTTTATCATTATCATTCATCTTAAATCTCATCACCATGATTCTGTATTCACGTTTCTCATCCCCTATCATCATATCCAAAATCATAATCATTGTTTCCTTACATCATACGATCATCAATATTTCGGGTTCATCATCACCACATGCATCTTACGATCATAATCATCATCATCTCCAAACTTCTAGGCCCAATATCAATATAAGCCTCGACCAAACAGAAAGATATAAACCTTGGCCCAACAGAATATCAATTATACGGCCCAATTAAATGATTAAATGAATTGAGTATATCAGGAACTTTTAGAACGGTTAATAAAAAAAAATCACATGCACTCATCTTTATTTCATCAACATCACCTCATCTTCCATTAACATAAAACACAATCATGAAATCATAAAACATACTTTCCATTATTCTTGGATCCGTGTTTAAAAGTTTCATCATCGTGTACCATGGAATCGTACAGCTGCACTTCAGATGATCGATTGAAACAGGAAAAACAAAACAGTCATAACAGGAACTTACAGCAGGTAATTCGAATGTATTAACAGTCATAACAGTCACAGTGAGTTTGGATTTGGTTTTAATGGGTTTGTCTCAGTTTGGTTTTGCTGCAATCGATTGAAAACCAAGGATTAACAGTAGCATATGATCGTGGGTTTTGTGGTGGTATTTACAGCAGCTGCAGCAGGTATAGCAGTTGTTTAGTGAAAGGACCCGTTCATATACATTATAAACGATTCACAATAGTTGATTACATCGCGAGGTATTTTGACCTCTATATGATACATTTTACAAACATTGCATTCGTTTTTAAAAGACAAACTTTCTTTACAACGAAAGTTGATGGAATGCACACCATTTCATAATACATCCAACTATAATTGACATAATAATAATCTTGATGAACTCAATGACTCGAATGCAACGTCTTTCAAAATATGCCATGAATGACTCCAAGTAATATCCTTAAATTGAGCTAATGCACAGCGGAAGATTTCTTTAATACCTGAGAATAAACATGCTTTAAAGTGTCAACCAAAAGGTTGGTGAGTTCATAGGTTTATCATAATAATCATTTCAATATATTAATAGACCACAAGATTTCCGTTTATAAATATATGTACACTCGCAAGTGTATAAAAGTATTCTATAAGTTGTAGGCACCCGGTAACAAGCCTTAACGTTCATGTTTTACCCTCTGAAGTACACCAGATCAGGTGTGTTTAAAATAACCTCGAAGTACTAAAGCATCCCATAGTCAGGATGGGGTTTGTCAGGCCCAATAGATCTATCTTTAGGATTCGCGCCTACCGTACATAGACAAGTAGTTTAATGTTACCAAGCTAAGGGTATATTTCTGGTTTAAACCCACATAGAATTAGTTTTAGTACTTGTGCCTATTTCGTAAAACATTTATAAAACAGCGCATGTATTCTCAGCCCAAAAATATATATAAAAAGGGTGTAATGAAACTCACCATACTGTATTTCGTAGTAAAAATACATATAACGTCATTTAACAAGTGCAAGGTTGGCCTCGGATTCACGAACCTATATTAATTATATATATTTATATGTTGGTCAATATTTGTCTAACAATTTTTGGTCAAGTCATAGTGTACCACAATCCTAATGCTCGAGACTAATATGCAAAAGTCAACAAAAGTCAACTTGACCCAAAATGACTTCTAAAATTTATACGTGTTTATTATATAACTTAGCTATAGTCGTTTTATATATTTAAATATATTTATTAGATTTTATAATAATAAAAGTCATTTATTAATAAAAATTTATATTAACGTTTATATATGATAAAATATACTTTTATATATCTTAAGTAGTAAAATTTATAAAGTTCACTTAATATCGTAAAACTATAGTGGTAAGTATTATTAATGTAATTATATTACGCGTGGTGAAAAATATCTTTGTATCCCCTATTTATTTGATAAAATAATATTGATCATAATAATAATAAGTAAAAGTTGTATTATTTTGTAATAATAATTATTATTATTCTATAAAAAAAATAACAATATTTATATTTACTAAAAATGTTATTATGATAAAATGATAATACTAACATAATAGTAATAATGATATTTTATAATAACAATGATATTTCTATTAAAATAATAATGACGATAGTAATAATAATCATTTTAACAATAATACTAAAATTCAGTTGACTTTAACTTCAAATCCGTTCATCGAAACCATTCGATATCTAAATGAAAAGTTCTTAATTTTTCGCTAGCTTTCCAATGACATGCATATCATATACCATATCTCAGTAGCATATGTATCTAATTCAGGATTCAACAAACCTATCTAAGGACAATATCGAATGTACAAGCATGCATAATCCTATATACTCGAGCACTAGTCAGGGATACACTATTGATATATTAAAGTTAAGTTATGAGTGCTCACGTATCAATATTGAGATTCAATATTGCAGGAAAGTACGTAGACGCAACGGAGATGATAAACACTAGATTGACCTCACGAGCATACCCATGAACCATACCCATCACCTCTATAGCTATAACCCATAATTTCCTTAGCTTCGACTCATTCAAAAAACTATTTTGAAATCACTCGAAAATCACTCCGTCGTAATATTTTATGTATACTAATAATATCTTGAAATAATATAGAGCAAATATATATATATATATATGTAAATCGATTGAGAGAGTTTAGAGAAATATATTTTCAAGTTTCTATGAAATAATGAAACCTATTGAATTCTATTTATAATAGATTTTTGAATTATTAAAGTGAATTATTAAAGTATGAATTATTAAAGTGAATTATTAAAGTATGAATTATTAAAGTGAATTATTAAAGTATGAATTATTAAAGTGAATTATTAAAGTATGAATTATTAAAGTGAATTATTAAAGTATGAATTATTAAAGTGAATTATTAAAGTTAAAGTAAAGTAAAAGTAAAGTAAAGGTAAAGTTAAAGTATAGTAAAAATATAAAAACTATGTATGTATAATACGTGTATAAATATATATAATATTAATTTAAATCGTTATATATATATTTAATGAAATAAAATATAAATATCGTTATATTTATTATACTGGTTAAGTAATGAGTTGTCAAAAGTGATTCTAGATATTTATAAAAGTTATATACGTTTTAATAATAAAGTTCTTTTTAAACTGAAAACGTTTTTGTACGTTTGAAAATAGATTAATAGAATATTATGGAAACCAATTCTCCAATAGCTTTTGTCTAACTTTCGTAAATGACACTTTTTATTTTTATTTATAAATAGCTTTACAAATTATTCCGAATATCGTTAAGAGGAATAGATTTCTCAAATCATAGTGGACCTCTCAACAGAGACTTGTAATCATAATTCAATGTTTCTGATAATTCAATCATTTAATATATATATATATATATATATATTTTTTTTTTATTTCGTCGATAATCATATTGAAACAAATACATTCATATAAAGCATTATACTTTTAAATACTTTGTTGACATTTTCAATTTATAACATATACACATATACATACATATTCATATATGTTCATTTAATAGTTCATGAATAATTGGAATTTGGTCGAGGTTTAAATGAATGTATAAACATAGTTTAAAATCCTTGAGATTTAACTTAACAAACATTGCTTATCGTGTCAGAATAATATAAAGATAAAGTTTAAATTTAGTCGGAAATTTCCGGGTCATCACAGTACCTACCCGTTAAAGAAATTTCGTCCCCGAAATTTGATAGAGGTCGTTATGGCTAACAATGAGAATGTTATTATGACGATTATGAAGTTTTATCATGTCTAAGAAGTATGGATAAAATAATTCGATTACTCAAAGCGTATGAGGGAAGTTATCGTAAATGAAGGAAATAAGATTATAGTGATTCGTCATATCTTTTGACGTCATCACAATTGATCTCCGAATTTAAAGAAAATCTTTGTAATCTATGTTGGATTTGATGCTTCGGTGATTAAGGAGATTATGATTCTCTTCGAATTAATACGATAATCCATCTTGATTTCTCTGTCGGGTATTTCACTATAAATCCACCTCCTTCGTTTCCTTACAACTCACACCTTCTATTCTTTCTCCCTCAACTCATATTTTAAAGTATTTGTCAATATGCTTCATCCAGTACTGATTCTCGATATACTCCTCACTTTCATATCTGTCGTTCTTCTTTTTCATCTGCCTCCGGAAGAATCTATTTATTACTACTATACTCTCGGTTTTATAGTGTTTTTAGTTCTTCCGTGTCTTTATATTGCTATATGCATCGATATATACGGTTTATAATTTTTGGGTGGTTGTTGGTTTTTTTTATCTTCCCTTATATTTCAAAGCCCCTGCTTTTGTCTTCTATAATCATTGACATCCAAGTTAATGCTCCCTTCTATTTGCTGCGATTTATACTCCAATTTCTATCTTGGAGTTTTGTCCTTTCGTTTCTTCTTCTTGCGATTAAGCAACGTTTGTAATGGTCCAGTATTCGCAGATATGAATTTCAGAATGAACATAGTTAATGTTCTAAGAAGGAAATGGTAATGGCACGATCTTGATTTGTTAATTTACCAGAATACCCTGAAAAGACCGAATCATCAAGAAAATATATTCTTGATATTTTTAGAGATTAAATAGAATACAAGAGTCGTGTAACATGGAACATGATGACGGCATGGTCTGTGAATCGTCATGTCCCATTAGAAACTCATCATGACTTACTATAATATAATCACGTTGATCAAGTGTCATTATATTATACTAACTCATGCTTCAGTTCCCAACACTACTTCAAAACATTCATAATTTAAACTAGAAAGTTTATAGAATATAGAAACGAATAGTTTCTTATATGATGTAACACTGATAGCGCAAAGAGATAAATGACTTCAGATAAGATTAGTTGTGAAAATATCTTCAGAAATATCGCGGATATTTATAATGAAAGATATGATAATATCTTAGAATTTCTAATATTGATGGATGATGATGAAGATTTGTCTGTAAAGGTTTAGAATAAAGAGTAAGGTATTCGTTAATGACTTTAGCAGGCACTGAATCATTTGGATTCTTTGAAGGCAGATTTAGTCTTTGTGATTTGTCCACAGCCTCCTTCATAGTCTGTTCAATCCGTTTTCCAGTTCCAAACCTTCTCTTTTTCTCAGCTTTACCACCTTACTATTCTTTGTCATCAAACTTTTTACTGTTAAGATCGTTTACAGTTTTTGATGCTTCGTCAGCATTTCAAGAACTAGTTTGCAGTTCAGAATATTTTTCAGAACTTCACATTCAAAGTATGTAAGTCCAGGAGATAGACGTTTTACGTACACATATAACTGTTGGCGTAGACATGCTGCGAGATTTCAAAATACTGGTTACTGTTTTTCGATGATTCGTATGACAATTCTCGTTACAAGATGCGAATGAGTAAATGATGTGATTTCAATAAATATAATGATTTTTCGAAAAGTCAAAGATAATTGAAGTTGTTGGTAAGTTTATTACTAAGGTGGCGAGATATGAAAGGTCCCCAGTAACGATGATGAAAGGGCAACGTATCTATCGAGATTATAATAAGACTAGTCCGACTGAAAATTCAAAGTTGACTTGCTGGAGCTGTGATAAAACTGTCTACTTTGAAAAGGAATTGAAAAGTCATTTTAGCTAATAAATGCCAAAGGGTCTGACACGGATACGCGTCGAACTATGACTTTGGCTTCGAGAGCTTTTTAGGTACATAAATGTGGGTAATATGTGGTTGGATCATCATCTCGATTGTTCATTGTTTGAAGTGTCTTCGAAAACTTCGGAGAGTTTGAACACAGTTTGTAATCGTTAATATACATATAATGTTCTAACACGGTTTTGAAGTCAAAGTATAGCTTTGAAAGATGTAGGAATCTAAGAGTGATGTCTTCTGTTAAATCATGACTTGGATTTTGATTTGTCAAAATCAGAATGCGTAATCAAATTTGGGTGAGAATGGTTGTTTTGATTTCTATACAAGAATATATATTGTTGTGAGATTTTGGGAGTATAGTTGATGATTTGCTTAATCAGATTCGAAAAATGTAATATATTAATTGTGAATTTATATATCTCTCGGGTATTACCTACCCGTTAAAAAAAAAATTTCACAATTAATATTTTGTACAACAGAATTTTATTACAGTCTTTATGAAAATATATATGTGCATATTTTCTTCAGATGTAATATAGATTTAATGAGTTAATATTAAATTAAACTCATTTGATTTATGGTTGAAACTAGAACTGAATAATCCCTAAAGACTTTAGAAATTACATAACTTTTACGGAGTATTTATTCAATAAAATTGAAATTATGAATTAATACTTCGTTATTTGTTGGTGTTTGTAACCCTTGCACCATATTCTCTAAAGCCACTACTCGAGCGCGAAGCTCGTTGACTTCTTCTATTACATCGGGGTGATTGTCGGTTCGGACGAGCGGATAAATAAAATTTAGAATTTGATGTAGTATATAATCGTGACGAGATACTCTGAAAATGAGAGAGAAAATGGTGTTTCGGACCGGTTCGCTGGTAAGTGCTTCAGGTTCATCGCCAAGAGGGCAATGTGGTGGATGGAAGGGATCACCTTCTTCTTGTCTCAAATTATTGAGGAGGCTACGAACCTATCCCCAATTCATTCATAATAGATGATGGCTAATTTGTTGATCCATTCCGGTCACACTGCTTTCGGAGCTTGAGTGGGATTCCATATCGGAATTCGAGGGACTTGAACTAATGACGAATTCCATTTCGTTCGATTGAATAAAGAATTTTTCGATATGAAGCTATCGGGTGGTATTCTAATTACATAGAATATCTATATATATAGCGCAAAAGATTTCGTAGATTACGGAGGAAATTACGGGATATGTCAGGCAAAGTTTACAGTAACAGATACGCTAAGATATGGATTAGCAGATACGCTAAGATATGAATTTTGTCTATACACTATTCATGCAATCAATGCAGTAAGACGTGTCTAGACTAAGAATGATAAGCAGGCAATTTCCGACAAAAATGATAAGCAAAACTTTTGACATGCAGACACGGTCGAAGTCCAGGCTCATTAATGCATCCTAACGACTATCATTCAGACACACTAATGCAGACCTGGTTCGCTAAGACCACCGCTCTGATACCAACTGAAAGGACCCGTTCATATACATTATAAACGATTCACAATAATTGATTACATCGCGAGGTATTTTGACCTCTATATGATACATTTTACAAACATTGCATTCGTTTTTAAAAGACAAACTTTCTTTACAACGAAAGTTGATGGAATGCACACCATTTCATAATACATCCAACTATAATTGACATAATAATAATCTTGATGAACTCAATGACTCGAATGCAACGTCTTTCAAAATATGCCATGAATGACTCCAAGTAATATCCTTAAATTGAGCTAATGCACAGCGGAAGATTTCTTTAATACCTGAGAATAAACATGCTTTAAAGTGTCAACCAAAAGGTTGGTGAGTTCATAGGTTTATCATAATAATCATTTCAATATATTAATAGACCACAAGATTTCCGTTTATAAATATATGTACACTCGCAAGTGTATAAAAGTATTCTATAAGTTGTAGGCACCCGGTAACAAGCCTTAACGTTCATGTTTTACCCTCTGAAGTACACCAGATCAGGTGTGTTTAAAATAACCTCGAAGTACTAAAGCATCCCATAGTTAGGATGGGGTTTGTCAGGCCCAATAGATCTATCTTTAGGATTCGCGCCTACCGTACATAGACAAGTAGTTTAATGTTACCAAGCTAAGGGTATATTTCTGGTTTAAACCCACATAGAATTAGTTTTAGTACTTGTGCCTATTTCGTAAAACATTTATAAAACAGCGCATGTATTCTCAGCCCAAAAATATATATAAAAAGGGTGTAATGAAACTCACCATACTGTATTTCGTAGTAAAAATACATATAACGTCATTTAACAAGTGCAAGGTTGGCCTCGGATTCACGAACCTATATTAATTATATATATTTATATGTTGGTCAATATTTGTCTAACAATTTTTGGTCAAGTCATAGTGTACCACAATCCTAATGCTCGAGACTAATATGCAAAAGTCAACAAAAGTCAACTTGACCCAAAATGACTTCTAAAATTTATACGTGTTTATTATATAACTTAGCTATAGTCGTTTTATATATTTAAATATATTTATTAGATTTTATAATAATAAAAGTCATTTATTAATAAAAATTTATATTAACGTTTATATATGATAAAATATACTTTTATATATCTTAAGTAGTAAAATTTATAAAGTTCACTTAATATCGTAAAACTATAGTGGTAAGTATTATTAATGTAATTATATTACGCGTGGTGAAAAATATCTTTGTATCCCCTATTTATTTGATAAAATAATATTGATCATAATAATAATAAGTAAAAGTTGTATTATTTTGTAATAATAATTATTATTATTCTATAAAAAAAAATAACAATATTTATATTTACTAAAAATGTTATTATGATAAAATGATAATACTAACATAATAGTAATAATGATATTTTATAATAACAATGATATTTCTATTAAAATAATAATGACGATAGTAATAATAATCATTTTAACAATAATACTAAAATTCAGTTGACTTTAACTTCAAATCCGTTCATCGAAACTATTCGATATCTAAATGAAAAGTTCTTAATTTTTCGCTAGCTTTCCAATGACATGCATATCATATACCATATCTCAGTAGCATATGTATCTAATTCAGGATTCAACAAACCTATCTAAGGACAATATCGAATGTACAAGCATGCATAATCCTATATACTCGAGCACTAGTCAGGGATACACTTTTGATATATAAAAGTTAAGTTATGAGTGCTCACGTATCAATATTGAGATTCAATATTGCAGGAAAGTACGTAGACGCAACGGAGATGATAAACACTAGATTGACCTCATGAGCATACCCATGAACCATACCCATCACCTCTATAGCTATAACCCATAATTTCCTTAGCTTCGACTCATTCAAAAAACTATTTTGAAATCACTCGGACATCACTCCGTCGTAATATTTTATGTATACTAATAATATCTTGAAATAATATAGAGCAAATATATATATATATGTAAATCGATTGAGAGAGTTTAGAGAAATATATTTTCAAGTTTCTATGAAATAATGAAACCTATTGAATTCTATTTATAATAGATTTTTGAATTATTAAAGTGAATTATTAAAGTATGAATTATTAAAGTGAATTATTAAAGTATGAATTATTAAAGTGAATTATTAAAGTATGAATTATTAAAGTGAATTATTAAAGTATGAATTATTAAAGTGAATTATTAAAGTATGAATTATTAAAGTGAATTATTAAAGTTAAAGTAAAGTAAAAGTAAAGTAAAGGTAAAGTTAAAGTATAGTAAAAATATAAAAACTATGTATGTATAATACGTGTATAAATATATATAATATTAATTTAAATCGTTATATATATATATTTAATGAAATAAAATATAAATATCGTTATATTTATTATACTGGTTAAGTAATGAGTTGTCAAAAGTGATTCTAGATATTTATAAAAGTTATATACGTTTTAATAATAAAGTTCTTTTTAAACTGAAAACGTTTTTGTACGTTTGAAAATAGATTAATAGAATATTATGGAAACCAATTCTCCAATAGCTTTTGTCTAACTTTCGTAAATGACACTTTTTATTTTTATTTATAAATAGCTTTACAAATTATTCCGAATATCGTTAAGAGGAATAGATTTCTCAAATCATAGTGGACCTCTCAACAGAGACTTGTAATCATAATTCAATGTTTCTGATAATTCAATCATTTAATATATATATATATATATATATATATATATATATATATATATATATATATATATATATATATATATTTTTTTTTTATTTCGTCGATAATCATATTGAAACAAATACATTCATATAAAGCATTATACTTTTAAATACTTTGTTGACATTTTCAATTTATAACATATACACATATACATACATATTCATATATGTTCATTTAATAGTTCATGAATCATTGGAATTTGGTCGAGGTTTAAATGAATGTATAAACATAGTTTAAAATCCTTGAGATTTAACTTAACAAACATTGCTTATCGTGTCAGAATAATATAAAGATAAAGTTTAAATTTAGTCGGAAATTTCCGGGTCGTCACATTTAGGGGTGGCAATTGGTGGGTTATGATGCTGTGGAGTGACGGTTGAAGCAGAAAACAATAGCATGTATTTAACAATTAATCGGTGATCGTAATGGATGATGGGTTTGTATAAATGAAGATGAGGGTTATGTGTCGTTCATGTCAACAACAAAAACAAGAACAAATTGCTTTCTATGGTTGTATGTCTCCGGTTCAAACACATAAACAAGCAGGAGTAGCTTGGTTTGCCTTTCGAAATAGATAGAAACAGAAACAGTATAATGCAGTAGCAGTTTCCATGATGTTTTGGTTTTGGGTGTTCTTCGAAAAAGAGAAGAAAGAAAAAAAAATTTAATAATGGGTGATGGTTGTGAGTTGTAGGGTGACGGATGGTGTACGAATTGATTAAACAGCAAAATACGTAAGCATCCATGGTGTTTGAGTGGTGTATTTTGGTGTTAGAAGGTGGTGTGTTGGGATCGTTGGTGGTCTTGGTTAATAGTAACGACAATAACTCATGTGAGTTTGATGCGGTTTCGAGTGGTGATTGTCATAGTGCTAGTTTGAAACGATACAAGTGAAGGTTGTTGGATCTATTGGTTTGTTACACGTTGTAGAAGTGTCTGGCTAGTTTAGTTGGATAATTAAATAAATAACATATAGTTATATGTGCTAGGTTCTTGTTTAAGTTATGTACTTGGTCTTTGAAATAATAGAAGTGGTTCAAGGTGGAAGATGGTTGCCGGTGGTTCACGAAGAACAATATGAAGGAAGGTTGAAATGGGTTATCAATAAGTTTGTTCTTGGTTTGGTTCAAACAGGAAACGGGAATATGTAAAAGGTTGATAGATGGTTAAGTGGTATAGCTGTGGTTAGTAGAACAAGAAGGAAGTGAAAAGAATATCTTTCATGTGTATGCATAATGCATATGTATATTAATTAGATTATGGAATCGAACAAAAACAGTAAATCATATAATAATAATAATAATAATATCATATCTCAATTTAAATTGAAACGTGCACAGACAACAGTTTTCCTACCGACCATTTTCACGGATTATTATTTCGTACTCCGTTGTTAAATCAGTGGCGGATAAAAAGTGTTCAGAAAAATCCCATATTTTTAAATTAACTATTTTTATTTATTTTGGTCATTATGGTATAAAATTCGATCCTTAATTTATTAAATAAAAATTACATCAACTGTCCCTCTTAATTCTGGGTAAAATATAAAAAGTGTTAAAACTTAACAAATAGTTCCTAAATACATTTTTTATAAGCCTAAAATTTATAGAACTCATTTTCGTATCACCGTTTATTTTAAAATTACATAAGTTTGAATTTAACTTGCTTAATATCAATCGGAACATTAAACGAGTATTACAATCATTTAATATTTATTTTTAATATACATTATATATATATATATATATATATATATATATATATATATATATATATATATATATATATATATATATATATATATATATATATATATATATATATATATATATAGATTCATTTTAAAGTATAACTTCATTATCTTATATTATTTTATTTTACATATTTATTTCTAATACTTAAATAGTATTTTATTTCAATTTATATTTCAAATCATTATATATATACATTTAAATATATATGTATCTTTTTATAATTAGTTGTTCGTGAATCGTCGGGAATGGTCAAAGATTAATTGAACACATGAACATAGTTTTTCAAAGTTTTTGAGATTTTAACATTACAGACATTGCTTATCGTGTCGGAAACATATAAAGATTAAGTTTAAATTTGGTCAGAAATTTTTGGGTCGTCACACAATTGACGCGAATCCTAAAGATAGATCTATGGACACTAACAAGCCCCAATCAGAGAATTTGAACTGCTTTAGTACTTCGAATTTATTTTGTCCGAAGGGAGTCCCGGAATGATGGGGATATTCTATATGCATCTTGTTAAGGTCGATTACCAGGTGTTCACCATATGAATGAATTTTATCTCTATGTATGGGATGTATATTTATGAGAAATGGAAATATGAAATCTTGTGGTCTATTAAAAATGATGGAAATGAATATTGATGATAAACTAATGAACTCACCAACCTTTTGGTTGACACTTTAAAGCATGTTTATTCTCAGGTATTAAAAAAATCTTCTGCTGTGCATTTGCTCATTTTAAAGATATTACTTGGAGTCATTCATGGAATATTTCAAAAGACGTTGCATTCAAGTTGTTGAGTTCAATAAAGATTATTATTAAATAAATGACAGATTAGGTCATTTATAGCTGAATATTATAAAATGGTATGCATGCCTGTCAACTTTCGATGTAATGAAAGTTTGTCGTTTAAAAACGAATGCAATGTTTGTAAAATTTATCATATAGAGGTCAACACCTCGCAATGTAACCATATGTTATTGTATTCGTCCTTATGAATTAGGACGGGTCGTCTCATGTTAGCACGGATAACGGGTGAAAACATAAAGAAGTTCGTATGGAATGATACCGTGTGTAGATATGGTTTGCCAAATGAAATTATAAGTGAGAATGGTAAGCAATTTGCAGATAACCCGTTCAAAAGTTGGTGTGAAGAATTAAGCATTAAACAAACATTTAACTATGTTGCTCACCCACAAGCGAACAACCAATTTGAGGTTAAAACAAGGAAATTGTAGCTGGCAGAAAGGCTTGACTGGGTTTGAGTCAGACTAAATGGGTAGATGAAGTACCATATGTTTTGTGGGCTCACCGTACAACGCCTAAACGGAGCACGGGAGAAACACCGTTGAGCTTGATATATGGTACTGAGGGAGTAATACCAGCTGAGATCGGTGTGCCAATACAAAGGGTTTTGGCATTTGATGTGGAAAACAATTCATCCGTCTTGCGTGAAAACTTGAATTTATTAGAGGAAAGGCAGATCATGGTCGCTATCCGTCAAGCGGATGCTAAACAGCGAATGGCAAAATACTACAATAAACGGGTTAGGCATGTACAATTCAGGGAAGGTGATTTGGTATTAAAGGACAATGAAGCAAGTAGACAAGAAAAGCAAGGGAAGTTGGGGCCACGTGAAATGTCCCGTTCATAATGATTATAAACGTTTCATATTAATTGATTTCGTTGCGAGATTTTGACCTCTATATGAGATGTTTTTCAAAGACTGCATTCGATTTTTAAAACAAACCATAACCTTTATTTTGTCGATAAAGGTTTAAAATATTATGAAGATTATCAAATAACGATAATCTAAAATATAGCGTTTTCACACGACCATTACATAATGGTTTACAATAATATTACACAACAATATAAGTCTTCAAATGCAGTTTTTAAACAATATTATACAAGCATACAGACTCCAATCCTGTCTTTATTTAGCATGCAACAGCAGAAGGTCTTAATAATCACCTGAGAATAAACATGTTTTAAATGTTAACAAAAATGTTGGTGAGTTATAGGTTTAATCTTTATCTTAAATCATAATAATAATAGGCCACAAGATTTCAATTATAACCGCACACGTAACCCGTGTACAAAATAATATGCGTAACTCGCGAATTAAAAATCATTCATATGGAGAACACCTGGTAACCGACATTAATAAAAATGCATTTAGAATATCCCCATCATTCCGAGACTCTCATCGAACATGATAAAATCAAAGTACTAAAGCATCCGTAACCCGGATGGGGTTTGTTAGGCCCAATAGATCTATCTTTAGGATTCGCGTCAATTAGGGTTTCTGTTCCCTAATTCTTAGATTACCAGACTAAAAATGGTAATATTCGGTTTAATAATCCAACCATAGAATGTAGTTTCAAGTACTTGTGCCTATTTTGTAAAACATTTATAAAACTGCATGTATTCTCATGCCAAAAATATTCGATAGCAAAAATGGGACTATAACTCACTTTCACAGATTATCCCTTCATCGTAAAATAATACTTGGCCACTGGTCGATTCACGAACCTATAAATATATACATATATATCAAAATATGATCGAAATATATTCACAACATTTTTATTACGTTTTAATGATTTAAGTTTGTTAAGTTAGCAGTCCATTTATAGTAATCTACAACTAATTGTCCACAGTTAATAGTACAGAAATAAATCAATATATATTATCTCGAATCAATCCACGACCCAGTGTATACAAGTCTCGGACTAGATCACAACTCAAAGTATATATATTTTTGGAATCAACCTCAACCCTGTATAGCGAACTCTAGCATTACAACATATAGAGTGTCTATGGTTGTTCCAAATAATATATATAGATGACGTCGATATGATATGTCAAAACATTGTATACGTGTCTATGGTCTATCAAGGTTACATAATATGTAAGAATACATGTATAATACAATATAAGTTAGTTAAGTTATGGTTAGAATAGATTTGTTACAGATTTCACGTAGCAACAACAAGCAAAAATATCCAATTTTGTTTTACCCATAACTTCTTCGTTTTAAATCCGTTTTGAGTGATTCAAGTTGCTATGGTTTCATAATGAACTGAAATTTATGAAACTAAACATAAAAAGTATAAGTTCATAGTCAAAAATGCAGGTTACAAGTCAATTTTGTAAGAGGTAGTCATTTCAGTCGAAAGAACGACGTCTTGATGACCATTTTGAAAAACATACTTCCACTTTGAGTTTAACCATGATTTTTGGATATAGTTTCATGTTCATAAGAAAAATCATTTTCCCAGAAGAACAACTTTTAAATCAAAGTTTATCATAGTTTTTAATTATCTAACCCAAAACAGCCCCCGGTTTCACTACGACGGCGTATGTCCGGTTTTACGGTGTTCTTCGTGTTTTCAAGTTTTAAATCATTAAGTTAGTATATCATATAGATATAGAACATGTGTTTAGTTGATTTTAAAAGTCAAGTTAGAAGGACTAACTTTGTTTGCGAACAAGTTTAGAATTAACTAAACTATGTTCTAGTGATTACAAGTTTAGATCTTCGAATAAGATAGTTATATATATATGAATATAATTATGTTATGAACATAATTACTACCTCAAATTTAGTAGGTAAACCTGCTGGAAGTGACAAGAAATGATCTAGCTTCAAAGGATCTTGGATGGCTTGAAAGTTCTTGAAGTAGAATCATGACACGAAAACAAGTTCAAGTAAGATTTTTACTCGAATTAAGATAGTTTATAGATATAGAAATTGAATTAAAGTTTGAATATGAGTATTACCTTGATTTAGAAAGATAACCTACTGTAAATAACAAAGGTTTCTTTATCTTAGATGATTACTTTGAATGGATTAGAAATATTGAAAGTAATCTTGAAATCTTGAAAGGTTTCTTGAAGTGTTCTTGATGTGTTCTTGAATGATTCTTTTTATGGTGATCTAAGCTTTGATTATGAGATCAAAACTTTCTGAATATGATGAGAGTTAGAAGAGGTGGAAGTGTGTGTGTTTAGAGAGTAATATGATGTAGTAATCTAGCATGAAATGGATGTATATATCCATGCTAATCCCACGTTTTTTTAGTTAGTCAACAAAGGCTTTTCTTGTTTTGTTATTTAGCTTAATCATTCATGGTAAATGACAAAGGTTAATCCCTACATGTTTCTATAATGGATGATAAGTCATTTAGGGCTGCTAAGATCAGATTATTGAGTGTATGTATCAATAGTAAGTACACCTAGAAACTGTGTATTATACGAGTAGAATTGATGATGAAAATGAATGAGAACGTAATTGTAAGCATTTTTGTTAAGTAGAAGTACTTTGATATGTGTCTTAAAGTCTTTCAAAAGTGTATTAATACATCGTAATACACTACATGTATATTCGTTTTAACTGAGTCGTTAAGTCATCGTTAGTCGTTACATGTAAGTGTTGTTTTTGAAAGCTTTAAGTTAACGATCTTATTTAATGTTGTTGAAAGCTTTAAATCAAATTTTAACACATTTTTAATAAAGCGATATTAACCCAAACAAAAAAATATTTCCAAGCTGACCTTGGACCCCAGCCAGGGGCTCTGCCCCTTGGACCCCGCCAGGGGTTGCCACCCCTTGGACCCCGCCAGGGGTTGCCACCCCTTGGACCCGCTATCGGGGGCGCTGCCCCTGAACCCCCGTCATAATCAAGATAAGTTCAAATAAGTGTGCACTCCACACTTTCCCATACGTGTTCGATATTTATCTAGGTTATTTTGGTTAACAAATTAATCCCATTACACTTAAATCATATTGGTGACACAAATAACTAACAATGAATATATCTTAATACGATATATATACATTAAAATGTCGTTACAACGATAATCGTTACATATATGTCTCGTTTCGAAATTCTTAAGTTAGTAATCTTGTTTTTACATATGTAGTTCATTATTAACATACTTAATGATATATATAATTATCATTTTATCATGTTAAATATAGTGTAACAATATCTTAATATGATACATATGTATTTAGTAAGACGTCGCTATAACGATAATCGTTATATATATCGTTTCGAGTTTCATAATTTAATAGTCTCATTTTATGTATATAACCCATTGTTAATATACCTAGTGAGATACTTACTTTTCATAATATCATGTTATCTATATACATATCCATATATATATATATCATCATATAGTTTTTACAAGTTTTAACGTTCGTGAATCGCCGGTCAACTTGGTTGGTCAATTGTCTATATAAAGCTCATTTCAAATAATCAAGTCTTAACAAGTTTGATTGCGTAACATGTTGGAAACATTTAATCATGTAAATATCAATTTCATTTAATATATATAAACATGGAAAAGTTCAGGTCACTACACCACGATGGGAAAGGTCATACAAAATCATAAAAGCACATCCTAATGGATCATATACCCTTGCAGCGCCCTCCGGCGAGGAATTACAGCGAACATGGAATGCAATGAGTTTAAAGAAATTTTATGCGTAGTATTGCATATTTAAATAGCCTGATCAACTATTATGAATATGAGATGCAATCATAAATGTAAAATTTCTTTAAGTAATAAGAATTCAAAAAGTTATTCTTATAGCATACTATTCATAATTTTTATCCGGCCAAGGATTTTTAACCAGATGTCACAAAGTTGTGTGTTATCGCTGCCCACAGAAGAGAAGTTTATTCTCGATGGCAGAAGTTCAATCATACACAAAAGGGTTGAAATGGCAGCGGATGACGTGGAACTCCGCTGAGCATCCAGGCAATAGATTGTATCTACGACCGTCATGACATAAAATGTTAAAAATAATACATGGCTAGTCACCATATTTGATTCTTAAAAATCAAGCATATAAAGCTTTGGCATAAAAGCTGCAAAGTAATAATGTATATATCTAACTGACATTCACATTAAGAGCATAACATAATGTTACATATTACAATTTTAAATTTAAAACATCATCTACAGATGTAGCAGGGTTATTACACATGCTTTCTAGTTCAGGAAACGACAAATGTTCTATTTGCTCTCCAACTATTCTAACCCTATCAACAACATCTGGTTTTAATTGGGAAGTAACAGCACCTGGCAGAGTATCAGGAAAGTTAGGCACTTGCTTCTTAAGTGTTTCAAGAAATCTTATCCGATCAGCGTCCATCGCGATGGTAATGAACTCATCAAATGGTTTGGTCAGAGTTTCAGAAGCAAAAACATTCTTTAAAATCTTTGGAATGCCTGCCGCAAGTCGCCTAGTCTCATCTTAGCTTGTCTGTAATTGTTGTTTCAAGGCTATTTCAGAATTGGTCAATGTCTCAATTTTATGAAGGTACCATTTCTCTTTTGTTGCCATCTCAACAAAACGAGCTTCAGCTGCATGCTTAGCAGCAACAGCAGCATCTAACTCAAGTTTGGCAGCCTTCACTAGTTCAGAGTCCTTCTCAATCCTCTTTGAATTTTCTCGATGCACTTGATTATAGTGCTCTAAGCATTTCAAATTATTAAACTCTGAAGCAATATTCCAGATAATACCATGTGCTCGAGATTTACGAGCATCACTGTCTGACAAATTTTCAAAGACACTGAGAAGTGAGGAGGATATCATGGTTTGAAGATATTTCATAAAATCCTCATAGCTACCTGGCAGACCTGAACGAATTGATAACAGGCCAGCCGTATCTAAATTAGGAAGGTGAATCTGTGAGCTGCTTTTGCCTACTCTGTTACGCTGGACGGGAGGCGGAAGATCAAGCCTTCTTTGTCCCTCAGTTTCAGATTGCATGGCTGGATTAAAATAGAAGATGTTATTTAAAAAATTGTTCCAGTCTAGCCACGATGATTCAAAATTCAATACTGGATACTTAACCACCATTGCTAGACATATGGAAAAAGCAAAAAAGATTTTCTTCTGCTATTGATTCAAAAGAAAGATTACCAGCAGCACGGCGTTTGCGTGAATTTGCTCGGGTTAAAGCTGAATCATCAACATGCTCATTCTAAGATAAGTTTTTCTCAAGTGTTTCATCAACCATCTTTTCTGAAGCAAATTGTAGCTCCTCAAACTTTATATGGCGCAAGGCGGGGAGCGGAGTAATGGCTGAAATAACAAATTTAATAATTACTATGCAAGTAATACAGATCAATAGGCAAACTGAAATTGTTACTTCTAGCATACCTTTGTTTTTTAGCATCATAATAGGACAACCACGAGTTGCTTCGTCCCATTCAGCATTAATTGAGCATAAAGCAAGCATGTGTTCCGGATATCGTCGGTTAGGAATTCTTTCTTTTTTCATAATGTTATCAATTTCCGCTCTTCAGATGACAATCTATGATGGATAATTTTGGGAGTATCGAGTGATGTACGCCAGTAGCAAGCTTTTAAAAAGCCGTTGGGAATTACTTCACTGTTGATAAAGAAGAAAGAACTTTGCCAATTTTCTGAAACGTCACTGGTTGTAAGAGGAAATCCATCCATATTTGAGATGCAGAACCATCCTTTATCGTAGGATTTAACGGTAGCAAGATGACAAAAAAGGCGTACAGAGGGTGTGATACTTCGAGCCCGACAATACATTTCGAAAAGCATAATTTTTCGGATCGACATCGGTTCAAATTGACCAACACTAACGCCGTAAAAACCACAGACGTTTAAATAAAAAGTTGTAAAAGGAATACGGAGATGAGAAAAATATAGTGCACGACCGTAAATAGAAACTTTTCCAGAAGGAGGATGAGATGCACATTCATGAGGAGTTGAGATTACGGTGTCGGCCCTAAAAAATTTTGGAAACACAATTCTTACGCGATCTAAGTATGTCGGTGTAATTTCACTGCGAATATTCTCTACATTAAGGATAGCCGTTGATTGGGTAATTAAGAAAGGAATTTTTGACAGAAGATTAAGGTAGGTGAAGAAAAATTGATTCGAGTTGAGTAAATGTGAAAGAGTAAAATCCGAGTATTAAATAGCGAGCAGAAGATGAACAGTTGACGGTTAATCGCATGGATGATATGTTGCCACGTGTAGGGTGTACAAATATGCGTGAAATATAAATTTAATTGAAAACAAAATTCAAATTTCGAAAAAGTCACTTTTTACAGACCATGATCAAAAAGTAACTGACGCAGCAGAGAAACAGAGTGGTTGTAGTAGCTTTAGGTTCCCGAGGAAAAATGCATCTTTTATTTTTTAGTTTAATGACTTTATTTTTTGCAAAAATGAAGGCATTAAACTGGGGGGGACTTAATGGTGTATCCCAGAGGATACACGCATAAAAACATCGTTTTTATATAGAGGAATATATCAAAAGGCATAAAAGATAACAATATTTGACGGATTTAAGCATTTTCCATCCAGCGTTTAGCAGGCCGCCCAGCGTCATGCGTAAGCCCTGCAGGCAGCTTCTATGCTTAAGCCCTTTTACTAGGCGCTTGAGCGGCACGCAACCACGTCAGCCACGCCAAAGTCGGTTCCGGATATTTAGCATAATAGAATTAATCAGCGTTTAACACGTGTTCCCGAGAATTTCGGACATTCTACGCCTATAAATAGACCCCCTGGGTCACCACATTTCATCATCTAATCTGAACTTCAATCAGAGAGAAGTACACTTTCTGTCACACAGTTCTTTCTCACTCTAAAACATTAACCGCTTAGCAACAGAATGCTAGACGGATCAATTTCATATTGATCCAAAGATTGATTGAGGCCACCCCACGGATCTCTCATCCGTGTTCCGGGTCTGCATGGATTATTTGCCAAGAGCAAACATCAATCGGCATTCAATTACTCAACGCTAGGCTGTTATTGTTCTGTACTGGTACCATAAAGCTATAAGGAAAATAGTACCAACACCGTCCGTTTTAGTCATATCAAGAGAGGTAACAATTTTTTGGCGCCACTGCCGGGGACTGGATATTTTGAGTGAGAAAGATTTTAAACAGACAAAAGTATGTCTAAGAAAGACAATTATACACGGACTTGGTTGTTGGATTTTCCGAACAGTCTCCAATTATATTGGAACCAAAAGGATCCTGCCTTTCCGTAGTCGATCTGGCCACTTAGGTACAAAGTAATCTGTAAGAAATCCTATAAATTAGAATATCTGATAAGGTTAGCGACCGAATTTCAAGAATAATTGTTTTAATTAAATTGTCATCTTTTTAGTTAATTAATATTTCCTAAATGTTATTTTTCCAAGTCATTTAAACAGAAAATCTAAAAAATGAAACAAAAGTCATCCTTAGAAGAAAGAGGAAAGAGGAGGACCAATCACCTTAGGAACCGAAGGAATTCCTGAAATCAGTTCACATATGATCAAATTTGTCAGTATGATCTGTAAATTTCAAGGATTTCTGACTGACGATCCAAACTTTCACCTAAATAAATGTATCAGTCTAGTTGACTCTTTTAAGAAGGAAGAAAAAGAGAAAAATATTTTGAAACTTCACATTTTCCAATATTCTTTGTCTACACATGCTTTAACATGGTTTGATGAGCTTAAACCGAATTCAATACATTCGTCGGAGGAATTAGCCACAAAGTTTTTAAACAAATTTTATCCACCTTCCCTACAAACCTGTTTAAGAAATGACATCACAAACTTTTCTCAAAAAGAAAACGAGTCATTGTGTCTAGCATGGAATAGAGTAAAGGTGATGTTTAAAAGATGTATGAATCATTCGTTAAGCTGGGCAGACATAATCTGCACGCTTTACAATGGTTTGACCAAGCATGATAAGTCTCTCCTAGACATGGTCTCGCAAGGAAATTTCATGTCACGAACAGCAGACGAAGCATGGAAACTCTTAGAGACAATAGCTGCATGATATGCGCAAAGCACACCTAATCTTATTGTAATATGATAACGAATTCGTCCACAGAGAGCAGTGTTTAAGATTTTAAGACTAATAATTATTCTGAAGGTTTAGTTGTAAAAATGGGGGTTTTAATTTAAAACTAATTAAAATAAAGAAAACGAAAACGAATCCAAATAGATAAAAGTGTATTCACTTAGATTCAATTCCCTAGGTTTCGGATTGCTTTTATTAAGAACAATGTAGTTAAATCCCTAAGTATAACTCTCGTTAACCAAGTTCATTAATCAATTAGTAAGATAAGCTGGTGTCCCGCACTTAATTACTAATTCTATCATGAAAGTGTCGATTTTTCACTCTGATTTCCCGCACTCTTCTAAATAACACAATCAATCAATATTAACTACTTAAGATGGTGATTCAGTTGAAGGGTAAATTGGTGTCCCTCTTTAGGCTTCACAATTACCTACTCAATTGATGGGATTAATCACTAGTCTAATTACACTGGTGTCCCATATGCAACTCAACTTATCTAATTATTTTTCAATAACATAGATAAATTAATTGATCTAGTACGGTAACTCTCTTTACATCAACCAACAGACAAGTAATCAATTAGATCAATTAATTGGAGTAATTAAGAATCATGGATCAAGAGTAATTAATTTAACATACAAAAGATTATCAATCCATCACATAGGTTCAATCATCTAAGTGGATACGAGTAAATTTAATTCATGATTGAGTTTGAACAAGCAATGAAAACAACTAAGCACAAATATATAATCATTCTGCAAATCAAATAATCAAACCAAAAAGTACTAGTCGTTTAATTGTAAATCAGAACTCAAAAAAATAGAACTAAATTCGGTAATAAGAGTTGCTCACTAGTTGTTGCTTCCTTTGTTCCAATTGATAGCTCCTCAAAGAATAAAATATTACACTTAAGGTTGATGTCCAGATGTCGATACCACACTTCCTCCTTTTGATGAATTATCAATATGATCAAGCAAGACACAAGATGTTACCTATCTTTTTTTTTTCTTTTTTCGCGCAGCTGCCCAACAAACACCCCAAGGTGGTGTCCACCCAATCGGCTAGAACCAAAGGAATAGAAAATAATAAACCTAATTCTAATCTCCTCCGAAACTGATACGACAAGGAGTATATATGATACTTGTGATATTATCGTACAACGTCTTCCAAATATATTAAGATAGCCCAAAATATATTATAAGAAATTGCTTCTTGCTTCGTGGCCTAACTCACGGCCCCTTAAATGGTGTTGGACCAATTTTTATCAAACCAAACTTGTAGTGTGCAAGTCATACTCCTAGGCTCCTAGCTCAAATTTAATTGGCCCAACTTTAGAAATACATGTACACTCTTCTTGATTTAACTCTAAGTCCAGCTCAAAAAATAATAATAATATTAGCCTCGCGTTTTTTTTTTTTTTTGGTTAACGAGGGTACCCGCCCCGCAACACCCACATTGGAGCCCTACGGACCGGTAAACCCTCGGGTACCCGAGCCCCCAGGCTTACCCGGATCCCAGATGAAGAATCCTCAGGTGAGCTTAGCCTCGCGTTTTAAATATCTTCTTCGCTCATCATTTGCTATCTTTTCGTACTTGAATATAAAAATCACCGAATTGAGCTCAAAACCATCAAGTTCCGCTAAAACCAATTTCACTCAATCAAATACCCAAAAGTTCATTTATTTCATTCAAATATTAGACCAAACGAGAAAGATATCGCTACCAAAATGTACGTAAAATATATATAATAAGAGCGATATCCCTGCACAACAGGAAGATTGGAGCAATGAAGCTGCTGAGAAGGATGACATCTCACTCAAACGATAAAAGTGCTAGAAACCAGGTTACAAGATCTCACCCTCACTCTTTAAAGTTTATGTGACGACCCGGAAATTTCCGACCAAATTTAAACTTAATATTTATATGTTTCTGACACGATAAGCAAAGTCTATAATGTTGAAATCTCAAAAACTTTGAACTGTGTTCATGTATACATTTGACCTTTGACTATTCCCGACGATTCACGAACAATTATTTGCAAATATATATATATATATATATATATATATATATATATATATATATATATATATATATATATATATATATATATATATATATATATATATATATATATATATATATATATATATATATATATAGGGGCAGAATCAATGGGGAAGTAACCAATCGGGGGGAAGCGGGGGGAAGCAAAAAAAAAAAAATTTCGTTTTTTTTTTGGAATTTTTTTTCCGGCATCAAGATCACACGAAAATATGAACATTTAGAAGAGACACTTCGTGATGAATGTTATTATTTAGGCGGGAAAACGATCGACAAAAATAACATTCAAGATAATATTGTTCGTGAAGAATATGAACGTTTTTTTCTTCATGTTTTGTGAAGTAAAATTTAGCCCAATTTAGAGTTTAGGGTTTAGGGTTTAGGGTTTGGTGTTTTGGGTTTATTCCATAAACCCAAAACACCAAACCCTATACCCTAAACCCTAAACTCTAAAACGTTCGTGTTAAAAACTCAATCTAAATCCTAAATTTAAACCCTAAATCTAAACCCTAAACCCTAAATTTCTAAACCCTAATATCTAAACCCTATAAACCCTAATATCTAAACCCTAATATCTAAACCCCAATAGCTAAAACCTCAACATACGCGCGAAAAACACGATAATTGTTATATATTACTTCTTCGAGCATTTTCCCCCCAAAATAAAAACATTTATCACAAAGTGTCTCTACTAAATGTTCATATTTTCATCCCATCTATAATGTTCGTGAACAAAGTTTTTTCAAAAAACGAAAAAAAAAGTTTTTGCTTCCCACCGCTTCCCCCCGATTGGTTACTTCCCTCTTGATCCTACAACTATATATATATATATATATATATATATATATATATATATATATATATATATATATATATATATATATATATATATATATATATATATGTATTAGAAGCAATAAAATGTAATTGAATCATTAGAATTAAAAATGTAAATTAATTTACAGAATAATTAAGTATTATTAAAATATAAATATAAATAAATAAATATATATATATATATATGATATTAATCTATATATATATGTATATATATGAATCTTAATAGTAATTATTATTATATGGTAATATATATATAAAATGTATAAATATTAAACATTCAATATATGATATCATATAAAATTAATAATTACAAGTTAAAAATAAAATTGTTATAATTGCTTTTATTATCATCAATATCTGTAGTATTAATATTTGTATATAAAAAATAGAAATATGTAAATTGTTATATCTTAATTATAAATTGTATTATTATTATTATACATTATTATTACATTATCATTAACAATTATTATTATTATTGTTATCTTTATTCTTATTATTATAAAGTAATACAATTTATTATTATCATTAATAATATTATTATTTTTTTCATCATTATTATTAAACTTATCTTTTTATTGAAACTTTCATTATTATTAATATTATCATATCAGTATTATTATCTCTCTTTATTATTATAATATTATAATTATTATTAGTATTAGTATTCTCATTATTAATAACATTATCAATATTATTATTATTTAATATTATTATGAATATTATTATTAATAATTATTATTATCAGTATTATTATTATTATTATTATTAATTAATACATTTATAATTATAAATTATTAATATTAAAATTATAGAAACCAGATTCAATTATATGAATTAGTTGCACGTCCCTTTCTGTTTCTATTTTTTTTCAAGCCCTGATTCCTTCTGTCTCTAATCTTGTTATAAAACCAAATCAAATCACATATACACCCAAATTCTATTAGTGATCAACATCAGACTTTTTAATTATTTGTCTTTATTTCTTTGTTCTTGTCTGTTTGATTGAGAAGTCGTCAACCACTACAAAATAACTGAGATTGATTCCTGTTATTATATAAACATTTCACTAAAACGTTACAGGTAATTAACACTGCAATTGGTAAGTGTAAAAGGGAGAAATAAAATAAACAAAACCCGGTACCTCTGTTCTTGTACCCTTTATTCTTATTATTGTTAATATTATTTTTATTATTGTTATTATTAGTATTATAAATTATAAATTATAATTAATATTTGTTAATATTATTATTATTGTTAGTATTATTATTAAGTGTAATGAATCTTTTATTATTATGATTATCATTATTAAATATTGTTATTATTACAAGTATTATAATTATTAATACTATTATTATTACTAATATAGGTATTATTACTATTATTATTATTATTATTATTATTATTATTATTATTATTATTATTATTATTATTATTTTTATTATTATTATTAGTATTACTAGTATTATAATTATTATTAGTATTATAATTAGTATTATAAACATAGTTATAAGAATACAACCATTATTATTATTAATAACATAATTAATGTATTCATTATTATAAATTTTGTCATTTTAGTATTAGTATCATTTTATAATTATTAGTATTATTATCATTAACATAAGTATCATTATTAACCATATCATTATTATTATTATTATTAGTATTATCATTATTAATAAAATTATTATTATTATTATTATTATTATTATTAATAAATCATTATGATCGAAACTATCATTTTTAACAAATAAATATTTTGTACAAAATTATACTTATTACATATACTATAATAATTTTAAATATATATATATATATATATACAAAATATACAGATATAACATAAGATATAATATATTTAAATAAGATATATATTTAAATAGAATTTAGTATAAATTCTATATGACTACAAATATATAAAATTTTATATAATTAATAAATGAAATTATGAGATTTCTATTATATGTTTTAATAGATATACAATTGATATAGGTTCGTGAATCCAAGGCCAACCATACACTTGTTCAATATCGTCATATGTATTTTTACTACAAAATACAGTATAGTGAGTTTCATTTGCTCCCTTTTAAATGCTTTTGCAATATATATTTTTGGGACTGAGAATACATGCACTTTTATAAATGTTTGATGAAATAGACACAAGTAATTGAAACTACATTCTATGGTTGGATTATTATACCTAATATCGCCCCTTCAAGTCTGATAACCTAAGAATTAGGGAAATGGCCCCTAATTGACGCGAATCCTAAAGATAGATCTATGGGCCTAACAAGCCCCATTCTGGAATTTGGAATGCTTTAGTACTTCGATTTAAATGGTGATTGCGATTGCCAATATTATGGCATACTTGCAAGTATGCGGGGGATATTCTATATGCATTATGTTAATGTCGGTTACCAGGTATTCATCATACGAATGGATTTTATGCACTTGCGAGTGTAATGATATTTATGAAAAATGAGAATCTTGTGGTCTATTATATAATTGGAAATGATTGTTTATGATAAACTAATGAACTCACCAACCTTTTGGTTGACACTTTAAAGCATGTTTATTCTCATGTATGAAAGAAATCTTCCGCTGTGAATTTGCTCATTTTAGAGATATTACTTGGAATCATTCATGACATATTTCAAAAGACGTTGCATTCGAGTCATTGAGTTCATCAAGATTATTATTAAGTCAATTATAGTTGGATATATTATGAAATGGTATGCATGCCGTCAACTTTCGATGAAATAAAAGTTTGTCTTTTAAAAACGAATGCAATGTTTGTAACCAAATGTCATGTATTCGTCCAGATGGATTATGACGGGTCGTTAAAGTTTACCAATTCCTAAAAGTCCCGATGCTACTAGAACCAGTCTAAGGTATCCTTACCCTAGATGGGCATATAAACAGCAAAATAGCTCGGACTCTAATATAATCTTTCCATTACACCAACCAACTCTCCACTCTAAGGAAACTTTAATCGAATTTATGAAAAAGCAATACATGATAAACCTTTAAGTCATAGAATGTCAGAATAGGTTTGATGCTTGATAAAGACAAAGAAGAATTAATAACTAATTTTCAGCTTACTCTTAAACGATTAACCACTAAAGTTGAAACTGAGTGCAGTGAGTTTGATGCTCCAGTAATAACTAGAGGTGGGAAGGAAAACAACTGTTAATATACTCATACAAAACTTTTCCGATACGAAACCTGTGCGAATTGTGATAAGGCTAAAAAGGAACATATATTTCATAGCAATATCCCTTTTAAATAATAGGTTTTCATATGTAATTGTATTATATTTTTATTGTAATTGTTTAAATAAATAAGTGCGAAGACAAAAGGCGAAAACGAAGATTTGAAGACACAAACGTCCAAAAAGCTCAAATGTACAAGATACAATTCAAAAGGTTCAATTTATTGATGAGAAACGTCTAAAAATGACAAGAGTACAAGTTACAAAACGCAAAGTACAAGATATTAAATTATACGAAAGGACGTTCGAAAATCCGGAACCGGTACCCGAGCCAACTATCAACGCTCGACGCAACGGAGCTGAAAGTACAAGTCAACTATGCACAAGAATATAATATAATATTTAAATAATTCATAATAAGAATAATAATAAATAATAAAAAGTTGTTAATTGAGCATAGTTAAGGGGTCATAAGTGAAAATTTCAATTCAATATTTGCCTATAAAAGGCAATTCATTTGATCGATTTATGTACACCTTTTCTTCTTTCTTTCTCTTTACATGTAATATATATATTTATAATTATAATTTTAATTTTAGTTTAAGTTTAATAATAATTGGGTTATTGTAAGGAATGTTTTACGGGTTTTAAAGTCGAAACTCTGTCCGTGTAACGCTACACGATTAATAATCACTGTAAGTTATGTTCTTCCCTTTTAAATTAATGTCTCGTAACTAAGTTATTATTATGCTTATTTAAGCCGAAGTAATCGTGATGTTTGACTAAATATTAAAACGGGGTTATTGGATTTTGTACCATAATTAAGGTTTGGGCAAAAGACCGACACTTGTGGAAATTGGACTATTGACTATTAATAGATGGGGGGTATTGTCTAATTGAGTGACAACTCATTGGAGTCTGTCGAACCTATCTTCAAATTAATTATCCTAATAATTAATAATGATTATGGTTGTCCTATTTAGTGACGTTCATATGAAATCTATTATAATCATTTAATTAATTATTCAGGTTGGGTAATTGATTATTCAAACTGATCAAGTGGGTAAATTAATATTCATATCTAATCAAAACAGGGGTGGATTACATACAGTGATAACTGGTGTAATTGTTGACAGAAGTGATAACTGCGTCACAGTTTAAATCCTTAATTAGTTGGAATATTTGACTTCGGGTATAAGGGTAATTTGACGAGGACACTCGCACTTTATATTTATGACCGATGGACTATTATGGACAAAAACCAGATAGGTATCAAATAAACCATGACAAAGGACAATTAACCCGAGTAACAATTAATTAAAATCAAAACGTTAAACATCATGATTACGGAAGTTTAAATAAGCATAATCCTTTTATTTCATATTCTATCGCAATTTTATTTATTGTTATTTTATTTATCGTCATTTATATATTTTACGCACTTTAATTATTGTCATTTATCTTTACGCTTAAAAATATAAAATCGACAAACCGGTCATTAAACGATAAAAAACCCCCTTTTATAATAATATTACTACTTATATATATATATATATATATATATTTATATAAATATAGTTTTATAAAAATATAGTACGTAATCACTAGCTCACTGTGGAACGAACTGGACTTACTAAAAACTACACTACTCTACGATTATGTACACTGCCTATAGTGTTGTAGCAAGGTTTAGGTATATCCCATCCGTAAATTAATAAAACTTGTGTCATATTTTGTTGTATTTTGTATTAAAAATAATACTATTTCGTACCCTCACGCTACATCATCAAGTTTTTGGCGCCGCTGCCGGGGAAAGCTAAAACGCTATATTTTTAATTTATATCTGTAAAAATATAGTTATAGAAAAAGTAATTTCGGGGACACTTTTTGTGTTTTCACGGGGTATTTAAGTTTTTTTTTTTTTTTTTTTTTTGATTGATTAAAGTGTAAGACCCTAATCCTGTTTCTGACTTTTTAGTTGTTCGGGACGCCGTCCAGGATGGTGGGACGCCGTCCAGATGTTAAAGGCTGGACGCCGTCCAGTTTGTCTGTCGGGCCAGCTGGGTTATTTTAAGATTTTTAGAGGGGCAAAATGGTATTTTCACATATGGAACGAGTTAAGGCCACAAGATCAGTTCTAGGAGCCTCATTTGCTCCACTAACACCCACACAAACACTCTCATCTTGTTCTAGTGAGAGAGTAAGAGTTTTAGAGAGAAAGAGAGGTGGATTTGGAGAAGAAGGAGTCGGATTCTCGCAAAAGCTCGGGTTCTAAAGTTGTTCGTCTCGCTCCTAGCTACGTTGTGGTGGTATTGGTAAGCTCAAACTCCGAATTTCATTTGTTAAATTTGATATTCAAGTTAGGGTTTTGAGTTAGTTTGTTGTGAAACCCTTTTAGGTGATGAAATGGGTTTATGGTGACTAGTTATTGTTGTCACTTGGCGGGTTTTGGGTCGGTTGACGTTTTAGCGTCGTTTAGGGTTTGATCTTGAATTTAATCACTAGGTTTAGTGATTATGGAAGTGGTGAAACTCTTTTGTGTGAGTTTGGTTAACTAATTTTGAAATGAGTCAACATTAGGGTTTTGGTGTCAAAATGGGCATGACACGTGTTTAACACTTGTGTTCGGGTTTAATTGGTGTGTTAGGACCATTTTCACGTGTATTAGTGATTATTGATTAATTTGGGCGCGGTTTGTGCTTGGAAGTGCAAATGGGTCGAATTTGCACTAAGGGTCAATTGGGTTAGTTTGTAAGTCAACCCTAATTGTGTTGTTTGTATTGTGATAATGGAATAGGTACGTTCCATTGGCGCGTGGCGGTTTATTTGGAAGCATTCATCAAGGCGACAAGGTGAGTGTTAATATCTTATATGCATATGTATGTGTTGGATGGGTGCAGGTCGGGTGAAGTGATTCTCGGCTATAGTGCTCACTTCACATATAGGTGGATTGATGGACTTGTGTATGAGTCCAATTGGCACGGTTGTGCGTTTTGGTTGACCACCTTTGACGTGGTACACGTTTTGAGTGTACGTGATCACACGTGGTTGTGATGTGGATAACCCCGATGTGGTGGATTTTATAATCCCGTGACCGTGGGTTTTGGTATTTGGGAAGTGAATCTCGGGTAGTGCGGATTCATGATGACTCGGGTTGTTCGGTCATCCTTTTTATGAGGTGATGGATTTCGGGTTGTGCGAATTCATTAAGGCTCGGGTAGTTCGGCCAACCTCGGTTGTTGAATTGGTAGAGAAGTGAATTTCGGGTTGTGCGAATTCACTAAGGCTCTGGTTGTTCGGCCAATGTTCGTATGATTGAGGTTAAGGGGTTAACCTTGTAGTTTGGTTACCCATTTATGTACGCGTATTTACTTATATTGTTGTAACTAATCTTGCGGCTTGACTTGGTGGTACGTTAGGTATAACATTGCTTAGTTATGCTTGGATTGCGGTATGTGGCTCGTATTTGCGTGTTAGCGATGCGCATTTCATTTTATGCATATATATGTATGTAGTATATTCTCATTCACTAAGCGTTAGCTTACCCTCTCGTTGTTTACATTTTTATAGATTGCATAGATGCGGTGGCTCGGGTAAGCGCGGGGACTAGTGGACTTGCGTAGTTGCTTTAGAAGACTTGCTTTTGGATTTGATTAGGATTGGGTAGCGTGTCCCTAATCCCATGCTCGGTCTATGTTTTTGTATAAACTAATGGGTCGAAATAGTCGCTTATGGTATTTTGGGTCGATGTGGGCCCGGTGTCGTAAAACTCGATTTTTATTGTGAAAAACTCTTAGTTTAAACTATTGTAATATATTGTGAAAGTGTTTTGGTTTAAAAGTGTCGGGAAGCGGGTTTTCGCCCGCGTGAGTTCGAAAAACTGATGAGAATGTTTTAGTACATCTGGACGCCGTCCCAGATGTCTGGACGCCGTCCCAGTCTTAAGAGCTGGACACCGTCCAAGCTTTTGGACGCCGTCCAGATCAACTGTTTCAGAAAAAAAAAATTTGTGGCACGTTTTCGGATGGTTAACGGGTTGGGTCGTTACATAAAGATATATTAATTTAAATATAATAATTTAATAAATATAATAATATAAAAATATTGAAATAAAATATAATAATATTTTAGAATCAAATTTGATACGTAAAAGTTTTAAAAGTTTTAAAAAGTCGTATTTATTAAATATTTCAGGGGTATATTATGTAACTTATAATTAATAATTTCTATAATGTCGCTTTCATGTGAATAGTAAATTAATTAATTTCTTTCCTTTACTATTTTGAATCGTAAAAGTTTTAAAAGTTTTAAAAAGTCGTATTTATTAAATATTTCAGGGGTATATTATGTAACTTTCAATTAATAATTTCTATCATGTCGCTTTCATGTGAATAGTAAATTAATTAATTTCTTTTTATTTACTATTCATGAATAGTAAATGAGTTAAAAAAAAAGTTTTAAAAAAAATAATAATAATAAAAAAATTATTAATTCCTTAAAAAAAAAAATTTTGTGTAAAAAAATCGTTTTTTTTAAAGAAAAAAAATTCGTTTTAAAAAAAAATTGTAAAAAAAATCATTTTTTTTTAAAGAAAAATTTTTAAAAAAAAAGTTTAAAAAAAAAAATATATATATATAAAAAAAAAATTTAAAAAAAAATTTTAAAATCCTTAAAAAACGAAATATAAAAAAAATTAAAAAAAAAGTTTTTTTTTTATTACCTTTAGATTTTTAGACTCTAGTTACAATTTTTAGTATTAAGTTTAGTTTTGCCATAATTATTTTTATTTCTAGAATTTTTAGGTTTGCCGTAAAATCCCTTAAGTGCTTATTCCTTAGACTAAGATTTATGTGCTTTAGAATTTTGCGACGCCGTTTTTCGTGCTACTTTCTTATTTTTATTTTTCGACGCCTATTTTTCGACCTTTTATTTTTCGACCTTTTTCGACGCGTTTTTTTTTTCTTTCTTATTTCTCGCTATTCTAGTTTTAGGATAAGATTTTTATTCTACTTCTTATCTAAATTTCTTAAAATTATGAAAATTTATTTTAAGTGGTTAAATTGATAGACATCAAAATTTTCTGGTTCGTAGTAATAGTTGAATTTGTACGTGGACCGGGTTATTGGAGCCAAACAGTACTCAATTATATTGAGACCAAACGAATCCTGCCCCTCTGCTGCATCTTTTGTAAAAGATTCTTTCCGGCTTCTAAAGCCGTGAGACTTCAAGGAGAAATTGTTACGTTCACACAAAAGTCAAATGAAACTCTATATGAGGCGTGGACAAGATTTGGAAAGTTGTTGAGAGGATGTCCTCAACACGGTTTAGACACTTATCAAATAGTACAAATATTCTACCAAGGTGTCAACGTTGCTACACGAAAAGACATCGACATAACAGCTGGTGGTTCCATTATGAAGAAAACCGCAACTGAAGCTTACAAAATTATTGATAACACAGCCTCCCACTCTCATGAGTGGCACCAAGAGAAAGATATATATCGTTCATCTAAAGCGGCTAGAGCCGATTCTAGCCATAACTTTGATTCCGTTTCCGCAAAAATAGATGCTTTCGAGAGACGAATGGAAAAGATGAATAAAGATATTCACGCAATATGAATCAGTTGTGAGCAATGCGGTGGACCACACTTAATGAAAGACTGTCACATTGAACAAACGATGGAACAACGTGAGAATGTTTTCTACATGAACCAAAGGCTGGAAAATAGTTATCAGAATAATTATCAACCGCCAAGGCCAAACTTCAATCGAAATCAAAACATTCTTTACAATCCAAAAGGACCCGACAATAACTCGTATAACCAACAAGGTCCGAATAACCAACCAACTCAAAACAACACTTTCAATCAACAAAGACCTGGCTTGTATAAACCACCACAACAAACCGAAGAGAAAAAGTCAAATCTGGAAGAAGTGGTATTTAAGCTAGTTGAATCTCAAACACAATTTATTGAAACTCAAACGAATGAGAGGTTTGATCAGTCATTTAGAACTCAACAAGCTTCTATTTTGAATCTAGAAAAACAAGTAGGTACTCTTGTTAGATTGATGAGTGAAAGGAAACAAGGAAAGCTACCGAGTAATACTGAAGTAAATCCTCGAAATGAAAATGTTAATATGGTTTCAACAAATTCTGAAAAACCAGCATCAGAAGATGGGGAGGATTTAGATGTAAGTAACAATGAAGAAGTTACACCACCACCACCACCCGAGTATGTAAAGCCAGTGGTGGCACCATACAGACCACCCATCCCGTTTCCAAGAAAAGGAGTTGAGTATGAGCAAGTAATAGGTAATAAAGTTTGTGATACCTCTGGAAAGAAGAAGAAGAAGAAGAATAAAAAAGTGCAAGAAACAAAAACAGTAGAAGTAAACCCGGTGAAGACAGTTCCACCAAATCCTCTACCTAGGGTAGGTGATCCGGGTGAATTTATTGTTCCTTGTCTACTTAGTGACTGTGTCATGTATGATGCACTAGCAGATTTAGGTTCAAGTGTGAGTGTTATGCCTCTTTCATTATATAAGAGATTAGGTGTAGGTGAGTTAACTCCAACGGATATGAGTGTTCGACTCCTTGATCAAACTATTAAGCACCCAGTTGGAATTGCTGACAACCTACCCGTTCAAGTAGGTAATTTAACCTTTCTAGTCGAATTCATTGTCATTGACATAGAAGAGGACTCAAACGTTCCTCTAATTTTAGGTCAACCATTCTTAGCGTTCACCGGGGCGTTATTTGATGTAAGAAAGGGTAGAATGACACTTAGTAATGATGAGAAATCGATCACCTTTATGATTCGAAAGTCTAAATATCCACAAACCAAAACCGTTGAACCGACAAAAACGATTGGTAAGAACCATGTTGTTTTACCAACTCCAACGGTAATGCTTAACAATAATAGAACGCCTAAGTGTGGGGAAAATGAAGTAACACCTAATGATGACTTGATAATAAAGAACCCCATAGTTGATACGAAATTAAATGACCCCGTTATTAACAGTTCAATGAAGAAACTTTTTAAACGGGTTATTGATGCTAAAAGTAAGGGGAACTTTAAGTTATATAACCTGTTAGTATCCAATCTGTCGCCTAAAGAAAAGGCGAAGCTAGTTGAATTTGTGGATATTACTGAAAAAGCTGGTCACTGGCTTAAAGCAAAAGTCACAGATATGCAAGTTGATTATGGTCCAAGAGAAATTGACGATGAAGTTAATCACAATTTCGACACCACATCTACCTAAGTGTGAGGAGATTCAAATATTCTAAAAAGAAAATGCTGTTTGGAGTTAGTTGTTCTGTTCTCGTGTAGTTCCGAGAATGGAATCCGATTGGTCTTTTCCACTAGCAGACACTAAAGAACTAGTTTTCTCCCCCCATTCTGAATTTTTTTGTTTTTTAGGTTTTATATGAAATTAATATGTTTTCTTTTTAAGTTTTGTGTGAATTTAAAAACAAAAATTTACTTTATTTCATTAAGTTGAAAAAAAATGATTTCTAAAATTCGTCGTGAGTTGAAGACTAGGTCGTTGAGCCGAAATTACTTTACCCGAGGGCGGGGCGAAAAATTTTGTCATCATTATTTTTAATTTTATTGATTTAAAGTATGCCAAAAAAAAATAAATAATATTTGATTTTATAAATTTTTGAACGTGGGGTAATATACCCAACTTTAAAAATATGTATATATGTTTGTATTTTATCATGTAAACAACAGGGTAAAACAACGCACTTTCAAAGACTAACATTAAGTTCAGCAAAAGCTACTGATTTTGACGACAAGATGCAAAACAACAAATGTGATATAATAAATGAAGGAATGAACGATGAGGCGCGCCATCTATCATTTGACGAGCTTTGTAATTACAAACTGGGTATTTTTAATCACTTTCCTACACTAATCACCCTCATGAATTTATAATTATTGTCTGATTTCATGCAAATGAGGGCATTGCATGATCTCAAGTGTGGGGAAGGGTTATAAATTCTCTCGGGTTTATACTTGGCTTATTTTCTAAATATTATGAAAATTTTAAAATTTTTTTAACTAAATGAATTCAAAATCATGTTTATACATATTTATGAACGATAAAACTAGGTGTTAATGCCGAAATTATTGTTACCTCGGAAAGGACATAAATTGAGAAACAACTAAAACGCTTGAATTTATTTATTAAGATATAAAAAGACGCATGAAAAAAGCCAAGTGTGGGGAGAATGCACCAAGTTATTCAATTAAAAACTATCTATCACATGTTTTTTGTAAAGTTATTGCAGGTGCTTTTACTTTGGACTAAATTAACTAGTTTACCCGATTTACTGTAAGAAAGATGGATCTACACGATGAATCAATTCCATCATTAAAAGGAAGTAAAGTCTTCAAAAAAAGAAACGCGCTTCTTGATTTAGGTCATGAAGTTGTCGTCCAGACCAGCTGTAGGTTGACGAAAAATCTAGAAAAGTCATCTCTAAAATCAGCAGGAAATCCACGGACCTCAACATCAAACAGGGTCGCCATGTAGTCAGATTTATCCTAACCATGAGAAGGATTTATCTCGCACAATGGGGGGGCACCGTGCAAATTAGCTTGATAAGACTAATGAATCAAATTCCCAGAAAGGATAATCTCCTTAAAGATCAAAAATCAGCTTTTAAGACTGATATTACTCAATCCTAGAGATTGACCTTAAAGATTGAGAATTACAAACTCATGGAATTCAATGATATCTAAACTCGAGCTTGAACGAGAAAATATTTTGATCAAAAATAAAACCGATTTGTTTTCTGAAAACCTATTTTCAATGCGTTCATTACCATTGAACGTAAAATCCTGAGAATTCATCAGAATTCATTAGGTCACCTGAACCAAATCGGGTGTCAACCGTAAGAAACGGTGGTTGCATAGCATGGTCGGAGACAGGACCTTGTGCCAGACTGAAAAATCATAGGATGATCTTTACTATTGCTCCTACAAAGGATAGTACTAGCATCCGACACGTTTTAAGACCATAATCATATGCATGTCATTAGACATTGCCTTAACAGTTTCTTGTTCATCGCTTTCCTTTACAACCGGACGGTAGTTTACCGAAAGGTAATATACGGAACAAGTAAACTGGACGTGTTGCTTTCCCAATACAAGGTTAGCTAGTGGGTAATACAAAACCACAAGTGTTGAGCTAAAATTTTCAAATCTGAAACCCACACAACCCACAAAAATATTTTGCAAACACCGGTGAAGGGTTATTCCGGAAAACTTATCTAGGGTAAAAGCTAGATTAAATTTTTAAAAAGATCAAATGTTTTCATAAAGATCCAATTTCCTTAAGGATCTACATTTTCATAGTCATGTGGGACTGTAAACCACCTTTCAAATGTGTACTTTGCTTTGGAAACCGAAAGTAAATCGGCTATTTGATTGCAAGTGTCGTTGACCTAAACTCGTGGCAACTGTGGATGACACACCCACCTTTAACCATGGTTCTATCGTTACTATCATTGTTTATACCACCATATCAAAATCACTAATGTACAAAGTGTGATGAATAAAAAAGTGATTCATGTATGTTTTTATTTCAAGTTCTGTATTGCTTGAGGACAAGCAACACTCAAGTGTGGGGATATTTGATAAGGCTAAAAAGGAACATATATTTTATAGCAATATCCCTTCTAAATAATAGGTTTTCATATGTAATTGTATTATATTTTCATTGTAATTGTTTAAATAAATAAGTGCGAAGACAAAATGCGAAAACGAAGATTAGAAGACACAAACGTCCAAAAAGCTCAAATGTACAAGATACAATTCAAAAGGTTCAATTTATTGATGAGAAACGTCTAAAAATGACAAGAGTACAAGTTACAAAACGCAAAGTACAAGATATTAAATTATACGAAAGGACGTTCGAAAATCCGGAACCGGTACCCGAGCCAACTATCAACGCTCGACGCAACGGAGCTGAAAGTACAAGTCAACTATGCACAAGAATATAATATAATATTTAAATAATTTATAATAAGAATAATAATAAATAATAAAAAGTTGTTAATTGAGCATAGTTAAGGGGTCATAAGTGAAAATTTCAATTCAATATTTGCCTATAAAAGGCAATTCATTTGATCGATTTATGTACACCTTTTCTTCTTTCTTTCTCTTTACATGTAATATATATATTTATAATTATAATTTTAATTTTAGTTTAAGTTTAATAATAATTGGGTTATTGTAAGGAATGTTTTACGGGTTTTAAAGTCGAAACTCTGTCCGTGTAACGCTACACGATTAATAATCACTGTAAGTTATGTTCTTCCTTTTTAAATTAATGTCTCGTAACTAAGTTATTATTATGCTTATTTAAGCCGAAGTAATCGTGATGTTTGACTAAATATTAAAACGGGGTTATTGGATTTTGTACCATAATTAAGGTTTGGGCAAAAGACTGACACTTGTGGAAATTGGACTATTGACTATTAATAGATGGGGGGTATTGTCTAATTGAGTGACAACTCATTGGAGTCTGTCGAACCTATCTTCAAATTAATTATCCTAATAATTAATAATGATTATGGTTGTCCTATTTAGTGACGTTCATATGGAATCTATTATAATCATTTAATTAATTATTCGGATTGGGTAATTGATTATTCAAACTGATCAAGTGGGTAAATTAATATTCATATCTAATCAAAACAGGGGTGGATTACATACAGTGATAACTGGTGTAATTATTGACAGAAGTGATAACTGCGTTACAGTTTAAATCCTTAATTAGTTGGAATATTTGACTTCGGGTATAAGGGTAATTTGACGAGGACACTCGCACTTTATATTTATGACCGATGGACTATTATGGACAAAAACCAGATAGGTATCAAATAAACCATGACAAAGGACAATTAACCCGAGTAACAATTAATTAAAATCAAAACGTTAAACATCATGATTACGGAAGTTTAAATAAGCATAATCCTTTTATTTCATATTCTATCGCAATTTTATTTATTGTTATTTTATTTATCGTCATTTATATATTTTACGCACTTTAATTATTGTCATTTATCTTTACGCTTAAAAATATAAAATCGACAAACCGGTCATTAAACGATAAAAAACCCCCTTTTATAATAATATTACTACTTATATATATATATATATATATATATATATATATATATATATATATATATATATATATATATATATATATATTTATATAAATATAGTTTTATAAAAATATAGTACGTAATCACTAGCTCCCTGTGGAACGAACCGGACTTACTAAAAACTACACTACTCTACGATTAGGTACACTGCCTATAGTGTTGTAGCAAGGTTTAGGTATATCCCATCCGTAAATTAATAAAACTTGTGTCATATTTTGTAGTATTTTGTATTAAAAATAATACTATTTCGTACCCTCACGCTACATCATCAAATTGACCCAGTTGTCAATCCGCCGAAACCTATTTCTCCTAAAGCTCCGGAAATTATTCCGCGAGCCCGCATACCTTTTTCAGGTAGGCTTAGGAAGGAAAATCAAGAAGCGAAATTCGCTAAGTATTGGGATATTATTAAGAATCTACAGTTGAATGTACGACTAGTAGATGCTTTAGTAGAAATACCAAATTGCGCTAAATGTTTTCAAAGACTTGCTTTCAAACAAAGAGAGATTAAGAGAGATTGTTAGCTTACCCTTAAGTGAGGAATGTTCATTAGTGTTACAACATGGTATTTTCCCTAAGTTAGGAGATTCATGAAGATTCACTGTACCTTGCTACTTATAAGATGTCCAAATCAGTAATGCGTTGGCAGATCTGGGAGTCAGTGAAAACCTAATGCCCTATTCATTATTCAAAAAGCTAGGACTTAATGACTTAAGACCTACCAGAATGACTATCCAACTCGCAGACAGATCAATTAAGATTCCTCGAGGAATAGCTGAGATTGTCCTAGTCAGAATGGATAAGTTTGCATTCCCCGTTGATTTTGTCATTATGGATATTGAGGAAGGCATGAAGGTCACACTCATACTTGGCAGACCATTCTTGAATACTACCAAATCCATAATTAATGTACACGAGAAATCACTGAAATTAAGAGTTGGAAATGAAGAAGTCACATTTAATGTTGACCGACTCATGACCAATCCTCGCGAAGAAGATCTCAATCTCGCTGATTCTTTTCAAGAACTCGTCAACGAATATCTGGAGGATACCATGGCTATATGCAGTGAAGATCAAATTTATGAAGATTTGTTCTTTACACCTCCTGAAGGAAATCTTGATAACTATTCAGCATAGATCCTGGTCAATATAAATCTCCCCTCTTCGAAAGTAACTTTCTCTGCAAAACTATCCAAATAGTACCGCTAGGTCAAGGCATTCCCCTACCTTTGTTAAGGAGAAGACCGAATTAAGAAACAAATTTCATTCCTTTATTCCAGGAACCAAAGTTAAATGAGGACTGTGATGAAATTCTTGAGCCGATCTTCGAAACTAAGGAAAACATTTCTGAAGACGAAGCATTAAGAAGGACAATTTCCAAGACCAAAGAACAGACGGCATCAGTGACCGCTATTAAGGAAGAAGAATTAGAATTCCAGGAGAGATATGACTAGTTAGATAGAAAGGAAATTGCAAGAATGAAGCCATTGATCGAGGAACCTCCAGAATTAGAGTTGAAGAAGTTACCCGAGCATCTGGAGTATGCATTCTAAGAAGAAGAATCGCAACTCCCTATAATCATTTCTAAAGATCTCACGCCACATGAGAAGGAAGATTTAATTAAGGTTCTGAAATCGCATAAGAAGGTAATTGCTTGGAAGGTTTCCGACATAAAAGGGATCAGCCCAAACTATTGCACCCATAAGATCTTCATGGAAGATGATTTCAAACCATCAGTTCAGAAGCAAGGAAGGGTCAATCCAATGATTCAAGAAGTCATCAAGAAAGAAGTAATCAAACTTCTGGACGCCGGTCTGATCTATCCTATTTCCGATTCGCCATGGGTCAGTCCTATTCAAGTGGTACCCAAGAAAGGAGGAATGACCGTAATCAAAAATGAGAATAATGAACTTATTCCAACACGGGAGGTCACCGGTTGGAGGGTTTTCATAGATTATCGTAAACTAAACGATGCAACCCAGAAATATCATTTTTCATTACCGTTCACTGATCAAATGTTGGAACGCCTATCAGGAAATGAGTTCTATTGTTTCCTTGAAAGTTTTTCTGGCTACTTTCAAATTCCCCTCGATCCAAAGGACCAAGAGAAGACAACCTTCACCTGTCTGTACGGAACATTCACCTATCGATGCATGTCCTTTGGGTTATACAATGCACCTGCCACATTTTAGAGGTGTATGTAGCTATATTCCATAAAATGATTGAACGTTGTATGGAAGTCTTCATGGATGATTTCTCCATCTTCGGTAGTACCTTTGAGTCGTGCCTTTCTAACCTTGACAAGATGCTCACCCGGTGTGAAGATTTGAACTTAGTTCTAAATTTGGAAAAATGTCACTTCATGGTAAAAGAAGGAATAGTTGTAGGACATAAGATATCAAAGTCAGGAATAGAATTCGACAAGGCTAATATTGAAACCATAACCAAACTTCCAGAACCTACCATAGTAAAAGCTGTGAGGAGTTTCCTTGGACACGCCGAATTTTACCGACGTTTATCGAAGATTTTTCGAAGGTCACACGACCTATTACTCATCTCCTCGGAAAGAAAGTTCTGTTTATCTTTAATGAAGAATGTGTTCAAGCATTCAACTATCTGAAGGAACAGCTCACACATGCACCCATCATGATAGCTCCTGATTGGAGTTTACCCTTCGAAATCATGTGTGATGCGAGTGACTTCGCGGTTGGAGCTGTACTAGGGCAACAGAAGATAAACATTTCCATCCAATCTATTATGCCAGCAAAACCTTAACTGGAGCTCAAGATAATTACACCACTACAGAAAAGCAGATGCTAGCAGTAGTTTTCGCCTTCGAAAAATTCCGTTCCTATCTCATCCTGTCCAAAACTACGGTCTACAAAGATCATTCAGTCCTAAAATATCTATTTACTTAGCAAGATGCTAAACCAAGATTCCTACGATGGATCTTACTCCTTCAAGAATTCGATATCGAGATTAAAGATAAAAAGGAGCAGAGAACGTCGCATCGGATCATCTTAGTTGTTTGGAGAATCCAGCAATGGAATAACTTGTTGAACAAGATAATTGAGACAAATTTCCGAAAGAACAGCTTATGAGCTTAGGACAAGACAACATAGGATCACAATTCGCTGATACCCTTTGGTACGCTGACATAGCTAACTACCTAGTTGCCGGAGTGGTGCAAAAAGGAATGAGAAGAAAGAAATTCTTCAGGGATGCTAAGTTTTACTACTGGGAAGATCCGTACCTTTTCAGAATTTGCCCTGATCAGATAATTAGGAGATGCGTAGATGAGAAACAAGCAACGTAGATTTCTCACCAATGTCATCACGGACCAACTGGAGGTCATCATGGAGCAAACTTAACCACAAGAAAAGTCTACGATTCAGGATTTTATTGTCCTTCTATATTCCGAGATGCGCAAGAGCTTGTAAAGCATTGCGACGCTTGCCAAAGACAAGGTATTATCCCTGAAGCTGTCGGCTTCATATACCAGTCACCGGCTTCATTATATTATATTGCAATTCTATTGCGATTTAAGCTCAAATAAATTAAAAACAGTTTTCGGCAAAATTATCTAACAGAGTCAACGAAGCCGCCGACTTCGTTGACCAAGCCACCGGCTTCATCTACTTAGTACAGAACAATTAGACAGAATCTCTGGAATAGCTGTTATGTCTTATGTCTGATTAAAACACCATTGTTTAAATAGATTGATTTAAGTAAAAACAATTACTATTAAGTTTTAACTAGAACATTACTAGGATTAAACTTAGTAAACTTAAACTTAATAATAAATTAGATTATTATAATGGTGAGGGTTATAGCTAGTAACTATAATCAGGGTTTGATTAATCACATTAAACCTTCTATCAGGTCTTAAACATGCGGTGAATCTTGACATCTATTCTAGGATTAACCTGATCAACTAGTCTTGGATTAGATATTCTTAGGTCTTTATTAAATCTGAGTTAAGCTTAATTTCGAATGCAATTGTGAGCAAGGTGTGAAATGTTCAAGCAAATGTTTTATTTAATATTGTTTATTCGTTTAACTAAATTACTTGTAATTTATTTTTTTCTTAGCCCTTTGTTAATCAAAACAATCAAATCTCAAAATCAAACTTATATCTTCTGAATCCACCCATTCTCTTGGGTCGAACCTTAACTTACTAAATACTATATTACATCTGATCGGGTTCTGTTGCTCGTTAGGGTGTTTAAAGTAAAATGTAAATTAAGAAATTATAAATTTAAAAGTTAGATTAAGAGATAAGCAATTCTGCACACACTTTTGACACATCAAATTTTTGGCGCCGTTGCTGGGGATCGCAGTGGAATCATAAGAATATAAACTTAATTAAAACACCAAAGACGAGTGCTGACTGTCCTGCTTTAGGGAAAGGTTACTGGGCTTCCGATTTGAAGGGTCCTGCCAGAACTAAGACGTTGACGACCATTTATTGGTGAAAAATTTAATAATAAAAATATACTTTAAATATCACAAATAATTCTAAATTTTCTATAGAGGATCACTTAAAAGCCTCAAGACAAATTCATGGAACTGCTATGATTCCACCAACTATTAAGACTAATTACACTATCGAAAAACAAATAATAGACTTAATTAAGGAAGAATGTGAAACAACCCAACCCGTATTCCATACGATAATTTTTTTTTTATAATACACATTTATGCGCCAATTAAATATGTAAACCATTCCACAAGTTCCATTTAAACGTACATCAATTTAAATGTTTACAAAAGGCACGAAAGCCATTAATTAAGTTTAATGCAAGTTTGACCCACTACAAGGATATTTTATAATCCAAACGACCTCGAGCATGGTTTGGGGCTAAACTACCCAAAACGTTAGGCCAACTTCAAAAGCTAACACCAAAAGCACCCCCGACAACATAAGCGGGAGACCACTAGTCCAAACGTATGCCCTTACCCTTGTCCAAGACGGAACCTATAAAATGGTAAACAACGAGAGGGTAAGCAAGGCTTAGTGAGTGCAATAATTATACATACATAAATATAACCTACTTACTTGCAAACACTTACCAAATCCGCATACATACTAGTTACCTAATTAGCATACCTTTCACATGTATAACGCGAAGTATCACGATAACAAGGCTAGTATAACAATAGCTTATAACACAACAATACAATATGCTAAAACACTAGTATAACGATGATGTTCACAACATCCGTAGTACTCAAGATCTCAAGGCTAGCCCAACGAATGGTATCATCAACATCGAACTTAAATCCCATTCGCCTATATTAATGTTGTATCGTCAACACCGAACTTTAAACCCACATATGAGGTATCGTCAATAACGAACTTTAAACCCTCATCAACGTCACTACAATAATCGTATGGCATCGTCAACATCGAACTTTAATTCCATACGTATGAGGTATCGTCAACAACGAACTTTAAACCCTCATCAACAACACAAATATACACTAGGGTATGGTATCGTCAACATCGAACTTTAACCCATACCCCACAAGCAAATAAATCATATACATGCATATATAATTATTCCACTCACCTTAGCACTTCGGTGGTGATTTAAATGCTTCTGTATACCTCGAGCAAAGTACCTAATACATAGGTACACATTCAATACACAACTAATGGCATTTACCACATTACTTACACTTTGAGCATTTAATGACCCAAATCGCATTAAATGACTCAACCACACCCAAAAACGTCCTTAAATGCCAAGACTCATATTGAATCGCTAAAGCTAGTGATTTAAAGTCTACTAACATTAACTAGCACAACCTAGGGTAATTCATACCCATCTCACCCAAACTAGGTCAACATTACCCATTTTGACTCATTTTAATACTTTGACTCACAAACTAGTCATACTTAGTTCATTAACTATTTTCATCATCATTAACAAGTGTATTAGTAACAAAGAACCCATTTAACACTTTCAACTTCAAATCTTAAGTCCAAACCCTAGATTATAGTTACTTAGGGTTTCCTTTCATCAACACAACCCAAGTTCACCCATTTTAACCCCAAGTGGGTCACATAAGTTTCAAATGAACCAAAACCCTAGCATAACTAATTAAAACTCGAAACATAGAGTTAGAACTTACCGAGACTACCAACGCGTAGCTAGAGATGCAAGGAATAACTTTAATTCTTGCTCCGAAGATCAACCCTCAATCCTTCACTCTCAAATCTCACTTTTAATCCAAATGGGTTTTTAGTTTTGGGAGAGAAAATGGAGAGAAAAGAGATAAAGAAAATGAATTAAATGAATATGTGGTGGAGAGTTAATGCTCCCATCAGATCCACATGTCAATTTACCATTTTGCCCCTTAAAATACCTTAAATTGAGCTAAGTCCGACACCAGTTCAGCAGAACTGTCGCGGCGCGGACTTAATCATCCCGGCGCGACACTTAAAGGGAAAATAGGCCCTCCTTAACCCACTTCCTGATCCTGGTTCGCTTGATATGCCGCGGCGCGGACCCATTTGCCGCGGCGCGGCTTAAGGCTGCATCTGGACAGCTTGACCACTTTAAACAATTTTTAATGTTATTAAATTTGTACAATCCAAACCTGCTTCCTATATTCACCTAGCCTTCCACAATAGTCTCATAAGACTTAATGCTAACAAAACCCATGTTTAAACTTATATATATATGCACACATTATCAAGTATACATATATATATATATATATATATATATATATATATATATATATATATATATATATATATATATATATATATACACATATATTCGTACATTTAAGCATAAGCTAACGAGTTATAGACGTACAAATGATTAAGTAGGTACCTTTCGATACGTACAGGAAAACGGGGTGTTACAACTCTCCCCCACTTGAATCGGAGCGCGTTCTCGCGATCCAAGGCGCATGACAAGAAGGAAGATAAACCAACACAAACTCTTCGGGCTCCCAAGTAAACTCGGAACCCTTACTACGGCGCCATTGAACTTTAAAAGTCCTAACCTCTTTATGTCTCAACCTTTTGACCTTCTCATCAAGGATGGCAATCGGTTCCTCGATATACTCTAACTTATTATTTAGCTCAATCTCGTCTAATGGCACCCAAGATGATTCATCAGCAAGACACTTACGGAGGTGGGAAACATGAAATGTATTATGGATCCCCGCAAGCTCTTCGGGCAATTCCAAACGATACGCGACTTCACCAACACGTGCTAAAACCTTAAACGGCCCAATAAACCGAGGAGCTAACTTTCCTCGTTTCCGGAATCGAATAATACCTTTCCATGACGAAACCTTAAGCATCACCATGTCACCTTCTTGAAATTCGATCGTTCGTCTACGTTTATCGGCATAAGATTTTTGCCTATCTTGAGCCTTTTTCAAATGCTCTCGAATCACATCAATCTTGCTATTTGTCTCTAAAACCAAATCAGTACTCCCGATTTCCTTTTGTCCCACTTCACCCCAATAAATCGGGGTTCCACACCTACGCCCATAAAGCATCTCATAAGGTGGCATCCCAATACTAGTATGATAACTATTATTGTACGAGAATTCCACCAAAGGTAAGTGCTCGTCCCAACTACCACCAAAATCGATAATGCACGCACGTAACATATCTTCTAAAGTTTGATTCGTACGTTTGGTTTGACCGTCCGTTTGAGGATGGTACGCCGCGCTTAATTTTAACTGTGTACCCATATCCTCATGAAAATTTTCCCAAAATCGAGATGTAAAACGAGTATCTTGATCCGAAACAATCGATATAGGAACGCCGTGTCGAGAGATGACTTCCTTGATAAACAACTTAGCCAAAGTCTCCAACGATATCGCTTCCTTAGTGGGAAGAAACAAAGCACTCTTCGTCAATCGATCAACTATAACCGAAATTGAATCAAATTGGGTTCTCGCCGTTTTAGGTAACTTCGTGATGAAATCCATGGTAATGTGCTCCCATTTCCATTTCGGGATTTCTAGCGGTTGTAACTTACCATACGGCTTTTGGTGCTCGGCCTTAACTTGCAAACACGTGACGCATTGCTCAACATACTTCACAACATCACGTTTCATGCCCGGCCACCAATAATCTTTCCTTAAATCAAGATACATTTTCGTCGCACCCAGATGAATGGAATATTTTGACTTGTGTGCTTCATCGAGTAGCACTTGTCGGTAATCACCCATCTTAGGCACCCACACTCTTCCTTGGAAAGACAACAAAACACGCGAGCCCATAGTAATGAACTCCGATTGTCCCACAATTCGCTCCGCATGCTTGTTGTGAACGTAAGCCTCTATTTGAATCACACCGAGTTTTTCAAGAAAATCGTTAGTAATAATCATACGTAACAATCCCAATCGTAATGCCGGGTGATGACCCTTTCGACTTAACGCATCTGCGACCACATTCGTCTTGCCCGGATGATACAGTATTTCACAATCATAATCTTTCACCACATCCATCCACCTACGTTGGCGATAATTCAAATCTCGTTGATTAAAGAGATGTTTCAAACTCTTATGATCTGAATAAATCGTACACTTGACACCATACAAGTAATGGCGCCAACTTTTCAACGCATGCACAACCGCCGCCAACTCAAGATCGTGAGTCAGATATCTTGTCTCGTGTTCCTTTAATTGTTGAGAGGCATAAGCAATGACTTTACCTCTTTGCATTAGAACACACCCGAGTCCATTTAACGAAGCATCACAATAAACCGTCATGTCTTCCACTCCTTCTGGCAACACTAACACCGGAGCTTGACACAACTTCTCTTTTAACAGTTTAAAAGCAATTTCTTGCTCATTCTCCCAATTAAACCTCGCGTTCTTCCTCGTTAATTTCGTCAACGAAGAAGCGATCTTAGAAAAGTCTTGGATAAATCGACGATAATAACCGGCCAATCCGAGAAAACTTCGGACCTCCGTAGGCGTAGTCGGTTGTCTCCAACACTTCACCGTCTCTATCTTCCCTGGATCTACTTGAATGCCATCTTTGTTCACAATGTGACCAAGGAATTGAACCTCCCTTAGCCAAAATTCACATTTGGAGAACTTAGCATACAACTTCTCTTTTCGTAACGTCTCATGCTCGTTCATACTTTTCGAGTAGACTAGTATGTCGTCAATGAACACAATTACCGACTTGTCCAACATAGGTTGGCACACTCAGTTCATAAGATCCATGAATGCCGTTGGTGCATTTGTAAGACCAAAAGGCATAACTACGAACTCAAAATGCCCATAACGTGTTCGAAAAGCCGTTTTCTCAATATCTTCCTCACGGACCCGCATTTGGTGATAGCCGGACCGTAGGTCGATCTTAGAGAAATACGTCGCACCTTAGAGTTGATCAAACAAATCGTCGATCCTTGGCAGTGGATAACGATTCTTGATTGTAACTTTATTCAACTCTCGGTAATCGATGCACATCCGCATACTACCATCCTTCTTTTTCACGAATAAAACCGGAGCGCCCCATGGAGAAGCACTCGGTCGAATAAAACCCTTCTCAAGCAACTCTTGGGTTAGATTTAACAACTCTTGCATTTTCGTTGGTGCTAAACGATAAGTAGTTTTAGCAATGGGAGTAGCTCCCGGAACCAACTCAATGCGAAATTCAACTTGTATTTCCGCCGGAACACCCGGTAACTCGTCCAGAAAAACGTCTTCGAATTCCCTAACCACCAGAATTTCACGAATAGGTGGTGGCTTATCACGAGTATCAACAACATGGGCAAGAAAAGCCAAGCCACCACTAACAAGAAAACGACGTGCCCGTGCAAAATAACATATCGGCACAAGTCTTCTTCGTCTATCGCCATGAATAATCAACTCTCCCCCACTTGGGGTCTTCACACGTATAAACTTTTCATGGCATGCAATATCAGCTCTATTTCGATCGAGCCAATCCATACCAACAACGATATCAAAATCGCCCAAAGTCATAGGGATGAGATCAATTTTAAAGTTTTCGGCACCAAAAATGACATCACAATTCTTACACACATCAACTATTAACACCGTCTTGCCGTCTGCTATTTTGACTTCTACCGGACGACTTAACTTAGCTAACGGTCTATCAAGTTTAGGCCCAAATTTTGGAGACACAAACGACAAATTTGCACCGCTATCAAAAATAATCCTTGCCGGATTAGAATTAACCAAGAAGGTACCTGAGACAACTTCGTTGGATTGCTTGGCTTCGTCGGTAGTCATCAAATAGTTTCGACCTTGAGCCGTACCCGCCGCCTTCTCTAGCCTTTTAACATTATCTTTGTTCAAATCAGGACACTTTGACTTTCGGTTTCCTTCTTTGTTGCAATTAAAACAAGTGAGCTTGTTTGTTGAATTTGGCTTCGGACAATCTCGAGCCATATGTCCACGTACCCCACAATTGTAGCAAGTAGGGACAAAGTTCCCAAAACCACCGGTAGCGCCCTTCTTCACACTATTGACACTTTCGGACATCGTCAAGAAAATCCTTCTTTAACTTTTTAAAGATGGCCTCAACCTTGGTCGTGAGTTCAACATCCTCACTCGTACCACCGTTATCATTATCTTGTCCGTTTCTCGTCTTCATTCTATAAAACGAAAAAGATTAAACAAAGAACGAAAAGAGATAACATGTAAGTATATACATGTACACCACACTACTCCATCTCGCTCGACAATCGTCGTACATTACTTGTTTGACACGATTTGCACCCGTAACAACGGTAGCTAATCGTTGTTACGCGAACACGTCGCATTAACTCGCTAGTACAACGTCCGTCTTGCTTGATGATTGCTAAACACAATACAAAACAATTAGCACAAGGTTAGTTTACATAAACCAAAGCACTAATAATTCCCGATTAGACCCAAAGTCCTACAAGTCCCGCATAAAACGCTCACACAATAAAGCCCAAGTCTAGGCACCTATCTCAAGTCGCCTAAATCCCTTAGACCATGCTCTGATACCACTTGAAACAACCCAACCCGTATTCCATACGATAATTTTTTTTTATAATACACATTTATGCGCTAATTAAATATATAAACCATTCCACAAGTTCCATTTAAACGTACATCAATTTAAATGTTTACAAAAGGCACGAAAGCCATTAATTAAGTTTAATACAAGTTTGACCCACTATAAGGATAGTTTATAATCCAAACGACCTCGAGCATGGTTTGGGGCTAAACTACCCAAAACGTTAGACCAACTTCAAAAGCTAACACCAAAAGCACCCCCGACAACATAAGCGGGAGACCACTAGTCCAAACGTATGCCCTTACCCTTGTCCAAGCCGAAACCTATAAAATGGTAAACAACGAGAGGGTAAGCAAGGCTTAGTGAGTGCAACAATTATACATACATATATATAACCTACTTACTTGCAAACACTTACCAAATCCGCATACATACTAGTTACCTAATTAGCATACCTTTCACATGTATAACGCGAAGTATCACGATAACAAGGCTAGTATAACAATAGCTTATAACACAACAATACAATATGCTAAAACACAAGTATAACGATGATGTTCACAACATCCGTAGTACTCAAGATCTCAAGCCTAGCCCAACGAATGGTATCGTCAACATCGAACTTAAATCCCATTCGCCTATATTAATGTGGTATCGTCAACACCGAACTTTAAACCCACATATGAGGTATCGTCAACAACGAACTTTAAACCCTCATCAACGTCACTACAATAATCGTATGGCATTGTCAACATCGAACTTTAATTCCATACGTATGAGGTATCGTCAACAACGAACTTTAAACCCTCATTAACAACACAAATATACACTAGGGTATGGTATCGTCAACATCAAACTTTAACCCATACCCCAAAAGCAAAGAAATCATATACATGCATATATAATTATTCCATTCACCTTAGCACTTCGGTGGTGATTTAAATGCTTCCGTATACCTCGAGCAAAGTACCTAATACATAGGTACACATTCAATACACAACTAATGGCATTTACCACATTACTTACACTTTGAGCATTTAATGACCCAAATCGCATTAAATGACTCAACCACACCCAAAAACGTCCTTAAATGCCAAGACTCATATTGAATCGCTAAAGCTAGTGATTTAAAGTCTACTAACATTATGATGTCAAAGCTAAGGGGTATAAAATACTATTAAATTTTAGCAGGAAATACTATTAAATACGATACAATTTTACACAAGATATTTATTTATTTATAGAATGGATATACTTAAACCTTGCTACAACACTTATAGGCAGTGTACCTAATCGTACAGTAGTGTAGTTTTTAGTAAGTCCGGTTCGTTCCACAGGGAAATCTTTAAACAAAGCTCAACGCTATATTAGTTTACTTTTATAAAAATACAAATATATATATAAGTAATATTATTATTATAAAGGGAGGTTTTTACCGTTTAATGACCGGTTTGTCGATTTTAAGATTTTAGTCGCAGTTAAAACCTAATGTAAAATATAAAATAAATACAAGACTTAAATTAAAGCGTAAAGTAAATAACGATAATGAAATTGCGAATAATAAAAATGCGATAAAATAAAATTGCGATAATTAAAAAGTACGATAATTAAAAGTGCGATAAAATAAAATAAATAAAAGTGCGATAATTAGAAGTGCAATTAAATATAAAATAAAGGAAATTAAATATGAAATAAAAGAATTATGCTTATTTAAACTTCCGTAATCATGATGTTTGACGTGTTGATTTTAGTTTTATTCCCATGGGTTAATTGTCCTTTGTCCTGGATTATTTAATATGTCCGTCTGGTTTTTGTCCATAACAGTCCATCAGTCATAAATATAAAGTGCGAGTGTCCTCATCAAATTATTATTATACCCGAAGTTAAATATTCCAACTAATTGGGGATTCGAATTGTAACAAGGTTTTAATACTTTGTTTAATGAATACACCAGGTTATCGACTGCGTGTAAACCAAGGTTTTACTACTTTGTTAACAATTACACCAATTACCCTTGAATGTAATTTCACCCCTGTTTTAATTATTCTAGTGGCTATTAATCCATTCCCGTGTCCGGTTAAATGAACGATTATTCGTACATATAAATACCCCGCCCATCGTGTCCGATCGAGTGTATACGGTAATTTATAGGGACGCCCAATTGTAAATCTTTATATTAACATTAACAAACATTCATTTAGTTAAACAAATATAAAGCCCATTAATAGCTCATAATCTAATTTCCACAAGTGTCGTTCTTTTGTCCAAACCCCAATTATGGTACAAAGCCCAATTACCCAATTTTAGTAATTAGCCCAACATCATGATTACTTCGTTTTAAATAAGCATAATAATAACTTAGCTACGAGACATTAATGTAAAAAGGTTGAACATAACTTACAATGATTAAAAATAGCGTAGCGTTACACGGACAGAATTTCGACTTACACCCTTACAACATTCGCTAACATACCCTTATTATTAGGATTTAAAATTAAAATTAAAATTAAATTAAAATATAAATTATATATATATATTACGTATATATTGAGAGAGAGATGAAATAAGATATGAAATTTGATCAGAATTCGGTTTGCTTTATAGCCAGAAGTGAAATTTGGGGCTCCGCGACTCGCGGCAAAAACCCCTTCAAACTCCGCGAGTCGCGGAGGATGAATTTACAGCTCACACCCTTGGAGTTTCTCTGCCGACGGTTTTATATATATAAATATAATATATATATAATTAATATAATTAATTATATATTATATTATATTTATATACATAGTTAACTTGTAATTTTTAGTCCGTTGCGTCGAACGTTAAGAGTTGACTCTAGTCCCGGTTCCGGATTTTCGAACGTTCTCGCGTACAATTTTATATTTTGTACTTTGCGTTTTGAATCTTGTACTCTTGTGATTTCGAGACGTTTCTTATCAATAATTGGAACCTTTTTGATTGTCTTTTGTACTTTTGAGCTTTTTGGTCGTTTGCGTCTTCAATTCGTCGAATCTGTCTTTTGTCTTCACCTTTTATTATTTAAACGAATATCACTTGTAAATAGAACAATTGCAACTAAAAGCTTGTCTTTCTTGAGGAATAATGCTATGAAATATATGTTCGTTTTTAGCATTATCAAATATTCCTACACTTGAGCGTTGCTTGTCCTCAAGCAATATCGTCTTGAAATACTAGAATCACTTCTTTATTCTTCACACTTTGTACATCAGTGATTTCTATACGGCGGTATAAACAATGGTAGTAACGATATGGTTTACAGTCCCACATGACTATAAAAATTTAGATCCATTAAGGAAATTGGATCTTTATGAAAACATTTGATCTTTTGAAAATTAAATCTAGTTTTTACCCTAGATAAGTTTTCCGGAATAACCCTTTACCGGTGTTTGCAAAATATTTTTGTGGGTTTGGTGGGTTTCAGATTTGAAAATTTTAGCTCAAAACTTGCGGTTTTGTGTCACCCACTTGCTAACCTTGTATTTGGAAAGCAACACATCCAGTTTACTTGTTCCGTATATTACCTTTCGGCAAACTACCGTCCGGTTGTAAAGGAAAGCGTTGAACAAGCAACTGTTTAAGGCAATGTCCCGTGACATGCTTTTGATTACGGTCTATAACGTGTCGGACGCAATTACTATCCTTGGTAGGAGCAATAGTAAAGCTCACCCTTATAATTTTTCGGTCTGGCACAAGGTCCTGTCTTCGACCATGCTATGCAACCACCGTTCTTACGGTTGACACCCGATTTAGTTCAGGTGACCTAATGAATTCCAGGTGAATTCCTAGGATTTTACATTCAATGGTAATGAACGCATTGAAAATAGGGTTTTCAGAAAACAAATCGGTTTGTAATTTTGATCAAAATATTTTCTCGTTCAAGCTCGAGTTTAGATATCATTGAATTCCATGAGTTTGTAATTCTCAATCTTTAAGGTCAATCTCTAGGATTGAGTAATATCAGTCTTAAAAGCTGATTTTTAATCTTTAAGGAGATTATCCTTTTCTGGGGATCTGATTCATTAGTCTTATCAAGCTAATTTGCACGGTGCCTCCCCATTGTACGAGATAAATCCTTCTCATGGTTAGGATAAATCTGACCACTTGGCGACCCTGTTTAATGCTGAGGTCCGTGGATTTCCTGCTGATTTTAGAGATGACTTTTCTAGATTTTTCGTCAACCTACAGCTGGTCTGGACGACAACTTCATGACCTAAATCAAGAAGCGCGTTTCTTTTTCGGAAGACTTTACTTCCTTTTAATGATGGAATTGATTCATCGTGTAGATCCATCTCTTCTTTTCTTTCATCGGGTAAAACAGTTTAGTTTAGTCCAAAGCAAAAGTATTTTCAGTTATTTGTTACAGATATATGTGACATATGTTTAAAATAACTTGGTAAATTTTCCCACACTTGGCTTTTACTTTCTTTTTTTTTTATCGTCTTCTATTCCATTTTAAATGAATTTTAACATTTTAGTTTGTTTCTCAATTTGTGTCCTTTCCGAGGTAACAATAATTTCGGTGTTAAAACCTAGTTTTATCGTTCATAAATATGTATAAACATGATTTTGAATTCATTTTGAAAATTTTGAAAAATTTTACTAGAATTGGGTAGTCAGTATATAAGACTAGGGCTGTTCTTTTTTATCAGAGAGCACTAGATTCTAATACAACTACTGCTTTACTAGTATTTTTTATGGTAACCAAGTGTTTAATATAAAAATTTTAAAATCCGAAAGAATGTAATCCCTTCCCACACTTAAGATCTTGCAATGCCCTCATTTGCAAGAAATCAGTAACAATTTAAATTATTGAGGGTGATTTGTGTGAAAATGATTAAATTTTTACCAAAGTTTCCAAATATATTGGCGTTTGTTTGCTGAATGATAAATGGTGCACATCATTTGTTCATTCCGTCTTGTTGTTATTTCACATATATTTTGCATCTTGTCGTCAAAATTAGTTGCTTTTGCTGAACTTAATGCCAGTCTTTGAAAATGCGTTGTTTTACCCTGTTGTGTACATAAGATAAACTGCAAACATATATACATATTTTTGAAGTTTGGTATATTACCCCACGTTCAAAAATTATTAAAGTCTAAGAATAAAAGTTAGACAATTATAAAAATGATTACAATATTAACAAAAATATTAAACGTATCAATAATTACAAATTACAAAAAAAAAAAAAAATAAGTAAACTAAGGATGATATTGGTACCAATAGGGGTTCCACGCATAACCATAAGTGCTATAGAATGCTTCGGCAGGGTCATACGTAGGATATGGTGGCTGCATCTCTATCGACCAAGGAAGGAAGACGGGTTTCGGTGTAGGAATATAGTTTCTACCTATATGTTGGCAATGCGCTATGATCTGGTTCTGATGAACTTGCCAATCTTCAAATGCTCTCTGTCTAGCATTTTCGTATTCCTGAGAAGCTATAAACCTATGCATTTCTTGCATCTCATTCCCCCCTCCTACATTACCTTGTTCCTGGTTTCTCTCCACCTGTGGATGTCTACCATGGTATCGTACTGCGGCGTTATTTCGCCGCTTCAAAACTTTCGCACCATGGTATACATTTAAACCTATAGTGTCGCGGGGTTCCGGCTCTTCTAGTAATAATCCCCCCCGACTTATATCCACACCGAGATATTCACCAATCAAAGTAATAAAAATACCACCTCCTATTATGCTATGTGGTCGCATCCCCCGAACCATAGCTGATAAATAATAACCCACACAATATGGTATACTTACAGCGCTCTTCTTTTCGCTGCGGATTTTGATTTTCCTTTACCAAATTGTAACTTATTATCTTCGCATCTGGATCCTTTTCTAACTCCGTCCATTCTTTCTCTGATTACTGATACTAATTCACTCGGTAGTATGTCATTATTACGTTTAGTGATCAAAGCGTGTAGCATTAGACCATGGTTTAGTTCACAGGCAGTCTTCATTTCGTAAAAACCTAAAAAAATAAAAATTCAGAATGGGGGGAGAAGACTAGTTCTTTAGGGTCTGCTAGGGAAAGACCATACGTGTTCCATTTTCGAGAACTACACGAAAACAGACAATCTAACTCTAACAGAAATACATATTATCCTTTAAAGACTTGATTCTCCCCACACTTAGTTAGCTGTGGTATCGAAATTGTGATTAACTTCGTTGTCGACTTCCATCGGACCATGTATGTAATGTTTAACTCTGTGACCATTAACTTTAAATTCAATCCCATTTGAATTTATTAATTCTATCGTTCCGTATGGGAAAACTCTTTTGACTATGAATGGTCCAGACCATCTTGATTTCAATTTTCCAGGAAATAGCTTGAATCGTGAATTGAAAAGAAGAACTCTGTCTCCTTCTTTAAATTCTTTTGAACTTCTGATTCTTTTATCATGCCATTTCTTCGTTCTTTCTTTATAGATTAACGAATTTTCGTATGCTTCATGTCTTAATTCTTCTAATTCGTTTAGTTGACTTAATCGTAGACGTCCGGCTTCATGTAAATCAAGATTACATGTCTTCAAAGCCCAAAATGCTTTGTGTTCAATTTCTACTGGAAGATGACATGCTTTTCCATAAACAAGTCTAAAAGGTGTGGTTCCAATTGGAGTTTTGTAGGCTGTTCTAAAAGCCCAGAGTGCATCCTCCAATTTAATGGACCATTCCTTCGGATTTGATCCTACGGTTTTCTCTAGAATACGTTTTAAAGCTCGGTTGGTATTTTCAACTTGTCCACTTGTTTGTGGATGATATGCGGTGGAGATTTTATGAGTTACTCCATATCTTTTAAGAACTTTCTCAAGTTGATTATTACAGAAATGAGTACCCCGATCACTTATTAAAGCTTTCGGTGTTCCAAACCTTGCAAAAAGACGTTTTAAAAAGTTGACTACAACTCGTGCATCGTTAGTTGGGAGAGCTTGTGCTTCAGCCCATTTAGATACATAATCAATGGCTACGAGTATATATAGATTATTATGAGATTTTGGAAATGGACCCATAAAGTCAATACCCCAAATGTCAAATACTTCACATACTTGGATGACATTTTGTGGCATTTCATCACGTTGACTTATTTTTCCGGCCTTTTGACAAGCATCACAGGATTTGCAAAGAAGGTGTGCGTCTTTGTAAATTGTAGGCCAATAGAATCCAGCTTCATAAACTTTTCTTGCTGTTAGTTGAGGCCCATAATGCCCTCCTGTTGGTCCTGTGTGACAATGGTTTAAAATTTTACTAGCTTCATCTCCAAATACACATCGGCGTATTATTCCATCGGGACAACTTTTAAACAGATGTGGATCTTCCCAGAAATAGTGTTTTATATCACTGAAGAATTTCTTTCGTCTTTGGTACGATAATCCTTTTTCAAGGAATCCACAAACTAAGTAGTTTTCATAGTCTGCAAACCATGAAATTTCTTTATAATCTATCTTCAATAGATATTCATCAGGAAAGTTGTCTTGTATGGCCGATTCATTCAGAACTTCTAATTCGGGATTTTCAAGACGAGAAAGATGATCAGCGGCGAGATTTTCTGCTCCTCTTTTATCTCGGATTTCAATATCAAACTCTTGTAAGAGTAAGATCCAACGGATTAATCTTGGTTTAGCATCTTGTTTTGAAAATAGGTATCTAAGAGCAGAATGGTCGGTATAGACCACCGTTTTTGCTAAAACGAGATATGCTCGGAATTTGTCAAAAGCAAAGACAATAGCAAGGAGTTCTTTTTCCGTAGTTGTATAGTTTGTTTGTGCTCCTTGTAACGTCTTACTAGCATAGTATATAGGTTGAAATCGTTTTTCAATCCTTTGTCCTAAAACGGCTCCCATTGCAAAATCACTTGCATCGCACATTAGTTCAAATGGTAGATTCCAATTTGGTGTTATCATGATCGGCGCATTAGTGAGTTTTTCTTTAAGAATATTAAAAGATTTGATACACTCATCTGAAAAGATGAATGGAGCATCCTTTTCTAGGAGTTTATTCATAGGAGTGGCAATTTTAGAAAAATCTTTTATGAAACGTCGGTAAAAACCGGCATGCCCTAGAAAACTCCTAACTCCTCTAACATTGGTGGGATGTGGAAGTTTAGCAATTACATCTACTTTAGCTCTATCCACTTCAATTCCTTCTTTTGAAATTTTATGTCCAAGAACGATGCCTTCTTTAACCATGAAATGGCATTTCTCCCAATTAAGTACTAGATTTGATTTTTCGCATCTAATTAACATTCGTTCCAGATTAACTAGACATGATTTAAATGTATCACCGAAGACTGAAAAGTCATCCATGAATACTTCCATGCATTCTTCTATCATGTCATGAAAAATCGCCATCATACACCTTTGAAAGGTTGCAGGGGCGTTACAAAGTCCAAATGGCATTCTTTTGTAAGCAAAAGTACCATAAGGGCACGTGAATGTGGTTTTCTCTTGATCTTCGGGTGCTATTGGAATTTGAAAATATCCGGAAAATCCATCTAGAAAACAATAGTAACTATTTCCGGCTAATCTTTCCAACATTTGATCTATGAAAGGTAAGGGAAAGTGATCTTTTCTGGTGGCGTCATTTAATTTTCTATAATCAATACATACACGCCATCCTGTTACAGTCCTAGTAGGAATAAGCTCATTTTTCTCATTTGTAATGACAGTCATGCCACCCTTCTTAGGTACGCATTGAACTGGGCTTACCCATGGACTATCAGAAATTGGATATATCAAACCTGCATCTAGCAGTTTAATAATCTCTTTCTTAACTACATCTTGCATATTAAGATTTAGTCTTCGTTGGCGTTGCACATACGTTTTATGACCTTCTTCCATAAGGATTTTATGTGTGCAATACGAAGGACTTATTCCTTTAATATCATGAATCTTCCATGCAATGGCTGGTTTATGAGCTTTCAACACAGAAATGAGTTGTGAATTTTCATTTTCAGTAAGAGAAGACGATATTATTACAGGTAATTCAGATTCACCATGTAAATAAGCGTATTCCAAATGGTTTGGAAGTGGCTTTAACTCTAATTTTGGAGGTTCTTCTATCGATGATTTATATCGATATCTGTCTTCTTCTTTTAGCATTTGAATTTCTTCTGTTGTTGGTTCATATCCATTAGCTATAAGTGTAGCTAACATTTCAGCTTCATCAATTGGTTCATTACCTTCTCCTAAAGAACATTCTCCTGTTCCTTGTAATTCTGGAAATTCTTCTAATAATTCTGTATGTGCATCTATAGTTTGAATATAATAACATGTATCATCTGCAGATTGTGGCTGTTGCATTGCTCTATCAACTGAAAAGGTAACACTCTCATCCTCTATACTTAGGGTCAGTTTCTTACCGAACACGTCTATCATTGCTTTAGCCGTGTTTAAGAATGGTCTTCCTAATATGAGAGGAACTTGAGAATCTTCTTCCATGTCCAAAACAACAAAATCTACTGGAAATACTAAAGTACCAACTTTAACTAGCATGTTCTCCATTATCCCTCTAGGATATTTTATTTATCTATCGGCTAGTTGTATGCTTATTCTGGTTGGTTTCAATTCTCCAAGGTCTAGTTTAGCGTATAGTGAATACGGCATTAGATTTATACTAGCACCTAAGTCTGCCAATGCTTCTATTGAACTAAGACTACCCAGAAAACATGGAATTGTGAAACTTCCTGGATCAGATAGTTTTTCTGGTATCTTATTCAACAGCACTGCTGAACAATTAGCATCCATAGTAACAGCCGAGAGTTCTTCCATTTTCTTTCTATTTGTGATTAGATCTTTCAAGAATTTAGCATACCTTGGCATTCCTGAAATCACATCAATAAAAGAAAGATTTACATTTATCTGTTTAAACATATCCAAGAATTTGGATTGCTCGGCTTCAAGTTTTTCTTTCTTCATTTTACTCGGATAAGGAAGTGGTGGTTGATATGGTTTAACATAAGGTTTATCCTTAACTGTGTTATCTTCATTAACCTTCTCAACTACCGGTTCTTTTTCCTTATCTTGATCAGGTTGTGGTTCTTGTGGAGTAGGAATAGTTTCATCAGAAGTTACAGGTATTTCAGGTGGTTTAAGTGTTGTACCACTTCTTGTGGTAATGGCTTTAGCTGTTTCATTCCGGGGGTTAGCATTTGTATCACTTGGTAGACTTCCCGGTTTTCTTTCACCTATCAACCTTGCTAGGTTACTTACTTCTTGTTCCAGATTTTGAATAGAAGCTTGTTGATTTCTAAATGCTTGAGCATTTTGTTCATTGGTTTGTTTTTGAGATGTGAAAAACTGCGTTTGAGTTTCAACTAGCTTCGTCATCATATCTTCTAAATTTGGTTTTTTATCATCGGTTTGTTGTGGTGGTTTGTTTTGAAAATTTGGTCTTTGCTGATTGTAAGTATTATTGGATACTTGTTGATTGCTAGGACCTTGTTGGTTGTTGTATGGAACATTTCGGTTATAGTTCTGATTTTGATTGTAAATAGGTCTTGGCGGTTGATAATTATTCTGATAATTATTTCCAGGCCTTTGGTTTATGTATGAAATATTCTCTCTTTGTTCCATTGTTAATTCAATACTTAGACAATCTTTTGTCAAATGTGGTCCTCCACACTGCTCACAACTAATTCGTATTGAGTGAATATCCTTAGTCATCTTTTCCATTCGTCTCTCGAAAGCATCTATCTTTGCGGAAATGGAATCTAAGTCATGGCTAGAATCGGCTCTAGCTGCTTTAGATGATCTAATGATGTCTTTTTCTTGGTGCCACTCATGTGAGTGGGAAGCAGTGTTATCAATAATTTTGTAAGCATCAGTTTCGGTTTTCTTCATAATAGAACCACCAGCTGCTATATCTATGTCTTTCCTTGTAGTGATGTCGCATCCTTGGTAGAATATTTGTACTATTTGACAGGTGTCTAAACCATGTTGCGGACATCCTCTTAATAACTTTCCATATCTTGTCCACGCCTCATATAGAGTTTCATTTGGTTTCTGTGTGAACGTAACAATTTCTGCTTGAAGTCTTACGGCTTTAGATGCAGGAAAGAATTGTTTAAGAAATTTGTCAATTAAAACATCCCATGTATCGATCGCCCCTTCAGGTAACGATTCCAACCAATCTTTGGCTTCTCCCTTTAAAGTCCAGGGAAATAACATGAGATATATCTGTTCATCCTCCACTTCTCGTATTTTAAATAGTGTGCAGATCCTATTAAAGGTACGTAGATGTTCATTTGGATCTTCCTTCGGCGCACCACTAAATTGGCATTGATTAGTCACCATGTGTAGAATTTGTCCTTTGATTTCATAATCTGGCGCATTAATGTCTGGATGAGTAATTGCGTGACCTTGGCCAGTGCGTTTAGCTCTCATTCGGTCTTCCATACTTAAAGGTTCCAGATTCTCCATAATTGAATTTGTTGAATCGGTATCACTAGATGATTCTGACTTAATGGTTCGATCCTCAAGAATCTCTGTTTGAATTATTGGTGGTTCCGGAGGAAAGTTTAATGGTTCAGGATCTATGAACCGTTCCTGAATATTTTCCGGATTCTCAATTGTGAGGTCGGGTTCAAAAAATGGATTATCGGAAATTTGAACTGAAGTACTTGGTCGACTAGATGACGATTCTAAAGAAAAATCAACGGCGGTTATATTTGTTAAACGATGTCTTGATCTAGTTACAGGTGGTGAACGTACAAAAGGTGATGAACGTCTTGCTCGGTGCATTCACTGAATATCCTATTAGTTTTTAAAAGGAAAGAAAAATTATAATAAGTTATCCAATCAATAGACTTTTCTGATTTTGCCCACGTTTCGAATAGCCAAAAGATGCAGCAGAGGGGCAGGATTCGTTTGGTCTCAATATAATTGAGGACTGTTTGGCTCCAATAACCCGGTCCACGTACAAATCCAACTATTACTACGAACCAGAAAATTTTGATGTCTATCAATTTAACCACTTAAAATAAATTTTCGTTATTTTAAGAAATTTAGATAAGAAGTAGAAAAAAATTCTAAGTCCTAAAAACTAGAATGGCGAGAAATAAGAGAGAAAAAGATTGCGCGTCGAAAAAGGTCGAAAAATAAAAAAATTGGTTGAAAAATAAAAGGTGACGGAAAAATAAAAGAAACTTATAAAAACTTAAAAATACTTTGACTAACCTAACCTTATTACTACAACTAACTTAAAATTATAATCGCAAATTGAAATTACTAATTGGAATGATAATTGGTACATAGTAAAAGGTGTCTAAAAATATTAAAGCTTACAAGGAAAAACTAAATCCCAAATGGAAATAACTTAAAAAGAAACTAAAACTTAAAAAGGCGTCGCAAAATTCTAAAGCACCTAAATCTTAGTCTAAAGAAAAAGCACTTAAGGAATTCTACGGCAAAGCCTAAAAATCTAGGAGTAAAAATAACTATAGCAAAAACTAAGTTTAAAATTAAATATGAGCTAAAAGATACAAATATTACGCTACAACGATTAAAAAGGGACAAAATATAAAAATATACAAAAAGTTGTAAAAAGTATAATTTTTATAAAAAATATTATTTTTATATTTTATAATAAAAGTATTAAGTTTATAATAAATAAAACTAGTTTAAAAGTAATATAAATAAAATAAACTAAAAACTTAATTATAATAATAATAATAATATTAGGGTTTAATTAATAATAATAAATTAATATCCGTAATAAATGCGTTTTTAGGGTTCGGTTGTGGTCTTGTCAGACCCCTCATGCGAGTCGCATGAAATAAGCCGGAGGGTCATGCGAGTCGCATGGACACCCTGAACTGGTTCAATTGGACTGGTTCAAATGACAGGTCACGTAATTATTTTTTTTTTTTTATTTTTAATTTCTGTTTTAAATTTAAATGAAATATATATATATAATTAAAATAAAAACTTAAAAATAAACTTAAAATACTTTATAATTTTGTAAAAATAAAAGAAAAACTTAAAAATATACTTAAAATATTTTTTTTTTTTTTCGGTTTTAAAAGATTTTTTTAATTTTTTATATCTTTTTTTAATTTTTAAACAAAAATATAAATTTTACAAAAACTAATTATAACTTAAAAATTAAAAATATGGCGTTTCGCTTCGGCGAATTTCCCCGGCAGCGGCGCCAAAAATACTTGATGTCAAAGCTAAGGGGTATAAAATACTATTAAATTTTAGCAGGAAATACTATTAAATACGATACAATTTTACACAAGATATTTATTTATTTATAGAATGGATATACTTAAACCTTGCTACAACACTTATAGGCAGTGTACCTAATCGTACAGTAGTGTAGTTTTTAGTAAGTCCGGTTCGTTCCACAGGGAAATCTTTAAACAAAGCTCAACGCTATATTAGTTTACTTTTATAAAAATACAAATATATATATAAGTAATATTATTATTATAAAGGGAGGTTTTTACCGTTTAATGACCGGTTTGTCGATTTTAAGATTTTAGTCGCAGTTAAAACCTAATGTAAAATATAAAATAAATACAAGACTTAAATTAAAGCGTAAAGTAAATAACGATAATGAAATTGCGAATAATAAAAATGCGATAAAATAAAATTGCGATAATTAAAAAGTACGATAATTAAAAGTGCGATAAAATAAAATAAATAAAAGTGCGATAATTAGAAGTGCAATTAAATATAAAATAAAGGAAATTAAATATGAAATAAAAGAATTATGCTTATTTAAACTTCCGTAATCATGATGTTTGACGTGTTGATTTTAGTTTTATTCCCATGGGTTAATTGTCCTTTGTCCTGGATTATTTAATATGTCCGTCTGGTTTTTGTCCATAACAGTCCGTCAGTCATAAATATAAAGTGCGAGTGTCCTCATCAAATTATTATTATACCCGAAGTTAAATATTCCAACTAATTGGGGATTCGAATTGTAACAAGGTTTTAATACTTTGTTTAATGAATACACCAGGTTATCGACTGCGTGTAAACCAAGGTTTTACTACTTTGTTAACAATTACACCAATTACCCTTGAATGTAATTTCACCCCTGTTTTAATTATTCTAGTGGCTATTAATCCATTCCCGTGTCCGGTTAAATGAACGATTATTCGTACATATAAATACCCCGCCCATCGTGTCCGATCGAGTGTATACGGTAATTTATAGGGACGCCCAATTGTAAATCTTTATATTAACATTAACAAACTTTCATTTAGTTAAACAAATATAAAGCCCATTAATAGCTCATAATCTAATTTCCACAAGTGTCGTTCTTTTGTCCAAACCCCAATTATGGTACAAAGCCCAATTACCCAATTTTAGTAATTAGCCCAACATCATGATTACTTCGTTTTAAATAAGCATAATAATAACTTAGCTACGAGACATTAATGTAAAAAGGTTGAACATAACTTACAATGATTAAAAATAGCGTAGCGTTACACAGACAGAATTTCGACTTACACCCTTACAATATTCGCTAACATACCCTTATTATTAGGATTTAAAATTAAAATTAAAATTAAAATATAAATTATATATATATATATTACGTATATATTGAGAGAGAGATGAAATAAGATATGAAATTTGATCAGAATTCGGTTTGCTTTATAGCCAGAAGTGAAATTTGGGGCTCCGCGACTCGCGGCAAAAACCCCTTCAAACTCCGCGAGTCGCGGAGGATGAATTTACAGCTCACACCCTTGGAGTTTCTCTGCCGACGGTTTTATATATATAAATATAATATATATATAATTAATATAATTAATTATATATTATATTATATTTATATACATAGTTAACTTGTAATTTTTAGTCCGTTGCGTCGAACGTTAAGAGTTGACTCTAGTCCCGGTTCCGGATTTTCGAACGTTCTCGCGTACAATTTTATATTTTGTACTTTGCGTTTTGAATCTTGTACTCTTGTGATTTCGAGACGTTTCTTATCAATAATTGGAACCTTTTTGATTGTCTTTTGTACTTTTGAGCTTTTTGGTCGTTTGCGTCTTCAATTCGTCGAATCTGTCTTTTGTCTTCACCTTTTATTATTTAAACGAATATCACTTGTAAATAGAACAATTGCAACTAAAAGCTTGTCTTTCTTGAGGAATAATGCTATGAAATATATGTTCGTTTTTAGCATTATCACATTAACTAGCACAACCTAGGATAATTCATACCCATCTCACCCAAACTAGGTCAACATTACCCATTTTGACTCATTTTAACACTTTGACTCACAAACTAGTCATACTTAGTTCATTAACTATTTTCATCATCATTAACAAGTGTATTAGTGACAAAGAACCCATTTAACACTTTCAACTTCAAATCTTAAGTCCAAACCCTAGATTATAGTTACTTAGGGTTTCCTTTCATCAACACAACCCAAGTTCACCCATTTTAACCCCAAGTGGGTCACATAAGTTTCAAATAAACCAAAACCCTAGCATAACTAATTAAAACTTGAAACATAGAGTTAGAACTTACTGAGACTACCAACGCGTAGCTAGAGACGCAAGGAACAACTTTAATTCTTGCTCTGAAGATCAACCCTCAATCCTTCACTCTCAAATCTCACTTTTAATCCAAATGGGTTTTAAGTTTTGGGAGAGAAAATAGAGAGAAAAGAGATAAAGAAAATGAATTAAATGAATATGTGGTGGAGAGTTAATGCTCCTATCAGATCCACATGTCAATTTACTATTTTGCCCCTTAAAATCCCTTAAATTGAGCTAAGTTCGACACCAGTTCAGCAGAACTGTCGCGGCGCGGACTTAATCGTCGCGGTGCGACACATAAAGGGAAAATAGGCCCTCCTTAACCCACTTTCTGATCCTGGTTCGCTTGATATGCCGCGGCGCAGACCCATTTGCCGCGGCGCGGCTTAAGGCTGCATCTGGACAGCTTGACCACTTTAAACCATTTTTAATGTTATTAAATTTGTACAGTCCAAACCCGCTTCCTATATTCACCTAGCCTTCCACAATAGTCTCACAAGACTTAATGCTAACAAAACCTATGTTTAAACTTATATATATATGCACACATTATCAAGTATACATACATACATACATACATATATATATATATATATATATATATATATATATATATATATATATATATATATATATATATATATATATACACATATATTCGTACATTTACGCATAAGCTAACGAGTTATAGATGTACAAATGATTAAGTAGGTACCTTTAGATACGTACGGGAAAACGGGGTGTTACAGAATGCCAATTAATGGGACTATTATGGAAGATGCCTATCAACATCTTCGCAACTTTACTAGTATATGTACACTATTTAAATATAATGAAATAGAAGACGAACAAGTTTACCTCATACTTTTTCCTTGGACACTTAAGGGAGAAGCTAAAGATTGATTTAACCAACTTGCTAAAAGAAAAATATCTACATGGGATCAAATGGTTGAAAATTTCTTAAAATGATTTTTTCCACCATCTAAGATGATAAGATTATAAAATGAAATAATTCAATTTAAACAAGGCCCTCAAGAAACCTTAGATGATACTTGGACTAGATATGAAAAGCTAATAAAATCACGTCCTCAACATAACCTAAGTGAGGTTCAAAGATTAATGCAATTTTATAATAATATAACAATTACTACTAGAAAAGAAATCGATGTCGCTGTTGGAGGTTCGGCTCTTTCTAAAACTCCCGAGGAAGTACAACAATTAATATCTGAGTTAGTCATTCAGTCACATGATTGGTATCAAGCAAATAATAATCAACATGATATTAAAATTAAATCTAAGAGTAAAATCACTACATTACAAAATATAATAGAAATCCTAGAAAAAGAGTTAAAAGAATTAAAAGTAAAACCTATTCTAACTTTAGAACAAGAAAATGTTTCGCAAATTTTGCAAAAAGAAACCATAAGTAAAGACTTAGCAAATATGATAAAAGGATATAACTATAATCAAACTGAATTAAATAATGTTATTTTATATAAAATTTCTGAACTATATTATAATCATCAAAATTTAATACTTAACTTGGAAAAAGATATGGGAATTTTATCTAAACAACTCGATGTTAGAGAATTTGGAACATTACCATCTAATACACTATCCCTAGGGGTAGTCAAGAAATTCAAGCTATAACTACTCGAAGTGGTAAAACAACACAAGACCCTATTATGTCTAGCCAAGAGGAAAATCAAGACTCACTTAAGGAAACTAGTAATGAAAAAAGTATTGACGGCGTTCCTCCTGAAAAGATTTCACCACTTAAAATTGATAAACCCTTAGAACCTGTTCTATACCCTCAACAGCTTAGGAAAGAAAAACAACAAAAATGTCTAGAGAACTTCGCCAATATGTTCAATCAAATAAATGTTAATATACCTTTAATAGATTTATTAAGAGAAAATCCACATTATGGAAAATGCTTAAAAACTCCATTATCTAATAAAGGTAAAGACACTGAAAAATCTTCTAAGTTTATAATAAAAGAATGTAAGGTTATCTTTCAAAAATTTGACATACCCGAGAAATTAGGAGACTCGGGAAGTATCACCGTTCCATGTTCGTTTAACAACTCTAGAATATATCAAGCATTAGCAGATACGGGTGCTAATATAAACTTAATGCCATATTCTTTATAAAAAGACTAGGTCTAGGAGAATTAACTCCCAATAAAATGTCCATCTGTTTGGCCGATAGTTCTTTTAATTATCCGATTAGTATATCAGAAAATATACCCGTAAACATTGATAAATTTACTTTTCCCACCGATTTCGTAATCTTAGAAATGAAATAAAATGAAAAAATACCAATAATATTAGGTCGACCATTTCTAAGAACCGCCGCTTTTGAATTCCAAATGCAAACTAATACATATAGCCTGGGAATAGGTGATGATAGAATTACTTTAAATAATCAACTTGAACTTGACCTCACTTGTCCTACTATAAAATATGTGGAAACATGTGTTGAAGAAGAATTTGATGAATTTTTATTAATGGACATAAATGAATTTGTTTGTGAAATCAAAGAAGAAAATCTTGATCATGAATTTGAAGAATTAATGAAAGATGAAATAAATGAACTAATAGAAGATGAACATGAACCTATAACTAATGAATAAAGAATAACACACTCTCTTGAAGCTCCACCAAAATTAGAATTAAAAGAATTAGCCCCTCATATCGAATACGCTTTTCTAAAAGATGACTCTGAACTACCTGTAATCATTTCTTCCGAGTTATCTAAAGATCAGAAAGAACAGCTCTTAGATGTCCTAAAAAAACATAAAAAGGCCTTCGCGTGGAAGATCTCTGATATTCTGGGGATTGACCCCACCTTCTGTACTCATAAAATTTAACTAGAGGAAAACTCAAAACCCGTAATTCAAAGACAAAGATGTTTAAATCCTAATATGGCTAGAGTGGTAAAAAGGAAGTTTTAAAACTATTAGACGCATGAATGATTTATCCTATATCCTATAGCCAATGGGTTAGTCCGGTTCAATGCGTCCCAAAAAAGGAAGGAACCATTGTAGTCTTAAATGAAAATAATGAATTAATTCCTACTCGAACCATTACTGTTTGGCTAGTTTGTATAGATTACCATAAACTAAATGAAGCTACTCGAAAAGATCATTTCCCTCTCCCATTTATAGATCAAATGATTGAAAGATTAGCCGGAAGAGTATTACTGTTTATTGGATGGTTTCTCTGGATATTTTCAAATTCCAATTGACCTTAAGGATCAAGAGAAAACCACATTCACTTGTCCTGGAACATCCGCTTGCCGAAGAATGTCGTTTGGGTTATGTAATGCTACTGGCACTTTCCAAAGATGTATGAAAGCGATCTTTCAAGACATGGTGGAAGATTTTATGAAAGTCTATATGGATGACTTTTTCGTCTTTGGAACATCCTTTGACTCATGTCTATCTAATTTTGATAGAATGCTCGCTCGTTGTGAAAAGACGAACCTTGTTTTTAACTGGGAAAAATGCCATATCATGGTGAAAGAAGGTATTGTTAAGTCAATTTCTAATAAAGGCATTGAAGTTGATAAAGCAAAAATCAACGTTATTTTCAAGCTTCCTTAACTTACTAATGTTAAGTCAATTCAAAGTTTTTTAGGACATGCTGGATTTTATAGATGTTTCATTCAAGATTTCTCAAAAATTGTTCGACCATTAACTAAACTTTTAGAAAAAGACGCTCCTTTTGAATTTAATAACGATTGTAAAAAAACTTTCTCTATTTTAAAAGATAAACTCACTAATGCACCTATCAATATATCACCCGATTGGTCTAAACAGTTCGAACTCATGTGCGACGCTAGTGATTATGCAGTAGGAGTAGTCTTAGGGTAACGAAAAGATAAACATTTCCATCCAATCTACTATGCTAGTAAAACACTAGCTGGAGCCCAATTAAATTATACAACTACTAAAAAAGAACTTTTAGCTATAGTCTTTGCTCTTATAAATTCCGACCATACTTAATAATGAATAAACCAAAAGTTTACACTAATCACTACGCTCTTGAATACCTACTTAATAAACCTGATTCTAAAGCTCAACTCTTGCGATGGGTTCTACTCCTACAAGAATTTGATATACAAATTATTGATAAGAAATGAGCTGAGAATCTTGCAGCAGATCATCTTTTGCGCTTAGAAAATCCTAATCTAGACAAATTAGATGAAATTTATGATACATTTCCTAATGAATGTCTAATGATGATCTCATATGAGTCATATCCGTGGTTTGCTGACTTTGCAAACTATTTAGCCTCTAAAGAATTAAGAAAAGATTTAACTTATCAACAAAGAAAAAAATTCTTCTCTGATTTAAAACATTATTTTTGGAAAAATCCTTACTTATTTAAAGTAGGTCCCGATGAATTTACTCTTCGTTGTGTTCATGGTAAAGAAATAAATAAAATCCTATTACAATGCCATAGTAGTGCACCGGGTGAACACTTTGGCCCTAACTACACTGCTCACAAAGTCTTAGATGCATGATTTTATTGGCATACCATATTCTGAGATGCACACAGATTACTTCTAACATGTGATGCATGTCAAAGGGGAGGAAACCTCTCTAAACGTGATGAGATGCCCCGTCAAAATATTTAAGAATGTGAATATTTGATGTGTGGGGTATTGATTTCATGGGACCATTTTCTTCTTCCGAGAAAAATAAATATATTCTTGTAGCAGTTGACTACGTTTCTAAATGGGTTGAAGCAAAAGCTATTCCCTCTAATGACTCACGAGTAGTGGTTGATTTTCTAAAGAAATTATTTTGTCGATTGGTTTTCCTAAAGCTTTAATTAGTGACTGTGGAACCCATTTCACTAATCAACTACTCGAAAAAGTTCTAAAGAGATATGGAGTTAATCACCATTTTTCCACAGCTTACCACCCTCAAAAAAGTGGTCAAGTTGAAAATACTAATCGAGGATTAAAAAGGATTCTCGAGCGAACCGTCGAAAAAAATTCAAAACTCTGGTCTCAAAAATTAGATGATGCATTATGGGCTTTCAGAAATGCATATAAAACACCTATAGGGACTACTACTTTTAGGTTAGTTTATGGAAAGGCTTGTCATCTACCAGTTGAAATTGAACATTGTGCATATTGGGCTTTAAAACAATGTAATCTAGATCCTAAGGAAGCCGGGGAAAACCGACTTCTCCAATAAATCAACTCGATGAACTTAAACTTTCTGCTTATGAAAATTCACTAACATATAAAGAGAAAACTAAAAAATGGCATGATGCTCGTATTAAAAATATTAAAAGTTTTCAACCGGGAGATAAAGTTTCAAGTTTTCAATCAAAATACAAATTTTCTCCTGGAAAGTTGCGTTCTAGAGGGTTAGGTCCTTTTACAGTTAAACAATCTTTTCCAACTGGATACGTAGAATTATTTTATAAAAAGGGAGAAGTTTTTAAAATAAATGGTCACCATTTAAAAATCTACTTTGAGAAAGATAAGTTACCAAAAGGGGAAGTAATTACCCTCACTACCATGAAGACATAAAAACATAAATGTTTGTTGTAGAATATATAAATTAATGGTAAGTTCTGTTAAAAGTCAAAAAAGTTAAAAATTTTTAAAAATTAATGGAAGCCGACGGCTTGGCTACTGAAGCCGCCGCCTTGGTGTAACACAGAAAAAGCTGCAGTCGTGTAATCAATAAATGCTTTTTGACCCTGAAGCCACCAGCTTGGTAGTTTTCTTCATACGCTCTCAAGCCTCAAAAATCGCAGTTTTCTTCATCTACCTTCAAAACATCCATGGCTGGAAGAGTAAGTTTCAAATTTTGAATCTGCATTGTCAAATCTTTTTATTTCTGCAAAATTGATATGAACTTCCTCTGCCATGCCATGAAGCCGCCGACATACACTAAGAAGCCGCCAGCTTCGTCCCTTTTTCTTGAAATTAATGATGTTTGCTAGATTGTTTGCCTGGGATTTGTTAGGAATTACTTGCAAAGCTCTTTTAAGATAAATTATTGCCCTAATTAAAATACTAAAAATCTAGAAACAATAATTCATAGGCATATGAAACCCCTGGCTTTGTATCTAAGCCGCCAGTTTCATCTTAAATTAATATGAATAAAATTGGATATTGCTGTTAAAACTATTAAACACAGGTTGGAAAACTGAAAATTTTTGCAGGTTATGAAGCCGCCGGCATGGGCATATGAAGCTGCCGGCTTTGTTAACAAATACAAGTCTATTATTATTTATTGCTAACGTTTGTTCAAATGTGTTAAAACCAGAGAGTTAGAAATAGGGAGGAACCCGAGGCGAGTGAGATTCACATTAACTGGGCTTCGTTGCATGAATGGTTAAGATTTCACAGGATGTTGCTAGGTTCCTGATAATGCTAAAAACGAACATATATTTTATAGCATTATCCCTCAAGAAAGACAAGCTTTTAGTTGCAATTGTTCTATTTACAAGTGATATTCGTTTAAATAATAAAAGGTGAAGACAAAAGACAGATTCGACGATTTGAAGACGCAAACGACCAAAAAGCTAAAAAGTACAAAGTACAATCCAAAAGGTTCAATTTATTGATAAGAAACGTCTAAAAATTACAAGAGTACGAGCCACAAAATGCAAAGTACAAGATATTAAATAGTACGAAAGGACGTTCGAAAATCCGGAACCGGGACATGAACCAACTTTCAACGCGCGACGAAACGGAGTGAAAATTACAAGTCAACTATGCACATAAATATAATATAATATATAAATAATTCTTAAAATTATATATATATTATATATATTTAATAAAACTGTCGGCAACAAGAAAACAAAGTTATGTGAGCTGGATCAGAGGGCCATGCGATCGCATGGCCTGGAAGCTTTAAATCCATGCGATCGCATGGCAGCCTTTAGCAGGCCAAGTCCTATAAATTTTGCGAGTTTTGGTCGATTTTATTACACCTTTTTCAATCTCTCTCTCACGATATATATATATATATATATATATATATATATATATATATATATATATATATATATATATATATATATATATATATATATATATTATAATTTTAATTTTAATAATTTTAATTTAAGATTAATAATAATAAGGTTATGTTAGCGAATGTTGTAAGTGTGTAAGTCGAAATTCTGTCCGTGTAACGCTACGCTATTAATACTCATTGTAAGTTATATTCAACCTTTTTAAATTAATGTCTCGTAGCTAAGTTATTATTATGCTTATTTAGATTGAAGTAATCATGATGTTAGACTAAATATTAAAGACGGGGTAATTGGGCTTTGGACCATAATTGGGGTTTGGACAAAATACCGACACTTGTGAAAATTGGACTATGGGCTATTAATGAGCTTTATATTTGTTTAATTGAATGATAGTTCGTTAATTTAATAAAAAGATTTACAATTGGACGTACCTATAAATAACTATATACACTCGATCGGACACGATGGGCGGGATATTTATAAGTACTAATTATCCTTCATTTAACTGGACACGGGAATGAATTAATAGTCAATGGACTCATTAAAACAGGGGTGGATTACATGTAAGGACACTTGGTGTAATTGATAATAAAGTATTAAAACCTTATTACAGTTTAAGTCCCTAATTAGTTGGAATATTTGACTTCGGATATAAGGATAAATTGACGAGGACACTCGCACTTTATATTTATGACCGATGGACTGTTATGGACAAAACCGTATGGACATATCGAATAATCCAGGACAAAGGACAATTAACCCATGGTAATAAACTAAAATCAACACGTTGAACATCATGATTACGGAAGTTTAAATAAGCATAATTCCTTTATTTCATATTTCATCGCAATTTTATTTACTGTCATTTTATTTATCGCACTTTTTAATTATCGTACTTTTTAATTATCGCAATTTTATTTACCGTCATTTTATTTAACGTACTTTAATTTATCGCACTTTAATTATCGTTATTTACCTTACGCTTTAAATTAAGTTATATTTATATTTTACATTAGGTTTTAATTGCGACTTAAGTTTTAAAATCGACAAACCGGTCATTAAACGGTAAAAACCCCCTTTTATAATAATAATAATACTACTTATATATATATTTATACAAATATAGTTTTAAAAATATAGCGTTAAACTTGGCTAGCTCCCTGTGGAACGATTAGGTACACTGCCTATAAGTGTTGTAGCACGGTTTAGGTATATCCATTCTATAAATAAATAAATAACTTGTGTAAAATTATATCGTATTTAATAGTATTTCGTAGTAAATATATAACTATTTCATATACACCTCTGCACACATCAAGTATTTTTCGCTCCGCTGCCGGGGACTCTTAAACGCCGAAGCGAAACGCTATTAAAAAAAAGATTTTTATTAAGTTTTAATTTCTTTTTGTAAAAATACGTTTTAAATATTAAAAATACAAAAATATAAAAAGAAAAACGAAATATATATATATATATATTTTTTTAAGAGTTTGTTTAAAATATATAAAATTATAAAGTTTTTCTAGTTCTATTTTAGTTTTTAAAAATTAAGTTTTTATTTATTTTATATAAATAAATTAAAAACAGAAAAAAATAAAAGTAAAAAAAGCTAAAAGGGCCGAATACTGTAGCAGCCCATCAGCTGGCCTGGATCCACATCCCATGCGATCGCATGGCCCAGAAGATTTAAAACCATGCGACCGCATGGCCTAGTCTGACACGCCAGGTCTGATCCTGGTACTGCATTAATTACGGAGTATTATTAATTATTATTATTAAACCCTAATTAGGGTTAATTATTATATTAATTAGTTTTAGTTTTATTTATTTTGTATTTTTAAGTTATAATTAGTTTTATTAATATAATAAATTAATACTTTTATAAAATAATAATATAAAAATAATATTTTTATAAAAATAAGTAATTTTATTATTTTTAATATCATTTTATAAATTCTATATTTTAATCATTTATTTGTATATTTATCGCTCGTAACTAGTTTTAAGATATAGTAAAAGCCATAGTTTATTTTTATTTCTAAATTTTTAGGCTTTGCCTTAAAATCCCTTAAGTGCTTTTTCTTTAGATTAATACTTAGGTGCTTTAGAATTTTACGACGTCACTTATCGCTTAAATATTTATTAGATTTTAGTGCCCTTTTTAGTTATTGTCATTTTGGATATAGAATTCCTTTTAAGCTTTAATACCTTTAGACGCAACTTTTAGACTTAAGTTTTTTAGAATTCTAAGTTTCGACGCTTTATTTTCTTATTTTTATTTTTTGACTGTTTGTTTTTCGACATTCGTTTTTCGATATTTGTTTTTCGACCTTATATTTTTCGACGTTTTTCGACGCACTCTTTTTCTTTCTTATTTCTCGACGCTCTAGTTTTTAGGACATATAATTTTCTATTTCTTCTCTAAAATTTCTTTAAACTTTAACAAAAATTATTTTAAGCGGTTAAATTGATAGACATCCAAAATTTTCTGGTTCGTAGTAATAGTTAGATTTGTTAGTGGCGAGTTGTGGGCTTCCGATTTAAAGGGTCCTGGCTACCTGCTGCATCTATTGGCTATTCGAAACGTGGGCAAAATCAGAAAAGTCTATTAATTTGATAACTTATATAATTTTTATCTTTTATAACTAATAGGATATTCAGTGAATGCACCGAGCAAAACGTTCACCACCTTTCATACATTCACCACCTGTAACTCGATCAAGACATCTAGCCAATATTGTCGCCATTGATTTTTCTTTAGAATCGTCATCTATTCGACCAAGTACTCCAATTCAAAATTTCCGATAATCCATTTTTTGAACCCGACCTCACAAATGAGAATCCGGAGGATATTCAGGGACAATTCAGAGATCCTGAACGACTAATCATTCCTCATGAACCACAAATCACTCATCCAGAGATTGTCGAGGAAGAAACCATTAAGTCAGAATCCTCTAGTGATTCAGATTCAACAAATTCAATCATGGAAAATCTGGAACCTCTAAGTATGGAAGACCGAATGAGAGCTAAACGCACTGGCCAAGGTCACGCAATTACTCAACCAGACATTAACGCACCAGATTATGAAATCAAAGGACAAATCCTATACATGGTAACTAATCAATGCCAATTTGGTGGTGCGCCGAAGGAAGATCCAAACGAACATCTTCGAACCTTTAATAGGATTTGTACTCTATTCAAAATCAGAGAAGTAGAGGATGAACAAATCTATCTCATGTTATTTCCCTGGACTTTAAAGGGAGAAGCCAAAGATTGGTTAGAATCGTTACCGGAAGGGGCAATTGATACATGGGATGTTTTAGTTGAAAAATTTCTTAAACAATTCTTTCCGGCATCTAAAGTCGTGAGACTTCAAGGAGAAATAGTTACGTTCACGCAAAATCTAAATGAAACTCTATATGAGGCGTGGACAAGATTTGGAAAATTGTTAAGAGGATGTCCGCAACATGGTTTAGACACTTATCAAATAGTACAAATATTCTACCAAGGATGCGACATCACTACACGAAAAGACATCGATATAGTAGCTGGTGGTTCCATTATGAAGAAAACCGCAACTGAAGCTTACAAAATTATTGATAACACTGCTTCCCACTCACATGAGTGGCATCAAGAAAAAGATATCGTTAGATCATCTAAAGCAGCTAGAGCCGATTCTAGCCATGACTTTGATTCCATTTCCGCAAAGATAGATGCTGTCGAGAGACGAATGGAAAAGATGACTAAAGATATTCACTCAATACGAATTAGTTGTGAGCAGTGTGGAGGACCACATTTGACAAAAGATTGTCTCAGTATTGAACAAACAATGGAATAAAGAGAGAATGTTTCATACATGAACCAAAGGCCTGAAAATAATTATCAGAATAATTATCAACCGCCAAGACCAATCTATAATCAAAATCAGAATTATAACCGAAATGTTCCATACAACAACCAACAAGGTCCTAGCAATCGACAAGTATCTAATAATACTTACAATCAGCAAAGACCTATCTTTCAAAATAAACCACCACAAACCGATGATAAAAAGCCAAATTTAGAAGACATGATGTCGAAGCTAGTTGAATCTCAAACCCAATTTTTCACATCTCAGAAACAAACCAATGAACAAAATGCTCAAGCATTTAGAAATTAACAAGCTTCTATTCAAAATCTGGAACAAGAAGTAAGCAACCTAGCAAGGTTGATAGGTGAAAGAAAACCGGAAAGTCTACCTAGCGATACAAATGCTAACCCCCGGAATGAAACAGCTAAAGCCATTACCACAAGAAGTGTTATTACACTTAAACCACCTGAAATACCTGTAATTTCTGATGACTCTACTCCTACTACACAAGAACCACAATCTGAGCAAGATAAGGAAATAGAACCGGTAGTTGAAAAGGTTAATGAAGATAACACAGTTAAGGCAAAACCTTATGTTAAACTATACCAACCACCACTTCCTTACCCGAGTAAAATGAGAAAAGAAAGACTTGAAGCTGAGCAATCCAAATTCTTGGATATGTTTAAACAGATAAATGTCAATCTTCCTTTCATTGATGTGATATCAGGAATGCCAAGATATGCCAAATTCTTGAAAGATCTAATCACAAATAGAAAGAAAATAGAAGAACTCTCAGCTGTTACAATGAATGCTAATTGTTCTGCAGTGCTGTTGAATAAGATACCAGAAAAATTATCAGATCCTGGAAGTTTCACAATTCCATGTTTTCTGGGTAGTCTTAGTTCAATAGAAGCATTGGCAGACTTAGGTGCTAGTATAAATTTAATGCCATATTCATTATATACTAAACAAGAAATTGGAGAATTGAAACCAACACGAATAAGCATACAACTAGCCGATCGATCAGTAAAATATCCTAGAGGGAAAATGGAGAACATGCTAGTTAAAGTTGGTACTTTAGTATTTATAGTAGATTTTGTTATTCTAGATATGGAAGAAGATTCTCGAGTTCCTCTAATATTAGGAAGACCATTCTTAAACACGGCTAAAACAATAATAGACGTGTTCGGTAAGAAACTGACCCTAAGTATAGAGAACGAGAATGTTACCTTTTCTGTTGATAGAGCCATGCAACGACCGCAATCTGCAGATGATACATGTTATTACATTCAAACTATAGATTCACATGCAGAATTGTTAGAAGAATTTCTAGAATTACAAGGAACAGAAGAATGTTCTTTAGGAGAAGGAACTGAACCAATTGATGAAGCTGAAATGTTAGCTACACTTATGGCTAATGGATATGAACCAACAAAAGAAGAAATTCAAATGCTAAAAGGAGAAGACAGATATCGATACAAATCATCGATAGAAGAACCGCCGACATTAGAGTTAAAGCCACTTCCAAACCATTTGAAGTATGCTTATTTACATGGTGAATCTGAATTACCTGTAATAATATCGTCTTCTCTTACGGAAAATGAAAAATTTCAACTCATTTCTGTGCTAAAAGCTCATAAACCAGCTATTGCATGGAAGATTCATGATATTAAAGGAATAAGTCCTTCGTATTGCACACATAAAATCCTTATGGAAGAAGGTCATAAAACATATGTGCAACGCCAACGAAGACTAAATCTAAATATGCAAGATGTTGTTAAGAAAGAAATTATTAAACTGCTAGATGCAGGTTTAATTTATCCAATTTCTGATAGTCCATGGGTAAGCCCAGTTCAATGCGTGCCTAAGAAGGGTGGCATGACTGTTATCACAAATGAAAAAAATGAGCTTATTCCTACTAGGACTGTAACAGGATGGCAAGTTTGTATTGATTATAGAAAATTAAATGACGCCACCAGAAAAGATCATTTTCCCTTACCTTTCATTGATCAAATGTTGGAAAGATTAGCCGGAAATAGTTACTATTGTTTTCTTGACGGTTTATCCGGATACTTTAAAATTCCAATCGCACCCGAGGACCAAGAGAAAACCACGTTTACATGCCCTTATGGTACTTTTGCTTACAAACGCATGCCATTTGGACTCTGCAACGCCCCTGCAACCTTTCAAAGATGCATGATGTCGATTTTTCACGACATGATAGAAGAATGCATGGAAGTATCCATGGATGAATTTTCAGTCTTCGGTGATACTTTTGAAACATGTCTAGTTAATCTTGAACGAATGCTTATTAGATGCGAACAATCAAATCTAGTTCTTAATTGGGAGAAATGTCATTTTATGGTTAGAGAAGGCATCGTTCTTGGTCATAAAATTTCAAAGGAAGGAATTGAAGTGGATATAGCTAAAGTAGATGTAATTGCTAAACTTCCACATCCCACCAATGTTAGAGGAGTTAGGAGTTTTCTAGGGCATGCCGGTTTTTACCGACGTTTCATAAAAGATTTTTCTAAAATTGCCACTCCTATGAATAAACTCCTAGAAAATGATGCTCCATTCATATTTTTAGGTGAATGCATCACTCTTTTAATATTCTTAAAGAAAAACTCACAAATGCGCCGATCATGATAACTCCAAATTGGAATCTACCATTTGAACTCATGTGCGATGCAAGTGATTTTGCAATGTGAGCCGTTTTAGGACAAATGATTGAAAAACGATTTCAACCTATTTATTACGCTAGTAAGACGTTACAAGGAGCACAAACAAATTACACAACTACTGAAAAAGAACTCCTTGCTATTTTCTTTGCTTTTGACAAATTTCGTTCATATCTCGTTCTAGCTAAAACGGTGGTCTATACCGACCATTCTGCTCTTAGATACCTATTTTCAAAACAAGATGCCAAACCATGATTAATACGTTGGATCTTACTCTTACAAGAGTTCGATATTGAAATCCAATATAAAAAGGGAGCAGAAAATCTCGCCGCTGATCATCTTTCTCGTCTTGAAAATCCCGAATTAGAAGTTCTAAATGAATCGGCAAATTCTTTAGTGATATAAAACACTATTTTTGGGAAGATCCACATTTGTTTAAAAGTTGTCGCAATGAAATAATACGCCGATGTGTATTCGGAGATGAAGCTAGTCAAATCTTAAACCATTCTCACACAGGACCAACATGAGGGCATTATGGGCCTCAACTTATAGCAAGAAAAGTTTACGATGCTGGATTCTATTGGCCTACAATTTTCAAAGACGGACACCTTCTTTCAAAATCCTGTGATGCTTGTCAAAGGGCCAGAAAAATAATTCAACGTGATGAAATGCCACAAAATGTCATTCAAGTATGTGAAGTATTTGACGTTTGGGGTATTGACTTTATGGGTCCATTTTCAAAATCTCATAATAATCTCTACATTCTCGTTGCCATTGATTATGTATCTAAATGGGCGAAAGCACAAGCTCTCCCAACTAACGATGCATGAGTTGTAGTCAATTTTTTAAAACGTCTTTTTGCAAGGTTCGGAACACCGAAAGCTTTAATAAGTGATCGGGGTACTCATTTTTGTAACAATCAACTTGAGAAAGTTCTCAAAAGATATGGAGTAACTCATAAAATCTCAACCGCTTATCATCCACAAACAAGTGGACAAGTTGAAAATACCAACCGAGCATTAAAACGTATTCTAGAGAAAACCATAGGATCAAATCCGAAGGAATGGTCCATGAAATTGCAGGATGCACTCTGGGCTTTTAGAACAACCTACAAAACTCCAATTGGAACCACACCTTTTAAACTCGTTTACGGAAAAGCATGTCACCTTCCAGTAGAAATTGAGCACAAAGCATTTTGGGCTTTGAAGACATGTAATCTTGATTTACATGAAGCCGGACGTCTACGGTTAAGTCAACTAAACGAATTAGAAGAATTAAGACATGAAGCATATGAAAATTCGTTAATCTATAAGGAAAGAACAAAGAAATGGCATGATAAAAGAATCAGAAGTTCAAAAGAATTTAAAGAAGGAAACTGAGTTCTTCTTTTCAATTCACGATTCAAGCTATTTCCTGAAAAATTGAAATCAAGATGGTCTGGACCATTCATAGTCAAAAGAGTTTTCCCATACGGAACAGTAGAATTAATAAATTCAAATGGGATTGAATTTAAGGTTAATGGTCACAGAGTTAAACATCACATAGATAATCCAATGGAAGTTAAAGATGAAGTTAATCACAATTTTGACACCACAGCTAACTAAGTGTGGGAAGGTTCAAATCTTTTTAGGGTAATATATATTTCTGTTAGAGTTAGATATTCTGTTTTCGTGTATTTTTCGAGAATGGAATCCGCATGGTCTTTCCCTAGCAGACCCTAAAGAACTAGTCTTCTCCCTCCATTCTGAATTTTTATTTCTTTTAGGTTTTACGAGATGAAGAATTCCTTTGATCTGAACCATGGTCTACTACTACACGCTATGATTACTAAACGTAATAATAACATCTTTTCGAGTGAACTGGTATCATTCATAAGAGGCAAAATGGACGAAGTGAGGAAAGAACTCAGGAAAGATCATCATAAACATTTTGGTAAAGGAAAATCAAAATCCGCAACAAAAAGAAGAGCACGACACCTTGAAAGATGTCATAAATGCAGAAAATGGTCACATGAAGGTAAATGTTCGAACAATCAAACATATTCAAATACCGAATTTGTTACACTATGCAGAGAAGGACCGTTCATATGTTTAGAAGAAAAGTTATTAAAGAATCGAGGTTACGCTTACGTAGCTATGGAAAACCAAATCACACGACTCTCCTATGAGTCGGCTAAAGCAGGTCTTTGAGAATTCTATCTCACATGCAAGTATGTGCAGTTTTTATTTTTATTTATTGCTTTTAACCTTTTGATAATAAACGCTGAATCGTTCGCTATAAAGTATTAAATTGGTATTCAATAAAATTAGGTATGCGAAACTGAAATTATTGATATCATACAACAATTTATTACATCACTGCGAAATTTACCGTTTATTCTTAAGGTATAAATATCTTTAATCAATCAACCCAAAATATTTCAAAAATTCGTCAGGAGTAAAACTAGGTTATGGAACCGAAATTACTTTACCAAAAAGAGGGGCGTATATTTTTGTTAATATTTGATTGATTAAAGTGGGATAAAAGACCAAAAAGATTTTTTAAATTTTAATTTTTACCTTGTTTTTAAATTAATATTAAATTATTATTATAAATTTTTAAAATCAATATATTTAAGTTTTTAAATATTTTATAAAATTAATATTTTTAATATAAGTTTGTAAAATTAATGTATAAAAATATTAATAATATGAATTTTTAATTTTATGCATTTTAAATTTAAGTTTGGTGTGAATTTTAAAACAAAAATTTACTTTATTTCATTAAGTTAAAATTTTGATATTTAAAATTCGTCGTGAGTTGAAGACTAGGTCGTTGAACCGAAATTGCTTTACCCGAGGGCGGGACCAGAAATTTTATTATCATTATTTTTAATCTTATTGAATTAAAGTATGCCAAAAACATTAAAAACCCAAAAATCTTTGCTTTTAAAACAATCGTTTTAAAGTGACAAATTTTAATATTTTATCGAGGGACGAACTAGGACTAAGATCCGAAACGCCCTCATCCTAAAAAGAAACAAAATTTTTAATTTTTAAATAATTATTTGTTTTAAAAGTATAAGGTTTTTATATATATATATATAAAAAAAAACCAGGGACCCATGCGATCACATGGGATTTACCCTGTAACCTCATGCGATCGCATGAGGTCAGAAAACTGGTCAGGAACAAAAACTTACACGAGCTGCTTCTGTCTCATAACATCAACACACACATACACCAGCATACACACACATTATCACCAAAAATCACCAATTTTCAACCAAAATCAACTAAATTACTTGCAATAATCCGCTACAATCATGTCTTTTCTCAGATGGGAAAGCAGAAAGGTAAAGATTTCACCCCTAAACTCATAAATTTCCTAATTTTTGTGATAATTATAAATATTTGTCCTAATTTGATTTTGTTAATATATTATGCATGTATAACCTAGATTGATGCTATTTAACATGATTTGAAGCCAAAAAGTTCAAAAATTTTAGAAATCTAGGGTTTGTGTTCTTGAGCAATTTGGGGCTTTTTGATATAAACAGGTTATGGCCGAATTTTGTCATGAATTATTACTAAATTAAGTAGTGTAACATGTTTAGGTAGCTAAATGATCCAAACTTTGATCCTAAACATGATTTTTAAGAATTAAAGTGGACTTTTCAAGTCTAAAATTCATGAACTTGATTAATTTGATATAAATGCCATTTGAAACTTGTTTAATGGCTAGTAATGATTATTTTGACATGTTATTTGAGTTGAATGCTTATGAACTTTGTAAACATTTTCATATATGCTTGTTTGAAAAAGTGTAGAATTGATAAAAATATGAAAATGAGCTTGAGTTTAATATGGATTAAACATGTTATTGTAATTGTTTTAATTTGTTATTTTGCTAACACTAATGCATATTTGGATGCACAAATTTTGTGTTTAATGTGTTTTGTAGAAATATACCGAATCTGGCGGTGCATCATCATCATCCAGACAACCTGAAAACGAACCGCAGCCAGAAATGCAATATGAGCCACAATATGAACCAAAACCTGAACAAGAACAACCACAGGAACCACAACAACAACCTGATCAACACATACCATATTATGATCCACAACAAGAATATGTTAATGCCTACGTACAATTTCTGATTCATCCAATAATAGAACACCCAACGATTCATGAAGAGGTTTTGCATCCCAATTTGAGATTTGATCGAAGTTGGAGAGATTACCCGACGTACCAAAGTAACAAATTTAAACTGGTAACGAAAAATGTAGAAGTACCGGGGTAATCGATTGGGAGCCTTTGGAAAGGGTCCAACTAGCTAACTCAGTTAGGCAGCATCTAATCCAAAGGTATGGTAACTCTTCTTTTTTTGATTGGGAACGTTTATTCACCATTCGTAGGCCTGTATATAAAGAGTGGTGTGTTGAGCTTATGAGTACTATATCATTTGATGCGGATGTAGTTAGGTTAGACGATAGGAATTTTCTTAGATTTTTACTTGGCCGTAGGATGTATAGGATATCCATGCTGGACATGGCCAGGGCTTTACAGATTTACACTCCTGGTGAATTACTACTACCTGATTGTACAAATTTGATTTATCATGGTGAAAGGGTAGATAGGAATTTTGACGAGGACTCCGTCTGGAGGCATATGTCAAATTATAATGTTTTTACGCGGGGAGGAAGACACTCCTATTTAGATATTAACAAAGCAGAGCTTCGTATTATACATAGATTTTTAGCTAATTCGATTACACAGAGAGGTAACAACAAGGAGAAAATGACTTTACACAATTTATTTTACCTTAAGTGTATTCGAAACACTAGAAGCTTTGTTAATATTCCCTACTGTGTTGGTTTTTATCTGTCCAAAATGGTGGAAGGAATACAGGACGAAGGAATAATAGGAGGGGGTATTTTTGTTACTCTCATTGGAGAGTATTTGGGTGTAGATAGGGATCAATAGGGTCCACTGATGGTATGTAGGGAACAGGTTGAGACTTTAGGATTGCGGGTCTATCAGGGTGCAAAGTTATTAAAGAGCAGACGCAATCAGGCAGTACCATATGAGGGTCGGCATCCACAGGTAGAGAGAGTTTCAGATGAGGAAATGGAGGAAGCGGATGACATTAGAGATGTCATTAGGAAGGCTGTTACTGACATTTACAGTGTATAGATGAGGTAGAAATGACAAACGAGGCTAGACATAGTCAGTACGAGCAGTGACAAGCCGAGAATGTGTACGAGCATTCTAGGCAACGACAGCATGATAGATGGCACTATCATCAGCATCAGATCATGAGCCAGCTATCACCTCAGGTACCAAATAACTACGTACCAACCCGACCTGCTTACTATCCACCACACCAGCCCGATATGCGACCACCATTTACTCTCTACGACCCTAACCAGGCCTATCAGTACACCTATAACCAACCGTGGAACCCGATCGACGACATGAACTAGAACCCCTATCCAGATTGATACAGTTCCCGTTGGTGATTTTTATCTTTTATTATTTTTATTTACTTATATTTAAAACATATAATATTGTGATACTTTTAATGTAATGTTTAATATTTTTATTATTATGTACTAATATTTCATATTTATAATTTGAAAGTGGGATGTTAAGTCCCATTTCAAATTACCATGCATGTTATTATTTGTATATATGTATATTGTCAATTGTACACAATAGGGTAAAACAACTAACTTTCAAAGCCTGACATTAAGTTCAGCAAAAGCTACTAATTTTGATGACAAAATGAAAACAAATGTGATGTAACAACAAGACGGAATGAACAAATGATGTGCACCATTTATCATTCAACAAACAAACAACAATATGTTTGGAAACTTTGGTAAAATTTAATCATTTTTCTACGCTAATCACCCTCAATAATTTAAATTATTACTGATTTCTTGCAAATGAGGGCATTGCAAGATCTTAAGTGTGGGAAGGGGTTAAATTCTTTCGGATTTTTAAAATTTTAAATTTAAACACTTGGTTACCATTAAAAATACTAGTAACGCAGTAGTTGTATTAGAATCTAGTGCTCTCTGATAATAAAGAACAGCCCTAGTCTTATATACTGACTACCCAATTCTAGTAAAATTTTTCAAAAATTTTCAACTAAATGAACTCAAAATCATGTTTATACATATTTATGAACGATAAAACTAGGTGTTAACACCGAAATTATTGTTACCTCGGAAAGGACATAAATTGAGAAACAACTCAAAATGCTTGAATTCATTTAAAATGGAATAGAGGAAAATAAAAAGGCAAAGAAAGGAAAATAAAAAGGCAAAGAAAGGAAAATAAAAGCCAAGTGTGGGAAAAATTTACCAAGTTATTTAGAACATATATCACATATTTTTGTACAAATAATTGAAGATACTTTTGTTTTGGACAATTTTATTAGTTTTATCCAATTTCTTATAATATATTTAAAAGAAATGTGCCACTTGATTTAAAAAGGAAGTAAACTCTTCCGAGAGAAAAAATACACGCGCTTCTTGATTTAGGTCAGGAAGTTGTCGTCCAGACCAGTTGTAGAGTCTACGAAAAACCTTGAAAAGTTTTCTCAAAAATCAGTTGGAAATCCACGGACCTCAGCATCAAACAGGGTCGCCAAGTGGTCAGACTTATCCTAACCATGAGAGGATCTGTCTCGTACAATGGGGGGCACCATGCAAATTAGCTTATAAGACTAATGAATCAGATCCCCAAAAAGGATAATCTCCTTAAAGATCAAAAATCAGCTTTTAAGACTGATATTACTCAATCCTTGAGATTGACCTTAAAGATTGAGAATTCAAACTCATGAAATTCAATGATATCTAAACTCGAGCTTGAACGAGAAAATATTTTGATCAAATTACAAACCGATTTGTTTTCTGAAAACCCTATTTTCAATGCGTTCATTACCATTGAACGTAAAATCCTAGGAATTCACCTGGAATTCATTAGGTCACCTGAACCAAATCGGGTGTCAACCGTAAGAATGGTGGTTGCATAGCATGGTCAAAGACAGGACTTTGTGCCAGACCAAAAAACTATAGGGTGATCTTTACTATTGCTCCTACAAAGGATAATAATTGCATCCGACACGTTATAGACCATAATCAAAAGCATGTCACGGGACATTGCCTTAACAGTTGCATGTTCAACGCTTTCCTTTACAACCGGATGGTAGTTTACCGAAAGGTAATATACGGAGCAAGTATACTGGACATGTTGCTTTCCTAATACAAGGTTAGCAAGTGGGTGACACAAAATCATAAGTTTTGAGCTAAAATTTTCAAATCTGAAACCCACCAAACCCACAAAAGTATTTTGCAAACACCGGTGAAGGGTTATTCCGAAATTATATGCACATAAATATAATATAATATATAAATAATTCTTAAAATTATATATATTATATATATTTAATAAAACCGTCGGCAATAAGAAAACAAAGCTATGTGAGCTGGATCAGAGGGCCATGCGATCTCATGGCCTGGAAGCTTTAAATCCATGCGATCGCATGGCAGCCTATATTATAATTTTAATTTTAATTTAAGATTAATAATAATAAGGTTATGTTAGCGAATGTTGTAAGTGTGTAAGTCAAAATTCTGTCCGTGTAACGCTACGCTATTAATACTCATTGTAAGTTATGTTCAATCTTTTTAAATTAATGTCTCGTAGCTAAGTTATTATTATGCTTATTTAAATTAAAGTAATCGTGATGTTAGACTAAATATTAAAGACGGGATAATTGGGCTTTGGACCATAATTGGGGTTTGGACAAAAGACCGACACTTGTGGAAATTGGACTATGGGCTATTAATGAGCTTTATATTTGTTTAATTGAATGATAGTTCGTTAATTTAATAAAAAGATTTACAATTGGACGTACCTATAAATAACTATATACACTCGATCGGACACGATGGGCGGGATATTTATAAGTACTAATAATCCTTCATTTAACTGGACACGGGAATGAATTAATAGTCAATGGACTCATTAAAACAGGGGTGGATTACATGCAAGGACACTTGGTGTAATTGATAATAAAGTATTAAAACCTTATTACAGTTTAAGTCCCTAATTAGTTGGAATATTTGACTTCGGATATAAGGATAAATTGACGAGGACACTCACACTTTATATTTATGACTGATGGACTATTATGGACAAAACCGTATGGACATATCGAATAATCCAGGACAAAGGACAATTAACCCATGGTAATAAACTAAAATCAACACGTCGAACATCATGATTACGGAAGTTTAAATAAGTATAATTCCTTTATTTCATATTTCATCGCAATTTTATTTACTGTCATTTTATTTATCGCACTTTTTAATTATCGTACTTTTTAATTATCGCAATTTTATTTACCGTAATTTTATTTATCGTACTTTAATTTATCACACTTTAATTATCGTTATTTACTTTACACTTTAAATTAAGTTATATTTATATTTTACATTAGGTTTTAATTGCGACTTAAGTTTTAAAATCGACAAACCGGTCATTAAACGGTAAAAACCCCCTTTTATAATAATAATAATACTACTTATATATATATATATATATATATATATATATATATATATATATATATATATATATATATATATATTTATACAAATATAGTTTTAAAAATATAGCGTTAAACTTGGCTAGCTCCCTGTGGAATGAACCGGACTTATTAAAAACTACACTACTGTACGATTAGCATCACTGCCTATAAGTGTTGTAGCAAGGTTTAGGTATATCCATTCTATAAATAAATAAATAAATAAATAAATAAATAACTTGTGTAAAATTGTATCGTATTTAATAGTATTTCGTAGTAAATATATAACTATTTCGTATACACCTCTGCACACATCAGTTCCAAACCATGGCTCTTAGGCTTAAGAAAATGTTACATCAAGATATGTTGGCACCTTTTTGATAGATCGGTCAGCTTTGAATTTTGCTGGGTTAACAAATCCTTATAGGGAAATGAAGCATACTGAGTATCTACCCTATTCTTACTTATGAGTTACTAGCTACAGCTACTTATTCACATCACGTTCAAAGTGTGACGGATACTTTGTTCTTTAGGTTTCGACTGGGTGGTCGTGACCAGTCGATGAGTATGATGAATATTGCTCGTGCGTTGGGTATCTATGGAGAGTTTGTTCAGGCTGTTTGGGTTGAGGATTTTCATGTTGGTACTGCTAGACAGGGTCATTCGTGCCCTAATCATGATGCTTTTGATTATAATGTTGTGTGGAGACAGTTTGGTATTCCCGATTTCGATTTTATTGGTACCGATATTAGGAGGAAGAACATTGTTTTTCCCTATATTCGAAGCTTCCAAGTCCTTTTCTCCCACACTATCTCCTTGCGAAAGGAGAATACTGAGAAGTTGACTCAGCCTGATTGTTGGTATTTGTCTCAGATGATTAATCGGTAGCCGGTTAGAATTCCATATTGTGTGGCTGATTATTTGAGTAATGAAGCTAGAGGTAGGAAGCAGGGAAGTGCTGTTTGTGGTGGTCACTTCATGAGTTTGATTACTCGGTGGTTAGGGATCCCGATTGATGGTCTTGGTACTCTTTTGGGTGAGGTTGGTCGTGCTAATGAGAGGATTTGGTTGAACGCTAAAGTGGTTATGCGTGGGCAGGGTGAGACTTTTGTTCCGTTTAATCAGCCTGTGGGTCAGTTGTTGCCAGTTGCGCACCAGTAGGATGCGTCGCATGGTGAGGCTTCGAGCAATCGTACTAGGGGTAGTCGTAGAGGTGGTCGTAGTGATGTAGATGATCTGGCTCGTGTGATTGAGATGATGACTGCCCTGAACAGTTGTCAGGGTGATATGATGGATTTGATAGGGACTCAACATACAGAGGTTATGGCTAAATGCCAAGAGGATACGGGTGCATTTGATGAGTTTAGGAGGAGACCAGATATGATTTTTGTGACGACCCAGGAATTTCCGACCAAATTTAAACTTAATCTTTGTATGATCTCGACACGATAAGCAAAGTCTGAAATGTTGAGTCTTAAAACTTTTGAGCTGTTAGATGAATTCATTTAACCCTTGACTATTTCCGACGATTCACGAACAATTGTTTGTAAATAAAATATGTATATATATAGATGTAAAGTATATGTATATTAACTTGAAATTATAAAATATAATGTATAAAATAAGATACAAAATAATTAGGTGTAATTAAAAATGAATTTATATATCTAATATAATGTATATGTATCATTATTATTATTATTATTATTATTATTATTATTATTATTATTATTATTATTATTATTATTATTATTAATATTATTATTATGTATATTATAATATATGAAATTTATAAATAATAACTATCCTATAAAAGTCATTATAAAATATATGATATGAATATTAAATTTTACACAACTAAGTTTAGATATAGTATTATATCAATATTATTATTATTACTCTTATTATTATTTATTAATATTAATATTAATATTATTATTGTATATTACAATATATATATTTATGTAGATATGAAGTTTGAAATATATAAATTGCTATAGTATTATTGTTACTAATATTATTATTATCATTAATAATATTAGTATTAGTATTATTATAATTTGTATTATTATTATTATTATTAATAATATTATTGTTATAACTTTTAGAATTATTATTACCATTATCAATAATAATAATGTTATTATTGTTACTATTATATTATTCTAAGCTTTTATTAGTTACAAAGATAAAAGTGTATTACTATTAGTGTTATATATTATTAGTTAATATTGTTAATATTAGTTATGTTATATAAAAATAAACTAAATAAAATAAAAAGACATATTTTAAGCGAAATCTGTATTAGGTTCAATTTTTTATTTCCTCTTCTATTCTACTCGTGAACCCTGCTGTCCACATCATCCTAATTACAAAACAAATTTGATAAAAGTGTTGTTGGCCACTTCATTCATTCAACTACCCTGATGAAACCTCTAAATTAATACACAATCGAACCATTAACAATTTCTACGAGTGTTAAGCTCAAAGATTACATCAAACCATTATCAAACTTCACATGCACTTCATCTACAACAAAACAAACAATCACCACCGGCCATCTTCCATAATCTCTACCACTTAAACCACCATTACTTGAACCGCCACCATTGTAGCTGCACTTGCTGTCTTTATTCTGTTTCTGTCATTGTGCAGCCCATAATACCACCACCATCATCGAACTCACCATCTTGAACCAACATAAATCACCATAACCTTCACATAGTTAAGCACTCGATAATATCCAAGCTACTACTAAGCTGCTACTGTTGATGTTCGTTTTGTGCTACTATCTAAGCTCCACACAAACTCCACAAACTGCCATTATTCGGTAACACAAACAGCACCCATTTAAGCACATGCAACCAAAATTAAACCTGTTCTACCTTGATTCTGCTTCAGCTGGTAAACATTCCCTATCTACTGTTTATTACTACTCCTATTAGCTATTGACTTCCATCAAGAACCCTCATAACCGTTTTCTAATTTATATATATATATATATATATATATATATATATATATATATATATATATATATATATATATATATATATATATATATATATATATATATATATATATATATATATATATATATATATAAACGTACGTATACCACCCAAGAACACCCTCGTCACTTTTCTCTTTCATTTGATCATGGTTTGAACAATCAAAGGAACCATCATCACTACTATTGAACACCTCACCATCGAACACTAATAACCATCTACCACCGTAAGTCACCTCCATCTCTCATCTCTTTATCTATTCTCTCTCTCTAAAAACCCTCGATCATGAAACCATCGAGCATGAATATCCATTACCGCCACATCCATCAAACACCTACAACAAGCCTGCTACCTCCACCTACGGCCACAACCATCTCCACATCAAACCATCACCAATAAACCTCTATCTCTTCTTTTCTCTTTTCTCTCTTTCTTCATTTTTTTCTGTTGAATTCGTGAACACCACCATCGAATAAGCAGCTTTTATTCGACTGCCATAGCAACTGCTGCTACGCTGCAAGTTTTTTGTTTTATACAACCCATAAACCACCATCATTCTCCACCCTTAATCGCCACAGAAACACCCCAAAAATTCCGTCATCTGCTGTTATTTGTTACTGCAGGTATCAGTCCAATTTATGTTGTTAAAATCCACCATGATTGAACCTCAACTGCAGCTCCTGTTTTCCTGTCTCTGTTTATACTATTGATAAAAGAACGATGATATATATTGAGAAACAAAAGAGATAATAATTGACTTTAATGATTGATGATGTGTGTTATTAGTGGATTTTGAGCTGTTGAATTATCATGATGCTTAATGAATAAAGAATGTTGGAGAATGATGGGATTTAATTAAAAATAAACATAGCTAGTCGACATCTGCTTTTCTATTTCCGTTTTAAAACCACACAGAAACCAATTACAATATTACGGAGTATTTGTTTTTGCAGTCGGGCGGAGGGCCTTTACCTTGTTGATTGGGCTGAGTTATCTTTTTTTCTTTTTGGGTTTATAATAGTTGGTGAGCTAGATTAAGTGGACTAGGCTGCCATTCTTTATCTTATTGGGCCGTCACTCTTGAATTCATTAAACTAGTCTATTGGGCCGAGTTAATACAAAGTTCTGTTGGGCTTGAAAACGAAAATACAGATTTATATATTTATGTATGTGAGTAAAATTAGAAAGGAACAAGTGGATGGATGGTTTGTGTGGATTTTGGGGTTTTGAGAGGTCGCGGGTTCGAGTCTCGTCTAGGGCATTTCTTTTTAGAAAAAGCTTGGAGAGGGTATACACTTTTATTTTGATTCTCTCATTATTATTATTGGTTATTATTATGTTTATTATTATTATTGTTATTATTATTAAAATTATTATTAATAGAATTATTATAAGTATTATTAGAATTATTATTAATAGTAAAATTATAAAAAGTATCATTTTAATTTTATTATCATTATTATTATTAGTAAAATCATTACTTTTAGAATTATTATTATTAGTACACATTATTATTAAAATTAACATTTTTATTAAAAGTATTATTTTTATTAAAGTTATCATTTTATCATTAATATTAAAAGTATCATTTTAACTCTATTATCATTATTATTATTTTTATCATTTCTAATATTATTTTAGTATTAATACAATTTTAACAAACAAAATATATATATATATATATATATATATATATATATATATATATATATATATATATATATATATATATATATATATATATATATATATATATATATATATATACAAAAATGTATTAAATACATATAGCATAACAAAATTTATATTTTTATTTATTTTAAATATATAAAATAAATATATGAAATATATAGATTATTAATATAAAATTGATATAACTAATAAATTACTATATATATAAATTTGTTCGATTACAATGTGTTAATATATATATAACTGATATAGGTTCGTGAATCCGAGGCCAACCTTACACTTGTTCAATGATGTTATATGTATTTTTACTACAAAATATAGTATGGTGAGTTTCATTTGCTCCCTTTTACTCTTTACATTTTTGGGACTGAGAATACATGCGCTGTTTTTACAAATGCTTTATTAAATGCTTTTGAAATATATTTTGAACTGCGAATACATGAAATGCTTTTATAAATGTTTGACGAGATAGACACAAGCAAAACATTTCTCGAATGAATTATTATGCAGACAGAAGTTCTGCGGATTATTATTGAATTATGTGGACATGATAATTGCCACCATTGAATTATGTGGACATGATAATTGCCACCATTGAATTATGTGGACATGATAATTGCCACCAGTTGATGTGAATGTTATATATCTAGAGAATGATTTTATACACAGGTTATGTGTATGTTATTTTTGTGCACAAGATATGTGTACGGTTACTATGATTTATGAAAATGGTTTCGTACACGAGAAAGATGCACTGTATTTAAAAAATATAGCATGTACATTACAGGTGGGTATAGGATTCGGGCCCATTTGTACCATGCAGCATTTAAATTTTGTGGTCTATCAAAATGATGAATTTTATTGTTTTATGATAAACTTATGAACTCACCAACCTTTTGGTTGACACTTGAAAGCATGTTTATTCTCAGGTATGAAAGAAACATTCCGATGTGCATTTGCTCATTTTAAAGACTTTATTTGGAGTCGATCATCGCAATGGAACCAGATGTTGGTGACTTCATCCAGATGGATTAGGACGGGTCCTTTCAATTTTGGTCGCTTAGATTACTCAGTACAGTGGGGGGTCCATAATAATGAGAGATTCTTTGATCATTCACTTAGTACTGAGCCCTTTGACCCTACCTATTATGAGCCACCACCACCGTACTCTCCATATGTTGCATTCCCGCCAGCTTGTTATGACCCTGCTTCTGCATTGGCTCAGATTCAGCCAGTTGAGGATGATGAGGAGGAGATCTGGAGGTTCCCATGATGATCTATGATTATCTTTATTTCAGAAACTATTATTATTATTTCTATTCTGATGATTCGTACTACTAGTCTGTAATAACTGTGATTATGTTTTTATTGTATGCATGGAACTTATTATTATTATATATGTCCTGTTATGGTTGGTTGTTTGTTACAAGTATATGATGATGATTTAAAGATAGGACTATTGATGAAGCAGTTATAGATGCTTCCCGCCTACATTATAAGCTCGAAAAGGGAGATTTGCTTTTATTTATCACTTATAATTATATCCTCTTTTTATATTAATATGTAATATGCAATGAGGATGGGGTGGGAGATATTAAATTTTGCCTACATGGCACAAATTAAAATTTTTCAACATTTCATTCTCATTTCAAAAATCTTTTTGGAACTATAAATTCTTAGTCAAACTTATGTCTTTTCACTAAATTAATCTAATCATAAAGCTAATAGAACTACTCTCAACTTCGAGATTGGACTACTTGTTTAAAATAAGATGTAACGCCAAAAATTGTGAAACGGTTGCAAACTTATAACCACTACCATATGGCATGATAAGCATGGAGCACTGAGGCAACAAAAGAGTCTCAATACGGACCAACTTAGAAATTGCCAAAATGTAAAGCTAATGCTAAGCATGAAAGAAAGAAAAATGAAAAGCAAAAGAGCCTAATGAAGGCCAATAAGAGTGATGAAAGCGAGAGAAAAGAGTTACAATGTGAACCACACACTTTTAAAAGCTCTAGTTAGATAATAAAAGAGTCAAATGATGACCAACTATTGTATAAATCTGGTTTAATAAACATTATGACCACTGGTACTCCTTGGTCTGGTTCAGACTAGTTGTTATAATAATAAAAGCTAACTTTAAATTGATTAGACATCTTTTTGACTTTGCATTTTGCTTCCGCTTTTACACCAATTTTTTCCGTATCATGACTACCTATTAAACCAAGTCCGTATTATGTTACCTAGTTATTATGTTTCTTTTGATACGTGATGAAAAAGGTTCTAAAAGATAATGAATGTTGGGAATCTTTTAAAAGCTTACTTGAGGACAAGTAAAAGCTTAAGTGTGGGATATTTTATACTAACTCCAAAATTATACAGTTTTTTCATAATATTTTGAGGAGTTATCTTGGTATTTTATAGACATTTTAATACTTAAACACGCTAAAATGGGTAAAATTGGGGGAAAAGATATTTTTAATATTTTGTTTGAGTTATGTATTAAACATGATCAAAAAAATAAAAAGTTGCAAAAAACTTGATGAAGACGCCGACATAAGGGCACTAAAGCCGTCGGCTTCGTCATCAGATTCCAGAAAGTTCCAGAATTGATCGCAGAAATTGAAGAACTTGGTGACCAAGAAAAATAGAGGCAAGCCGCCGGCTTTCGAATGAAGCCGCCGGCTTATGTCACGCGGTTAATCCATTTTGCTGCCCAAGTTCAAGTTAAAATTAGAAAATATTCTCATCTTGATCCGGCAGCAATCAAGCCACCAGCTTTATACTGAATCCGCTGGCTAGAGTTACATAGAAAATATCACTATACGCTTCAAGATCACGTTTTACATAGGCCCCACTCCAAGTTACTGTGAAGTCGCCGACTTCACATCCAAGCCACCGGCTTGGGTTGGCGGTTTCTAAAATCATAAATTGAGGTTCTAGGTTTAGTTTTTAGTCTTTCAGTTGTATTGTACTCTGTATTCAGAGACAAATCACGAATTTAGTAGGGTTTTCATTTATCAACAACATTCAAGCTATTCAATCAATCTTTCGCTTTCAATTCCTTTATGTCGGTATGAGTTCTTTCAATTATTCTTGTCTTTTATTTATTGTTATCTCTTTAGTTATGGGATAATAGCATTTGATGTGTCAAAAGTGTGTGCAATAATGTGTGCCTTTTTAATCTACTTTTAAATTTATAATATCTTAATTTACGATTTAATTTTAACACCCTAATGAGCAACAGAATCCGATAAGATGTAATTTAGTATTTAGTAAGTTAAGGTTCGTCCCAAGAGAACGAGTGGATTTAGAATATAAATTTTGATTTTAAGATTTAATTGTTTTAAATAATGATTAAACAAAAGAACAGACAAATTGCAAATAAATAAATTGAAAAGATAAAAAGATATTAAAGAGAACACATGCTTGAATCTTTCACACTTTGTTCACAATTGCCTTTTGGAATTAAAACCAAACTCAGATTTATTAGTGGCCTAAGAATATCTAATCCAAGATTAGTTGATCAGGTTAATCCTAAAATAGATGTCTAGATTTCTTGCTTGCATTAAGACCTGATAATAGATTTAGTATGATTAACCAAACCCTAATTATAGTTACTAGCTATAAAACTCACAACTAAACTAATCCGATTTAATTATGTTTAAGTTTACTAAGTTTTAAATCTAGTGATGTTCTAGTTAAAACCTAATAGTATTTGATTAATGTAAATCATATTAATCTAACGGTGGTGTTTTAATCAGACATAAGACATAACAGAAACCAGAGATTCTGTCAGAATAAAATTTATGTGTTTATAAGATAAAGTCGGCGGCTTGGTCAACGAAGCCGGAGGCTTCGTTGATTTTGTTGAATAATTCAGCCGAATACTTTTTAAATTGATCTGAGTATAAATTACAATTGAATAATAAAATTACCAGATAAAGCCGGCGGCTTTGGTCTATGAAGCCGGCGGTTTCATATCCCAAATATGGGTTTGTGTTTTCTTCCATACGATTCGAATATTTAGGCAATTGATCACAAAGTGTTACATGATTCAAGCATATGTAAGGGTGTTAGCCCATAACTAAAGTAAAGACAAATAAAAGAAAAGATTTGAGATAAAAGACCATACCGACATAAAAGAGATTGAAAAACAAATGCTTCTTTAATGAACTTGAATGTTGAAAATAAACAAAACCCTAACTAATTCGTGTTTTTTTTTTGCTCTAAATGCAGAGTAAAACTGTTCTGATATAAAACTCTGACCCTAAGGCCTCTATTTATAGTTTTCAAAACCACCAACCCAAGCCGGCGGCTTGGATGGGAAGCCGTCGGCTTCCCTTGACTTGGATTGGGGAATACGTCAAACTAGGCCTTGAAGAATACGTCGTATCTTTCCGTATCATTTAAGCCGGCGGCTTCAGTGTAAAGCTGGTGGCTTGATTTCTTTTAAATCAAGGCGTAAATCTTTTCCATAAATAGCTTGAACTTGGTCGGCAAGCATATAAAACCATGTGATCTAGGCCGGCGGCTTCAGTATGAAGCCGGCAGCTTTACTGTATTTTTCTTGGGCTCCAAGTTCATCAATTTCTACGATCAAATCTGGAACATTCTGGATGACTTCATGGAAGCCGGCGGCTTTAGTGCCCTCATGCCGGCGGCTTCATCTTATTTTCTTCGTTTTTGACTGTTTTTGTTCCTGTTTTGTACATAACTTAAACAAAATATTAAAAATATCTATTTCCCCATTTTTACCTATTTTAGTGTGTTTTAGCATTGAAATGACTTTAAAATACCAAGATAACTCCTCAAAATGTTATTAAAATACTCTATAATTTAAGAGTTATCAGCCTTACATGTGCTTGAACTGATGTAACACCTTGTAAACATTGCATAAACAGTCGAATTGTATTAAACAAATCATAAAAACGGATCTGGTGTATGAAGCCACCGGCTTCATATACCAGAGCCGCCGGCTTCATTCTATTATATTGCAATTCTATTGCAATTCTATTGACTAAGCCGCCGGCTTCATCTACTTAGTATAAAAATATTAAATTAGACAGAATCTCTATAATAGCTGTTATGTCTTATGTCTTATTACAACATCATTGTTTAAATAGTTTGATATAAATAAAAACTATTACCATTAAGTTTTAACTTGAACATCACTAGAATTAAACTTAGTAAACTTAAACTTCATAATAAATTAGATTATTATAATGTTGAAGGTTATAGCTAGTAACTATAATCAGGGTTTGATTAATCACATAAAACCTTCTATCAGATCTTAAACATGTGGTGAATCTATACATCTATTCTAGGATTAACATGATCAACTAGTCTTGGATTAGATATTATTAGGTCTTTATTAAACCTGAGTTAAGCTTAATTTCAAATGCAATTGTGAGAAAGGTGTGAAATGTTCAAGCACATATTTTATTTAATATTATTTATTCGTTTAATTTAATTAGTTGCAATTTATTTATTTCTTATTCCTTTGTTAATCAAAACAATCAAATCTCAAAATCAAACTTATATCTTCCGAATCCACCCGTTCTCTTATGAGGAACCTTAACTTACTAAATACTATATTACATCTGATCAGGTTTTGTTGCTCATTAGAGTGTTAAAAGTAAAACGTAAATTAAAATATTATAAAATTTAAAAGTAAGATTAAAAGAGAAGCAATTCTGCAAACACTTTTGACACATTAAAGATTTTCGTACTTATCAAAATGCTAATAATGAAGATATTCCTAGTTTTGCTGAACACTTTAAAATGGATGAGAAATTGTTATATAAAACGTATGAAGAGATAGAAAAGTCTGGAGTTTTACCGGATGGGTTTTTTCCGGTAAGATTGAATAAAGAAAAGGATGATGTTTTGGAAGATGAGTGGAAGATTTTGTTGAAGATTAGGAAATATTGTGATAAACCAAAGCTAGAGCCTAAGTATTTGAAGTTTATTAATCTAAAAGGCTCATAAACAGCTGAAGGTAGAATCTTAGGTTGGATATATATGAAGGAATACAACATGTATGCGATCAAGAAGGAGTTTGGTATTGACTACATCAAACACGTTCATGAATTTAATACGTTTCTTTATTTAGAGCTTATGTAAATTTTCGGGCTAAGGATGTTATATTGTGATTATAATGGATTGTCTGGTTTACTTCAGAAAAGAATCAAGATGCATTTAGATACAAAAACTGGGAAGGTTTCGTCCGCAATATTATAAGATTAGCTATAAGACTGATCTCACCACGGGTAAATTTCGAAAGATTATTAAGTTTAACCCTTCGAAGACAATGAAGAAAGTCCCCTTGAAGAAGATGTCGCAGAATTTTAGTTCGAGGTTTAGATTGTAGTATTATGATGACCACTCTGAGGAAGCAGTCATAGTGTTGGATAAAAGGAAAAGGAACGATGAAGCTGTGATCCGATTGTTAAATCCAGGCTGGCTATGAAATTGCACTGAGGCTGATAACTTTATTTTGTATTACAATCGGTTGTTGTATCGTAACGGGAACCATGTTCAAGCAGAGTAGTTTGCTCGGGTTGCCAAATTTTTTTATCTAAATAACATGGTTACAGATCCATTTGAGAAAGAGAATGACTGAAGATTCTTGTTCGATAGAACTCCGTCTTAGGGGGAGTTTGTTAGTGCATTTTTGTAAATCCCTACTTCTATTGTTATATATGTTATTTCAGTCATTTTTCATTGAACAATATTTTAATCGTATTGTGACTATTGAATGTTTTATTATGATGTATACTATTTAAGCAATAGTTAAATGATCACAGTCGACCAACTGACATAGTCAGTCGATCGACTGAATGAGACATATCTTAGCCGTATAGTTTCGTCTTTAAGTCGGTCGTTAGCCTACAAAACACGAATAACAACTCTTGGTGTCAATCTAATCTCTTGTAGGTTTGATTCTTCGATCCTAAAGGTTAAGTTTATTCTTTTAAAGCATGTTCTAGTGTTTTCCACCTTTAGATCTTGTCGACATTTGATCTAGGATCCCTAATAGCGTCAACATAAACAAAAACAACCTTGGAGGAGCGGTAATGTAGCCGCTTATTAACTTAAAGGTCGCGATTCGAAGTCTGGTAGCCTTATTTTTAGTTTTTTTCAGATATATTTTTCCTTTACAAAAAGCGTCGTCGCAACGCGCGACTAACTTAAAACTTATTAAGATCAATAAACGAAGCCAAAACCCACAATTTATATAGTTGTTAGGTAAAATAATTAAACTCGATACTATATCAGTTGATTGTGGATTATTCTACTTTCGTATTACTTTTCGATTTGAAAAATTATAATCGTTTAATCAGTCATATCGGCTGGTTGTCTTAGGATGCTTATCATATGTCACGTCAATCAAAATACAAATTCCGATTACATCACGGTCTAATTAAAAAGATCTGAAAGGTTAAATTATTATGTTATAACAATTACTCGTATTATTATCTTATTACTAGCTTTTAAACCCGTGTCTACACACGGACCGAATTCCTAATTATTCCTCGTTAGTATCAATAGAATTTATATTTTTAGTTGTATAGTGTCTTAATGTTTAATACACGAGTAACACGATATTAATTGTATCCCTTGAAAACCAATGTACACAAATTTGTTAGTCGTTTGTTTGTGAGCCTTGTTATGAGTTTCATCCATTATATATATATATATATATATATATATATATATATATATATATATATATATATATATATATATATATATATATATATATATATATATAGTGGTAGGATCAAGAGGAAAGTAACCATTCGGGGGAAGCGGGGGGAAGCAAAAACTTTTTTTTTTCGTTTTTTGAAAAAACTTTGTTCACGAACATTATAGATGAGATGAAAATATGAACATTTAGTAGAGACATTTTGTGATAAATATTTTTATTTTGGCGGGAAAACGCTCGATGAAGTAATATATAACAATTATCGTGTTTTTCGAGCGTATTTTGAGGTTTTAGCTATTGGGGTTTAGATATTAGGGTTTAGATATTAGGTTTATAGAGTTTAGATATTAGGGTTTAGAAATTTAGGGTTTAGGGTTTAGATTTAGGGTTTAGATTTAGGATTTAGATTGAGTTTTTAACACGAACGGTTTAGAGTTTAGGGTTTAGGGTTTAGGGTTTAGGGTTTGGTGTTTTGGGTTTATGGAATAAACCCAAAACACCAAACCCTAAACCCTAAACCCTAAACCCTAAACTCTAAATCGGGCTAAATTTTACTTCACAAAACATGAAAAAAAAACGTTCATATTCTTCACGAACAATATTATCTTGAATGTTATTTTTGTTGATCGTTTTCCCGCCTAAATAATAACATTCATCACGAAGTGTCTCTTCTAAATGTTCATATTTTCGTGTGATCTTAATGTCGGAAAAAAATTTTCAAAAAAAACGAAAATAAAATTAAATTTTTGCTTCCCCCCGCTTCCCCCCGATTGGTTACTTCCCCATTGATCCTGCCCATATATATATATATATATATATATATATATATATATATATATATATATATATATATAATATATATATATATATATATAATATATATATATATATACTAGTGAAATGACACGTGGAATCACGAGTTTGATTAAACGAAACCGTTTATTGATATGTTTTAGGAATTAAGTGAATATAAATGCTAAAGTCGTTTAGTTTAATGACCCGTAAAATCACGGATTCTGACTAAGAAACTTGTAGTTGTTTTTACAAACATATAGAGACATGTATTTTCGCATACATATGTAATGTAATTAATCCCGTAAAAAAATCCATATTTGAATATTAATATAATAATAATAATAATAATAATAATAATAATAATAATAATAATAATAATAATAATAATAATAATAATAATAATTAATAATAATAATAATAATACTAAAGTTTGCTTAAATATTGAGTATTTATATTCTTAATAATTATTACTAATAACAAATGCTTTTTGAAATATTTTTAAATATTAAAATACAATTATTATATGAAAGTCGTACAATATGCTTTAAAATTTGTACATTTGTTCATTGAGTATTTTGTAGAAGATTGTAGAATTTATTTTAAAGTTTGTACATATGATCATGTGAGTGTTTTATCATAAGGTTCGATGAATGAAGAGAGTTTGTTAGGGTTGGATATTTATGGGTGCATGGATTATTGGATGTTAATATTATTTGTTAATTGATATCTTAATCATTATTAATTGTAAGATTAAATTTTAATTGTAAATTAAATTGATTTATGATGTCATTCAAGTAGGTTAGATTTTTTTTTTATTTTTTTATATTTTTTCTAATAAAGAAAAATAACTAATTATGATGTCATCGTTATAGCAATTTAATATTAACTAGATATATATATATATATATATATATATATATATATATATATATATATATATATATATGTATATATATATATATATGTATATATATATATATATATATATATATATATATATATATATATATATATATGTTCAAAATAATACATTATAACAAACTTATTTTGAAACCTTTTTATTTTTGTTCTCACTTGCGGTTTGTTCTAGAATGTTTTGCAGGTTTTAACTTGTTGTGCTTCAATTGATCTAACTATTCAAGTTGCTGAGCAAGTTGTGATTTGCAGTTCAAGATGTGTAGCAGCTTAAGAAGCATGTTTAATTTATCAGTTTTAATTTATTCATTTGTTTTGTGTTGGTTCTTCCAACCTGAAGAGTTGAGGGGTTGTTTCTGCCACTTTATCAAAGTTTATATCTGCTGATATAAAAGAGGAAGATATGCCAGATTAGGGTTAAGAACAACTCATTCATCGATCATATTGTGCTCTCAAATTCGTTTTCTCTCTTCTCCAGATTATCACAACCTTTTCCTCTTTAGAGTGATTTGAATCATTCCACATCTTGTGTCTTGATTATGTTCCTGTATTTCATTACTATTGAATACAGTTGATAGTTTTCAATAGATTGGTTGTAATTAGTTTTTGGATTAAGTTTTGGTTTGAATCTTATAATCTTGTCGATTATTTGAAGTATTGTGATTCGTATTATTAAATTTTACATGGTATCAGAGCGGGTTCGCTCTTGATTTTGGTTCGATTGAAGTTCTAGGGTTTGTTCGTGATATGATAATTGTGTTCTAGGGTTTGTTCGTGATCTGACATTTGTAGCAGTTGTTTAAAGGCTTCTTGAAGATTAAGATAATTTGTTTTAGGTTCGATTGACGTTCTGTGGGTTGTGGCTGGTAACAGAGATTGAAACCCTAATTTTTCAAAATTAGGGTTATGGTTTCTGCCTATCAATTGAAGTCTTCCGCTGATTGATTCTTTCTTTTCTCTAGTTTATCTTGATCTTCAAAGGGGAGTCTCGCGTTTATTCATATTATTTGGCTTTCTTAATTGCTTTATTGTTTCTTATTTGTGTATTGTTGATTATCTGATTTACAATTGACTGATTGATTAATCACTGTGCCCAACTCTTAATCCAAGTTCTTTGAAACTTGTGAAAACCTGATCAAGCACAGGATAGATTAATTAGTCAACTAGTTGTATTTGTTGCTTTTCTTGTTGCTTTTCAATCTGTCTGATTGTTTGTGTTTAAGATGGGTGATAGTTCTTCTGCTACACAGATTAATAAGTTGGATTTTAGTGATCCACTTTATCTTCATTCTAATGATATAACTGGAACACCAATTACTTCTATCAAATTAAAAGGAAATGAAAATTATAACATATGGAGTAGATCAATGAAATTGGCTCTATCTACTAAAAGTAAAATTGGCTTTATTAATGGAACTGTTGTTAGAAGTAAAACAGATGCGGTTCTTGCCTCTCAATGGGATAGATGCAACTCTGTTGTTCTATCTTGGATTCTGGGATCTGTAACTGAAGATATTTATTGTGGTCAAATTTTTTCAACTAATGCAACTGATGCGTGGAATGAACTTAAAGAAATTTATGATACGATTGATACTTCTATCATATATAACTTACATCATCAAATTAATACTTTAAAACAAAGTGATTGTTCTCTATCTGAATAGTATCATAAGCTTAACACTTTGTGGAAATAATATGATGCTATGGTGTCCTCACCTGTCTGTACATGTGGTGCAACTGCCTACACTTGTGCAGCAGCTACATAATTTAAAGAACATACAAAGATGATGAAGTTAATGCAATTTTTAATGGGCTTAAATGATGAATATTCAACCGTTAGAAGTAATATCTTACTCAGAGATGCTGTTATGGATGTTAAAGAAGCTTATGCTTTAATTTCAAGAGAAGACTCCTATAAAGGAATCTCTTCTGATAAATTTGTTAAAACCCAAGCCAGTGCTTTTGCTACTCAATCTAATAATAATTTTAACAAAGGCGGTAATAATTCAGGAAGTTATGCAAGTAATAATAATAACTTCAACAATAACAGAACCTCTAATCAGAACTTAAAATGCAAAAAATGTAATAAAACTGGTCACACTATAGATAGGTGTTTTGAAATCATTGGATATCCACCATCTTTTAAAAGAAGAATGAGTGGAAATCAAACTAATAAGTCCTACTCTAATAATAGTGTAACCAGTAAAGATGAATGTTCTGGTTCTGCTCCTGCTAGTCTTACCAATGATCAGCTAATGAAGCTTCTCAGTCTCATTAATGATAATGCTCCACCTGTAGATGCAAATGCAAACATGGCAGGTACTTTCATGAATTATAATGTGTTTTTAATACCAACTTCAAAAGATTTTTTAATGGTCATACTTGTAATAAAAATAAAAGTAAAAGTCTTGGTTGGATTATTGATTCTGGTGCCAATCAGCACATGACTGTGTCTGAGACTGGTTTAAATGACATTATTGATATTTCACAATTAAATTTAACTGTGGGTCATCCAAATGGAACTCAAGCCAAAGTTATAAAAGTTGGGAACTTAAAATTATCAAACAATGTTATACTTTATGATGTTCTGGTTGTTCCAGAATATTGTGTTAGTTTGTTATCTGTTCACAAACTGTCTAAAGATAGTAAACTTACTGTTAGCATTGATGAAAATAAATATTTTATTCAGGATTTGAAAGCAAAGACAACAGTAGGGACTGGTAGTCAATCTGGAGGACTTTGCATGTTTGATGAACATACTGTGAATGTCTTAGGTATGTCATGTAATGTTTGTGCATTTTGTTTCTGCTAAAAAATGGCATGCTAGGCTTGGTCATCCATTAGACCAAGTTTTAAAAGTGTTAAAAGAAAAATTAAATTTAAAAGATTTAAAAGAAAATCATCCCTGTGATATATGCCATAAGGCAAAACAAACCAGGAATCCCTTTCCTCTTAGTAATCATAAGTCACTAGGGTTAGGTGATTTAATTCATTTGGATCTTTGGGGTCCATTTAAAGTTCAAAGCAGAGAATGTTATAAGTATTTTTTAACCATTGTTGATAATTATTCAAGGGCTGTTTGGATTTTTTTTGTTGAAAAGCAAAGATGAAACTTTTGAGAATATTTTGACATTTGTGAATTTAATTCAAACTCAGTTTAATAAAAGGGTAAAAGTAATAAGAAGTGATAATGGAACTGAGTTTGTTAATCACAAAATGAATAATTTTTTAAGAAGTAAAGGTATTATACATCAAACTTCTATTGCTCATACTCCTCAACAAAATGGGATTGTAGAAAGAAAACATAGGCACTTACTAAATGTAGCAAGAGCTCTTATGTGATGCCCCATACAAAACCATCGTGTACGAATCATCAACAACAGGATCATTACAAGGTCAAACACTATATGCGTTTTCAAAACAAGTTGCATTCATGATAAAAGGTGACGTCATAACCAACATCAAATGTTTTACAATCAAAAGTATGCTTCAATGAACGGAAGCAATTAGTAGTAGTACGTGACCCTTAGGTCATTACAAATCATTGTTCAAAAGTATTAAAGTTATGAATGCAAGATAAACAGTTCATGCGGTGATAACTCTAGAGCAGCGGGTGTCTACAGCAAGACTAGTACACAGCGGAAGCAACCTTAAGCACCTGAGAAAAACATGCTTAAAAATGTCAACACAAAGGTTGGTGAGCTATAGTTTAAGTATAACAGTATGTAAGGTAGGCCACGAGATTTCAGTGCTACAAAGAGCGTTTCAAAACAGTATGATAAAGTATATGTTTAAACGTTAGCACTTGGTAACTAACTTAACGTTTATACCCCCTAAAAGTACACTTGGCAAGTGCGTATGTATACGAAGTATTAAACACCCGTTAAATGCTAGCGCTACTAGCCCGAGTGGGGATGTCAAACCCTATGGATCCATATCTAAGATTCGCGTTCACTGGTTCAAAAACCAATGACTAAACGTTACCGAGCTAAAGGGAATGTTTATGCCGTTGTATAACCCACAAATATATAAGTTTAAGTACTCGTGCCTAGTATGTAAAACGTAAACTGCGCGTGTATTCTCGGTTCCCAAAATAGTTAAAGTAAAAAGGAAATGCTATAACTCACAGTGGTAAAGTAGTGGTAAAGTCGAGTCGGGAAATAAGCAAGTACGTAGGTCCGGAAAGTCCTCAACCTAAGTCAAATAGTACTAAGTCATTAAATCGTCCCAAAAGGTTTAAATATATGTAAATTAGGTTTTAAAGGTCATCATCATTCATCATCAAACAAAAGGTGTAAAGTAAGTTTTGTTCATGAAAAGAGTTTAAAACAAAGGCTGAGTTCGATCAGTCACCACGGACTCTATACCTACTGAAATAAGGTGAGACCAGTGGCCATGGCTCCGTATATGAGTCCTTTAGTTGTGGTAAAAATACCAGAAGCAAAATCGTCTTTGTTTGACCGTGGTGACGGTCTAAGTGCGAGTAGGTCAGAATTTTTCAGCACAACGTTAAAAGACATAGTGACGATCGGAGGGCCATAAATCCTAAACCGTAACTCGGATTAAGATGAGTTTTAAATGAAAAGTTATGTACTTGAACAGAGCTATCTGAAAATCATCTTTACAGTAGCCTAGGTCGTACAAGTCAGACGCAGAAACAGTAAAACAGTATGTTCCGGTGGTTCTTGGTACTCGATGCTTATCACGGTTCTCATCCTTGATGCATATATCTTCAAGTGTACAACTCGTTGATGGGTTTACATCATATTAACCATGGTTTCATCATCATAACACAAGTGTAAGTCTAAGACAAGTAGCACAACTCAATTAAGCGTTGCAAGTGTCTTGATGAACCAAAGTTACATCAAAGTCTTAGATTTAATACATACATGAAATATAAAAGTAATATTGAACTACAAACTTGAAAGTAAACTAACTAATCAAGATCTTAAGATGGAGAACATAGTTCTTAGTTAGATCTTGAAGATCCAAGACCCAAAGGTCTAGATCTAAAGTTATTAAGTTAAATCCTAAGTAATAATACTTGAATCTTTACTTTAGTGAAACCATAAGTTACAAAACTTAGATTATCAACTAGTAAAGTGTATGTAAGCTCATAAGCTCTTGATTATGACAAAATTAGAAGACCATAAGCTATATAAACTTAGATCTTTCATAAGTATTTGAAGTTATAACTAAAGAGTTACACTTCCATGTTCTTGAACTTTCAAGTTAACTTTAAGTTTCAAGACAGTATGAGATCAAGACTAACTTGTAATACTTGACCATTTAAACCAACAAACATGAAATTAAAGTGCATAATATAAAGAAATAAACTAAGTAAGCAAGTAATAAGTTCATGGGTTTCATACTTTTAAAGATTCAAGCCTAAGTCTTGATCTTTAAGGAAGTAGACTTTTAGTTTACTTCATGAACACAAGTATGCTTTAACTCATGAACTTTCTTTAAAACTTTAAGTGTAGAACATAAACTAGAAAGTTTATGTTCTTGTATGTCTTGTAAGAACAAGATGATATGAAGAATCAAACTAAAGAGTTTGATTCTTAGTAGCAAGTAAGTAACAACAATAAGTAAGTAAACAACAAAATGTAATTAAACAAGAACAAAGAACAAGTGATGATGATGATTATGTGTATATGTATTTCGGTTTTAATGAAGAAAAGGAAGAGAAGATAAAGCTTGCTACTTACAAACTTGAGAGAGAAATGAGAGAAAAGTAAGTTGCAAGTTTGAAGTGTGTGTGAGAATGAGAGAATGCAAGTGAATATGTTAACAAAATTTGAAACAAAAAACACTCTTCAAGGCCATAAAGGCCGACGGCTTTTTGCAAGGGGAGAGGGAAGAAAAATGTTCACAAGGTTCTTGTATGTTAAAGTCTTAAAAGATGGATATTAGGGGTGATTGCATGGGAAAGAACAAGTAACTAGATTCTTATGTAATAAGCTAACTAGTTAGACTTTAAATGGACTACTTACATGTGAGTTGGGCTAAAGAGTCCATAAAAGATGTAGGGTGGGATTTTAAGTCCAATAACACTAATAAAAGTCCAAGTTCCATTAATTAACAAATTAATCCAATTAAAGCCCAAGTAATTAACTAGTAACCTTAGTTAATTAAAATGATCAATAAAACTTAATCATGAATGTAAATAATATTCAAAAATATTATTCGGGTAATGTACGTATGTCACAAAGACGTTTCGGGCATTTAAAGTCAAGTATGATCAATCATGGTAACAAGTAAATGTAATAACATACATTCGTTAAATCACAAGTATTAATAATAACAATTATTAATAAATAAACGTTAGAAAATCCAAGGTCGTTACATTACCCACCTGTTAAAGAAAATTTCGTCCCGAAATTTAAGCTGAGGTAGATGGAGGAGTCTGGAAAAGGTGAGGATACTTCTGCATCATTTGATCCTCTCGCTCCTAGGTAAACTCAGGTCCTCGTTTGGCATTGCATCATACTCGAACGATCGAAGTCTTGTTGCGTTTCAAAGTTTTGATCTCACGATCCATAATTTCAACAGGCTCTTCCACAAAGTGGAGTTTGCCATCAATCGTAAGTTCCTCAAGTGGTATGATGAGTTCGAGTGCAGCAAGACACTTCTTCAAGTTTGACACGTGGAAGGTAGGATGAACTGAGCTCAATTGTGCTGGTAGATCCAAACGGTAAGCAACGGGTCCAACAAGTTCCAAGATTTCAAAAGGACCAATGTATCGTGGGTTCAACTTTCCACGTTTTCCAAAACGAATCACACCTTTCCAAGGTGCAACCTTCAACATTACACGATCACCAATATTGAATTCAAAGTCTTTACATTTACAGTCAGCATAACTCTTTTGACGATCACGGGCAGTCTTAAGTCTAGCTTGAATTTGAGTAATCTTCTCCGTTGTTTCGTGGACTACCTCGGGTTCGGTGATTTGATTTTCACCTACTTCGGCCCAACAAATAGGAGATCGGCACTTGCGGCCATACAATGCTTCAAAAGGTGCGGCATTAATGCTCGAGTGATAACTGTTGTTGTAAGAAAATTCAGCGAGTGGCAAATGCCTTTCCCAGGCCTTTCCGAAATCAATGACACATGCACGCAACATGTCTTCCAAGGTCTGAATCGTTCGTTCACTTTGCCCGTCGGTCTGTGGGTGATAAGCAGTACTCATGTCGAGACGGGTCCCCATGGCTTCTTGTAAAGAACGCCAGAATCTAGAAGCAAAACGGGGATCGCGATCTGAGATGATCGATAAAGGTACACCATGCCAAGATACAACCTCCTTGATGTATAATTGAGCAAGTCTCTCCATCGTATCCATTTCCTTCATAGCCAAGAAGTGTGCAGATTTGGTAAGACGGTCAACAATAACCCAGATGGTATCGTATCCACCCACCGTCTTTGGTAGCTTGGTGATGAAATCCATTGTTATCCTTTCCCACTTCCATTGCAGGATTTTCGGTTGCTGAAATAATCCAGAGGGCCTCTGATGCTCGGCCTTAACCTTCGAGCAAGTCAAACACTTACCAACATAAGTCGCAACGTCCTTCTTAAGATTCGGCCACCAGTACTGTTCCTTAAGATCGTGGTACATTTTGCCCGCTCCTGGATGAATCGAATATCTCGACTTGTGTGCTTCATCAAGTATAAGGTTTCATAGATCTCCGTAACATGGTACCCAAATTCTTCCGGCATAACATCGGAGTCCAGACTCTCTAACCTCGAATCGAGAGACAAGAATGTTCAAATGTTCGTGAGATATATTCTCCTCCTTGAGAGCCTCATCTTAGGCTACACGGATCTGACTGTTGAGGTTCGAATGGATGGTGATGTTCAGAGCCCTAACACGAAGAGGTGCCATCCTCTCCTTTCGGCTTAAAGCGTCAGCTACAACATCGGCCATGCCAGGGTGATAACGGAGTTCACAATCATAGTCGTTCAACGTCTCAATCCATCGACGCTGTCTCATATTCAATTGCTTCTGATCAAAGATGTGTTGGAGACTCTTGTGATTGGTGAAGATAGTGCTCTTAGTTCCATACAAATAGTGCCTCCATAATTTAAGCGCAAAGATAACGGCTCCAAGTTCGAGATCAGGAGTAGTGTAGTTCCGCTCATGAATCTTCAATTGTCGGGAGGCATAAGCGATAACCCTTGCGCGTTGCATCAGTACACAACCAAAACCACTTTTCGATGCATCACAATAAACGACGAAATCGTCACTGCCTTCAGGAAGAGATAAGATAGGTGCGGTGGTCAACTTCTTCTTCAAGGTTTGGAATGCTGATTCGTGTGCGGGTTCCCAAATGAACTTCTTGCCCTTGTGAGTCAGCGCGGTCAAAGGACGCGCGATCAGAGAAAATCCTTCAATAAACCTTCGGTAGTAACCGGCGAGACCTAGGAATTGGCGAATGTGAGTTGGAGTAGTGGGGGTCTCCCACTTGCTGATAGCTTCAATCTTGGCGGGATCAACTTTGATACCCTGGTTGCTCAAAACATGACCCAGAAATTGGACTTCCTTTAACCAAAATTCACACTTGGAGAATTTCGCGTAAAGTTGCTCTTGCCTCAAGAGTTCAAGTACTAGTCGGAGGTGTTGCTTATGCTCTTCTTTTCTCTTAGAGTAGATGAGGATATCATCTATGAAGACGATAACGAACTTATCCAAGTACGGCTTGCAGACACGATTCATGAGGTCCATGAACACGGCAGGTGCGTTGGTTAAACCGAATGGCATCACGAGGAATTCATAATGACCATAACAAGTTCTGAATACAGTCTTCATTACATCACTTTCCTTCACCCTCAGCTGGTGATAACCGGATCGCAAATCGATCTTAGAGTAAACGCGCGATCCTTGTAGTTGATCAAAAAGGTCGTCAATTCTGGGAAGAGGATACCGATTCTTGATTGTCAATTTGTTGAGTTCACTGTAGTCGATACACATACGGAAGGATCCATCATTCTTCTTCACAAATAAAACAGGTGCACCCCAAGGCGAGAAACATGGTTGGATAAATCCTCGATCTAACAGCTCTTGTAGTTGACTCTGTAATTCTTGCATCTCGGAAGGTGCGAGTCTATAAGGTGCGCGAGCTACAGGTTCAGCTCCTGGAACTAAGTCGATCTAAAACTCTACTGCTCTCGGCGGCGGTAATCCAGGCAATTCTTAAGGAAAGACATCGGAGAATTCGTTCACAATTCGAACGTCGTTCACATTCTTCACCTCGGTTTCTACCATTTTCACATGTGCTAGGACAGCAAGACGTCCCTTCTTCATGATCTTTTGTGCCTTCACGCAACTAATGAGGTTCAGCTTCGAGGTACATCTCTCTCCGTAGATGATCAGTGGCTCACCGTCTCCGTGTGGTATACGATGAGCTTTATCCCCACAAATAATATCGGCCCCTTACTTTCATCAGCCAATCCATACCAATGATCACGTCAAAACTTCCCAGTATGATAGGTATCAAGTCAATCTTGAAATCCACACCAGCTATGTTGATAATAGCTCCTCAGCTAATATGGTCAACTTTCTCAAGTTTTCCATTGGCGACCTCGACAAGCATACTTTCTTTTAAAGGGACTAATGACCAATTAATCTTATCGCAAAAATGTCCACATACATAACTTCTATCGGCACCAGTATCAAATAAGATAGAAGCTAATAGATTGTTGATAGTGAATATACCTGTCACCAAGTCGGGGTTTTCTCGGGCGTCCCTTGCATTAACGTTGAAAGCTCTACCACGGGGTGTTCCACCGTCTTTTCTTTTATTGGGGCACGCATTTCTGAAATGGCCCGTTTGTCCGCATTCGTAGCACTTTTTCGGTCCATTAGGGTTCGCCTTCACATTCAGGGTGGTGACCTTGCAGTCTTTACCGATATGCCCAGTCCGTTGGTACTTTTCGCAAACAACATTACAATACCCAGTATGGTTCTTGTAGCACCGCTTGCATTGTGGTAAGGTTCCCTTGTAGTTCGGGTTTGAGTTTGTGTTCGGATTGGGGTTTCCACCGTTGTTGTTTCCTCTGAAACCCTCATGTCGTTTCGCCGGGTTCTGATCATAGGTCCTTCCCCTGTTGTTATCCTATTTGCGCTTCTCACTACTACCCGCTTCAGACTTAGCCTTCTCCGATTCATCGATAATAATTTGATTCATTAAAGTATGCGCCATGCGCATCGCTTCCGGGACATTTGGTGGCTTGGACGAGGTGACGTTTCCCTTAATGCTCTTAGGAAGTCCCCAGAAGTACCTTTCCATACGCTTGAATTCCGGGGTGACCATTGTCGGACACATCAGGGCTAGTTCCAAAAACCTCCGGTTGTAACTATCAAGGTCGTTCCCAACGGCCTTTAACTGCATGAATTCAATCTCCATCCTCTGGATCTCGGTCCTAGGGCAATATTCCTCAATCAGGGCCCCTTTAAATTCCTCTCATGGAGTAGCAAATGCCTCATCAATACCTTTTGCTTGAGCCAACGTGTTCCACCACGTTAGTGCGCCATCAGACAGCGTGCATGAAGCAAACTTGGTTTTATTCTCCTCTGAACAGTACTGACTCGAAACACCGATTCTAACTTCTCGAACCATCTAGTGAGACCAACCGGCCCTTCTGTTCCGCTAAAGCTGTGAGGTTTGTAGCTCTGAAACTCTTTGTACGTACACCCATTACGAATGGGCTGAATAATCGGTAGCAGTGGGGCTTGGGGTTGCATTTCCGCAATGGCTGCGGCTACACTTTTGGCAATCATCTCCTCGATTTGGGCTGCGGTAGGTGTTGATGTTAATCGTCCGTTGGCCATGTTGTTCTAAGCAAAAATTTTGACTCAAGTCAAAATCCAGTATACAAATAGTAATGATACAGTATGGTAACCAACATGGAATCAACACATCACATGTTTATTAAGTAACGCATCTAGGTACAAATACCACAGAATCATATAGTAACGTAAATAGAACATCGTGCAAGAATTAAATAACGCAAAGTTCCATTCATTAATAATAATAAGTTGCATACATCTGTATAAGTTCGTACAATACATAAGTGAAACATAAAACTACAACTAGATTACATAATGAAATCTACTACAAAAGGTCCTACGGTGATGGTGGGTGTAGGATGTCCAATACATGAGACATCTGGTCCTCCAGCTTAGTTACCCAAGCACAGAGGATCTCCACCTCCCTCATCAGTTCCTGAACCGAGGGGGAGGGTGGGGCAGGTGGTGCTGTCGGTACGGTTGGTGCTGGTGGAGCTGGTGGAGCTGGTGGTGCTGACAGTCCGGCTCCAGAAGTAGAGGCTGCGAGGCAGTAAGGCTTACGGATGAAAGGATCAGCAGGATACGGCACAAGCCGCTTACGGGCGGTAACCCTACGACGCCGACCAAATGCGTCAGTGAATGCTCGACCTCCGTTGATCCCCGGAATAATGGTGCCATCGAAACGGTACCGCTTCTTCGGTAGGGTGGAGGGCGGCTGAACAGGTGCATCATCGGGATCCTCCTCGTCGGAGTCATCATCACTAGATTCGTCTGTAGATGAGTCATCGGATGAAGGATCATCTGAATCGTGTGGAGGTGGCTGCATGGGTGGCTGTACTGGCTCCCCTCGGGCGGCCATAATCTGTCGGTATCTGAAGGGTGAAATAGGCACGAGATGTCCGTCAGGAGCACGTCGGCACCAATGGCGATACTGGTTACGGAATGGACCCTCCCCAAATTCCGCGAGAATCACAACATCACCGGAGCGAGGCTGTGACCCCGAGGGTCCTGGGGCAGATGGAGCTGGAATCTTCGGGGGGTCCTGGGCTCCGTCAGAAGTAGCCACTGGGGCGGGAGTATGGCTGCTAGCTCCGGAAGTCGAAGCGCCTGGGTCACTAGAGTGTGTCACTGACGGGATCGGGGGATTGGCAACAGTGGCAGGTGAAGTGGCTGAAGTGTCTGAACTGCCCAAAACGATAGCAGGTGGGATATCCGACATCTGAACAAGGAAAAATAAATTTTCCATGTCAGTACGTCATAAGGCAAGCACGTATTAGGCCAACAGTCTAAATCATGTATAACGGTAAATAGCATGGCAATAACAGTAAATCGTACAGAAGTAGCATGCAATCGAAAGCAAGTAATATCATGCAGTAGTGAAATCATGTAGTAGCATACGGCATATAGCAGTAAAAGTAAGCAGCAGCATGCAGTAAGTTCAGCGGAAACAAGTAAACTAGCAAGTTGTAGATTAGTCCTATTAGTGAATCCTACTCGAGTCGGTCCAGACTCACTAATGCATCCTAATTCCCTACAACCAATGCTCTGATACCAAATGTGAAGCCCCATACAAAACCATCGTGTACGAATCATGAACAATAGGATCATTACAAGGTCAAACACTATATGCGTTTTCAAAACAAGTTGCATTCATGATAAAAGGTGACGTCATAACCAACGTCAAATGTTTTACAATAAAAAGTATGCTTCAATGAACGGAAGCAATTAGTAGTAGTACGTGACCCTTAGGTCGTTACAAATCATTGTTCAAAAGTATTAAAGTTATGAATGCAAGATAAACAGTTCATGCGGTGATAACTCTAGAGCAGCGGGTGTCTACAGCAAGACTAGTACACAGCGGAAGCAACCTTAAGCACCTGAGAAAAACATGCTTAAAAACGTCAACACAAAGGTTGGTGAGCTATAGTTTAAGTATAACAGTATGTAAGGTAGGCCACGAGATTTCAGTGCTACAAAGAGCGTTTCAAAACTGTATGATAAAGTATATGTTTAACCGTGGGCACTTGGTAACTAACTTAATGTTTATACCCACTGAAAGTACACTTGGCAAGTGCGTATGTATACGAAGTATTAAACACCCGTTAAATGCTAGCGCTACTAGCCCGAATGGGGATGTCAAACCCTATGGATCCATATCTAAGATTAGCGTTCACTGGTTCAAAAACCAATGACTAAACGTTACCGAGCTAAAGGGAATGTTTATGCCGTTGTTTAACCCACGCATATATAAGTTTAAGTACTCATTCCTAGTATATAAAACATAAAATGCGCATGTATTCTCAGTTCCCAAAATAGTTAAAGTAAAAAGGGAATGCTATAACTCACAGTGGTAAAGTAGTGGTAAAGTCGAGTCGGGAAATAAGCAAGTACATAGGTCCGGAAAGTCCTCAACCTAAGTCAAATAGTACTAAGTCATTAAATCGTCCCAAAAGGTTTAAATATATGTAAATTAGGTTTTAAAGGTCATCATCATTCATCATCAAACAAAAGGTGTAAAGTAAGTTTTGTTCATGAAAAGAGTTTAAAACAAAGGCTGAGTTCGATCAGTCACCACGGACTCTATACCTACTGAAATAAGGTGAGACCAGTGGCCATGGCTCCGTATATGAGTCCTTTAGTTGTGGTAAAAATTCCAGAAGCAAAATCGTCTTCGTTTGACCGTGGCGACGGTCTAAGTGCGAGTAGGTCAGAATTTTTCAGCACAACGTTAAAAGACATAGTGACGATCGGAGGGCCATAAATCCTAAACCGTAACTCGGATTAAGACGAGTTTTAAATGAAAAGTTATCTACTAGAACAGAGCTATCTGAAAATCATCTTTACAGTAGCCTAGGTCGTACAAGTCAGACGTAGAAATAGTAAAACAGTAGGTTCCGGTGGTTCTTGGTACTCGATGCTTATCACGGTTCTCATCCTTGATGCATATATCTTCAAGTGTACAACTCGTTGATGGTTTTACATCATCTTAACCACATTTTCATCATCATAACATAAGTGTAAGTCTAAGACAAGTAGCACAACTCAATTAAGCGTTGCAAGTGTCTTGATGAACCAAAGTTACATCAAAGTCTTAGATTTAATACATACATGAAATATAAAAGTAATATTGAACTACAAACTTGAAAGTAAACTAACTAATCAAGATCTTAAGATGGAGAACATAGTTCTTAGTTAGATCTTGAAGATCCAAGACCCAAAGGTCTAGATCTAAAGTTATTAAGTTAAATCCTAAGTAATAATACTTGAATCTTTACTTTAGTGAAACCATAAGTTACAAAACTTAGATTATCAACTAGTAAAGTGTATGTAAGCTCATAAGCTCTTGATTATGACAAAATTAGAAGACCATAAGCTATATAAACTTAGATCTTTCATAAGTATTTGAAGTTATAACTAAAGAGTTACACTTCCATGTTCTTGAACTTTCAAGTTAACTTTAAGTTTCAAGAAAGTATGAGATCAAGACTAACTTGTAATACTTGACCATTTAAACCAACAAACATGAAATTAAAGTGCATAATATAAAGAAATAAACTAAGTAAGCAAGTAATAAGTTCATGGGTTTCATACTTTTAAAGATTCAAGCCTAAGTCTTGATCTTTAAGGAAGTAGACTTTTAGTTTACTTCATGAACACAAGTATGCTTTAACTCATGAACTTTCTTTAAAACTTTAAGTGTAGAACATAAACTAGAAAGTTTATGTTCTTGTATGTCTTGTAAGAACAAGATGATATGAAGAATCAAACTAAAGAGTTTGATTCTTAGTAGCTAGTAAGTAGCAACAATAAGTAAGTAAACAACAAAATGTAATTAAACAAGAACAAAGAACAAGTGATGATGAGGATTATGTGTATATGTATTTCGGTTTTAATGAAGAAAAGGAAGAGAAGATAAAGCTTGCTACTTACAAACTTGAGAGAGAAATGAGAGAAAAGTAAGTTGCAAGTTTGAAGTGTGTGTGAGAATGAGAGAATGCAAGTGAATATGTTAACAAAATTTGAAACTAAAAAACACTCTTCAAGGCCATAAAGGCCGACGGCTTTTTGCAAGGGGAGAGGGAAGAAAAATGTTCACAAGGTTCTTGTATGTTAAAGTCTTAAAAGATGGATATTAGGGGTGATTGCATGGGAAAAAACAAGTAACTAGATTCTTATGTAATAAACTAACTAGTTAGACTTTAAATGGACTACTTACATGTGAGTTGGGCTAAAGAGTCCATAAAAGATGTAGGGTGGGCTTTTAAGTCCAATAACACTAATAAAAGCCCAAGTTCCATTAATTAACAAATTAATCCAATTAAAGCCCAAGTAATTAACTAGTAACCTTAGTTAATTAAAATGATCAATAAAACTTAATCATGAATGTAAATAATATTCAAAAATATTATTCGGGTAATGTACGTATGTCACAAAGACGTTTCGGGCATTTAAAGTCAAGTATGATCAATCATGGTAACAAGTAAATGTAATAACATACATTCGTTGAATCACAAGTATTAATAATAACAATTATTAATAAATAAACGTTGAAAAATCCAGGGTCGTTACATCTTATGTTTCAAGGGGGGTTACCTTTAAATATGTGGAGTGAATGTGTTTTAACTGCTTGCTATTTAATTAACAGGACTCCAACAAGTGTGCTCTCTGGAAGGACCCCTTATGAATTAGTTTTTGAAAAGGAACCTAATCTCTCTCATTTAAGGTGTTTTGGATGTTTGTGCCATGCTACTGTTTTAGTTCCTGAAAACAAATTTTCAAGTAGGCCTGTCAAATGTGTTCTCATTGGTTTTGGTGATGTTCAAAAAGGTTATAAATTGTTAGATTTGGATAAAAGAAGTATGTTTTTTTTCTAGAGATGTGAAGTTCAATGAAAACATTTTTCCTCTAAAACCAAATTCTTTTGTTTTTGAGTCAAAAGATTCTGATTCTCAGGAAACAGGTTTTAATCATTTAAATTTCTTTGATCAAAATTTTTAAAATAACCAAAACACTCAAATCCCAATGATGAAGGGAGAGTAACATATGATGGTGATGGCAGGGGTACTATACCTACTAGTGATAATAATCATACAAGTGAAGATTACAGTGATCACAGTCATTCTGTTAATAACAGTAATACTTCAAGTGCTGATAGTGGTCCTAGTGGTGATTGTAGTACTTCTGCAACTCCCATGAATAATTTTTTATCTCCTGAGGGCACTTCTATTTCAAATGAAAATGTTAACATTCAACCTAATATTCAAAACATAAGAAGGGCATCCAGAGAGACTGTTTTTCTATGAAAGTTTGATGATTTTGTTGTTGAAGGTAAAGTTAATATGGACTTGAAAAGGTGGTAAATTATTCTTTTTTAAATAAAGAAAATCAGTGTTTCACTTCAAATTTAAATAAATCCATTGAACCAAAGTCATATTATGAAGCTTCCAAAGATAGTAATTGGGTTGAGGCTATGAATCAAGAAATGGATGCTCTTAATAGAAACAACACTTGGATTATTACTGATTTACCTCCAGACAGAAAACCAATAGGTAATAAATAGGTTTATAGAATTAAATATAAATCAAATGGTGAAATTGAGATGTACAAAGCAAGACTTGTTGCTAAAGGTTATAGTCAAAAAGAGGGAATAGATTATGATGAAACCTTTTCACCTGTTGTGAAACATGTTACTGTAAGGTGTATAATTACACTTGCAGTTCAAAATAGTTGGCCTCTTTTTCAATTGGATATTAGTAATGCTTTTTTATATGGTGACTTGCATGAAGAGGTATATATGAAATTGCCTGAAGGATATTTTTCCAAAAATGATAATAAGGTTTGCAAGTTAGTTAAATCCTTGTATGGATTAAAGCAAGCCCCAAGGCAGTGGAATTCAAAGTTGAATTCTGCCTTGGTTGAGCTTGGTTTTGAACAAAGTACATGTGATCATTCTCTGTATATTAAAAGATCTGATGATATTATTATTGCTCTACTTGTCTATGTGGATGATATTGTTGTGACTGGAAATAATCCTGCTAAAATTGAAAATTTTAAATCTTTTCATAAAACCAAGTTTATGATTAAAGATCTTGGAAGATTAAAATATTTTCTTGGAACTGAAATTTTACCAAATGGATCTGGAGTTTGTATGAATCAAAGAAAATATTGTTTGGAATTGCATAATGATTATGGAATGCTTGGGTGTAAACCTATTGGCACTCCTATTGAATAAAATATGAATGTTGAATGTGAACCAAGCATCAAAGACAAACTTCTAAAGAATATCACTGAATATCAAAAACTTGTGGGAAGATTAATTTATTTAACTCTTACAAGACCTGATATAGATTTTTCTGTTCAAGTTTTGAGTCAGTATATGCATTCTCCTTTACAATCACATTTCAATCTTGCTTTTAGAGTCTTAAGATATTTAAAAGGGGCTCCTGGAAAAGGAATTAACATTGTTAAAAGCAATAATTTCAGTTTGTGTGCCTATTGTGATTCTGACTATGCAAAGTGTAAACTGGATAGAAAATCTGTTACAAGTTACTTGGTGTATTTTTGTGATTCTTTAGTGTCTTGGAAAAGTAAAAAACAGGCTACTGTGTCAAGGTCTTCAGCTGAAGCTGAATATAGGGCCATGACCTCTACTGCCTGTGAAATTGTTTGGATTAAAAACCTTTTAACTGAGCTGAACAGTAAGGTTGAGTTACCTGTTAAATTGTTTTGTGATAATAGTTCAGCTCTTCAACTTGTTGCTAATCCTGCTTTTCATAAGAGAACAAAACATTTTGAAGTTGATGTTCATTATATAAGGCATAAGGTAGCAACAGGTATAATTCAAACAATTTAAGTGGGGTCTGCAATTCAACTTGCAGACATTTTAACCAAGGGATTAAGTGTAGGTCAACATGATCAATTGGTAAAACAATTCGGATTGTTGGACTTGTTTCAAAATAAGTTTGAGGGGGAATGTTCAAAATAATACATTATAACAAACTTATTTTGAAACCTTTTTATTTTTGTTCTCACTTGCGGTTTGTTCTAGAATGTTTTGCAGGTTTTAAGTTACTGTGCTTCAATTGATCTAGCTATTCAAGTTGCTGAGCAAGTTGTGATTTGCAGTTCAAGATGTGTAGCAGCTTAAGAAGCATGTTTAATTTATCAGTTTTAATTTATTCATTTGTTTTGTGTTGGTTCTTCCAACCTGAAGAGTTGAGGGGTCGTCTCTGCCACTTTATCAAAGTTTATATTTGCTGATATAAAAGAGGAAGTTATGCCATATTAGGGTTAAGAACAACTCATTCAATCGATCATATTGTGCTCTCAAATTCGTTTTCTCTCTTCTCCAGATTATTACAACCTTTTCCTCTTTAGAGTGATTTGAAACATTCCACATCTTGTGGCTTGATTATGTTCCTGTATTTCATTACCATTGAATACAGTTGATAGTTTTCAATAGATTGGTTGTAATTAGTTTCTGGATTTAGTTTTGGTTTGAATCTTGTAATCTTGTCGATTGTTTGAAGTATTGTGATTCGTATTATTAAATTTTACAATATATATATATATATATATATATATATATATATATATATATATATATATATAAGGAATATTCATTTGAATTCATAAATTAAGTTGAGATCAAAGGGACCAATGAGAGCGTGAGATGTGGCGCGAAATCACATGTGATTGAAAAAAATTCCAAATAATAAATTTTGTTAGAAAAAAAAAATTTTCGAATTTTTTTTTTTTGAAATTTTTTTTCTCAAATTTTTTCTACAATCACATGTGATTTACCTGCACAATCAAATGTGATTGAATTGTACAATCACATGTGATTGAATTTTTTCTACAATCACATGTGATTGACCTGCACAATCACATGTGATTGAATTGTACAATCACATGTAATTGAATTTGACATGCATAATCACATGTGATTAACATGCATAATCACATGTGATTGGATTTAACATGCATAATCACATGTGATTAACATGCAGAATCACATGCGATTGTAAAAAAAAATTCGAAAAAAAAAATTTAAAAAAAAATTGCAAATTTTTTTTTTCCAATCACATGTGATTTTCACGCCACATGTCACGCTCTCATTGGTCCCTTGGATTTCAAACAAATTAATGGATGTAAGTGCCCGTGCGTGCACGGGTATTTCTCAGTTAAGTAAATATAAAATCTCAAATGTTATATCATGTTACAGAATAATAATGACAGTATTAAAAGTATGTTCTTTAATACATTTAGCCAATACACAACTCAAACTTATGAATTGTTGAAAATATGCTGCAAATAAAAAGCATGTCCTTTAAAACAGTAGTTGAATGAACATTCTTTGCCAGACTTTATGCGATTTTGTTGTCGAAAACGCGAAAATCCAGAGGACACACACACGTTAGGTTTTTTCTTCGACTTTTCTTCCTTTAATCGCCATTTCAATTCTTTTCCTGCACCATTGAAGCATGAAACTGTTCTATCACTCCATAGGCCAGGAAGTCCCATTAATTCTTTTCGGAAGACGCTAAATAATAATAATAATAATAAGAAAATTCTTGTATTAATATAGTAAAATGTTAATTGTTGAACTCAATTCAATGAATTTACATTACTGAGGGGGTGTTTGTCTAAGGGGATGTTTGTCTTTGCGTTTAGAATTTGATTATTTAATTATCACGTTTAATTAGTTTCTAATGTTTGGTAAGTTAAACAAAAATATTGATTATTTGCGATTTGAGAGAATCAAAACGTGAAAATGAAAAAGCAAGTCACTCCTTACTTAAGCAAAACGTGATTATCAGATTCTTATGTTTTACTTGTTAATTTAACAAATAATTAATTTTACCAAACACTTAATTGACTGATTATTTGATTATTGCGTTGTCAAACTGTATAATCAAATCCAAATACCATTAATTTATAATACGTTTTGATACCGCTCATTATTTAAACCGCAAACCCAAACACCCCTAAATGGGAGTTTGGTTAAGTATCACGATCACTAATAATAATACTGCAATAGTACAATCACTGTTGTAGACGGCGTCCGTTGCGTCCGTTTCGACGCCCGTTGCGGCGTTTTGGTGACTAAACCATTTCGACCCCGTCCCGTTTTCTTATAAGCCGGTCAACGGTCAAAAGTCAGGTCAAATGCAGGAAAATTTGGGTCAACGCTGGTCAAAAGTCAGAAATTCTGTTAAAATCGGTCATAAGTCGGTCAAATCAATCAAAATTGACTTAGTTTAGTATTTCATTTTGTATTATATTAACGCTAATAGCAATTATATGTACAAACTTGTCAACGAAGGTTTTTTAGCTCTAAAATATATGTAAATATATATTTATATATATAAAAGTCAACATTAGTCAACATACGTTTCGACCCCGTCTCGGCCCCGTTTTTTCCGTTGCGACATTTTGAGGTCGCTACCGTTTCGGCCCCGTCTCACGTCTTTTTCAACCTTGAGTACAATAGAATAGATGGTAACATAGCTAACCTGTTGTAGACGAAAAAAAATCAAATATAAGTCAACTTTATTAGTACTTTCTCATTTGATCACTAAACCTTATAATCGGGATGACATATCAAAAACGTGAATGTACCTGAATCATTATAGATGCAACTCTTTTTTCCAATAGAGTATAATTTTCATTAACACGTGAAATACAAATACAGATTACTTTTATTGGCAGATAAGCAACACATAAGTTGACATCCATGTAACGAAGTCGTTTCAAAAACCACCATCCTAGAGGATTCCAATAAGTGTGTACTTTTAATCTTTTGTTCAACCTTTGCAATGCAAAAGACTGTGTAATCATCCACTTCAACTTTCTTAACATGATAAACAGGGAGCAGGCAATAGAAAAGATTATCATCACAATGTTGTCAGTGATCGATCTTATTATTGTAGCATCCCTTTCACCTTTATATCATGTTCTAAGGAGGGCAAACATAACAAAAATTCTTGCAAATACCAACTCCAATATATTACAACATTCAGCTGAAGTGTTATCGGCTTATCGCACATAATAAACCTAAACCAATAGACTATTTCATCAGTCTTAGATACATAAAATTTATCGTTTTTTAAAAAAATTATTAGAATATATATATATATATATATATATATATATATATATATATATATATATATATATATATATATATATATATATATATATATATATATTCAAGTACTTCATGACAAAGTTTCAAGTGAATATGAAATGATGATATTTTAAGTCGTTACACTTAAAAGTTGAATTTTAAATATAAATTTTCAGAGAATAAAGAGATCATCTTCAAAGTCAAGATTTCCAAGTGCCTACAATATGAAAATACAATAACTTGATAACATGATAAAACAAAAGGAACCTATATAAGTAAAATTAGTGAAAATAACTATTCAACAACATTTTGATTTATAACATCAACCTTAACATGTGTAGTACAAAATCTACTCTTACCATGAGCAGATGCCAAATTCTTATTCGTTAGAGGAGTAGATTGAAATGAATGTAATATTGATTAAAAAAAAACACAAAGGTTAAGTGTGTAACTCACAATAAAACTGATCCTAAGAGATAATTTAAGATCTATCAACCGTTTAAATTATTCTTCAAATATCGAGGTTGTACTCATTGTCGATATTAGTATCTTCTTCAGTTAAAAAAAGGCAAGGGGATGAGCAACATAGGCAAATTGGTAAGGTTGAAGGTAACAACTAATCTTTACCAAAAAAAAGAAGGTAAAAATTAACCCATGTAAAAGCGTAGTTTTGATCAAAAAGACACATAATTTTATTTTACTTCTATTGACCGTAAATTCAAACACTACATGGTATTCGGTGGTAATGGGTAAGAAATTTTTAAGTAATAATGGGTGATTGTTAAAACTGATACCCAGCCAACCAGCCCATTAAGGTACATGTTTATTCATTAATCCTCGGTAACTTGCTTATCAAGAAGACCCACACTGTATATTTTATAACCTTTAGTATATGTGTTTTGGTTTAAAATTAATGGTGTATGGTGTATGGTTTTCACCTTTAGTATGAACAACCATTTTAAAAGAAATGCAAGGGTAAATTACTTCGCAATAGAATGTAAAATGAACTCTTGAAGAAGTAGTCCATTGTGTTGACGATCTAGGACCTTAGATTAAACGTTATACCTAGATTAAAGGCGGAAAACAATAAACCAGGATGAATCGAATACGAGTTTCACTTTGGGATCAATCTAACCAACTATATGTTGATATAATCGACACCTAGATGATTGTATTCGGTTGGGGTTTGGTCTGGGACAATAGTAACAGCAAAATACGACGGCTAGGGTATGTAGGGTGTGTAAACTAACAATGAAACCCAACACCCGTATATATATATATATATATATATATATATATATATATATATATATATATATATATATATATATAAAGTTACAGTGACCATCGGCCGATGGTCTCTGACCTACGGCCGATGGTGATAGTCCCTCGACCGATGGTCTCTACCATCGGTTGATGGTCTGAGCTGCGAACCAAACAGCTCGAACCATTTTACGTCATTGCTTAATCAATTCAAACACACAATATCAATGACAATGTTTACACACGACTGAAATGTAAACAATAATACAAATAGAACTTATTACATCATAGAACTCGGGATTATGCACCAACAAACTCCCCATAAGACCTAGTTCTATATCAAAAGTCTTCAGTCGTCATCCAATTCATTCGTATGGATCGATTACCATGTTGTTCAAGTAGCACAGCTTAGCTACTTTCACATACTATTCAGCATGCACCTTGTTCTCTCGTCGATAAAGCATACGGTTATAGTACAACGTGAAAATATCAGCCTCGGTACAGTTTCTTAACCAAATCGGATCCAACACACGAATGCACTCAATATCATTCTCATTCACCTTATCCAAAACAATCACAGCTTCTTCAGAACGATCATCATAAAACCACCATCTGAACCTCTGACTCCAATTTTGCGGCAATTTCCTCAATGGTACCTTCTTCATACTCTTTGCCCGCTTGTACTTTACAATTCTTCGAGATTCACCAGTTCTAGGATTAACTTTGTAACTGATTCTAGGAAACTGTGGCCTAAAACCTTCCCAATTCTTCGAATTAAAAGCAATTCGAATCTTCTTCACCAGCAACGAAGATCGATCGTTCATTCCACAATACAACATTCTCAACCTGGCAATCTGCATTAGCTCAAAGTACGGTAGTGACTTGAATTCGTGACCATGTTTGAAATAATCAACGCCAAACTCTCGCTTAACTGCAAACATGTTGAATTCTTCAATGTAAGCCCATGCTAGAATTCTCCATTTCGCACTCTTTCTCAGATTAATCATCTTCAAATACTTCGGCTCAAGCTTCGGTTTCTCACAATACTTTCTAATCCTCAAGATATCTCTCCAATCAACTTCCAAATTTTCAGTTCTTTCCTTATGATATTTGACTGGCAAAAATCCTTCCGGCAGGACTTCAGTTCGTTCTTTCTCTTTACACTTTCGATCCAAAAGTTCATCATTTGTTCTAAACAACTCCTCAAAACCAAGAAGATCCTCATTCTTATCATTTTGATATGTAGGAAAATCTTCATGAGTAACATCCTTAACTAAATCATCTATATCTCTATCACTAAAACCCTCTGTAACCTCAGGGCCAAAAGAATCATCCTCAGATGGAGAATCGTCGGACTGTGCGTCAGCAGCTTTAGCTTCCTCTTGCTCCAGACGCACCAGTTCGTCCAGCACTTCTCTAGAGAGGTTGTGAGGGATCTCTCCCTCTTCTAGTTCATCATAAACAACAGAATGCTTGAGCTCATCCTATTTTGAAAAGAAATCACTAAAACTATAATCAATTTTAAGAGGGATTACTGACAGTGCTGTAGCTTTGGAGGAACCAGGAGCCTCCACCATTCGGTTATCAGTCTCATCCTCAGGCATCTCAACCAGATCAAACTTCTCTTCCCACGCAGTCATCTTAGCCATAGCTGATGCAGCCAACTCCTTAGCTTGAGAAGCTTCTCTTTTCGCATCAGTTAATAACAACGATTGATCACCAACTTTTCTTTGCAGCAGGTCAACTTGCAGCGATAGCCGTGTAACATCCTCAGACTTAACACGATTCTCCTCCTTCAACTGCTCAACCTTCTCATCCATTTCCTTCCTCATTCTCAAGTTATCAGCCATAGCTTGAACATATAAATCATTCAAATTGTGGAGAGTCAAGGAACTAACACCTCCTTCAGTTCCAGCATGAATCGGAGCTTCCAGAGTAGGAGCAGAAACAGTCTCTTGGGAGACTTGTTGAACCATGGGTGGTGACTGTTGTGTTAAAGGACATTGTTGTTGTGAAGTTTGTTGTCCTTGAGTCTGCGGTGTCGGTGTCACTGGTTGAGTTCCAGCTGATGATCCACCAGCATCTTTGTAAACTAACTTGAACCTCCTTTGCAAATTTAGCTTTGTTGAGACCTGAGAACTCTCATCTTCAACCATTCTCCTTTTTTATCCCCTGGAAGCTTCCTCAACACCAACATTAGGATTAACATCACCAGTCTCATCAACTAATCCACCAGCACCTGACCCACCAGCAGCTTGAGTATTCACTGGTTCTTCCACTTCTTCATCACTATTCGCTACCTCAAAATCAGGCTCTCGATCAGATAAGCTATTTTCATTTCTCCACTTCTTCCCTGGAGGACACTGATAAGTTTCTTTCGCAAGATGACACACAAGCTTGCCATCATCAGCACTTTTCATCTGATTCAGTCGATTGAAAGTAAGATCTGTCATATGTTTCAAATCAATGACATCTTTCCTCAATCTAGGCAAATCAACAGTTTGACGGTTGATCATAATTTGTAAGAACCTCGGATAAATCAGATATGACTTGCTCGTCACATTCTCCACCAGTAGATCAAAGATAACCCCCGAGAAATTGAAATCAGCCTTTAAAACCAACGCAGCAAATATTCCTTGATAGATCTCGCTCAGTTCATCAAACCCTCCTTGTAACGGACTTAAACACCTCAGCACAACAAGTGAAAAATATCTATACGGTGGAGTGAATCCACTTCTTTTAATCGTTGCTCTCGTGATATTACCAGCATATTTGCATCTTAACACACATCCAGTAATCTTTGTCTTTGACAGCTTCTTCGGCATGTTCTCATCATCCTCGAAGAAGAAAGTGTTTCAAATCGTATCTTCAGATATCTTAATCTCCTGACCACAAACAGTACTTACAATAACCTTCCTGTCATCTACGGTCTCAACCCTTGCATGTTCCCAGAACTCTCTCTGATGTGAGTAATATGCCGTACAGGGCATAGAGATAGCTGCAAATACTCTTGAACATTTCAGAAACTCGATTACGCCCTTGTATTTACCAGCATTGGGACCTTTCTCATTTAGACAAGCTGTGAGATTGGAACCATTGTTAGCTTTCATCCTTGGAAGATCAATAGAAAATGGACCCCCGATGACTCAGTATCGGATTCATGTGCAACGTTTTCTGGATCAGCTTGAACACTCGACATTATGAAAATAACTGCAAACACAATTCAAATCAGCACAGAGTATTCATGACTTATTAGACACCACATGGTGGTCCTAACAAAATATATTACATCATTCAGTCTATGAGATCAAGATCACAATTACATGTCCGAAGTATGATTATTACAGACATAGAATAGTGTATCAATTCTAACAGACTAGCATCATCAAATTACATATCAGGCTGAAAATACATAATAACAAAGACAAACACAGAAATATAAACTCATAAACACTTATCCCACAATGGGATTCTCTTGCACTGGATTTTCCTCATATTGAACCACACCAAGTTTCTCAAACACATTATGCAATAAGGCTGCATACGGAAATGGTTCTTCCATCCTAAGAAAATCTTTCATTACATGAATGAGGAAGTGGCCCATATTCACTTGAATACCCTCTATTAGGCAATACAAAAGCAGAGCTTCAGTACCAGACAATAGATTATCTCCTTCTCTCCTAAAGGTCACATTACTTTTGATTATTCTCAAGTGTATCTCATGTTGTTGTGACACCTCGTCATCATTAATCTCAACCCTACCAACATTGACTACTTTCCCTGGCTTGCATAACCTTGCAATTATGTCAGACAGTTTGAATCTGTTGGGAATCTTTCGTAGATCTTTGCTAGGATACAATATTTTAACCCCAGTGTACGGTACATTTAACAGGTTTGAGAATTCCTCCATGGTCCACTTATACTGTTGGTCAAATAAGCCTGAGTGGACAAATTTCTTCTTGCTATCTTCTAAGGCAACATTGGCATAAAATTCCCACAACAAATCAGGACAAAAGTAATCCCCAATGTCTAAGAAAGCTTGACATCCAATTTGTTCTCAAAGGCTATAGGTCTGTCGAGTCGCAATGACCTTTTATTCCACTAAGATGGGTCGTCCACTAGCTAGAATTCTCTACGGTCAATGTTAAACATCCATTGCCCAACAAAGGAACCACCTGACATTCTAATACAAACTACAAGCACTAGTATTAGATAGTCATAACAGAAATTACCAGAAACCTAAGAAGTCATTCAAAATTAACATAAAACTGCACCATCGGTCCAATTAAGTGACCATCGGTCGATGGACTAGACCATCAGTCCGATGGTCTAGACCTACGGCAGTTGGTCTAGACACACCACCAATAATCCACCAACTGATTAACTTGGGACCTACAGCCGAGTGTAGAGTCCTACGGCCGAGTGTAAGACAACATCGATCGAAGATCAATGACCTTCGGCCGAGGGTAGTTCATCAGATCTATTTTCATAAACTTTTCAAATCGATCAATCTATTGTTTTAGGTTCGATTCATGGTCACAATAGTGTCTAAAGATGCCGATTAACACAAATACATCATCAATTTTAACATCTAATGACCAAAAAACACTCGACTAGGAATTTATACTTCGAATCTAAAATTAACGATTTAAAATGAATGAAAACAAGTTAGATTACCTCGTTAACGGCGCTAGGATCACAAAGAGAAGATACACAAAACTATCGGTCAAAATATCCTTTCTCTTTCACTTGAAAATCGATGGTAAAATCTCACAAATTGCACAAAGTGATTGACCCGATCGACTCTGGGTCCTTTTATACCCGGTCAGTGACCACCGGCCGATGGTCTAATCCTTCGGCCCGATGGTCCAGACACTCGATCGAGTGTCCAAGTCCTTCGGCCGAGGGTAATCACAGTCTGCCGGTGGTCTTGGCTTAGGAAAATTTTAAAACTTAATACATTCCACATTCAAAATTTACCTTATTTTGCACCTTCACTCCCCCTGAGACTGATCTCCACAGTATAAACACAAACACGCTGTAGTGACCCGAACTTTTCCATGTTTATATATATTAATTGAGATTGATATTATATGATTAAATATTTCCAACATGTTAAGCAATCAAACTTGTTAAGACTTGATTAATTGAAATATGTTTCATATAGACAATTGACCACCCAAGTTGACCGGTGATTCACGAACGTTAAAACTTGTAAAAACTATATGATGACATATATATGGATATATATATATAGTTAACATGATACTATGATAAGTAAACATATCATTAAGTATATTAACAATGAACTACATATGTAAAAACAAGACTACTAACTTAATGATTTTTAAACGAGACATATATGTAACGATTATCGTTGTAAAGACATTTAATGTATATATATATCATATTAAGAGATATTCATACATGATAATATCATGATAATATAATAATTTAAAATCTCATTTGATATTATAAACATTGGGTTAACAACATGTAACAAGATCGTTAACCTAAAGGTTTCAAAACAACACTTACATGTAACGACTAACGATGACTTAACGACTCAGTTAAAATGTATATACACGTAGTGTTTTAATATGTATTCTTACACTTTTGAAAGACTTCAAGACAGTTATCAAAATACTTCCACTTAACAAAAATGCTTACAATTACATCCTCGTTCAGTTTCATCAACAATTCTACTCGTATGCACCCGTATTCGTACTCGTACAATACACAGCTTTTAGATGTATGTACTATTGGTATATACACTCCAATGATCAGCTCTTAGCAGCCCATGTGAGTCACCTAACACATGTGGGAACCATCATTTGGCAACTAGCATGAAATATCTCATAAAATTACAAAAATATGAGTAATCATTCATGACTTATTTACATGAAAACAAAATTACATATCCTTTATATCTAATCCATACACCAACGACCAAAAACACCTAAAAACACTTTCATTCTTCAATTTTATTCATCTAATTGATCTCTCTCAAGTTCTATCTTCAAGTTCTAAGTGTTCTTCATATATTCTACAAGTTCTAGTTACATAAAATCAAGAATACTTTCAAGTTTGCTAGCTCACTTCCAATGTTGTAAGGTGATCATCCAACCTCAAGAAATCTTTGTTTCTTACAGTAGATTATCATTCTAATACAAGGTAATAATCATATTCAAACTTTGGTTCAATTTCTATAACTATAACAATCTTATTTCAAGTGATGATCTTACTTGAACTTGTTTTCGTGTCATGATTCTGCTTCAAGAACTTCGAGCCATCCAAGGATCCGTTGAAGCTAGATCCATTTTTCTCTTTTCCAGTAGGTTTATCCAAGGAAATTAAGGTAGTAATGATGTTCATAACATCATTCGATTCATACATATAAAGCTATCTTATTCGAAGGTTTAAACTTGTAATCACTAGAACATAGTTTAGTTAATTCTAAACTTGTTCGCAAACAAAAGTTAATCCTTCTAACTTGACTTTTAAAATCAACTAAACACATGTTCTATATCTATATGATATGCTAACTTAATGATTTAAAACCTGGAGACACGAAAAACACCGTAAAACCGGATTTACGCCGTCGTAGTAACACCGCGGGCTGTTTTGGGTTAGTTAATTAAAAACTATGATAAACTTTGATTTAAAAGTTGTTATTCTGAGAAAATGATTTTTATTATGAACATGAAACTATATCCAAAAATTATGGTTAAACTCAAAGTGGAAGTATATTTTCTAAAATGGTCATCTAGACGTCGTTCTTTCGACTGAAATGACTACCTTTACAAAAACGACTTGTAACTTATTTTTCCGACTATAAACCTATACTTTTTCTGTTTAGATTCATAAAATAGAGTTCAATATGAAACCATAGCAATTTGATTCACTCAAAACGGATTTAAAATGAAGAAGTTATGGGTAAAACAAGATTGGATAATTTTTCTCATTTTAGCTACGTGAAAATTGGTAACAAATCTATTCCAACCATAACTTAATCAACTTGTATTGTATATTATGTAATCTTGAGATACCATAGACATGTATACAATGTTTCGACCTATCATGTCGACACATCTATATATATTTCGGAACAACCATAGACACTCTATATGTGAATGTTGGAGTTAGCTATACAGGGTTGAGGTTGATTCCAAAATATATATAGTTTGAGTTGTGATCAATACTGAGATACGTATACACTGGGTCGTGGATTGATTCAAGATAATATTTATCGATTTATTTCTGTACATCTAACTGTGGACAACTAGTTGTAGGTTACTAATGAGGACAGCTGACTTAATAAACTTAAAACATCAAAATATATTAAAAGTGTTGTAAATATATTTTGAACATACTTTGATATATATGTATATATTGTTATAGGTTCGTGAATCAACCAGTGGCCAAGTCTTACTTCCCGACGAAGTAAAAATCTGTGAAAGTGAGTTATAGTCCCACTTTTAAAATCTAATATTTTTGGGATGAGAATACATGCAGGTTTTATAAATGATTTACAAAATAGACACAAGTACGTGAAACTACATTCTATGGTTGAATTATCGAAATCGAATATGCCCCTTTTTATTAAGTCTGGTAATCTAAGAATTAGGGAACAGACACCCTAATTGACGCGAATCCTAAAGATAGATCTATTGGGCCTAACAAACCCCATCCAAAGTACCGGATGCTTTAGTACTTCGAAATTTATATCATATCCGAAGGGTGTCCCGGAATGATGGGGATATTCTTATATATGCATCTTGTTAATGTCGGTTACCAGGTGTTCACCATATGAATGATTTTTATCTCTATGTATGGGATGTGTATTGAAATATGAAATCTTGTGGTCTATTATTATGATTTGATATATATAGGTTAAACCTATAACTCACCAACATTTTTGTTGACGTGTTAAGCATGTTTATTCTCAGGTGATTATTAAGAGCTTCCGCTGTCGCATACTTAAATAAGGACGAGATTTGGAGTCCATGCTTGTATGATATTGTGTAAAAACTGCATTCAAGAAACTTATTTTGTTGTAACATATTTGTATTGTAAACCATTATGTAATGGTCGTGTGTAAACAGGATATTTTAGATTATCATTATTTGATAATCTACGTAAAGCTTTTTAAACCTTTATTGATGAAATAAAGGTTATGGTTTGTTTTAAAATGAATGCAGTCTTTGAAAAACGTCTCATATAGAGGTCAAAACCTCGCAACGAAATCAATTAATATGGAACGTTTTTAATCAATAAGAACGGGACATTTCAGTTGGTATCCGAGCGTTTGTCTTAGAGAACCAGAATTTTGCATTAGTGTGTCTTATTGAGTTTGTTAGGATGCATTAGTGAGTCTGGACTTCGACCGTGTTTACTTGAAAAATGATTGCTTAACAAATTTTGTTGGAAACTATATATTTTTAACATGTGAATATTATGTGATATATTAATCTCTTAACGCGTTTGATATTATGTGATAGATGTCTACCTCTAGAACAAGTCCCATTGACTCACCTAATAATAATGAAGAGTCAAATGTAAATTGGAATGATTCGTGGACTGATTCACAAGTTCCCGAAGAGGAACCGGAAGAAGAGTCGGAACCGGAAGAAGAATCGGAACCGGAAGAAGAATCGGAACCAGATGAAGAAATAGAACCGGTGGGGGAAATAATAAAACGGTTAAGTAAAAGAAAATCCTCAACCAACCGACCAAGGTTAATTATGGTCAATGATGTTTCCGCCAAGGAAGCAAAATATTGGGAGGATTACCAATTCTCCGATGAATCGGATTCCGACGAGAATTCCGATGATGTTATAGAAATTACCCCAACTGAATTTAAAAAGGCAAAAGAAAATAATAAGGGAAAGGGCATAAAAATAGAGAAATCTAATTCCAACCCCGATGAACTTTATATGTATCGTTAACCCCCGAAGTCCTTAAGTTGTAACAATGACCCGGGAACCTCTAAACCACCAGGTTTTTCTAAACCAATGTGGAAAATTACGGCTCGTATTAGGGGAACATCATATATCCCTAGAAACTTGGCAAAACAAACCAAAACCAAAGAAGAAGAAACAAGCGAGTCGGAATAAGATAGTTGTATTCGTGTGGTGTAATATATGTAATATAGTGTGCTTATGCTTTATGATATATGTAAAAATTGCTTGTATTAATAAGTATTTTTTTTATGAATCTAACTCTTGTCTATTTTACAGTATAAAAACACAAAATGGATAGACAACCCAATATTTTAAGAGACCTACCCGGAGACATGATTGATGAAATCTTGTCTAGAGTCGGTCAGAATTCTTCGACACAACTATTTAAGGCGAGATCAGTTTGTAAGACATTCGAAGAACGTTCCAAGAATGCCTTGGTTTATAAAAGGCTTTCGTTCGAAAGATGGGGGATATCACATTGGGAAATCCATAAGTTACGATGTGTTTACTTTGACGCATATATTGCGGGGAACCCAAATGCTATTTTACGCAATGGGTTAAGAAATTATTTTGACTCAATATATCCGAATATTGGACTTCGTGATTTAGAAAAAGCGGCTAACATGCAACATAAAGAAGCATGTTATGCTTACGGATTAGTAATGTTCGCTTCTCACCAAAGTGAGAACAAGAACATCGGGCTACAACTATTAAACAAAATGTTCCCACAAGTGACGGAGTCGGTAATTGGGGTAAGAAATGAGGTTTTTAGATTGTTACGGGACTGTTGGACATTACGTAACCCTCGTCCCTTTGACGACGTTACAACACGCTGTCTTATCAACGGCCATAACGGTTATGTTCCACAAGACCAAGGATGGGAAGTAATCCTAGTAAAACCAGAATGCATGACTTGTTTCTGGACGTATGAATTACGTGTCTTTATTGCCTTTGCTGAACGACTTGTGTACTAGCTAGAATTATCTTCACAACCATCTTGTATCAAATTTATTGTGTGCTATATTTCATGCTATATGTAAAATAAGCGGTATTGTAAGTTTGTAAAATATTGTGTAAAAGTTTGAACGCGAAATATTATTATAATCAGTTTTTCATATAGAATTGTAGTAGTTGAATTGTATATTAGCTACTAAGTATGAACTTAACGGGTAGGTACTACCCGAATTTAAACTTATAAAACGCTAATATGAAGAAAAAGCTTTTATAAATGAGTTCATATTATGCTACGAAATACTATTAACTACTCTTAATATTCTGTATGATTAACTTGTTCCATTTGACTATTTTGAAGGAAATGGCACCGACTACTCGACACACCGTGAATATGAATGAAGAGGAATTCCGTACTTTTCTAGCTTCAAACATAGCCGCAGTACAGGCTACGCTACATTCCAATAATAACCTTGGATCTAGTAGTACAGGAAATCGTGTAGGATGCACCTACAAAGAATTCACTGCCTGCAAACCTTTGGAATTTGATGGAACCGAAGGACCGATCGGATTGAAACGGTGGACCGAGAAGGTCGAATCGGTGTTTGCCATAAGTAAGTGTACTGAAGAGGACAAAGTGAAGTACGCTACGCATACCTTCACAGGTTCTGCGTTAACATGGTGGAATACCTATCTAGAGCAAGTGGGACAAGACAATGCGTACGCACTACCGTGGTCAGCATTCAAGCACTTGATGAACGAGAAATACCATCCCAGAACCGAGGTCAATAAGCTCAAGACAGAACTTAGAGGGTTACGAACCCAAGGATTTGATATTACCACGTACGAAAGACGATTCACAGAATTGTGCCTATTGTGTCCGGGAGCGTTCGAAGATGAGGAAGAGAAGATCGACGCGTTTGTGAAAGGATTACTGAAAGGATCCGAAACTAATCATCTGGACGATGTCCATATTGATTACACCCGAATTACAATAGTTGATAACATCGCGAGGTATTTGACCTCTATATGGTACATTTTACAAACGTTGCATTTATTTCTTAAGAGACAATCTAATGTTACATCAGAAATGGACATGTTCGCCTAACCTTTCAAAATATCCAAATGACCTAATCTGTCATTTATTTATTAATATTCTCTAATGAACTTCAATGACTCGAATGCAACGTCTTTGAATCATGGCTTAAATGGTCCCAAGTAGTATCCTTAACATGAGCTAATGCACAGCGGAAGAATTAATTCGTACCTGAGAATAACATGCTTTAAAAAGTCAACATAATGTTGGTGAGATATATATGATTGATGCTAGCAGCGTTATAACTATGGACCACAAGATTTCATGTTTATACATAATACACTCCTCGTGTATAGAAAAGCAGTTGAGCACTTGGTAACCATACTTAACTAAAAGTCATCGCAACATATTCTTAAATAAACCCTACACCGTACCAAGTGTAGTAACGAGAACGAAGTACTGTGCAACCGTTAAATGCTGGTCGTCCAGCCCGGTTGGGGATGTCAGCCCGATAGATCTATCAACAGGATTCGCGTTTACGCTCCTCACGTAATTTGCAGTTACCAAGTATAAAGAGATATGCCATGGTACAACTCAACCAAGAATTTAGTTTTGATCACTTGTGTCCATAACGTAAATCATTTATAAAAACAGCGCATGTATTCTCAGCCCAAAATATTTAGAGTTTAAAATGGACTATATACTCACCATATTGTATTTTGTAGTAAAAATACATATAACACCATTAATCACGTATAAGGTTGGCCTCGGATTCATGAACCTATATCAAATATATATATTAACATACTTATACTTGTAATCGAACGGATTTATATATCCTTAGTGATATACTTGTTATCTTAATAGATTATATGTCTTGCTCATAATTTAACTAATGTATTTATTTTATATGCTTTTAAATAACCAATAAATATTTATTATAAGATTATTAATATAGTTTTTGTTAAATATAATAATGTTAATGTTAAAATAATAATGATAATAATAATAATAATAATAATAATAATAATAATAATAATAATAATAATAATAATAATAATAATAATAATAATAATAATAATAATAATTCTAATAATAATAATGATAGTTTTTATGAAAATAAAATGATGATTTTAGTAAAATAATAATAACGAAAGTTTTAAAGTGGTAATAATTATAAGTTATCAATAATAACAATAACAATAATAATAATCATATAGTTGTAAAAATGCAAATTTTTATTAATAATAATATTAATACTAATGATCATAATATTAATGTTTATTAATAATAACAATACTTGAAATAATAATAATAATAATAATAATAATAATAATAATAATAATAATAATAATAATAATAATAATAATAATAATAATAATAATAATAATAATAATAATAATACTAATAATAATAATAATGACAAGTAAACTACCTTAAAAATTCGGACCAAAAAGAATACTGTGACCCTGCCAGTGTTCGAACTCGAGCACCCTTGCAACTCTGTTAACACCCTTAACCATCGAACCCAATCTGATTTTCTGTTTTAAAAGCCACCCAGTTTATAATTATTCACTCTTTCTTTATTCCCCTAATTGTTTTAACAGTTTCGGCCCAATCTTGTTTCTCGGCCCAGCAATAATTAATCAGTCCAATTAAAAAGATCCTAGTAGCCCGATGTTAACTAGTTATTGGAGGTTAGGTTTGGAAATCAAATATAAAAGAATGTATCTGTGTCGGCTTCAACACATCGAAAGAAAAAAAAAATAACAAAAACAAATCGCTAAAATAAATCACGGTTCATAGAGCTATGAAATTTTTAAATCGATCTATCTATTAGACGAAGAAGAAGGTAACTGCAACGGTTTTCGAATGGAAGAACAATAGCTTTAAACATGTGGTGTTTTGTTGTGTCAAAGAAACCGAAGTCTAACAGGAGCAGTAGCAGTTTCAAAAAGAAATTGGTTTGGTTCTGTATTATATCGAACAGAAGGTAAGGAAATCCCCTAATTGCATATTTATGATATCGTTTTAAAAAAATATTTATTTGTTGATTGTGATTTCGAAAGAAAAACAGGAAGTAAAGAAAGTATTTTAGCGAATAGTTCAATATCTGATTACATAAAAGTTATTGAGCAGGTTTTAATTGTGGGTTTATGATGTTGGAATCAGAAAGAGGAAATTGAAAGCACAAGTGTGTTGTTCGTTGTTGGGTGTTTACAAAGAGAAGCTGCATCAGTGATCAAGAATTTGTAATTAATTGATATTCTGTGATTTCGCTTAAAAGTCACTCCAACAGAGATATAGATATGTGTTTATGGGTTTTCTGTTTTTTTTTTTTTTAAGAATGAAACATACATGCGGTTTATATACAGGAATTCGATTAATGATTCAAAGTTGGAGCAGTAATCCTATTGTTATTTAGTGCCTGATATTCGACAAAGGATCACACGTAAACAGTAACACGAATAAAAATAAAATAATAACAGAAGTGGTAGATATGTACACGTGTATATTTGTATAAAATTTGTTGTTTTTATAAAAAAAAACTGTAATCCGTTTTCTCTGTATTGATATATATCAATATTTACAATTTATATCATTAATTAATATTTATAACAATATTAATACTGTTACCCTTAATATTACTAATATTAATTATCATAATAATAATAATAACGAGGTTAATAATTATTAATCATAATAATAATTAATAATAGTGTTAATAATGATTTTAATAATAATAATAATAACAGTAATAAGTTTTATTAGTATAACAATATTTATAATAATAATACTATTGGTATTCATTACAATAATAATACTAATTTTATTAATAATATTATTAGTAATAATAAATTATTTATATCGAATTTCATATCTATACATTATATTTTTAAAGTGATGATTTTAATAACACTAGTATCGATATTATTATTAAAAGTACTAATAATATTGTTATAACAATTATAATTACTATATTAGTATTACAATTTATAAATTATGTACTATAACTATATAATATATGTGTAATAATGAGTATTATATATTTCAGTAGTACTAATACCTAATCGTAATGAAGATATAACAAGTTACATGTTCCCGTAATATTAATAATACAGATATTAGTCATAATAAAAGCATTTATAACAAATATATTTTTATACCTATTAAATCATGTAATTATAATAACATATACATATATATAATACTTAATTATTCTATTTTTATTTTAATAATTTAGATTCTAATTATTTAAGGTATACTCTAATTTTATTTTCTAATTTTTATATTAATATAATATATACATATTTATTTACAAATAATTGTTCGTGAATCGGCAGGCTTGGTCAAAGGGTAACTGATTATCCAAATAGAGATTTCAAACCTTCTAGACTCAAAATTAAGGTTTTTGCTTATCGTGTCTGAAACCGATAAAGATTATAGTTTAAATTTGGTCAGAAATTTCCGGGTCGTTACAGTACCCACCCGTTAAAGAAATTGCGTCCCCGAAATTTGAGTAAGGTCGTCATGGCTAACAATAAAATTGTTTTCACGACGAATATGAATTGATGAATAGTGTTTTATCATTTTCGATTAATATGGATAAAACAATTCGATCATGTGAGGCGTATGAGTGAAGCTATCACAAAAGAGTGAGATAAAGATTTAACTTTTGACGTAGTCACGGTGGATTTTCGACATTCAAAGAATTTACAGAAATCTTCTAACCAGAAGGAAAATGAAATAGCACGATTTATTAGCAAACTGTTGGAATTACGGAAGAACGGAAATATCAAGGAAATATTTCCGTGATATGCTTAGAGATTAAGTAGAATGAAAGAGTCGTGTTACATGTCACATGATGATGGTACTGTGAATCATCACATTCCCTTAGAAACTCAACATGACTTACTATAATATAATGAAGTTGATCAAGTTTCATTATATTATACTAATTCATGCATCAGTTCCCAACACTACTTCAAAACATTCCTTGGAGTTTTCAGAATTTAGAAACTATCAGAGTTTCTTTTATGTTGTAATGCAGATATCACGGAGAGATACATGATCTCAGATGCTTATGGAATATCTTCAGAAATATCGAGGATATTTATAATGAAAGGCATGATGGTATCTTAGATTTTCTATCATCGATGGATGATGAAGAAGATTTATCGGTGAAGGTTTAGAATGAGGAGTAAGGTGTTTGCTAATGATTTTAGCAGGTACGGAATCATTTGGATCCTTTGAAGGCAGGTTCAGTCTTTGTGATTTATCCACAACCTCGTTCATACTTTGCTCAATCCGTTATCCTTCTTTGTTTCTATGTTTTACCAGCACACCGTACTTTATCATCAAACTTTTGACTTGTTAAAGTCGTCTACAGTTTTTGCTGCTTCATCAGCATTTCAAGAACTACTTCATAGTTCAGGGTGTTTTTCAGAAACTTCACATTCGAAGCAAGTAATTCTTAGGGGTAGACTTTACAGATATAACTGGAGAAGTTCTGCGAGGTTTTCAAGATACTGATTGCGGATTCCGCCAAAGAGATAACGAGCTGCTGGTACATCTGTTGATAATGTTGTGAAATATAAAAGGTTCTCCGGTAACGATGACGAATGAACAAGGTATAATTATCGAGGTTATAATAGGAGTAGTCTCACTGAGAAGTTGAAGTGGAGCTGTAACAAAATTAGCTTTTTGAAAAGGAATTGTAGGGTTGTTTTTGCTAATAAATGGCAAAGGATTCAACACGATATGTGTTAAACTATGAATTTGGATTTGAGAGTTTTTCAGGTGCATACATCTTTTCTTCCGTAGATGAAGTGCGGTTGGTTCATCTTTCCGATCGAGATGTTTTCAAAAATCATGAAAAGTTGTGAATGCGAATTGTAATCGCCAAGATACGAATGAGGTTTAAGATAGAATCAAGTGGCAAACTTGAAGAATTGTTTAGTTTCATATGTTATAATCAACATTTTAATTCATTTTAATTATCCAAAGTTAGCAGTCTAATAGTCCGATTGTCCAATGGTCCAATAAATTAATATATAAATTATATATATAATATTCGAATTACTTAATACGTATCGTGACCCGTGTACCGGTCTCAGTGTCGATCACAACTCAAAGTATATATATATTTTGGAATCAACTCCGACCCTGTATAGCCAACTCCCATCTTCACATATAGAGTGTCTACGGTTGTTCCGAAATATATATATAGATGGGTCAATATGATAAGTCGAAACCTTGTATACGTGTCCCGTTATTTAAAATGCGTAAGATAAATAAATATATATCATGACCCATTATACAACGTGTTGTCTCAGAATTAATCCGATGTATTGCTGTACATGTGTCCCGACAGTATGTACAGTGCAGAAATTAAAATTGCGAGAATGTAAATTGAGATAAATTAAATGTTAATCAGTTAGCTGGGAACAGTTAGCGTGGAATCTTAACAATATTTCAATTAGTTAATCCGTTTGTTTCTAACCAATTTTATTATATCCAATGTTTTCTTCATTATGCCACTTGTTGGATTCTGATAGGTCAAAATCCAAATATGAAATTTGAATAGAAATGGTTATTCTGTGGTGAACGGATACGTATATCAGTAGTTGTAAGTAGGATAGTAAATGATCGTTGAATCAGATTCGAAGAATGTACAGTGTAACTTATTAATGTAAATTCTAAATATTCCTCGGGTACTACCCACCCGTTAAAATATTTTCATCATTAACAGTTTGTACAAAAGAATTTTTAATTACAATCTTTATGAAAATATACTTGCATATATATTTTCTTCAGATGTAATTATGGATTTAATGAGTCAATATAATATTAAACTCATTTGATTTACCGTTAGAACAAGAATATTTAATCTCTAAAACATTAGAGATTACTTAATTGCCATGTCAAACGGATATAAATGAGGTAAAATGATACGTAAAGCAAAGATAATTGATGTAGATCGATATATATATAGAACGGAGATCATACTCGAAGTTCAGATGTTGATGTTGAGGTATGTGGTGCTGGTGTGATTGTTAGTGGTGGTAATGATACGGTTGGTGTTGATGCTGATGATGCCGTTGATGTCGGTGATGCTGCTGGTACTGAAGATTGCGAGGTTGATGTTGTTAACGGTATTGATTACGCTGCCGGTGCTGCTGCTGGTGTTTGAAATCTTCGCACCGTGTTCTCCAAAGCCGTCACGCGAGCGCGAAGTTCGTTAATTTCTGCTAGTACACCGGGATGATTGGCGGTTGGAGTGAGCGAATGAACAAGGTCCGAAATATGGGATAGGATATAATCGTGACGAGATACTCGAGAAATAAGAGAGAAAAGGGTTTCCCGAACAGGTTCGCCGGTAAGTGCTTAAGGTTCGTCGCCAATAGGACAATTCGGTGGGTGGAATGGATCACCCTCTTCTTGTCTCCAATAATTTAGTATATTACGAACCCATCCCCAATTCATCCAAAATAGATGATGGGAGATTGGTTGATCCATTCCAGTGACGCTGCCTTCGGAGCCCGAATGGAAATCCATATCGGCGTAGCTGTCGGAGTCGGCGGAATTCGAACTGGACGCGGAGTTCATCTTGTATAGTCGGGGAAATGAATTTTTGGTTTGAAATAGAATATAGGAGTTGGGTTTGGTATTCTTCAGTACATAATTTTCATATGTATTTATAATACTCAAAATCCCGTGAATTGCGGAGAATCTTTGAAATTCGTCAGGCAATGTCTATAGTAACAGATACGCTAGAATACGAATTTTGTTTATACACTATCGATGCACTAAATGCAGTAAGACGTGTCTAGACTTAAGAATGATAAGCAGGTAATTTCCTAAGGATGATAAGTAGATGATTTCCGACTAGATATGATAACCAAAACTTTTGACATGTAGACATGGTCAAAGTCCAGACTCACTAATGCATCCTAACAACTACCAGTTAGACACACTAATGCAAGGCCTGGTTCGCTAAGACCAATGCTCTGATACCAACTGAAAGGATCCGAAACTAATCATCTGGACGATGTCCATATTGATTACACCCGAATTACAATAGTTGATAACATCGCGAGGTATTTGACCTCTATATGGTACATTTTACAAACGTTGCATTTATTTCTTAAGAGACAATCTAATGTTACATCAGAAATGGACATGTTCGCCTAACCTTTCAAAATATCCAAATGACCTAATCTGTCATTTATTTATTAATATTCTCTAATGAACTTCAATAACTCGAATGCAACGTCTTTGAATCATGGCTTAAATGGTCCCAAGTAGTATCCTTAACATGAGCTAATGCACAGCGGAAGAATTAATTCGTACCTGAGAATAACATGCTTTAAAAAGTCAACATAATGTTGGTGAGATATATATGATTGATGCTAGAAGCGTTATAACTATGGACCACAAGATTTCATGTTTATACATAATACACTCCTCGTGTATAGAAAAGCAGTTGAGCACTTGGTAACCATACTTAACTAAAAGTCATCGCAGCATATTCTTAAATAAACCCTACACCGTACCAAGTGTAGTAACGAGAACGAAGTACTGTGCAACCGTTAAATGCTGGTCGTCCAGCCCGGTTGGGGATGTTAGCCCGATAGATCTATCAACAGGATTCGCGTTTACGCTCCTCACGTAATTTGCAGTTACCAAGTATAAAGAGATATGCCATGGTACAACTCAACCAAGAATTTAGTTTTGATCACTTGTGTCCATAACGTAAATCATTTATAAAAACAGCGCATGTATTCTCAGCCCAAAATATTTAGAGTTTAAAAGGGACTATATACTCACCATACTGTATTTTGTAGTAAAAATACATATAACACCATTAATCACGTATAAGGTTGGCCTCGGATTCACGAACCTATATCAAATATATATATTAACATACTTATACTTGTAATCGAACGGATTTATATATCCTTAGTGATATACTTGTTATCTTAATAGATTATATGTCTTGCTCATAATTTAACTAATGTATTTATTTTATATGCTTTTAAATAACCAATAAATATTTATTATAAGATTATTAATATAGTTTTTGTTAAATATAATAATGTTAATGTTAAAATAATAATGATAATAATAATAATAATAATAATAATAATAATAATAATAATAATAATAATAATAATAATAATAATAATAATAATAATAATAATAATAATAATAATAATAATAATAATAATAATAATAATAATAATTCTAATAATAATAATGATAGTTTTTATGAAAATAAAATGATGATTTTAGTAAAATAATAATAACGAAAGTTTTAAAGTGGTAATAATTATAAGTTATCAATAATAACAATAACAATAATAATAATCATATAGTTGTAAAAATGCAAATTTTTATTAATAATAATATTAATACTAATGATCATAATATTAATGTTTATTAATAATAACAATACTTGAAATAATAATAATAATAATAATAATAATAATAATAATAATAATAATAATAATAATAATAATAATAATAATAATAATAATACTAATACTAATAATAATAATAATGACAAGTAAACTACCTTAAAAATTCGGACCAAAAAGAATACTGTGACCCTGCCAGGGTTCGAACTCGAGCACCCTTGCAACTCTGTTAACACCCTTAACCATCGAACCCCATATGATTTTCTGTTTTAAAAGCCACCCAGTTTATAATTATTCACTCTTTCTTTATTCCCCTAATTGTTTTAACAGTTTCGGCCCAATCTTGTTTCTCGGCCCAGCAATAATTAATCAGTCCAATTAAAAAGATCCTAGTAGCCCGATGTTAACTAGTTATTGGAGGTTAGGTTTGGAAATCAAATATAAAAGAATGTATCTGTGTCGGCTTCAACACATCGAAAGAAAAAAAAATAACAAAAACAAATCGCTAAAATAAATCACGGTTCATAGAGCTATGAAATTTTTTAATCGATCTATCTATTAGACGAAGAAGAAGGTAACTGCAACGGTTTTCGAATGGAAGAACAATAGCTTTAAACATGTGGTGTTTTGTTGTGTCAAAGAAACCGAAGTCTAACAGGAGCAGTAGCAGTTTCAAAAAGAAATTGGTTTGGTTCTGTATTATATCGAACAGAAGGTAAGGAAATCCCCTAATTGCATATTTATGATATCGTTTTAAAAAACTATTTATTTGTTGATTGTGATTTCGAAAGAAAAACAGGAAGTAAAGAAAGTATTTTAGCGAATAGTTCAATATCTGATTACATAAAAGTTATTGAGCAGGTTTTAATTGTGGGTTTATGATGTTGGAATCAGAAAGAGGAAATTGAAAGCACAAGTGTGTTGTTCGTTGTTGGGTGTTTACAAAGAGAAGCTGCATCAGTGATCAAGAATTTGTAATTAATTGATATTCTGTGATTTCGCTTAAAAGTCACTCCAACGGAGATATAGATATGTGTTTATGGGTTTTCTGTTTTTTTTAAGAATGAAACATACATGCGGTTTATATACAGGAATTCGATTAATGATTCAAAGTTGGAGCAGTAATCCTATTGTTATTTAGTGCCTGATATTCGACAAAGGATCACACGTAAACAGTAACACGAATAAAAATAAAATAATAACAGAAGTGGTAGATATGTACACGTGTATATTTGTATAAAATTTGTTGTTTTTATAAAAAAAAACTGTAATCCGTTTTCTCTGTATTGATATATATCAATATTTACAATTTATATCATTAATTAATATTTATAACAATATTAATACTGTTACCCTCAATATTACTAATATTAATTATCATAATAATAATAATAACGAGGTTAATAATTATTAATCATAATAATAATTAATAATAGTGTTAATAATGATTTTAATAATAATAATAATAACAGTAATAAGTTTTATTAGTATAACAATATTTATAATAATAATACTATTGGTATTCATTACAATAATAATACTAATTTTATTAATAATATTATTAGTAATAATAAATTATTTATATCGAATTTCATATCTATACATTATATTTTTAAAGTGATGATTTTAATAACACTAGTATCGATATTATTATTAAAAGTACTAATAATATTGTTATAACATTTATAATTACTATATTAGTATTACAATTTATAAATTATGTACTATAACTATATAATACATGTGTAATAATGAGTATTATATATTTCAGTAGTACTAATACCTAATCGTAATGAAGATATAACAAGTTACATGTTCCCGTAATATTAATAATACAGATATTAGTCATAATAAAAGCATTTATAACAAATATATTTTTATACCTATTAAATCATGTAATTATAATAACATATACATATATATAATACTTAATTATTCTATTTTTATTTTAATAATTTAGATTCTAATTATTTAAGGTATACTCTAATTTTATTTTCTAATTTTTATATTAATATAATATATACATATTTATTTACAAATAATTGTTCGTGAATCGGCAGGCTTGGTCAAAGGGTAACTGATTATCCAAATAGAGATTTCAAACCTTCTAGACTCAAAATTAAGGTTTTTGCTTATCGTGTCGGAAACCTATAAAGATTATAGTTTAAATTTGGTCGGAAATTTCCGGGTCGTTACAATTACCGGAAAGAATCCAAGAAGATATAAGTTCACACGAGCCCGCCTCCATACAACAGGCATGTAGAATGGCTCACAAACTAGTGAACCAGATTGAAGAAAGAATTAAAGAACAGACTGCTGAAGAGACCAATGTGAAGCAAGTCAAAAGAAAGTGGGAGGAAAACGGTGATAAGAATCACCAATACAACAACAACAGCAATTACAACAATAATCGCAACAATTATCCCAGCAATCGCAACATCAATCGCAACTACAACAAACGGCCCAACAACAACAACAACAACAACAACAACAACAACAACAACAACAACAACAACAACAACAACAACAACAACAGCAGCAACTACAACAATCATCCCAACAACAATAATAACCGCAACAACAACAACAATCAGAAGCAGCTATGCCAAAGGTATGAAAAGTATCACTCGGGGTTCTGCACCAAATTTTTCAACAAGTGTAAAAGAAATGGTCATAGCGCAGCGAAGTGTGAGGTCTATGGACTAGGGGTTAATAGAACGAAAGGAACAAATGGTGTCGGAACGAGTAATGGCGGAGCAAGTAGTGTCGGAGCAAGTTATGCCAATGTAGTTTGTTATAAATGTGGAAAACCGGGCCACATCATTAGAAATTACCCGAACCAGGAGAACACGAATGGACAAGGCCGCGGAAGAGTTTTCAATATTAATGCGACAGAGGCACAGGAAGACCCGGAGCTTGTTACGGGTACGTTTCTTATTGACAATAAATCTGCTTACGTTTTATTTGATTCGGGTGCGGATAGAAGCTATATGAGTAGAGATTTTTGTGCTAAATTAAGTTGTCCATTGACGCCTTTGGATAGTAAATTTTTACTCAAATTAGCAAATGGTAAATTAATTTCAGCAGATAATATATGTCGGAATCGAGAAATTAAACTGGTTAGCGAAACATTTAAGATTGATTTGATACCAGTAGAGTTAGGGAGTTTTGATGTGATAATCGGTATGGACTGGTTGAAAGAAGTGAAAGCAGAGATCGTTTGTTACAAAAATGCAATTCGCATTATACGAGAAAGAGGAAAACCCTTAATGGTGTACGGAGAAAAGGGCAACACGAAGCTACATCTTATTAGTAATTTGAAGGCACAAAAACTAATAAGAAAAGGTTGCTATGCTGTTCTAGCACACGTCGAGAAAGTACAAACTGAAGAAAAGAGCATCAATGATGTTCCCATTGCAAAAGAATTTCCCGATGTATTTCCGAAAGAATTACCGGGATTACCCCCACATCGATCCGTTGAATTTCAAATAGATCTTGTACCAGGAGCTGCACCAATAGCTCGTGCTCTTTACAGATTCGCACCCAGCGAGATGAAAGAACTGCAAAGCCAATTACAAGAACTTTTAGAGCGTGGTTTCATTCGACCAAGCACATCACCGTGGGGAGCTCCTGTTTTGTTTGTCAAGAAGAAAGATGGTACATTCAGGTTGTGTATCGACTACCGAGAGTTGAACAAACTTACCATCAAGAACCGCTACCCACTACCGAGAATCGACGACTTATTTGATCAACTACAAGGCTCGTCTGTTTATTCAAAGATTGACTTACGTTCCGGGTATCATCAAATGCGGGTGAAAGAAGATGATATTCCAAAGACTGCTTTGAGAACACGTTACGGTCATTATGAGTTTATGGTCATGCCGTTTGGTTTAACTAATGCACCAGCTGTGTTCATGGACCTTATGAACCGAGTGTGTGGACCATACCTTGACAAGTTTGTCATTGTTTTCATTGATGACATACTTATTTACTCAAAGAATGACCAAGAACACGGTGAACATTTGAGAAAGGTGTTAGAAGTATTGAGAAAGGAAGAATTGTACGCTAAGTTTTCAAAGTGTGCATTTTGGTTGGAAGAAGTTCAATTTCTCGGTCACATAGTGAACAAAGAAGGTATTAAGGTGGATCCGGCAAAGATAGAAACTGTTGAAAAGTGGGAAACCCCGAAAACTCCGAAACACATACGCCAGTTTTTAGGACTAGCTGGTTACTACAGAAGGTTCATCCAAGACTTTTCCAGAATAGCAAAACCCTTGACTGCATTAACGCATAAAGGAAAGAAATTTGAATGGAATGATGAACAAGAGAAAGCGTTTCAGTTATTGAAGAAAAAGCTAACTACGGCACCTATATTGTCATTGCCTGAAGGGAATGATGATTTTGTGATTTATTGTGACGCATCAAAGCAAGGTCTCGGTTGTGTATTAATGCAACGAACGAAGGTGATTGCTTATGCGTCTAGACAATTGAAGATTCACGAACAAAATTATACAACGCATGATTTGGAATTAGGCGCGGTTATTTTTGCATTAAAGACTTGGAGGCACTACTTATATGGGGTCAAAAGTATTATATATACCGACCACAAAAGTCTTCAACACATATTTAATCAGAAACAACTGAATATGAGGCAGCGTAGGTGGATTGAATTATTGAATGATTACGACTTTGAGATTCATTACCACCCGGAGAAGGCAAATGTGGTAGCCGATGCCTTGAGCAGGAAGGACAGAGAACCCATTCGAGTAAAATCTATGAATATAATGATTCATAATAACCTTACTACTCAAATAAAGGAGGCGCAACAAGGAGTTTTAAAAGAGGGAAATTTAAAGGATGAAATACCCAAAGGATCGGAGAAGCATCTTAATATTCGGGAAGACGGAACCCGGTATAGGGCTGAAAGGATTTGGGTACCAAAATTTGGAGATATGAGAGAAATGGTACTTAGAGAAGCTCATAAAACCAGATACTCAATACATCCTGGAACGGGGAAGATGTACAAGGATCTCAAGAAACATTTTTGGTGGCCGGGTATGAAAGTCGATGTTGCTAAATACGTAGGAGAATGTTTGACGTGTTCTAAGGTCAAAGCTGAGCATCAGAAACCATCAGGTCTACTTCAACAACTCGAAATCCCAGAATGGAAATGGGAAAACATTACCATGGATTTCATCACTAAATTGCCAAGGACTGCAAGTGGTTTTGATACTATTTGGGTAATAGTTGATCGTCTCACCAAATCAGCACACTTCCTGCCAATAAGAGAAGATGACAAGATGGAGAAGTTAGCACGACTGTATTTGAAGGAAGTCGTCTCCAGACATGGAATACCAATCTCTATTATCTCTGATAGGGATGGCAGATTTATTTCAAGATTCTGGCAGACATTACAGCAAGCATTAGGAACTCGTCTAGACATGAGTACTGCCTATCATCCACAAACTGATGGGCAGAGTGAAAGGACGATACAAACGCTTTAAGACATGCTACGAGCATGTGTTATTGATTTCGGAAACAGTTGGGATCGACATCTACCGTTAGCAGAATTTTTCTACAACAACAGCTACCATTCAAGCATTGAGATGGCGCCGTTTGAAGCACTTTATGGTAGAAAGTGCAGGTCTCCGATTTGTTGGAGTGAAGTGGGGGATAGACAGATTACGGGTCCGGAGATTATACAAGAAACTACCGAGAAGATCATCCAAATTTAACAACGGTTGAAAACCGCTCAAAGTTGACAAAAGAGCTACGCTAACATTAAAAGAAAAGATATAGAATTTGAAATTGGAGAGATGGTCATGCTTAAAGTTGCACCTTGGAAAGGCGTTGTTCTATTTGGTAAACGAGGGAAATTAAATCCAAGGTATATTGGACCATTCAAGATTATTGATCGTGTCGGACCAGTAGCTTACCGACTTGAGTTACCTCAACAACTCGCAGCTGTACATAACACTTTCCACGTCTCAAATTTGAAGAAATGTTTTGCTAAAGAAGATCTCACTATTCCATTAGATGAAATCCAAATCAACGAAAAACTTCAATTCATCGAAGAGCCCGTCGAAATAATGGATCGTGAGGTTAAAAGACTTAAGCAAAACAAGATACCAATTGTTAAGGTTCGATGGAATGCTCGTAGAGGACCCGAGTTCACCTGGGAGTGTGAAGATCAGATGAAGAAGAAATACCCGCATCTATTTCCAGAAGATTCGTCAACACCTTCAACAGCTTAAAATTTCGGGACGAAATTTATTTAACGGGTAGGTACTGTAGTGACCCGAACTTTTCCATGTTTATATATATTAATTGAGATTGATATTATATGATTAAATATTTCCAACATGTTAAGCAATCAAACTTGTTAAGACTTGATTAATTGAAATATGTTTCATATAGACAATTGACCACCCAAGTTGACCGGTGATTCACGAACGTTAAAACTTGTAAAAACTATATGATGACATATATATGGATATATATATATATAGTTAACATGATACTATGATAAGTAAACATATCATTAAGTATATTAACAATGAACTACATATGTAAAAACAAGACTACTAACTTAATGATTTTTAAACGAGACATATATGTAACGATTATTGTTGTAAAGACATTTAATGTATATATATCATATTAAGAGATATTCATACATGATAATATCATGATAATATAATAATTTAAAATCTCATTTGATATTATAAACATTGGGTTAACAACATGTAACAAGATCGTTAACCTAAAGGTTTCAAAACAACACTTACATGTAACGACTAACGATGACTTAACGACTCAGTTAAAATGTATATACATGTAGTGTTTTAATATGTATTTATAAACTTTTGAAAGACTTCAATACACTTATCAAAATACTTCTACTTAACAAAAATGCTTACAATTACATCCTCGTTCAGTTTCATCAACAATTCTACTCGTATGCACCCGTATTCGTACTCGTACAATACACAGCTTTTAGATGTATGTACTATTAGTATATACACTCCAATGATCAGCTCTTAGTAGCCCATGTGAGTCACCTAACACATGTGGGAACCATCATTTGGCAACTAGCATGAAATATCTCAAGTTCTATCTTCAAGTTCTAAGTGTTCTTCATATATTCTACAAGTTCTAGTTACATAAAATCAAGAATACTTTCAAGTTTGCTAGCTCACTTCCAATCTTGTAAGGTGATCATCCAACCTCAAGAAATCTTTGTTTCTTACAGTAGGTTATCATTCTAATACAAGGTAATAATCATATTCAAACTTTGGTTCAATTTCTATAACTATAACAATCTTATTTCAAGTGATGATCTTACTTGAACTTGTTTTCGTGTCATGATTCTGCTTCAAGAACTTCGAGCCATCCAAGGATCCGTTGAAGCTAGATCCATTTTTCTCTTTTCCAGTAGGTTTATCCAAGGAAATTAAGGTAGTAATGATGTTCATAACATCATTCGATTCATACATATAAAGCTATCTTATTCGAAGGTTTAAACTTGTAATCACTAGAACATAGTTTAGTTAATTCTAAACTTGTTCGCAAACAAAAGTTAATCCTTCTAACTTGACTTTTAAAATCAACTAAACACATGTTCTATATCTATATGATATGCTAACTTAATGATTTAAAACCTGGAGACACGAAAAACACCGTAAAACCGGATTTACGCCGTCGTAGTAACACCGCGGGCTGTTTTGGGTTAGTTAATTAAAAACTATGATAAACTTTGATTTAAAAGTTTTTATTCTGAGAAAATGATTTTTATTATGAACATGAAACTATATCCAAAAATTATGGTTAAACTCAAAGTGGAAGTATGTTTTCTAAAATGGTCATCTAGACGTCGTTCTTTTGACTGAAATGACTACCTTTACAAAAACGACTTGTAACTTATTTTTCCGACTATAAACCTATACTTTTTCTGTTTAGATTCATAAAATAGAGTTCAATATGAAACCATAGCAATTTGATTCACTCAAAACGGATTTAAAATGAAGAAGTTATGGGTAAAACAAGATTGGATAATTTTTCTCATTTTAGCTACGTGAAAATTGGTAACAAATCTATTCCAACCATAACTTAATCAACTTGTATTGTATATTATGTAATCTTGAGATACCATAGACACGTATACAATGTTTCGACCTATCATGTCGACACATCTATATATATTTCGGAACAACCATAGACACTCTATATGTGAATGTTGGAGTTAGCTATACAGGGTTAAGGTTGATTCCAAAATATATATAGTTTGAGTTGTGATCAATACTGAGATACGTATACACTGGGTCGTGGATTGATTCAAGATAATATTTATCGATTTATTTCTGTACATCTAACTGTGGACAACTAGTTGTAGGTTACTAACGAGGACAGCTGACTTAATAAACTTAAAACATCAAAATATATTAAAAGTGTTGTAAATATATTTTGAACATACTTTGATATATATGTATATATTGTTATAGGTTCGTGAATCAACCAGTGGCCAAGTCTTACTTCCCGACGAAGTAAAAATCTGTGAAAGTGAGTTATAGTCCCACTTTTAAAATCTAATATTTTTGGGATGAGAATACATGCAGGTTTTATAAATGATTTACAAAATAGACACAAGTACGTGAAACTACATTCTATGGTTGAATTATCGAAATCGAATATGCCCCTTTTTATTAAGTCTGGTAATCTAAGAATTAGGGAACAGACACCCTAATTGACGTGAATCCTAAAGATAGATCTATTGGGCCTAACAAACCCCATCCAAAGTACCGGATGCTTTAGTACTTCGAAATTTATATCATATCCGAAGGGTGTCCCGGAATGATGGGGATATTCTTATATATGCATCTTGTTAATGTCGGTTACCAGGTGTTCACCATATGAATGATTTTTATCTCTATGTATGGGATGTGTATTGAAATATGAAATCTTGTGGTCTATTATTATGATTTGATATATATAGGTTAAACCTATAACTCACCAACATTTTTGTTGACGTTTTAAGCATGTTTATTCTCAGGTGATTATTAAGAGCTTCCGCTGTCGCATACTTAAATAAGGACGAGATTTGGAGTCCATGCTTGTATGATATTGTGTAAAAACTGCATTCAAGAAACTTATTTTGTTGTAACATATTTGTATTGTAAACCATTATGTAATGGTCGTGTGTAAACAGGATATTTTAGATTATCATTATTTGATAATCTACGTAAAGCTTTTTAAACCTTTATTGATGAAATAAAGGTTATGGTTTGTTTTAAAATGAATGCAGTCTTTGAAAAACGTCTCATATAGAGGTCAAAACCTCGCAACGAAATCAATTAATATGGAACGTTTTTAATCAATAAGAACGGGACATTTCACACGCTTTGTACCGTTAAGCTCTAAACAACTTGTTTTCAAATTTTACAAAAGACATAAAATTCCCTTCAAAGTAAACCTTTCCGAGAATTGAGTTGTTAAGCTTACAATATGAAACAGAAATGCACATGCAACTAACTTATGAATGCAAACATTCTCAGATATGCATGCACATGCAAATATACAAAGAAAATTACTGTAAAAGATCCAGTGTGTCATGATTAGCAACATTATAACAGACATATTTAATAACATTTAACCTTTTAAGTCTGTAATAGATCAACTTCTAACATCAGTTTCATTAAACAATAGCATAAGAAGAGTATATGATGTTATCAGCATAGGAACAAGTAATACTGCTTATCATGAGTCACACTACAGGGAGCATAACACATCTTTTTGTGAGTTGACATATCAAATTGATTAAATCTTTTTGATTTGGGGATCAGAACTGAACTATATTGACATGTTATTCCACAATTCAGTCATTAACTTACTTGATAAAGCATATACAGAACAACTTTCAAATATATTAGTAAACGTTTACTAACTTTCACCCTAGATTTCGATGATCACGTTATATTAATTACATTAACATTTTTCAATGTGTTTATTTGACCACGAAGTCAGTCCTCATTTGAGATCACACGATGTTTCAGGTAGAACAATTGAGCACAACATGTTGACGCTATCCTCTTATCACATCAATGTACTTTCAATCTGATTGGACAGAACCATCTTACGATGTTTCTAGCAACCCTGTCAGTCATGAGCTTCTACCTTAAACTTACACTTTTCGTTTCAGATAACCTTGTGAATCTCAAATTTATTGCATACTTTGTTAAGGCGCATACCGTCCGCTATAAAACCCATACTTAAACAGAAATAGTATGATGTATGATATTGGATGGATGGAAGTGATATATATATATATATATATATATATATATATATATATATATATATATATATATATATATATATATATATATATATATTTGAGTGGTGGAACGCTAAGATATCCTCCAGAAGATATTCCCTCTATCCAGATCAATAGGTACAATCCCATACCACAGACAAAAGATGTAAAGTTCACTAAATGAGATGTGAACTGAATGATTTAAGTTCTCTATATCTGATGATTTGATAAATTCTCCCCCTCGGATGTAGATAACTAAATCGTTCAAATAAATCTCCGATTGGAATATCCGTTGTCTCAGACTTAGATAACATAGGAATCGCTAAAGCTTTGTTCAATTCTTGAACCATGATTCTCTTGCAGTTAGGTGGTGCATCATGTTATATACACCTTCAAATAAATAAACATAAACAAAACATAAAATGCATTTTTTTTTTGAATTTTCTGATGTTGCCTTTTCTCCATAAATAAAACAAACAAAATAAATAAACAAATACAACTATACATGATGATGATGCAACACTGTCTTTGACTTTAGTAGAAACAGCACGAAAAACCAAACTTCTGATGTTGAAATCTAGAACCCAATGACGTTGCAAGATACAAATCATTCTGTGTCTGTGATACAAGACTGCACTTCTCAATCCTTTTAGAGAAAACACCTCCCTTTGGGTACCCGATATGTATGTTGTTGAATTTCGGTCCAAGTAATAAAGGTAAATTGAGACAAGTATGCATCCTAGACAAAGTATGCTCACCTTGGGGACTCACAAAATTATCCTTTGCTACCGAGTATAAATCGTAGTAGGTGTAGTGACCCGTCCTAATCCATCTGGACGAAGTCTTCAACAGTTGGTCCCATTGCGAGGTTCCGACCTCTATATGCCATGAACGACTCCATGTAATATGAGCAAATGCACAGCAAAAGATTTCTTTCATACCTGAGAATAAACATGCTTTAAAGTGTCAACCAAAAGGTTGGTGAGTTCATAAGTTTATCATAAAACAATAAAATTCATCATTTTGATAGACCACAAGATTTAAATGCTGCATGGTACAAATGGGCTCGAATCCTACACCCACTTGTAATGTACATGCGATATCTTTTAAATACAGTACACCTTTCTCATGTACGAAATCCATTTTTCATAAATCTTAGTAACCGTACACATATCTCGTGCACAAAAAAACATACACATAACCTGTGTATAAAATCATTCTCTCGATACATAACATTCACTTTTCATTGCTTTCATAGCTTGGCTTGGTAACCGACCTTAACATATAATGCGCATAATAATATCCCCAAAACAGAACATCTCGTCTGTATAATAATCATATAAACTTCGAAGTACTAAACACCACGCCCACTAGCCCTTCCGTCTAGTGAACATTCTAGGTGGGGGTGTTAAACCCGGTAGCTACCTTTAGGATTCGAGTCAATTAGGCGTGCACTAATTCTCAAAATTAGTGATGTTCCCTTATTCTTAGGTTACCAAGCAATAATAATCAGGGGAAAAATATTTATATCAATTGTGGCAATTATCACGTCCACATAATTCAATGGTGGCAATTATCACGTCCACATAATTCATTCGAGGAATATTTTGCTTGTTTCTATCTCGTCAAACATTTATAAAAGCATTTCATGTATTCGCAGTTCAAAATGTATTTCAAAAGCATTTAATAAAGCAGTTGTAAAAAAAACGCATGTATTCTCAGTCCCAAAAATGTAAAGAGTAAAAGGGAATCAAATGAACTCACAATACGATATTTTGTAGTAAAAATATGCATACGACGGAACTGAACAATGCAAGGTTGGCCTCGGATTCACGAACCTATATCATTTATATATATATATTAACACATATAATCGTAATCGAACAATTTTAGATATTATTATTAATTGTTATTTCAGTAACTTGTATGTTTCATTGGTAACTATATTAACTATATTAACTATATTTATTTTATATACTTTAGATAAATAACTAGTATTTATTATGAAAATATTAATATTGTTATGTGATATGTTTTAAATATATTCTTATATAGCTATTTGGTAAAATAATATCAATAATAGTAAGTAAAGATTTGTATCTTTTTATGATAATAATAATAATACTAAAAGTAATTAGATTTAGTAATGATACTGCTATTAATAGTTTTGATAATAAAACTAATAATAAGAGTAATGTTAGTAATAATAATAATTTTAAATAAAAAGATAATAATGATAAGATAAAAATGTTAGTTTACATAAAAATAACATTTTGAATAATAATGGTATTTTTAATAAAATTGATGATTCTAATAGAAATTTTAATAGTCATATTAATAATAATACTATATATTTTAATAATAATAATAATGATAATAATATTAACTATACTAATAATCTTATTTCTAATATTGGTAATAATAATAATTACTTAATAACAATCAATAATAAATAATAATAATAATAATAATAATAATAACAATAAAAATTAATAATGAAATAATAATAATAAGAGTATTAGTAATAACTACCTCAAAGGAGTAGCCCTTAAAAAGAAATATGCCCAAGTCCGAGTTTGAACCCGCGACGTCCCGCTAACCCGATGACATCCTTAACCATTACGCTATGTATTTAAATTCTGAAATAACACCCAACTTAAATTGTTTTTAACCTTTACTTCTGTATCCTTCTTCTTCTTTTTCAAAAAAAAAATGCCCAAGCCTAGGCTCGAAATCAAGACCTCTCATTCACCTGAAACATTACCACACCATCCCTCTATCACTTCGTATCTGTTTTATTATGCAACCCAAATATTTTTAAACCATGATTTCTTTTCTCCTTCTTCGTAATCATCATTTTTAATCCGATCCATATCACCGTAATCATGGTCTCAAGGCCCAACAATACTTGGATCTCAGCCTAAGTACATAAAACGGTTTTTAAGGCCCTAAGACAAATTGTAACATGGTGGCCCAACAATCCCTTTTGAAACAAAACGTTTTTCTTAAATTCTGTATCAAATTCTACTCCATTATCTATTATTAATCAAATGGTTTATTAGGTGTAACTTTTGTTGGCCACTAAGACAAATTGAAACGCGTAATATCAGCAAAAAAATCACGATGATTCTTCTCATTGTTTACCATTTATCTCCCTTCATTACTATGCCCTCACCCACGGTTTTTAAAAAAATATAACAAGACTTCTCGCTTCCTTTTTGTCAGCTAACAAATCAATCCTTTATTCCATATGCTTTAATGATATGCGATGCATCATGTATATAATATATACTAGTTGTCAATTATAAAATACAAACGAAATCTCCACCTCACTTTTCGTTATTTTGCTCGTCAGACGAATGAAAGAAAATACAATAAACAGCCGCATGAGTTATATTTTGATGATATAATTCGAGCTAGAACCAGTGGGTTAGGGTAGTAGTTTGAATAGTAAGGTGGTTAAAAGGTGACGGGTTGCCAAGGTGGTTTCGAAAGGTGGTTGATATTGATGGGTTTATGGTGTGGAAAGGTGGTGGTGTTTGATTGATCGTGATTAGAAGAGAAACAGAAGAAGTAAGCAAACAGTTGGCAAGGTGGTTGTGTGGTTTGATTTTCGAACAAGCATCATAGTGGAAGGTGGCGGTTCATTAATGATTAAATGGTGGAGATCATATAGCAAAAACATATCGTGGTGCTTTCGACTACTAGTAATTTACAAGGAGTCTCATGGCCAAGGTGGTGGTGTTTCATGATACAATGAAAAGGGTATCGGCTCTTGGTGGCTCAAGGTTTGTAGAGGGTGATGATGGGAGACCGTTGTAATGGTGGCCAAGAGTTAAGGATGGTTGAGTTCGAAAGAAAAAGATGATGCAGAAATCAAGATAAGTTTTGGTTTGTGTTGATAGTAATAGTTATAGAAGATGCTGGAAAATCGATTAATACTTCAACAACTGAGATGTTGTAATGTTATTATATAGAGAAGATTTATCTATCGTCCTTTGATTCTCGCAGACAAGAACAAGAAAAAAAATTAAAGAGGTTTGATCGTGATTGAAAACAGATTCGTACGATTTATGAATTTAACATCTAACTCATTTTTTTTTGTATCTCCGAATGGAGATCAGTTGGTAATCAATTTGGAGACAGGAAATATTCTATCGGGAAGAAAACAAATAAGAAAAGATAACATTGACATTGATCTTCAATGGATTTTGGCTTGTATCTGTGAATGGAGATTGGTATGAATCAGGTATAGTACGAGTCATGAGCAGGAAATGAAGAATTTTTAAAAGTTGATTGTGATGGGAAACAGATTACGTATTTATGTATTTATCTATGTATATGACCGTATTTATCTATAGCTATATATATATATATATATATATATATATATATATATATATATATATATATAAATATATATATATATATATATATATATATATATATATATATATATATATATATATATATTTTTATATATAACTGTATTTTGTATATGTATTTATATATATATATATATATATATATATATATATATATATATATATATATATATATATATATATATATATATATATATATATATATATATATATATATATATATATATATATATATGTTTAGATTTAGTTAATATTAATAATTATCATTGTATTAATGATAATAATATTATTTATATTGATAATAATAAAAATACTAATATTAATAACCATAATAATAGAAATAACAATAGTTTTAATATAAAATCGATAATAATAGTAATATTATTGTTTATAACATTAAATATGAAAATTTATATATTTCAAATAAAAATACAAATAATAATTTTTAATAATATTGATATTAATATTAATAATAATACTAATTGTACTAATTCTAATATTATTAATGATAATAATAATATTAGTAATAACAATACTATAACATTTTGTATATATATCAAATTTATATATACGTATATATATTTTATATAATAATATTAATGATACACTATTAATATTAATAATAATAATAATAATGATAGTAATGAATATAATATTAATATAACATTTATATTCAAACTCGTAATACAATTTAATAATTTTATCCTGTTTAGTAATTAATATATTGAATCTTTAATTGTTATTGATTACAATATATAATATTATATATATATATATATATATATATATATATATATATATATATATATATATATATATATACACACACACACATTTATTAAAAAAATTATTGTTCGTGAATCGTCGGGAATAGTCGAAGGTCAACTGAATCCATATAAACAGTTCAAAAATTTTGAGACTCAACCTATCAGACTTTGTTTATCGTGTCAAAGATATTAAATCGTATCGAAAGTTTGATTTAAAAATTGGTCGAAATTTTCCGGGTCGTCACAGTACCTACCCGTTAAAGAAATTTCGTCCCGAAATTTGATCGAAGTCGTCATGGCTAACAATAGAAAGTTTTTCATGATGAATATGAGTTGCAGAAAAGAGTTTTGTCATTATTGATTAATATAGATAAAGCAATTTGATTATGTGAAGCGTTCGAGTGAAACTGTCACAAAAGAGTGAAATGAGGTAAACAAATTTCGTCGTAGTCATGATTGAATTCCAGAATTCAAGGAATTTAAAGAAATCTTCTAATCAGAAAGAAAATGTAATCGCACGATTTATTAGTAAACTGTCAGAATTACGAAAGAACGGAAATATCAAGGAAATATTTTCGTGATATGCTTAGAGATTAAGTAGAATGAAAGAGTTATGTAACATGACACATGATGATGGTATGATCTACTGTGAACCATCATCACGTTTCATTAGAAACTTACCATGACTTACTGTAATATAATCACGTTGGCCAAACGTCATTATATTATACTAACTCATGCTTCAATTCCCAACACTTCTCTAGAAATCATTCATAATTTAAACTCAAATTTTATAGTAGGATAGAAACTAAAACAGTTTCTTTTATGATGTAACATAGATAGTACGAAGAGATAGATAATTTTGGACAAGAATATTTATGAAAATATCTTCAGAAATATCGAAGATATTTATGATGATATTTTAGAATTTCTAAGTTCGAAGGTTGATGAAGAAAGATTTTCCACAAGATTTTAACGTGGGTACGGAGCAAGATATTCTCTATAGGTTTTATCGGATACAGAATTATCTGGATTCTTTGAATATAGGGTTTAGTCCTTGTATTTCTCCTTGGTCTCCTTCATGGTTAGCTCAATCCATTTTTCAGTACCAAATTTCCTATCGAGTGTTCACCACACTCCATTCTTTATCATCATACTTTTGGCCATTAAGACCATCTACAGTTTTGTTGCTTCATCAGCATTCAAAGTTATCATAACTGAATCGTTGGTGATCAATCCGAGGTGTTTTCAAGAGAATTGTGTTTTTAGATGATTAAACGCTGATGGTAATCGTCAAGATACGAATGATTGTTTAGGATGAAATCAAGTGGCAAACTTATATATCAAAGTTATAATAAGGCTAATCCGAATGAAAGTCGAAGATGATTTGCTGGAGCTGTGACAAAATTGGCTAATTTTGGAAAGGTATTGTAAAGTTATTTTCGGTACTAACACGCCAATGGATCTGGCACAGTTTTGATTTCAAAGTATGGCTTTGAAAGATGTAGGAATATAAAAGTGATTTCTTCTGGTAAATCTTGACTTGGATTTTAATCGGTCAAAATCCGAATATAAAATTAAATTTGAATGATAACGGTTATTCTTTGGTGAATGGATAAGTATATCTATGATTGTAAGTAGGATATTAAATGATTGTTGAAGCGGATTTGAAGAATGTACAGTGTAACTTATTAATGTGAAATCTAAATATTCCTCGGGTATTACCTATCCATTAAAATATTTTCACCATTATCAGTTTGTACAAAAGAATTTTTAATTACAATCTTTATGAAAACATATATACATATATATTTTCTTCTGATGCAATCAAGGATTTAATGAGTTAATATGATATTAAACTCATATGATTTTCGGTTTGAGCTAGAATAAGTAATCTCTAAAACTATTAGGAACCACATATTCTTTACAGAATGTTTCTTCAATGAAGTTATGGATCAATACTTCATCGTTAACTATTAGGAACCACATATTCTTCGCAGAATATTTCTCCAATGAAGTTATGGATCAATACTTCATCGTTCATTGTTTTTGGTACTCCTTGGTATCTATGGTGCGTATGATATTGATGCTCCAGGTATAGATTGTGATGTTAAGGTGTGGTATGCGATTGTTGCTGTTGGTGGTGGTACTGTTGGTGCCAGTGATGTTGCTGAAGCTGGTACTTTTTGCACCATATTTTTCAAAGCTACAACTCGGGTACGAAGCTCGTTGACTTATTACTCCGAGATGATTGTCGGTAGGAATGAGCGGATGAATAAGATCTAGAATTCGAGATAGTATATAATCATGACGAGATACTCTGGAAATCAGAGAGAAAATGGTATTTCGAACAGGTTCGCCGGTAAGTGCTTCAGGTTCTTTGCCAAGAGGGCAATAAGGTGGGTGGAAGGGATCGCCTTCTTCTTGTCTCTAATGATTTAGTAGACTACGAACCCATTAGATGAATTGGGGATGGCTGCTTGGTTGATTCATTCTGGTGACACTGCTTTCGGAGCTTAAATGAAACTCCATATCGGAATCCGAGGGACTTGAACTACTGGCGAGTTCCATTTCGTACGATTAAGTAATGGGTTTATCGATATGAAATGATTTCCGGCTATCGGGTGGTATGCTAATTATATAGAATATCTATATATATAGAACAAAATATTTCGTAGATTACGGAGGAATTTACGGAATATGCCAGGCAAAGTTTACATTAACAGATACGCTAAGATATGAATTTTGTCTATACACTTTTCCTGCAATCAATGCAGTAAGATGTGTTTAGACTAAGAATGATAAGCAAGTGATTTCCTAAGAATGATAGCAGGTAATTTTTGACACGAAATGATAAGCAAAACTTTTGACATGCAGACACGGTCGAAGTCCAGACTCACTAATGTATCTAAACAACTATCAGTTAGACACAGTAATGCAAGACCTGGTTCGCTAAGACCACCGCTCTGATACCACCTGTAGTGATAAGTCAACGAGCTTCAATAGTTGGTCCCATTGCGAGGTTCCGACCTCTATATGCCATGAACGTCTCCATGTAATATGAGCAAATGCACAGCGGAAGATTTCTTTCATACCTGAGAATAAACATGCTTTAAAGTGTCAACTAAAAGGTTGGTGAGTTCATAAGTTTATCATAAAACAATAAAATTCATCATTTTGATAGACCACAAGATTTAAATGCTGCATGGTACAAATGGGCCCAAATCCTACACCCACCTGTAATGTACATGCGATATCTTTTAAATACAGTACACCTTTCTCGAGTACGAAATCCATTTTTTATAAATCTTAGTAACCGTACACATATCTCGTGCACAAAAAAAACATACACATAACCTGTGTATAAAATCATTCTCTCGATACATAACATTCACTTTTCATTGCTTTCATAGCTTGGCTTGGTAACCGACCTTAACATATAATGCGCATAATAATATCCCCAAAACAGAGCATCTCATCTGTATAATAATCATATAAACTTTGAAGTACTAAACACCACGCTCACTAGCCCTTCCGTCTAGTGAACATTCTGGGTGGGGGTGTTAAACCCGGTAGCTACCTTTAGGATTCGTGTCAATTAGGCGTGCACTAATTCTCAAAATTAGTGATGTTCCCTAATTCTTAGGTTACCAAGCAATAATAATCAGGGAAAAAATATTCATATTAATTGTGGCAATTATCACGTCCACATAATTCAATGGTGGCAATTATCACGTCCACATAATTCATTCGAGGAATGTTTTGCTTGTGTCTATCTCGTCAAACATTTATAAAAGCATTTCATGTATTCGCAGTTCAAAATGTATTTCAAAAGCATTTAATAAAGCAGTTGTAAAAATAGCGCATGTATTCTCAGTCCCAAAAATGTAAAGAGTAAAAGGGAATCAAATGAACTCACAATACGATATTTTGTATTAAAAATATGCATACGACGGAACTGAACAATGCAAGGTTGGCCTCGGATTCACGAACCTATATCATTTATATATATATATTAACACATATAATCGTAATCGAACAAGTTTAGATATTATTATTAATTTTTATTTCAGTAACTTGTATGTTTCATTGGTAACTATATTAACTATATTTATTTTATATACTTTAGATAAATAACTAGTATTTATTATGAAAATATTAATATTGTTATGTGATATGTTTTAAATATATTCTTATATAGCTATTTGGTAAAATAATATCAATAATAGTAAGTAAAGATTTGTATCTTTTTATAATAATAATAATAATACTAAAAGTAATTAGATTTAGTAATGATACTGCTATTAATAGTTTTGATAATAAAACTAATAATAAGAGTAATGTTAGTAATAATAATTTTAAATAAAAAGATAATAATGATAAGATGAAAATGTTAGTTTACATAAAAATAACATTTTGAATAATAATGGTATTTTTAATAAAAATGATGATTCTAATAGAAATTTTAATAGTCATATTAATAATAATACTATATATTTTAATAATAATAATAATAATGATAATAATATTAACTATACTAATAATCTTATTTCTAATATTGGTAATAATAATAATTACTTAATAACAATCAATAATAAATAATAATAATAATAATAATAATAATAATAATAATAACAATAAAAATTAATAATGAAATAATAATAATAAGAGTATTAGTAATAACTACCTCAAAGGAGTAGCCCTTAAAAAGAAATATGCCCAAGTCCGAGTTTGAACCCGTGACTTCCCGCTAACCCGATGACATCCTTAACCATTATGCTATGTATTTAAATTCTGAAATAACACCCAACGTAAATTGTTTTTAACCTTTACTTCTGTATCCTTCTTCTTCTTTAAAAAAAAAAATGCCCAAGCCTAGGCTCGAACTCAAGACCTCTCATTCACCCGAAACATTACCACACCATCCCTCTATCACTTCTTATCTGTTTTATTATGCAACCCAAATATTTTTAAACCGTGATTTCTTTTCTCCTTCTTCGTAATCATCATTTTTAATCCGATCTATATCACCCTAATCGTGGTCTCAAGGCCCTACAATACTTGGATCTCAGCCTAAGTACATAAAACGGTTTTTAAGGCCCTAAGACAAATTGTAACATGGTGGCCCAACAATCCCTTTTGAAACAAAACGTTTTTCTTAAATTCTGTATCAAATTCTACTCCATTATCTATTATTAATCAAATGGTTTATTAGGTGTAACTTTTGTTTGTAGTGACCCGAACTTTTCCATATTTATATATATTAAATGAAATTGTTATTTACATGATTAAGTGTTTCCAACATGTTAAGTAATCAAACTTGTTAAGACTTAATTAATTAAAATAGGTTTCATATAGACAATTGACCACCCAAGTTGACCGGTGATTCACGAACGTTAAAACTTGTAAAAACTATATGATGACATATATATGATTATATATATAGTTAACATGATATTATGATAAGTAGGTATCTCATTAGGTATTTTAACAATGAGTTATATACATAAAATTGAGTTTATTGAATTAAGAAACTCGAAGCGATATATATAACGATTATCGTTATAACAACGTCTTACTAGATACATATGAATCATATTAAGATATTGATACACTATGTTTAATCATGATAAATGATAAGTAAACATGTCATTAAGTGTATTAACAATGAACTACTTATGTAAACACAAGACTACTAACTTAATGATTTCGAAACGAGACATATATGTAACGATTATCGTTGTAACAACATTTAACTGTATATATATCATACTAAGATATATTAATATATCATAATATCATGATAATGTAATAATTTAACATCTCTTTAGATATAATAAACAATAAGTTAACAACATTTAACAAGATCGTTAACCTAAAGGTTTCAAAACAACATTTACATGTAACGACTAACGATGACTTAACGACTCAGTTAAAATGTATATACATGTAGTGTTTTAATATGTATTCTTAAACTTTTGAAAGACTTCAAGACAGTTATCAAAATACTTCCACTTAACAAAAATGCTTACAATTACATCCTCGTTCAGTTTCATCAACAATTCTACTCGTATGCACCCGTATTCGTACTCGTACAATACACAGCTTTTAGATGTATGTACTATTGGTATATACACTCCAATGATCAGCTCTTAGCAGCCTATGTGAGTCACCTAACACATGTAGGAATCATCATTTGGCAACTAGCATGAAATATCTCATAAAATTACAAAAATATTAGTAATCATTCATGACTTATTTACAAGTAAACAAAATTACACATCCTTTATATCTAATCCATATATCAACGACCAAAAACACCTACAAACACTTTCATTCTTCAATTTTCTTCATCTAATTGATCTCTCTCAAGTTCTATCTTCAAGTTCTAAGTGTTCTTCATAAATTCTATAAGTTCTAGTTTCATAAAATCAAGAATACTTCTAAGTTTGCTAGCTTACTTCCAATCTTGTAAAGTGATCATCTAACCTCAAGAAATCTTTCTTATTTACAGTAATATATCTTTCTAATACAAGGTAATACTCATATTCAAAATTTGATTCAATTTTTATAACTAAAACAATCTTATTTCGAGTGGAAATCTTACTTTAACTTGTTTTCGAGTCATGATTCTGCTTCAAGAACTTTCAAGCCATCCAAGGATCCTTTGAAGCTAGATCTATTTTTATCATTTCCAGTAGGTTTACCTACTAAAATTAAGGTAGTAATGATGTTCATAACATCATTCGATTCATACATATAAAACTATCTTATTCGAAGATTTAAACTTGTAATCACTAGAACATAGTTTAGTTAATTCTAAACTTGTTCGCAAATAAAGTTAATCCTTATAACTTGACTTTTAAAATCAACTAAACACATGTTCTATATCTATATGATATGCTAACTTAATGAATTAAAAACTGGAAACACGAAAAACACCGTAAAACCGGACATACGCCGTCGTAGTAACACCGCAGGCTGTTTTGAGTTTGATAATTAAAAACTATGATAAAATTTGATTTAAATGTTGTTCTTCTGGGAAAATGATTTTTCTTATGAACATGAAACAATATCCAAAAATCATGGTTAAACTCAAAGTGAAAGTATGTTTTTCAAAATGGTCATCAAGACGTCGTTCTTTCGACTGAAATGACTACCTCTTACAAAAATGACTTGTAACTTATATTTCCGACTATAAACCTATACGTTTTCTGTTTATATTCATAAAATTGAGTTCAATATGAAACCATAGCAATTTGATTCACTCAAAACGGATTTAAAATGAAGAAGTTATGGGTAAAAGAAGATTGGATATTTTTTTATTGTTGTAGCTACGGGAAATATTGTAACAATTCTATACAAATCATATCCTAGCTAACTTATATTGTATTATACATGTATTCTAATATATTATGTAATCTTGGAATACCATAGACACGAATACAATGTTTTGACATATCATATCGACCCATCTATATATATATTTCGGAATAACCATAGACACTCTATATGCAGTAATGTTAGAGTTAGCTATACAGGGTTGAGGTTGATTCCAAAATATTATACACTTTGAGTTGTGATCTAGCCTGAGACTTGTATACACGAGGTCGTGGATTGATTTGAGATATTATATATTGCTTTATTTCTGTACATCTAACTGTGGACAACTAGTTGTAGGTTACTAACGAGGACAGCTGACTTTATAAACTTAAAATAGTAAAATGTATTAAAAATGTTGTAAATATATTTTGAACATACTTTGATATATATGTACGTATTTATTATAGGTTCGTGAATCGACCAGTGGCCAAGTCTTACTTCCCGACGAAGTAAATCTGTGAAAGTGAGTTATAGTCCCACTTTTAAAATCTAATATTTTTTGGGATGAGAATACATGCAGCTTTTTAAATGTTTTACAAAATATACACAAGTACAAGAAACTACTTTCTATGGTTAAACGATCGAAGCCGAATATGCCCCTTTTTACTTGGTAACCTAAGAATTAGTAAACCAGTCTACTAATTGACGCGAATCCTAAAGATAGATCTATTGGGCTCAACAAACCCCATCTGTTGTAGCGGATGCTTTAGTACTTCGAGTTTTTATATCATGTCCGATGGATGTCCCGGAATGATGGGGATATTCTTATATGCATCTTGTTAATGTCGGTTACCAGGTGTTCACCATATGAATGATTTTTATCTCTATGTATGGGATGTATATTGAAATATGAAATCTTGTGGTCTATTATTATGATTTGATAATATATCGATTAAACCTATAACTCACCAACATTTTTGTTGACGTTTTAAGCATGTTTATTCTCAGGTGATTATTAAGAGCTTCCGCTGTTGCATACTAAAATAAGGACAAGATTTGGAGTCCATGCTTGTATGATATTATGTAAAAACTGCATTCAAGAAACTTATTTTTGATGTAATATATTCTTATTGTAAACCATTATGTAATGGTCGTCGGTATATTTTAGATTATCATTATTTGATAATCTACTTAATGCTTTTTAAACCTTTATCGATAAAATAAAGGTTATTCTCAGGTGTTTTAAAAACGTCTCATATGAATGCAGTCTTTGAAAAACGAAATCTATTAATATGGAATGTTTATAATCAATATGAACGGGACATTTCATTGTTGTCCACTAAGACAATTTGAAACGCGTAATATCAGAAAAAAAAATCACGATGATTCTTCTCATTGTTTACCATTTATCTCCCTTCATTACTATGCCCTCACCCACGGTTTTTAAAAAAATATAACAAGACTTCTCGCTTCCTTTTTGTCGGCCAACAAATCAATCCTTTATTCCATATGCTTTAATGATATGCGATGCATCATGTATATAATATATACTAGTTGTCAATTATAAAATATAAACGAAATCTCCACCTCACTTTTCGTTATTTTGCTCGTCAGACGAATGAAAGAAAATACAATAAACAGCCGCATGAGTTATATTTTGATGATATAATTCAAGCTAGAACCAGTGGGTTAGCGTAGTTGTTTGAATAGTAAGGTGGTTAAAAGGTGACGGGTTGCCAAGGTGGTTTCGAAAGGTAGTGGATATTGATGGGTTTATGGTGTGGAAAGGTGGTGGTGTTTGATTGATCATGATTAGAAGAGAAACAGAAGAAGTAAGCAAACAGTTGGCAAGGTGGTCGTGTGGTTTGATTTTCGAACAAGCATCATAGTGGAAGGTGGCAGTTCATTAATGATTAAATGGTGGAGATCATATAGCAAAAAAATATCGTGGTGCTTTCGACTACTAGTAATTTATGAGGAGTCTCATGGCCAAGGTGGTGGTGTTTCATGATACAACGAAAAGGGTATCGGCTCTTGGTGGCTCAAGGTTTGTAGAGGGTGACGATGGGAGACCGTTGTGATGGTGGCCAAGAGTTAAGGATGGTTGAGTTCAAAAGAAAAAAAATGATGCAGAAATCAAGATAAGTTTTGGTTTGTGTTGATAGTAATAGTTATAGAAGATGCTGGAAAATCGATTAATACTTCAACAACTGAGATGTTGTAATGTTATTATATAGAGAAGATGTATCTATCGTCCTTTGATTCTCACGGACAAGAACAAGAAACAAAAATTAAAAAGGTTTGATCATGATTGAAAACAGATTCGTACGATTTATGAATTTAATATCTAACTTATTTTTTTTTGTATCTCTGAATGGAGATCAATTGGTAATCAATTTGGAGACAGAAAATTATTCTATCGGGAAGAAAACAAATAAGAAAAGATAACATTGACATTGATCTTCAACGGATTTTGGCTTGTATCTGTGAATGGAGATTGGTATGAATCAGATATAGTACGAGTCATGAGCAGGAAATGAAGAATTTTGTAAAAATTGATTGTGATGGGAAACAGTTGTATGTAAGTAAAAATGTAAATATATATATATATATATATATATATATATATATATATATATATATACATATACATATATATATATATATATATATATATATATATATATACATATACAGTTATATATAAATATATATATATATATATATATATATATATATATTTATATATAACTGTATTTTGTATATGTATTTATATATATATATATATATATATATATATATATATATATATATATATATATATATATATATATATATATATATATATATGTTTAGATTTAGTTAATATTAATAATTATCATTGTATTAATGATAATAATATTATTTATATTAATAATAATAAAAAATACTAATATTAATAACAATAATAATAGAAATAACAATAGTTTTAATATAAAACCGATAATAATAGTAATATTATTGTTTATAACATTAAATATGAAAATTTATATATTTCAAATAAAAATACAAATAATAATTTTTAATAATACTGATATTAATATTAATAATAATACTAATTGTACTAATTCTAATATTATTAATGATAATAATAATATTAGTAATAACAATACTATAACATTTTGTATATATATCAAATTTATATATACGTATATATATTTTATATAATAATATTAATGATACACTATTAATATTAATATTAATATTAATATTAATAATAATGAAAGTAATGAATATAATATTAATATAACATTTATATTCAAACTCGTAATACAATTTTATAATTTTATCTTGTTTAGTAATTAATATATTGAATCTTTAATTGTTATTGATTACAATATATAATATTATATGTATATATATATATATATATACATTTATTAAAAAAATAATTGTTCGTGAATCGTTGGGAATAGTCGAAGGTCAACTGAATCCATATAAACAGTTCAAAAATTTTGAGACTCAACCTATCAGACTTTGTTTATCGTGTCAAAGATATTAAATCGTATCGAAAGTTTGACTTAAAAATTGGTCAAAATTTTCCGGGTCGTCACAGTAGGGGAGACCTCAACCGTCTGTTGAGTTTCTGAACAATCATTTCTCAGTACATATACAGTGATAAGTAGGTGACTACTCTCAACCGCTATAAATCTTTCCATGATTTCCTCATCATGATATTTACACTTTGTTAGTGTGATCATCTCTATCTAGAATTAGTCCAATAAAGTCTACTAACACATTATCAGTAATCCTGTATTACTCGTTGTTCACAACTTACATGTCAGTTCAGTATTGCAATCATTTTCCCATAACATAGAATAAGCAACTCATTTTCAGGTTTTTCAATTTTTATGGATTTTCCATTTTTCATTTTTTATTTGTTTTTCTGGTTTTTCCGATTTTTGTGACTTTTTGATTTTCTCTGTACAAAAGCATAAAACTATCTAAAAACATAAGCAAACATGCAGAAATATCATCAAATACTAACCTATCATGCAAAATGAACGCAAACATGCAAATGATCTACAATCTACTATGCAAAGCTACACATATTATACAAGAAGTTTCAAGTTCTTCACAACTCAGTATCTTGGTTAGGTTCCTCTGTGTTAGGAACCTCAGTTTCAGGAACCACCTCAGTAAGCAGTTTAATACCTATTTCCTTTAATAGAAAATCAAAGCGTGGTTTATCAAAAGCTTTTGTGAAGAGATCAGCCCTTTGGGCTGTAGTGTCTATGTGCACTACATCTATCAGCTTTTTCTCATAACAATCTCTAATGAAATGGTATTTAATCCCTATATGTTTCATTTTAGAAAGATTTACAAGATTTTTAGTGACAGCTATGGCAGCAGTATTATCAACATAAATAGGAGTGTTAGAAATTTGCAAACCGTAGTCACGTAGTTGCTGTTGAATCCAGATGACCTGAGATGTACAGATGGCTGCGGCAATGTATTCTGCTTCACAAGTGGACTGAGCCACTGCTGTCTGCTTCTTACACTGCCAGGTAACTAGTTTGCATCCCAGAAATTGACAACCCCCTGATGTTGACTTAAAATATTTCTTACAACCTCCATAGTCAGAATCACTATACGCTGTGAGATCAAAACCATCCTCACACGGATACCATAACCCTAAGCTCGGTGTATCTTTCAAATACCTCAGAATCTTCTTAACCACTAACATATGATGAACATTAGGATTCGCCTGATAACGGGAACACAGACAAACCACAAACATGATATCTGGTCGAGAAGCTGTAAGATACATTAGAGAGCCTATGATTGCCCTGTATAACGTTTGGTCCACTGATGCACCTTCACAATCAGGTGATATCCCATGATTCACAGACAATGGAGTCTTAGCTGGTCTTTCTGCTTCCATTTGAAACCTCTTCAGAATATCAGCAACATACTTGGTTTGATGCAAAAAGATGCCTTTATCCGTCTGAGCTACCTGCAGACCTAAGAAAAACTTTATTGTTCCCATTGAACTCATTTTGAACTTCTGATGCATGACCTTTTCAAACTCATCAACCATTCCCTGATCTGTCGACTCGAAGATAATATCATCAACATAAACCTGCACTAACATAAGATGTTGTCCCTTCTTCTTGATGAAAAGTGTTTGATCAATGACACCTCTCCTAAAACCATTTTCAAGCATATAGTTGGACAACGTTGCATACCATGCTCTCGGAGCTTGGTGAAGACCATAAAGTGCCTTTTCAAGTCGATAAACCTTTTCTGGGAAATACGGGTCTTCGAAACTGGGTGGTTGTTCAACAAACACTCTTTCATTGATCTCTCCGTACAAAAATGTACTTTTAACATCCATGTGAAAAACTTTAAATCCCATGAAGGATGCAAAGGCCAAGAAAATCCTAATAGCATCCAGTCTCGCAACCGGAGTAAATACCTCATCATAGTCAATTACAGGGATCTGTTGATATTCCTTCACCACCAATCTAGCTTTGTTCCTGATAACAATACCCTATTCATCCTTCTTATTTTTCAAAACACATCGAAGACCATAGGGCACACAACCATGTGGTGGATTGACTAGCTTCCAAACCTTTAAATGTTTAAATTGTAACAGCTCCTCTTGCATTGCACTAACCCACTCGTCATACTTCAATGCCTCATAAGCATCTTTAGGTTCGATTTGACACACATAACATGTAACGACCCGGATTTTCTGCTAATATATTGAAGATTAATATTTATATAATTAATGTTTCCAACATGTTAAGCAATCAAACTCATTAAGAATTGGTTATTTGCAATGAATTTTATACAAACGTTTGGCCACCCAGTTTGTCTGACGATTCACGAACGTCATAAATTGAAATAATTATATAATGATGTATATATGGATATATATATACTTATGATTTGTTAAAATGATATTTAAGTATCTCATTATATATAGTAACAATTGGTTATATACATAAAATGAGATTACTAACTTAAAGACTTCAAGACTATATACATATATATAACGATTAACGTTGTAATAACTTCTAAATTAAAATGTATGTATATGTATTGTATTAATATGTATTAATACACATTTGAAAGACTTAATAATATATATATCAATATATTTATACTCAATAAAGATAGCTATACTCATTTTCTCATTCAATTTTTATCAAGAATCATATTCGTATTCATACGGTATTTATACCCGTATCATACCCAGCTTCTATATGAATTTACAATGGGTATATACATACCAAATCATTGATCTTAGCAGACCTCAATCAGTTGTGAGACATGTATAAACATGATGTAGACTTGTGGGAACCATGGCTTGGAAACTAGTATGACTAAATGCATAAAATTACAAACATGGAGTCATGTTGTTGCCCCCATTTTGATGCCAACATGTAGGATAAATAACCATCCATTTCATTCCAATTAACTACATAATTTTACTCTCTAAACACATACTCAAACACTCTCTCAAACCTCCATTCAATTCAGCAAGTATTGGTCTCATAATCCAAGTTATAATCATCATAACAAAGCTTGATCAAGAACACTTCAAGAATTCCAAGCCATCAAGGGTATCTTTGAACTCAAGATATTCTCCTTATTTCTCCATCAACTTTACTCATTTAATTTGAGGTAGTAACCTTATTCATAATCTTATTCGATTCGTATTCATATAGCTATCTTATTTTGAGTTATAACTAATAACAACAAGAACATAGTTTAGATTATTTCTAAACTTGTTTGCAAATAAACTTAATCCTTCTAACTTGACTTTTAAAACACTTCAACATATGTATTATGACAGTATGTCAAGCTAACATAAGGATATAAAACTTGTAAACACGAAGAACACCTTAAAATCGAATATACGCCGTCTTAGTCGAATTGGGCTGTTTTGGGTTTGATTTTAAAAACCTATCTTAAACTTTGAATTAAAATATTTCCTTTGGTAAAAAATCTTATTTTATATGGATATGAAATATATCCAAAATCCATGGTTAAACTCTAATTGGAAGTATGTTTTACAAAAGAGTCATCAAGATGTCGTTCTTAAGACGGATATGACTATCTTCTTGTATTTGATACCTAAGCTGTATTTTCGACTATAAACATATACTTTTTATGTTTAGATTAATAAATAATGGTTCGATACAAAACCATGGCAAGTCGAATCACTCAAAACGGATTTGTAACGAAGAAATTATGGGTAAAATAAAATTGGATATTTTTGTTTGTTTTTAGCTACGGTTTTGATTAATAAAAATGGATGCTAACCTTATCCTAGCTAACTTACCTTGTATCCTACATGTATTTATACATGTCTTGTTCCCGAACTTATGGAAATACAATTTATAATAGTCATGATTAAGTTCTACGACAATATATTATAGTCTTAATAAAGATCGTAAGGCACCATATATATATATATATATATATATATATATATATATATATATATATATATATATATATATATATATATATATGACTTGATCACCGTGGATTCGTATACAAAGTTTTGACATATCATTTTGACTTCTTCTATATATATTATTGGAACGAACTATTAGACACCATTGGCAGTAATCTCGAGTTAGCTGTGGGTCGAAGTGGATTCCAAAATATTATATACTTTGAGTTGTGATCGAGCCTGAGACATGTATACAATGGGTCGCGGATTGCTTCAGACAATATACATATTATGTGTCTTATTATATTAAGACAATATATTATAGTGTTAGTGAATTCTAACACAATATACGCATTTATATATATATATATATATATATATATATATATATATATATATATATATATATATATATATATATATATATATATATATATATATATTATACTGTTAGACTATTGCACTATTGGACTACGAACGTTAGACTACTAACAATGGACAATTAAAATTATCACAAGTATCATAAGTATGGAATATTAATTATATATATATAAATATATCTTGACACAAAAATATTATTATTAGGTTCGTGAATTTGTCAAAAGGCCGTGTCTTATCACCATCTATTCAGAAATCATCACAAGTGAGTTATAGTCCCATTTTTACTATCTAAATTATTTTGGGATGAGAATACATGCAAAATTTATAAATGTTTTACAAAATAAGCACAAGTTCATGGAACTACATTCTACGATTGTTTTGTTATACCGGATATCTGTACTTATTATTATTATACTTGGTAACCTAAGAATTAGTGAAAAACACTAATTGACGCGAATCCTAAAGGTAGATCTACGGGCACCAACCACCCCCATTTTCGAATAGTGGAAATGCTTTAGTACTTCGAAGGCTTCTTGTCATACGTTTGAATAGTGGAATGTATGATGCCAGATATCTTAAGAGCTCTATGTTAAGGTCGGTTACCAGGCGACTCATCGTATGAATGATTTTTGCAGTTGTAATGATCCTGCGCATTTAATTAAATGAAATCTTGTGGCTTATTAAATGTTATGATTATTATATAGAAATTAAACCTATGACTCACCAACATTTTGTTGACGTTTTAAGCATGTTTATTCTCAGGTGAATATTAAAAATGCTTCCGCTGTCGTATGCCAACCCAAGGTTAAGATTTGGAGTCGGCATAATTGTTTATATTGTTTAAACTTGCATTCGGAGTATTTGTTGTAATATATTTGATCATATTGTAATGGGTTGTGAAAAAACTTATTTATTTGAGGAGATTGTCTTTGATAGACAATCTAAATTATGTCATTAAGACCTTTATTCAATAATAAAGGTTATGGTTGTTTTTTTTTAAAACGAATGCAAGATTTGAAAAACGTCTCATATAGAGGTCAAAACCTCGCAAAGAAACCAATTAATATGAAATGTTTATAATTAATATGAACGGGGAATTTCAGTTGGTATCCGAGCGTTGATCTTAGAGAATCAGAAATTTTTTCATTAGTGTGTCTAACTAATTTTTGATGCATTAGTGAGCCTGAACTTCGACCGTAATTTTTTTTAAAATGATTGCTTAATATAATTGTTGGAAACATAAGATTATTAACATATAAATATTATAAGATATATCATTCTCTTAACGTGCCTGCTATTATGTGATAGATGACTTCATCCAATCATATAAGCATCTCTAGTGATTCAGATTTCATTTACTTATCAAGTGATTCGGAGGCTGAGTCAAAGCATACGACTTATGAACCAACAGAAAAGTTAACTTTTGGTGCTACCATTAAAGTGGAAAATTGTTGGGAAAATTAGGAAGATTCACAATTGCTAGAAGAGGTTCCGGAAGAGGATCCGGAAGAAGATCCAGAGGAGGAACCCGAAGAAAAGGATCCTGAAGAAGTTGTGAAAATTACCGAACCACAACGTGATTTGGGAAAATCTTTGGCTGTTATACCCGATCCCAAACCCGATGAACCTATTATGACCCAAAATGTTTGTGATCATCCACCTGAACCACCTAAGAGACCAGTTTATAAAATGACCGCTCGTATAACGACTGTTGGTTTTGCTCCCAAACAATTAGCCGAAAGAACCAATTGGGAGGAATTGGAAAAAGAACTATCCAAACGAAAATCCACACGTTTGGCCGAGAAAGAAACAACGTCAACATCTAAGAAATCTCGCCGTTTTTTAACCATCGGCAGCTATCCTGTATTCCATGCATTGTATAATATGTATTATATTGTGTGTTTAAGTTTGTAAGAAAATCCGCAATGTAATTTTCCTTATGATTGTATAATAATAAGAATAAGCATGGAAGGTTTATTATTATTATTACAACTTATTATTACGTAGTAACAGAATAACTTACCATAATTTTTCATATTAAAATTTTAGTAGTTAATTTGTGTGTTAGCTGCGAAGTATGAACATTATTATAGTTATAAAACGCTAATATGAAGAAAAGGCTTTTATAATAATAAGTTCATATTAAGCTACAAAATACTTTTTGGCTACTTCTAAAAATTCTATATGATTAACTCATTCGGCTATTTTTGAAGGAAATGGCTCCTCCAGCTACTAGACAATAACAATTGAACACAGAAGAACTTCAATCTTTCACTACAAATATGGCTGCAGTGGTGAATGCAATGAACAATAATAACCAATCGGGTTCCAGCAGTGGAGGAAACAATGACAACCGGGTAGGATGTTCCTACAAAGCTTTTATGGCCTGCAAACCCAATGAGTTTGAAGGAACTGAAGGACCCGTTGGACTAAAGCGGTGGACAGAGAAGGTTGAAGCCGTGTTCGCAATCAGCAACTGTGCAGAAGAGGATAAAGTTAAGTATGCCACACATACTTTCAGGGGTACTGCTTTGACATGGTGGAATACCTACATGGATTACGTAGGACAGAATACCGCCTACGCACTTCCATGGTCCGCTTTCAAGCACATGATGACGGAAGAGTACCGCCCCAGAACCGAAATCAACAAGCTCAAGGAAGAGCTTAAAGCACTGACAACCCAAGGGTTAGACGTCATTACCTACGAGCGACGTTTCAACGAACTGGTTTTAATGTGTCCTGGAGTATTTGAGGATGAAGAGGCAAAAACTGAAGCGTTCATAAATGGGTTGCCGGAACGAATCCAAGAGCATGTAGGTGCTAACGACCCTGCAACAATGCAAAAAGCGAGTCGTATAGCCCACAAATTGATATGCCAAATTACAGGAAGGATAAACAAAGAGGCGGCCGAGGAGGCCATAATGGAACAGGGGAAAAGAAAGTGGGAGGAAAGCGGTGATCAGGGTCACCAGTACAACAACAACAATCAAAACAACAATTACAACAACAATCGCAACCACCCCAACAACAACAATAATCGCAACAACAACCGCAACAATAACCGCAACAACCATCCCAATAATAATAACAACAACAACAATCCCAATCACAACAATAACAACAACAAACGTCTCAACAACAATAACCCTAACAACAACAACAACGACAACAAAAAGCAAAGGACTATATGCCCAAGGTGTGATACGTTTCATTCGGAATGGTTTTGTAGAGAATTATATACCAAGTGCAATAGGAATAGCCATATTGCGGCAAAGTGTGAAGTCTACGGACCAAATAGAAACAGAGGAGCAAATAATACCGGAACAAATAATAACGGCGTTGTTTGCTAAGGATGTGGAAAACCGGGCCATACCATAAACCAGTGCCTGAATGGAAATAGGCAAGGCCATGGGAGAGCTTTCAACATTAATGGGGAGAAAGCACAGGAAGACCCGGAACTTGTTACGAGTATGTTTCTTATCAACAATATATCTGCTTATGTTTTATTTGATTCGGGTGCCGATAGAAGTTATATGAGTAGAGAATTTTGTGCCAAATTAAATTGCCCGTTAACGCCTTTGGATAAAAAGTGTATAGTTGAAGTAGCAAACGGTAAACTAATTAAGGTTGATAAAATTTGCCGAAATCGAAAAATTAGTTTAGTTAGCGAAACGTTTGCAAATGATTTAATACCGGTGGAATTGGGAAGCTTCGACGTAATTATTGGAATGGACTGGATGTCCAAGGTGAAAGCCGAAGTTGTTTGTCATGAGAAGGCGATTCGCATTCCGAGAGAAAACGGGTTACCCTTAATGGTGTACGGAGAAAAGGGTAATACCAAATTAAATCTTATTAGTAGTTTGAAGGCGCGCAAACTAATAAGAAAAGGTTGCTATGCCATACTAGCACACATCGAGAAGGTTGAAAAAGAAGAAAAGAAAATCGATGACGTTCCTGTTGCAAGAGAATTTCCTGAGGTGTTTCCGGACGAATTACCGGGACTACCTCCACACCGATCCATTGAATTCCAAATAGATCTTGTACCAGGAGCCGCACCAATAGCTCATGCTCCATATAGACTTGTGCCCACCGAAATGAAAGAATTACAAAGTCAGCTACTAGAATTATTAGAACGTGGTTTTATCCGACCGAGTACATCACCATGGGGAGCTCCAATTTTGTTCGTTAAAAAGAAAGATGGGTCTTTTCGCATGTGTATCGATTACCGTGAGCTGAACAAAGTAACCATCAAAAACCGATACCCTTTACCTCGAATCGACGACCTATTTGATCAACTCCAAGGTTCGAGCGTATACTCCAAAATCGACTTAAGGTCGGGTTATCATCAACTGAGGGTTAAAGAAGCTGATATACTATAAACAGCCTTCAGAACTCGTTATGGCCACTACGAATTCATGGTTATGCCATTCAGTTTAACCAATGCACCCGCAGTTTTCATGGATCTCATGCACCGAGTATGTAGTCCATATTTAGATAAGTTTGTTATTGTCTTTATTGATGACATTCTTATCTATTCGAAGAATAACCAAGAACACGAACACCACTTGAGACTTGTGTTAGAGTTGTTAAGAAAAGAACAACTTTATATAAAATTCTCTAAGTGCGCTTTTTAGTTAAATGAAGTACAATTTCTTGGCCACGTAGTCAGTAGTAATGGAATCAAAGTTGATCCCGCCAAGATTGAAGCCATCAAAAATTGGGAGACCCCGAAAACTCCAACGAAAATACGTCAATTTTTGGGTCTAGCCGGTTATTATAGGAGATTTATTCAAGATTTCTCCCGTGTAGCCAAACCTTTAACTGCCTTGACACATAAGGGGAAGAAGTATGAATGGACTTCCGAACAAGAGGGTGCCTTCCAATTGTTGAAAAAGAAGTTGACTACGGCACCTATTTTATCGTTACCTGATGGAATGGAAGATTTTGCTATTTAATGCGACGCATCAAGAATGGGTTTTGGGTGTGTTCTTATGCAACAGAAGAAGGTGATTGCATATGCTTCTCGACAACTCAAAATTCATGAACAAAACTACACCACACATGATCTGGAATTGGGCGCCGTTGTTTTTGCATTAAAGATGTGGAGACATTATCTGTATGGGGTCAAGTTTATCATATACACCGACCACAAAAGTCTCCAACATATTTTAAATCAAAAGCAACTAAACATGAGGCAGCGTAGATGGGTTGAGCTGCTAAATGATTATGATTGTGAAAACCGTTACCACCCAGGAAAAGCGAATGTGGTAGCCGATGCCTTGAGTCGAAAGGAAAGAGAACCTATTCGAGTAAAAGCTATGAACATGATTATTCATACTAATCTTACTACTCGAATAAAAGAGGCACAACAGGAGGTTTTGAAGGAAGGAATTTTTGAAAAGGAAATACCCAAAGGATTAGTAAAACAGCTTAATATTCGAGAAGACGAAATCAGGTATTTAGCTGAAAGAATTTGGGTACCAAAGAATGGGAATTTGAGGAAAGTGGTACTAGATGAAGCACATAAAACCAGATATTCAATACATCCCGGAGCAGGGAAAATGTACCAAGACCTCAAGAGAAACTTTTGGTGTCCAGGATTGAAGGCCGATATAGCCACATATGTAGGAGCATGTTTGACTTGTTCTAAAGTCAAAGCTGAACATCAAAAACCATCGGGTCTACTCCAACAACCTGAAATCCCAGAATGGAAATGGGAAAACATTACCATAGATATCATTGCTAAGTTACCGAGAACCGCGGGTGGTTATGATATGATTTGGGTAATAGTTGATCGTCTTACTAATTCAGCACACTTTCTGCCAATAAAAGAAGAGGATGGTATAGAGAAATTAGCACGATTATACCTGAAAGAAGTTGTTTCTAGACAGGGTATACCAATCTCTATTATCTCTAATCGTGATAGTAGATTTACTTCCAGATTCTGGCAGGCATTACACGAAGCGTTGGGAACTCGTCTAGATTTAAGTACTTCCTATCACCCACAAACTGATGGGCAGAGTGAAAGGACGATTCAGACACTTGAAGACATGCTACGAGCATGTGTTATTGATTTTGGAAGCAGTTGGGATCGACATCTACCATTAGCTGAGTTTTAATACAAAAACAGCTATCATTCTAGTATTGAGGCGGCACCATTCGAGGCACTTTATGGAAGGAAGTGCAGGTCTCTGATTTGTTGGAGTGATGTGGGGGATAAACAGATTATAGGTCCGGAAATTATCCAAGAAACCACCGATAAAATCATTCAGATCCAGCAACGATTGAAAACAGCCCGGAGTCGACAAAAGTGCTATGCGGATGTTAGAAGAAAACCTTTAGAGTTTGAGGAAGGTGATATGGTTATGCTTAAGGTATCACCTTGGAAAGGTGTTATTAGTTTTGGAAAGCGGGGGAAATTTTAACGACCCGTCAAACTATACTTGACGACCATCGTTATCTTGGTCCCACAGCTTGATCATAAGTCTATATGAATTTGATAAATAATCTTGCATTCTTTATTTAAAAATGATTTCCCATAAAGGAAACCTTCCAAGATATGTAAGTTTAGAAAAACCATACATTATTACTTAACCCAAAAGTTGACCAAAACAAAGTCAACTACATCAACTATTAAATGTATCAAAATAGAATGCAAGTTAATGTTTAACAAAAGCTGCCATCATAATTATGCAGACTCTCTAAGCACAGCGGAAACAATCAATCATGAACCTGAGAATAAAACATGCGAGTAACTGTCAACAAAAATGTTGAGTGAATTATTATAGGTTTAATATTGCAAACAGTTTTAATGTAAACCATAAAAATTTATGTTTGAAAACATAAAAACTCCTTTTTGGACCACAAAATTATATGCTAGAAAACATATAAAAACATTATTCCATTTTCCGTCAGCCACCTGGTAACCACTTAACCATTTATTTACCCTTGCCAAACACAATAAATAATATACACCGAACAAGTGTATCTTCAACTAAATACGAAGTACTAAACATTCCGATTATAAATTGCTAGCGCGACTAGCTTGAAATTGGGTTGTCAAACCCGATAGATCTATCCGTAGGATTCGCGTTCACCAGTAGAAACCAGTGATTACAGTTACCAGACTAGGGAATATTTTTGTTCAACTCACAATGAATAATTTAAACCAACCTCCACTTGAGTCCAAAATATAAAATAAATTGCATGTATTCTCATCCCAAAAGATTTAAATAGAAAAAGGGGACTATAACTCACCTTAATAGCAAACGAAGTAACCACACAAATAAGCGAACAGCAAATGAAGTAAAGTAATCAGGAATGATCACAACGCCGACCTATAAATAAAGCAGGTCGATATAAATAACTAACTTAGGTCAAGTCTTAGTATGATAGCTATTGTACATGTTGCAAGTAGACATAGAACAATACTCAACATGTATCGGTTTGATCGGAACAGCGTACGGACACACACTTTCTATTTTTAGAAAGTTTCTATTTTTAGCAGGTTTTCATTTTTGGAAAGTTTCTATTTTAGGAAAGTTTCTATTTTTGGAAAGTTTCCAAATTTAGAAAGTTTCCATATTTAGAAAGTTTCTATTTTTAGAAAGTTTTTAAGTTAGGAAAGTTTCCTTAATTAGAAAGTCAACAAAAGTCAACTAAAAGTCAAAGTCAACAAAAAGTCAACTTAAAAGTCAACCTTAGTCAAACATAGTCTACATTAATTTTAAAAGTGTAAGTTGTAATAATAATATAAGTTATAATGTTAATTAAAGTTAAATATGTATAATTATGTCATAACATAAGTTTAATTAAATTAAAATGAATTATTAAAGTTAACATAAGTTTAAATGATATAATTAATATAACATAAGTATTTAATTAACTAATTAAATATTAGTCATAATATAAGTATTATTAATTAATAATAAATTTTAAATCATATCATAAGTATTATTAATTAATAATGAATTATTAATCATATCATAAGATTCTAATTATAATTATTAAATCTTAAGTATTTAATAATTAAATTATAATTAAATAATGACTAAGTCTTATAATAATTAAATAATTAATTAATCCTTATTATAAGTCTTTTAATAATAATCTCATAACATAAGTTTAATACTTATCATAAGTATTTTTCATTAATAATAAAGGTATTATTAATCATAAGTTTAATTAAAAGTTTGATAAAATCATAATTAATTAATAAATGATATAATAAACATGTATATCATAAGTCTTAAATTAAAATAATTTCTTTTTATAACATAAGTAATTTATTAATAATGAAATTCATTATTTATATCATATGTCATAATTAATAACCATAAGTTTTAATTAAAAGTTCACCGGGTCATAACTTGAGCCCCGAGAATCGGTTTTCGGCGAGTCTTATATATATCTTTGCCTAACTAACCCACCCGACACATTAGTGTGCTCAATAACACCCCCAAGAACAGCAAACAAGTCGTGACTTACAGCCATAAATCAACTTGTAGCTTTAATCCGTTCAAAAACATGTTTTAGTCATACCGGGTGATCTGTGGCTCGGATTTCGATGACCCGAACATGAAAGTTCATCCCATCATCAATCCTAACACACTAGTACACCCTAAAGACTCCAAAGATGATCAAAAAGTCGGACCATACCTGTACCAATTCGTTTTCACAATTTAATTTCAATAAAACACCATTTTAATCATATCTAGAGCTCCGGGAATCGAAATGACATAAATCCGGAGTCTAAAATTAATGTCTTGATGAGAGGAACTCATCTAAATACTTTAATTTCACTTTTATATCAGTTATATATATAGAGAAAATAACAATCAAACCGCTGTCTCAAAACAATCAAACCGAAAACATGAATTAACGAGCACTTCTGCGCATACAATCAACAATACGATAACATATAATCATCATACTACTAATATAACATATAAAATCAGTAAAAATAAATGAAAAATTTGAAAAGCTAGGGTTAGGGTTTATACCCTAATCAAGAATCAAATGGTATGAATGTGTAGAGGAGATCGAGAGGAACGCGTTTATGCAATTGATTTGATGATCCAAGCACTTGATTGAAAGAAGATGATGATGATATATGGCTCATGGGGGACATTCAAAAAGGGAGGATAAAGAGATAAAAGAAAAAAAATGAAGCTAGGTTAAAAATGAGAAGCATTTTGGTGATTTTGATCAATTTAATCCTATGTTTGAAAATTTGACAACCTAACCTCCTCCCCTTTGAAATTTTCAGCTGAAATAGGTAGGGTGGGCTCCACTTGTGGGCCAAATTGATGCTAAGAGTATTTGCTTGTGGCCCGAATGCCCGAACGAAGCCCGAAATGCGAAAACACCGCTACGCGATTAAATATTCGGAGAGATAACGCGTACGCGACAAATAAAATATATAAACACCATATATATTCATATGACATCAAAATATCATATTTAAAATAATTTGGATTTAAAAATCCCAAAAGTTTGACCGTTGGTTTGAAAACCGAAATGATTCGCCGGATAGAAATCCTCGACACGTAGAAACGTATAACTTAAAATATGAATATAAATATTCACATAACACATAATAATTAATATATTATTACAAAAATAATATTATAGGTCATAGAAATGACGTGGCATGAATAACAATTAACGGTCGTTAAATAATTAGCGGCAAAAGATAACAAAAAAAGTAGGGTCGTTACAGTACCTTCCCGTTACAGAAATTTCGTCCCGAAATTTAAGCAGGTGCAGGGGTTGACTCGGCATCTGAGAACAAATGCGGGTACTTCTGCCTCATCCGATCTTCACGCTCCCAAGTGAACTCGGGACCGCATCTGGCATTCCATCTGACTCGAACAATAGGAATTCTATTCTGCTTGAGAGTCTTAACCTCTCGATCCATAATTTCGATAGGTTCCTCAATAAAATGTAGTTGCTTATCAACATGAAGCTCCTAAAGATGAATAGTCTTATCGGCCTCGGCCAAACACTTCTTTAAATTCGATACATGAAAAAAACGTCATGAACAACACTGAGTTCTTGTGGCAATTTCAAACGATAAGCCACAGGTCCAACTCTCTCAATAATTTCAAAAGGTCCAACAAATCGAGGATTCAACTTTCCCCTCTTACCGAAACGTATCACACCTTTCCAAGGTGATACTTTCAACATAACATGATTACCGACCTGAAATTCAATATCGTTCCTTCTCTTATTGGCATAACACTTTTGCCGACTTCTGGCGGTTCTCAATCTTTCCTTAATCTGTACGATCTTCTCGGTAGTCTTATGAATAATTTCTGGACCTGTGAGTTGAGCATCCCCAACCTCATTCCAACAGACAGGAGACCTACACTTTCTACCATACAGAGCTTCAAACGGTGCGGCTTTAATCCCTGCATAATAACAGTTGTTATAAGAAAAATTCAGCTAACAGAAAATATCTATGCCACCCATTACTAAAATCAATAACACACGCTCGTAACATGTCTTCTAACGTTTGAATGGTCCTTTCACTCTGACCATCCGTCTGGGGAAGATAAGCGGTGCCCATATCTAACTTAGTTCCCAAAGCTTCCTATAAGGATCGCCAAAACCTCGATATAAAACGACTGTCTTAGTCTGAAATAATAGATACAGGAACACCATGTCTAGAAACAATCTCCTTCAAATACAAACGAGAAAGCTTCTCCATCGAATATGTTTCCTTAATTGATAAAAAGTGAGCTGACTTAGTGAGTCGATCTACAATCACCCAAATGGTATCATAGCCACCTATAACTCTCGGTAACTTAGTAATAAAATCCATCGTAATACCTTCCCACTTCCACTCGAAAATCTCGGGTTGCACCAAAAGTCCAGACGGTTTCTGATGTTCAGTTCTAACCTTAGCACAGGTCAAACATTTAGCCACATACATAGCCACATCAGCTTTCAAATTAGGCCACCAATACAGCTCCTTAAGATTATGATACATCTTTCCTGAACCAGGATGAATAGAGTACCTATACTTATGAGCCTTATCTAAAACAAGTTGTCGCAGATCACCAAACTTCGGAAACCAAAGGCGTCGCGCAAAATACCGAGTACCATCGGTTCGTACCTCTAACTGTTTACTCGAGCCTCGGACCTTCCCGTTACAAAATTCTCCTCCTTCAAGGCTTCTTGTTGAGCTGCAAGAATCTGCCTTGCGAGGTTTGTTCGAATGGTCATATTTAAGGCTCTAAACCTACGAGGTTCAACTCTATCTTTTCGATTCAAAGCATCAGCCACGACATTGGCTTTTTTTTCGGAATGGCTAAAGGAGTTCACAATCATAATCGTTCAACAATTCCACCCATCTTCGCTACCTCATATTCCACTGTCTTTGATCAAAGATATGTTGAAGACTTTTGTGATCAGTGTACACTGTACATTTTGTAGTGACCCGAACTTTTCCATGTTTATATATATTAATTGAGATTGATGTTTACATGATTAAATGTTTCCAACATGTTAAGCAATCAAACTTGTTAAGACTTGATTAATTGAAATAGGTTTCATATAGACAATTGACCACCCAAGTTGACCGGTGATTCACGAACGTTAAAACTTATAAAAACTATACGATGACATATATATGGTTATATATATAGTTAACATGTTTTTATTATAAGTATGTATCTCATTAGGTATTTTAACAATGAGTTATATACATAAAAATGAGACTATTAATTTAAGAAACTTGAAAACGATATATATAACGATTATCGTTATAACAACGTCTTACTAGGTACATATGAATCATATTAAGATATTGATACACTTGGTTAATTATGTTAAATGATAAGTAAATATATTATTAAGTGTATTAACAATGAAATACATATGTAAAAATAAGACTACTAACTTAATGATTTCGAAACGAGACATATATGTAACGATTATCGTTGTAACGACATTTAACTGTATATATATCATACTGAGATATATTATATATCATAATATCATGATAATATAACAATTTAACATCTCATTTGTTATAATAAACAATGGGTTAACAACATTCAACAAGATCGTTAACCTAAAGGTTTCAAAACAACACTTACATGTAACGACTAACGATGACTTAACGACTCAGTTAAAATGTATATACATGTAGTGTTTTAATATGTATTTATACACTTTTGAAAGACTTCAATACACTTATCAAAATACTTCTACTTAACAAAAATGCTTACAATTACATTCTCGTTCAGTTTCATCAACAATTCTACTCGTATGCACCCGTATTCGTACTCGTACAATACACAACTTTTAGATGTATGTACTATTGGTATATACACTCCAATGATCAGCTCTTAGCAGCCCATGTGAGTCACCTAACACATGTGGGAACCATCATTTGGCAACTAGCATGAAATATCTCATAAGATTACAAAAATATGAGTAATCATTCATGACTTATTTACATGAAAACAAAATTACATATCCTTTATATCTAATCCATACACCAACGACCAAAAACACCTACAAACACTTTCATTCTTCAATTTTCTTCATCTAATTGAACTCTCTCAAGTTCTATCTTCAAGTTCTAAGTGTTCTTCATAAATTCCAAAAGTTCTAGTTTCATAAAATCAAGAATACTTTCAAGTTTGCTAGCTCACTTCCAATCTTGTAAGGTGATCATCCAACCTCAAGAAATCTTTGTTTCTTACAGTAGGTTATCATTCTAATACAAGGTAATAATCATATTCAAACTTTGGTTCAATTTCTATAACTATAACAATCTTATTTCAAGTGATGATCTTACTTGAACTTGTTTTCGTGTCATGATTTTGCTTCAAGAACTTTGAGCCATCCAAGGATCCATTGAAGCTAGATCCATTTTTCTCTTTTCCAGTAGGTTCATCCAAGGAACTTAAGGTAGTAATGATGTTCATAACATCATTCGATTCATACATATAAAGCTATCTTATTCGAAGGTTTAAACTTGTAATCACTAGAACATAGTTTAGTTAATTCTAAACTTGTTCGCAAACAAAAGTTAATCCTTCTAACTTGACTTTTAAAATCAACTAAACACATGTTCTATATCTATATGATATGCTAACTTAATGATTTAAAACCTGGAAACACGAAAAACACCGTAAAACCGGATTTACGCCGTCGTAGTAACACCGCGGGCTGTTTTGGGTTAGTTAATTAAAAACTATGATAAACTTTGATTTAAAAGTTGTTATTCTGAGAAAATGATTTTTATTATGAACATGAAACTATATCCAAAAATTATGGTTAAACTCAAAGTGGAAGTATGTTTTCTAAAATGGTCATCTAGACGTCGTTCTTTCGACTGAAATGACTACCTTTACAAAAACGACTTGTAACTTATTTTTCCGACTATAAACCTATACTTTTTTTGTTTAGATTCATAAAATAGAGTTCAATATGAAACCATAGCAATTTGATTCACTCAAAACGGATTTAAAATGAAGAAGTTATGGGTAAAACAAGATTGGATAATTTTTCTCATTTTAGCTACGTGAAAATTGGTAACAAATCTATTCCAACCATAACTTAATCAACTTGTATTATATATTATGTAATCTTGAGATACCATAGACACGTATACAATGTTTCGACCTATCATGTCGACACATCTATATATATTTCGGAACAACCATAGACACTCTATATGTGAATGTTGGAGTTAGCTATACAGGGTTGAGGTTGATTCCAAAATATATATAGTTTGAGTTGTGATCAATACTGAGATACGTATACACTGGGTCGTGGATTGATTCAAGATAATATTTATCGATTTATTTCTGTACATCTAACTGTGGACAACTAGTTGTAGGTTACTAACGAGGACAGCTGACTTAATAAACTTAAAACATCAAAATATATTAAAAGTGTTGTAAATATATTTTGAACATACTTTGATATATATGTATATATTGTTATAGGTTCGTGAATCAACCAGTGGCCAAGTCTTACTTCCCGACGAAGCAAAAATCTGTGAAAGTGAGTTATAGTCCCACTTTTAAAATCTAATATTTTTGGGATGAGAATACATGCAGGTTTTATAAATGATTTACAAAATAGACACAAGTACGTGAAACTACATTCTATGGTTGAATTATCAAAATCGAATATGCCCCTTTTTATTAAGTCTGGTAATCTAAGAATTAGGGAACAGACACCCTAATTGACGCGAATCCTAAAGATAGATCTATTGGGCCTAACAAACCCCATCCAAAGTACCGGATGCTTTAGTACTTCGAAATTTATATCATATCCGAAGGGTGTCCCGGAATGATGGGGATATTCTTATATATGCATCTTGTTATTGTCGGTTACCAGGTGTTCACCATATGAATGATTTTTATCTCTATGTATGGGATGTGTATTGAAATATGAAATCTTGTGGTCTATTGTTACGATTTGATATATATAGGTTAAACCTATAACTCACCAACATTTTTGTTGACGTTTTAAGCATGTTTATTCTCAGGTGATTATTAAGAGCTTCCGCTATCGCATACTTAAATAAGGACAATATTTGGAGTCCATGCTTGTATGATATTGTGTAAAAACTGCATTCAAGAAACTTATTTTGTTGTAACATATTTGTATTGTAAACCATTATATAATGGTCGTGTGTAAACAGGATATTTTAGATTATCATTATTTGATAATCTACGTAAAGCTTTTTAAACCTTTATTGATGAAATAAAGGTTATGGTTTGTTTAAAAATGAATGCAGTCTTTGAAAAACGTCTCATATAGAGGTCAAAACCTCGCAACGAAATCAATTAATATGGAACGTTTTTAATCAATAAGAACGGGACATTTCAGTTGGTATCAGAGCGTTGGTCTTAGAGAACCAGAAAATTTGCATTAGTGTGTCTTATCGAGTTTGTTAGGATGCATTAGTGAGTCTGGACTTCGACCGTGTTTTCTTTGAAAATGATTGCTTAACATTTTTGTTGGAAACTATATATTTTTAACATATGAATATTATGTGATATATTAATCTCTTAACGTGTTTGATATTATGTGATAGATGTCTACCTCTAGAACAAGTCCCATTAACTCACCTAATAATAATGAAGAGTCAAATGTAAATTGGAATGATTTGTGGACTGATTCACAAGTTCCCGAAGAGGAACCGGAAGAAGAGTCGGAACCGGAAGAAGAATCGGAACCGGAAGAAGAATCGGAACCGGATGAAGAAATAGAACCGGTGGGGGAAATAATAAAACGGTTAAGTAAAAGAAAATCCTCAACCAACCGACCAAAGTTAATTATGGTCAATGGTGTTTCCGCCAAGGAAGCAAAATATTGGGAGGATTACCAATTCTCCGATGAATCGGATTCCGACGAGAATTCCGATGATGTTATAGAAATTACCCCAACTGAATTTAAAAAGGCAAAAGAAAATAATAAGGGAAAGGGCATAAAAATAGAGAAATCTAATTCCAACCCCGATGAACTTTATATGTATCGTCAACCCCCGAAGTCCTTAAGTTGTAACAATGACCCGGGAACCTCTAAACCACCAGGTTTTTCTAAACCAATGTGGACAACGACGGCTCGTATTAGGGGAACATCATATATCCCTAGAAACTTGGCAAAACGAACCAAAACCGAAGAAGAAGAAACGAGCGAGTCGGAATAAGATAGTTGTATTCGTGTGGTGTAATATATGTAATATAGTGTTCTTATGCTTTATGATATATGTAAAAATTGCTTGTATTAATAAGTATTTTTTTTATGAAACTAACTCTTGTCTATTTTACAGTTTAAAAACACAAAATGGATAGACAACCCAATATTTTAAGAGACCTACCCGGAGACATGATTGATGAAATCTTGTCTAGAGTCGGCCAGAATTCTTCGGCACAACTATTTAAGGCGAGATCAGTTTGTAAGACATTCGAAGAACGTTCCAAGAATGTCTTGGTTTATAAGAGACTTTCGTTTGAAAGATGGGGGATATCACATTGGGAAACCCATAAGTTACGATGTGTTTACTTTGACGCATATATTGCGGGGAACCCAAATGCTATTTTACGCAACGGGTTAAGAAATTATTTTGACTCAATATATCCGAATATTGGACTTCGTGATTTAGAAAAAGCGGCTAACATGCAACATAAAGAAGCATGTTATGCTTACGGATTAGTAATGTTCGCTTCTCACCAAAGTGAGAACAAGAACATCGGGCTACAACTATTAAACAAAACGTTTCCACAAGTGACGGAGTCGGTAATTGGGGTAAGAAATGAGGTTTTTAGATTATTACTGGACTGTTGGACATTACGTAACCCTCGTCCCTTTGATGACGTTACAACACGCTGTCTTATCAACGGCCATAACGGTTATGTTGCACAAGACCAAGGATGGGAAGTAGTCCTAGTAAAACCAGAATGCATGACTTGTTTCTGGACGTATGAATTACGTGTCTTTATTGCCTTTGCTGAACGACTTGTGTACTAGCTAGAATTGTCTTCACAACTATCTTGTATCAAAGTTATTGTGTGCTATATTTCATGCTTTATGTAAAATAAGCGGTATTGTAAGTTTGTAAAATATTGTATAAAAGTTTGAACGCGAAATATTATTATAATCAGTTTTTCATATAGAATTGTAGTAGTTGAATTGTATATTAGCTACTAAGTATGAACTTAACGGGTAGGTACTACCCGAATTTAAACTTATAAAACGCTAATATGAAGAAAAAGCTTTTATAAATAAGTTCATATTATGCTACGAAATACTATTAACTACTCTTAATATTCTGTATGATTAACTTGTTCCATTTAACTATTTTGAAGGAAATGGCACCGACTACTCGACACACCGTGAATATGAATGAAGAGGAATTCCGTACTTTTCTAGCTTCAAACATAGCCGCAGTACAGGCTGCGCTACATACCAACAATAACCTTGGATCTAGCAGTACAGGAAATCGTGTAGGATGCACCTACAAAGAATTCACTGCCTGCAAACCTTTGGAATTTGATGGAACCGAAGGACCGATCGGATTGAAACGGTGGACCGAGAAGGTTGAATCGGTGTTTGCCATAAGTAAGTGTACTGAAGAGGACAAAGTGAAGTACGCTACGCATACCTTCACAGGTTCTGCGTTAACATGGTGGAATACCTATCTAGAGCAAGTGGGACAAAATGATGCGTACGCACTACCGTGGTCAGCATTCAAGCACTTGATGAACGAGAAGTACCGTCCCAGAACCGAGGTCAATAAGCTCAAGACAGAACTTAGAGGGTTACGAACCCAAGGATTTGATATTACCACGTACGAAAGACGATTCACAGAATTGTGCCTATTGTGTCCGGGAGCATTCGAAGATGAGGAAGAGAAGATCGACGCGTTTGTGAAAGGATTACCGGAAAGAATCCAAGAAGATATAAGTTCACACGAGCCCGCCTCCATACAACAGGCATGTAGAATGGCTCACAAACTAGTGAACCAGATTGAAGAAAGAATTAAAGAACAGACTGCTGAAGAGGCCAATGTGAAGCAAGTCAAAAGAAAGTGGGAGGAAAACGGTGATAAGAATCACCAATACAACAACAACAGCAATTACAACAATAATCGCAACAATTATCCCAACAATCGCAACATCAATCGCAACTACAACAAACGGCCCAACAACAACAACAACAACAACAACAGCAACTACAACAATCATCCCAACAACAATAATAACCGCAACAACAACAACAATCAGAAGCAGCTATGCCAAAGGTGTGAAAAGAATCACTCGGGGTTCTGCACCAAATTTTGCAACAAGTGTAAAAGAAATGGTCATAGCGCGGCGAAGTGTGAGGTCTACGGACCAGGGGTTAATAAAACGAAAGGAACAAATGGTGTCGGAACGAGTAATGGCGGAGCAAGTAGTGTCGGAGCAAGTTATGCCAATGTAGTTTGTTATAAATGTGGAAAACCAGGCCACATTATTAGAAATTGCCCGAACCAGGAGAACACGAATGGACAAGGCCGTGGAAGAGTTTTCAATATTAATGCGGTAGAGGCACAGGAAGACCCGGAGCTTGTTACGGGTACGTTTCTTATTGACAATAAATCTGCTTACGTTTTATTTGATTCGGGTGCGGATAGAAGCTATATGAGTAGAGATTTTTGTGCTAAATTAAGTTGTCCATTGACGCCTTTGGATAGTAAATTTTTACTCGAATTAGCAAATGGTAAATTAATTTCAGCAGATAATATATGTCGGAATCGAGAAATTAAACTGGTTAGCGAAACATTTAAAATTGATTTGATACCAGTAGAGTTAGGGAGTTTTGATGTGATAATCGGTATGGACTGGTTGAAAGAAGTGAAAGCGGAGATCGTTTGTTACAAAAATGCAATTCGCATTATACGAGAAAAAGGAAAACCCTTAATGGTGTACGGAGAAAAGGGCAACACGAAGCTACATCTTATTAGTAATTTGAAGGCACAAAAACTAATAAGAAAAGGTTGCTATGCTGTTCTAGCACACGTCGAGAAAGTACAAACTAAAGAAAAGAGCATCAATGATGTTCCCATTGCAAAAGAATTTCCCGATGTATTTCCGAAAGAATTACCGGGATTACCCCCACATCGATCCGTTGAATTTCAAATAGATCTTGTACCAGGAGCTGCACCAATAGCTCGTGCTCCTTACAGACTCGCACCCAGCGAGATGAAAGAACTGCAAAGCCAATTACAAGAACTTTTAGAGCGTGGTTTCATTCGACCAAGCACATCACCATGGGGAGCTCCTGTTTTATTTGTCAAGAAGAAAGATGGTACATTCAGGTTGTGTATCGACTACCGAGAGTTGAACAAACTTACCATCAAGAACCGCTACCCACTACCGAGAATCGACGACTTATTTGATCAACTACAAGGCTCGTCTGTTTATTCAAAGATTGACTTACGTTCCGGGTATCATCAAATGCGGGTGAAAGAAGATGATATTCCAAAGACTGCTTTCAGAACACGTTACGGTCATTACGAGTTTATGGTCATGCCGTTTGGTTTAACTAATGCACCAGCTGTGTTCATGGACCTTATGAACCGAGTGTGTGGACCATACCTTGACAAGTTTGTCATTGTTTTCATTGATGACATACTTATTTACTCAAAGAATGACCAAGAACACGGTGAACATTTGAGAAAGGTGTTAGAAGTATTGAGGAAGGAAGAATTGTACGCTAAGTTTTCAAAGTGTGCATTTTGGTTGGAAGAAGTTCAATTCCTCGGTCACATAGTGAACAAAGAAGGTATTAAGGTGGATCCGGCAAAGATAGAAACTGTTGAAAAGTGGGAAACCCCGAAAACTCCGAAACACATACGCCAGTTTTTAGGACTAGCTGGTTACTACAGAAGGTTCATCCAAGACTTTTCCATAATAGCAAAACCCTTGACTGCATTAACGCATAAAGGGAAGAAATTTGAATGGAATGATGAACAAGAGAAAGCGTTTCAGTTATTGAAGAAAAAGCTAACTACGGCACCTATATTGTCATTGCCTGAAGGGAATGATGATTTTGTGATTTATTGTGACGCATCAAAGCAAGGTCTCGGTTGTGTATTAATGCAACGAACGAAGGTGATTGCTTATGCGTCTAGACAATTGAAGATTCACGAACAAAATTATACGACGCATGATTTGGAATTAGGCGCGGTTGTTTTTGCATTAAAGACTTGGAGGCACTACTTATATGGGGTCAAAAGTATTATATATACCGACCACAAAAGTCTTCAACACATATTTAATCAGAAACAACTGAATATGAGGCAGCGTAGGTGGATTGAATTATTGAATGATTACGATTTTGAGATTCGTTACCACCCGGGGAAGGCAAATGTGGTAGCCGATGCCTTGAGCAGGAAGGATAGAGAACCCATTCGAGTAAAATCTATGAATATAATGATTCATAATAACATTACTACTCAAATAAAGGAGGCGCAACAAGGAGTTTTAAAAGAGGGAAATTTAAAGGATGAAATACCCAAAGGATCGGAGAAGCATCTTAATATTCGGGAAGACGGAACCCGGTATAGGGCTGAAAGGATTTGGGTACCAAAATTTGGAGATATGAGAGAAATGGTACTTAGAGAAGCTCATAAAACCAGATACTCAATACATCCTGGAACGGGGAAGATGTACAAGGATCTCAAGAAACATTTTTGGTGGCCGAGTATGAAAGCCGATGTTGCTAAATACGTAGGAGAATGTTTGACGTGTTCTAAGGTCAAAGATGAGCATCAGAAACCATCAGGTCTACTTCAACAACCCGAAATCTCGGAATGGAAATGGGAAAACATTACCATGGATTTCATCACTAAATTGCCAAGGACTGCAAGTGGTTTTGATACTATTTGGGTAATAGTTGATCGTCTCACCAAATCAGCACACTTCCTACCAATAAGAGAAGATGACAAGATGGAGAAGTTAGCACGACTGTATTTGAAGGAAGTCGTCTCCAGACATGGAATACCAATCTCTATTATCTCTGATAGGGATGGCAGATTTATTTCAAGATTCTGGCAGACATTACAGCAAGCATTAGGAACTCGTCTAGACATGAGTACTGCCTATCATCCACAAACTGATGGGCAGAGCGAAAGGACGATACAAACGCTTGAAGACATGCTACGAGCATGTGTTATTGATTTCGGAAACAGTTGGGATCGACATCTACCGTTAGCAGAATTTTCCTACAACAACAGCTACCATTCAAGCATTGAGATGGCGCCGTTTGAAGCACTTTATGGTAGAAAGTGCAGGTCTCCGATTTGTTGGAGTGAGGTGGGGGATAGACAGATTACGGGTCCGGAGATTATACAAGAAACTACCGAGAAGATCATCCAAATTCAACAACGGTTGAAAACCGCCCAAAGTCGACAAAAGAGCTACGCTGACATTAAAAGAAAAGATATAGAATTTGAAATTGGAGAGATGGTCATGCTTAAAGTTTCACCTTGGAAAGGCGTTGTTCGATTTGGTAAACGAGGGAAATTAAATCCAAGGTATATTGGACCATTCAAGATTATTGATCGTGTCGGACCAGTAGCTTACCGACTTGAGTTACCTCAACAACTCGCGGCTGTACATAACACTTTCCACGTCTCGAATTTGAAGAAATGTTTTGCTAAAGAAGATCTCACTATTCCGTTAGATGAAATCCAAATCAACGAAAAACTCCAATTCATCGAAGAACCCGTCGAAATAATGGATCGTGAGGTTAAAAGACTTAAGCAAAACAAGATACCAATTGTTAAGGTTCGATGGAATGCTCGTAGAGGACCCGAGTTCACCTGGGAGCGTGAAGATCAGATGAAGAAGAAATACCCGCATCTATTTCCAGAAGATTCGTCAACACCTTCAACAGCTTAAAATTTCGGGACGAAATTTATTTAACGGGTAGGTACTGTAGTGACCCGAACTTTTCCATGTTTATATATATTAATTGAGATTGATGTTTACATGATTAAATGTTTCCAACATGTTAAGCAATCAAACTTGTTAAGACTTGATTAATTGAAATAGGTTTCATATAGACAATTGACCACCCAAGTTGACCGGTGATTCACGAACGTTAAAACTTATAAAAACTATACGATGACATATATATGGTTATATATATAGTTAACATGTTTTTATTATAAGTATGTATCTCATTAGGTATTTTAACAATGAGTTATATACATAAAAATGAGACTATTAATTTAAGAAACTTGAAAACGATATATATAACGATTATCGTTATAACAACGTCTTACTAGGTACATATGAATCATATTAAGATATTGATACACTTGGTTAATTATGTTAAATGATAAGTAAATATATTATTAAGTGTATTAACAATGAAATACATATGTAAAAATAAGACTACTAACTTAATGATTTCGAAACGAGACATATATGTAACGATTATCGTTGTAACGACATTTAACTGTATATATATCATACTGAGATATATTATATATCATAATATCATGATAATATAACAATTTAACATCTCATTTGTTATAATAAACAATGGGTTAACAACATTCAACAAGATCGTTAACCTAAAGGTTTCAAAACAACACTTACATGTAACGACTAACGATGACTTAACGACTCAGTTAAAATGTATATACATGTAGTGTTTTAATATGTATTTATACACTTTTGAAAGACTTCAATACACTTATCAAAATACTTCTACTTAACAAAAATGCTTACAATTACATTCTCGTTCAGTTTCATCAACAATTCTACTCGTATGCACCCGTATTCGTACTCGTACAATACACAACTTTTAGATGTATGTACTATTGGTATATACACTCCAATGATCAGCTCTTAGCAGCCCATGTGAGTCACCTAACACATGTGGGAACCATCATTTGGCAACTAGCATGAAATATCTCATAAGATTACAAAAATATGAGTAATCATTCATGACTTATTTACATGAAAACAAAATTACATATCCTTTATATCTAATCCATACACCAACGACCAAAAACACCTACAAACACTTTCATTCTTCAATTTTCTTCATCTAATTGAACTCTCTCAAGTTCTATCTTCAAGTTCTAAGTGTTCTTCATAAATTCCAAAAGTTCTAGTTTCATAAAATCAAGAATACTTTCAAGTTTGCTAGCTCACTTCCAATCTTGTAAGGTGATCATCCAACCTCAAGAAATCTTTGTTTCTTACAGTAGGTTATCATTCTAATACAAGGTAATAATCATATTCAAACTTTGGTTCAATTTCTATAACTATAACAATCTTATTTCAAGTGATGATCTTACTTGAACTTGTTTTCGTGTCATGATTTTGCTTCAAGAACTTTGAGCCATCCAAGGATCCATTGAAGCTAGATCCATTTTTCTCTTTTCCAGTAGGTTCATCCAAGGAACTTAAGGTAGTAATGATGTTCATAACATCATTCGATTCATACATATAAAGCTATCTTATTCGAAGGTTTAAACTTGTAATCACTAGAACATAGTTTAGTTAATTCTAAACTTGTTCGCAAACAAAAGTTAATCCTTCTAACTTGACTTTTAAAATCAACTAAACACATGTTCTATATCTATATGATATGCTAACTTAATGATTTAAAACCTGGAAACACGAAAAACACCGTAAAACCGGATTTACGCCGTCGTAGTAACACCGCGGGCTGTTTTGGGTTAGTTAATTAAAAACTATGATAAACTTTGATTTAAAAGTTGTTATTCTGAGAAAATGATTTTTATTATGAACATGAAACTATATCCAAAAATTATGGTTAAACTCAAAGTGGAAGTATGTTTTCTAAAATGGTCATCTAGACGTCGTTCTTTCGACTGAAATGACTACCTTTACAAAAACGACTTGTAACTTATTTTTCCGACTAGAAACCTATACTTTTTTTGTTTAGATTCATAAAATAGAGTTCAATATGAAACCATAGCAATTTGATTCACTCAAAACGGATTTAAAATGAAGAAGTTATGGGTAAAACAAGATTGGATAATTTTTCTCATTTTAGCTACGTGAAAATTGGTAACAAATCTATTCCAACCATAACTTAATCAACTTGTATTATATATTATGTAATCTTGAGATACCATAGACACGTATACAATGTTTCGACCTATCATGTCGACACATCTATATATATTTCGGAACAACCATAGACACTCTATATGTGAATGTTGGAGTTAGCTATACAGGGTTGAGGTTGATTCCAAAATATATATAGTTTGAGTTGTGATCAATACTGAGATACGTATACACTGGGTCGTGGATTGATTCAAGATAATATTTATCGATTTATTTCTGTACATCTAACTGTGGACAACTAGTTGTAGGTTACTAACGAGGACAGCTGACTTAATAAACTTAAAACATCAAAATATATTAAAAGTGTTGTAAATATATTTTGAACATACTTTGATATATATGTATATATTGTTATAGGTTCGTGAATCAACCAGTGGCCAAGTCTTACTTCCCGACGAAGCAAAAATCTGTGAAAGTGAGTTATAGTCCCACTTTTAAAATCTAATATTTTTGGGATGAGAATACATGCAGGTTTTATAAATGATTTACAAAATAGACACAAGTACGTGAAACTACATTCTATGGTTGAATTATCAAAATCGAATATGCCCCTTTTTATTAAGTCTGGTAATCTAAGAATTAGGGAACAGACACCCTAATTGACGCGAATCCTAAAGATAGATCTATTGGGCCTAACAAACCCCATCCAAAGTACCGGATGCTTTAGTACTTCGAAATTTATATCATATCCGAAGGGTGTCCCGGAATGATGGGGATATTCTTATATATGCATCTTGTTATTGTCGGTTACCAGGTGTTCACCATATGAATGATTTTTATCTCTATGTATGGGATGTGTATTGAAATATGAAATCTTGTGGTCTATTGTTACGATTTGATATATATAGGTTAAACCTATAACTCACCAACATTTTTGTTGACGTTTTAAGCATGTTTATTCTCAGGTGATTATTAAGAGCTTCCGCTATCGCATACTTAAATAAGGACAATATTTGGAGTCCATGCTTGTATGATATTGTGTAAAAACTGCATTCAAGAAACTTATTTTGTTGTAACATATTTGTATTGTAAACCATTATATAATGGTCGTGTGTAAACAGGATATTTTAGATTATCATTATTTGATAATCTACGTAAAGCTTTTTAAACCTTTATTGATGAAATAAAGGTTATGGTTTGTTTAAAAATGAATGCAGTCTTTGAAAAACGTCTCATATAGAGGTCAAAACCTCGCAACGAAATCAATTAATATGGAACGTTTTTAATCAATAAGAACGGGACATTTCACATTTGACCCCATTTAAGTAATGTCTCCACTTCTTGAGTGCGAACACAACAACTCCCAATTCAAAATCATGGGTTGTATAATTCTGTTCATGAATCTTCAACTGACGTAACGCGTAAGCTATGACTTTCTTTCGATGCATCAAAACACAACCAAAGTCTTGGCACAAAGCATTACAATAAATAACAAAATCATCATTACCCTCAGGTAGTGATAATATCGGTGTAGAAGTTAACTTCTCCAGAGTTTGGAAAGCAGACTCTTATTCACTCTTCCACTCGTACTTCTTCCCCTTATGCGTTAAAGCAGTCAGAGGTGTCGCTATACGAGAGAAATCTTGAATGAATCTCCTATAGTAACCTGCCAACCCTAGAAACTGACGAATCTGAGTAGGAGTTTTCGGAATTTCCCACTTTTCAATTTCCTCAATTTTAGCAGGATCAACTTGAATTCCCTGTTTACTAACAACGTGCCCAAGGAATTGAACTTCTTTCAACCAGAATGCACATTTAAAAAAATTCAGCATACATCTATTCTTTTCTTAACAAATCAAGCACTTATCTTCGTGCTCTTGATCACTTCTCGGAATAGATAAGGATATCATCGATAAAAATGATAACGAATTTATCCAGATATGGGCTACACACACGCTTCATGAGGTCCATGAACACAGCAGGTGCATTAGTCAATCCAGACAGCATAACAAGAAATTCACAGTGACCATAACGGGTACGGAAAACGGTTTTCGGAATATCAGTTTCTTTAGCCCGTAGTTGGTGATAACCGGAACGAAGATCAATCTTAGAATAAATGGACGAACCTTGAAGTTGATCGAACGGATCATCAATTCTCGGAAGAGGGTAACGATTCTTAACCGTAAGCTTGTTCAACTCGCGATAATCAATACACCATCGGAACGAACCACCCTTCTTCTTAACGAACAATATAGGAGCTCCCCAAGGGGACGAACTGGGACGAATGAAATATAGTTGCAACAATGAAGGAAGAAATGTATGGAGTAGTCACATCGGTGGCATAGATATTTAAGGCAATTCTCTCAAAGGAGATAACGAGGATCATGGACTTCAAAGTAAATTTTCATTACATTTTCGAAAGGAAGACGTACGAAAGGTGTGATATTTCAACGAGAGTGGACTTCCTTATACAATGAGCGAGGAAATCTAGGATTCATCCATATTCTTAAATTTATGTGCGGATGAAAAGAACACGAATCATGGGTTATAAAGAATGGCCGACTCTAGGTGAGATGAATCTCCAAAAATAATTTCGTGCACCTCAAAGTGTTGAATCCTAGAATTGATATTTACGAGGGTTTTGCGGTTGACAACGAATATTGAGAGTAGAAACTCCTCAAACGGTCTAGTGTAATATATATCTATGATACCCACTATAACAACAGTTGGGGTAGAAACCCACCTAGCGCCTTTTCTATAGTAGGGTGACCACCGAGTGTACCCCAGAAAATTGATTTATCGGTCCGCGTTTCGGCCATGTCCAACCATAAGAGGGGAAAATTTTACGAACGCAAGGACTTTCCAACAAATTTAATAAAACCGGCATCCAAAGTGGTGTAAGAGTTTCTATCAATGAACGTAATGATAAGTTTCATCCTTAAACAGAGGATGAGAAGAACTGTGATCCAAACACTCTGTAGAGTAATGCGAAAATTTGATAAAATCAATCAAAGGAGTTTTTGAAAAAGCTTTAAACGTTTGATGTGACAACATAAACGGAACGAAGTTCTTAGTAAATTTAGAAGTATGTACAACTTGTACCATTTTATATAAAACAAATTGACTTAGTCAAACAGCTCAATAAATGAGTGGTTTTAAAATAATTTTAGAGGTATGATTTAATATATACTAGCTAAAATAGGTAAGGATAAATTTATTCATTTGAATCCATACGTACATATATGATTTTATAAATTGTATACATGACAAGATATTTCACTACTTCTATTCACCCATAAATCCCGTGAGAACCACCCAATTAAACAAATGTGTAAAACTCCCGATGATAAATAGAGTATCTGTATTTCAGAGGTTACAAGTTGAAGTAAGATCGTGGAAGATCGAGTAAAGGACTTGATTCATCGTGCGACATTTGACCAACAAATGTTACGAGGTCATGAAAACCAATGAGGTAAATGTCGTTTTGACTACTATCAGGACATAAGTCCTTGGACCAAAACTATTCCAGAGCGAAGCTGTTGCTAACAAGCGAGTTATGAAGGATATAGCATGAGATAGATAATCTGGTTTAAAACGAGCTTCTCGTATATCAACAAATAAGATAATGAATATTTTCCCTATCCTTGTAATACATCGAAACTTCTGCATGAGTAGTGTAAAAATTTTCTTTGACTCGCTTTCTATTCCTCATGTCACAATATTGGGACTTCTTTATGAATTAACGTAATATAATCACGTTGGCCTGACGCCATTATATTTCACTAATTCATAGTTCCATTCCAATAGAACTACATGAGGTCAGGATACGCGATCAACCTCAAATTTCCACACAATTTCTCTAAAACGATTTCTTAAACAATGTGCTAAGGATAGCACAAGAGACAAAAACATCAAAAGTAATGAATAGGAGTAACGATGACATAAAAATGTCTTCGAGGTACCAAGAATCTCTAAAAGTCAAGAATGACGTTTTTCGGTTCAAAAACCAAAGCACATAGGCACAACGGCACAAAGGCATGTAATATAACAAGAATGTTATATACCTAAACATAATAGCTGACATTGAAATACCGAGCATTTAGAAGTCAAGAATGACATCTCGCGTAACATAACTCAAACGTCAAACACATAACCATAATAGATGACATAGGAATGTCGAGAATTTCAGAAGTCAAGAATGACATCCCTCGGTTCACTATCTGAGGTGTTCTTATAAAAGATAAACTCGCATGAGTCGGAGAATACGTTTAAATCGAAATGGGAGTTCCTCCCGGATTCAGAACATAACATAGATGTATGTATGATAACAATATACATACCAATACGATACAAATAATCACATATAATAATATATAATAGGTCGGGCTGTAGACTAGACTCACTAATGCACTCTATTGACTTGGGTAACGACGTCAATGCAGCCTAATTCCCTACAACCAGAGCTCTGATACCAACTTTAACGACCCGTCAAAGTATACTTGACGACCATCGTTATCTTGGTCACACAGCTTGATCATAAGTCTATATGAATTTGATAAATAATCTTGCATTCTTTATTTAAAAATGATTTCCCATAAAGGAAACCTTCCAAGATATGTAAGTTTAGAAAAACCATACATTATTACTTAACCCAAAAGTTGACCAAAACAAAGTCAACTACATCCACTATTAAATGTATCAAAATAGAATGCAAGTTAATGTTTAACAAAAGCTGCCATCATAATTATGCAGACTCTCTAAGCACAGCGAAAGCAATCAATCATGAACCTGAGAATAAAACATGCGAGTAACTGTCAACAAAAATGTTGAGTGAATTATAGGTTTAATATTGCAAACAATATTTAATGTAAACCATAAAAATTTATGTTTGAAAACATAAAAACTCCTTTTTGGACCACAAAATTATATGCTAGAAAACATATAAAAACATTATTCCATTTTCCGTGAGCCACCTGGTAACCACTTAACCATTTATTTACCCTTGCCAAACACAATAAATAATATACACCGAACAAGTGTATCTTCAACTAAATACGAAGTACTAAACATTCCGATTATAAATTGCTAGCGCGACTAGCTCGAAATGGGGTTGTCAAACCCGATAGATCTATCCGTAGGATTCGCGTTCACCAGTAGAAACCAGTGATTACAGTTACCAGACTAGGGAATATTTTTGTTCAACTCACAATGAATAATTTAAACCAACCTCAACTTGAGTCTAAAATATAAAATAAATTGCATGTATTCTCATCCCAAAAGATTTAAATAGAAAAAGGGGACTATAACTCACCTTAATAGCAAACGAAGTAACCACACAAATAAGCGAACAGCAAATGAATAAAAGTAATCAGGAATGATCACAACGCCGACCTATAAATAAAGCAGGTCGATATAAATAACTAACTTAGGTCAAGTCTTAGTATGATAGCTATTGTACATGTTGCAAGTAGACATAGAACAATACTCAACATGTATCGGTTTGATCGGAACAGCGTACGGATACACACTTTCTATTTATAGAAATTTTCTATTTTTAGCAGGTTTCCATTTTTGGAAAGTTTCTATTTTAGGAAAGTTTCTATTTTTGGAAAGTTTCCAAATTTAGAAAGTTTCCATATTTAGAAAGTTTCTATTTTTAGAAAGTTTTTAAGTTAGGAAAGTTTCCTTAATTAGAAAGTCAACAAAAGTCAACTAAAAGTCAAAGTCAACCAAAAGTCAACTCAAAAGTCAACATTAATTTTAAAAGTGTAAGTTGTAATAATAATATAAGTTATAATGTTAATTAAAGTTAAATATGTATAATTATGTCATAACATAAGTTTAATTAAATTAAAATGAATTATTAAAGTTAACATAAGTTTAAATGATATAATTAATATAACATAAATATTTAATTAACTAATTAAATATTAGTCATAATATTAGTATTATTAATTAATAATAAATTTTAAATCATATCATAAGTATTATTAATTAATAATGAATTATTAATCATATCATAAGTTTCTAATTATAATTATTAAATCATAAGTATTTAATAATTAAATTATAATTAAATAATGACTAAGTCTTATAATAATTAAATAATTAATTAATCCTTATTATAAGTCTTTTAATAATAATCTCATAACATAAGTTTAATACTTATCATAAGTATTTTTTTCATTAATAATAAAGGTATTATTAATCATAAGTTTAATTAAAAGTTTGATAAAATCATAATTAATTAATAAATGATATAATAAACATGTATATCATAAGTCTTAAATTTAAATAATTTCTTTTTATAACATAAGTAATTTATTAATAATGAAATTCATTATTTATATCATATGTCATAATTAATAACCATAAGTTTTAATTAAAAGTTCATCGGGTCATAACTTGAGCCCCGGGAATCGGTTTTCGGCGAGTCTTATATATATCTTCACCTAACTAACCCACCCGACACATTAGTGTGCTCAATAACACCCCAAGAACAGCAAACAAGTCGTGACTTACAGCCATAAATCAACTTGTAGCTTTAATCCGTTCAAAAACATGTTTTAGTCATACCGGGTGATCCGTGGCTCGGATTTCGATGACCCGAACATGAAAGTTAATCCCATCATCAATCCTAACACACTAGTACACCTTAAAGACTACAAAGATGATCAAAAAGTCGGACCATACCTGTACCAATTCGTTTTCACAATTTAATTTCAATAAAACACCATTTTAATCATATCTAGAGCTCCGGGAATCGAAATGACATGAATCCGGAGTCTAAAATTAATGTCTTGATGATAGGAACTCATCTAAATACTTTAATTTCACTTTTATATCAGTTATTGTAATGACCCAGAATTTTCCGACCAAATTATACTTATGAGATTAATATTTACATAAATTAAACCATACCAACATGATAAGTAATCCAAATTATTGAGACTTGTGTTTTCGAAAAGAGTTTTACACAACGTTTGACCGTCCAATATGACCGATGATATCACGAACAATATAACATACGATAATTATACGTTTGTGTATATATATGTATTTATATATATTTAACATTATCTAAGGATGGTTTAACATCTCATTGTGTACTAATGATAATGAGTTATAAGTATATTTTGAAACTACTAACTTAAGTTTTCAAAACGATAACTATACGTAACATTCTTTGATATATATACTTATAATCTATAATGCTTATACATGTATCGTATATATAATGTATTTAATCACTTTTAAGGACTTAAATACATAAAAAATATAAGTATATTCACAAAAGATAGCTATATTTGAATTCTCATTCCGTTTCCTCAAGATTTCTATACGTATATGTAGGCTATATGTACCCGTATCATACCCAGCTTCTATACGTATTTACTGTTGGTATATACACATCAAATCAACATCATAATCAACATTATTACTGCCCTAGATATGAGGTAACTAGAATTTGTCAAGTAGTATGAATTATTAGTAAGAAAACAAAATTAGGAATCCTTTTCTTTCTTTATAAACTAAAAACGTTTTTATAAATGAACACCATTTCTTCACTCCATTTTCTCATAACTACACCCTCATTTCTCTCTCAAAATACTCCTAACTTCATACTTGATCATCTCCAAGCATTTTCCCCATCATTTAGCTTCAATTACAAGCCTTAAACACCATAAGAAAACTCTTTCAAGAACATATCAAAATAACCACCCATTTGAAGAAGTTTACTTCCAACCTTTTGATCTAACTCCACCACTCTTTGATTCCAAGATTATTTCTTATCTTTTGCAGTAACTTTGTCCAAGTAACTTGAGGTAGTAACCTTGTTCATAATCTTATTCAATTCATATTCATATAGCTATCTTATTTTGTGGTATAAAATTTTAACAACAAGAACATAGTTTGAATGATTTCAAACTTGTTCGCAAACTAAATAGATCCTTCTAACTTGACTTTTAAAACACTTCAAGACCTGTAATATATCATAATGATATGCTAACCTAACAAGATATAACTTGGTTTTACAAAGAACATCTTAAAAACTGAATCTACGTCGTCGGAGTGCAACCGGGGGCTGTTTTGGGTTGGATAATTAAAAACCATCTTGACCTTTGAATTGGAAGGTCATGTTCTAGAAAAATGATATTTCTTATGAATATGTTAACACATAAAAATTTCATGGTTTAACTCAAAGTGTAAGTATTTTTAGAAAAATGATCATTAAATGTTGTTTTTATGATGGAAAATGATCACTTTCATAAGTTTCACCAAAGTTTGACCTATAACCTATGATTTCGAATACAAATTAAGGTATTTTTAGTTCATATTCTTAAAATTTGACTCGATCCAAGGAAGTGGCAAGTTGAACCAACAAAAACGGAGTTTTAATGAAGAAACTACGACTAAAACAAGATTGGGTATCCGAAGCTAGTTTAGCTACGAAAATATTTGGAGAAAAAGTAAATTAATCATATCTTTCCTAATTAATATGATATTTTATATATAATTACTTATGATTTGATTTTATATATTTCAGGACTACCCGTAAACAACACGAGAAGATTAATCATAAGACCTCATGATTGTACGCAACACGTCATTTGACAACACGGTACTTTATGTACGCAACACGTCATTTGACAACATGGTACCATGGGTCGAGATTAATTCTGATCAATACGAATACGATCGGGTCTTTATTTATTTTATTTAAGCAACTAATTGTGGACCACTAACATCGGACTGCTAACTACGAACTAAGAAAATATTAAAAGTATTAAAAGTATATATATATATGTAACGATTACTTAAAAAGAAAATATGTTGATATATTATATATATGGTTAGGTTCGTGATATCTATCGGAGACCAAGTCGAATTAAATACCTTCAAGGCAAAAGTGAGTTTCATTTGCTCCCTTTTTAATTTCTTTTGCAATATATATTTTTGGACTGAGAATACATGCGCTGCTTTTATAAATGTTTACAAAATAGACACAAGTACTTAAAAATATATTCTACGTTGAGTTGTACCACTGGCATATTTCCCTGTAGCTTGGTAACTACTATTTACATGGGTATTGTAAACGTGAATCCTGTTGATAGATCTATCGGGCCTGACAACCCCAACCGGACTGGACGACCAGTATTCAATGGTTGCACAGTACTTCGTTTTGGTGACTACACTTGTACGCAAGGACGTTCGAAAATCCCGAACCGGGACCAGAGTCAACTCTTAACGCTCGACGCAACGGACTAAAAATTACAAGTTAACTATGTATATAAATATAATATAATATATAATTAATTATATTAATTATATATATATTATATTTATAAATAAAAACCTTCGGCAGAGAAAGACTCCAAAGTTGTGAGCTGTAATTTCAAACTCCGCGACTCGAGGAGTTTGAAGGCCAAAATGGCCGCGAGTCGCGGAGCCCCCAGTTTTGAAACTCCCTATAAAGCAAACCGAAATCTGATCATTTTCATCATCTTTTTTCTCCTCATTCATACGATATATTTATATTTATAATTTATATTTTAATTTTAATTTTAATTATAATTCTAATAATAAGGGTATGTTAGCGAATATTGTAAGGGTGTAAGTCGAAATTCTGTCCGTGTAACGCTACGCTATTTTTAATCATTGTAAGTTATGTTCAACCTTTTTACATTAATGTCTCGTAGCTAAGTTATTATTATGCTTATTTAAAAAGAAGTAATCATGATGTTGGGCTAATTACTAAAATTGGGTAATTGGGCTTTGTACCATAATTGGGGTTTGGACAAAAGAACGACACTTGTGGAAATTAGACTATGGGCTATTAATGGGCTTTATATTTGTTTAACTAAATGATAGTTTGTTAATGTTAATATAAAGATTTACAATTGGGCGTCCCTATAAATTACCATATACACTCAATCGGACACGATGGGCGGGGTATTTATATGTACGAATAATCGTTCATTTAACCGGACACGGGAATGGATTAATAGCCACTAGAATAATTAAAACAGGGGTGAAATTATGTACACGGACACTTGGTATAATTGATAACAAAATATTAAAACCTTGGGTTACACTCAGTCGACATCCTGGTGTAATTATTAAACAAAGTATTAAAATCTTGTTACAGTTTAAGTCCCCAATTAGTTGGAATATTTAACTTCGGGTATAAGGATAATTTGACGAGGACACTCGCATTTTATATTTATGACTGATGGACTGTTATGGACAAAAACCAGACGGACATATTAAATAATCCAGGACAAAGGACAATTAACCCATGGGCATAAAACTAAAATCAACACGTCAAACATCATGATTACGGAAGTTTAAATAAGCATAATTCTTTTATTTCATATTTAATTTCCTTTATTTTATATTTAATTGCACTTTTAATTATCGTACTTTTTAATTATCGCAAGTTTATTTTATCGCACTTTTATTATTCGCAATTTCATTATCGTTATTTACTTTATGCTTTAATTTAAGTCTTGTATTCATTTTTAATATTTTACATTTGGTTTTAACTGCGACTAAAGTTTTAAAATCGACAAACCGGTCATTAAACGGTAAAAACCCCCCTTTATAATAATAATATTACTTATATATATAATATATATTTGTATTTTTATAAAAGTAAACTAATATAGCGTTAAGCTTTGTTTAAAGATTTTCCCTGTGGAACGAACCGGACTTACTAAAAACTACACTACTGTACGATTAGGTACACTGCCTATAAGTGTTGTAGCAAGGTTTAAGTATATCCATTCTCTAAATAAATAAATATCTTGTGTAAAATTGTATCGTATTTAATAGTATTTTCTGCTAAAATTAATAAGCTATTTTCGTATACACCTCACGAAACATCAAGTATTTTTAGCGCCGCTGCCGGGGAACTTTCTAAACGCCTGAAGCGCAACGCTAATAAAGAAAAAAAAAACGTTTTAAATATTCAAAAATATAAAAAGAAAAACAAAAATATAAGTATTTTTAAGATTTTGTTAAATATTTAAGTTTTATAAGTTTCTTTATTTTTATTTTAGTTTATAAAAATATAAGTTTTATTTAAATATCTTTTATTTATATAAAAACAGAAAAAAAAAATAAATAAATAAATAAAGAAAAACGCGTCGAAGATTAAACCTGTGACGCCCCGTACTAAATCATATGTACGGACCATCATCAACAGGATCATTACAAGGTTAAGTACTATATGCGTTTTCAAAACAGAGTTTGCATTCACTAATAAAAGTGACGTCACAACATACGTCAATTGTTTTACAAATCAAAGTATGCTTCACTAAGTAGAAGCATTAAATAAGTGTACGTGACCATAATGGTCGTTACATAACATAAGTTCATAAGTAAAAAGTTTGAATGCAACATAAGTAGTCATGCGATAACAACTCTAGGCAGCGGGTTCTACAGCACGACTAGTAAGATAGCGGAAGCGACTTCAAGCACCTGAGAAAATACATGCTTAAAAAGGTCAACACAAAGGTTGGTGAGCTATAGTTTAAGTATAACAGTAACGTAAGTAGGCCACGAGATTTCAGTGCTACAACGAGCGTTTCAAAAGTATGTAAAAGTATATGCTTAACCGTGGGCACCCGGTAACTAACTTAACGTTTAATGTACCCCCTTAAAGTGCACTTGGCAAGTGCGTATAACCTCGAAGTATTAAACACTCGTTAAATGCTAGCGCTACTAGCCCGAGTGGGGATGTCAAACCCTATGGATCCATATCTAAGATTCGCGTTCACGGTTCAAAAACCAATGATTAAACGTTACCGAGCTAAAGGGAATGTTTCTGCCGTTATATAACCCACACATATATAAAGTTTAAGTACTCGTGCCTAGTATGTAAAACATAAAATCCGCATGTATTCTCAGTTCCCAAAATAAGTTAAAGTAAAAAGGGAATGCTATAACTCACAATGATTAGTAGTAATGGTAAGGTAGTAGTCGGAAAGTGGTGTGCAAGTAACGGTCCAAACGTCCTCAACCTAAGTCAAATAGCACTAAGTCAATAAGTCGTCTCAAAAGGTTTACAAGTACGTAATTAGGGTCATAAGGGTCATCATCAATCATCATTAAACAAAAGGTAACAAGTAAGACTCGTTTATGAAAGTCGTTTAAAACAAAGGCTGACTTCGGTCAGTCACCACGGCCTCTACCCTTACTGAATTAAGGTGAGACCAGTGGTCATGGCTCCGTCTATGAGTCCCTTAAGTGTGGTAAAATTTACAGAAGCAAACTCGTCTTGGTTTGACCGTGGCGACGGTCTAAGTGCGAGTAGGTCAGAAATTTCTGCACAACGTTAAAGGACATGGTAACGATCGGAGGGCCATAAATCCTAAACCGTAACTCGGATTAAGACGAGTCCTATATGAAAAGTTATCTACTCGAAAAGTTCTATCTAAAAATCAAGGTTAGAACAGCCCAGGTCTACTGGTCTGTTCCAGCAGCATCAGGTCAGTAGGTTTTGGACAGAACAGTGGGTTTTGGAGAGTTCCGGTTGTCTCGGTGCTTGATGTTCATCACGGTTCTCATCCTTGATGTGTATAGCTTCAAGTGTACAACTCGTTGATGTGTTAACATCATTTTGACCAAGGTTTGTCCATCATAACTCAAGTGCAAGTGTTGTAAGTGTTTGGTGAACCAAGGTTACATGTAAGTTTATGAACAAGTTCATGAACACTAAGAAAGATCACAACCAAGTGTTGGATCCATGATACTTGCACCAAAGTGTAAGCTCTTGTTGGTTTCATGTCCTTGTTCAAATGTGTAGTAAGCAACTAATAATAAGAAATAAAGAAAATGAAATGATAAGCCTAAACCAACCATGAAGGTGGTATTCTAGTAACATACAACAAACAAGAACACAAGTAACAATTATAAAGATTATAAACTTTAAATCTTTGAAATAAATAAAGTAGAAAGTTAACTAAACAAGAAGATGATTCATAGTTGCTCTTACTTTTAAAGATTCAACCCAAGTTGATCTTTAAGTGAAGTAACTTCAAAGTTACTTCAAGAACTACAAGTAAAGAGTTTATACAACTATGAACTTTAATTCTTTGAAACAAAATATGTAGAACATAACTAGAGAGATTATGTTCTTGATGTTCTTGTTAAATACAAGATATAAATGAAGAATCAAAACTAGAAAGTTTGATCTTGTAACTTGGTAAAGAAAGACAAGTAAGTAAGTAAATAATAACTAGTAATCAAGACAAGTAATTAATCTTTAACAAGAACAAGTAATAACAACAAAGATTGATGATGATTATGGGTCTCATGGCCACGGTTTTTAGGGAGAAAGAAGAAGAAGAAATGTCTTCAAATTACTTACAAAGAACAAAGAACTTGAGAGAAAAAGAGAGAAGAAAATTGCAAGTAAAGTGAGTGTGTTTGAGAAATGAGTGAGCAAGTAATATGTGAATGAAAAATGAAAGCCAAAACACCCCATAAGGGCACCCTAGGCCACGGCCAGCAGAGAATCAAGGGGGGAAGGGAGAAGTTTGGTGGTCATTTGCATGGTAAAGTTCATAAAGTTGGATATTAGATGGGTTTGCATGGGGATAGTGAGCCAACAAGATTCCTAATGGTAAAACTAACTAGTTACATGCTAAACTAATACTTACAAGTGTCATGTGGGCTAGTTAATTCATAAATATAAGTAGGGTGGGCTTACACAAGTCCATTAACACTAAAAGGCCCAAGTTTGCAAGTAGTTAGCAAGTAATCCAATAAAAGTCCAACTTAAGCCCAAGTAACTAACTAATAGCTTTAGTTAATTAAAATGATTAATAAAATTAATCATGAATGTAAATAATATCTTAAAATATTATTCGTGCAAGTTCCGGGTGTCACAAAGACGTTTCGGGCCCTTAAAAGTCAAGTACGGGCAATCAAAGCAACATGTAAATGTAATAACATACATTCGTTTAATCAAGCGTATTAATAATAATAATTATTAATAAATAACGTTGGTAAAACCAGGGTCATTACATTACCCACCTGTTAAAGAAAATTTCGTCCCGAAATTTTAAGCTGAAGTAGATGGAGGAGTCGGGAAAAGATGAGGATATTTCCGCATCATTTGATCCTCTCGTTCCCAAGTAAACTCAGGTCCTCGTTTGGCATTCCATCGTACTCGTACAATCGGAATCTTGTTGCGTTTCAAAGTTTTGATCTCACGATCCATAATCTCAACAGGTTCCTCCACAAAGTGGAGTTTGTCATCAATAGTAAGTTCTTCCAATGGTATGATGAGTTCGGGTGCAGCAAGACACTTCTTCAAGTTTGACACATGGAAGGTAGGATGAACTGAGCTCAATTGTGCTGGTAGATCCAAACGGTATGCAACTGGTCCAACACGTTCCAAGATCTCGAAAGGACCAATGTATCGTGGGTTCAACTTTCCACGTTTTCCAAAACGGATCACACCTTTCCAAGGTGCAACCTTCAACATTACACGATCACCAACATTAAATTCAAAGTCTTTCCGTTTAAGATCGGCATAACTCTTTTGGCGATCACGGGCAGTCTTAAGTCTAGCTTGGATCTGAGCAATCTTCTCCGTGGTTTCGTGGACTACCTCGGGTCCGGTGATTTGCTTTTCGCCTACTTCGGCCCAACAAATAGGAGATCGGCACTTACGACCATACAATGCTTCAAAAGGTGCAGCATTAATGCTTGAGTGATAACTGTTGTTGTACGAGAATTCGGCGAGTGGCAAATGCCTTTCCCAGGCCTTTCCAAAATCAATGACACATGCACGCAGCATGTCCTCCAAGGTCTGAATCGTTCGTTCACTTTGCCCGTCAGTCTGAGGATGATAAGCAGTACTCATGTCAAGACGAGTTCCCATGGCTTCTTGCAAAGAACGCCAAAATCTGGAAGCAAAACGGGGATCGCGATCGGAGATGATTGATAAAGGTACACCATGACGAGATACAACCTCTTTGATGTACAGCTGAGCAAGTCTTTCCATTGTATCAGTTTCCTTCATCGCTAGGAAGTGTGCAGATTTGGTGAGGCGGTCAACAATAACCCAAATAGTATCGCATCCGCCCACCGTCTTCGGCAGCTTAGTAATGAAATCCATTGTGATCCTTTCCCACTTCCATTGTGGGATTTCTGGCTGTTGAAGTAACCCAGAAGGTCTCTGATGCTCGGCTTTAACCTTCGAGCAAGTCAAACACTTACCAACATAAGTCGCAACGTCCTTCTTAAGATTCGGCCACCAATACTGTTCTTTAAGGTCGTGGTACATCTTACCTGCACCGGGGTGAATCGAATATCTCGATTTGTGTGCTTCATCAAGTATCAGGTTTCGTAGATCTCCATAGTAAGGTACCCAAATTCTTCCGGCATAACATCGGAGTCCAGACTCTCTAACCTCGAATCGAGAGACAAGTATGTTCAAATGCTCGTGAGATATGTTCTCCTCCTTGAGAGCCTCAACTTGGGCTACTCTGATCTGGTTGTTGAGGTTCGAATGGATGGTGATGTTCAGAGCCCTAACACGGAGAGGTGCCGTCCTCTCCTTTCGGCTTAAAGCGTCAGTTACAACATTGGCCTTGCCAGGGTGATAACGGAGTTCACAATCGTAGTCGTTGAGCGTCTCAATCCATCGACGCTGTCTCATATTTAGTTGCTTCTGATCAAAGATGTGCTGGAGACTCTTGTGATCGGTGAAGATAGTGCTCTTAGTTCCATACAAATAATGTCTCCACAATTTGAGTGCAAAGACAACGGCTCCAAGTTCAAGATCATGTGTAGTGTAGTTCCGCTCGTGAATCTTCAATTGGCGGGAGGCATAGGCAATAACCTTTGATCATTGCATCAATACACAACCAAAACCACTCTTCGATGCATCGCAATAAACAACAAAGTCGTCACTGCCTTCAGGAAGTGATAGGATAGGTGTGGAGGTTAACTTCTTCTTCAAAGTTTGGAATGCTGATTCGTGTGTGGGTTCCCAAATGAACTTCTTGCCCTTGTGAGTCAGTGCGGTCAAAGGACGCGCAATCAGAGAAAATCCTTCGATAAACCTTCGATAATAACCGGCGAGGCCTAGAAATTGGCGAATATGCGTTGGAGTAGTGGGGGTCTCCCACTTGCTGATGGCTTCAATCTTGGCGGGATCAACTTTGATACCCTGGTCGCTCACAACATGACCCAGAAACTGTACTTCCTTCAACCAAAATTCGCACTTGGAGAATTTGGCGTAAAGTTGCTCTTGTCTTAAGAGTTCAAGCACTAGCTGAAGGTGTTGCTCATGTTCTTCTTCGCTCTTAGAGTAGATGAGGATATCATCTATGAAGACGATAACAAACTTATCCAAGTAAGGCTTGCAGACACGATTCATGAGATCCATGAACACGGCAGGGGCATTTGTCAAACCGAATGGCATCACGAGGAACTCATAATGACCATAACGGGTCCTGAATGCAGTTTTCATCACGTCACTTTCCTTCACCCTCAGCTGGTGATATCCGGATCGCAAATCGATCTTTGAATAAACGCTCGATCCTTGTAGTTGATCAAAAAGATCTTCAATTCGTGGAAGAGGATATCGATTCTTGATTGTCAATTTGTTGAGCTCACGGTAGTCGATACACATACGGAAGGATCCATCCTTCTTCTTTACAAACAACACAGGTGCGCCCCAAGGCGAGAAGCTTGGTTGGATAAACCCTCGATCTAATAGCTCTTGTAGTTGACTCTGTAATTCTTGCATCTCGGAAGGTGCGAGTCTATAAGGTGCGCGAGCTACAGGTGCAGCTCCTGGCACTAAGTCAATCTGAAACTCTACTGCTCTCTGCGGTGGTAATCCAGGCAATTCCTCTGGGAAGACATCAGAAAATTCATTCACAATTCGAACGTCGTTCACGTTCTTCACCTCAGTTTCTACCGCTTTCACATGTGCTAGGACAGCAAAGCGTCCCTTCTTCATAATCTTTTGCGCTTTCACGCAACTAATGAGGTTCAACTTCGAGGTACATCTCTCTCCATAGATAACCAGTGGTTCGCCATCTCCTTGTGGTATGCGAAGTGCTTTATCTCCACAGATAACATCGGCCTTTATCTTGCTCAACCAATCCATACCGACGATCGCGTCAAAACTTCCCAGTTTGATAGGTATCAAATCAATTTCAAAATCTGCACCAGCTATGTTGATAATAGCTCCACGACTAATATGGTCAACCTTTTCAAGTTTTCCATTGGCGACCTCGACAAGCATACTTTCCTTCAAAGGAACTAACGACCAATCTAACTTATCACAAAAATGTCTACACACATAGCTCCTATCGGCACCAGTATCAAATAGAACAGAAGCTAAAAGATTGTTGATCTTGAATATACCTGTCACCAAGTCGGGGTTGTCGCGAGCGTCCCTTGCATTAATATTGAAGGCTCTAGCACGTGGTGGTCCGCCATCCTTACGCTTGTTAGGACACTCGTTTCTGAAATGGCCCGTCTTTCCACATTCATAACACTTCTTAGGCCCATTGTTGTTGTGGTTTGGCTTCACATTCAAAGTGGTAACCTTGCAATCCTTGCCAACATGTCCAGATCGTTGGCACTTCTCACAGATAACATTGCAATACCCAGTGTGGTGCTTGTAGCACCTATTGCATTGTGGTAAGGTTCCTTTGTAGTTCGGATTGGTGCGGTTGTTGTTGTTGGGGTTGGTGTTGTTGTTGTGCATGTTGTTGTTTTGCCTGAACCCTTCATGTCGTTTTGCCGGGTTTTGATCATAGTTCCTACCCCTGTTGTTGTTGTGGTTGTTGTCCCACTTCCTCTTTTCACCACTAACAGTTTCAAACTTAGCCTTCTCCGGCTCGTCAAGGATGATTTGATTCAAGAGAGTATGCGCCATGCGCATTGCTTCGGGAACACTTGGTGGCTTGGACGAGGTAACATTACCCTTGATGGACTTAGGAAGTCCCGAGAAGTATTTCTCCAAACGCTTAAATTCGGGGGTGACCATGGTTGGACACATAAGAGCCAATTCCAAAAACCTACGGTTGTAGCTGTTAAGGTCGTTCCCTACGGTCTTCAATTGCATAAATTCGATTTCCATCTTTTGAATCTCGGTTCTCGGACAGTATTCCTCGATCATAGCACATTTAAATTCTTCCCAAGGCATAGCATACGCCTCATCAATTCCTTTCGCTTGGGCCATGGTATTCCACCATGTGAGCGCGCCATCAGAAAGTGTGCAAGATGCAAATTTCGTTTTGTTAGCCTCAGAACAATTGCTAACCCTGAATACCGATTCCAACTTTTCGAACCATCTGGTGAGACCGACGGGTCCCTCAGTGCCACTGAAGTAGTGTGGCTTGCAGTTTTGGAATTCCTTGTAAGTACACCCATCTCGGACGACAGGTGGATTGACAGGCGGTGGTGGTGGAACTTGGGGTTGTCTTTCAGCTAGTGCAGCAGCGACTCGCTCGTTAATCATTTCCTCAATTTGTGCCGCGGTGGGGATAGATCTCCCGTTGGCCATGATGTTCTATACAAACATTTTGACTCAAGTCAAAATCCATTATGCAAATAATAATAATATAGTATATAACAACCAACATGAAAACAGCACAACACATGTTGATTAAGTAATGCAAGCATATATATAAGTACCACAAAACCATGATATGATAACGTAAATAGAACACTTGCGCACAAAGTAACAACACAAATTCCATTCATTAATGATAATAAGTTCATACATTACAATAAGTTCGTACATTACATAAGTGAAATATGAAATTACAAAGAGATTACAATACAGAATCTAGTACAAAGTCCTACGGCGATGGTGGGTAAAAGATGTCCAAAACATGAGCCAACTGCTCCTCGAGCTCAGTAACTCGAGTCTGGAGAATCTCAATCTCCCGCCTCATTTCCTCATTAGAGGAAGGTGATGGGGCAGGTGGTGCTGGCGGTGCAGGTGGAGCCGGTGGTGCTGAAGTGGATGGTCTGGCTCTGGGTGGAGACGGTAATATCTGTGGGTCGGCGGGGTACGGCACCAGCCGTTTACGAGCAGTGATCCTACGACGCCGACCATAAGCGTCAGTGACAGTACGACCAGGAATTATGCCAGCGAAGCGATACCGTTTCTTCGGCGGGGTAGAAGGTGCCTGAATCGGTCGGTCAGCGGGATCCTCCTCATCACTGGAGTCGTCAGATGAGGTGTCGTCTGAAGAAGCATCGGTGGAAGAACCGTCGTCTGAATCATGCGGTGGTGGCGCGGGTGGCTCAACGTATCCGAAAGCGGCCAACATCTGTCGGTGTCGGCCTGGCGTAATCACGGCTAAGCGGCCGTCGGCAGTGCGTCGGCAAGGTGTGCGCCAGTGATTACGGAAGGGACCTTCCCCGAACTCCGCGGGGATCTCCATGCCACCAATGCGAGCCAGTTGCCTCGGGGGTCTGGAAGAACACGCCGGGATAGGCACACTAGAGCTAGCTCCAGAACTAGAGGCGCCGGGGTCGCCAGTGGGTGTCGGGGCCGGAATGTCGGCAGCAGCAGCAGCAGCAACAGGTGCAGCAGTGGGTGGAACAACGGGGCCTGAGCCGCTCGGGATGTCAGTAGGTGGAACGTCCGACATCTGAACAAGGAAAAATAAATTTTCCATGTCAGTATGTCATAAAGCAAGCAAATAATAGGCCAACAGTTTAATTCATGTATAACAATAAGTAGCATGGCAATATCAGTAATCGTACGAAACTAGCATGAAATCGAAAGCAAGTAATAGCATGCAGTAGTGAAATCACGTAGTAGCATACGGCATATAGCAGTAACAGTAAGCAGCAGCATGCAGTAAGTTCAGCGGAAACAAGTAAACTAACAAGTTGTAGATTAGCCCTATTAGTGAATCCTACTCGGGTCGGTCTTAGACTCACTAATGCATCCTAATTCCCTACAACCAATGCTCTGATATCAAATGTGACGCCCCGTACTAAATCATATGTACGGACCATCATCAACAGGATCATTACAAGGTTAAGTACTATATGCGTTTTCAAAACAGAGTTTGCATTCACTAATAAAAGTGACGTCACAACATACGTCAATTGTTTTACAAATCAAAGTATGCTTCACTAAGTAGAAGCATTAAATAAGTGTACGTGACCATAATGGTCGTTACATAACATAAGTTCATAAGTAAAAAGTTTGAATGCAACATAAGTAGTCATGCGATAACAACTCTAGGCAGCGGGTTCTACAGCACGACTAGTAAGATAGCGGAAGCGACTTCAAGCACCTGAGAAAATACATGCTTAAAAAGGTCAACACAAAGGTTGGTGAGCTATAGTTTAAGTATAACAGTAACGTAAGTAGGCCACGAGATTTCAGTGCTACAACGAGCATTTCAAAAGTATGTAAAAGTATATGCTTAACCGTGGGCACCCGGTAACTAACTTAACGTTTAATGTACCCCCTTAAAGTGCACTTGGCAAGTGCGTATAACCTCGAAGTATTAAACACTCGTTAAATGCTAGCGCTACTAGCCCGAGTGGGGATGTCAAACCCTATGGATCCATATCTAAGATTCGCGTTCACGGTTCAAAAACCAATGATTAAACGTTACCGAGCTAAAGGGAATGTTTCTGCCGTTATATAACCCACACATATATAAAGTTTAAGTACTCGTGCCTAGTATGTAAAACATAAAATCCGCATGTATTCTCAGTTCCCAAAATAAGTTAAAGTAAAAAGGGAATGCTATAACTCACAATGATTAGTAGTAATGGTAAGGTAGTAGTCGGAAAGTGGTGTGCAAGTAACGGTCCAAACGTCCTCAACCTAAGTCAAATAGCACTAAGTCAATAAGTCGTCTCAAAAGGTTTACAAGTACGTAATTAGGGTCATAAGGGTCATCATCAATCATCATTAAACAAAAGGTAACAAGTAAGACTCGTTTATGAAAGTCGTTTAAAACAAAGGCTGACTTCGGTCAGTCACCACGGCCTCTACCCTTACTGAATTAAGGTGAGACCAGTGGTCATGGCTCCGTCTATGAGTCCCTTAAGTGTGGTAAAATTTACAGAAGCAAAATCGTCTTGGTTTGACCGTGGCGACGGTCTAAGTGCGAGTAGGTCAGAAATTTCTGCACAACGTTAAAGGACATGGTAACGATCGGAGGGCCATAAATCCTAAACCGTAACTCGGATTAAGACGAGTCCTATATGAAAAGTTATCTACTCGAAAAGTTCTATCTAAAAATCAAGGTTAGAACAGCCCAGGTCTACTGGTCTGTTCCATCAGCATCAGGTCAGTAGGTTTTGGACAGAACAGTGGGTTTTGGAGAGTTCCGGTTGTCTCGGTGCTTGATGTTCATCACGGTTCTCATCCTTGATGTGTATAGCTTCAAGTGTACAACTCGTTGATGTGTTAACATCATTTTGACCAAGGTTTGTCCATCATAACTCAAGTGCAAGTGTTGTAAGTGTTTGGTGAACCAAGGTTACATGTAAGTTTATGAACAAGTTCATGAACACTAAGAAAGATCACAACCAAGTGTTGGATCCATGATACTTGCACCAAAGTGTAAGCTCTTGTTGGTTTCATGTCCTTGTTCAAATGTGTAGTAAGCAACTAATAATAAGAAATAAAGAAAATGAAATGATAAGCCTAAACCAACCATGAAGGTGGTATTCTAGTAACATACAACAAACAAGAACACAAGTAACAATTATAAAGATTATAAACTTTAAATCTTTGAAATAAATAAAGTAGAAAGTTAACTAAACAAGAAGATGATTCATAGTTGCTCTTACTTTTAAAGATTCAACCCAAGTTGATCTTTAAGTGAAGTAACTTCAAAGTTACTTCAAGAACTACAAGTAAAGAGTTTATACAACTATGAACTTTAATTCTTTGAAACAAAATATGTAGAACATAACTAGAGAGATTATGTTCTTGATGTTCTTGTTAAATACAAGATATAAATGAAGAATCAAAACTAGAAAGTTTGATCTTGTAACTTGGTAAAGAAAGACAAGTAAGTAAGTAAATAATAACTAGTAATCAAGACAAGTAATTAATCTTTAACAAGAACAAGTAATAACAACAAAGATTGATGATGATTATGGGTCTCATGGCCACGGTTTTTAGGGAGAAAGAAGAAGAAGAAATGTCTTCAAATTACTTACAAAGAACAAAGAACTTGAGAGAAAAAGAGAGAAGAAAATTGCAAGTAAAGTGAGTGTGTTTGAGAAATGAGTGAGCAAGTAATATGTGAATGAAAAATGAAAGCCAAAACACCCCATAAGGGCACCCTAAGCCACGGCCAGCAGAGAATCAAGGGGGGAAGGGAGAAGTTTGGTGGTCATTTGCATGGTAAAGTTCATAAAGTTGGATATTAGATGGGTTTGCATGGGGATAGTGAGCCAACAAGATTCCTAATGGTAAAACTAACTAGTTACATGCTAAACTAATACTTACAAGTGTCATGTGGGCTAGTTAATTCATAAATATAAGTAGGGTGGGCTTACACAAGTCCATTAACACTAAAAGGCCCAAGTTTGCAAGTACTTAGCAAGTAATCCAATAAAAGTCCAACTTAAGCCCAAGTAACTAACTAATAGCTTTAGTTAATTAAAATGATTAATAAAATTAATCATGAATGTAAATAATATCTTAAAATATTATTCGTGCAAGTTCCGGGTGTCACAAAGACGTTTCGGGCCCTTAAAAGTCAAGTACGGGCAATCAAAGCAACATGTAAATGTAATAACATACATTCGTTTAATCAAGCGTATTAATAATAATAATTATTAATAAATAACGTTGGTAAAACCAGGGTCGTTACAAAACCTGTCATCAGAATTTCTGAACCCCGCGAGTCGCGGGGTTTGAAGCTTTGACTTGGAGGGGACCTGACACACGAACAGGAAGCCCTAATCCTGCATTTATTACGGATTATTATTAATTATTATTATTATTAACCCTAATTATTATTATTATTATTATAATTAAGATTATTTTTAATTTAAGTTTTATTTAATTTATATTTTAGTTAAATTAGTTTAATTAAATTATAAAATTAGTAGTTTTATTAAATAAATAATATAAAAATAATATTTTTATAAAAATTGTAATTTTTACAACTTTTTGTATATTTTTATATTTTGTCCCTTTTTAATCGTTGTAGCGTAATATTTGTATTTTTTCGCTCATATTTAATTTTAAACTTAGTTTTTGCCATAGTCATTTTTACTCCTAGATTTTTAGGCTTTGCCGTAGAATTCCTTAAGTGCTTTTTCTTTAGATTAAGATTTAGGTACTTTAGAATTTTGCGACGCCTTTTTAAGTTTTAGTTTCTTTTTAAGTTATTTCCATTTGGGATATAGTTTTTCCTGTAAGCTTTAATATTTTTAGACGACTTTTACCTATGTATCAATTATCATTCCAATTAGTAATTTCAATTTGCGATTATAATTTTAAGTTAGTTGTAGTAATAAGGTTAGGTTAGTCAAGTATTTTTAAGTTTTTATAAGTTTCTTTTATTTTTCCGTCACCTTTTATTTTTCAACCATTTTTCTTTTTCGACCTTTTTCGACGAACTCTTTTTCTTTCTTATTTCTCGCTATTCTAGTTTTTAGGACATAGATTTTTATTCTACTTCTTATCTAAATTTCTTAAAATTACGAAAATTTATTTTAAGTGGTTAAATTAATAGACATCAAAATTTTCTGGTTCGTAGTAATAGTTGGATTTGTACGTGGACCGGGTTATTGGAGCCAAACAGTCCTCAATTATATTGAGACCAAACGAATCCTGCCCCTCTGCTGCATCTTTTGGCTATTCGAAACGTGGGCAAAATCAGAAAAGTCTATTGGTTGGATAACTTATTATAATTTTTCTTTCCTTTTAAAAACTAATAGGATATTCAGTGAATGCACCGAGCAAGACGTTCATCGCCTTTTGTACGTTCACCACCTGTAACTAGATCAAGACATTTAGCAAATATTACCGCCGTTGATTTTTCTTTAGAATCGTCATCCAGTCGACCAAGTACTTCAGTTCAAATTTCCGATAATCCATTTTTTGAACCCAACCTCACAATTGAGAATCCGGAGAATATTCAGGAACGGTTCGTAGATCCTGAACCATTAAACTTTCCTCCGGAGCCACCAATCATTCAAACAGAGATTGTTGAGGAACGAACCATTAAATCAGAATCATCTAGTGATACCGATTTAACAAATTCAATTATGGAGAATCTGGAACCTTTAAGTATGGAAGACCGAATGAGAGCTAAACGCACTGGCAAAGGTCACGCAATTACTCATCCAGACATTAATGCGCCAGATTATGAAATCAAAGGACAAATTCTACACATGGTGACTAATCAATGCCAATTTAGTGGTGCGCCGAAGGAAGATCCAAATGAACATCTACGTACCTTTAATAGGATCTGCACACTATTTAAAATCCGAGAAGTGGAGGATGAACAGATATATCTCATGTTATTTCCCTGGACTTTAAAGGGAGAAGCCAAAGATTGGTTGGAATCGTTACCTGAAGGGGCGATCGATACATGGGACGTTTTAGTTGACAAATTTCTTAAACAATTCTTTCCTGCATCTAAAGCCGTAAGACTTCAAGCAGAAATTGTTACGTTTACACAGAAACCAAATGAAACTCTATATGAGGCATGGACAAGATATGGAAAGTTGTTAAGAGGATCTCCGCAACATGGTTTAGACACCTGTCAAATAGTACAAATATTCTACCAAGGATGCGACATCACTACAAGGAAAGACATAGATATAGCAGCTGGTGGTTCTATTATGAAGAAAACCGAAACTGATGCTTACAAAATTATTGATAATACTGCTTCCCACTCACATGAGTGGCACCAAGAAAAAGACATCGTTAGATCATCTAAAGCAGCTAGAGCAGATTCTAGCCATGACTTAGATTCCATTTCCGCAAAGATAGATGCTGTGGAGAGACGAATGGAAAAGATGACTAAAGATATTCTCTCAATACGAATTAGTTGTGAGCAGTGTGGAGGACCACATTTGACAAAAGATTGTCTCAGTATTGAATTAACAATGGAACAAAGAGAGAATATTTCATACATAAACCAAAGGCCTGGAAATAATTATCAGAATAATTATCAACCGCCAAGACCGATTTACAATCAAAACCAAAATTATAACCGAAATATTCCATACAACAACCAACAAGGTCCTAGCAATCAACAAGTATCCAATAATACTTACAACCAGCAAAGACCTAATTTTCAAAACAAACCACCACAACAAACCGATGATAAAAAGCCAAATTTAGAAGATATGATGACGAAGCTAGTTGAAACTCAAACGCAGTTTTTCACATCTCAGAAACAAACCAATGAACAAAATGCTCAAGCATTTAGAAATCAACAAGCTTCTATTCAAAATCTGAAACAAGAAGTAAGTAACCTAGCAAGGTTAATAGGTGAAAGAAAACCGAGAAGTCTACCTAGTGATACAAATGCTAACCCCCGGAGTGAAACAGCTAAAGCTATTACCACAAGAAGTGGTACAACACTTAAACCACCGGAAATACCTGTAACTTCTGATGAAACTATTCCTACTCCACAAGAACCACAACCTGATCAAGATAAGGAAAAAGAACCGGTAGTTGAAAAGGTTAATGAAGATAACACAGTTAAGGATAAACCTTATGTTAAACCGTATCAACCACCACTTCCTTATCCGAGTAAAATGAAGAAAGAGAAACTTGAAGCCGAGCAATCCAAATTCTAGGATATGTTTAAACAGATAAATGTAAATCTTCCTTTCATTGATGTGATTTCAGGAATGCCTAGATATGCTAAATTCTTGAAAGATCTAATCTCAAATAGAAAGAAAATGGAAGAACTCTCGGCTGTTACTATGAATGCTAATTGTTCAGCAGTGCTGTTGAATAAGATACCAGAAAAACTATCTGATCCAGGAAGTTTCACAATTCCATGTTTTCTGGGTAGTCTTAGTTCAATAGAAGCATTGGCAGACTTAGGTGCTAGTATAAATATAATGCCGTATTCACTATACACTAAACTAGACCTTGGAGAATTGAAACCAACAAGAATAAGCATACAACTAGCTGATAGATCAATAAAATATCCTAGAGGGATAATGGTGAACATGCTAATTAAAGTTGGTACTTTAGTATTTCCAGTAGATTTTGTTGTTCTGGACATGGAAGAAGATTCTCAAGTTCCTCTCATATTAGGAAGACCATTCTTAAACACGGCTAAAGCAATGATAGACGTGTTCGGTAAGAAACTGACCCTAAGTATAGAGGATGAGAGTGTTACCTTTTCAGTTGATAGAGCAATGCAACAACCACAATCTGCAGATGATACATGTTATTATATTCAAACTATAGATGCACATGCAGAATTATTAGAAGAATTTCCAGAATTACAAGGAACAGGAGAATGTTCTTTAGGAGAAGGTAATGAACCAATTGATGAAGCTGAAATGTTAGCTACACTAATAACTAATGGATATGAACCAACAACAGAAGAAATTCAAATGCTAAAAGAAGAAGACAGATATCGATACAAATCATCGATAGAAGAACCTCCGAAATTAGAGTTAAAGCCACTTCCAAACCATTTGGAATACGCTTATTTACATGGTGAATCTGAATTACCTGTAATAATATCGTCTTCTCTTACTGAAAATGAGAAATCACAACTCATTTCTGTGTTGAAAGCTCATAAACCAGCCATTGCATGGAAGATTCATGATATTAAAGGAATAAGTCCTTCGTATTGCACACATAAAATCCTTATGGAAGAAGGTCATAAAACGTATGTGCAACGCCAACGAAGACTAAATCCTAATATGCAAGATGTAGTTAAGAAAGAGATTATTAAACTGCTAGATGCAGGTCTAATTTATCCAATCTCTGATAGTCCATGGGTAAGCCCAGTTCAATGCGTGCCTAAGAAGGGTGGCATGACTGTCACCACAAATGAAAAAGATGAGCTTATTCCTACTAGGACTGTAACAGGATGGTGTGTGTGTATTGATTATAGAAAATTAAATGACGCCACCAGAAAAGATCACTTTCCCTTACCTTTCATAGATCAAATGTTGGAAAGATTAGCCGAAAATAGTTACTATTGTTTTCTAGATGGATTTTCCGGATATTTTCAAATTCCAATAGCACCCGAAGATCAAGAGAAAACCACATTCACGTGCCCTTATGGTACTATTTCTTACAAACGCATGCCATTTGGACTTTGTAACGCCCCTGCAACCTTTCAAAGGTGTATGATGGCAATTTTTCATGACATGATAGAAGAATGCATGGAAGTTTTCATGGATGACTTTTCAGTCTTCGGTGATACATTTGAATCATGTCTAGTTAATCTGGAACGAATGCTTCTTAGATGCGAACAATCAAATCTAGTACTTAATTGGGAGAAATGCCATTTCATGGTTAAAGAAGGCATCGTTCTTGGACATAAAATTTCAAAAGAAGGAATTGAAGTGGATAGAGCTAAAGTAGATGTAATTGCTAAACTTCCACATCCCACCAATGTTACAGGAGTTAGGAGTTTTCTAGGGCATGCCGGTTTTTATCGACGTTTCATAAAAGATTTTTCTAAAATTGCCACTCCTATGAATAAACTCCTAGAAAAGGATGCGCCATTCATCTTTTCAGATGAATGTATCAAATCTTTTAATATTCTTAAAGAAAAACTCACTAATGCGCCGATCATGATAACACCAAATTGGAATCTACCATTTGAACTAATGTGCGATGCAAGTGATTTTGCAATGGGAGCCGTTTTAGGACAAAGGATTGAAAAACGATTTCAACCTATATATTATGCTAGTAAGACGTTACAAGGAGCACAAACAAACTATACAACTACTGAAAAAGAACTCCTTGCTATTGTCTTTGCTTTTGACAAATTTCGATCATATCTCGTTCTAGCAAAAACGGTGGTCTATACCGACCATTCTGCTCTTAGATACCTATTTTCAAAACAAGATGCTAAACCAAGATTAATCTGTTGGATCTTACTCTTACAAGAGTTTGATATTGAAATTCGAGATAAAAGAGGAGCAGAAAATCTCGCCGCTGATCATCTTTCTCGTCTTGAAAATCCCGAATTAGAAGTTCTAAATGAATCGGCCATACAAGACAACTTTCCTGATGAATATCTATTGAAGATAGATTATAATGAAATCCCATGGTTTGCAGACTATGCAAACAATTTAGTATGTGGATTCCTTGAAAAAGGATTATCGTACCAAAGACGAAAGAAATTCTTCAGTGATATAAAACACTATTTCTGGGAAGATCCACATCTGTTTAAAAGTTGTCCCGATGGAATAATACGCCGATGTGTATTTGGAGATGAAGCTAGTAAAATTTTAAACCATTGTCACACAGGACCAACAGGAGGGCATTATGGGCCTCAACTAACAGCAAGAAAAGTTTATGAAGCTGGATTCTATTGGCCTACAATTTACAAAGACGCACACCTTCTTTGCAAATCCTGTGATGCATGTCAAAGGGCCGGAAAAATAAGTCAACGTGATGAAATGCCACAAAATGTCATCCAAGTATGTGAAGTATTTGACATTTGGGGTATTGACTTTATGGGTCTATTTCCAAAATCTCATAATAATCTATATATACTCGTAGCCATTGATTATGTATCTAAATGGGCGGAAGCACAAGCTCTCCCAACTAACGATGCACGAGTTGTAGTCAACTTTTTAAAACGTCTTTTTGTAAGGTTTGGAACACCGAAAGCTTTAATAAGTGATCGGGGTACTCATTTCTGTAATAATCAACTTGAGAAAGTTCTTAAAAGATATGGAGTAACTCATAAAATCTCCACCGCATATCATCCACAAACAAGTGGACAAGTTGAAAATACCAACCGAGCTTTAAAACGTATTCTAGAGAAAACCGTAGGATCAAATCCGAAGGAATGGTCCATTAAATTGGAGGATGCACTCTGGGCTTTTAGAACAGCCTACAAAACTCCAATTGGAACCACACCTTTTAGACTTGTTTATGGAAAAGCATGTCATCTTCCAGTAGAAATTGAACACAAAGCATTTTGGGCTTTGAAGACATGTAATCTTGATTTACATGAAGCCGGACGTCTACGATTAAGTCAACTAAACGAATTAGAAGAATTAAGACATGAAGCATACGATAATTCGTTAATCTATAAAGAAAGAACGAAGAAATGGCATGATAAAAGAATCAGAAGTTCAAAAGAATTTAAAGAAGGAGACAGAGTTCTTCTTTTCAATTCACGATTCAAGCTATTTCCTGGAAAATTGAAATCAAGATGGTCTGGACCATTCATAGTCAAAAGAGTTTTCCCATACGGAACGATAGAATTAATAAATTCAAATGGGATTGAATTTAAAGTTAATGGTCACAGAGTTAAACATTACATACATGGTCCGATGGAAGTCGACAACGAAGTTAATCACAATTTCGACACCACAGCTAACTAAGTGTGGGGAGAATCAAGTCTTTAAAGGATAATATGTATTTCTGATAGAGTTAGATTGTCTGTTTTCGTGTAGTTCTCGAAAATGGAACCCGAATGGTCTTTCCCTAGCAGACCCTAAAGAACTAGTCTTCTCCCCCCATTCTGAATTTTTATTATTTTTTAGGTTTTTACAAAATGAAGACTGCCTGTGAACTAAACCATGGTCTAATGCTACACGCTTTGATCACTAAACGTAATAATGACATACTACCGAGTGAAATAGTATCAGTAATCAGAGAAAGAATGGATGGAGTTAGAAAAGAATCCAGATACGAAGATAATAAGTTACAATTTGGTAAAGGAAAATCAAAATCCGCAGCGAAAAGAAGAGCACGACACCTAGAAAGATGTCACAAATGCGGAAAATGGTCACATGGAGGTAAATGTTCAAATAATCAAACCTATTCAAATACCGAATTTGTTACTTTATGCAGAGACGGACCGTTCATATGTTTAGAAGAAAAGACACTGAATGCTCGAGGTTACGCCTATGTAGCCATGGAAAACCAATTAAACCGACTATCTTATGAATGGGATAGATCATATAACTAAGAAATCTATTTCACAGGTATGTCTGTACAGTTTTTATTTTTATTTTTATTTTTAACCTTTTGATAATAAACGCTAATTTGTTCGCTAAAAAGTATTAAATTGGTATTGAATAAAATTAGGTTTGGCGACCGAAATTATTGATATCATTCAAAAATTTATTACATCACTGCAAAATTTAACGTTTATTCTTAAGGTATAAATATCTTTAAACAATCAACCCAAAATATTTCAAAAATTCGTCATGAGTTAAATTAGGTCTTGGAACCGAAATTACTTTACCGAAAAGAGGGGCGCATATTTTTGATAATATTTGATTGATTAAAGTGGGATAAAAAGACAAAAAAAAGATTTTTAATTTTATTTTTACCATGTTTTTAAAATTAATATTTAAATCTTAAATTAATATTGTAAACTTTGTAAAAACAATATATTTAAAATTGTAAATATTTGAAAAATTAATATAAGTTTGGTGTGAATTTATAATATGAATTTTTAAATTAAGTTTGGTGTGAATTTTTAAAGTATGAATTTTTAATTTTATGAATTTAAATTTTAAGTTTGGTGTGAATTTTTAATATTAATTTTGAATTTTATATTTAAGTTGTGTGAATTTAAAAACAAAAATTTACTTTATCTCATTAAGTTAAAAGTATGATTTTTAAAATTCGTCGTAAGTTGAAGACTAGGTCTTTGAACCGAAATTGCTTTACCCGAGGGAGGGACGAGAACTTTTATTATCATTATTTTTAATCTTATTGAATTAAAGTATGCCAAAAACATTGAAAAAACCCAAAAATCTTAGCTTTTAAAACAATCGCTACAAAAAGACAAATTTTAAAATTTTGTCGAGGGACGGACTAGGACATCGATCCGAAACGACCTCGTCCTAAATAACAAGGGAAACAAAATTTTAAAATTAAGTACTTAATTGTTTTATAAGTTATTGATTATATAAAAAAAAAAATATATCAAACTCCGCGACTCGCGGAGTTTGAAGGGTTATTCACCGCGAGTCGCGGAGATATCGGATATCAGAAAAAAAATAAAGAGCTGCAACAGCTCAGTTTCACACACCACAAACAAAAAAAAACAGCTGCGAAAACCCACGAAAAAACCCGGAAAAATACACCCCAAAATCACAATTTTTAACCGTTAATCATCAAATCTTTTGCTAAAATCATGTTGAGAAGGATGCTATCTAGGAATTACTCAAGAAAAGCGGTAAATTTCTACACCTAAACACCATTTAATCCGAAATTTGGTGTTCTTGAGTCATTTTTTTCCAATTTGATTTTGATGCTTTTTAGTGTAATTAGGCTTAAATTGTTTATGTATTATGCTTGTATAACCTAGATTGATGCTGTTTAACATGATTAGAAGCCTTAAACTTCAAATTTTGAGTAATCTAGGGTTTGTGTTCTTGAGCAAATTTGGAGCTTTTTGATATAAACAGGTTATGGCCGATTTTTGTCATGAATTGTTGCTAAATTGAGTAGTGTAACATGTCTAGGTAGTTAAATGATCCAAACTTTGAGCCTAAACATGATTTTGAGAATTAAAGTGGACTTTTTCAAGTCTAAAATTCATGAACTTGATTTTTGAAAGATAATGCCATTTGAGACTTGTTTAATTGATAGTAATGATTATTTTGACATGTTATTTGAGTTAAATGCTTATGAACTTGGCAAACATTTTCGTATATGCTTATTTGAAAAAGTGTAGATTTGATGAAAATATGAAAATGAGCTTAAGTTTGATATAAATTGATAATGTCATTGTAATTATTTTGATTGATGATTTTGCTAACACTAATGCATATTTGGATGCACAAAATTTGTGTTTGATGTGTTTTGCAGACTGAAAGGGGTGAATCTTCATCCCAAGCCCGTAATGCTCCTGCTGAGAATGTGGAACAACAGGAGGTGGATAACTACTACAAGCAGGATATACCTCATCCAGTCATGACCTTTTCCGATATGCACTTGGAAGAGTTGCACCCGAACCTGAGATTTGACAGACTTTGGATAGATTATCCAAAATACCAAAGGGGTTTGCATACTCTTCATTCTAAGGTTGTTGAGGTACCGAGGGTCATAGAATGGGGACCCTTAGAAGCTGTAGAATTGGCCGGGCCAATTAGGGAATTACTTGTACAGAGGTATGGCAATTCTTCTTTTAATGACTGGGTACGTTTATTCACCATGCGTAGACCTGTATATAAAGTATGGTGTGAAGAATTGTTATGTAGTATAGAGTTGAATGATCGGGTAGCTAGTTTAACCGATCATTCTTTTATTAGATTTTTGTTAGGCGGTTCGATGCGCCACATGTCTTTACTAGACATGGCTCAGGCTTTACGTATATATACGCCTGAGGAGTTAGCGTCTGCCGATTGTAGAGGATTGATACTAAACGGTAGAAAGATAGATGAAAATTTTGATACACACGGTGTGTGGAGTCAAATGACAAGCCATCACCATTTCAAAGGGGGAAATTACTCTTATTTGGATATAGATAGAGCCGAATTAAGAGTGATTCATAGGTTTTTAGCTAATTCGATTACACAAAGGGGTAAAAACAAGGAAAAAAGTAAATGAACAGGATTTGTTTTACCATATGTGTATTCGAGACCCACAAAGCGCTGTAAGTATACCATATTGTGTGGGTTATTATTTATCAGCTATGGTTCGGGGGATGAGACCGCATAGCATAATAGGAGGTGGTATTTTTATTACTTTGATTGGTGAATATCTCTGTGTGGATATAAGTCGGGGGGGATTATTAGTAGAAGAACCGGAACCCCGCGATACTATAGGTTTAAATGTATACCATGGTGCGAAAGTTTTGAAGAGGCGAAATAACGCCGCAGTACAATACCATGGTAGACATCCACAGGTAGAGAGAAACCAACAGCAAGGTAATGTAGGAGGGGGGAATGAGATGCAAGAAATGCAAAGGTTTATAGCTTCTCAGGAATACGAAAATGCTAGACAGAGAGCATTTGAAGATTGGCAAGTTCATCAGAACCAAATCATAGCTCATTGCCAACATATAGGTAGAAACTATATTCCTACACCGAAACCCATCTTCCCTCCCTGGTCTATAGAGATGCAGCCACCATATCCTACGTATAACCCTGCCGAAGCATTCTATAGCACCTATGGTTATGCCTGGAACCCCTATTGGTACCAGTATCATCCCTAGTATACTTAGTTTTATTTATTTTGTAATTTGTAATTATTGATACGTTTAATACTTTTGTTAATATTGTAATCATTTTTATAATTATCTAACTTTTATTCTAGATTTTAATAATTTTTGAATGTGGGGTAATATACCAAACTTCAAAAATATGTATATATGTTTGCAGTTTATCTTAGGTACACAACAGGGTAAAACAACGCATTTTCAAAGACTGGCATTAAGTTCAGCAAAAGCAACTAATTTTGACGACAAGATGCAAAATATATGTGAAATAACAACAAGACGGAATGAACAAATGATGTGCACCATTTATCATTCAGCAAACAAACGCCAATATATTTGGAAACTTTGGTAAAAATTTAATCATTTTCACACAAATCACCCTCAATAATTTAAATTATTCCTGATTTCTTGCAAATGAGGGCATTGCAAGATCTTAAGTGTGGGAAGGGGTTAAATTCTTTCGGATTTTAAAATTTTTTTACTTTATACACTTGGTTACCATTAAAAATACTAGTAAAGCAGTAGTTGTATTAGAATCTAATGCTCTCTGATAAAAAAGAACAGCCCCAGTCTTATATACTAACTACCCAATTCTAGTAAAATTTTTCAAAAATTTTCAATTAAATGAACTAAAAATCATGTTTATACATATTTATGAACGATAAAACTAGGTTTTAACACCGAAATTATTGTTACCTCGGAAAGGACATAAATTGAGAAACAAACTAAAATGTTAAAATTCATTTAAAATGGAATAGAGGACGATAAAAATGAAAATAAAAGCCAAGTGTGGGAAAATTTACCAAGTTATCTTAAACATATGTCACATATATCTGTAACAAATAACTGAAAATACTTTTGCTTTGGACTAAACTAAACTGTTTTAACTGATGAAAGAAAAGAAGAGATGGATCTACACGATGAATCAATTCCATCATTAAAAGGAAGTAAAGTCTTCCGAAAAAGAAACGTGCTTCTTGATTTAGGTCATGAAGTTGTCGTCCAGACCAGCTGTAGGTTGACGAAAAATCTAGAAAAGTCATCACTAAAATCAGCAGGAAATCCACGGACCTCAGCATTAAACAGGATCGCCAAGTGGTCAAATTTATCCTAACCATGAGAAGGATTTATCTTGTACAATGGGGGGGCACCATGCAAATTAGCTGGATAAGACTAATGAATCAGATCCCCAGAAAGGATAATCTCCTTAAAAATTAAAAATCAGCTTTTAAGACTGATATCACTCAATCCTTGAGATTGACCTTAAAGATTGAGAATTACAAACTCATGGAATTCAATGATATCTAAACTCGAGCTTGAACGAGAAAATATTTTGATCAAAATTACAAACCGATTTGTTTTCTGAAAACCCTATTTTCAATGCGTTCATTACCATTGAACGTAAAATCCTAGGAATTCACCTAGAATTCATTAGGTCACCTGAACTAAAACGGGTGTCAACCGTAAGAACGGTGGTTGCATAGCATGGTCAAAGACAGGACCTTGTGCCATACCGAAAAATTATAAGGGTGAGCTTTACTATTGCTCCTACCAAGGATAGTAATTGCGTCCGACACGTTATAGACCATAATTAAAAGCATGTCAGGGGACATTGCCTTAACAGTTGCTTGTTCAACGCTTTCCCTTACAACCGGACGGTAGTTTACCGAAAGGTAATATACGGGACAAGTAAACTGGACGTGTTGCTTTCCAAATACAAGGTTAGCAAGTGGGTGACACAAAACCATAAGTTTTGAGCTAAAATTTTCAAATCTGAAACCCACCAAACCCACAAAAATATTATGCAAACACCGGTAAAGGGTTATTCCGGAAAACTTATCTAGGGTAAAAACTAGATTTAATTTTCAAAAGATCAAATGTTTTCATAAAGATCCAATTTCCTTAATGGATCTAAATTTTTATAGTCATGTGGGACTGTAAACCATATCGTTACTACCATTGTTTATACCGTCGTATAGAAAATCACTGATGTACAAAGTGTGAAGAATAAAGAAGTGATTCTAGTATTTCAAGACGATATTGCCTGAGGACAAGCAACGCTCAAGTGTGGGAATATTTGATAATGCTAAAAACGAACATATATTTCATAGCATTATTCCTCAAGAAAGACAAGCTTTTAGTTGCAATTGTTCTATTTACAAGTGATATTCGTTTAAATAATAAAAGGTGAAGACAAAAGACAGATTCGACGAATTGAAGACGCAAACGACCAAAAAGCTCAAAAGTACAAAAGACAATCAAAAAGGTTCCAATTATTGATAAGAAACGTCTCGAAATTACAAGAGTACAAGATTCAAAACGCAAAGTACAAGATATTAAATTGTACGCAAGGACGTTCGAAAATCCGGAACCGGGACCAGAGTCAACTCTTAACGCTCGACGCAACGGACTAAAAATTACAAGTTAACTATGTATATAAATATAATATAATATATAATTAATTATATTAATTATATATATATTATATTTATAAATAAAAACCGTCGGCAGAGAAAGACTCCAAAGTTGTGAGCTGTAATTTCAAACTCCGCGACTCGCGGAGTTTGAAGGCCAAAATGGCCGCGAGTCGCGGAGCCCCCAGTTTTGAAACTCCCTATAAAGCAAACCGAAATCTGATCATTTTCATCATCTTTTTTCTGCTCATTCATACGATATATTTATATTTATAATTTATATTTTAATTTTAATTTTAATTATAATTCTAATAATAAGGGTATGTTAGCGAATATTGTAAGGGTGTAAGTCGAAATTCTGTCCGTGTAACGCTACGCTATTTTTAATCATTGTAAGTTATGTTCAACCTTTTTACATTAATGTCTCGTAGCTAAGTTATTATTATGCTTATTTAAAAAGAAGTAATCATGATGTTGGGCTAATTACTAAAATTGGGTAATTGGGCTTTGTACCATAATTGGGGTTTGGATAAAAGAACGACACTTGTGGAAATTAGACTATGGGCTATTAATGGGCTTTATATTTGTTTAACTAAATGATAGTTTGTTAATGTTAATATAAAGATTTACAATTGGGCGTCCCTATAAATTACCATATACACTCAATCGGACACGATGGGCGGGGTATTTATATGTACGAATAATCGTTCATTTAACCGGACACGGGAATGGATTAATAGCCACTAGAATAATTAAAACAGGGGTGAAATTATGTACAAGGACACTTGGTATAATTGATAACAAAATATTAAAACCTTGGGTTACACTCAGTCGACATCCTGGTGTAATTATTAAACAAAGTATTAAAATCTTGTTACAGTTTAAGTCCCCAATTAGTTGGAATATTTAACTTCGGGTATAAGGATAATTTGACGAGGACACTCGCATTTTATATTTATGACTGATGGACTGTTATGGACAAAAACCAGACGGACATATTAAATAATCCAGGACAAAGGACAATTAACCCATGGGCATAAAACTAAAATCAACACGTCAAACATCATGATTACGGAAGTTTAAATAAGCATAATTCTTTTATTTCATATTTAATTTCCTTTATTTTATATTTAATTGCACTTTTAATTATCGTACTTTTTAATTATCGCAAGTTTATTTTATCGCACTTTTATTATTCGCAATTTCATTATCGTTATTTACTTTATGCTTTAATTTAAGTCTTGTATTCATTTTTAATATTTTACATTTGGTTTTAACTGCGACTAAAGTTTTAAAATCGACAAACCGGTCATTAAACGGTAAAAACCCCCCTTTATAATAATAATATTACTTATATATATATATTTGTATTTTTATAAAAGTAAACTAATATAGCGTTAAGCTTTGTTTAAAGATTTTCCCTGTGGAACGAACCGGACTTACTAAAAACTACACTACTGTACGATTAGGTACACTGCCTATAAGTGTTGTAGCAAGGTTTAAGTATATCCATTCTCTAAATAAATAAATATCTTGTGTAAAATTGTATCGTATTTAATAGTATTTTCTGCTAAAATTAATAAGCTATTTTCGTATACACCTCGCGAAACATCAATGTGAAACTATGAAGAAAGCCGTGGACAAATCACAAAGAATAAGTTTGCCTTCAAAGAATCTAAATGATTCTGTGCCTGCTGAAATCGTTAGCAAACAACTTATTTCTCATTCTAAACCTTCACAGACAAATCTTCTTCATCATCCATTGATATTAGAAATTCTAAGATATTCTCGTATGTTCTATTATAAATATCCTCCATATTTCTGGCGATATTTTCACAACTATTCTTATCTGAGATCATTTATCTCTCCGTAATATCTGCAACATAAAAGAAACTGTGTTAATTTCTAAATTCTGAAACCTTCGAGTTTAAAATATGAATGTTTTAAAGTAGTGTTGGGAACTGAAGCATGGATTAGTATAATATAATGACACTTGATCAACGTCATTATATTACAGTAAGTCATGCTGAGTTTCTAATGAAGCATGATGATTCACAGTACCATCATCATGTGCCATTTACATGACTCTTACATTCTATCTTATCTCTAAACATATCAAGAGAATATTTTTCTGGATGACTCGGTCTTCTCCAGGATATTCTGGTAATTTAACAAATCAAAATCGTTCTATTACCATTTTCTTCTTAGAGCATTAGCTATGTTCATTCTGAATTTCATATCTACGAATTCCGGACCATTACTCGCTTGACTCGAAGTCGGGAAGAGAAAACGAAAGCATGAAGCTCCAAAAAATAATGAAGTATATAAACTTCGATAATAACCCCGAAATTACAAACCGTGTATATCGATACAGATAGCAATATAGAGACACGGGAGAATTAGAAACACTATAAACACAAGAGTATAGTAGAAGTAAGTAGATTCTTTTGGTGGTAGATGAAAAAGAAGAATGACAGATATAAAAGTTAGGAGTATATCAAGAATTAGGACTGGATGGAGCATATTGATGAATGCTTTAAAGTAAGAATCAAGGGAGAAAGAATAGAAGGTGTGAGTCGTGGAAAATAAGGAAAAGAAGGGGTGAATTTATAGTGAAATATCCGACAGAGCAATCGAAACAGATTATTGCATATAATCAAAGAATATCCTGATTTCCTTAATCACCAAAGAACCAAATCTTATTACTTAAGATTCTCTTTAAATCCCTTAAATCCCGGAAATCAATCATAACTACGTCATCGGTTAAGACGAATATATTTTACTCATCTCACTCTTTTACGATAGTCTCATTTATATTCTTCGCATAATCGAATCGTTTTATCTACATTACTCAATGATGATAAAACTCCATTATCACCTTATATTTGTCATTAAAACCTTCTTATTGTTATCCATAACAACCTCTATCAAATTTCGGGGACGAAATTTCTTTAACGGGTAGGTACTGTAATGATCCGGAATTTTCCGACCAAATTATACTTATGAGATTAATATTTACATAAATTAAACCATACCAACATGATAAGTAATCCAAATTGTTGAGACTTGTGTTTTTGAAAAGAGTTTTACACAACGTTTGACCGTCCAATATGACCGATGATATCACGAACTATATAACATACGATAATTATACGTTTGTGTATATATATGTATTTATATATATTTAACATGATCTAAGGATGGTTTAACATCTCATTGTGTACTAATGATAATGAGTTATAAGTATATTTTGAAACTACTAACTTAAGTTTTCAAAACGATAACTATACGTAATATTCTTTGATATATATATACTTATAATCATAATGCTTATACATGTATCGTATATATAATGTATTTAATCACTTTTAAGGACTTAAATACATAAAAATATAAGTATATTCACAAAAGATAGCTATATTTGAATTCTCATTCCGTTTCCTCAAGATTTCTATACGTATATCTAGGCTATATGTACCCGTATCATACCCAGCTTCTATACGTATTTACTATTGGTATATACACATCAAATCAACATCCTAATCAACATTATTACTGCCCTAGATATGAGGTAACTAGAATTTGTCAAGTAGTATGAATTATTAGTAAGAAAACAAAATTAGGAATCCTTTTCTTTCTTTATAAACTAAAAACGTTTTTATAAATGAACACCATTTCTTCACTCCATTTTCTCATAACTACACCCTCATTTCTCTCTCAAAATACTCCTAACTTCATACTTGATCATTTCCAAGCATTTTCCCCATCATTTAGCTTCAATTACAAGCCTTAAACACCATAAGAAAACTCTTTCAAGAACATATCAAAATAACCACTCATTTGAAGAAGTTTACTTCCAACCTTTTGATCTAACTCCACCACTCTTTGATTCCAAGATTATTTCTTATCTTTTGTAGTAACTTTGTCCAAGTAACTTGAGGTAGTAACCTTGTTCATAATCTTATTCAATTCATATTCATATAGCTATCTTATTTTGTGGTATAAAATTTTAACAACAAGAACATAGCTTGAATGATTTCAAACTTGTTCGCAAACTAAATAGATCCTTCTAACTTGACTTTTAAAACACTTCAAGACCTGTAATATATCATAATGATATGCTAACCTAACAAGATATAACTTGGTTTTACAAAGAACATCTTAAAAACTGAATCTACGTCGTCGGAGTGCAACCGGGGGCTGTTTTGGGTTGGATAATTAAAAACCATCTTGACCTTTGAATTGGAAGTTCATGTTCTGGAAAAATGATATTTCTTATGAATATGTTAACACATAAAAATTTCATGGTTTAACTCAAAGTGTAAGTATTTTTAGAAAAATGATCATTAAATGTTGTTTTTATGATGGAAAATGATCACTTTCATAAGTTTCACCAAAGTTTGACCTATAACCTATGATTTCGAATACAAATTAAGGTATTTTTAGTTCATATTCTTAAAATTTGACTCGATCCAAGGAAGTGGCAAGTTGAACCAACAAAAACGGAGTTTTAATGAAGAAACTACGACTAAAACAAGATTGGGTATCCGAAGCTAGTTTAGCTACGAAAATATTTGGAGAAAAAGTAAATTAATCATATCTTTTCTAATTAATATGATATTTTATATATAATTACTTATGATTTGATTTTATATATTTCAGGACTACCCGTAAACAACACGAGAAGATTAATCATAAGACCTCATGATTGTACGCAACACGTCATTTGACAACACGGTACTTTATGTACGCAACACGTAATTTGACAACATGGTACCATGGGTCGAGATTAATTCTGATCAATACGAATACGATGGGGTCTTTATTTATTTTATTTAAGCAACTAATTGTGGACCACTAACATCGGACTGCTAACTACGAACTAAGAAAATATTAAAAGTATTAAAAGTATATATATATGTAACGATTACTTAAAAAGAAAATATGTTGATATATTATATATATGGTTAGGTTCGTGATATCTATCGGAGACCAAGTCGAATTAAACACCTTCAAGGCAAAAGTGAGTTTCATTTGCTCCCTTTTTAATTTCTTTTGCAATATATATTTTTGGGCTGAGAATACATGCGCTGCTTTTATAAATGTTTACAAAATAGACACAAGTACTTAAAAATATATTCTATGTTGAGTTGTACCACTGACATATTTCCCTATAGCTTGGTAACTACTATTTACATGGGTATTGTAAACGCGAATCCTGTTGATAGATCTATCGGGCCTGACAACCCCAACCGAACTGGACGACCAGTATTCAACGGTTGTACAGTACTTCGTTTTGGTGACTACACTTGGTACGGTGTAGTGAGATTTCATAATAAAGGGAATATGCGACGTTGATTAAATGTTAAGTATGGTTACCAAGTGCTCAACCACTTAGAATGCTTTACATACACTTGCGAGTGTATTATGTTTATGATTATGAAATCTTGTGGTCTATTAACATATTGAAATGATTGTTATGATAAACCTATGAACTCACCAACCTTTTGGTTGACACTTTAAAGCATGTTTATTCTCAGGTACGAATTAAGTCTTCCGCTGTGCATTTGCTCAATATAAGGACATTACTTGGAGCCGATCATCGCAATGGGACCAAATGTTGATGACTTCATCCAGGTGGATTAGGACGGGTCCTTTCAGTTATATATACAGAAAACAACAATCAAACCGCTGTCTCAAAACAATCAACCCGAAAACATGAATTAACGAGCACTTCTGCGCATACAATCAACAATACGATAACATATAATCATCATACTACTAATATAACATATAAAATCAGTAAAAATAAATGAAAAATTTGAAAAGCTAGGGTTAGGGTTTATACCCTAATCAAGAATCAAATGGTATGAACGTGTAGAGGAGATCGAGAGGAACGCGTTTATGCAATTGATTTGATGATCCAAGCACTTGATTGAAAGAAGATGATGATGATGATATATGGCTGATGGGGGACATTCAAAAAGGGAGGAGAAATAGAGAAAAGAAAAAAAATGAAGCTAGGTTAAAAATGAGAAGCATTTTGGTGATTTTGATCAATTTAATCCCAAGTTTGAAAATTTGACAACCTAACCCCCTCCCCTTTGAAATTTTCGGCTGAAATAGGTAGGGTGGGCTCCACTTGTGGGCCAAATTGATGCTAAGAGTATTTGCTTGTGGCCCGAATGCCGAAACGAAGCCCGAAACGCGAAAACACCGCTACGCGATTAAATATTCGGAGAGATAACGCGTACGCGACAAATAAAGTATATAAACACCATATATATTCATATGACATCAAAATATCATATTTAAAATAATTTGGATTTAAAAATCCCAAAAGTCTGACCGTTGGTTTGAAAACCGAAATGATTCGCCGGATAGAAATCCTCGACACGTAGAAACGTATAACTTAAAATATGAATATAAATATTCACATAACACATAATAATTAATATATTATTACAAAAATAATATTATAGGTCATAGAAATGACGTGGCATGAATAACAATTAATGGTTGTTAAATAATTAGCGGCAAAAGATAACGGAAAAAGTAGGGTCGTTACAGAAATTGAGCCTAAGATACATTGGGCCATTCAAGATTGAAAAACGCATTGGGCCGGTGGCCTATCGACTTGAGCTACCTCCACAATTAGAAAAGATTCACAACACCTTCCATGTTTTAAACCTGAAGAAATGCCTAGCTACCGAAGATCTAATTATTCCTTTAGACGAGATTAAAATTGATGAGAAACTAAATTTCGTCGAAGAACCCGTCGAAATTATGGATCGTGAGGTCAAACGACTCAAACAAAGTAAGATACCAATCGTTAAGGTACGATGGAATGCTCGTAGAGGACCTGAATTCACTTAAGAATGAGAAGACCAAATGAAGCTGAAGTACCCACATTTGTTTTCCGATATTGCACGTTAACTAGGTACTATTCTAAATTTCGGGACGAAATTTAATTTAACGGGTGTGTAATGTAACGACCCGAATTTTTCCGCTAATATATTGAAGATTAATATTTACATAATTAATGTTTCCAACATGTTAAACAATCAAACTCATTAAGAATTGGTTATTTGTAATGAATTTTATACAAACGTTTGGCCACCCAGTTTGTCTGACGATTCACGAACGTCATAAATTGAAATAATTATATAATGATGTATATATGGATATATATATATATATATATATATATATATATATATATATATATATATATATACTTATGATTTGTTAAAATGATATTTAAGTATCTCATTATATATAATAACAATTGGTTATATACATAAAATGAGATTACTAACTTAAAGACTTCAAGACTATATACATATATATAACGATTAACGTTGTAATAAATTCTAAATTAAAATGTATGTATATGTATTGTATTAATATGTATTAATACACTTTTGAAAGACTTAATAATATATATCAATATATTTATACTCAATAAAGATAGCTATACTCATTTTCTCATTCAATTTTATCAAGAATCCTATTCGTATTCATACGGTATTTATACCCGTATCATACCCAACTTCTATACGTATTTACTATGGGTATATACATACCAAATCATTGATCTTAGCAGCCCTCAATCAGTTGTGAGACATGTATAAACATGATGTAGACTTGTGGGAACCATGGCTTGGAAACTAGTATGACTAAATGCATAAAATTACAAATCATGGAGTCATGTTGTTGCCCCCATTTTAATGCCAACATGTAGGATAAATAACCATCCATTTCATTCCAATTAACTACATTATTTTACTCTCTAAACACATACTCAAACACTCTCTCAAATCTCCATTCAATTCGGCAAGTATTGGTCTCATAATCCAAGTTATAATCATCATAACAAAGCTTGATCAAGAACACTTCAAGAATTTCAAGCCATCAAGGGTATCTTTGTGAAGGTATTTCGTATGCCCGAGAGATATATTAAATTAATGTGGCTAAAATGTTATGATCCAAGTCGGGTCATACCTAATAACAAACTTACCGACACCTCATTCGTATTTGATCTTAACGATTGGATCATTGATCAGATACGCGACACTTGAACTTTAAGAAAAGTGGTTTTCTGAAATACTACTTGATGTGTACACATATATATAAATTATGGAATGATTTATATTATATGGATTTAATTATTTATAGGTTAAATAATTAAATTTAGTTATGTCACATTTTATAAAATTGGTTTTATAAATAAATATGTACATGATTAATAATAATGTCATGGAAGTTTATAAAAGAGAAGGGTTTTATAAAATTAGTTTTATAAAAACTATTTTATAAAAAAAAAAAAGGGGAATGTGGCATGGGAGATGGGGGCATTGGGTTCATGAACTCATGCTTTTGACTACTTGGTTTTCCCATATATCTACATAGACATGCCTAGCTCTCTTGGGACTTCAACACACATGCCATACACATCTTTTATTTGCAAAAAAATTCTGCACAGCCTTCTTTCTGCCTTGTTGCTGCTGTGAGCTTTCTTGAGGGAAAGAGAGTTCATTTCTTTTTTTTGCAAGCTAATTCTAGTGTCATTAAATCCTAACTATTGCATAAGGTGTTGGTGAAGAGTTTGGGGTATTATCTCTTGAGGTTTCATTGCTTTGAAGCTCCATTAATCAACATCATCTTCACCATCTTCTTGAAACTAAGAAAACGACCCTCAACTAGCTTGAGGAGGTACATTTCTTATCTTCTCATCTTATTTGTAAACATATCTTTAAAGACTTGATATTAACATGGAATTCAATCAAAATGGTTTAACATAAACACTTGTTTATAAATGAAATAATGCTTCCACTTGACTTTACACTCATAAAATTGGTTTTGTGATTATATAAACATTATGAACTTGTTGTTGTGTTGAATTCCATCAATGGTATCTAGATCCGAGGTCTTTAAAATATGCTTCTATTTATGACCTTAAAACCCATCATACTTGCAATCTAGTAACATGCATGAAAGTAGAATGTAAAAATATGTTCGGGTTTGGATGGTTCTTAGCTTGAGGGTTTGGAACTTGAAATTTGGTCAATTTTGTTGTATGTTGTAAGTTCACAATCTACCCATGACCATGTGTTTGTATGAATGCTTATTTGGTTGATTTATTATTCAATTGATATGGTTGTAATATTCATTCATATGGTTTGTAAAATTAATTATTTATTTGGCATGTAATATTAATTTTGGTTATGTAATTTATTTCATATTTGGTATGTAAAATAGATTAGGTTATATTTTCATTTTAGAAAAATGTATTAGGATATATTTTTTGTAAAAATGAAGATGAAAGGATGGAGTCAAAAGAAGAACACAAGAAGAATCTACTTGGATGCAAGATTAAGTGGGAGTGGTAAAATCTCCTACTTTGTGTTATGACCCATTACCCGGTGGCATTTTGTTTTCGGCTAAACAAAATGTCTACCAAAAGGCTTGATTGTGAACATTTGTTTTGCATGCGTGGTTGTTTTAATTTCTTGTATGATTGTGGATTGTGTAGGTTACTACAACAAGTTATCACACAAGTTAACAACAAGCAAAACTACTATTTAATTGGTTAAATTATTAACAACATGAAATATACCAAACTACAATTTAATTGGTTAAATTATTAACAACATGAAATATACCAAATTGAAATGGCAAAAGACGCTAATAAATGGTTATTAAGAACAAGAAACAGATTGCACATATAAAATGGTTTATATCAAAGTAATGAAATATCTTTATTACATGACATGTAAATGGATTTTCCTAAATACCATACACTAAATGCATGTTGGTGTATGGCATAAAAATTTTCTCCAACTAGAAATAATGAAAACTTAAAATCCCTTTAACAAACAAGGCAAACAAGTTAAACGCCATCCTTTTGTGCAAACACTTAAAAATATTAGGGAACTCTTAATGGGATAAAGGTTACCTAACCGTTATGAGCAAACTAATATGATTGAGGTGAATTTCGCACACTTGTGGGATAAAGGTCACCTAACCACTAGTATGTTGAATTTACACGTTAGCACAAGTAGGACGACTTGATTTGGGAATCATGAACTTAGGGTCACCGAAGCATGATGAACAAATAGGCGTTGATGGGATAATATGCCATGCAAAAGGATTGCATGATCCCATAACTTAGAAGTTGCAAAAGGATTGCAATTGTCATATAATGACTACCTAGCTAAATCAAATGACGGGATAAAGGTCACCTAACCGAAATTTGGTTTACCGTTGGATTCTAAAATTTAATAAATATCAATTGGATTTAAAGGGTATTGATTGTTAAATTAAAATTAATACTTAAACAACTTTGTTAAATTTTGTAGATGGCCGCCAATAACAACAACAACATTCCAAACGCACCTATCAACTTTAACAACCTATCGTTGAGGTCAATCCTCGAAAAGGAAAAACTCAACCATACGAACTTCATGGATTGGTTCCGCAATCTAAGAATTGTCCTCAAACTTGAGGACAGGGCGTATGTGTTGGAAGACCCCATTCCCGATCAACCGGACGAGGATGATACGGAAGCCATGGCTTATTGGGAGAAATATTGCACCGATTCGTTACAAGTTTCTTGCCTCATGCTTGGGACTATGATACCCGAACTCCAAAAGGATTTTGAGCATCATAGTGCATATGACATGATCACACAGTTGAAGGAGATGTTCCTTCAACAAGCTCGTGTCGAGCGCTTCGAAACGGTTCGAGCGCTTCATGCATGTCGGATGGACGACTCCCAATCCGTTTCATCTTATGTACTTAAGATGAAAAGCCTTATTGATCAAGCAAACCATCTAAATTGTAACGTGTCTAGTGAATTAGCCACGGACCTTATCCTTAACTCATTGTCAAAGAGGTTTGACACATTCGTGTTAAATTATAACATGAATGGATGGGATAAGAGCATTGGCGAATTACATGCCATGCTTAAGACGGCCGAAGCGAGCATGGGTAAAAGGGCTTCACCCGTGTTTACGATCAATGAAGGCGGGTCCAAAAACAATAACACTCCTAAGCCGAAGGCGGCTAAGAGGAAAGGACCCGCCTACCAAGGCAAGGGCAAGGGAAAGGGGAAGATGGTTACCTCAACCAATAACAAGAAGCAAAAGTTTGCCGGTAAAGCTAACACCAAGGAAGATCCGTGCTTCGGTTGCGGTGAAATGGGTCACTGGAAACGAAACTGCCCGGTCTACCTTAAGGAGTTGAAGGAAAAGAGGGATGTGGGGCAAACCTCAGGTAATGTATATATGATATACATTGAGCTTAGTATTACTTCTTCTAATACATGGGTATCAGACACAGGATGTGGAACTCATATTTGCAATTCTTTGCAGGGGTTCAAAAGAAGTGATCAAGAAGCAGGAACGACAAGTCTCTTCATGGGAAATGGAGAAAGGGTGCAAATGAAAGCTCAAGGAGACATTGTTTTAAAGCTACCAAGTGGTTTGGAGCTTATTTTGAAAAATGTTTTGTATGCACCCGATTTATCTCGAAACATTATTTCTGTATCCCGTTTGAAACAATATGGTTTTAATCTTAATTTCATTAATGATGATATCCATGTTTCTTTAGATAATGTGTTCTATTTTAAGGCTTCGCCTTCGAATGGTATTTATGAATTGGTTCATAATGACACTTCATGCAGTAGCTCAATGTTCCATACGAACACCAAGAAACTCAAAAGGGATTTGAGTGATTCCTACTTATGGCATTGTTGCCTTGGTCACATAAACAAGAACCGAATGCATACACTTCAAAAGAATGGACTTTTGAAATCAAATGAACTAGAGTCGTTTGATGTATGTGAGTCTTGCTTACAAGGAAAAATGACTAAAGCACCTTTCAAAGGGACCAATGAAAGGGCTAAGGACTTATTGGGATTAATACACTCGGATGTATGTGGACCCTTTAAGCCCATAACTAGGAATGGTGAAAGATACTTCGTTACTTTCATTGATGACTTCAGTCGTTTCGGATATGTCTACTTATTAAGACACAAGGACGAAACTTTTGAGGCATTCAAGGAATATCAAAACGAAGTACAAAATCAACTCAATAAGACAATCAAGGTACTTCGTACCGATAGAGGAGGTGAATACCTAAGCGATGCTTTCCAAGATCATCTTAGAAGTTGTGGGATTATCTCGCAACTTACTCCACCCGGGACACCACAACTTAATGGAGTTTCCGAAAGGAGGAACCGAACCCTAATGGATATGGTTCGATCTATGATGGCTAGAAGCTCGTTACCTCTATCATTTTGGGGTTATTGTCTATGCTCTGCGGCTCGTATTTTAAATATGGCCCCAACCAAGAAAGTGGAACGAACACCTCATGAGATGTGGTTTGGAAAACCTCCATCTCTATCTTACTTAAAGGTATGGGGATTGATAATGCTAAAAACGAACATATATTTCATAGCATTATTCCTCAAGAAAGACAAGCTTTTAGTTGCAATTGTTCTATTTACAAGTGATATTCGTTTAAATAATAAAAGGTGAAAACAAAAGACAGATTCGACGAATTGAAGACGCAAATGACCAAAAAGCTCAAAAGTACTAAATACAATCCAAGAGGTTCCAATTATTGATAAGAAACGTCTCGAAATTACAAGAGTACAAGATTCAAAACGCAAAGTACAAGATATTAAATTGTACGCAAGGACGTTCGAAAATCCGGAACCGGGACCAGAGTCAACTCTCAACGCTCGACGCAACGGACTAAAAATTACAAGTCAACTATGCACATAAATATAATATAATATTTAAATAATTCTTATAATTATTTAATATATTATATTTAATTATAAAACCGTCGGCAGAAGAAAACAACCAAATATGAGCCTCCCCAGCTGGCCATGCGATCGCATGGCCTGGAAGGCATAAATCCATGCGATCACATGAGCCCCAGTTCCAGCCCACATGCCTATAAAAATCGAGTTTTGGTGCACCACAAAATCCATCTATCTTTCTCTTCTCTCAATATATACGTAATATATATATAATTTATATTTTAATTTTAATTTTAATTTTAAATCCTAATAATAAGGGTATGTTAGCGAATATTGTAAGGGTGTAAGTCGAAATTCTGTCCGTGTAACGCTACGCTATTTTTAATCATTGTAAGTTATGTTCAACCTTTTTAATTTAATGTCTCGTAGCTAAGTTATTATTATGCTTATTTAATCCGAAGTAATCATGATGTTGGGCTAATTACTAAAATTGGGTAATTGGGCTTTGTACCATAATTGGGGTTTGGACAAAAGAACGACACTTGTGGAAATTAGACTATGGGCTATTAATGGGCTTTATATTTGTTTAATTAAATGATAGTTTGTTAATGTTAATATAAAGATTTACAATTGGGTGTCCCTATAAATTACCATATACACTCGATCGGACACGATGGGCGGGGTATTTATATGTACGAATAATCGTTCATTTAACCGGACACGGGAATGGATTAATAGCCACTAGAATAATTAAAACAGGGGTGAAATTATGTACAAGGACACTTGATATAATTGATAACAAAATATTAAAACCTTGGGTTACACTCAGTCGACATCCTGGTGTAATTATTAAACAAAGTATTAAAATCTTGTTACAGTTTAAGTCCTCAATTAGTTGGAATATTTAACTTCGGGTATAAGGATAATTTGACGAGGATACTCGCACTTTATATTTATGACTGATGGACTGTTATGGAAAAAAACCAGACGGACATATTAAATAATCCAGGACAAAGGACAATTAACCCATGGGCATAAAACTAAAATCAACACGTCAAACATCATGATTACGGAAGTTTAAATAAGCATAATTCTTTTATTTCATATTTAATTTCCTTTATTTTATATTTAATTGCACTTCTAATTATCGCATTTTTATTGTTGTTGTATTTAATTGCACTTTTAATTATCGTACTTTTTAATTATCGCAAGTTTACTTTATCGCACTTTTATTATTCGCAATTTCATTATCGTTATTTACTTTACGTTTTAATTTAAGTCTTGTATTTATTTTTAATATTTTACATTTGGTTTTAACTGAAACTAAAGTTTTAAAATCGAAAAACCGGTCATTAAACGGTAAAAACCCCCCTTTATAATAATAATATTACTTGTATATATATTTATATTTTTATAAAAGTAAACTAATATAGCGTTAAGCTTTGTTTAAAAAGATTCCTTGTGGAACGAACCGGACTTACTAAAAACTACACTACTGTACGATTAGGTACACTGCCTATAAGTGTTGTAGCAAGGTTTAAGTATATCCATTCTATAAATAAATAAATATCTTGTGTAGAAATGTATCGTATTTAATAGTATTTCTTGTAAAATTTAATAGTATTTTATATACACCTCGTTAAAACATCAAGTATTTTTGGCGCCGCTGCCGGGGAAACGCTTAAAAGCCGGAAGCGCAACGCTAATATAAAAAAATAAAAAAAAATAAAAAAGATTTTTAGTTTACTTTTATTAAAATTCGTTTTTATAAAAATACGTTTTAAATATTCGAAAATATAAAAAGAAAAACAAAAATATAAATATTTTTTTTAGAGTTTGGTAAATATTTAAGTTTTATAAAGTTTCTTTATTTCTATTTTTTTTATTTTGTAAAAATATAAGTTTTATTTAATTAATAAATATATTTTATATTTTACAGCAAAAACAGAAAAAAAAAAATTATTAATTCGACCTGTACTATAGCAGCCCACTCTGTGGCCCGAAACCCTAGCCCATGCGATCACATGGCTGGGCAACTGAGGACTCATGCGATCACATGAGCCCATCTGACACGCCAGACTGCAGCCTGCATTAATTACGGATAATAATTATTATTATTATATTTAAACCCTAATTAGGGTTATATATTATATATATTAATTTAGTTTTTATTATTAATTTGTATTTTTTAGTTTAATTAGTTTATTTAAATTGTAAAATTAATAGTGTTAATAAATAAATAATATAAAAATAATATTTTTATAAAAATTGTACTTTTTACAACTTTTTATATATTTTTATATTTTGTCCCTTTTTAATCGTTTTAGCGTAATATTTGTATTTTTCGCTCATATTTAGTTTTAATTCATAGTTTTTGCCATAGTTATTTTTACTTCTAGATTTTTAGGCTTTGCCGTAAGATTCCTTAAGTGCTTTTTCTTTAGAGTAAGATTTAAGTGCTTTAGAATTTTGCAACGCCTTTTTAAGTTTTAGTTTCTTTTTAAGTTATTTCCTTTTGGGATTTAGTTTTTCCTGTAAGCTTTAATATTTTTAGACACCTTTTACTATGTATCAATTATCATTTCAATTAGTAATCTCAATTTGCGATTATAATTTTAAGTTAGTTGTAGTAATAAGGTTAGGTTAGTCAATTGTTTTTAAGTTTTATAAGTTTCTTTTATTTTTCCGTCGCCTTTTATCTTTCTTTCTTATTTTTTTTTCTTTTTCGACCTTTTTCGACGAACTCTTTTTCTTTCTTATTTCTCGCTATTCTAGTTTTAGGACATAGATTTTTATTCTACTTCTTATCTAAATTTCTTAAAATTACGAAAATTTATTTTAAGTGGTTAAATTGATAGACATCAAAATTTTCTGGTTCGTAGTAATAGTTGGATTTGTACGTGGACCGGGTTATTGGAGCCAAACAGTCCTCAATTATATTGAGACCAAACGAATCCTGCCCCTCTGCTGCATCTTTTGGCTATTCGAAACGTGGGCAAAATCAGAAAAGTCTATTGATTGGATAACTTATTATAATTTTTCTTTCCTTTTAAAAACTAATAGGATATTCAGTGAATGCACCGAGCAAGACGTTCACCACCTTTTGTACGTTTACCACCTGTAAATAGATCAAGACATTTAGCAAATATTACTGCCGTTGATTTTTCTTTAGAATCGTCATCCAGTCGACCAAGTACTCCAGTTCAAATTTCCGATAATCCATTTTTTGAACCCGACCTCACAATTGAGAATCCGGAGAATATTCAGGAACGATTCATAGATCCTGAACCACTAAACTTTCCTCCGGAACCACCAATCATTCAAACAGAGATTGTTGAGGAACGAACCATTAAATCAGAATCCTCTAGTGATTCCGATTCAACAAATTCAATTATGGAGAATCTGGAACCTTTAAGTATGGAAGACCGAATGAGAGCTAAACGCACTGGCCAAGGTCACGCAATTACTCATCCAGACAATAATGCGCCAGATTATGAAATCAAAGGACAAATTCTACACATGGTGACTAATCAATGCCAATTTAGTGGTGCGCCGAAGGAAGATCCAAATGAACATTTACGTACCTTTAATAGGATCTGCACACTATTTAAAATCCGAGAAGTGGAGGATGAACAGATATATCTCATGTTATTTCCCTGGACTTTAAAGGGAGAAGCCAAAGATTGGTTGGAATCGTTACCTGAAGGGGCGATTGATACATGGGACGTTTTAGTTGAAAAATTTCTTAAACAATTCTTTCCTGCATCTAAAGCCGTAAGACTTCAAGCAGAAATTGTTACGTTCACACAGAAACCAAATGAAATTCTACATGAGGCGTGCACTAGATATGGAAAGTTATTAAGAGGATGAGTTTAGACACCTGTCAAATAGTACAAATATTCTACCAAGGATGCGACATCACTACAAGGAAAGACATAGATATAGCAGCTGGTGGTTCTATTATGAAGAAAACCGAAACTGATGCTTACAAAATTATTGATAACACTGCTTCCCACTCACATGAGTGGCACCAAGAAAAAGATATCGTTAGATCATCTAAAGCAGCTAGAGCCGATTCTAGCCATGACTTAGATTCCATTTCCGCAAAGATAGATGCTGTCGAGAGACGAATGGAAAAGATGACTAAGGATATACACTCAATAAGAATTAGTTGTGAGCAGTGTGGAGGACCACAATTGACAAAAGATTGTCTCAGTATTGAATTAACAATGGAACAAAGAGAGAATATTTCATACATAAACCAAAGGCCTGGAAATAATTATCAGAATAATTATCAACCGCCAAGACCGATTTACAATCAAAACCAGAATTATAACAGAAATATTCCATACAACAACCAACAAGGTCCTAGCAATCAACAAGTATCCAATAATACTTACAACCAGCAAAGACCTAATTTTCAAAACAAACCACCACAACAAACCGATGATAAAAAGCCGAATTTAGAAGATATGATGACGAAGCTAGTTGAAACTCAAACACAGTTTTTCACATCCCATAAACAAACTAATGAACAAAATGCTCAAGCATTTAGAAATCAACAAGCTTCTATTCAAAATTTGGAACAAGAAGTAAGTAACCTAGCAAGGTTAATAGGTGAAAGAAAACCGGGAAGTCTACCTAGTGATACAAATGCTAACCCCCGGAATGAAACAGCTAAAGCCATTACCACAAGAAGTGGTACAACACTTAAACCACCTGAAATACCTGTAACTTCTGATGAAGCTATTCCTACTCCACAAATACCACAACCTGATCAAGATAAAGAAAAAGAATCGGTAGTTGAAAAGGTTAATGAAGATAACACAGTTAAGGCTAAACCTTATGTTAAACCATACCAACCACCACTTCCTTACCCGAGTAAAATGAAGAAAGAGAAACTTGAAGCCGAGCAATCCAAATTCTTGGATATGTTTAAACAGATAAATGTAAATCTTCCTTTCATTGATGTGATTTCAGGAATGCCTAGATATGCTAAATTCTTGAAAGATCTAATCTCAAATAGAAAGAAAATGGAAGAACTCTCGGCTGTTACTATGAATGCTAATTGTTCAGCAGTGCTGTTGAATAAGATACCAGAAAAACTATCTGATCCAGGAAGTTTCACAATTCCATGTTTTCTGGGTAGTCTTAGTTCAATAGAAGCATTGGCAGACTTAGGTGCTAGTATAAATCTAATGCCGTATTCACTATACGCTAAACTAGACCTTGGAGAATTGAAACCAACCAGAATAAGCATACAACTAGCCGATAGATCAATAAAATATCCTAGAGGGATAATGGAGAACATGCTAGTTAAAGTTGGTACTCTAGTATTTCCAGTAGATTTTGTTGTTCTGGATATGGAAGAAGATTCTCAAGTTCCTCTCATATTAGGAAGATCATTCTTAAATATGGCTAAAGCAATGATAGACGTGTTCGGTAAGAAACTGACCCTAAGTATAGAGGATGAGAGTGTTACCTTTTCAGTTGATAGAGCAATGCAACAACCGCAATCTGCAGATGATACATGTTATTATATTCAAACTATAGATGCACATGCAGAATTATTAGAAGAATTTCCAGAATTACAAGGAACAGGAGAATGTTCTTTAGGAGAAGGTAATGAGCCAATTGATGAAGTTGAAATGTTAGCTACACTTATAGCTAATGGATATGAACCAACAACAGAAGAAATTCAAATGCTAAAAGAAGAAGACAGATATCGATACAAATCATCAATAGAAGAACCTCCGAAATTAGAGTTAAAGCCACTTCCAAACCATTTGAAATACGCTTATTTACATGGTGAATCTGAATTACCTGTAATAATATCGTCTTTTCTTACTAAAAATGAGAAATCACAACTCATTTCTGTGTTGAAAGCCCATAAACCAGCCATTGCATGGAGGATTCATGATATTAAAGGAATAAGTCCTTCGTATTGCACACATAAAATCCTTATGGAAGAAGGTCATAAAACGTATGTGCAACGCCAACGAAGACTAAATCCTAATATGCAAGATGTAGTTAAGAAAGAGATTATTAAACTGCTAGATGCAGGTCTAATTTATCCAATTTCTGATAGTCCATGGGTAAGCCCAGTTCAATGCGTACCTAAGAAGGGTGGCATGACTGTCATTACAAATGAGAAAAATGAGCTTATTCCTACTAGGACTGTAACAGGATGGCGTGTATGTATTGATTATAGAAAATTAAATGACGCCACCAGAAAAGATCACTTTCCCTTACCTTTCATTGATCAAATGTTGGAAAGATTAGCCGGAAATAGTTACTATTGTTTTCTAGATGGATTTTCCGGATATTTTCAAATTCCAATAGCACCCGAAGACCAAGAGAAAACCACATTCACGTGCCCTTATGGTACTTTTGCTTACAAACGCATGCCATTTGGACTTTGTAACGCCCCTGCAACCTTTCAAAGGTGCATGATGGCAATTTTTCACGACATGATAGAAGAATGCATGGAAGTTTTCATGGATGACTTTTCAATCTTCGGTGATACATTTGAATCATGTCTAGTTAATCTTGAACGAATGCTTATTAGATGCGAACAATCAAATCTAGTACTTAATTGGGAGAAATGCCATTTTATGGTTAAAGAAGGCATCGTTCTTGGACAAAAAATTTCAAAAGAAGGAATTGAAGTGGATAGAGCTAAAGTAGATGTAATTGCTAAACTTCCACATCCCACCAATGTTAGAGGAGTTAGGAGTTTTCTAGGGCATGCCGGTTTTTACCGACGTTTCATAAAAGATTTTTTCTAAAATTGCCACTCCTATGAATAAACTCCTAGAAAAGGATGCTCCATTCATCTTTTCAGATGAGTGTATCAAATTTTTTAATATTCTTAAAGAGAAACTCACTAATGCGCCGATCATGATAACACCAAATTGGAATTTACCATTTGAACTAATGTGCGATGCAAGTGATTTTGCAATGGGAGCCGTTTTAGGACAAAGGATTGAAAAACGATTTCAACCTATATATTATGCTAGTAAGACATTATAAGGAGCACAAACGAACTATACAACTACTGAAAAAGAACTCCTTGCTATTGTCTTTACTTTTGACAAATTTCGATCATATCTCGTTCTAGCAAAAACGGTGGTCTATACCGACCATTCTGCTCTTAGATACCTATTTTCGAAACAAGATGCTAAACCAAGATTAATCCGTTGGATCTTACTCTTACAAGAGTTTGATATTGAAATCCGAGATAAAAGAGGAGCAGAAAATCTCGCCGCTGATCATCTTTCTCGTCTTGAAAATCCCGAATTAGAAGTTCTAAATGAATCGGCCATACAAGATAACTTTCCTGATGAATATCTATTGAAGATAGATTATAAAGAAATTCCATGGTTTGCAGACTATGCAAACTACTTAGTTTGTGGATTCCTTGAAAAAGGATTATCGTACCAAAGACGAAAGAAATTCTTCAGTGATATAAAACACTATTTTTGGGAAGATCCACATCTGTTTAAGAGTTGTCCCGATGGAATAATACGCCGATGTGTATTTGGAGATGAAGCAAGTAAAATTTTAAACCATTGTCACACAGGACCAATAGGAGGGCATTATGGGCCTCAACTAACAGCAAGAAAAGTTTATGATGCTGGATTCTATTGGCCTACAATTTACAAAAACGCACACCTTCTTTGCAAATCCTGTGATGCATGTCAAAGGGCCAGAAAAATAAGTCAACGTGATGAAATGCCACAAAATGTCATCCAAGTATGTGAAGTATTTGACATTTGGGGTATTGACTTTATGGGTCCATTTCCAAAATCTCATAATAATCTATATATACTCGTAGCCATTGATTATGTATCTAAATGGGCAGAAGCACAAGCTCTCCCAACTAACGATGCACGAGTTGTAGTCAACTTTTTAAAACGTCTTTTTGCAAGGTTTGGAACACCGAAAGCTTTAATAAGTGATCGGGGTACTCATTTATGTAATAATCAACTTGAGAAAGTTCTTAAAAGATATGGAGTAACTCATAAAATCTCCACCGCATATCATCCACAAACAAGTGGACAAGTTGAAAATACAAACCGAGCTTTAAAACGTATTCTAGAGAAAACCGTAGGATCAAATCCGAAGGAATGGTCCATTAAATTGGAGGATGCACTCTGGGCTTTTAGAACAGCCTACAAAACTCCAATTGGAACCACACCTTTTAGACTTGTTTATGGAAAAGCATGTCATCTTCCAGTAGAAATTGAACACAAAGCATTTTGGGCTTTGAAGACATGTAATCTTGATTTACATGAAGCCGGACGTCTACGATTAAGTCAACTAAACGAATTAGAAGAATTAAGACATGAAGCATACGATAATTCGTTAATCTATAAAGAAAGAACGAAGAAATGGCATGATAAAAGAATCAGAAGTTTAAAAGAATTTAAGGAAGGAGACAGAGTTCTTCTTTTCAATTCACGATTCAAGCTATTTCCTGGAAAATTGAAATCAAGATGGTCTGGACCATTCATAGTTAAAAGAGTTTTCCCATACGGAACGATAGAATTAATAAATTCAAATGGGATTGAATTTAAAGTTAATGGTCACAGAGTTAAACACTACATAGATAGTCTAATGGAAGTCGACAACGAAGTTAATCACAATTTCGACACCACAGCTAACTAAGTGTGGGGAGAATCAAGGGGTTTATGTATTTCTGTTAGAGTTAGATTGTCTGTTTTCGTGTAGTTCTCGAAAATGGAACCCGAATGGTCTTTCCCTAGCAGACCCTAAAGAACTAGTCTTCTCCCCCCATTCTGAATTTTTATTTTTTTAGGTTTTTACAAAATGAAGACTGCCTGTGAACTAAACCATGGTCTAATGCTACACGCTTTGATCACTAAACGTAATAATGACACACTTTCGAGTGAAATAGTATCAGTAATCAGAGAAAGAATGGACGGAGTTAGAAAAGAATCCAGATGCGAAGATAATAAGTTACAATTTGGTAAAGAAAAATCAAAATCCGCAGCGAAAAGAAGAGCACGACACCTAGAAAGATGTCACAAATGCGGAAAATGGTCACATGGAGGTAAATGTTCAAATAATCAAACATATTCAAACACCGAATTTGTTACTTTATGCAGAGACGGACCGTTCATATGTTTAGAAGAAAAGACACTGAATGCTCGAGGTTACGCCTATGTAGCTATGGAAAACCAATTAAACTGACTATCTTATGAATGGGATATATCATATAAATAAGAAATCTATTTCACAGGTATGTTTGTACAGTTTTTATTTTATTTTTTTTTATTTTTAACCTTTTGATAATAAACGCTAATTTGTTCGCTATAAAGTATTAAATTGGTATTGAATAAAATTAGGTTTGGCGACCGAAATTATTTATATCATTCAAAAATTTATTACATCACTGCGAAATTTAACGTTTATTCTTAAGGTATAAATATCTTTAATCAATCAACCCAAAATATTTCAAAAATTCGTCATGAGTTAAATTAGGTCTTGGAACCGAAATTACTTTACCGAAAAGAGGGGCGCATATTTTTGATAATATTTGATTAATTAAAGTGGGATAAAAAGCCAAAAAGATTTTTAATTTTATTTTTACCATGTTTTTAAAATTAATATATAAATCTTAAATTAATATTGTAAACTTTGTAAAATCAATATATTTAAAATTGTAAATATTTAAAAAATTAATATAAGTTTGATGTGAATTTATAATATGAATTTTTAAATTAAGTTTGGTGTGAATTTTTAATTTTTAAAATATGAATTTTTAATTTTATGCATTTCAAATTTTAAGTTTGGTGTGAATTTTTAATATTAATTTTGAATTTTATATTTAAGTTGTGTGAATTTAAAAACAAAAATTTACTTTATCTCATTAAGTTAAAAATATGATTTTTAAAATCGTCGTAAGTTGAAGACTAGGTCTTTGAACCGAAATTGCTTTACCCGAGGGAGGGACGAGAACTTTTATTATCATTATTTTTAATCTTATTGAATTAAAGTATGCCAAAAACATTAAAAAAAACTCAAAAATCTTTACTTTTAAAAACCGCGCTTTGATTTGACAAATTTTAAAATTTTGTTGAGGGACAGACTAGGACAACGATCCGAAACGCCCTCGCTCCTAAAGGAAACCAAATTTTTAAAATTTAATTAATTATAAGTTTTATAAAGTATAAGGTTATAAATAAATAAATAAAAAAATCAGAAATCACTGTAGCCGGCACCCCATGCGATCACATGGGGTTTGCACTTGGAACCCATGCGATCGCATGGGGACCAAGTGCAGGCCTGATACATACAGCAGCGAGTTCTGTTTCCTCACCACAACACACACACATTCACGAAACTCACCCAAAAATTCACCAATTTTCGCCATTTTTCCACTGAAATTCATCAAATTTCTTGCTCTAATCATGCCTAGATTCTCATTCTTCAGCAAATTGGTAAAAATTACACCCCTAAACTCTATAAATCCCTAGTTTTTGTGATAATTACCAATTTTTTTACCTAATGCAATTTTGTTAATTTCTAGTGTAATTAGTGTTAAATTGTTAGTATTTTATGCATGTATAACCTAGATTGATGCTATTTAACATGATTTGAAGCCAAAAACTTCAAAATTTTTAGAAATTTAGGGTTTGTGTTCTTGAGCAATTTGGGGCTTTTTGATATAAACAGGTTATGGCTGATTTTTGTCATGAATTATTGCTAAATTGAGTAGTGTAACATGTTTAGATAGTTAAATGATCCAAACAATGATCCTAAACATGATTTTTGGAGATTAAAGTGGACTTTTTAAGTCCAAAATTCATGAACTTGATTAATTTGATATATTTGCCATTTGAGACTTGTTTAATTATTAGTAATGAATATTTTGACATGTTATTTGAGTTAAATGCTTATGAATTTTGTATACATTTTCATATGTGCTTATTTGAAAAGTGTAGAATTGTGAAAAATTGTGAAAATGTGTATAAGTTTAATTTTGATTTAACATGTTATAGTGATTGTTTTAAGTTGTTATTTTGCTAACACTAATGCATATTTGGATGAACAAATTTTGTGTTTAATGTGTTTTGCAGAAAGCCGATACTGGAGGTTCAGGAGCATCATCATCTAGATGACCAGCACCAGCACCAGAACAAGAACCAGAAATGCAACATGAACAAGAACCACAACAGGAACAACAACAGCCTGATCAGCACATACCTTATTATGATCCGGTACAGTTTGTTGATGAATTTAGAGTATTCCCAATGAGGCCGCCAGTAGAATTCCCAACGATTCCTGAGCACACTCTACATCCTAATCTGAGATTTGATAGAAGATGGAGAGATTACGAGACATATCAAAGGAACAAATTCAAATTGGTAACAAAAAATGTAGAGGTGCCAAGGGTAATTGATTGGGCCCCTTTGGAAACGGTCCATCTAGCTGACCGTGTTAGACAGCTTTTAGTTCAAAGGTATGGCAGTTCTTCTTTTACAGATTGGGAACGTCTTTTCACCATTCGTAGACCTGTATATAAGGAATGGTGTGTTGAGTGGATGAGTACTGTATCACTTGATACAAATATTGTTAGAATAGATGATAGAAGATTTCTTAGGTTTATCCTTGGCGGGAGGATGTACAGAATGTCCATGCTGGACATGGCCAGGGCCTTACAGATATATACTCCTGGTGAGTTGCTATTACCCGATTGTACAAACTTGATTCATTATGGTGAACGGGTAGATAGTAACTTTGACGCTGACGCCATTTGGAGGCGTATGTCACATTTTGATGTTTTTACACGAGCAGGAGGACACTCCTATACACATATTGACAGAGCCGAGCTTCGTATTATTCATAGATTTTTGGCTAACTCGATTACACAAAGAGGTCATAATAAAGAAAAAATTACCTTATATGATTTATTCTACCTAAAGTGTATTCGGGATCCTAGAAGCTTTGTCAATATCCCTTACTGTGTTGCTTTTTATTTATCTAAAATGGTAGAGGGAATGCAGGACGGGAGTATAATAGGAGGAGGTATTTTTGTTACTCTCATTGGAGAGTATTTAGGTGTTGATAGGAACTAAGGGGGTCCATTACAGATTTGTAGAGAACAGGTTGAGCCCTTAGGATTGAAAGTTTATGTGGATGCTAAGGTATTGAAAAGTAGACGTAACCAGGCAGTACCCTATGAGGGATCTCATCCTCAGGTAGAGAGAGGCTCAGACGAGGAAATGGAAGAGGCGGAAGACATTAGGGATGTCTTTCGAGATGCTATTCTTGACGTCCACGTTCGTATAGATGAGGAAGCAATGACGAACGCGGCCAGACATAGTATGTATGAGCAGTGGAACTCCGAGCGAGTATACGAGGATTATAGGTGACGCCAACACGATAGCTGGTTAGTTCATCAGCACCAAATCATGAGCCAGCTATCATATCAGGTACCAAATAACTATGTACTTACTCGACCTGCTCATTTTCCGCCACATAGCCCCGATATCCGACCACCCTTTAATCGGTATGACTATAACCAAGCCTATCAGAACACCTATAACCAACAATGGAACCCACCCGATGAGATGAACTGGAACCCCTATCCAGACTGATTTAGTTCCATTTGGTTATTTTTATGATTTTTATGTTTTTATCTTTTGACTTTTTCATGTTTAAACTTATGTTATTAGATATATTTGTGTAATTTTTATTATTTTATTATTATTGTGTACTAATATTTCATATTTAGAATTTGAAAGTGGGATATTAAGTCCCATTTCAAATTGCCATGCATGATTATATTTGTATGTATGTATATTGTCGATTGTACAAAACAGGGTAAAACAGCGCATATTCAAAGACTGGCATTAAGTTCAGCAAAAGCTACTAATTTTGACGACAAGATGACAAATAAATGTGATGTAACAACAGACGAAATGAACAAATGATATGCACCATTTATCATTCAGCAAACAAACGCCAATATGTTTGGAAACTTTGGTAAAATTTAATCATTTCTACGCTAATCACCCTCAATAATTTAAATTGTACTGATTTCTTGCAAATGAGGGCATTGCAAGATCTTAAGTGTGGGAAGGGGTTAAATTCTTTCGGATTTTTAAAATTTTTATCTTTATACACTTGGTTACCATTAAAAATACTAGTAACGTAGTAGTTGTATTAGAATCTAGTGCTCTCTGATAATAAAGAACAGCCCTAGTCTTATATACTGACTACCCAATTCTAGTAAAAATTTTTAAAATTTTCAATTAAATGAACTCAAAATCATGTTTATACATATTTATGAACGATAAATCTAGGTGTTAACACCGAAATTATTGTTACCTCGGAAAGGACATAAATTGAGAAACAAACCAAAATGTTAAAATTCATTTAAAATGGAATAGAGGACGATAAAAAGGAAAATAAAAGCCAAGTGTGGGAAAATTTACCAAGTTATCTTAAACATATGTCACATATATCTGTAACAAATAACTGAAAATACTTTTGCTTTGGACTAAACTAAATTATTTTACCCGATGAAAGAAAAGAAGAGATGGATCTACACGATGAATCAATTCCATCATTAAAAGGAAGTAAAGTCTTCCGAAAAAGACACCCGCTTCTTGATTTAGGTTAAGAAGTTGTCGTCCAGACCAGCTGTAGGTTGACGAAAAATCTAGAAAAGTCATCACTAAAATCAGCAGGAAATCCACGGACCTCAGCATTAAACAGGGTCGCCAAGTGGTCAGATTTATCCTAACCATGAGAAGGATTTATCTCATACAATGGGGGGAACACCGTGCAAATTAGCTTGATAAGACTAATGAATCAGATCCCCAGAAAGGATAATCTCCTTAAATATTAAAAATCAGCTTTTAAGACTGATATTACTCAATCCTTGAGATTGACCTTAAAGATTGAGAATTCAAACTCATGGAATTCAATGATATCTAAACTCGAGCTTGAACGAGAAAATATTTTGATCAAAATTACAAACCGATTTGTTTTCTGAAAACCCTATTTTCAATGCGTTCATTACCATTGAACGTAAAATCCTAGGAATTCACCTGGAATTCATTAGGTCACCTGAACCAAATCGGGTGTCAACCGTAAGAACGGTGGTTGCATAGTGGTCAAAGACAGGACCTTGTGCCAGACCGAAAAATTATAAGGGTGAGCTTTACTATTGCTCCTACCAAGGATAGTAATTGCGTCCGACACGTTATAAACCATAATTAAAAGCATGTCAGGGGACATTGCCTTAACATTTGCTTGTTCAACGCTTTCCTTTACAACCGGACGGTAGTTTATCGAAAGGTAATATACGGGACAAGTAAACTGAACGTGTTGCTTTCCTAATACAAGGTTAGCAAGTGGGTGACACAAAACCGCAAGTTTTGAGCTAAAATTTTCAAATCTGAAACCCACCAAGCCCACAAAAATATTTTGCAAACACCGGTGAAGGGTTAATCCGGAAAACTTATCTAGGGTAAAAACTAGATTTAATTTTCAAAAGATCAAATGTTTTCATAAAGATCCAATTTCCTTAATGGATCTAAATTTTTATAGTCATGTGGGACTGTAAACCTTATCGTTACTACCATTGTTTATACCGCCGTATAGAAATCACTGATGTACAAAGTGTGAAGAATAAAGAAGTGATTCTAGTATTTCAAGACGATATTGCTTGAGGACAAGCAACGCTCAAGTGTGGGAATATTTGATAATGCTAAAAACGAACATATATTTCATAGCATTATTCCTCAAGAAAGACAAGCTTTTAGTTGCAATTGTTCTATTTACAAGTGATATTCATTTAAATAATAAAAGGTGAAGACAAAAGACAGATTCGACGAATTGAAGACGCAAACGACCAAAAAGCTCAAAAGTACAAAATACAATCCAAGAGGTTCCAATTATTGATAAGAAACGTCTCGAAATTACAAGATTACAAGATTCAAAACGCAAAGTACAAGATATTAAATTGTACGCAAGGACGTTCGAAAATCCGGAATCGGGACCAGAGTCAACTCTCAACGCTCGACGCAATGGACTAAAAATTACAAGTCAACTATGCACATAAATATAATATAATATTTAAATAATTCTTATAATTATTTAATATATTATATTTATTTATAAAACCGTCGGCAGAAGAAAACAACCAAATATGAGCCTCCCCAGCTGGCCATGCGATCGCATGGCCTGGAAGGCATAAATCCATGCGATCGCATGAGCCCCAGTTCCAGCCCACATGCTTATAAAAATCGAGTTTTGGTGCACCACAAAATCCATCTATCTTTCTCTTCTCTCAATATATACGTAATATATATATATATATAATTTATATTTTAATTTTAATTTTAATTTTAAATCCTAATAATAAGGGTATGTTAGCGAATATTGTAAGGGTGTAAGTCGAAATTCTGTCCGTGTAACGCTACGCTATTTTTAATCATTGTAAGTTATGTTCAACCTTTTTAATTTAATGTCTCGTAGCTAAGTTATTATTATGCTTATTTAATCCGAAGTAATCATGATGTTGGGCTAATTACTAAAATTGGGTAATTGGGCTTTGTACCATAATTGGGGTTTGGACAAAAGAACGACACTTGTGGAAATTAGACTATGGGCTATTAATGGGCTTTATATTTGTTTAATTAAATGATAGTTTGTTAATGTTAATATAAAGATTTACAATTGGGCATCCCTATAAATTACCATATACACTCGATCGGACACGATGGGCGGGGTATTTATATGTACGAATAATCGTTCATTTAACCGGACACGGGAATGGATTAATAGCCACTAGAATAATTAAAACAGGGGTGAAATTATGTACAAGGACACTTGGTATAATTGATAACAAAATATTAAAATCTTGGGTTACACTCAGTCGACATCCTGGTGTAATTATTAAACAAAGTATTAAAATCTTGTTACAGTTTAAGTCCCCAATTAGTTGGAATATTTAACTTCGGGTATAAGGATAATTTGACGAGGATACTCGCACTTTATATTTATGACTGATGGACTGTTATGGACAAAAACCAGACGGACATATTAAATAATCCAGGACAAAGGACAATTAACCCATGGACATAAAACTAAAATCAACACGTCAAACATCATGATTACGGAAGTTTAAATAAGCATAATTCTTTTATTTCATATTTAATTTCCTTTATTTTATATTTAATTGCACTTCTAATTATCGCATTTTTATTGTTATTGTATTTAATTGCACTTTTAATTATCGTACATTTTAATTATCGCAAGTTTACTTTATCGCACTTTTATTTTTCGTAATTTCATTATCGTTATTTACTTTACGCTTTAATTTAAGTCTTGTATTTATTTTTAATATTTTACATTTGGTTTTAACTGCGACTAAAGTTTTAAAATCGAAAACCGGTCATTAAACGGTAAAAACCCCCCTTTATAATAATAATATTACTTGTATATATATTTATATTTTTATAAAAGTAAACTAATATAGCGTTAAGCTTTGTTTAAAAAGATTCCCTGTGGAACGAACCGGACTTACTAAAAACTACACTACTGTACGATTAGGTACACTGCCTATAAGTGTTGTAGCAAGGTTTAAGTATATCCATTCTATAAATAAATAAATATCTTGTGTAAAAATGTATCGTATTTAATAGTATTTCTTGTAAAATTTAATAGTATTTTATATACACCTCGTTAAAACATCAGGGATGTGAAGCTTATCCTAAGCGTTACGTCCCTAATAAGTTGAATGCTCGATCCACGAAGTGTATCTTCATAGGATATCCCAAGGATGAAATGGGATACTATTTCTATGATCCAACCGAGCAAAATGTATTTGTTGCTCGAAAGGCTGAATTCCTTGAAACTAAGTTCCTAATGGAAGGAAATAGTGAAAGTAAGATAGATCTTGAGGAGGTTCAAGATCAAGTAGATGATACACAATTGGCTGACACTAGCACTCAACATGAAAATGTTGAGAGTGATCAGATGGATGATCAAAATACACAAGACGTTCGCAAATCTGGTAGGATTAGTAATCCTCCTGAGAGATATGGGTTTCTCATGGATGGTTGCTATGTGGTTGATTTGGATGAACCAACAAACTACCAAGATGCTTTATCAAGGATTGATAAGGATAAATGGCAGGAAGCCATGAACGCTGAGATGCAATCCATGTATGACAACCAAGTTTGGGAACTGGTTGTACAACCTACTGGCTCAAGGCTAGTTGATTGTAAATGGCTTTTCAAAATGAAAACCGACATACATGGAAACTTGGATACATATAAAGCAAGACTTGTAGCAAAAGGTTTCACTCAAACTCAAGGGGTTGACTATGATGAAACTTTTTCGCCTGTGGCAATGCTAAAGTCTATTAGGATATTGTTTCCCATTGCTGCTCATTATGATTATGAAATATGGCAAATGGATGTCAAGACCGTTTTCCTAAATGGATATCTTGTGGAAGATGTCTATATGGTTCAGCCTGAAGGTTTTGTTGATCTGAAATATCCTAAAAAGGTATGCAAGTTAAAGAAGTCAATCTACGAATTGAAACAAGCATCTAGAATGTGGAATCATCGTTTTAATGAGGAAGCTGAGAAATTTGGCTTCATTAAAAATGGTGATGAAGCTTGTGTATATAAGAAAGCTAGTGGGAGCACTATCATGTTCCTTGTACTATATGTGGATGATATATTGTTATTTGGAAATGATATTCCGGCAATGCAAGGAGTTAAAACTTGGCTAAGTAAATGCTTCTCCATTAAAGATCTTGGAGAAGCACAATACGTTTTGGGGATTGGGATCTACAGGAATAGATCCAAGAAACTGATAGGTTTGAATCAAAGTGCATACATTGAAAAGATCTTGAAAAGGTTCAAGATGGACAACTCTAAGAAAGGTTTGGTACCTATTCAAAGAGGAACGCCTCTCAGTTCATCTCAGTGTCCTACCACGAAAGATGAACAAGAGAGAATGAAGAAGGTCCCTTACGCATCTGCTATTGGGTCAATCATGTATGCAATGATATGCACTAGACTGGATGTGTCATGCGCTCTTAGCCTGACAAGTAGATACCAGAATAACCCAGGAAACAGTCATTGGATTGCTGTTAAAAGTATATTGAAAAACCTTAGGAGGACTAAGGATATGTTTCTTATATACGGGTCTGGTGAGGAGGAACTCGCTGTAAAAGGTTACGTGGATGCGAGTTTCCAAACTGATCGAGATGATTCTCGATCACAATCCGGTTATGTCTTCACGTTAAATGGAGGTGCAGTCTCTTGGAAGAGTTCAAAACATGATGTTGTTACTTTATCCACTACAGAATCGGAGTACATCGCCGCATCATTGGCAGCTCAGGAAGCTGCATGGATGAAGAAATTCATCGACGACTTCGGAGTAGTCCCTTCCATTCAGGACCCTCTTGAGATCTTTTGTGACAATGAGGGTGCAATTGCTCAAATCAAGGAACCTCGTGCTCACCAAAAGACCCGTCACATTGAGCGGAGATTCAACTACATAAGGGATGAAGTTGAAAAGGGAAAGATATGTATTCGCAAAGTTCACACAGATCTTAATATAGCAGATCCTCTCACGAAGCTCTTACATGGATCAAAACATGCAGGACATGTTTGTGCATTAGGGCTTCGATATTCTAGTGATTGGTCATGATCTGTTTTAAGTATTTTAACGCAGCGAAATCTGTTCAAACTCATTAATATAATTGTGGCATTAATTTATTTTGAGTTATGTTCCTATTTTGCATATTTTATCCATGAATAAGTAATTATTCTAAATTCCGTAGTCGATCACATTTGTGGGAGCAAGTGTGAGGTTTAGACTATTATGAACTTGGATTGGTATACATTCACGGGATGAATGTGGGGCAAGGTTGCAACCAAGGTTCATAGATATTTGTGGGATACAAATATTGGAAGACCCGCCCTCAAGATTTACTAAATGGAGCCTTTGTGGTTGATCACATGTAATCTTGAGTAAAGGAGAATATCATTGTATCCTCTGACCTGAGATACATATTGGATTCGGATATTTACCAAGTATTGTGCCTTGATTCTTTCCTTCGCTATTCTGAAATAAGGTAGTTCATAAGGAAGAGCTCAGGTGTAATACAAAGTATATATCTAGGACGTATGTAATCAAGATGGAATTTGTCCCTCTTATTCGTTGAGAGTCAGATGTCTAAGGCCTGATAAAGTTAAATCTAAAAGAGAGTGATCACTCTGTATCTCTTGGATTTGACATGACATCTAGGACGAAAGGATATAATGAAAGATTCACCTTTCATATTTGAGATGGGAACTCGAAAGGGATGATGTTATTGAATGGCATAAAGTCATAACATATTGGGGGTGATGGACGGTCGTTAGGTGGTATCCATCGCTTGCATTAATTTCTTATGTTTCTCGTGCAAGTGGGAAATTGAAGGTATTTCGTATGCCCGAGAGATATATTAAATTAATGTGGCTAAAATGTTATGATCCAAGTTGGGTCATACCCAATAACAAACTTACCGACACCTCATTCGTATTTGATCTTAACGATTGGATCATTGATCAGATACGCGACACTTGAACTTTAAGAAAAGTGGTTTTCTGAAATACTACTTGATGTGTACACATATATATAAATTATGGAATGATTTATATTATATGGATTTAATTATTTATAGGTTAAATAATTAAATTTAGTTATGTCACATTTTATAAAATTGGTTTTATAAATAAATATGTACATGATTAATAATAATGTTATGTAAGTTTATAAAAGAGAAGGGTTTTATAAAATTAGTTTTATAAAAACTATTTTATAAAAAAAAAAAAAGGGAATGTGGCATGGGAGATGGGGGCATTGGGTTCATGAACTCATGCTTTTGACTACTTGGTTTTCCCATATATCTACATACACATGCCTAGCTCTCTTGGGACTTCAACACACATGCCATACACATCTTTTACTTGCAAAAAAATTCTGCACAGCCTTCTTTCTGCCTTGCTGCTACCGTGAACTTTCTTGAGGGAAAGAGAGTTCATTTCTTTTTTTTTACAAGCTAATTCTAGTGTCATTAAATCTTAACTATTGCATAAGGTGTTGGTGAAGAGTTTGGGGTATTATCTCTTGAGGTTTCATTGCTTTGAAGCTCCATTAATCAACATCATCTTCACCATCTTCTTGCAACTAAGAAAACGACCCTCAACTAGCTTGAGGAGGTACATTTCTTATCTTCTCATCTTATTTGTAAACATATCTTTAAAGACTTGATATTAACATGGAATTCAATCAAAATGGTTTAACATAAACACTTGTTTATAAATGAAATAATGCTTCCGCTTGACTTTACACTCATAAAATTGGTTTTGTGATTATATAAACATTATGAACTTGTTGTTGTGTTGAATTCCATCACTTTGAACTCAAGATATTCTCCTTATTTCTCCAGCAACTTTACTCATTTGATTTGAGGTAGTAACCTTATTCATAATCTTATTCGATTCGTATTCATATAGCTATCTTATTTTGAGTTATAACTAATAACAACAAGAACATAGTTTAGATTATTTCTAAACTTGTTTGCAAATAAACTTAATCCTTCTAACTTGACTTTTAAAACACTTCCACACATGTATTATGACAATATGTCAAGCTAACATAAGGATATAAAACTTGTAAACACGAAGAACACCTTAAAATCGAATATACGCCGTCTTAGTCGAACGGGGGCTGTTTTGGGTTTGATTTTAAAAACCTAGCTTAAACTTTGAATTAAAAGATTTCATTTGGTGAAAAATCTTATTTTATATGGATATGAAATATATCCAAAATCCATGGTTAAACTCTAACTGGAAGTATGTTTTTCAAAAGAGTCATCAAGATGTCGTTCTTACGACGGATATGACTATCTTCTGGTATTTGACACATATGCTGTATTTTAGACTATAAACATATACTTTTTTTGTTTATATTAATAAATAATGGTTCGATACAAAACCATGGCAAGTCGAATCACTCAAAACGAATTTGTAACGAAGAAATTATGGGTAAAACAAAATTGGATATTTTTGTTTGTTTTTAGCTACGGTTTTGATTAATAAAAATGGATGCTAACCTTATCCTAGCTAACTTACATTGTATCCTACATGTATTTATACATGTCTTATTCCCGAACTTATGGAAATACAATTTATAATAGTCGTGATTAAGTTCTACGACAATATATTATAGTCTTAATAAAGATCGTAAGGCACCATATATATATATGACTTGATCACCGTGGATTCATATACAAAGTTTTGACATATCATTTTGACTTCTTCTATATATATTATTGGAACGAACTATTAGACACCATTGGCAGTAATATCGAGTTAGCTGTGGGTCGAAGTGGATTCCAAAATATTATATACTTTGAGTTGTGATCGAGCCTGAGACATGTATACAATGGGTCGCGGATTGCTTCAGACAATATACATATTATGTGTCTTATTATATTAAGATAATATATTATAGTGTTAGTGAATTCTAACACAATATACACATTTATATTTATATATATATTTATACTGTTAGACTATTGGACTACGAACGTTAGACTACTAACAATGGACAATTAAAATTATCACAAGTATCATAAGTATGGAATATTAATTATATATATATATATATATATATATATATATATATATATATATATATATATATATATATATATATATATATATATATATATATATATATATATATATATATATATATATATATATATATATATATATCTTGACACAAAAATATTATTATTAGGTTCGTGAATTTGTCAAAAGGCCAAGTCTTATCACCATCTATTCGGAAATCATCACAAGTGAGTTATAGTCCCATTTTTACTATCTAAATTATTTTGGGATGAGAATACATGCAAAATTTATAAATGTTTTACAATATAAGCACAAGTTCATGGAACTACATTCTACGATTGTTTTGTTATACCGGATATCTGTACTTATTATTATTATGCTTGGTAACCTAAGAATTAGTGAAAAACACTAATTGACGCGAATCCTAAAGGTAGATCTACGGGCACCAACCACCCCCATTTTCGAATAGTGGAAATGCTTTAGTACTTCGAAGGGTTCTTCTCATACGTTTGAATAGTGGAATGTATGATGCCATATATCTTAAGCACTCTATGTTAAGGTTGGTTACCAGGCGACTCATCGTATGAATGATTTTTGCAGTTGTAATGATCCTGCGCATTTAATTAAATGAAATCTTGTGGCTTATTAAATGTTATGATTTATATATAGAAATTAAACCTATGACTCACCAACATTTTGTTGACGTTTTAAGCATGTTTATTCTTAGGTGAATATTAAAAATACTTCCGTTGTCGTATGTCAACCCGAGGTCAAGATTTGGAGTCGGCATAATTGTTTATATTGTTTAAACTTGCATTCGGAGTATTTTTTGTAATATATTTGATCATATTGTAATGGGTTGTGTAAAAACTTATTTATTTGAGGAGATTGTCTTTGATAGACAATCTAAATTATGTCATTAAGACCTTTATTCAATAATAAAGGTTATGGTTGTTTTTCTTTAAAAACGAATGCAAGATTTGAAAAACGTCTCATATAGAGGTCAAAACCTCCCAAAGAAACCAATTAATATGAAACGTTTATAATTAATATAAACGGGGCATTTCATAACATGAGTGAGCATGTACAAATATTCTTCCTGTCTTATTTAACGATGAATAAAAAGCTGTTACCACATTCGCACTCTCTGTCTGAACATCTTCTGCTACTGTTGAACTTACACTTGTCACGGGAACCTCTGATTTAGTCAGAACTTCAGATGTAGAAGCTTCATTTGACTTCGCTTGAGGAATACTAATGTGAGGAATGCCTCTTGAATCCACATAATAATCATCAAGATGTTTAGGTGGCAGAATAACACGATTGGATCTACGTACACCTCCTGCTTCAGTTGGCGGTTCAGTCATTGTTACAGTTGGTGGTTGATTATATAGAGGATTAAGATGTTCCTCTCTCAGTTGCATTCGACTAACTTCCTCGTCATCTTCAAGCTCACTATCTTCATCTGTATATACTACCTCGTCCTCATTTGAATCAAAATCACCTTTAACACTCTGCAGACTTGGTTGCAACCTAGAAACCGGATTCTGAACCTGCGCTGGAATAGTGATGACATTCTCAGAAGAGTTTTGAGAATCAAACAATATCTGAGTCAGAACTTCTTCATCTGTAGCATTTGGTGGAAGATTGAAGGAATCAAATAACTTATCATATTCAAACTGCCATGCGAACCCTTTACTAACACGAGGTGGAGCATTGCGTTGAATATCAACCTCATAACGTTCTTCCACACACTTTGACTCAGTATTATACACCCATTTGTTCGAATTCCCATATCCCAAGAAGATACCCGAGACAACCTTTGAATTAAATTTCCCTCCAGCGTCTCGTACCAGAATAGTACAAGGAGCACCAAAAGGTTCAAAATGTTTAATATTAGGATTTCTATTATGTAACAGTTCATAACACATTTTACCATGTCTCTTTACCACCAGAACTCTGTTCATCACATAGCATGCTGTACTCACTGCTTCACCCCAGAAAACAATTGGAAGACATGAATCAGCTAGCATCGTTCTTGCGGTTTCAATTAGAGTCCTATTCTTCCTTTCAGCAACACCATTTGACTGTGGTGTATAAGTAGGACTGAACTGTGGTTGTATCCCCTTCTCATTACAAAACAGCAGCATCTAATTGTTCTTGAATTCCGTACCATTATCAGTACGAATCTTTCTAACCTTCAACTTATACAAACTTTCGAGCTTCAGAATCAAAACTTTAATATGATCGAAAGTATCTGACTTGTGTTTCAACATCACAACCCACGAGAAACAGGAATATTCATCTGTAACTACCAAGCAATAAGACTCTCCGGTGAGAGTTTTACAATTAACTGGACCAAAGAGATCCATGTGCAACAATTCCAAAGGAATATTAACTGAATGATGTTTCTTGGCAGTATGTGACTTTTTAGTCTGCTTCCCTTGCTTACACGGAAGACAACCTTCGGGAATATGAAAACTCTTAACATTCACGCCTTCAACTAAATCATTGTGGACTAGGTTATTCATCTTCCTTAGACTCAGATGACCCATACGCTTGTGCCAGATAATCGACTCCTGTTCAGTAGCTTTAGAAATAAAGGCTTGATGGCCTGTAGCTGCTTTAACATGAGCCTTACGCATATCAAGGATATAGAGATCCTTGCACCTTGGAGCCATCATCAGAATCATGTCTTCCGGAATTACAAACTCTTTTCTCAAAATATAACAAAACTTATCATCAAAAGCCACAGTATACTTTTTGTCGGCAACTTGTGAAACTGAAAGCAGATTGTTCGACATCTGCTCCACATAATTAACTTTATCAAATCTGACGTTCTCATTATCAATAACACCCTGAGCAGTAATAAATCCTCCTTCACTACCTGCAAAAGAAACTGGTCCTCCATCCACTGTTTTCACATTAGAAAGCAAAGACAAGTTCCCTGTCATGTGCCTGGACGCCCCACTATCAACAATCCAAGTACTGCAGCGTGGATTATATGCGACCTGCACATTAAAGTAAGAGGATTAGTCAGAAAGGGCCACCCATGCCCTAATGGTAGTGGGTTTCCCATCAACACCAACAACTGTCAACTCCACCCATTGTCCTTTAGATCCAGAAGGACCTTCAGGATTTTGAACACCCTTAACTTCTGATTTAGGTTTCCAAACTGTGTTATGTGGTAATGGTTTTCTATAGTAATCATTAGTTTGAAAAATCTTTGTTTCATTTGTTTTCACAGAAGAAGATTTAAACACTGGTGAAGGTGATCTCCTATTAAAGGAACGATTTGGACTAAGATCAACCTTCCTTCTGGGTGTCTGTCGAATGGGTCTACAATTTACAGCTCTCTGTCCCAACATCCCACAATTGAAGCAGTTAACATTATCGAAATCATTAGAATGAAACAATTTGCGTCTAATTGGTGAAAACTGTCTCCTAGGTGGTTCAGTATGTTGTCTAGTCGTAGGGGGTGACGAGACTTGTTGCTTAACAGTCTGTCGACGACCAGGCGGAACATACTTGGACACATTACCAGAATTGGAATTCTCACCTTTTGTTGATTGTTCTACCTTATGACCTGTTTCGTCTAACCTTCCCTTACTAACAAACTTAGGTGACACTCCCTGAGTGTTCTTCTTCTTATTTTTTTTGGGAGTCACAATGCTCTTAGACTGAGCCTTTTGACTTTCAGTCACCTTACTATCATTAGCAGGGTTTTTCAGAATGGTAACCGGTTTAGTGACAAGCTTAAAAGGTTTGTTGTCTTTCTCAGTGTCGATATCAGTATCTGACTCTGTTTCATAGACAACATCTAAAGGTTTCCTTGACTCAACTATCTTACTAGAACTCTTAAAAGGTGTTTCCTTAGGCTTACCATATCCTGGTTCTACAACTGGACCCTTACATTTCTCAACTGGTTTATTAATATACTCACCCATAAGAGGTGGGGCAACCTGGTCATAACCTAAACCCTGCTGGTGAGGATGATTAAGAGTCTGTTTCACATAAGACATCCTCTGCCAATTGTCAATCCTAGCTTTCTCAGACTCATATTTCAACTTAAAGGGATCCTTTTCTGCCTTAAGAGTCTCTATCTGTCCCAAATACGTAGTAATCACTTTTCCATCATCTATTACAGTTGATTTTAAGTGACCTACCTGATTTTCTAAAGACTTAATCACATCAACATAGTCTTTCTGTTTATTAAGGTAGAAAAGCGCATCCTCATAGTTCTTTTTATTAGTCTGATTCTCTAAACTTAGGTTCTTAAGGTCAATTCTAAGCTTAGGGCAGGTCTCACATGTAACAGATATCTCATTAAGCTTAGTGATAACACATTCAAGCCTCTCAATTTCATGTTCATACCAATGCATTTAGAACAATTAGAAACTGAGTCATTACATACCTTATCATTACCGGACGTGTTGGCCATGAATGCATAGTCATTTCTTCCAACCTGAGAATCTGCATCTGATTCTGATTTGGACTCTGAGCTCGTACTATCCGAGTAATCAGCCTCATAACCTCCTTTACCCTCACCTTTATCTGAACAAACTGGACTCTGAACTGTAATGATCTTCTCATCACCACTCTTAAGATCACAGTTGAGCAAGTGTTCCAGCTCTTTCCTGAACCAAGTACCAACATGACAACTCATCCCTTCTTCTTCATCAGACGAATCAGTAGTAAACTCAAGATCTGATAAGTCCTGAGCTTTACGAAACTTATCATACAACTTATCTTTAATCCTCTTCCTGAAGCAGAATTTCATAAGCTCTTCTGATCTCTTCAACCTTGCATCACATTTGCACACATAGCATGTGCAATTCGGATTATCCTTACCAGTACAACTTGCATTTTTCCGAACAATTCTTTCCTCTTCAATTTTAGCTTCACTTTTACCTACAAACACAACGTTAGCTTTCTGTGTATCTACCGAGATGGACCAGTCACATACTTCATTAGCATACGTTTTAGTCAAAGCCTTAGATTGAACAGAACCCGAAGATTCTTTCTCTACAATTACATGTTGTGGAGTAACTGAGATGGTTGTCTGGTGAAAAGGATCATGAAAACCAGGCTTCGGTGGTCTCGTGCAGTTTTCTTAAAGTGACCATATTCATCACAATTGTAGCACCTAACCTTCGACATATCAAAACCAAACTTCGAATCGCGATTTAAACTCAACGATCTTTGTCCTGTTCTCTTCAAGTACTTTCTAGCACGTCTTACAATGCTACCCATACAATAGAGTATATCTATTCTCTCAAGCTCGTACTCATCAATATGATCATAGTCTTCATTTTCAAGATGACTATTAAGCACTTGTCCACCAATCATATCATTGTATGAGTTAACAACAATAGCTGCCAAAGCCATATCTTCCTGAATAGATTCACGAGATCTCTTCTTGATATTCTCAGTTTGAAACACAGGAGTCTGAGTCTGAGTCTGAGTCTGTTGAATCGGAGAATCTTCAATTATCTTAATTGTAGAATTCTGAGCTTGTAATTTAGCATTAAAGTAGCCGGACTGAGACGATGGTGCAGACATTTGTGAAGCATTGGCTGTTATGTATGCTGTCTGTAGTGGAGCATGAGTACCAGAAGATGTCCCAATAGAGGACGCCGCAGCAGCTACAGAACCAAGTCTCTTTCTCTTTGCTTCATCCTGAATGTCCTTCTCCATCAACTTCGAAGTAAAAGCTGTTAGTGTCAACGGACGACCTGATGAGCTGTACCTGTTCTGAATCTTTTCTATCTCATGATCCCACTTTTCTGGAAGACCATCTTTCAACACCCTTACTGCCTTTTCAACAGGCACCTCAATCCCATAATCTGCCATCTCTGCAACCAATAACCGATATCTCTCCAAAGTTTGTCCTAGAGATTCTGATGGAAGAGCTGCAAACACCCTCCACTCATCCTTCAAAACCTTACCCTTAGTCGCACGATAAGTAGCTGTACCTTCTGTTGCAGATTGAAGAGCCAACCAGATAGTATACGATGTTATGTTTCAGTTCTTAAATTGCTGAAAAATCTCCTTTGACAAAGCTTGGGTTAGCTGAGCATAACATCTACACTCAAGATTGTACTCTTCACGCTCTGTAGGACTAAACTGTGAAGTTTCTTTGGGTTCACCATCTGCTCCGCATGGCCATACATACGGATTCTCAATACATTCCCAAAGTCTAGAATCGACACCGTTTAAGTAAATAACAAACCTAACTTTCCAGTCCAAGAAGTTTTTAAGATTGTCAAGTCTAGGTACTTTATTTGATGAACCAGATTCACTTTCATTAAGTAATAGTTTTTGTAGTCCAGGTCCAATTACTAACGCACTGTATTCATTCATCACTTGTTCGTTTGTGTCAGACATTTTAACTGATTGAGTATTAAATTAAATGTAGTTAAAAGATTCTGTCTCAAAAGAGGATCGGCCGATGGATAAGACGCTCGGTCGGAGGTCTAAGACAATCGGTCGGAGGTCTATGACTAACGACCGATGGTGTAATCTTTGGAACTGAATCTTAGAATTGAGACCTTCGGTCGATGGAAGTTACTTTCGGTCGATGGTAGAGGACGATCGGTCGATGGTCCAGAGACGAACGGCTGATGGTAAAGACAAACGGTTCTATGATATGACAAACTGTCCTTCGGTTCAATATGAGACGATCGATCGAATGTGTCTGACAAACGGTCGAGGGTCGGGACGAATGGTCAATGGTCAAAGACGATCGGCCGAGGGTAGTTCTTACGAATACAGGGCAGGAAAAACTAGGGTTTTCGCTAAAACTTCAATTTTGATCGATTTTTGACGTTCTAGACTTAAACCAAACAGGTAGAAACTTAGATAATACACCTAGAGACACAAAGAAACACAAAAACACGAGATTTAAACGTAAAAATATCAACATTTAATCACAAACCCGTTTTGACCAAAAACCCTAAAATTGAAAACACATAATTCGACTCAAAAACGTTTAGATCAGCAAGCCTATGCTCTGATACCACTTTGTTGACGATCTAGGACCTTAGATTAAACGTTATACCTAGATTAAAGGCGGAAAACAATAAACCAGGATGAATCGAATACGAGTTTCACTTTGGGATCAATCTAACCAACTATATGTTGATATAATCGACACCTGGATGATTGTATTCGGTTGGGGTTTGATCTGAGATAATAGTAACAGTGAAATACGACGGCTAGGGTGTGTAGGGTGTGTAAACTAACAATGAAACCTAACACCCGTATATATATAAAGTTACAGTGACCATCGGCCGGTGGTCTCTGACCTACGGCTGATGGTGATAGTCCCTCGACCGATGGTCTCTACCATCGGTCGATGGTCTGAGCTGCCAACCAAACAGCTCGAACCATTTTATGTCATTGCTTAATCAATTCAAACACACAATATCAATGACAATGTTTATACACGACTGAAATGTAAACGATAATACAAATAGAACTTATTAAATCATAGAACTCGGGATTATGCACCAACACATTGCTTGTCCAACATCAAGTATAAGCCAACTACAACAGTGATTCAATTTGAATCATTCATAAAGGAATTGGTTTAAGTTTCCATTTGATTATTAAATAAATGAACGATTTCAAATTTGTCAAAAAAAACAACTTGAATGGTGAGACAAAAATAATGAAACAGGACACAATATAATCCACACACTAAACTTCGTGAATGGAGCGACAAAAAGGGGGACGTATATAACATATCATACCTTGAAAGATCGATTATGGACAAGTCATAAGTATTGATGACGGGTTTCGAAGTAGAAGAAAACATCAAGGAATCTGCGTTGGAATTAAAAACTCAGTATAAAAAGAGAACATAAATAAGAAATATGTGTTAGTATATTCACCCATTCATTTCCTTCTAACAAATTAGCCTGAACAATGAACTCAACCCTGACCAATTACTAATATTAGGCTTATCTGACTGGAAAAAAATCAAAAACATCATCACAAAAATACAATTACAGAGTGGCAAATAAACATGTAAACTGATTTGATTACGTTAGAACATCATATTATCATGAAATATGAAAAAAGGGTTGCGATTTGTGAATGAAACGCAACCCTAATCGAAAAACATTAGGGTTATTTGATTGGAATAAATCAAAATTGTGATCATAGAATACAATTACACAATTACAAAAAGGTATTAAATTTGTTCACTGATTGGATTACGTTCCTTGAAATTTTAACTTACATATATTTACGGGAGTCTTCACCGATTTTTCAATTATGAAAGATATTCCGACGATTGAAACTTTTGCGATATTAAATCGATACGGCAACCACTGCTTCGTCCGCCGTCTAACCAGCCACCGCTGCTTCAACCGCGGTCGCTAAGACCACTGAAACCGTCACTTCTTGGAGATCGCATACCTTATTTCAATTTATTTACAGAGTAGAGATTATATGACTGCTGATTTTGTGGTCAATTGAATCAAAACATGAAGATCTGGATGAGAGATATCAATCGTGGTTTATGAGAGATATCAATCGTGGTTTATGAGAGATATCAATCAATTGTATATATGAATACAAGTAAGTGATTCCGGTGAGGCTGAATTTTAAACGACCCTCAAACCCTAATATTCACCACAATTGTACAATCGCTATGAAATTTGTATCATCATGTTCAGAATTTCACTACAAATTTATTGGTGATGGTGGTGTTAACTAATAAGGGGAAATAAGAAGCAGTCGATCATCAGAGGTATTTAGGGTTTATTTTTGAAGCGAGAGAGAGAATAGGGTGTAAAGGATACAGAGGACGTTAAATGAGGAGAAGATGGTAATGTTATGGATTAAAGAGGAACACGTGTCGTTTTCTAGTTTTTTTTTTAGATTTAATTACAACTTTTAATCTCGTAATTAGAAAGCCTAATAAGGGTCTAAATAGCTGACACGTGTTGATTTATGTTACCGATTTAGGGATGTTAATAGAAGATATATAATATTTTAAGAAAATAAAAATTTTAGAATTTAAAAAAGACTTCCTATTATTTTTTTTTTTTTGAACAACGATTGGGATCACCCGAGGGGACTAAACCACCCGTTGCGATCATCTCCCATTTCGACTATGCCGATGCAGCGATAATAACCCGCCCCCATCGCTGCCCGAGAAGAAACCTTGAAATCGATCCAAGGGCACGTCCAAGTAAAACCCCCTCCCCTTTACCCCCCCCCCCCCAAAATGATATGGGAAAGGTGCCATGGGTGGATACTTGATAATGCTAAAAACGAACATATATTTCATAGCATTATCCCTCAAGAAAGACAAGCTTTTAGTTGCAATTGTTCTATTTACAAGTGATATTCGTTTAAATAATAAAAGGTGAAGACAAAAGACAGATTCGACGAATTGAAGACGCAAACGACCAAAAAGCTCAAAAGTACAAAATACAATCAAAGAGGTTCCAATTATTGATGAGAAATGTCTAAAAATTACAAAAGTACAAAATTCAAAACGCAAAGTACAAGATATTAAATTGTACGCAAGGACGTTCGAAAATCCAGAACCGGGACATGAGTCAACTCTCAACGCTCGACGCAACGGACCGAAAGTTATAAATTAATTATGTATATAAATATAATATAATATATAATTAATTATATAAATTATATATTTATATTATATTTATATATTAAATTCCGTCGGCAAACAAAGATCCAAATTGGAGTGAGCTGTAAAAGCAAACTCCGCGACTCGCGGAGTTTGAAGAAGAAAAAGACCGCGACTCGCGGAGATAACCTGGACAAAAATGCCGATAAAAGCTAACGCATTTTGATCGTAAAAAAATATCCATATATCCATCCTCTCTATCTATATACGTAAATATATATATATATATATATAATTTATATTTTAATTTTAATTTTAATTTTAATTTTAATTTCTAATAATAAGGGTATGTTAGCGAATGTTGTAAGGGTGTAAGTCGAAATTCTGTCTGTGTAACGCTACGCTATTTTTAATCATTGTAAGTTATATTCAACCTTTTTAATTTAATGTCTCGTAGCTAAGTTATTATTATGCTTATTTAAAACGAAGTAATCATGATGTTGGGCTAATTACTAAAATTGGGTAATTGGGCTTTGTACCATAATTGGGGTTTGGACAAAAGAACGACACTTGTGGAAATTAGACTATGGGCTATTAATGGGCTTTATATTTGTTTAACTAAATGATAGTTTGTTAATTTTAATATAAAGATTTACAATTGGACGTCCCTATAAATAACCATATACACTCGATCGGACACGATGGGCGGAGTATTTATATGTACGAATAATCGTTCATTTAACCGGACACGGGAATGGATTAATAGTGTATGGAAGTATTAAAACAGGGGTGAAATTATGTACAAGGACACTTGGTGAAAGGATCCGAAACTAATCATCCGGACGTTGTCCATATTGATTACAAACGAATTACAATAGTTAATAACATTGCGAGGTACTTGTCCTCTATATGATACATCTTACAAACGTTGCATTTATTCTAAAAAGGCAATCTATAGTTACATCCAGAATTGACATAATCGCCTGACATTTCATAATATTCAAATGACCTAAACCGCCATTTACTTAATAATAGTCTCTATGAACTTCAATGACTCGAATGCAACGCCTTATGATATAAGTCCTTAATAGCCTCAAGTAGTATCCTTAGTACGAGCTAATGCACAGCGGAAGACTTAATTCATACCTGAGAATAACATGCTTTAAAATGTCAACATAAAGTTGGTGAGATATAGGTTTAATGCCGGCAGCGATATATATATATATATAGACCACAAGATTTCATATATAAACATTTTCATAAAAATATTCTAAGTGGTTGAGCACTTGGTAACCATACTTAACATTCAATCACGTCGCATATTCCCTTTAATATGAAATCTTACTACACCGTACCAAGTGTAGTCACAAAACGAAGTACTGTGCAACCGTTGAATACTGGTCGTCCAGTCCGGTTGGGGTTGTCAGGCCCGATAGATCTATCAACAGGATTCGCGTTTACAATACCGCTGTAAATATTAGTTACCAAGCTACAGGGAAGTATGCCAGTGGTACAACTCAACGTAGAATATATTTTTCAGTTACTTGTGTCCATAACGTAAATCATTTATAAAAACAACGCATGTATTCTCAGCCCAAAAATATTTAGAGTTTAAAAGGGACTATATACTCACTGTTGTCTTGAAGATATAAATATTTTGACTTGGTCTTCCGGTTGATATCACGAACCTATCCATATATAATATATCAATATATTTTCATTTTTAAAACAATCGTCACATATATATACTTGTTATACTTTTAATACTTTTAATAATTCCTTAGTCCGTAGTTAGCAGTCCGTAGTTAGTAATTCAATTTTAATGGTTCATTTTTAGGTGTTTAATAAACCCCCAATGAAATGAATAAAACCCCCATCGTATATGTATTGGTCGAGATTAATCTTGACCCACGGTACCGGTGTTGTCAAATGACGTGTTGCGTACATAAAGTACCGGTGTTGTCAAATGACGTGTTGCGTACAATCATGGGATCTTATGATTAATCTTCTCGTATTGTTTACGGGTGATCCTGAACCATATAAAATTGAATTATGAGTACATATATATAAAATATCATGTTATCTTAGAAAGATGTGATTTATTTAATTTCTCCCAATTATTTTCGTGGCTAAACTAGTCTTGGATATCCGATTTTGTTTCGGTCATAGTTTCTTCGTTACAACTCCGTTTTTGTTGATTCAACTTGCCATCTCCTTGGATCGAGTCCCTCTTTAAGACTATGAACTGTAAATACCTTAGTTTGTATTCAAAATCACATGGCATAGGTGAAACTTTAGTGAAACTTATGAAGTTAAACATTTTTGTTACAAAAATATCATTTAATGACCATTTTTCTAAAAATACCTATACTTTGAATTAAATCATGAAATTTTTATGTGTTAACATATTTATAGTAAAAATCATTTTTCCAAAAAATAAACCTCCAATTCAAAGTTTAAGATGGTTTTTAATTATCCAACCCAAAACAGTCCCCGGTTGCACTCCGACGTCGTAAAAACAGTTTTTAAGGTATTCTTTGAAAAACCAAGTTTTACCTTGTTAAATTAGCATATATTTAAGTTATATTACAGGTCTTGAAGTATTTTAAAAGTTAAGTTAGAAGGATCTATTTAGTTTGCAAACAAGTTTGAAAACTTTCAAACTATGTTCTTGTTGTTAAAATTTTATACCACAAAATAAGATAGCTATATATATATGAATCGAATAAGGTTATGAACATAGTTACTACCTCAAGTTCCTTGGACAAGGTTGCTGTAAAAGAGGAGTAAGAACCTAGAACCAAAAGGGTGATGGAAGTGGATGAAAGATTGAAAGTAAGTTTGTGTTCTTGGAAGGATTTCTTGAAGTGTTTTTGTATGGTTTTCTTATGGTGATTAAGTAAGGTTTTTGAAGCTAAATGATGGGGAAAATGCTTGTAGATGATCAAGTATGAAGTTAAGAGTATTTTGAGAGAGAAATGGGAGTGTAAGTATGAGAAAATGGGGTGAAAAAATGGTGTGCATGCATAAAAACGTTTTTAGTATATAAAGAAAAAAATGATACCTAACTTTGTTTTCTTGCTAATAATTCATGCTACTTGACAAATGGTTGGTTCCACATGTTTCTTAATCATTTAAGGCTGCTAAGGAGCAGATTTTTATTGGTATATACCAATAGTAAATACATCTAGAAGCTGCGTATGATACGGGTACATATACCCTAAATATACGTGTAGAAATCTTTGAGAAAACGGAACGAGGATTCAAATATAGCTATCTTTTGTGAATATACTTATATTGTTTTATGTATTTAAGTCCTTAAAAGTGATTAAATACATTACTTATACGTTATATGTATAAACATTATAAGTCATAAGTATTTATCTCAAATAACGTTATGTATGGTTATTGTTTTGAAAACTTAAGTTAGTAGTTTCAAAATATACTTATAACTTATTGTTATTAATACAAAATGAGATATTAAAACATCCATAAACCATGTTAAATATGTATATATACATATATATACACAAACGTATAATTATCATATGTTATATAGTTCGTGATATCATCGGTCAAACTAGACGGTCAAACGTTGTGTAAAACTCTTTTCGAAAACATAAGTCTCAACAATTTGGATTGCTTATCATGTTGGTAAGGTTTAATTTATGTAAATATTAATCTTATAAGTATAGAACGATCGAAAAAGTGCGGGTCAACTTTAGGGTTTTTGCTTATCGTGTCGGAACCATATAGAGATTAGAGTTTAAATTTGGTCGGAAATTTCCGGGTCGTTACAGTACCCATCCGTTAAATAAATTTCGTCCTCGAAATTTGGTAGAGGTTGTCATAAATAACAATAGGAATGTTTTCATGACGAATATGAGGTAATAATGAAATTTTATCATTATTGAAAGATTTAGATAAAACGATTTGGTTATGTGAGACGCACGAGCGAAGCTATCACAAAAGAGTGAAATGAGTAAATATAGAATTGTTGTAACCGATGACGTGATTATGATCGATTTCCGGGATTTAAAGGTTTTAAAGAAAATCTTATGTAATAAGATTTAGTTTTGCGGCGATCAGGATCTTCTTTGATTTAACGCGGCAATCTGTTTTGATTTCTTTGTCGAATACTTCACTATAAATTTACCTCCTTCCCTTTCTTTCTTCCCACATCTTCTATTCTTTCTCTTTAGTTCCTACTTTAAGACATTCGCTAATATGCTCCATCCCATTCTAACCCTTGTTATATTTCTAACTTTCATATCTTTCATTCTTCTTTTTCATCTATCACCAGAAGAATCTATTCTCTTTTATCCTTTCCTTGGAATTATAATGTTTTTAATTCTCCCGTGCCTTTACGTTGCAATACGTATTGATATGCACGGTTTGTAGTTTCGGGGTTGTTGTTAGGTTTTATACCTTCCCTTATATTTCGATATTCCTACTCCCGTCCCTTAAAATCATTGTCATCCACAGTTAATGCTCTCTCTTATTTGCTGTGGTTTATGTTCCTATTTCTATTCTGAGGTTTTGTCCCTGCATTTCTTCTTCCCGTCCTCGAGCCAAGCGAACAATGGTCCGAAATTCGTAGGTAGGAAATTTGGAATGAACCTAGCTATTGGTTTTAGAATGAAATTGTAATGGCACGATCTTGATTCGTTAAATTACTCGAATATTCCGAAAAAATAGAACTATCAAGGTGATACGTTCTAATATGTTTGGAGACTTGATAGAAGGTAAGAGCCGTGTAACATGGCACATGATGACGGTACTGTGAATCATCACATTCCATTAGAAACTTAACATGACTTACTGTAATATAATGAAGTTGATCAAGTTTCATTATATTATACTAATTCATGCATCAGTTCCCAACACTACTTTAAAACATTCATATTTTAAACTTGGAGGTTTCAAAATTTAGAAATTGACACAGTTTCTTTTATGTTGTAATGCAGATATTACGGAGAGATAAATATTCTCAGATAAGAATAGTTGTGAAAATATCTCCAGAAATATGGAGAATATGTATAACGGAAGATATGAAGATATCTTATAATATCTAAGATAAGATGATGATGAAGAATATCATCGGGAGAGGTTTAGAATAAGGGGTAGGGTTTTTACTAATGGTTTCAGCAGGCACTGAATCGTTTGAATCCTTTGAAAGCAGATTCAGTTCTTGTTATTTATCCACAACCTCTTTCATACTTTGCTCAAACCGTTTTCCGGTTCCAACTCTTCTCTCTTTCTGAGTTTTATTGACACACTGTGCTTCCTCATCAAACTTTTGACTGTTTAAAATCGTTTACAATTTTCGCTGCTTCATCAGCATTTAAAGAACTACTTCATAATTCAGGGTGTTTTTCAGAAACTTCACCTTCGGAGTATGAAATCCTTAGGAATAGACGTTATAGGTATGACTGAGAAGTTTTCGAGATTTTTAAAATACTAATTGCGGATTCTGCCAAAAAGATGACAAGCTGCTGGTACATGATGTCGTGGAATATGAAAGGTTCTCCGGTAACAATGGTGAAAGGACAAGGTATATATATCGAGGTTATAATAAGAGTGGTCCTACTGAGAAATCAAAGTGGAGCTGTGACAAAATTGACTTATATTGAAAAGAGAAATGTAAGGTTGTTTTTGCCAATGAATGATAAGGAATTTGACGCGGATAAGTTTCAACGATAACTTCGGTTTTGAAAGTTTCAGGTGTATAACTGTATGCATAAATCTTTCTTCCGTAAACGAGGTGCGGCTGGTTCAACTTCTCGATTGAAGTGTTTTCAAGAATCATGAAAAGATTTGAACGAGGATTATAATTGTCGAAGTACAAATGAGGTTTAGGATGAAATCAAGTGGCAAACTTGAAGAATTATTTAGTTTCATATGTTATAATCAATATTTTAATTTAATTCATTTTAATTGTCCAAAGTTAGCAGTCCAATAGTCCGATGGTTCAATGATTCATATATAATTTAATATATAATATTCGAATTAAATAATACGTATCGTAACCCGTATACCGGTCTCGGTGTCGATCACAACTCAAAGTATATATATATTTTGAAATCAACTCCGACCCTGTATAGCCAACTCCCGCCTTCACATATAGAGTGTCTACGGTTGTTCCGAAATATATAGATGGGTCGATATGATAAGTCGAAACCTTGCATACGTGTCCCGTTATTTAAAGTGCGTAAAAGTAAATAACAGAAATTAAATGATGATAAATAAAATTGCGAGAATGTAAATTGCGATAAATTAAATGTTAATCAGTTAACTGGGAACAGTTAGCCGGAACAGTTAGCGTGAAATCCTATCACAATTTCAATTAATTAATTCGTTTGTTTCTAACACTTTTTATTTTTGTCCAATGTTTTCTTCATTATGCCACTTGTTGGATTCTGATAGATCAAAATCCAAATATGAAATTTGAATAGAAATGGTTATTCTGTGGTGAACGGATACGTATATCGGTAGTGGTAAGTAGGATAGTAAATGACCGTTGAATCAGATTTAGAGAATGTACAACGTAACTTATTAATGTGAATTCTAAATATTCCTCGGGTACTACCCACCCGTTAAAATATTTTCATCATTAACAGTTTGTACGAAAGAATTTTTAATTACAATCTTTATAAAAATATACTTGCATATATATTTTCTTCAGATGTAATCATAGATTCAATGAGTCAATGAAGTATTAAACTCATTTGATTTATCGTTAATACTAGATTACATAACTTCTAAAGCATTAGAGATTACATAATCGCCAGGTCGAACGAAGATAAATGAGGTAAAACGATACGTAAAGCGAAGATAATCGATGTAGAACGATATATAGAACGAAGATCATACTCGAAGTTCCGATGAGGTTTTTGAGGTATGTGATGTTGATATCCGAGATACAGTTTGTGATGTTGAGATTTTGGGGGTGACAAGAGTACTGTCGGCATTGTTGATAGTGATACAGATTATGCTGCTGGTGCTGCTGCTGGTGTTTGTAACCTTCGCACCGTATTTTCTAAAGCCACTACCCGAGCGCGAAGCTCGTTGACTTCTTCTATTATACCGGGATGATTGACAGTTGGAACGAGCGAATGAACAAGATTCGAAATATGGGATAGTATGTAGTCATGACGAGATACTCTAGAAATGAGCGAGAAAATGGTGTTTCGAATAGGTTCGCCGGTAAGTGCTTCAGGTTCATCGTTAAGAGGACAATTTGGTGGATGAAATGGATCACCTTCTTCTTGCCTCCAGAAATTTAGTATATTACGAACCCATCCCCAATTCATCCAGAATAGATGATGGGAAATTGGTTGATCCATTCCGGTAACGCTGTTCTCGGAGCTCGAATGGAAATCCATATCGGCGAAGCTATCGAAGTCGGAGGAATTTGAGCTGGATGAAGAATCCATCTTGTATGGTCGGAGAAATGAATTTTTGGTTTGGAATAGATTATAGGAGTTGGGTTTGGTACTCTTCAATACAATATTTACATATGTATATATAATATCAAAATCCCATGAATTACGGAGAATCTTTGAAATACGTCAGGCAATGTCTATAGTAACAGATACGCTAGGATATGAATTTTGTCTATACACTATCGATGCACTAAATGCAGTAAGACGTGTCTAGACTTAAGAATGATAAGCAGGTAGTTCCCTAAGGATGATAAGCAGATGATTTCCGACTAGGATTGATAAGCAAAACTTTTGACAGGCAGACACGGTCAAAGTCCAGACTCACTTAATGTATCCTAACAACTACTAGTTAGACACACTAATGCAAGGCCTGGTTCGCTAAGACCAACGCTCTGATACCAACTGAAAGGATCCGAAACTAATCATCCGGACGCTGTCCATATTGATTACAAACGAATTACAATAGTTAATAACATTGCGAGGTACTTGTCCTCTATATGATACATCTTACAAACGTTGCATTTATTCTAAAAAGGCAATCTATAGTTACATCCAGAATTGACATAATCGCCTGACATTTCATAATATTCAAATGACCTAAACCGCCATTTACTTAATAATAGTCTCTATGAACTTCAATGACTCGAATGCAACGCCTTATGATATAAGTCCTTAATAGCCTCAAGTAGTATCCTTAGTACGAGCTAATGCACAGCGGAAGACTTAATTCATACCTGAGAATAACATGCTTTAAAATGTCAACATAAAGTTGGTGAGATATAGGTTTAATGCCGGCAGCGATATATATATATATATAGACCACAAGATTTCATATATAAACATTTTCATAAAAATATTCTAAGTGGTTGAGCACTTGGTAACCATACTTAACATTTAATCACGTCGCATATTCCCTTTAATATGAAATCTTACTACACCGTACCAAGTGTAGTCACAAAACGAAGTACTGTGCAACCGTTGAATACTGGTCGTCCAGTCCGGTTGGGGTTGTCAGGCCCGATAGATCTATCAACAGGATTCGCGTTTACAATACCGCTGTAAATATTAGTTACCAAGCTACAGGGAAGTATGCCAGTGGTACAACTCAACGTAGAATATATTTTTCAGTTACTTGTGTCCATAACGTAAATCATTTATAAAAACAGCGCATGTATTCTCAGCCCAAAAATATTTAGAGTTTAAAAGGGACTATATACTCACTGTTGTCTTGAAGATATAAATATTTTGACTTGGTCTTCCGGTTGATATCACGAACCTATCCATATATAATATATCAATATATTTTCATTTTTAAAACAATCGTCACATATATATACTTGTTATACTTTTAATACTTTTAATAATTCCTTAGTCCGTAGTTAGCAGTCCGATGTTAGTAATTCAATTTTAATGGTTCATTTTTAGGTGTTTAATAAACCCCCAATGAAATGAATAAAACCCCCATCGTATATGTATTGGTCGAGATTAATCTTGACCCACGGTACCGGTGTTGTCAAATGACGTGTTGCGTACATAAAGTACCGGTGTTGTCAAATGACGTGTTGCGTACAATCATGGGATCTTATGATTAATCTTCTCGTATTGTTTACGGGTGATCCTGAACCATATAAAATTGAATTATGAGTACATATATATAAAATATCATGTTATCTTAGAAAGATGTGATTTATTTAATTTCTCCCAATTATTTTCGTGGCTAAACTAGTCTTGGATATCCGATTTTGTTTCGGTCATAGTTTCTTCGTTACAACTCCGTTTTTGTTGATTCAACTTGACATCTCCTTGGATCGAGTCCCTCTTTAAGACTATGAACTGTAAATACCTTAGTTTGTATTCAAAATCACACGGCATAGGTGAAACTTTAGTGAAACTTATGAAGTTAAACATTTTTGTTACAAAAATATCATTTAATGACCATTTTTCTAAAAATACCTATACTTTGAATTAAATCATGAAATTTTTATGTGTTAACATATTTATAGTAAAAATCATTTTTCCAGAAAATAAACCTCCAATTCAAAGTTTAAGATGGTTTTTAATTATCCAACCCAAAACAGTCCCCGGTTGCACTCCGACGTCGTAAAAACAGTTTTTAAGGTATTCTTTGAAAAACCAAGTTTTACCTTGTTAAATTAGCATATATTTAAGTTATATTACAGGTCTTGAAGTATTTTAAAAGTTAAGTTAGAAGGATCTATTTAGTTTGCAAACAAGTTTGAAAACTTTCAAACTATGTTCTTGTTGTTAAAATTTTATACCACAAAATAAGATAGCTATATATATATGAATCGAATAAGGTTATGAACATAGTTACTACCTCAAGTTCCTTGGACAAGGTTGCTGTAAAAGAGGAGTAAGAACCTAGAACCAAAAGGGTGATGGAAGTGGATGAAAGATTGAAAGTAAGTTTGTGTTCTTGGAAGGATTTCTTGAAGTGTTTTTGTATGGTTTTCTTATGGTGATTAAGTAAGGTTTTTGAAGCTAAATGATGGGGAAAATGCTTGTAGATGATCAAGTATGAAGTTAAGAGTATTTTGAGAGAGAAATGGGAGTGTAAGTATGAGAAAATGGGGTGAAGAAATGGTGTGCATGCATAAAAACGTTTTTAGTATATAAAGAAAAAAATGATACCTAACTTTGTTTTCTTGCTAATAATTCATGCTACTTGACAAATGGTTGGTTCCACATGTTTCTTAATCATTTAAGGCTGCTAAGGAGCAGATTTTTATTGGTATATACCAATAGTAAATACATCTAGAAGCTGCGTATGATACGGGTACATATACCCTAAATATACGTGTAGAAATCTTTGAGAAAATGGAATGAGGATTCAAATATAGCTATCTTTTGTGAATATACTTATATTGTTTTATGTATTTAAGTCCTTAAAAGTGATTAAATACATTACTTATACGTTATATGTATAAACATTATAAGTCATAAGTATTTATATCAAATAACGTTATGTATGGTTATTGTTTTGAAAACTTAAGTTAGTAGTTTCAAAATATACTTATAACTTATTGTTATTAATACAAAATGAGATATTAAAATATCCATAAACCATGTTAAATATGTATATATACATATATATACACAAACGTATAATTATCATATGTTATATAGTTCGTGATATCATCGGTCAAACTAGACGGTCAAACGTTGTGTAAAACTCTTTTCGAAAACATAAGTCTCAACAATTTGGATTGCTTATCATGTTGGTAAGGTTTAATTTATGTAAATATTAATCTTATAAGTATAGAACGATCGAAAAAGTGCGGGTCAACTTTAGGGTTTTTGCTTATCGTGTCGGAACCATATAGAGATTAGAGTTTAAATTTGGTCGGAAATTTCCGGGTCGTTACACTTGGCATAATTGATAACAAAGTATTAAAACCTTGTTACAGTTTAAGTCCCCAATTAATTGGAATATTTAACTTCGGGTATAAGGATAATTTGACGAGGACACTCGTACTTTATATTTATGACTGATGGACTGTTATGGACAAAAAATCAGACGGACATATTAAATAATCCAGGACAAAGGATAATTAACCCATGGGCATAAAACTAAAATCAACACGCCAAACATCATGATTACGGAAGTTTAAATAAGCATAATTATTTTATTTCATATTTAATTTCCTTTATTTTATATTTAATTGCACTTCTAATTATCGCACTTTTATTTATTGCTATTTAATTGCACTTTTAATTATCGTACTTTTTAATTATCGCAATTTTATTTTATCGCACTTTTATTTATCGCAATTTCATTATCGTTATTTACTTTACGCTTTAAATTAAGTCTTGTATTTATTTTTAATATTTTACATTAGGTTTTAACTGCGACTAAAGTTTTTAAAAATCGACAAACCAGTCATTAAACGGTAAAAACCCCCTTTATAATAATAATATTACTTATATATATATTTGATTTTTATAAATTAAAACTAATATAGCGTTAAGCTTTGTTTAAAGATTTTTCCCTGTGGAACGAACCGAACTTACTAAAAACTACACTACTGTATGATTAGGTACACTGCCTATAAGTGTTGTAGCAAGATTTAAGTATATCCATTCTATAAATAAATAAATATCTTGTGTAAAATTGTATCGTATTTAATAGTTTTTCCTAGTAAAATTTAATAGTATTTTATACCCCTTAGCTTTAACTATCAAGTATTTTTGGCGCCGCTGCCGGGGAAAGAAATAAGCGAAACGCCACATAAAAAAAAAGATTTTTATTAAGTTTTATTTTGTTTTTGTAAAAATACATTTTTTAAAAAATATCAAAAATATAAAAAAAAACCGTAAAAAAATATATATATAAATCTATTTTTAAGATTTTTATAAAATTATAAAGTATTTCTATTTTTATTTTAGTTTTTAAAACATAAGTTTTTATTTAATTTATATAAATATTTTAGTTAATTATTAAAACATAAAAATATAAAAAAGTAAATAAAAAAACCGAAACCTGTCGAAACTTGACCTGTCTCATTTGAATTTTCAAACCCCGCGACCCGCGGAGTTTTTGAACTGGGTTAACCGCGACTCGCGGAGCCACCCTGACACCGACAGAAACCCTAATTTCGCATTTAATACGGAGTTTATAAATATTATTGTTTAAAACCCTAATTAAGTTTTTAGTTTTTAATTAGTTAATTTAAGTTATTATTTTGTTTAATTAGTTTAATTAGTTTAATTAGTTTATAAAATTAATAGTTTTATAAAATAAATAATATAAAAATAATATTTTTATAAAAATTGTAATTTTTACAACTTTTAGTATATTTTTATATTTTGTCCCTTTTTAATTGTTTTAGCGTAATTTTTTGTATTTTTCGCTCATATTTAGTTTTAAGTTATAGTTTTTGCCATAATTATTTTTACTTCTAGATTTTTAGGCCTTGCCGTAAAATTCCTTAAGTGCTTTTTCTTTAGACTAAGATTTAGGTGCTCTAGAATTTTGCGACTCCTTTTTAAGTTTTAGTACCTTTTTAAGATATTGCCATTTGGGATATAGTTTTTCTTGTAAGCTTTAATATTTTTAGACGCAACTTTTAATTTTTAATTTTTAGTTCCTTTTTAAGTTTCGACGCCTTTTACCTATGTATAAATTATCACTCCAATTAGTAATCTCAATTTGCAATTTTAATTTTAAGTTAGTGATAGTAATAAGGTTGGGTTAGTCGAGTGCTTTAAAGTTTTATAGTCACTCTTTTTCTTTCTTATTTTTCGACGCCTTTTATTTTTCAACCCTTTTCTTTTTCGACCTTTTTCGACGCGCAATCTTTTTCTTTCTTATTTCTCGCCATTCTAGTTTTTAGGACATAGATTTTTATTATACTTCTTCTCTAAATTTCTTAAAATTACGAAAATTTATTTTAAGTGGTTAAATTGATAGACATCAAAATTTTCTGGTTCGTAGTAATAGTTGGATTTGTACGTGGACCGGGTTATTGGAGCCAAACAGTACTCAATTATATTGAGACCAAACGAATCCTGTCCCTCTGCTGCATCTTTTGGCTATTCAAAACGTGGGCAAAATCAGAAAAGTCTATTAATTGGATAACTTATATAATTTTTCTTTCCTTTTAAAAACTAATAGGATATTCAGTGAATGCACCGAGCAAGACGTTCACCACCTTTTGTACGTTCACCACCTGTAACCAGATCAAGACATCTAGCAAATATTGTCGCCGTTGATTTTTCTTTAGAATCGTCATCCAGTCGACCAAGTACTCCAATTCAAATTTCCGATAATCCATTTTTTGAACCCGACCTCACAATTGAGAATCCGGAGAATATTCAGGGACAATTCATAGATCCTGAACCATTAATTTTTCCTCCGGAACCACCAATCATTCAAACAGAGATTGTTGAGGAACGAACCATTAAATCAGAATCCTCTAGTGATTCAGATTCAACAAATTCAATCATGGAAAATCTGGAACCTCTAAGTATGGAAGACCGAATGAGAGCTAAACGCACTGGCCAAGGTCACGCAATTACTCATCCAAACATTAATGCGCCAGATTATGAAATCAAAGGACAAATTCTACATATGGCGACTAATCAATGCCAATTTAGTGGTGCGCCGAAGGAAGATCCAAATGAACATCTTCATACCTTTAATAGGATCTGCATACTATTTAAAATAAGAGAAGTGGAGGATGAACAGATATATCTCATGTTATTTCCCTGGACTTTAAAGGGAGAAGCCAAAGATTGGTTGGAATCGTTACCTGAAGGGGCGATTGATACATGGGACGTTTTAGTTGAAAAATTTCTTAAACAATTCTTTCCGGCATCTAAAGCCGTAAGACTTCAAGGAGAAATTGTTACGTTCACACATAAAAACCAAATGAAACTCTATATGAGGCGTGGACAAAATTTGGAAAGTTATTAAGAGGATGTCCGCAACATGGTTTAGACACTTGTCAAATAGTCCAATACTCTACCAAGGATGCGACATCACTACAAGGAAAGACATCGATATAGCAGCTGGTGGTTCTATTATGAAGAAAACCGAAACTGATGCTTATAAAATTATTGATAACACTGCTTCCACCTCACATGAGTGGCACCAAGAAAAAGATATCGTTAGATCATCTAAAGCAGCTAGAGCCGATTCTAGCCATGACTTAGATTCAATTTCCGCAAAGATAGATGCTGTCGAGAGACGAATGGAAAAGATGACTAAAGATATTCACTCAATACGAATTAGTTGTGAGCAGTGTGGAGGACCACATTTGACAAAAGATTGTCTTAGTATTGAGCTAACGATGGAACAAAGAGAGAATATTTCATACATAAACCAAAGGCCTGGAAATAATTATCAGAATAATTATCAACCGCCAAGACCGATTTACAATCAAAACCAGAATTATAATCGAAATATTCCATACAACAACCAACAAGGTCCTAGTAATCAACAAGTATCCAACAATACTTACAATCAGCAAAGACCTAATTTTCAAAATAAACCACCACAAACCGATGATAAAAAGCCGAATTTAGAAGATATGATGACGAAGCTAGTTGAAACTCAAACGCAGTTTTTCACATCTCAGAAACAAACCAATGAACAAAATGCTCAAGTATTTAGAAATCAACAAGCTTCTATTCAAAATTTGGAACAAGAAGTAAGTAACCTAGCAAGGTTAATAGGTGAAAGAAAACTGGGAAGTCTACCTAGTGATACAAATGCTAACCCCCAGAATGAAACAGCTAAAGGCATTACCACAAGAAGTGGTACAACACTTAAACCACCTGAAATACCTATAATTTCCGATGAAGCTATTCCTACTCTACAAGAACCACAATCTGAGCAAGATAAGGAAAAAGAACCGGTAGTTGAAAAGGTTAATGAAGATAACACAGTTAAGGCTAAACCTTATGTTAAACCATATCAACCACCACTTCCTTACCCGGGTAAAATGAAAAAAGAGAAACTTGAAGCCGAGCAATCCAAATTCTTGGATATGTTTAAACAGATAATTGTAAATCTTCCTTTTATTGATGTAATTTCAGGAATGCCTAGATATGCTAAATTTCTGAAAGATCTAATCACGAATAGAAAGAAAATGGAAGAACTCCCGGCTGTTACTATGAATGCTAATTGTTCTGCAGTGCTGTTGAATAAGATACCAGAAAAATTATCAGATCCAGGAAGTTTCACAATTCCATGTTTTCTGGGAAGTCTTAGTTCAATAGAAGCATTGGCAGATTTAGGTGCTAGTATAAATTTAATGCCGTATTCACTATACACTAAACTAGACCTTGGAGAATTGAAACCAACAAGAATAAGCATACAACTAGCCGATAGATCAATAAAATATCCTAGAGGGATAATGGAGAACATGCTAGTTAAAGTTGGTACTTTAGTATTTCCAGTAGATTTTGTTGTTCTGGACATGGAAGAAGATTCTCAAGTTCCTCTCATATTAGAAAGACCATCCTTAAACACGGCTAAAGCAATGATAGACGTGTTCGGTAAGAAACTGACCCTAAGTATAGAGGATGAGAGTGTTACCTTTTCAGTTGATAGAGCAATGCAATAACCACAATCTGCAGATGATACATGTTATTATATTCAAACTATAGAATCACATGCAGAATTGTTAGAAGAATTTCCAGAATTACAAGGAACAGGAGAATGTTCTTTAGGAGAATGAACTGAACCAATTGATGAAACTGAAATGTTAGCTACACTAATGGCTAATGGATATGAACCAACAACAGAAGAAATTCAAATGCTAAAAGAAGAAGACAGATATCGATATAAATCATCGATAGAAGAACCACCAACATTAGAGTTAAAGCCACTTCCAAACCATTTGGAATACGCTTATTTACATGGTGAATCTGAATTACCTGTAATAATATCATCTTCCCTTACTGAAAATGAGAAATCACAACTCATTTCTGTGTTGAAAGCTCATAAACCAGCCATTGCATGGAAGATTCATGATATAAAAGGAATAAGTCCTTCGTATTGCACACATAAAATCCTTATGGAAGAAGGTCATAAAACGTATGTGCAACGCCAACGAAGACTAAATCCGAATATGCAAGATGTAGTTAAGAAAGAAATTATTAAACTGCTTGATGCAGGTTTAATTTATCCAATTTCTGATAGTCCATGGGTAAGCCCAGTTCAATGCGTGCCTAAGAAGGGTGGCATGACTGTCATTACAAATGAAAAAAATGAGCTTATTCCTACTAGGACTGTAACAGGATGGCGTGTATGTATTGATTATAGAAAATTAAATGACGCCACCAGAAAAGATCACTTTCCCTTACCTTTTATTGATCAAATGTTGGAAAGGTTAGCCGGAAACAGTTACTATTGTTTTCTTGATGGTTTTTCCGGATATTTTCAAATTCCAATAGCACCCGAATACCAAGAGAAAACCACATTCACGTGCCCTTATGGTACTTTTGCTTACAAACACATGCCATTTGGACTTTGCAACGTCCCTGCAACCTTTCAAAGGTGCATGATGGCGATTTTTCACGACATGATAGAAGAATGCATGGAAGTTTTCATGGATGACTTTTCAGTCTTCGGTGATACATTTGAATCATGTTTAGTTAATCTGGAACGAATGCTTATTAGATGCGAACAATCAAATCTAGTTCTTAATTGGGAGAAATGCCATTTCATGGTTAAAGAAGGCATCGTTCTTGGTCATAAAATTTCAAAGGAAGGAATTGAAGTGGATAGAGCTAAAGTAGATGTAATTGCTAAACTTCCACATCCCACCAATGTTAGAGGAGCTAGGAGTTTTCTAGGGCATGCCGGTTTTTACCGACGTTTCATAAAAGATTTTTCTAAAATTGCCACTCCTATGAATAAACTCCTAGAAAAGGATGCTCCATTCATATTTTCAGATGAATGCATCAAATCTTTTAATATTCTTAAAGAGAAACTCACTAATGCGCCGATCATGATAACACCAAATTGGAATCTACTGTTTGAACTAATGTGCGATGCAAGTGATTTTGCAATGGGAGTCGTTTTAGGACAAAGGATTGAAAAATGATTTCAACCTATATATTATGCTAGTAAGACGTTACAAGGAGCACAAACAAATTACACAACTACTGAAAAAGAACTCCTTGCTATTGTCTTTGCTTTTGACAAATTTAGTTCATATCTCGTTCTAGCAAAAACGGTGGTCTATACCGACCATTCTGCTCTTAGATACCTATTTTTGAAACAAGATGCTAAACCAAGATTAATCCGTTGGATCTTACTCTTACAAGAGTTTGATATTGAAATCCGAGATAAAAGAGGAGCAGAAAATCTCGCCACTGATCATCTTTCTCGTCTTGAAAATCCTGAATTAGAAGTATTAATGAATCGGCCATACAAGACAACTTTCCTGATGAATATCTATTGAAGATAGATTATAATGAAATTCCATGGTTTGCAGACTATGCAAACTATTTAGTATGTGGATTCCTTGAAAAAGGATTATCGTACCAAAAACGAAAGAAATTCTTTAGTGATATAAAACACTATTTATGGGAAGATCCACATTTGTTTAAAAGTTGTCCCGATGGAATAATACGCCGATGTGTATTCGGAGATGAAGCTAGTAACATCTTAAACCATTGTCACACAGGACCAACAGGAGGGCATTATGGGCCTCAACTAACAGCAAGAAAAGTTTATGATGCTGGATTCTATTGGCCTACAATTTACAAAGACGCACACCTTCTTTGTAAATCCTGTGATGCTTGTCAAAGGGCCGGAAAAATAAGTCAACGTGATGAAATGCCACAAAATGTCATTCAAGTATGTGAAGTATTTGACATTTGGGGTATTGACTTTATGGGTCCATTTCCAAAATCTCATAATAATCTCTACATTCTCGTAGCCATTGATTATGTATCTAAATGGGCGGAAGCACAAGCTCTCCCGACTAATGATGCACGAGTTGTAGTCAACTTTTTAAAACGTCTTTTTGCAAGGTTTGGAACACCGAAAGCTTTAATAAGTGATCGGGAAACTCATTTCTGTAATAATCAACTTGAGAAAGTTCTTAAAAGATATGGAGTAACTCATAAAATCTCCACTGCATATCATCCACAGACAAGTGGACAAGTTGAAAATACCAACCGAGCTTTCAAACATATTCTAGAGAAAACCGTAGGAACAAATCCGAAGGAATGGTCCATTAAATTGGAGGATGCACTCTGGGCTTTTAGAACAGCATACAAAACTCCAATTGGAACCACACCTTTTAGACTCGTTTATGGAAAAGCATGTCATCTTCCAGTAGAAATTGAACACAAAGCATTTTGGGCATTGAAGACATGTAATCTTGATTTACATGAAGCCGGACGTCTACGATTAAGTCAATTAAATGAATTAGAAGAATTAAGACAAGAAGCATACGAAAATTCGTTAATCTATAAAGAAAGAACGAAGAAATGGCATGATAAAAGAATCAGAAGTTCAAAAGAATTTAAAGAAGGAGACAGAGTTCTTCTTTTCAATTCACGATTCAAGCTATTTCCTGGAAAATTGAAATCAAGATGGTCAGGACCATTTATAGTCAAAAGAGTTTTCCTGTACGGAACGATAGAATTAATAAATTCAAATGGGATTAAATTTAAAGTTAATGGTCACAGAGTTAAACACTACATAGATAGTCCGATGGAAGTCGACAACGAAGTTAATCACAATTTCGATACCACAGCTAACTAAGTGTGGGGAGAATCAAGTCTTTTTAAGGATAATATGTATTTCTGTTAGAGTTAGATTTTCTGTTTTCGTGTAGTTCTCAAAAATGGAACCCGAATGGTCTTTCCCTAGCAGACCCTAAAGAACTAGTCTTCTCCCCCATTCTGAATTTTTATTTTTTTTAGATTTTTACAAAATGAAGACTTCCTGCGAATTAAACCATGGTCTAATGCTACACGCTTTGATCACTAAACGTAATAATGACACACTTCCAAGTGAAATAGTATCATTAATCAGAGGTAAATTGGACGGAGTAAGAAAAGAATCCAGATGCGAAGATAATAAGTTACAATTTGGTAAAGGAAAATCAAAATCCGCAGCAAAAAGAAGAGCACGACACCTTGAAAGATGTCACAAATGCGAAAAATGGTCACATGGAGGTAAATGTTCAAATAATCAAACCTATTCAAATACCGAATTTGTTACTTTATGCAGAGATGGACCGTTCATATGTTTAGAAGAAAAAACATTAAATGCTCGAGGTTACGCCTATGTAGCCATGGAAAATCAATTAGTCCGACTATCTTATGAGTGGGCTAGAGCATATCACTAAGAAATCTATTTCACAGGTAAGTTTGTACAGATTTTATTTTTATTTTTATTTTTAACCTTTTGATAATAAACGCTAATTTGTTCGCTATAAAGTATTAAATTGGTATTCGATGAAATTAGGTCTTACGACCGAAATTATTGATATCATACAAAAATTTATTACATCACTGCGAAATTTACCGTTTATTCTTAAGGTATAAATATCTTTAATCAATCAACCCAAAATATTTCAAAAATTCGTCATGAGTTAAATTAGGTTATGAAACCGAAATTACTTTACCGAAAAGAGGGGCGTATATTTTTGATAATATTTGATTGATTGAAGTGGGATAAAAGCCAAAAAAATTTTAATTTTATTTTTACCATCATTTTAAATTAATATATAAATATTAAATAAATATTGTAAACTTTTAAAATTGTAAATATTTGGAAAATTAATATTTTTAATATAAGTTTGTATGTATAAAAAAAATATAATATAAGTTTGGTGTGAATTTTTAATTTTTAAAATATGAATTTTTAATTTTATGCATTTTAAATTTAAGTTGTGTGAATTTAAAAACAAAAATTTACTTTATTTCGCTAAGCTAAAAATATGATTTTTAAAATTCGTCGTGAGTTGAAGATTAGGTCGTTGAACCGAAATTGCTTTACCCGAGGGAGGGACGAGAACTTTTATTATCATTATTTTTAATCTTATTGAATTAAAGTATGCCAAAAACATTAAAAAACCCAAAAAATCTTTGCTTTTAAAACAATCGCTTGAAAAAGACAAATTTTAAAATTTTATCGAGGGACGGACTAGGACATCGTTCCGAAACGACCTCGTCCTAAATAACAAGGGAAACAAATTTTTAAAATTAATTAATATTTATTTTATAAGTTAAAGATTTAGAAAAAAAAAAAAAAAAAAAATTAAAACCGCGACTCGCGGAGTTTGAAGGTGTCAAATACAGCAAGTCGCGGAGAATCAAAATTCCAGAAAAAAAATAAAACGCAGATCAGACAGTCCCCAACACACAAACACCCACAAAACTGCGAAAAAATCCAAAAAAACACACACAAATTCGTAATTTTTTCACCATTTTTCATCAAATCTTTTACAAAATCATGTTGAGAAGGATGCTATCAAGGAATTACTCAAGGAAAACGGTAAATTTCTAAATCAAAACACCATTTAATCCGAAAATTAGTGTTCTTGAGCAATTTTATACCCAATTAGATTTTGATGCTTGTTAGTGTAATTATGCTTAAATTGCTTATGTATTATGCTTGTAAAACCTAGATTGATGCTATTTAACATGATTAGAAGCCTTAAACTTCAAATTTTGAGTAATCTAGGGTTTGTGTTCTTGAGCAATTTGGGGCTTTTTGATATAAACAGGTTATGGCCGATTTTTGTCATGAATTATTGCTAAATTAAGTAATGTAACATGTTTAGGTAGTTAAATGATCCAAACTTTGAGCCTAAACATGATTTTTGAGAATTAAAGTGGACTTTTTCAAGTCTAAAATTCATGAACTTGATTTTTGAGAGAGAATGCCATTTGAAACTTGTTTAATTGCTAGTAATGATTATTTTGACATGTTATTTGAGTTGAATGCTTATGAACTTGGTAAACATTTTCGTATATGCTTATTTGAAAAAGTGTAGATTTGATAAAAATATGAAAATAAGCATAAGTTTAATATAAATTGAACATGTCATTGTAATTATTTTGATTGATGATTTTGCTGACACTAATGCATATTTGGATGCACAAAAATTGTGTTTGATGTGTTTTGCAGACTGAAAGGGGTGAATCTTCATCCCAAGCTCGCATTGCTCCTCCTGAGAATGTGGAACAACAGGATGTTGATAGCTATTACAAACAAGATATACCTCATCCAGTTATGACATTTTCAGATATGCACGTGGAAGATTTGCACCCGAACTTGAGATTAGACAGACGTTGGATAGATTATCCAAAATACCAAAGGAGCTTGCACACTCTTCATTCTAAAGCTGTTGAAGTACCTAGGGTAATAGAATGGGAACCGTTAGAAGCTGTAGGATTGAGCGAACGGATTAGAGAATTACTTACACAGAGGTGTGGTAATTCTACTTTTAACGATTGGGTAAGATTATTCAACATGCGTAGACCTGTATATAAAGTATGGTGTGAAGAATTATTGTGTAGTATAGAAATAAATGATCGGGTAACTAGTTTAACCGATTGAACTTTTATTAGATTTTTGTTTGGAGGTTCGATGCGCAGCATGTCTCTACTAGACATGGCTCAGGCCTTACGTATATATACGCCTGAGGAGCTAGCATCTGCCGATTGTCAAGGGTTGATATTAAATGGTAGGAAGATTGATGAAAATTTTGATACGCATGGTGTATGGAGTCAAATGACTAGCCATCACTGATTTAAAGGGGGAAATTACTCTTATTTGGATATAGATAGAGCTGAGTTAAGAGTAATTCACAGGTTTCTAGCGAACTCGATTACACAGTGAGGTAAAAATAAGGAAATGGTAAATGAGCAAGATTTATTTTACCACATGTGTATTCGAGACTCACAAAGCGCTGTAAGTATTCCTTATTGTGTGGGTTATTATTTATCAGCTATGGTTAGGGGGATGAGACCGCACAGTATAATAGGAGGTGGTATATTTATTACATTAATTGCTGAGTATCTCAATGTGGATATAAGTCGGGGGGGATTATTAATCGAAGAACCAGAACCCCACGATACAATTGGTTTAAATGTATATCATGGTGCTAAGGTTTTGAAGAGGCGAAATAACGCCGCAGTAGCATATAATGGAAGACATCCACAGGTTGAGAGAAATCAACAGACAAGTAATGTGGGAGGGGGAAATGAAATGACAGAAATGCAAAGGTTTATAGCTTCACAAGAGTATGAAAATGCTAGACATCGAGCATTTGAAGATTGGCAAGTTCATCAAAACCATATCATAGCACATTGCCAACATATAGGTAGAAACTATATTCCTACTCCAAAGCCCGTATATCCTCCCTGGTCTATAGAGATCCAACCACCGTATCCTACTTATAACCCAGCCGAAGCATTTTATAACACATATAGTTATGCATGGAACCCCTACTGGTATCAGTATCAACCCTAGTTTATTTAGTTTTATTTATTTTTGTAATGTTACTACATTTAACACTTATGTTGATATTGTAATAGTTTTTATAATTTTCTAACTTTTATTATTAGATTTTAATAATTTTTGAATGTGGGGTAATATACCAAACTTCAAAACTATGTATATATGTTTGCAGTTTATCTTATGTACACAACAGGGTAAAACAACGCATTTTCAAAGACTGGCATTAAGTTCAGCAAAAGCAACTAATTTTGACGACAAGATGCAAAATATATGTGATGTAACAACAAGACGGAATGAACAAATGATATGCACCATTTATCATTCAGAAAACAAACAACAATATGTTTGGAAACTTTGGTAAAATTTAATCATTTTTCTACGCTAATCACCCTCAATAACTTAAATTGTTACTGATTTCTTGCAAATGAGGGCATTGCAAGATCTTAAGTGTGGGAAGGGGTTAAATTCTTTCGGATTTTAAAAATTTTTACTTTAAACACTTGGTTACCATTAAAAATACTAGTAACGCAGTAGTTGTATTACAATCTAGTGCTCTCTGATAATAAAGAACAGCCCTAGTCTTATATACTGACTACCCAATTCTAGTAAAATTTTTCAAAATTTTCAATTAAATGAACTCAAAATCATGTTTATACATATTTATGAACGATAAAACTAGGTGTTAACACCGAAATTATTGTTACCTCGGAAAGGACATAAATTGAGAAACAAACCAAAATGTTAGAATTCATTTAAAATGGAATAGAGGACAATAAAAAGAAAAATAAAAGCCAAGTGTGGGAAAATTACCAAGTTATTTTAAACATATGTCACATATTTTTGTACAAATAATTGAAAATACTTTTGTTTTGGACGATAATTAACTGTTTTACCCAATGAAAGAAAAGAAAAGATGGATCTAAACGATGAATCAATTCCATCATTAAAAGGAAGTAAAGTCTTCCGAAAAAACGCGCTTCTTGATTTAGGTCATGAAGTTGTCGTCCAGACCAGCTGTAGGTTGACGAAAAACCTAGAAAAGTCATCACTAAAATTAGCAGGAAATCCACGGACCTCAGCATCAAACAGGGTCGTCAAGTGGTCAGATTTATCCTAACCATGAGAAGGATTTATCTTGTAAAATGGGGAGGACGCCGTGCAAATTAGCTGGATAAGACTAATGAATCAGATCCCCAGAAAAGGATAATCTCCTTAAAGATCAAAAATCAGCTTTTAAGACTGATATTACTCAATCCTAGAGATTGACCTTAAAGATTGAGAATTCAAACTCATGGAATTCAATGATATCTAAACTCGAGCTTGAACGAGAAAATATTTTGATCAAATTAAAACCGATTTGTTTTCTGAAAACCCATTTTCAATGCGTTCATTACCTTTGAACGTAAAATCCTAGGAATTCACCTGGAATTCATTAGGTCACCTGAACCAAATCGGGTGTCAACCGTAAGAACGGTGGTTGCATAGCATGGTCAAAGACAGGACCTTATGCCAGACCGAAAAATTATAAGGGTGAGCTTTACTATTGCTCCTACAAAGGATAGTAATAGCATCCGACATGTTTTAGACCATGAACAAAAGCATGTCAGGGGACATTGCCTTAACAGTTGCTTGTTCAACGCTTTCCTTTACAACCGGACGGTAGTTTACCGAAAGGTAATATACGGAGCAAGTATACTGGACGTGTTGCTTTCCTAAAACAAGGTTAGCAAGTGGGTGACATAAAACCGCAAGTTTTGAGCTAAAATTTTCAAATCTAAAACCCACCAAACCCACAAAAACAATTTACAAACACCGGTGAAGGGTTATTCCGGAAAACTTATCTAGGGTAAAAACTAGATTAGATTTTCAAAAGATAAAATGTTTTCATAAAGATCCAATTTCCTTAATGGATCTAAATTTTTATAGTCATGTGGGACTGTAAACCACATCGTTACTACCATTGTTTATACCGCAGTAAAGAAATCACTTATGTACAAAGTGTGAAGAATAAAGAAGTGATTCTAGTATTTCAAGACTATATTGCTTGAGGACAAGCAACGCTCAAGTGTGGGAATATTTGATAATGCTAAAAACGAACATATATTTCATAGCATTATCCCTCAAGAAAGACAAGCTTTTAGTTGCAATTGTTCTATTTACAAGTGTTATTCATTTAAATAATAAAAGGTGAAGACAAAAGATAGATTCGACGAATTGAAGACGCAAACGACCAAAAAGCTCAAAAGTGTGATGACCCGGGAATTTCTGACCAAATTTAAACTTAATCTTATATGATTTCGACACGATAAGTAACGTCTGTAATGTTGAGTCTCGAAAATTTTGAAACTATGTTTACATATTCATTTGACCTTTGACTATTCCCGACGATTCACGCACGATATTTTTTTATTTATAAATATGTATATATAAAATATAAATACATAATAACTTAGAATAATCAAATCTCAATATAATAAGCAGAAGTAAGAATGTAAAATAATATATAAGATAATAAAATGGTTATAAAATTTAAACTATATAAAGATATATGATTCTCCAAATAATTACTATGTATATGAGATTGTATCTAAAAAGTTTAAATATCATATGTTATTATCGATTAGTGGATATTGTACAACATACAATATTGATAGATTAAATGAGGTTACAAGTTAAAAATATAATTATTATACAAAAATTATTATTACTTCATTAAGATTATTAGTGTTAATATTAATATCAGTATTATTAATATTAGTATATTATATATATAGATATGGAAGTTGATACATACAAATTGTTATATTATATTATTATTATCATATTAATATTTTTTTAATTAGTATTAGTAATAATATCAATAATATTATTGTTATATACCTTATAATTATTATTATCAGTAATATTACTTATTTGTTATTCTTAATAATAAAATTATTATTAATATAATTAGTATTGTTAAATTTGTTAATTATTAGTTATTATTCATTAATTATTACGATTATGGATATTATTATTATTAATAATTTTATTATTATTATTACTTGTATATTAATATTTATTATTAGTATTAATTCAAGTATATATTTATAATTTATAAATACAGATTTATAACCAGATTCAAAAACATATACCAAATACTGTATAAATATATATACTGAGATATATATGGAATCAGACAGAATCGACTTCTTGTGCACATATACATCGAATTTCAACACTTTTATTTATATCTGCTTAACTTCATCCCTTTATTCCAATTCTGTTTACCATCATTATCAAGCTATAGACAATCTGGTTTCATGTATCTAAATCCAGTACAAAAGATGAATTAATTCACATAACTTGCCAAAATGGTTAGCAATCACATCCAACTTTTACTTCTTATTTTTTTTCTCTGTACGGGTTGTCTAATGGAGAAGAATTATATAATTACAGTGTTATATAATAAATCAATTACAGCTAATAAGTCTTATCAATCAAACAACTCACCCTACAACCGATCACATCTACAACACCATTAAATCACGATTACTTCCATTTTTTTCTGTTTTCTTACTACAACAACCAACATCTTTTTTATCTCTTCCTTTTGTTGAAACAAACAATAAAAACAATAATCCATCAACACACAAACAAACCAATCAATCACTGTCAAAACATTTACATCCGATTTATTTTCGATTACCAATTATCAAACCAACTAGAACATCATTTATTGCCACTATTGTTCTATCAAACAATTTTACAGAAATCAGAGAGGAATTACAGAAATTTAAAAGAATAAAAACAAACCGATTTCATACTTAATAAACCGATTTCAGAATCGATTGATGGTGAATAGATCGATGATGATAGATGGGTTGATTCACTGTCGCTGCTGTTATATTTCTTCTTCCTGTCCAAATTGCCTAATAAAGCTTGGTAGTTAATTTTTTTTTTGCTGTTCCTGTCGGTTGAAAACGAAGAAGAAGAAAAAGGGGATGAAACCCTTTTTATTTTTTTTTACAGAAAAGATAACACTACATATATATAACAAGTCACATAAATGGATTTAAACTTTGGACTGTTGGGCTAAGGTTGATTATTTGGGCTGTGATTATTGTTGGGCCGAATATTAGAGAAGGAAGAAGAGGGACTAACGATTACGTATATTATATAGTAATAATTCGATGTTAATTCAAAAAAAAAAACGAGGTATAGCAGAGGGGTGGGAGTGTTTGTGTCAAGCGAGAGGTCGCAGGTTCGAGTCCCGTTCGTGGGCAGTTTCTTTTTCAAGCCTCTTTAAAGGTAGTTTTAAATTTTAAAAATTCTTATTATTATTATTATTATTATTATTGTTATTATTATTTTTGCTATTACTTATTAATCTTATTATTAATAAATATTGATAGAATTATGCTTATTATGATAAAAGATTAGTATAACAATTTTTAATCATAAACATAATGATAATATAAGGTGCAAGTAAATGATGGTTAAAATTATGAAATTCCAGAACTTAGGGAAGATTATACATTATCGATAACGAGAGGAATGAATAAAAGATAACGAACCGTAAGGCAAAGCAATGACTAAATTAAAATTTGAATAATGTAAAAATGATATTAGGAGTATTACTATAAATTTATTTAATATTGTAATTATTATCATTATTATCATTTTTATTATTAGTATCATTATATATAAAATTATTATTAATATCAAAACTATCATCCGTAACAAATAGATATTTGGTACATAAAACCTACTCATTACATATACTACAATTATATTACTAATCTATATAACTATATATAAGACATATTAACATTTATTATATAAATACCTACATACAACAAATTCGATATTTCTAATATAATACTAAATATATATATATATATATATATATATATATATATATATATATATATATATATATATATATATATATATATATATATATATATATATATGTATATATTAATATAACTAAATGTATAGATTCTAATCATTTTAAATATATATAAAGTAAATATATATAACATATACCTTAAAATATAATAAAAGTATATATGTTTAAATGGAATTTAATTTAAATTATATAAACTACAAACACATAAATAATATATAATTAATAAAGAAAAATTATGTGATTTCTATTATATGTTTTAATAGATATATAAATGATATAGGTTCGTGAATCCGAGGCCAACCCTGCATTGTTCAGTTTGTCTAATGTCGTCATATGTATTTTTACTACAAAATACATTAGGTGAGTTTCATTTGCCCTTTTTACTCTTTACATTTTTGGGCTGAGAATACATGCAAATGCTTTATTAACTGTTTTACAATATTTACATGCGTGAGTTTCATTTGCCCTTTTTACTCTTTACATTTTTGGGCTGAGAATACATGCAAATGCTTTATTAACTGTTTTACAATATTTACATGCGTGAGTTTGATTACTCCCTTTTTAAATGCTTTTACAATATATATTTTTGGGACTGAGAATACATGCGCTGCTTTTAAAAATGATTTATAAAATAGACACAAGTACGTGAAACTACATTCTATGGTTGAATTATCGAAATTGAATATGCCCCTTTTTATTAAGTCTGGTAATCTAAGAATTAGGGAACAGACACCCTAATTGACGCGAATCCTAAAGATAGATCTATTGGGCCTAACAAACCCCATCCAAAGTACCGGATGCTTTAGTACTTCGAAACTTATATCATGTCCGATGGAGGATCCCGGAATGATGGGGATATTCTTATATACATATTGTGAATGTCGATTACCAGGTGTTCAATCCATATGAATGATATTTTGTCTCTATGTATGGGACGTATGTTTATGAGAAATGGAAATATGAAATCTTGTGGTCTATTAAAAGTATGAAATAATTATTTATGTTAAACTAATGAACTCACCAACCTTTTGGTTGACATTTTAAAGCATGTTTATTCTCAGGTACGAAAGAAATCTTTCGCTGTGCATTTGCTCATTTTAGAGATTTTACTTGGAGTCATTCATTACATATTTCAAAAGACGTTGCATTCAAGTCGTTGAGTTCATCAAGATTATTATTAAGTCAATTATAGATGGATATATTATAAAATGGTATGCATGCTGTTAACTGTCGATGTAAATGAAAGTTTGTCTTTTAAAAACGAATGCAATGTTTGTAAAATGTATCATATAGAGGTCAAGTACCTCGCGATGTAATCAACTATTGTGAATCATTTGTAATCAATATGGACTTCGTCCTGATGGATTAAGACGGGTCCTTTCAAAAAGTACAAAATACAATCAAAGAGGTTCCAATTATTGATAAGAAACGTCTAAAAATTACAAAAAGTACAAGATTCAAAACGCAAAGTACAAGATATTAAATTGTACACAAGGACGTTCGAAAATCCGGAACCGGGACATGAGTCAACTCTCAACGCTCGACGCAACGGACCGAAAGTTATAAATTAATTATGTATATAAATATAATATAATATATAATTAATTATCTAAATTATATATTTATATTATATTTATATATTAAATTCCGTCGACAAACAAAGATCCAAATTGGAGTGAGCTGTAAAAGCAAACTCCGCGACTCGCGGAGTTTGAAGAAGAAAAAGACCGCGACTCGCGGAGATAACCTGGACAAAAATGCCTATAAAAGCTAACGCATTTTGATCGTAAAAAAAATATCCATATATCCATCCTCTCTATCTATATACGTAAATATATATATATAATTTATATTTTAATTTTAATTTTAATTTCTAATAATAAGGGTATGTTAGCGAATGTTGTAAGGGTGTAAGTCGAAATTTTGTCCGTGTAACGCTACGCTATTTTTAATCATTGTAAGTTATGTTCAACCTTTTTAATTTAATGTCTCGTAGCTAAGTTATTATTATGCTTATTTAAAACGAAGTAATCATGATGTTGGGCTAATTACTAAAATTGGGTAATTGGGCTTTGTACCATAATTGGGGTTTGGACAAAAGAATGACACTTGTGGAAATTAGACTATGGGCTATTAATGGGCTTTATATTTGTTTAACTAAATGATAGTTTGTTAATTTTAATATAAAGATTTACAATTGGACGTCCCTATAAATAACCATATACACTCGATCGGACACGATGGGCGGGGTATTTATATGTACGAATAATCGTTCATTTAACCGGACACGGGAATGGATTAATAGTCTATGGAAGTATTAAAACAGGGGTGAAATTATGTACAAGGACACTTGCCATAATTGATAAAAAAGTATTAAAACCTTGTTACAGTTTAAGTCCCCAATTAATTGGAATATTTAACTTCGGGTATAAGGATAATTTGACGAGGACACTCGCACTTTATATTTATGACCGATGGACTGTTATGGACAAAAAACCAGACGGACATATTAAATAATCCAGGACAAAGGATAATTAACCCATGGGCATAAAACTAAAATCAACACGCCAAACATCATGATTACGGAAGTTTAAATAAGCATAATTATTTTATTTCATATTTAATTTCCTTTATTTTATATTTAATTGCACTTCTAATTATCGCACTTTTATTTGTTGTTATTTAATTGCACTTTTAATTATCGTACTTTTTAATTATCGCAATTTTATTTTATCGCACTTTTATTTATCGCAATTTCATTATCGTTATTTACTTTACGCTTTAAATTAAGTCTTGTATTTATTTTTAATATTTTACATTAGGTTTTAACTGCGACTAAAGTTTTAAAAATCGACAAACCAGTCATTAAACGGTAAAATCCCCCCTTTATAATAATAATATTACTTATATATATATTTGTATTTTTATAAATTAAAACTAATATAGCGTTAAGCTTTGTTTAAAGATTTTTCCCTGTGGAACGAACCGGACTTACTAAAAACTACACTACTGTACGATTGGGTACACTGCCTATAAGTGTTGTAGCAAGGTTTAAGTATATCCATTCTATAAATAAATAAATATCTTATGTAAAATTGTATCGTATTTAATAGTTTTTCCTAGTAAAATATAAGCTATTTCATATACACCTCGCATAACATCAATACTTCATGGCAGAGATGAAATTATGTTTTAATAGGTAGCCAACGGGGGTCGAACTCCTGACCTCCCCTAAAGGAGGCAGGCCACCAACCGCTGGACCACATCACAACTTCTATTATTATTATTGTTATTATTCTAATGTGTAAGGCGATGGTGGAAGGGAAAAAAGTGAGAGAAACCCTAAAAGTGCGAGAAGGGAGGGAAAGAATCGCCAGAGGATTTCAGAACAAAGTGTTGATGTAATGGACAGGGTAAAGGATCGGGTTTGTTAGACTGAGGGGATAAATATCTAATAAGCAAAAAGATGAAATATTTCAAAGATAAAAAAATGGTGTGAACAGTAAGTTGGATATGTGAAGGAATATTAAAACAAATTATGTGGGACCACCTTGAAGTCACATTTGATGACTTGAAGTCACATTTGGTGACTTGAGACTCAAAGTTGAAACAAATAAAGGGAATGGCTCAAATGTGAGAATTAATATGGCCACGAATATTCTGGAACGTATTTGCTTTTCCAACAAGTTGTTTATTATTTTGTGTTCCCCTATAAATATAACCTCATATAACATGTAAATGTGTGTACAAAAATAATAAAGAAAAATCTCTGATTTGCGCCCGTGAACTAAACCATCCTTCGTGTTTGGAGTTGGGATATAACCACAATAAATCCTTGTGTCGTTTTTATGCTTTTACTAGTGGGCAATGCCCGTGCGTTGCACGGCTTGTCCCAAATTTTAATATTTTAAAATCTATATTTAACCTGATGTTGGTCTTTATCATATATAATGTGTTTGCATTTAAGTAGGTTCTTATGTCATTAGTATACATTATTTTACATGTTTCTCATCTGCTTTCTAAGCAATATTATCAATCGACATCAAAGATTTATATTGTCTTTTACCATCATCTTTATCAATAGTTTACCTTGTACCATTATTATTATTATTATTATTATTATTATTATTATTATTATTATTATTATTATTATTATTATTATTATTATTATTATTATTATTATTATTATTATTATTATTATTATTATTATTATCACATTTCATCTTTTTAGTTATAACATCATGTACCGTTATTTTTTTTTATCACATATCTTTTTTTACCATTATTCATTATAAATTACATATTTTAAGTTTTTCAAAAAAACTAACTTTTTTTATAATTACATAGTAAAATGGTTAAATTATACTTCTTAATACTCTATAATAGTTAGTAAATCATTATTATTCATTAATTTACACGATTAGACTTGAATTTATTCCAATGTAAACACCATTCATCACAAATTTATTTTTCTAAAGATAACATAAGTATATTTTAACCCTTCATTACCGTTTCAATAACATCATGCTCTGAAGATAAAAAATTATAAATTGTCTATGTTTACATACTTCCGACTCATAAATTTGACAGTAATATGCATTTAGTTGCAAATAAAAAAAGACTAAAAAAATAGTCTATATAATATAATATATATTTAACAAAGTATGATACAATAAACATATTCAATAATATATATAATATATTAATATATAATATCTAAATTAAGATTAAAACCAAACTAAAGTTAAATCTACATATGACTGAACGGAAGAATGAACCAAAAATCTTTAATATAAGGGAAACTATAAACTTAAGATGTTTTAAAAGAAAAAGAATTGAATGTCACATAAAGATATGAGTATTCATATGCATGTCAAAAAGATCTTTTACAATAGAATGAAAAAACAACCACCAAAAATATCAGCATCATCATGTCAAAAACTTAAAGCTAAAAAAGTAAGATAATCAAATATTCAATTTATTAAGTAGTTCAATATATGTACAAAATAAACAAAAAGCGTAAGAGAAAAGGAATAGAAAAAGAAAAATTGAAAACATAATGTGGTAAATATAGAATTCACTTACATTAGTAAATGGTAGTTGTCTTCAACAATATCAAACATGTTTGTGGATCTTTCGTAACCGTTCAACTTATTAAAGAGCTCATCATACCTACAAAATAAACAAAAAGCGTATAGTAGTTGTCTTTAACAATATCTCTTCAACAATATCAAACATGTTTGTGGATCTTTCATAACCGTTCCATTTATTAAATAGCTCATCATATCTACAAAATAAACAAAAAACGTAAGAGAAAAGAATAGAAAAAGAAAAGAAATGAAAACATAATGTATTAACTACAGAATTCACCAATATATTAGTAAATGATAGTTGTCTTCAACAAAATTAAACATGTTTGTGTATCTTTTTGCAACCGATTATAGTTAAATGGTTTGCTTTAGATTTGGGATTCTAAAGTATACGTTTCATGGTTATTATAGTGTAATAATTTTGATTTTTCAATCTAAAATCAAAAAAAATCATTCGAAAAGAATTAAATGACATATATTTATAATAACTATGTAAATCCGTTGACATGATTTACGTTGGTAATGAAAAGCTTCTAATAGTTATAAACTCTTGAACTTCTAAATAAATGATGAATTCATCTGCTCAATCATTATTCATAATTAATATATTAGTATTACACCATATTTACTACACATATTTACTACACATGAACGATATAGAAGATTAATATTAATATATTATTATAGATTATAGATAGATATAATAGAAAATAAATAATAAAAAAAAATTTTGGTAAGTGAGGAAACCCTCCTATGAATGAGTACATTGGTTCCCCCATAGAAGGTAAAACCTCGGGTAGTCAAGCCCCCCGAGCGCGAGACCTAATACCGGGTAAATTGCGCATTATGCGCACCCTCTAGTCACACTAATTTTTTAAACAATTTGGCGGAGCCAGAAATTGATCTCGGGTGGTGTGCTTCATTGGACAATTTGGTGGCCACTCAGGTAGGCTTGAGTGGTTAGATAATAAAACTTATAGCCTGGTTAGATAATAAAACTTATATAATGAAACAATTTATCACACCACACATAGATTATATATACCGTATTTATCAAAAACTCAAATATGGATTATCTATTATGATAAGGTTTAAAGACGTACGGATTTTAATATAATATTTTAATGTTATCATTATTTCATAATAACTTATCATTCGGTAAACTTAAAATGAAAATTAAGTGTCTTAGGCTAAAAAATTCTAATCTTAATATGTATGATTCGATAAGCGTAATTTGTATGATTCAGTTAACTAAATATCATATGATTAAGATGTAGCGTTTATAGAGGAAGAATAATGCGTGTTAAGTAATTCATATTCATGTTTATATTTAAATAACCATGAATAATATATAGTAGTTGAAGTTTTTTATGCAATGATTAAATATTACTGAAACATTTAACTTTCAAATTATCTAATTTAATCATATCAAGTATCGAAATGAAAAATTTAATGAACATTTAAAACCTACAACTATTTTAAAATTTACAAACGTAGGCACATAAAAGAATAACATATGTTTTCTTCACATTAAATCAAGTAATTTCTATCAAGAATTACGTCGTGGTTAATTTACAATCTTCTTATATCATTGTTCGTACACGTTAATTAGAAAAATATAGACTATACTCTATCATTATATGTGTGTTGGTAATATATCTCTATCTATAATCGAAATCGATCACATTTACATAGATACAAATCAATAATTAAAGAACTCAAAGTAGAATCGACATAACCATAAAATGTAAAATAAAAAGCACAACGCTTAAAGTAATCATCTCATGTTACCTACTTACCTTATCATCATACATACGCAACTTTATAATAGCTTCATCAACATGAATAGTACGTATATGTTTTCTTGAGTATGGATGATTAATGGAGTAATTTAAATTGTATATCAAGACTTGTAAGTTTCTAAAATATTTGTTCCTTTTAATGACGATATTTGTAAGGTTAGAGAATTGGTCAATCATCAAATCATCAATTGCTCAATATATAAGAGTTAAAATATAATGAAGCTTCATTAAACGTTAGTATCAATTAATGCAAATTGATTAACAGCTAGTGCAATTTTAATATATAGTTAACAAAGGGTTATATAAAACTTATGGTAGAAAACAAAGAGAAACAAAGAGTTGCTATTTATTAAACAATTACTACCATATTATATAATAATCAAATTTTAAAGGGATCAAGTATTATAAACTTATACCATGTGTTTAAGTGGTTATATTAAGTAAAAAACATAGTAATTGACTTGGAGTAATGAGCATATTTATGACATAACCATAAAATGTAAAATAAAAAGCACAACACTTAAAGTAATCATCTCATGTGAAGCGACCCGTCATAATCCATCCGGACGAAGTCCATATCGATTATGAATGATTCACAACAGTTGATTACATCGCGAGGTACTTGACCTCTATATGATACATTTTACAAACATTGCATTCATTTTTGAAAAGACAATCTTTCATTACATCAAAAGTTGACGACATGCATACCATTTCATAATATATCTAACTATAATTGACTTAATAATAATCTTGATGAACTCAATGACTCGAATGCAACGTCTTTTGAAATATGTCATGAATGACTCCAAACAATATCTCTAGAATGAGCAAATGCACAGCGGAAGATTTCTTTCGTACCTGAGAATAAACATGCTTTAAAGTGTCAACCAAAAGGTTGGTGAGTTCATTAGTTTAACATAAATAATCATTTCATAATTTTAATAGACCACAAGGTTTCATATTTCCATTTCTCATAAACATACGTCCCATGCATAGAGACAAAAATATCATTCATACGGATTGAACACCTGGTAACCGACCTTCACAATATGCATATAAGAATATCCCCATCATTCCGGGATCCTTTTTCGGACATGATATAAATTTCGAAGTACTAAAGCATCCGGTACTTTGGATGGGGCTTGTTGGGCCCGATAGATCTATCTTTAGGATTCGCGTCAATTAGGGTGTCTGTTCCATAATTCTTAGATTACCAGACTTAATAAAAAGGGGCATATTCGATTCCGATCATTCAACCATATAATGTAGTTTTGATTACTTGTGTCTATTTCGTAAAAACATTTATAAAAGTTGCGCATGTATTCTCAGCCCAAAAATATAAAGGGTAAAAAGGCAAATGAAACTCACCTATTGTATTTTGTAGTAAAAATACATATAACAACATTGAACAATGCAAGGTTGGCCTCGAATTCACGAACCTATATCATTTGTGTATATTAATACATATAATCGTAATCAAACAATTTTAAACATATTTAGTTATGGATTAGGATTTACTATTTATATGTATGATTTAATTTTAAAATATATTTATATATCATTTGACTATCAAATAGTAATTTTTATTATACTAAGTTAATATTGGTAATTTTAAAAATGATGATAATATTATTACTAATGTGATTATATTACTAATAATAGTCCTAATATTTATAAAATGATAATAATACTAATTTTTATAAGAATTGTATTATTTTTATAATATTAATAATAATACTAATCATAATCATAATAATGATAATAATATCTAATATGGTATTTTTAATAATAATAGTAGTGTTAGTAATATTTATAATAATACTAATAATAATATTAGGAATACTACTATTTAATAGTAATGATAAAAATAACAATATTATTAATTAATAATAATAATAATAATAACAATAATAATACTAATAATTACATAAATGATACTAGTACCAACAATAGTGATTTGAATTATTTTCATAATCATAATAATAATAATAATAATAATAATAATAATAATAATAATAATAATAATAATAATAATAATAATAATAATAATAATAATAATAGTAATGATAATAATAATATTAAGTTATACCTTTGTAACATTAAAAATATTTAAACTGCTCGAGACGAGACTCGAACCCAAGACCTCTCGATCCTCGCAAACACTCCTAAACCATCCAAGCAAATCCATTTTTCTTAAATTATATCCAAGTCATAAATATTTAACCCGTATAAACCTTTTGTCCTTCATCTTCAATTCAGTACAAAAGTATTTCTCCCAAGTCTAGTACTATTTCGGCCCACCAATTAGATTCACAGGCCCAACTAAACATACAGCCCAACTGCTCACTTTGATACAGCCCAGCTTTCATAAAAAAAATATTGTATAGCTGCCTATGCCAAGTTTCGAACTAGGGACCTCTCGCTCGCACACTAACACTCTAAACCATGGATCTGTTTACGTTTTTTTGAATTAGAACTCCCTTTAATTTTATATAACCCGTCTCTCTGTGTTATTACTTCTTCTTCTTCATAATTCACAAACTCGACCAAGGATTCTCATGTTCATCAAATCGTCATCTTTACCATGCCATGTAACATCATACCTCACCATGATCATCAACAAATCACCATATCATAATCATTCGGTTTAAAAAAAAAATTATTATCGATAAAAAAAAATGAATCTTCATCATCACCATAACATCTCGTTGTATCCCCATCATTTTTGATCAGAAACAGGAATCAACGATGTAGAAGCAGGTTACGGTGGTTTAAGGTGATGGTTTTGTAGCGGTTGAAACAAAATAAGAAACCCGATGTACTCTAGCATCATTGTATTACCATATTTATATAAATCTTTTTTTTTAAGAAGTATCAATCTTTATCATCGTTATTGTAACAGAAAGAAGAAGCAATAACAGTAGCTTCGTTGGGTTCTCCGGTGGTGGATGTTTTAATGGTTTCACGGCTCAATACCGGAAGAGAAGAGAGAGATAGGAGAGAGATTGAGGAAAAAAGGTGGTGGTTGCGGTTTGAAAGATGATTTGCAATGGTTTCTCTTGGACTGAAACAACTAACAGCGTAGCAGTAGTAATGGTTTGTGGTGGTTCAAACATTGGTAACGATGGATGATGGTGTTGTGGTGGATTCGGGGTGATGAAAGTGGGTGTTCCTAAGGAAGACAAGGGTGAAGAAGAGGTGATTGTTTGTGGTGGTAGAAAGTGGTGGCAGACGATGGTTCATGGTGGCGGGTGGCCCTCGGTGGTGAAGTGTGGAGGTGATCATATGTTTCATCTTCTCTGCCACTATCTCTCAACGCATAAAACACATATATAACTATATTACATATGTAAATATAATTTTAATAATATTTAATATAAATAAATAATAAAGTAATGAGAGTCACATGTTCTACAGTAATACAAATGTCTATTTCGTTCACTCTTATGTCCTATTGTACCGACAGTTTAACCCGGATGGCCATATCGTGTCCATTGCTAAACAGTTAATGTATAAAAGTGTCCCTAAAAATCTCAAATTTTTAGATTAAACATATTTAATTATTTCACTCATTACTTGTTTAAAACCTGATCAAAAAGGTTCAAAAATTATTTATTTTTTGTTCCGATTTATATATACGGAGTACTAATATTTAAACTTAAAAAGCTAAAAATACTTTTAAAAAATCTAAAACCTTCGTAATCGATTTAAAGTTCAACTTTTATTTTAATCCTTCATAAACTTATATTAAATCTATATGAACGCTAACGAAATGTCAACCGAGTATTACTGACGTTTACTAATTAAACTCGAAATCATTTATATTCCCTTTCTATATATAAACAGTTTTAAAATAGCAAAGTTAATTACTAAAACAAATATATTATATATTTTTAACAAAAAGATTTAATATAACATTATATATTTACAAGTAATATTTATATACATATTTATATATATCTATATATTCTATGGTTTCCATTAATCGCATTTTATTTTATTTATATTTCAATATAAATCCTAACAATCATATTATATAATATTCTTATTTATATTTCAAATTATAAATACCTATTTAAATATATATATGATATCTATTTACAAATAGTTGTTCGTGAATCGTCGGGAATGGTCGAAAGTCAAATGATTATATGAAACAGTTCAAAATATTTGTGACTCAACATTACAGACTTTGCTTATCATGTCGAACTTATATAAAGATTAAGTTTAAATTTGGTCAAAAATTCCCGGGTCATCACAGTACCTACCCGTTAAAGAAATTTTTTCCCGAAATTTGAGTGAGGTCGTCATGGCTAACAATAAATATGTTTTCCTGACAAAGATGAGCTGATAAATAGAGTTTTATCATTATTTGAATAATACAGATAAAATAATTCGATTATTCGAAGAGCACGATTGAAGCTATCACAAAAGAGTGAAATGAAATGATAAAGATTTGTCTTAGCTTTTGACAGAGTCAGGGTTGAATTCCGGAATTCAAGGGATTTAAAGAAAATCTTCGAAATCTAAAAGATCTGATTCTTCAGGATTTAAGGGAATTAAGATCTCTATAACTAAATGTGATAATCTGTTTCGATTTTTAACGTCTGATACCCCCACTATAAATGAACCTCTTTCATTCCATTATTTTCACCCCTTCTATACTCAATTCCCAAATTCAAAAGATTGTGGGAATGCTTAATCCAGTTCCGATCCTTGTCCTTATCCTTACTATTGCAACGATCATTCTCCTTTTCCAACTTCTACCGAAATAATCTGTTTACTTCTACTATTACCTTTGGGTGATACAATTCTTAATTATACCATATCTTTATATTGCTATTCGTATTAATATCCACGGGTTGTAACCTCCGTGTTGTTATTGAGCTTTATATTTTCTCTTATATTTTGGAGCTCTTTGCCTGTTTCCGTCTTCTATAATCATTGTCATTCACAGTTAATGCTCTCTCTTATTTGCTGCGATTTATACCCCCTTTCTATTTCGGAGCTTCATGCTTTGGTTTTCTTTTCGCACGTAACGATCCAGAATTCATAGGTGTGGAGTTTTGAATGAGCTTATAGTTCTAAACAAGATAGAACGTAATATCACGATTTGATTTGTCAAATTACCAGAATCACTGAGAATAGAACTATCAAGAACATATTTTCTTGATATGTTCAGAAGTTCATTAGAATGAAAGAGTTATGTAACATGACACGTGATGACGTTAGGATCTGTGAATCATCACGTTTTATTAGAAACTCAGCATGATTTACTGTAATATAATCACGTTGATCAAGTGTCATTATATTATACTAACTCATGTATCAGTTCCCAACATTACTTCAATAACATTCTTATTTTAAGCTCGAAAGTTTACAAAATATACAAACTAACAGTTTCTATATGATGTAACACTGATAGCACTAATAGATTAATGATTCTGATAAGAATAGTTATGAAAATATCTTTATAAGTATGGAGGATATTTATAATGAGAGATACGATGATATCTTAGAATTTCTAATATCGAAGGATGGTGAAGAAAATTTGTCCGCAAGAGTTTGGAGTCAAAAGCAAATTATTCGTTAATGACTTCAGCAGGTACTGAATCATTTAGATTCTTTGAAGTCAAACTTATTCTTTGTGATTTGTCCACGGCTTCCTTCATAGTTTGCTCAATCAGTTTTTCATTTTCAAACTTTTTCTGAGCTTTGCCAACCTACAATTCTTTATCATCAACTTCCGACGATTAAGGTCGTTTACGGTTGTCTACGGTTTCTGCTGCTTCATTCAGCTTTTTCAACATTCAGAGTATTTGATTTGTAGACTGAGTGCTTTTCAGGATTTCAGAATGGAAGATCATAGTTCTAAGAGATGAATGTTATATGGATACATATAACTGTTGTTGTGGAAATGTTGCGAGACTCACAATACAGATTTGCTGATTCCCAGTAATTGGTATGGCAATCCTTGTTACAAGATGCGGATGAGCATATGATAAGACTTCAATGGATAAATATAGTGATTTGTCTGGGAGATGTAATCCAATGAGTAATGAAGTTGCTGGTAAGTTTACTGCTAATGTGATGGAATATAAACGGTTCTCCGGTAACGATGATGAAAAGTAAACTTATATATCAAGGTTATGATAAGGCTAATCCGAATGAAAAGTCGAAGTTGACTTGCTGGAGCTGTGACAAAATTGGCTATTTTGAAAAGGGATTGCAAAGTTATTTTCGGTAATAACAACGCCAAAGGAGCTATCACAGATACGTGTTGAACGTTTACTCAGGTTCCGATTATTTTCAGGTGCATAACTATATGCATAAATCTTTCTTCTCGTAGATAAAGTGCGGTTGGTTCATCCTCTCGATTGAGGTGTTTTCAAGAATCATGAAAAGTTTGAACGCAGATTGTAATCGTCAATATACAAATGAGGTTTAAGATGAAGTCAAGTGGCAAACTTGAAGAATTTGTTTAGTTTCATTTGTTATAATCAATATTTTAATTCATTTTAATTATCCAATGTTATTAGTCCACAGTCGATAGTCCACAGTTGACAGTCCAATAATTCATATATAATTTAATATATAATATTCGAATTAATTAATACGTATCGTGACCCGTGTACATGTCTCAAACTCGATCACAACTCAAAGTATATATATTATTATAGAATCAACCTCAACCCTGTATAGAGAACTCGGTCATTACTGTATATAGAGTGTCTATAGTGATTCCAAATAATATATATAGATGCGTCGATATGATATGTCAAAACCTTGTATACGTGTCCCGATATTTAAAGTGCGTAAAATAAATAACAGGAATTAAATGACGATAAATTATATGCGTAAAGTAAATAACAGAAATTAAATGACGATAAATAAAATTTCGAGAATATAAATTGCGATAAATAAATTGCGATAATTAAAATGTAATACGGAATTAACAGTTAGCTAGGAACAGTTAGCTAGGATTTTGTTAGCGTGGATTCTTAACAAAATTTCTCATAGTTAATTTGTTTGCTTTCTAACAAATTTTATTTTGTCCAATGTTTTCTTCATTATGCCACTTGTTGGATTCTGATAGGTTAAAATCCAAATATAAAATTGAATGAAAATGGTTATTTTGTGGTGAACGGATTCGTATAGCTGTGGTTGTAAGTAGGATAGTAAATAACACTTGAATCAGATTTGAAGAATGTACAGTGTAACTTATTAATGCGAAATCTAAATATTCCTCGGGTATTACCTACCCGTTAAAATATTTTCACCATTAACAGTTTGTACAATAAAAATTTTAATTACAATCTTTATGAAAACATATATATTTTCTTCAGACGTAATCATGGATTTAATGAGTCAATGTGATATTAAACTCATCAGATTTACGACTAGAACTAGAGTACATAATCTCTAAAACATTAGAGATTACATAATCATCACGAAGGACGAAGATAGTTTATGTAGAACGATTCGTAGAACGATGATTATGCTTGAGGTATAGATTATGAGGTTGAGACGTGTGATGATGTTGTTGTTGTTGGTACTGGTTATGCTGCTGGTGCTGCTGATGGTGGTACCGTTGCTGTCGGTGCTACAAGTGTTGTTGGTGCTGAGGTTGGTGATGATGTTGATGTAGTAAGTATATCTTGTAGATCACGCACCATTCTTGTCAAGGTTTCTATCCTACCCTCCATCATTTCTATCCATCCACTCATCTGATTTGATAGATCTTGATTATCAATTCGAATTCCCTAATTTCTTCTAATATTCCCCTTTGATTGGTATTCGGAAGTAGAGGTTGAATATTTTCTGAGATTGCAGTAATGCGATCTTCGAGGAGGAATCTTTTAGCAAAAAGGGTGAATACAGTGTTGCGCATAGGTTCACCGTTGAGTACATCGTTTTCTCCGATGTTAGGAGGTAAGTTTGGTTCGTGGTAGGGCTCGCCTTCTTCATTTCTCCATCGAGTGAGTAAGTCTCGGACCCACCCCCATCTCCTCCAGAAAGAAAAATAACTAAATGGTTGAGGCACTTCAGGTTCATTGACTTCAGAGTCTGCTTCAATATACATCTCGAAATCGCTTCCGGAACTAATGGAATCCAAGCTAGGTGTAGGATCCATCTCTCACGATGAGTTAAAGGGTTTTGATATGAAATGATTTTCGAATATCGAATGATATTCTAATTATACATAGAATATCTATACATACTTCCAAAGATCCAGTGAATTACGGAGAAATTAAGGAAACGTGTCAGATAAAGTCTACTATGACAGATACGCTAAGATATGGATTAGTAGATATGCTAAGATATGAATTTTGTCTATACACTATTCATGCAATCATTGCAGTAAAATGTGTCTAGACTAAGAATGATAAGTAGGTAATTTTTGACACTAAATGATAAGGAAAACTTTTTTTTTGACATGCAGAACAGGTTCAAGTCCAGACTTATTAATATAACCTAACAACTACTAAGTCGAAGTCCAGACTCACTAATGCATCCTAACAACTCCTAGTTAGACACACTAATGCAAGACCTGGTTCGCTACGACCACCGCTCTGATACCAACTGAAGCGACACGTCCTAATCCATCCGGACGAAGTCCATATCCATTATGAATAATTCACAACAGTTGATTACATCGCGAGGTACTTGACCTCTATATGATACATTTTACAAACATTGCATTCGTTTTTGAAAAGACAATCTTTCATTACATCAAAAGTTGACGACATGCATACCATTTCATAATATATCTAACTATAATTGACTTAATAATAATCTTGATGAACTCAACGACTCGAATGCAACGTCTTTTGAAATATGTCATGAATGACTCCAAACAATATCTCTAGAATGAGCAAATGCACAGCGGAAGATTTCTTTAGTACCTGAGAATAAACATGCTTTAAAGTGTCAACCAAAAGGTTGGTGAGTTCATTAGTTTAACATAAATAATCATTTCATAATTTTAATAGACCACAAGGTTTCATATTTCCATTTCTCATAAACATACGTCCCATGCATAGAGACAAAAATATCATTCATATGGATTGAACACCTGGTAACCGACCTTCACAATATGCGTATAAGAATATCCCCGTCATTCTGGGATCCTCCTTCGGACATGATATAAATTTCGAAGTACTAAAGCATCCGGTACTTTGGATGGGGCTTGTTGGGCCCGATAGATCTATCTTTAGGATTCGCGTCAATTAGGGTATCTGTTCCCTAATTCTTAGATTACCAGACTTAATAAAAAGGGGCATATTCGATTTCGATCATTCAAACATATAATGTAGTTTTGATTACTTGTGTCTATTTCGTAAAAACATTTATAAAAGTTGCGCATGTATTCTCAGCCCAAAAATATAAAGGGTAAAAAGGCAAATGAAACTCACCTATTGTATTTTGTAGTAAAAATACATATAACAACATTGAACAATGCAAGGTTGGCCTCGGATTCACGAACCTATATCATTTGTGTATATTAATACATATAATCGTTATCAAACAATTTTAAACATATTTAGTTATGGATTAGGATTTACTATTTATATGTATGATTTAATTTTAAAATATATTTATATATCATTTGACTATAAATAGTAATTTTTATTATACTAAGTTAATATTGGTAATTATAAAAATGATGATAATATTATTACTAATGTGATTATGTTACTAATAATAGTCCTAATATTTATAAAATGATAATAATACTAATTTTTATAAGAATTGTATTATTTTTATAATATTAATAATAATACTAATCATAATCATAATCATAATAATGATAATAATATCTAATATGGTATTTTTAATAATAATAGTAGTGTTAGTAATATTTATAATAATACTAATAATAATATTAGGAATACTACTATTTAATAGTAATGATAAAAATAACAATACTATTAATTAATAATAATAATAATAATAACAATAATAATCCTAATAAATTCAATAAATGATACTAGTACCAACAATAGTGATTTGAATTATTTTCATAATCATAATAATAATAATAATAATAATAATAATAATAATAATAATAATAATAATAATAATAATAATAATAATAGTAATGATAATAATAATATTAAGTTATACCTTTGTAGCATTAAAAAGATTTAAACTGCTCGAGACGAAACTCGAACCAAGACCTCTCGATCCTCGCAAACACTCCTAAACCATCCAGGCAAATCCATTTTTCTTAAATTATATCCAAGTCATAAATATTTAACCCGTATAAACCTTTTGTCCATCTTCAATTCAGTACAAAAGTATGTCTCCCAAGTCTAGTACTATTTCAGCCCACCAATTAGATTCACAGGCCCAACTAAACATACGGCCCAACCGCTCACTTTGATACAGCCCAGCTTTCATAAAAAAAAATATTGTATAGCTGCCTATGCCAAGTTTCGAACCAGGGACTTCTCGTTTGCACACTAACACTCTAAACCATGGATCTGTTTACGTTTTTCTGAATTAGAACTGCCTTTAATTTTATATAACCCGTCTCTCTGTGTTATTACTTCTTCTTCTTCATAATTCACAAATTCGACCAAGGATTCTCATGTTCATCGAATCGTCATCTTTACCATGCCATGTAACATCATACCTCACCATGATCATCAACAAATCACTATATCATAATCATTCGGTTTTAAAAAAAAATTATTATCGATAAAAAAAAAATGAATCTTCATCATCACCATAACATCTCGTTGTATCCCCATCATTTTTGATCAGAAACAGGAATCAACGATGTAGAAGCAGGTTACGGTGGTTTAAGGTGATGGTTCTGCAGCGGTTGAAACAAAACAAGAAACCCGATGTACTCTAGCATCATTGTATTACCATATTTATATAAATCTTTTTTTTTAAGAAGTATCAATCTTTATCATCGTTATTGTAACAGAAAGAAGAAGCAATAACAGTAGCTTCGTTGGGTTCTCCGGTGGTGGATGTTTTAATGGTTTCACGGCTCAATACCGGAAGAGAAAAGAGAGATAGGAGAGAGATTGAGGAAAAAAGGTGGTGGTTGCGGTTTGAAAGATGATTTGCAATGGTTTCTCTTGGACTGAAACAACTAACAGCGTAGCAGTAGTAATGGTTTGTGGTGGTTCAAACATTGGTAACGATGGATGATGGTGTTGTGGTGGATTCGGGGTGATGAAAGTGGGTGTTCCTAAGGAAGACAAGGGTGAAGAAGAGGTGATTGTTTTCGGTGGTAGAAAGTGGTGGCAGACGATGGTTCATGGTGGCGGGTGGCCCTCGGTGGTGAAGTGTGGAGGTGATCATATGTTTCATCTTCTCTGCCACTATCTCTCAACGCATAAAACACATATATAACTATATTACATATGTAAATATAATTTTAATAATATTTAATATAAATAAATAATAAAGTAATGAGAGTCACATGTTCTACAGTAATACAAATGTCTATTTCGTTCACTCTTATGTCCTATTGTACCGACAGTTTAACCCGGATGGCTATATCGTGTCCATTGCTAAACAGTTAATGTATAAAAGTGTCCCTAAAAATCTCAAATTTTTAGATTAAACATATTTAATTATTTCACTCATTACTTGTTTAAAACCTGATCAAAAAGGTTCAAAAATTATTTATTTTCTGTTCCGATTTATATATACGGAGTACTAATATTTAAACTTAAAAAGGTAAAAATACTTTTAACAAATCTAAAACCTTCGTAATCGATTTACAGTTCAACTTTTATTTTAATCCTTCATAAACTTATATTAAATCTATATGAACGCTAACGAAATGTCAACCGAGTATTACTGACGTTTACTAATTAAACACAAAATCATTTATATTCCCTTTCTATATATAAACAGTTTTAAAATAGCAAAGTTAATTACTAAAACAAATATATTATATATTTTTAACAAAAAGATTTAATATAACATTATATATTTACAAGTAATATTTATATACATATTTATATATATCTATATATTCTATGGTTTCCATTAATCGCATTTTATTTTATTTATATTTCAATATAAATCCTAACAATCATATTATATAATATTCTTAATTATATTTCAAATTATAAATACCTATTTAAATATATATATATATAATATCTATTTACAAATAGTTGTTCGTGAATCGTCGGGAATGGTCGAAAGTCAAACGAATATATGAAACAGTTAAAATATTTGTGACTCAATATTACAGACTTTGCTTATCGTGTCGAACTTATATAAAGATTAAGTTTAAATTTGGTCGGAAATTCCCGGGTCATCACATCATGTTACCTACTTACCTTATTATCATATATACACAACTTCATAATAGCTTCACCAACATTGTACGTATATGTTTTCTTGGGTATGAATGATTAATAGAGTAATTTGGATTGTATATCAAGACTTGTATGTGTTCCTTTTAATGACGAAATTTGTAAGGTTAGAGAATTGGCCAATCATCAAATCATCAATTGCTCAATATATAAGAGTTAAAATGTAATGAAGCTTCATTAAACGTTAGTATCAATTAATGAAAATCGATTAACAGCTAGTGCAATTTTAATATATGAATAACAAAGTGCAATTTTAATATATGGTTAACAAAGGGTTATATAAAACTTACGGTAGAAAACAAAGAGTTAGTATTGATTAAACCATTACTACCATATTATAGAATAATCAAATTTTAAAGGGATCAAGTATTATAAACTTTTACCATGTGGTTATATTAAGTATAAAAAATAGTAATTGACTTGGAGTAATGAGCATATTTATGACACTTGGAGTCACTATTTATAGATATATAGATTTATCGTTCTTATCCTTTAATTATTCGTTTGTTGTTCGTGGGTTTCGTGATTGGTTTAAAACACCTGTCTTTTTGGGTCCCAAATTCCTAACAAGTGGTATCAGAGCTTCAAGGTTACGAGTTCAGGCATGATAGCGTATTGAAAGCAAGTTTTTTTTCCTATAATGGTTGATGAATCAGTTTTAAAACAATGGGATCAAGGATTTTGTTTGCAACATGTATCGAGACCAGGGGACTTAGTTGGTTGCGATGAACTCATGGGTATGTCTATGTATATGGGAGAGTGGATCACATCGGGATTTGGGTAACGGTTCTTGAAAGATTTTTTGTAATCGGGACGCTGATTGCATCATGATGGTTATATATATATATATATATATATATATATATATATATATATATATATATATATATATATATATATATATATATATATATATATATATATATATATATATATATATATATATATATATATATATATATATATATATATATATATATATATTTAATCAAGAGTGGAGCACTTTTTTGGAGGGAAGTAATTTTTTTTCATTTTTTGAATTTTTTTTTCAGGCATCAAGATCACATGAAAATATGAACATTTAAAAAAGACACCTTGTGACGAATGCTATTATTTTGGCAGTAAAACGCTCGAAGAAAAAAATGAAAACATTCAATGCATTGAATGTTTTGATTCTGAGTTTTTTTTAAGGGATAGAAATTAGGGTTTATAAAGTAGGGTTTAGAAATTAGGGGGTTAAAAATATGGTTTAGCTATTAGGGTTTAAAAATTAGGGTTTAGATTGAATATTTTAACACGAACGGTTTAAAGTTTAGGGTTTAGGGTTTAGGGTTTTTGATTTATGGACTAAACCCAAAACACTAAACCCTAAACTCTAAATCGGGCTAAATTTTGCAAAAAAAACACTTCACACAAGATGAAAACAAAACGATGCAAATAAATTCAGAATCAAAACATTCAATGCATTGAATGTTTTCATTTTTTTCTTCGAGCGTTTTACCTCCAAAATAATAACTTTCATCACAAAGTATCTTTTTTAAATATTAATATTTTTACCTAATTTTGATGTCTGAAAAAAAAATACAAAAAAATAAAAATGTTAAAAAAAAAAATTATTCCCCCCAAAAAAGTGATTTCCTCTTGAGTATGCCATATATATATATATATATATATATATATATATTATATAAGTGAGTACAAGAATCATAAATATGATGTATTAAATATGACTTCAATTAAATTATATTAAATAGATAGAATTAAATAATATATAATATAACATTTGATGCGGCTACAATGACACGGACGAAACGGACGGTTTTATTTATGTAGTGTCATCAGGTCACACAGCGTCAGAATCAGCTGATCAGGGTAGCAATCAATAGTTTTAAATTTATATTTAGCGGGACCTAAATCGTACTACTCCTTATTATGAGTAAGGGAAGTATGACCTAGCATCGTATTTTAAGATATCAGTAGAATCGAACCTATAATTAACGCTTAAGATAATCCTAAGGTGAAGTAGTAGTAGTTTGTTACCTAATTTTGGGTTTTCTTGTTTATAAGATAAAATAAAGTAAATACGATAAAATTTGTATATCAGATAAGGTTAAAACAAGCGCATACTATGATTTCATCAGTTACTTTGCCGAGATTAAGGAATGCTGGCTCATGAATAGGTAGTGACCTTGTATTCATTACACTAGTCCTAAACGCCCTTGTCGTAAGACATGTCACTGGGTAATGCGATAGGCTTGAAGATTTTGAATAGACAGCAACGTCCCTTACCCCTGACGCCCGTGCAGTCTGACTACATGCATACACTTTCAGACGGCTCATCCAATTGTGCGACTCGGTTGGGTGACGTATTAACATTCCACAAAAGTCTAAACTTTCTTAAGCATAATAGAATGCAAGGTTTTCCGTATCCGAGAGACGTGATGTGCTTCGATGTTTTCATTAATGATTGGGTTTAAAAGGTAGTTAGGCCCTTAAAAAGAGTTTACCATAAAGAACACCATGGCCAAGTGTAATGACCCGGAATTTTCTGACCAAATTATACTTATGAGATTAATATTTACATAAATTAAACCATACCAACATGATAAGCAATCCAAATTGTTGAGACTTGTGTTTTTGAAAAGAGTTTTACACAACGTTTGACCGTCCAATATGACCGATGATATCACGAACTATATAACATACGATAATTATACGTTTGTGTATATGTATGTATTTATATATATTTAACATGATCTAAGGATGGTTTAACATCTCATTGTGTACTAATGACAATGAGTTATAAGTATATTTTGAAACTACTAACTTAAGTTTTCAAAACGATATCTATACGTAACATTCTTTGATATATATACTTATAATCTATAATGCTTATACATGTATCGTATATATAATGTATTTAATCACTTTTTAAGGACTTAAATACATAAAACAATATAAGTATATTCACAAAAGATAGCTATATTTGAATTCTCGTTCCGTTTCCTCAAGATTTCTATACGTATATCTAGGGTATATGTACCCGTATCATACCCAGCTTCTATACGTATTTACTATTGGTATATACACATCAAATCAACATCCTAATCAACATTATTACTGCCCTAGATATGAGGTAACTAGGATTTGTCAAGTAGTATGAATTATTAGTAAGAAAACAAAATTAGGAATCCTTTTCTTTCTTTATAAACTAAAAACGTTTTTATAAATGAACACCATTTCTTCACTCCATTTTCTCATACCTACACCCTCATTTCTCTCTCAAAATACTCCTAACTTTATACTTGATCATCTCCAAGCATTTTCCCCATCATTTAGCTTCAATTACAAGCCTTAAACACCATAAGAAAACTCTTTCAAGAACATATCAAAATAACCACCCATTTGAAGAAGTTTACTTCCAACCTTTTGATCTAACTCCACCACTCATTGATTCCAAGATTATTTCTTATCTTTTGCAGTAACTTTGTCCAAGTAACTTGAGGTAGTAACCTTGTTCATAATCTTATTCAATTCATATTCATATAGCTATCTTATTTTGTGGTATAAAATTTTAACAACAAGAACATAGTTTGAATGATTTCAAACTTGTTCGCAAACTAAATAGATCCTTCTAACTTGACTTTTAAAACACTTCAAGACCTATAATATATCATAATGATATGCTAACCTAACAAGATATAACTTGGTTTTACAAAGAACATCTTAAAAACTAAATCTACGTCGTCGGAGTGCAACCGGGGGCTGTTTTGGGTTGGATAATTAAAAACCATCTTGAACTTTGAATTGGAAGTTCATGTTCTGGAAAAATGATATTTCTTATGAATATGTTAACACATAAAAATTTCATGGTTTAACTCAAAGTGTAAGTATTTTTAGAAAAATGATCATTAAATGTTTTTTTTATGATGGAAAATGATCACTTTCATAAGTTTCACCAAAGTTTGACCTATAACCTATGATTTCGAATACAAACTAAGGTATTTTCAGTTCATATTCTTAAAATTTGACTCGATCCAAGGAAGTGGCAAGTTGAACCAACAAAAACGGAGTTGTAATGAAGAAACTGCGACTAAAACAAGATTGGGTATCCGAAGCTAGTTTAGCCACGAAAATATTTGGAGAAAAAGTAAATTAATCATATCTTTTCTAATTAATATGATATTTTATATATAATTACTTATGATTTGATTTTATATATTTCAGGACCACCCGTAAACAACACGAGAAGATTAATCATAAGACCTCATGATTGTACGCAACACGTCATTTGACAACACGGTACTTTATGTACGCAACACGTCATTTGACAACATGGTACCATGGGTCGAGATTAATTCTGATCAATACGAATACGATGGGGTCTTTATTTATTTTATTTAAGCAACTAATTGTGGACCACTAACATCGGACTGCTAACTACGGACTAAGAAAATATTAAAAGTATATATATATATATATATATATATATATATATATATATATATATATATATATATATATATATGTAACGATTACTTAAAAAGAAAATATGTTGATATATTATATATATGGTTAGGTTCGTGATATCTATCGGAGACCAAGTCGAATTAAATACCTTCAAGGCAAAAGTGAGTTTCATTTGCTCCCTTTTTAATTGCTTTTGCAATATATATTTTTGGGCTGAGAATACATGCGCTGCTTTTATAAATGTTTACAAAATAGACACAAGTACTTAAAAATATATTCTACGTTGAGTTGTACCACTGGCATATTTCCCTGTAGCTTGGTAACTACTATTTACATGGGTATTGTAAACGCGAATCCTGTTGATAGATCTATCGGGCCTGACAACCCCAACCGGACTGGACGACCAGTATTCAACGGTTGCACAGTACTTCGTTTTGGTGACTACACTTGGTACGGTGTAGTGAGATTTCATAATAAAGGGAATATGCGACGTTGATTAAATGTTAAGTATGGTTACCAAGTGCTCAACCACTTAGAATGCTTTACATACACTTGCGAGTGTATTATGTTTATGATTATGAAATCTTGTGGTCTATTAACATATTGAAATGATTGTCATGATAAACCTAAGAACTCACCAACCTTTTGGTTGACACTTTAAAGCATGTTTATTCTCAGGTACGAATTAAGTCTTCCGCTGTGCATTTGCTCAATATAAGGGCATTACTTGGAGCCGATCATCGCAATGGGACCAAATGTTGATGACTTCGTCCAGGTGGATTAGGACGGGTCCTTTCAGTTGGTATCAGAGCGGTGGTCATAGCGAACCAGGTCTTGCATTAGTGTGTCTAACTAGTAGTTGTTAGGATGCATGAATGAGTCTGGACTTCGACCGTGTCTACATGTCAAAAGTTTTGCTTATCATTTCTAGTCGGAAATCATCTGCTTATCATCCTTAGGAAATTACCTGCTTATCATTCATAAGTCTAGACATGTTTTACTGCATTTACTGCGTTGATAGTGTATAGACGAATTCTTATCTTAGCATATCTGTTATTGTGAACTTTGACTGATATCTTTTCAAAGATTCTCCGTAATTTACGGGATTTTGGTATTATATATACATATGTAAATTATGTATTGAAGAGTATCAAATCTAACTCCTATAATCTATTCCATACCAAAAATTCATTTTCCCCATTATACAAGATGGATTCCGCATCTAGTTCGAATTCTTCAGATTCCGACAGTTATGCCGATATGGATTTCCATTCGGGCTCCGAAAGCAGCGTCACCGGAATGGATCAACCAATTTCCCATCATCTATTCTGGATGAATTGGGGATGGGTTCGTAATATACTAAATCACTGGAGACAAGAAGAAGGTGATCCATTCCATCCACCAAATTGCCCTCTTGGCGATGAACCTGAAGCACTTACCGGCGAACCTATTCGAAACACCATTTTCTCTCTCATTTCTAGATTATCTCATCACGATTATATACTATCCCATATTACAAATCTTGTTCATTCGCTCGCTCCAACCGCCAATCATCCCGGTGTACTAGCAGAAGTTAACGAACTTCGCGCTCGCGTGACGGCTTTGGAGAACATGGTGCGAAGGTTGCAAACACCAGCAGCAGCACCAGCAGTATAATCAGCACCACCATCAATAACATCAACAATACCATCATCACCACTAACAAACAACATCCGCATCACACGTCTCGACATCATAATCTGTCCCACAAACATCAACATCATACGCACCATAGATACCAAGGAGTACCAACAATAATGAACGATGAAGTATTGATCCATAACTTCATTGATATTCTGCAAAGAATATGTGGTTTTAAAAAGTTTTAGAGATTTCTTATTCTAGCTCAAACCGAAAATCAAATGAGATTAATATCATATTAACTCATTAAATTCATGATTTCATCTGAAGAAAATATATATGTATATATGTTTTCATAATTAAAAGTTCTTTTGTACAAAATATTAATGGTGAAATTTTTTTTTAACGGGTAGGTAATACCCGAGGAATAATTAGATTTCATCATAATAAGTTACATTGTACATTCGTCGAAGCTGATTCAACAGTAATTTACTATCCTACTTACAACCACCAATACACGTATCCGTTCACCGCAGAATAACCATTTTCATTCAATTTCATATTTGGATTTTGACTTCCCAGAATCCAACAAGTGGCATATGAAGAAAACATATGACAAAATAAAATCTGTTAGAAACAAACAAATTAACTATGAAAAATTTTGTTAAGAATCCACGCTAACTGTTCCAGCTAATTGTTCCTAGCTAACTGATTACATTTTATTTATCGCAATTTATTTATCGCAATTTAATTATCGCACTTTTATTTATCGTCATTTAATTTCTGAAATTATTTTACGCACTTTAAATATCGGGACACGTATACAATGTTTTGACATATCATATCGACGCATCTATATATATTATTTGGATTCACCATAGACACTCTATATGCAGTAATGATCGAGTTCTCTATACAGGGTTGAGGTTGATTCTACAATAATATATATAGTTTGAGTTGTGATCGAGTCTGAGAGGTATACGGGTCACGACACGTATTAATTAATTCGTATATTATATATTAAACTATATATGAATTATTGGACTGTTACTGTGGACTAATGACATTGGACAATTAAAATGAATTAAAATATTGATTATAACATATGAAACTAAACATTTCTTCAAGATTGCCACTTGATTTCATCTTAAACCTCATTGTATCTCGACGATTACAATCAGCGTTCAAATCTATCATGATTCTTAAAAACACCTCAATCGAGGGGATAAACCAACCGCACTTCATCTACGGAAGAAAAGATTGATGCATATAGTTATGCACCTGAAAAACCCTCGGAAACTGAGTAAATTTTTGACATGTATCTGTTCTAGTTCCTTTGACATTGTTATTATCGAAGATCGTTTTGCAATCCCTTTCCAAAGTAGCTAATTTTGTCACAGCTCCAGCAAGTCAACTCCGACTTTTCATCCGAAACAACTTTATTATAACCGCGATATATATGCGTACTCTTTATTGTTACTGGGGAACCTTTTATATTCCACAATATTACCATCAGCGATTAATCATTCTAAAAACACAATTCTCCTGAAACTACCTCGGTTTGATAACCGATGACCCAGATCAGTTAACTTTGAAAATGCTGACGAAGCAGCATGTTGTAGATGATCTTAATGGCCAAAAGTTTGATGATAAAGAAAGGAGTGTTAGGAACGCTCGATAGAAAATTTAGTACCGAAAAGCGGATTATGCGGAACTATGAAGAAAGCCGTGGACAAATCACAAAGAATAAGTTTGCCTTCAAAGAATCCAAATGATTCTGTGCCTGCTGAAATCGTTAGCAAACATCTTATTTCTCATTCTAAACCTTCACAGACAAATCTTCTTCATCATCCATTGATATTAGAAATTCTAAGATATTCTCGTATGTTCTATTATAAATATCCTCCATATTTCTGGCGATATTTTCACAACTATTCTTATCTGAGATCATTTATCTCTCCGTAATATCTGCAACATAAAAGAAACTGTGTTAGTTTCTAAATTCTGAAACCTTCGAGTTTAAAATATGAATGTTTTGAAGTAGTGTTGGGAACTGAACCATGGATTAGTATAATATAATGACACTTGATCAACGTCATTATATTATAGTAAGTCATGCTGAGTTTCTAATGAAGCATGATGATTCACAGTACCGTCATCATGTGCCATTTACACAACTCTTACATTCTATCAAATCTCTAAACATATCAAGAGAATATTTTTCTGGATGACTCGGTCTTCTCCAGGGTATTTTGGTAATTTAATATATCAAAATCGTTCTATTACCATTTTCTTCTTAGAGCATTAGCTATGTTCATTCCGAATTTCATATCTACAAATTCCGGACCATTACTCGCTTGACTCGAAGTCGGGAAGAGAAAACGAAAGCATGAAGCTCTGAAAAATAATAAAGAATATAAACTCCGATAATAACCCCAAAATTACAAACCGTATATATCTATGCAGATAGCAATATAGAGACACGGGAGAATTAGAAACACTATAAACACAAGAGTATAGTAGAAGTAAATAGATTCTTCTGGTGGTAGATGAAAAAGAAGAATGACAGATATAAAAATTAGGAGTATATCAAGAATCAGGACTGGATGGAGCGTATTGATGAATGCTTTAAAGTAAGAATCAAGGGAGAAAGAATAGAAGGTGTGAGTCATTGAAAATAAGGAAACGAAGGGGTGAATTTATAGTGAAATATCCAACAGAGCAATCGAAACAGATTATTGCATATAATCAAAGAAGATCCTGATTTCCTTAATCACCAAAGAACCAAATCTTATTACGTAAGATTCTCTTTAAATCCCTTAAATCCCGAAAATCAATCATAACTACGTCATCGGTTAAGACGAATATATTTTACTCATCTCACTCTTTTATGATAGTCTCATTTATATTCTTCGCATAATCGAATCGTTTTATCTACATTACTCAATGATGATAAAACTCCATTATCACCTTATATTTGTCATGAAAACCTTCTTATTGTTATCCATAACAACCTCTATCAAATTTCGGGGACGAAATTTCTTTAACGGGTAGGTACTGTAATGACCCGGAATTTTCTGACCAAATTATACTTATGAGATTAATATTTACATAAATTAAACCATACCAACATGATAAGCAATCCAAATTGTTGAGACTTGTGTTTTTGAAAAGAGTTTTACACAACGTTTGACCGTCCAATATGACCGATGATATCACGAACTATATAACATACGATAATTATACGTTTGTGTATATGTATGTATTTATATATATTTAACATGATCTAAGGATGGTTTAACATCTCATTGTGTACTAATGACAATGAGTTATAAGTATATTTTGAAACTACTAACTTAAGTTTTCAAAACGATATCTATACGTAACATTCTTTGATATATATACTTATAATCTATAATGCTTATACATGTATCGTATATATAATGTATTTAATCACTTTTTAAGGACTTAAATACATAAAACAATATAAGTATATTCACAAAAGATAGCTATATTTGAATTCTCGTTCCGTTTCCTCAAGATTTCTATACGTATATCTAGGGTATATGTACCCGTATCATACCCAGCTTCTATACGTATTTACTATTGGTATATACACATCAAATCAACATCCTAATCAACATTATTACTGCCCTAGATATGAGGTAACTAGGATTTGTCAAGTAGTATGAATTATTAGTAAGAAAACAAAATTAGGAATCCTTTTCTTTCTTTATAAACTAAAAACGTTTTTATAAATGAACACCATTTCTTCACTCCATTTTCTCATACCTACACCCTCATTTCTCTCTCAAAATACTCCTAACTTTATACTTGATCATCTCCAAGCATTTTCCCCATCATTTAGCTTCAATTACAAGCCTTAAACACCATAAGAAAACTCTTTCAAGAACATATCAAAATAACCACCCATTTGAAGAAGTTTACTTCCAACCTTTTGATCTAACTCCACCACTCATTGATTCCAAGATTATTTCTTATCTTTTGCAGTAACTTTGTCCAAGTAACTTGAGGTAGTAACCTTGTTCATAATCTTATTCAATTCATATTCATATAGCTATCTTATTTTGTGGTATAAAATTTTAACAACAAGAACATAGTTTGAATGATTTCAAACTTGTTCGCAAACTAAATAGATCCTTCTAACTTGACTTTTAAAACACTTCAAGACCTATAATATATCATAATGATATGCTAACCTAACAAGATATAACTTGGTTTTACAAAGAACATCTTAAAAACTAAATCTACGTCGTCGGAGTGCAACCGGGGGCTGTTTTGGGTTGGATAATTAAAAACCATCTTGAACTTTGAATTGGAAGTTCATGTTCTGGAAAAATGATATTTCTTATGAATATGTTAACACATAAAAATTTCATGGTTTAACTCAAAGTGTAAGTATTTTTAGAAAAATGATCATTAAATGTTTTTTTTATGATGGAAAATGATCACTTTCATAAGTTTCACCAAAGTTTGACCTATAACCTATGATTTCGAATACAAACTAAGGTATTTTCAGTTCATATTCTTAAAATTTGACTCGATCCAAGGAAGTGGCAAGTTGAACCAACAAAAACGGAGTTGTAATGAAGAAACTGCGACTAAAACAAGATTGGGTATCCGAAGCTAGTTTAGCCACGAAAATATTTGGAGAAAAAGTAAATTAATCATATCTTTTCTAATTAATATGATATTTTATATATAATTACTTATGATTTGATTTTATATATTTCAGGACCACCCGTAAACAACACGAGAAGATTAATCATAAGACCTCATGATTGTACGCAACACGTCATTTGACAACACGGTACTTTATGTACGCAACACGTCATTTGACAACATGGTACCATGGGTCGAGATTAATTCTGATCAATACGAATACGATGGGGTCTTTATTTATTTTATTTAAGCAACTAATTGTGGACCACTAACATCGGACTGCTAACTACGGACTAAGAAAATATTAAAAGTATATATATATATATATATATATATATATATATATATATATATATATATATATATATATATATATATATATATATATATATATATGTAACGATTACTTAAAAAGAAAATATGTTGATATATTATATATATGGTTAGGTTCGTGATATCTATCGGAGACCAAGTCGAATTAAATACCTTCAAGGCAAAAGTGAGTTTCATTTGCTCCCTTTTTAATTGCTTTTGCAATATATATTTTTGGGCTGAGAATACATGCGCTGCTTTTATAAATGTTTACAAAATAGACACAAGTACTTAAAAATATATTCTACGTTGAGTTGTACCACTGGCATATTTCCCTGTAGCTTGGTAACTACTATTTACATGGGTATTGTAAACGCGAATCCTGTTGATAGATCTATCGGGCCTGACAACCCCAACCGGACTGGACGACCAGTATTCAACGGTTGCACAGTACTTCGTTTTGGTGACTACACTTGGTACGGTGTAGTGAGATTTCATAATAAAGGGAATATGCGACGTTGATTAAATGTTAAGTATGGTTACCAAGTGCTCAACCACTTAGAATGCTTTACATACACTTGCGAGTGTATTATGTTTATGATTATGAAATCTTGTGGTCTATTAACATATTGAAATGATTGTCATGATAAACCTAAGAACTCACCAACCTTTTGGTTGACACTTTAAAGCATGTTTATTCTCAGGTACGAATTAAGTCTTCCGCTGTGCATTTGCTCAATATAAGGGCATTACTTGGAGCCGATCATCGCAATGGGACCAAATGTTGATGACTTCGTCCAGGTGGATTAGGACGGGTCCTTTCAGTTGGTATCAGAGCGGTGGTCATAGCGAACCAGGTCTTGCATTAGTGTGTCTAACTAGTAGTTGTTAGGATGCATGAATGAGTCTGGACTTCGACCGTGTCTACATGTCAAAAGTTTTGCTTATCATTTCTAGTCGGAAATCATCTGCTTATCATCCTTAGGAAATTACCTGCTTATCATTCATAAGTCTAGACATGTTTTACTGCATTTACTGCGTTGATAGTGTATAGACGAATTCTTATCTTAGCATATCTGTTATTGTGAACTTTGACTGATATCTTTTCAAAGATTCTCCGTAATTTACGGGATTTTGGTATTATATATACATATGTAAATTATGTATTGAAGAGTATCAAATCTAACTCCTATAATCTATTCCATACCAAAAATTCATTTTCCCCATTATACAAGATGGATTCCGCATCTAGTTCGAATTCTTCAGATTCCGACAGTTATGCCGATATGGATTTCCATTCGGGCTCCGAAAGCAGCGTCACCGGAATGGATCAACCAATTTCCCATCATCTATTCTGGATGAATTGGGGATGGGTTCGTAATATACTAAATCACTGGAGACAAGAAGAAGGTGATCCATTCCATCCACCAAATTGCCCTCTTGGCGATGAACCTGAAGCACTTACCGGCGAACCTATTCGAAACACCATTTTCTCTCTCATTTCTAGATTATCTCATCACGATTATATACTATCCCATATTACAAATCTTGTTCATTCGCTCGCTCCAACCGCCAATCATCCCGGTGTACTAGCAGAAGTTAACGAACTTCGCGCTCGCGTGACGGCTTTGGAGAACATGGTGCGAAGGTTGCAAACACCAGCAGCAGCACCAGCAGTATAATCAGCACCACCATCAATAACATCAACAATACCATCATCACCACTAACAAACAACATCCGCATCACACGTCTCGACATCATAATCTGTCCCACAAACATCAACATCATACGCACCATAGATACCAAGGAGTACCAACAATAATGAACGATGAAGTATTGATCCATAACTTCATTGATATTCTGCAAAGAATATGTGGTTTTAAAAAGTTTTAGAGATTTCTTATTCTAGCTCAAACCGAAAATCAAATGAGATTAATATCATATTAACTCATTAAATTCATGATTTCATCTGAAGAAAATATATATGTATATATGTTTTCATAATTAAAAGTTCTTTTGTACAAAATATTAATGGTGAAATTTTTTTTTAACGGGTAGGTAATACCCGAGGAATAATTAGATTTCATCATAATAAGTTACATTGTACATTCGTCGAAGCTGATTCAACAGTAATTTACTATCCTACTTACAACCACCAATACACGTATCCGTTCACCGCAGAATAACCATTTTCATTCAATTTCATATTTGGATTTTGACTTCCCAGAATCCAACAAGTGGCATATGAAGAAAACATATGACAAAATAAAATCTGTTAGAAACAAACAAATTAACTATGAAAAATTTTGTTAAGAATCCACGCTAACTGTTCCAGCTAATTGTTCCTAGCTAACTGATTACATTTTATTTATCGCAGTTTATTTATCGCAATTTAATTATCGCACTTTTATTTATCGTCATTTAATTTCTGAAATTATTTTACGCACTTTAAATATCGGGACACGTATACAATGTTTTGACATATCATATCGACGCATCTATATATATTATTTGGATTCACCATAGACACTCTATATGCAGTAATGATCGAGTTCTCTATACAGGGTTGAGGTTGATTCTACAATAATATATATAGTTTGAGTTGTGATCGAGTCTGAGAGGTATACGGGTCACGACACGTATTAATTAATTCGTATATTATATATTAAACTATATATGAATTATTGGACTGTTACTGTGGACTAATGACATTGGACAATTAAAATGAATTAAAATATTGATTATAACATATGAAACTAAACATTTCTTCAAGATTGCCACTTGATTTCATCTTAAACCTCATTGTATCTCGACGATTACAATCAGCGTTCAAATCTATCATGATTCTTAAAAACACCTCAATCGAGGGGATAAACCAACCGCACTTCATCTACGGAAGAAAAGATTGATGCATATAGTTATGCACCTGAAAAACCCTCGGAAACTGAGTAAATTTTTGACATGTATCTGTTCTAGTTCCTTTGACATTGTTATTATCGAAGATCGTTTTGCAATCCCTTTCCAAAGTAGCTAATTTTGTCACAGCTCCAGCAAGTCAACTCCGACTTTTCATCCGAAACAACTTTATTATAACCGCGATATATATGCGTACTCTTTATTGTTACTGGGGAACCTTTTATATTCCACAATATTACCATCAGCGATTAATCATTCTAAAAACACAATTCTCCTGAAACTACCTCGGTTTGATAACCGATGACCCAGATCAGTTAACTTTGAAAATGCTGACGAAGCAGCATGTTGTAGATGATCTTAATGGCCAAAAGTTTGATGATAAAGAAAGGAGTGTTAGGAACGCTCGATAGAAAATTTAGTACCGAAAAGCGGATTATGCGGAACTATGAAGAAAGCCGTGGACAAATCACAAAGAATAAGTTTGCCTTCAAAGAATCCAAATGATTCTGTGCCTGCTGAAATCGTTAGCAAACATCTTATTTCTCATTCTAAACCTTCACAGACAAATCTTCTTCATCATCCATTGATATTAGAAATTCTAAGATATTCTCGTATGTTCTATTATAAATATCCTCCATATTTCTGGCGATATTTTCACAACTATTCTTATCTGAGATCATTTATCTCTCCGTAATATCTGCAACATAAAAGAAACTGTGTTAGTTTCTAAATTCTGAAACCTTCGAGTTTAAAATATGAATGTTTTGAAGTAGTGTTGGGAACTGAACCATGGATTAGTATAATATAATGACACTTGATCAACGTCATTATATTATAGTAAGTCATGCTGAGTTTCTAATGAAGCATGATGATTCACAGTACCGTCATCATGTGCCATTTACACAACTCTTACATTCTATCAAATCTCTAAACATATCAAGAGAATATTTTTCTGGATGACTCGGTCTTCTCCAGGGTATTTTGGTAATTTAATATATCAAAATCGTTCTATTACCATTTTCTTCTTAGAGCATTAGCTATGTTCATTCCGAATTTCATATCTACAAATTCCGGACCATTACTCGCTTGACTCGAAGTCGGGAAGAGAAAACGAAAGCATGAAGCTCTGAAAAATAATAAAGAATATAAACTCCGATAATAACCCCAAAATTACAAACCGTATATATCTATGCAGATAGCAATATAGAGACACGGGAGAATTAGAAACACTATAAACACAAGAGTATAGTAGAAGTAAATAGATTCTTCTGGTGGTAGATGAAAAAGAAGAATGACAGATATAAAAATTAGGAGTATATCAAGAATTAGGAGTATAGAAGTACCAGTAGATTAAACGAGTTTCGAATACAAAAGTGACAACTTCAAAACTCCAGACCGCTCCTAATACAATCTTCGGCGTTCTTCTCTGAGTACTAGATTTCCCGCACGGAGTCGAAGACCTTGAAAGTATGACTAGTATTGTTGAAAGAGAGAGAAAGAAGTGAATTGAAGTGTGTGTTGGAATGTATGACAAAGACCCTTTAAATAGAAGTGAAATTGGCCTGCAAACGATTGGCAGGCCGTTTGGCAGGCCGTTTACAGAGGCCGTTCGCCTGGTGGCCCGTTTCTTATGTTCATTTACCTTAGCCGTGTGGCAAGCCGTTTCCATAGTGGCAAGCCATTTGGCAGCCCGTTTGCTGGATCGTAACTTGATTTCTAGTCTTTCACCGTTTTCGCTCTAGAATCTTCATTTTAGCTCCGATTCTCTTGATTCTTTTTGCACCGTCTTCGTAATCACTTGATCTTCAGTTTTAACCAACAAAGTAGGTATTTTGGTGATAAATTTTGGAACTTTATGATTTTTGGGCCTTAATACCGGGGTGAAAACGTGACTTTTTAGCCGATATCAATATTTAATATTATTTATTAATTATTTAGTTAATCATAAATATTGTATATGGTGTATTAAATAGAATTTATATTAAATTAGATTAAATAAATGAAATAATATATATATATATATATATATATATATATATATATATATATATATATATATATATATATATTAAAAATTTGAATATAAGATTTAATATTATTTTTATGAACTGGAATAAATCAATATTAGTAACTTACATATAATATATATTTATTATTATTATTCATTTAATATAAACTAAATGGTAAATAAATAAATAAATAATAAATAATTTGAAAATAAAAATAAACAATAATTTTACGAACCTTTCATCTTCTTACTGAAGTAACTTATTTTTTTCTAGCCTATAACGATGTATGTTATCTCCACTTTTTAATAGCAATCATAATCATAGAATGGAAAGATCACATCATATTATTAATAAAAGATGGATATTCAGGTTATGTACCATGAGGTAAATATATGTAATTCATATTCGAATATGTATATGTATATATATATATATATACACGTATATAAATGTATATATATATATATAATATTGATTTAATTATGATGTATATATTTTCAGTATATATATATATATATATATATATATATATATATATATATATATATATATATATATATATATACTTAATATCGGTCAAAAAGTCACATTTTTACCCCCAATATTAAGCCCTAAAATAATAAAGATCCAAACTTTGTCTGCAAAATTATCGCTTTTTCGGTTGATTTTGTATATTAAGTAATTACGAAGTCGATGCAAAAATAATCAAGTAAAACGGAGCTAAAACGAAGATTCTAGAGTGAAAACGGTGAAAGACGAGAAATCAAGTTACGATCCAGTAAATTTCGACTGACCAGGCAGCCAAACGGCCTACCAAACCGCCTGCCTGGCTCACAAACGGCCTGCCACACTCCCTGATCAAATGACCCCTATAAATGGCTTGGCTTGGCAAATGGCCCCTGAAACGGCCTGCCAAACGGCTTGTCAAACGGCCTGCCAGCCGTTTGCAGGCAAAATTCCAAGTCTATTTAAAGGGCTCTCTCCATCCATTGCAACACACACAAAAATTGTAATTCCTTTATATTTTCAAGCTTTTAGTTAGTTTTTAGTAGTAGTTAGCTTAGCTTTTATTTTTCGAAGGATATCCCGGCGAGTCCCTGCGATCTCGGACAGATTTCTTCGGCCTTTTTCTGGTTTTTATCCGAAACGCTTGTCTTTTGTATTTAACATGTGTTCTTACTTTTTATGTTTAATAATGCATTCTGATATTACCATGATAGCTTAATTAATCTGTATGTTGCCATGATAGAAATTTGGGTTAGCGTAATTATGTTAATTTAGTACGATTACTGTCGTAATACTAAACTAGGAAGTCTGATAGATTTATATGCTAGCATTTTAAGGATTGACCAACCTAGGTTGTGATCAGGACTTGTCTACCTATATGAAATTAGCTACTTAGGATTAAGACCCCCTAGTTATACTGTATCTGAAGATTCTATGAACTCGGTATGGCCGGATGAAAGGACCCGTTCATATACATTATAAACGATTCACAATAGTTGATTACATCGCGAGGTATTTGACCTCTATATGATACATTTTACAAACATTGCATTCGTTTTTAAAATATAAACTTTCTTTACAACGAAAGTTGACGGCATGCACACCATTTCATAATACATCCAACTATAATTGGCTTAATAATAATCTTGATGAACTCAATGACTCGAATGCAACGTCTTTCAAAATATGCCATGAATGACTCCAAGTAATATCCTTAAAATGAGCTAATGCACAGCGGAAGATTTCTTTAATACCTGAGAATAAACATGCTTTAAAGTGTCAACCAAAAAGGTTGGTGAGTTCATAGGTTTATCATAACAATCATTTCAATATATTAATAGACCACAAGATTTCCGTTTATAAATATATGTACACTCGCAAGTGTATAAAAGTATTCTATAAGTTGTAGGCACCCGGTAACAAGCCTTAACGTTCATGTTTTACCCTCTGAAGTACACCAGATCAGGTGTGTTTAAAATAACCTCGAAGTACTAAAGCATCCAATAGTCAGGATGTGGTTTGTCAGGCCCAATAGATCTATCTTTAGGATTCGCGCCTACCGTACATAGACAAGTAGTTTAATGTTACCAAGATAAGGGTATATTTCTGGTTTAAACCCACATAGAATTAGTTTTAGTACTTGTGCCTATTTTGTAAAACATTTATAAAACAGCGCATGTATTCTCAGCCCAAAAATATATATAAAAGGGAGCAAATGAAACTCACAATACTGTATTTCGTAGTAAAAATACATATAACGTCATTTAACAAGTGCAAGGTTGGCCTCGGATTCACGAACGTATCAATATTTAGATTCAATATTGCAGGAAAGTATGTAGACGCAACGGAGATGATAAACACTAGATTGACCTCACGAGCATACCCATGAACCATACTCATCACCTCCATAGCTATAACCCATAATTTCCTTAGCTTCGACTCATTCAAAAAAACTATTTTGTAATCACTCGGACACCACTCCGCCGTAATATTTTATGTATACTAATAATATCTTGAAATAATACAGAGCAAATATATATATATATATATATATATATATATATATATATATATATATATATATATATATATATATATATATATATATATATATATATATATATATATATATATATATATATATATATATATATATATATATATATATATATATATATAAATCGATTGAGAGAGTTTAGAGAAATATATTTTCAAGTTTCTATGAAATAATGAAACCTATTGAATTCTATTTATAATAGATTTTTGAATTATTAAAGTGAATTATTAAAGTATGAATTATTAAAGTGAATTATTAAAGTATGAATTATTAAAGTGAATTATTAAAGTGAATTATTAAAGTATGAATTATTAAAGTGAATTATTAAAGTATGAATTATTAAAGTAAATTATTAAAGTGAATTATTAAAGTATGAATTATTAAATTGAATTATTAAAGTATGAATTATTAAAGTAAATTATTAAATTATGAATTATTAAAGTGAATTATTAAAGTATGAATTATTAAAGTGAATTATTAAAGTGAATTATTAAAGTATGAATTATTAAAGTGAATTATTAAAGTGAATTATTAAAGTATGAATTATTAAAGTGAATTATTAAAGTATGAATTATTAAATTGAATTATTAAAGTATGAATTATTAAAGTTAAAGTAAAATAAAAGTAAAGTAAAGGTAAAGTTAAAGTATAGTAAAAGTATAAAAACTATGTATGTATAATACGCGTATAAATATATATAATATTAATTTAAATCGTTATATATATTTAATGAAATAAAATATAAATATCATTATATTTATTATACTGGTTAAGTAATGAGTTGTCAAAAGTGATTCTAGATATTTATAAAAGTTATATACGTTTTAATAATAAAGTTCTTTTTAAACTGAAAACGTTTTTTGTACTTTTGAAACTAAATTAATAGAATATTATGGAAACCAATTCTCCACTAACTTTTGTCTAACTTTCGTAAATGACACTTTTTGTTTTTATTTATAAATAGCTTTACAAATTATTCTGAATATCGTTAAGAGGAATAGATTTTCTCAAATCATAGTGGACCTCTCAACAGAGACTTGTAATCATAATTCAATGTTTCTGATAATTCAATCATTTAATATATTTTTTTAATTTCATCGAAAATCATATTGAAACAAATACGTTCATATAAAGTATTATACGTTTAATACTTTATTAATATTCTCAAGTTATAATATATATATACATATACATATCTATTTATATATAACGGTTCGTGAATCGTCGGAATTTGGTCGAGGTTATAATGAATGTATGAACACAGTTTAAAATTCTTGAGATTTAACTTAACAAACTTTGTTTATCGTGTCGGAATAATATAAAGAATAAAGTTTAATTTTGGTCGGAAATTTCCGGGTCGTCACAGTACCTACCCGTTAAAGAAATTTCGTCCTCGAAATTTGATAGAGGTCGTCATGACTAACAATGAGAATGTTATTATAACGATTATAGAGTTTTATCATGTTCAAGAAGAATGGATAAAATAATTCGATTAATAGAACCGTGTGAGTGAAGTTATCGTAAATGAATGAAATAAGATAATAGTGATTCGTCGTATCTTTTGACGTCATCACGATTGATCTCCGAAAAGAAAATCTTTGTAATCTATATTGGATTTGATTATTCGGCGATTAAGGAAATTATGATCCTCTTCGAATTAATGCGATAATCCATTTTGATTTCTCTGTCGGATATTTCACTATAAATCCACCTCATTTGTTTTCTTACAACTCACACCTTCTCAACTCATATTTTAAAGTATTTGTCAATATGCTTCATCCAGTGCTGATTCTTGATATACTCCTCACTTTCATATCTGTCGCTCTTCTTTTCATCTGCCTCCAGAAGAATCTATTTACTTCTACTATACTCTTGGTTTTATAGTGTTTTTAGTTCTCCCGTGTCTTTATATTGCTATATGCATTGATATATACGGTTTGTGATTTCTGGGTTGTTGTTGGGTTTTATATCTTCCCTTATATTTCAAAGTCCTTGCTTCTTTTATAATCATTGTCATCCACAGTTAATGCTATCTTCTATTTGCTATGATTTATACTCCCATTTCTAGTTCGGAGCTTTGTCCTTTCATTTCTTCTTCTTGCGATTAAGCACCGCTTGTAATGGTCCAGAATTCGCAGATATAAATTTCGGAATGAACATTGTTAATGTTCTAGGAAGGAAATTGTAATGACACGATCTTGACTTGTCAAATTACCAGAATACCTCGGAAAAGACCGAATCATCAAGAAATATTTTCTTGATATTTAGAGATCAAAGAGAATACAAGAGTCGTGTAACATAGCACATGATGACGTTATGATCTGTGAATCATCATGTTCCATTTAGAAACTCAGCATGAACTACTGTAATATAATCACGTTGATCAAGTGTCATTATATTATACTAACTCATGCTTCAGCTCCCAACACTTCTTCAAGAATATTCCTATTTTAAACTCGAATGTTTCAGAATTTAGAAACTAAAATAGTTTCTTTTATGATATAATACAGATAGCGCGAAGAGGTAAATGATTTCAGATAAGAATAATTATAAAAATATCTTCAGAAGTATGGATGATATTTATAATGAAAGATACGCTGATATCTTAGAATGTCTAATATCAGAGGATGACGAAGGATATTGTCCGCAGGGGTTTAGAGTCAGGAGCAAGGTATTCGTTAATGACTTCAGCAAGTACTGAATCATTTGGATTCTTTGAAGGCAGGTTCAGCTTTTGTGATTTGTCCACAGCCTCCTTCATACTTTGCTCAATCCGTTTTCCAGTTCCAAATCTTCTCTTTTTCTGAGCTTTGCCAATATACTATCCTTTATCATCCAACTTTTTACTGTTAAGGTCGTTTACAGTTTTTACTGCTTCATCAGCATTTTTCAAAATTTCGAAAACTGGTTCGCAGTTTAGGGTGTTTTTCAGAAATTTCTCATTCAAAGAATGTAAGTCTTGGAGGTAGACGTTGTGTGTATATGTAATTGTCGATGTAGACATGCTGCGAGGTTTCAAAATACTGATTGCTGATTCTCAATAATTGGTATGGAAATTCTTGTTATAAGGTACGAATTAGTATATGATAGGGTTTCGATAATTATAATGATTTTTTTTTTTTTTTTGGAAAGTCAAAGATCTGTGAAGTTGTTGGTAAGTTTATTGCTAATGTGGTGAATGTAAACGATTCCCCGGTAACGTTGGCGAAAGGGCAACGTATCTATCGAGGTTATAATAAGACTTTTTTGATTGAGAAGTCGAAGTTGACTTGCTGAAGCTGTGACAAAACTGTCTATTTTTAAACGGAATTAAAAAGTTATGTTAGCTAGTAAATGCCAAAGGGTCTAACACGGATACGTGTCGAACTATGACTTGGGTTTTGAGAGTTTTTTAGGTGTATAACTGTGGGTAACATGTGGTTGGATCATTATCTCGATTGTTCCTTAGTTGAAGTGTCTTCAGGAATTTTGAAGGGTTTGAGCACATATTGTAATCGTTAATACATATGATGTTCTAACACATTTTTGAAGTCAAAGTATAGCTTTGAAAGATATAGGAATCTAAGAGTGATGATACTGGTTATATTTCGAATTGAATTATGCGATTTCAAAATCAGAATATGTAATTGAATTTGAATGAGTATGATTGTTTTGATTTATATGAAAGAATGGATATTGTTGTGAAAGTAGGGAGTATAGTTGATGATTGCTGAATCAGTTTCGAAAAATGTAATATATTAATTGTGAATTTATATATCTCTCGGGTATTACCTACCCGTTAAAAAAAATTTCACAATTAATATTTTGTACAACAGAATTTTATTACAGTCTTTATGAAAATATATATGTACATATTTTCTTCAGATGTAACATAGATTTAATGAGTTAATATTAAATTAAACTCATTTGATTTACGGTTGAAACTATAACTGAATAATCCCTAAAGACTTTAGAAATTACATAACTTTTACGGAGTATTTATTCAATAAAATTGAAATTATGAATTAATACTTCGTTATTTGTTGGTGTTTGTAACCCTTGCACCATATTCTCTAAAGTCACTACTCGAGTGCGAAGCGCGTTGACTTCTTCTATTACACCGGGGTGATTGTCGGTTCGGACGATCGGATAAATAAAATCTAGAATTTGATGTAGTATATAATCATGACGAGAAAATCTGGAAATGAGAGAGAAAATGGTGTTTCGGACCGGTTCGCCGGTAAGTGCTTCAGGTTCATCGCCAAGAGGGCAATGTGGTGGATGGAAGGGATCACCTTCTTCTTGTCTCCAATTATTGAGGAGGCTACGAACCTATCCCCAATTCATCCAGAATAGATGATGGCTAATTGGTTGATCCATTCCGGTCACACTGCTTTCGGAGCTTGAGTGGGATTCCATATCGGAATTCGAGGGACTTGAACTAATGACGAATTCCATTTCGTTCGATTGAATAAAGGATTTTTCGATATGAAATGATTTTTCAGCTATCGGGTGGTATTCTAATTACATAGAATATCTATATATATAGCGCAAAAAAATTTCGTAGATTACGGAGGAATTTACGGGATATGTCAGGCAAAGTTTACAGTAACAGATACGCTAAGATATAGATTAGCAGATACGCTAAGATATGAATTTTGTCTATACACTATTCATGCAGTCAATGCAGTAAGACGTGTCTAGACTAAGAATGATAAGCAGGCAATTTCCGACAAAAATGATGAGCAAAACTTTTAACATGCAGACACGGTCGAAGTCCAGACTCAATAATGCATCCTAACGACTATCAGTTAGACACACTAATGCAGACCTGGTTCGCTAAGACCACCGCTCTGATACCAACTGAAAGGACCCGTTCATATACATTATAAACGATTCACAATAGTTGATTACATCGCGAGGTATTTGACCTCTATATGATACATTTTACAAACATTGCATTCGTTTTTAAAATATAAACTTTCTTTACAGCGAAAGTTGACGGCATGCACACCATTTCATAATACATCCAACTATAATTGGCTTAATAATAATCTTGATGAACTCAATGACTCGAATGCAACGTCTTTCAAAATATGCCATGAATGACTCCAAGTAATATCCTTAAAATGAGCTAATGCACAGCGGAAGATTTCTTTAATACCTGAGAATAAACATGCTTTAAAGTGTCAACCAAAAAGGTTGGTGAGTTCATAGGTTTATCATAACAATCATTTCAATATATTAATAGACCACAAGATTTCCGTTTATAAATATATGTACACTCGCAAGTGTATAAAAGTATTCTATAAGTTGTAGGCACCCGGTAACAAGCCTTAACGTTCATGTTTTACCCTCTGAAGTACACCAGATCAGGTGTGTTTAAAATAACCTCGAAGTACTAAAGCATCCAATAGTCAGGATGTGGTTTGTCAGGCCCAATAGATCTATCTTTAGGATTCGCGCCTACCGTACATAGACAAGTAGTTTAATGTTACCAAGCTAAGGGTATATTTCTGGTTTAAACCCACATAGAATTAGTTTTAGTACTTGTGCCTATTTTGTAAAACATTTATAAAACAGCGCATGTATTCTCAGCCCAAAAATATATATAAAAGGGAGCAAATGAAACTCACAATACTGTATTTCATAGTAAAAATACATATAACGTCATTTAACAAGTGCAAGGTTGGCCTCGGATTCACGAACGTATCAATATTTAGATTCAATATTGCAGGAAAGTATGTAGACGCAACGGAGATGATAAACACTAGATTGACCTCACGAGCATACCCATGAACCATACTCATCACCTCCATAGCTATAACCCATAATTTCCTTAGCTTCGACTCATTCAAAAAAACTATTTTGTAATCACTCGGACACCACTCCGCCGTAATATTTTATGTATACTAATAATATCTTGAAATAATACAGAGCAAATATATATATATATATATATATATATATATATATATATATATATATATATATATATATATATATATATAAATCGATTGAGAGAGTTTAGAGAAATATATTTTCAAGTTTCTATGAAATAATGAAACCTATTGAATTCTATTTATAATAGATTTTTGAATTATTAAAGTGAATTATTAAAGTATGAATTATTAAAGTGAATTATTAAAGTATGAATTATTAAAGTGAATTATTAAAGTGAATTATTAAAGTATGAATTATTAAAGTGAATTATTAAAGTATGAATTATTAAAGTAAATTATTAAAGTGAATTATTAAAGTATGAATTATTAAATTGAATTATTAAAGTATGAATTATTAAAGTGAATTATTAAATTATGAATTATTAAAGTGAATTATTAAAGTATGAATTATTAAAGTGAATTATTAAAGTGAATTATTAAAGTGAATTATTAAAGTATGAATTATTAAAGTGAATTATTAAAGTGAATTATTAAAGTATGAATTATTAAAGTGAATTATTAAAGTATGAATTATTAAATTGAATTATTAAAGTATGAATTATTAAAGTTAAAGTAAAATAAAAGTAAAGTAAAGGTAAAGTTAAAGTATAGTAAAAGTATAAAAACTATGTATGTATAATACGCGTATAAATATATATAATATTAATTTAAATCGTTATATATATTTAATGAAATAAAATATAAATATCATTATATTTATTATACTGGTTAAGTAATGAGTTGTCAAAAGTGATTCTAGATATTTATAAAAGTTATATACGTTTTAATAATAAAGTTCTTTTTAAACTGAAAATGTTTTTTGTACTTTTGAAACTAAATTAATAGAATATTATGGAAACCAATTCTCCACTAACTTTTGTCTAACTTTCGTAAATGACACTTTTTGTTTTTATTTATAAATAGCTTTACAAATTATTCTGAATATCGTTAAGAGGAATAGATTTTCTCAAATCATAGTGGACCTCTCAACAGAGACTTGTAATCATAATTCAATGTTTCTGATAATTCAATCATTTAATATATTTTTTTTAATTTCATCGAAAATCATATTGAAACAAATACGTTCATATAAAGTATTATACGTTTAATACTTTATTAGTATTTTCAAGTTATAATATATATATACATATACATATCTATTTATATATAACGGTTCGTGAATCGTCGGAATTTGGTCGAGGTTATAATGAATGTATGAACACAGTTTAAAATTCTTGAGATTTAACTTAACAAACTTTGTTTATCGTGTCGGAATAATATAAAGAATAAAGTTTAAATTTGGTCAGAAATTTCCGGGTCGTCACACCGGAGTTCCCGAGAGGCATCTAATGCGCTTTTAGGACACGGAACTTAGGAATTGAGACATGAATGACCTAGTATGTCTATTAACTGTTCCGAAGAGACTTCTTAGGAGCTATTAAGATCTAGTTAGTGCCTTCACTGTGTGACCCAAGCCTATTGCATGTTCTTGTTTGATTGTTGCCTTAGGAATAAGTCATATCAACTGTTTAGGTATATATTCGGTTTCTATCTGATTTACTTCCAGTATATTAACCGTAATGCTGTATAATGCTTGAACTGATATGATCTCATTAGTATGATGGAATGGTTATTAGTTTTCATTTAAGGTTTTGCCAACTTAAACCGACGGACTCCTTCCGTTTGTGATCAGTGTTCAATCAACATGGCACGTTGTTATTCAGTTAATCAAACTGATAACGAGGATTAGGATTAGAGCTCAACTCACTAATAAACCTAGTACTTTACTGAGGATAACCTCCGAGGTATAGCTACCTTTCAATTATACAACCAAGTGACATACTTCTCACTGCTCAAAGAGAACTCCTAGAGTTCAGAGACAAGTAGGTCTGTGTAATTGGCTCATCCAACCAGATCTACATCATCCCAAGCATAGCCTTAACATAATGCATAATTACCTCTCCCTAACCCAACACTGATATCTTGGTTAACATTTCCTTGATCTGCATACTCCGGATATCCTTCAACTTATTTACTTTTCCGCACTTAGGAATTTTAGCTTAAACCAACTACTATCCTTATCTAGGTAATTTAAATAAAAGACAATTATCCACTTGATTTTCAATTCGTTAATCTATTCAAAAATACGTCACTAGGTTAACTTACACCTTCTACATCTTAGAAAGTAAAAGTAAATTTAAGCCCCGCATAATATAAATAAACAAAACCACTGTGAGCTACCCTGATCAACTGAATCTGATGTCCTGCGGCCTAATGACACCGTACGAATAAAACCGTCCGTTTCGGCCACATCATAGTAGTAACAAGTTTTTTGGCGCCGCTGCCGGGGATCGAATATTTTGATTGAGAAAGATTTTAAACAGAAAAAAGTATTATTTGGTGGTGTCTAAGAAAGACAATTATACACGGACTTGGTTGTTGGATTTTCCGAACAGTCTCCAATTATATTGGAACCAAAAGGATTCTGCCTCTCCGTAGTCGGCCTAGCCACCTAGATACAAGTAATCTGTGAGAAATCATATCAGTTGAGATATCCGATAAGGTTAGCGACCGAATTTCAAGAATAATTGTTTTTATTAAATTATCGATCCTTCTAGTCAATTAATATTTTCTAAAAGTTACTTTTAAGTCTTTTTAAACAGAAAATCTAAAAAAATTGAACAACAAAATACCCTTGCTTCTATGCATAAGTCATGCTTGGTGGGAAGAGGAGGACCAATCACCTTAGGAACCGAAGGAATTTCTAAAATCAGTTCACACATGATTAAACTAGTCAGTATGATCTGTAAATTTCAAGGATTATCGACTGACGATCTGAACTTTCACTTAAACAAATTTATCAGTCTAGTTGACTCTTTTAAGAAGGAAGAAAACGAGAAAAATATTTTGAAACTTCATCTTTTTCAATATTCGCTGTCTGCACACGCTTTAGCATGGTTTGACGAACTTAACCCGAATTCAATACATTCATGGGAGGAACTAGCCACTAAATTTCTAAACAAATTTTATCCACCCTCCCTAAAAACCTGTTTAAGAAATGACATCACAAACTTTTCTCAAAAAGAAAACGAGTCATTGTGTCTAGCATGGAAAAGAATGAAGATGATGCTTAAAAGATGTCTGAATCATTCGTTAAGTCGGGCAGACATAATCTGTACGCTTTACAATGGTTTGACCAAAGATGATAAGTCTCTCCTAGACATGGCCTCGCAAGGCAATATCATGTCCCGAACAACAGACGAAGCATGGAATCTCTTGGATACAATAGCCGCACAACAGGAAGATTGGAATAATGAAGCTGCTGAGAAGGATGACATCTTCGCACATACGGTAAAAATGCTGGAAACCAGGTTAAAAGATCTCACCCTCACTCTTCAAAGTTTACCAAATCCTAAAAACTCCGATGCTACTAAAACCAATCTAAGGTATCCTTACCCTAGATGGGCATATATGAAAGGACCCGTTCATACCGATTATAAATGATTCACAATAGTTGATTTCATTACGAGGTATCTAACCTCTATATGATACATTTTACAAACATTGCATTCGTTTTTCAAAGACAAACTTTCATTACATCAAAAGTTGACAGGCATGCATACCATTTCATAATATATCCAACTATAAATGACTTAATAATATTCTTGATGAACTCAACGACTCGAATGCAACGTCTTTTGAAATATATCATGAATGACTCCAAGTAATATCTCTAAAATGAGCAAATGCACAGCGAAAGATTTCTTTCATACCTGAGAATAAACATGCTTTCAAGTGTCAACCAAAAGGTTGGTGAGTTCATTAGTTTGTCATAATCAATATTCATTTCCATCATTTTTATAGACCACAAGATTTCCAGATATTTAATTGTACACGTAACCCGAGTACAAAATAATACGCGTAACCCGCGAATTAAAAATCATTCATATGGTGAACGCTTGATAACCGAACTAACAGGATGCATATATAATATCCCCATCATTCTGGGACTCTCATCGGATATGATAATTGAAGTACTAAAGCATTCATAACCCGAATGGGACATGTCAAGGTCCATAGATCTATCTTTAGGATTCGCGTCAATTAGTGGCAATTATCATAAACACCAATTCTTAGGCTACCAAGCTAAAAAGGGGCATATTCGATTTCGATAATCCAACCATACAATGTAGTTTCGATTACTTGTGTCTATTTCGTAAAGCATTTATAAAAGCAGCGCATATATTCTCAGTCCCAAAAATATATTGCAAAAGCATTTAAAAAGGGAGCAAATGAAACTCACAATACGATATTTTGTAGTAAAAATATGCATACGATGGAACTGAACAATGCAGGATTGACCTCGGATTCACGAACCTATATTCAATTATTTATATTAACACATGTAATGGTAATCGAACAAATATATATATTATTAGTGATTTTAATTGTTATTTTATATCATGTGTTTCATTATTAACTTACATATATTTACTTTATATACTTTAAATAAATACTTTATAAAATATAGTTTTATTAAATATATTTTTATATAACTTTTATTGTAATAATAATAATATTAATAGTAATATTGATAATAATAATAATAATATAGTTGTAATAATAATAATGGTAAAAGTAATAATAATGATAGTAATAATTTTAAAAATGATAAAAATATTAATAATAATGTTAATACTACTAATAATAATGATAATAATGATAATTCTAATAAAAATGTTAATTTTAATAATAATGATAATAATAATGATACTAATGATTTTTGTAATAATAATAATAATAATAATAATAACAATAATAATAATAATGAGACTACCTTTAAAAGTTTTCCCAAAAATAAATGCCTCATAACGGGCTCGAACCCGCGACCTCTCGTTTACCCAACAATTACTCAAACCAACTGAACTAACATGCTTTTCTGCTATAACTCTGAATTAACTGATATATAACCCGTTTTAAGAAGCCCAAATAAAATAGTCCAAGTTGCAACTCAATTAAATACTCATTGGTTAATTGGATCTCAAAACAGCCCGATAACCAATTAAAGTTCACGGCCCAGCTTAACTTTAGTAGCCCATTACTCGTATTAATTGAATCCATAATAATTAAAAACAAACGTGTGGGTGTAACTGTGTCTTTATCCGACTTCTCAAAAGAAAAAAATATAGCGGTAGCAATAATAATAATGATTGTGGTGAATCTGTAAGACAGAAAAAAGATAAGGAAGTAGAAGTAGTATACGATCATAGTGGAGGTTTTTGTTGTGTTGATCGGTCTGAACAGAAACAGTAAAAGAAGTTTAGGGGGAAATCGATGGTGTTTTGTTGGTGGTTCGATAATGATAGTTTGGTGGTTCAATGGGTCTATGGTTCGAATAAACAAAACAACAGAAGTTGCAACATGTGTGATGTGTTTACGTTGGGTCAATAAACGAAAGGAATAAGAACCCAGATAAGTTTGATGATGGTAATCGTAACAAAAAAAAATATAAAAGATCGAGCATTAACGGTTTATAGCATCAACGAGTAGTAACAGTGTTGTGGTGTTGGTGATGAGTTTTATTGGTGGTGAGTTGTGATGATTCAAATAGAAACAGAAAATAATATATTAAGATGATGATAAAGGTGGCTCGTGTTTATGGGGGGGTGATCAAGGTGGTGGTGTGAGGATGACATGGTGGTGTGGGTGACGTTAGTAAGGTGGTGGTGGTAGTGATGAAGGAGATGGTGGCGGATGGCTGTGGTTGCAATTCGAAATAGAAACAATCAATATAGCAGTAGCATAACAACAACCATTAACGACTTGTGATGGTTTTTGGGTTTGTTCGAAAAAGAATACAATAGTGAAAAAGAGAGAGAGGAGAGAGGTGGTGAAGTGGTGATAGCCGGCTGTGGTTCACGGTGGTGGTGAAGGTGGCCGTGAGGTGATGGGTTGCCGGAGATGGTGGTGGTCGAACATGGTTGCTGTGTGATTCTTGGATGATATGCATAACATATGTGCATATATATATATATATATATATATATATATATATATATATATATATATATATATATATATATATATATATATATATATATATAGGAGTTATATATAAATATACTATTAAATTAATATTAATTAATAATAATAATGCATGATTCATAAAGGAAGCACAGTAAATTCGAATAGTAATCTCACATTAGCAGCCGTTTAATTTAACTTACTCTACCGACAGTTTTCACGGACTGTGTATCGTGCGAAATCAGTGGCGGATAAAAGTGTTCAGAAAAATCCCATATTTTTAAATTAACTATATTTATTTATTTTGGTCATTATGGTATAAAATTCGATCATTAATTATTAAACAAAAAATTACATTAATTATTCATTCCCAACCCCAAGTAAAATATAAAAAGTTTTAAAATTTACAAATGGTTCCTAAATACATTTTTAATAAGCCTAAAATTTATATTACTCATTTTCGGATCACCGTTTATTTTAAAATCACCTAAGTTTGAACTTAACTTATTTAAATAACCATCGAATGATAAACGAGTGCTTCTATCGTTTACTAAATAAATTCAGAACTATATTTATATATTCAATTTACCTTATTTATATATATAGATATGTTTTAAGTAATAATTATTACATATATTGTTTTATTTTACATGGTTAATTATATATATTGAAACAATTAAACTCAAAGTATATATTTTAATACTTTGTTAACGATGACAAATTATGTTCAAAAATCATTTATATTCAATATGCTCTATATAATTAACTAAACAGTTTTAAATATCAAGTCTTAAATTACCTTAAGTTCTTTCATAATAACTAAATCACATAATAGTTTAATTTATAATATATAATTATTTACATATACATTCTATTTACAAATAGTGGTTCGTGAATCGTCGAGAGCAGTCGAAGGGTAATTGCAGACATGAAAACAGTTCAAATTGTTGAGACTCAACATTGTAGACTTTACTTATCGTGTCGAAATCATATAAAGATTTAGTTTAAATTTGGTCGGAAATTTCCGGGTCGTCACAGTACCTACCCGTTAAAGAATTTTCGTCCCGAAATTTGATTGGGATGGTCATGGCTGACAATAAATATGTTTTTATGACAATTATGAGCTGATAAATAGAGTTTTATTACCATAGAGTAATAAGGATAAAATAATTCAATTACGCGAAGAGTATAAGTGAAGCTATCACATAGAACGAAATGAGAAAATGAAGTCTTGTCATATCTTTTGACGTAGACATGATTGATTTCCGAAATTTATGGGATTTGAGAGGAAATCTTTGTAATAAGATTTGATTCTTCGATAATAAAGAAAATTAGAATCCTTTTTGATTAACTGCGAGGATCTGTCTCGCTTGCTCTGTCTGATATTTTACTATAAATCCTTTCATTTCCTTTATATTTTGAAGTTCCATCCTTTTGTTTTCTTTTCCCGACTCTAAGTTAAGCGAATAATGGTCCAGAATTCATAGGTATGAAATTTCGAATGAACATGACTAATGTTCTAAGAGAGAGATTTTAATAGCCCGATCTTGATTGGTTAAATTACCAGAATTCAAGAGAGAAGACAGAACTATCAAGAGAATATGTTCTTGATATGTTTAGAGGTTAGATAGAATGTAAGAGTCCTGTAACATGGCACATGATGACGTTATGGTCTGTGAATCATCACATTTCATTAGAAACTCAGCATGACTTACTGTAATATAATCATGTTGATCAAGTGTCATTATATTATACTAACTCATGCTTCAGTTCCCAACACTACTTCAATAACATTCATATTTTAAATTCTGATTTTTCAGAATTTAGAAACTAAAATAGTTTCCTTTCTGATGTAATACTGATATTGCGAAGGGATAAATGAATTAAGATAAGAATAGTTATGAAAATATCTTCAGAAATATCAAGGATATCTATAATGAAAGATACGATGATATCTTAGAATTTCTAATATCGAAGGATGATGAGGAAGATTTGTCAGTAAAGGTTTAGAGTCAGGAGCAAGGTATTCGATAATGACTTCAGCAGATACTGAATCATTTGGATTCTTTGAAGGCAGGTTTAGTCTTTGTGATTTGTCCACAGCCTCCTTCATGGTTTTCTCAGTCCATTTTTCAGTTCCAACTTTTCTGAGCTTTGCCAACATACTATTCTTTATCATCAAACTTCTGATGGTTAAGGTCATTTACAGTTTTTACTGCATCATCAGCATTTTCAAACTTTGAAGTATTGATTCGTAGACTGGGTGCTTTTCAGAATTTCAGGATGGAAGATCATAATTCTAAGAGATAAATGTTATATGTATACATATAACTGTTGATGTAGAAACGTTGAGAGATTCAAAATACAGATTTGCTGATTCCCGGTAATTGGTATGGCAATTCTTGTTACAAGATGCGGATGAGTATATGATAGGGTTTTAATGAACAAATATAATGATTTTTCGAAAAGTCAAAGATCAATGAAGTTGTTGGTAAGTTTACTGCTAATGTGGTGGAATATAAAAGGTTCTCTGGTAACAATGATGGAAAGGGTAATCGTATACATTAGGGTTATAATAGAGTTACTCTGGAGGAAAAGTTGAAGTTATCTTGTTGGAACTGTGACAAAATTTGCTACTTTGAAAGGGATTACCAAGTTATTTTGGGTAATAATGATGCTTACAGGATCTGATACGAATTCGTGTTAAACTTTTACTTAGTTTTCGAGAGTTTTCCAAGTGCATGATTATTGCTTAAAGCTTTTTTCTCATAAATGAAGTGCGGTTGGTTCATCCTCTCAATTGAGGTGTTTTCAAGAATCATGAAAAGTTTGAACGCAGATTGTAATCGTCAAGATATAAATGAGGTTTAAGATGAAATCAAGTGGCAAACTTGAAGAAATGTTTAGTTTCATATGTTATAATCAATATTTTAATTCATTTTAATTGTCCAAGGTTAGTAGTCCACAGTTAGTAGTTCAATAATTCATATATAGTTTAATATATAATATTCGAATTAATTAATACGTATAGTGACCCATTGTATACATGTCTCAGACTCGATCACAACTCAAAGTACATATATTATTTTAGAATCAACCTCAACCCTGTATAGCTAACTCGATCATTACCGCATATAGAGTGTCTATGGTTATTCCAAATAATATATATAGATGACGTTGATATGATATGTCAAAACTTTGTATACGTGTCACGATATTTAAATGCGTAAATAACAGTATTTAAATGACAATAAATAAAGTGAGTAAAATAAATAACAGAAATTAAATGACGATAAATAAAATTGCAAGAATTAAAATTGCGATAAATAAATGGTGATAAATGTAATAAGGAATTAACAGTTAGCTAGGAACAGTTAGCTAGGATTTTTTTAGCGTGGTTTCTTAAAAAAATTTCTCATAGTTAATTTGTTTGTTTCTAACAAATTTTATTTTTGTCCAATATTTTCTTCATTATGCCACTTGTTGGATTCTGGTAAGTCAAAATCCAAATATGAAATTGAATGAAAATGGTTATTCTGTGGTGAACGGATTCGTATATCTGTGGATGTAAGTAGGATAGTAAATGACTGTTGAATCAGATTTGAAGAATGTACGGTGTAACTTATTAATATGAAATCTAAATATTCCTCGGGTATTACCTACTCGTTAAAATATTTTCACCATTAACAGTTTGTACAAAAGAATTTTTAATTACAATCTTTATGAAAACATATATACATATATATTTTCTTCAGATGTAATCATGGATTTAATGAGTTAATATGATATTAATCTCATTTGATTTACCGTTAGAATTAGCATATATAATCTCTAAAACATTAGAAATTATATAATCGTCATGTAGAACGAAGATAAATGATGTAGAACGATTCGTAGAACAATTATTATGCTCGAGGTACATAATGAGATGTTGAGTCGTGTGATGTTGCAACTTGGGTTGTTGGTGGTACTGGTATTGATGTTGGTGGTATTGTTGGTGCCGGTGATGTTGCTGAAGCTGGTACGTTGTGTACCATATTTTCCATGGCTACAACTCGGGCGCGAAGCTCGTTGACTTATTACTCCGGGATGATTTTCGGTCGAAACGAGCGAATGAATATGGTTTAGAATTTTAGATAGAATATAATCGTGGTGAGATACTCTGGAAATGAGTGTGAAAATGGTATTTCGAATAGGTTCACTGGTAAGTGCTTCAGGTTCTTCGCCAAGAGTGCAGGTTGGTGGGTGGAAAGGATCGCCTTCTTCTCGACTCCATCGGTTAAGTCAACTACGAACCCATCCCTAATTCATCCAGAATTGAAGATGACTAATTGGTTGATCCATTTAGTTTACGCTGATTTCGGAGCTTAGGTGAATATCCAAGTCGGAGTAGTTGTCAGAATCTGAGGAATTTGAACTAGTTGCGAGTTCCATCTTGTACGGTTAGATAAAGGGTTTTCAATATGAAATGATTTTCGGATATCGGATGATATTCTAATTACATAGAATACCTATGTATAGTACAGAAGATCTCGTAAATTACGGAGGGAATTAAGGAAACGTGTCAGACAAGGATTTAATGTGACGGGATATGAATTTGTCTGTACACCATCTATGCAATAATTGCAATAAGACGTGTCGAGACTGACAATGATAGGTAGATATTTTTCGACAAGGAACGATAAGCAAAACTTTTGACATGCAGACCAGGTTCAAGTCCAGACTTATTAATGTATCCTAACAACTACTAGGCCGAAGTCCAGACTCATTAATGCATCCAAACAACTACTAGTTAGACACACTAATGCAAGACCTGGTTCGCTACGACCACCATTCTGATACCAACTGAAAGGACCCGTTCATACCGATTATAAACGATTCACAATAGTTGATTTCATTGCGAGGTATTTGACCTCTATATGATACATTTTACAAACATTGCATTCATTTTTTAAACACAAACTTTCATTACATCGAAAGTTGACAGGCGTGCATACCATTTCATAATATATCCAACTCTAAATGACTTAATAATATTCTTGATGAACTCAACGACTTAAAAGCAACGTCTTTTGAAATATGCCATGAATGACTCCAAGTAATATCTCTAAAATGAGCAAATGCACAGCGGAAGATTTCTTTCATACCTGAGAATAAACATGCTTTCAAGTGTCAACCAAAAGGTTGGTGAGTTCATTAGTTTGTCATAATCAATATTCATTTCCATCATTTTTATAGACCACAAGATTTCCATATATTTAATTGTACACGTAACCCAAGTACAAAATAATACGCGTAACCCGCGAATTAAAAATCATTAATATGGTGAACGCTTGATAACCGAACTAACAGGATGCATATAGAATATCCCCATCATTCCGGGACTCTCATTAGATATGATAATCGAAGTACTAAAGCATTCGTAACCCGAATGGGACGTGTCGAGGTCCATAGATCTATCTTTAGGATTCGCGTCAATTGGTGGCAATTATCATAAGCACCAATTCTTAGGCTACCAAGCTAAAAAGGGGCATATTCGATTTCGATAATTCAACCATAGAATTTAGTTTCGATTACTTGTGTCTATTTCGTAAAGCATTTATAAAAGCAGCGCATGTATTCTCAGTCCCAAAAATATATTGCAAAAGCATTTAAAAAGAGAGCAAATGAAACTCACAATACGATATTTTGTAGTAAAAATATGCATACGATGGAACTGAACAATGCAGGGTTGACCTCGGATTCACGAACCTATATTCAATTATGTATATTAACACATGTAATGGTAATCGAACAAATATATATATTATTAGTGATTTTAATTGTTATTTTATATCATGTGTTTCATTATTAACTTACATATATTTACTTTATATACATTAAATAAATACTTTATAAAATATAGTTTTATTAAATATATTTTTATATAGCTAACTTTTATTGTAATAATAATAATATTAATAGTAATATTGATAATAATAATAATAATAATAATATAGTTGTAATAATAATAATGGTAAAAGTAATAATAATGATAGTAATAATATTAAAAATGATAAAAATATTAATATAATGTTAATACTAGTAATAATAATGATAAAAATAATAATAATGATAAAAATGATAATATGATAATTTTAATAAAAATATTATTTTTAATAATAATGATAATAATAATGATACTAATGATTTTTATAATAATAATAATAATAATAATAATAATAATAATAATAATAATAATAATAATAATAATAATAACAATAATAATGAGACTACCTTTAAGAGTTTTCCCAAAAATAAATGCCTCATACCGGGCTCGAACCCGCGACCTCTCATTCACCCAACAATTACTTAAACCAGCTGAAATAACATGCTTTTCTGCTATAACTCTGAATTAACTGATATATAACCCATTTTAAGAAGCCCAAATAAAATAGTCCAACTTGCAACTCAATTAAATACCCATTGGTTAATTGGATCTCAAAACAGCCCGATAACCAATTAAAGTTCACGGCCCAGCTTAACTTTAGTAGCCCATTACTCGTATTAATTGAATTAGTAATAATTAAAATCAAACGTGTGGGTGTTACTGTGTCTTTATCCAACTTCTCAAAAGAAAAAAGTATAGCGGTAGCAATAATAATAATGATTGTGGTGAATTTGTAAGACAAAAAAAAAGATAAGGAAGTAGAAGTAGCATACGATCATAGTGGAGGTTTTTTTTTGTGTTATCGGTCTGAACAGAAATAGTAAAAGAAGTTTAGGGGGAAATCGATGGTGTTTTGTTGGTGGTTCGATGATGACAGTTTGGTGGTTCAATAGGTCTAGGGTTTGAATAAACAAAACAACAGAAGTTTCAACATGTGTGATGTGTTTACGTTGGGTCGATAAACGAAAGGAATAAGAACCCAGATAAGTTTGATGATGGTAATCGTAACAAAAAAAAATATAAAAGATCGAGCATTAACGGTTTATAGCATCAACGAGTAGTAACAGTGTTGTGGTGTTGGTGATGAGTTTTATTGTGGTGAGTTGTGATAATTCAAATAGAAACAGAAAATAATATATTAAGATGATGATAAAGGTGGCTCGTGTTTATGGGGGTGATCAAGGTAGTGGTGTGAGGATGACATGGTGGTGTGGGTGACGTTAGTAAGGTGGCGGTGGTAGTGATGAAGGAGATGGTGGCGGATGGCTGTGGTTGCAATTCAAAACAGAAACAATCGCTGTAGCAGTAGCATAACAACAACCATTAACGACTTGTGATGGTTTCTGGGTTTGTTCGAAAAAGAATACAATATTGAGAAAGAGAGATAGGAGAGAGGTGGTGAAGTGGTGGTAGCCGGCTGTGGTTCACGGTGATGGTGAAGGTGGCCGTGAGGTGATGGGTTGCCGGAGATGGTGGTGGTCGAACATGGTTGCTGTGTGATTCTCGGATGATATGCATAACATATATGCATATATATATATATATATATATATATATATATATATATATATATATATATATAACTCCTATATATATATATATATATATATATATATACTATTAAATTAATATTAATTAATAATAATAATGCATGATTCATAAAGGAAGCACAGTAAATTCGAGTAGTAATCTCACATTAGCAGCTGTTTAATTTAACTTACTCTACCGACAGTTTTCACGAACTGTGTATCGTGCGAAATCGGTGGCGGATAAAAGTGTTCAGAAAAATTCCATATTTTTAAATTAACTATATTTATTTATTTTGGTCATTATGGTATAAAATTCGATCATTAATTTTTAAATAAAAAATTACATTAATTATTTATTCCCAATCCCAAGTAAAATATAAAAAGTTTTAAAATTTACAAATGGTTCCTAAATACATTTTTAATAAGCCTAAAATTTATATTACTCATTTTCGGATCACCGTTTATTTTAAAATCACCTAAGTTTGAACTTAACTTATTTAAATAACCATCGAATGATAAACGAGTGCTTCTATTGTTTACTAAATAAATTCAGAACTATATTTATATATTCAATATACCTTATTTATATTTATAGATATGTCTTAAGTAATAATTATTATATATTGTTTTATTTTACATGGTTAATTATATATATTGAAACAATTAAACTCAAAGTATATATTTTAATACTTTGTTAATGTTGATAAATTATGTTCAAAAATCATTTATATTCAATATGCTCTATATAATTAACTAAACAGTTTTCAATATCAAGTCTTAAATTACCTTAAGTTCTTTCATAATAACTAAATCACATAATAGTTTAATTTATAATATATAATTATTCACATATACATTTCTATTTACAAATAGTGGTTCGTGAATCATCGAGAGCAGTCGAATGGTAATTGCATACATGAAAACAGTTCAAAATTGTTGAGACTCAACATTGTAGACTTTGTTTATCGTGTCGAAATCATATAAAGATTTAGTTTAAATTTGGTCGGAAATTTCCGGGTCGTCACGATATAAACAGCAAAATAGCTCGGATCATAATATAATCTTCCCATTACACAAACCTACTCTCCACTCTAAGGAAATTTTAGTTGAATTTATGAAAAAGCAATACATTATAAACCTTCAAGTCATAGAATATCAAAATAAGTTCGACACTTTGATAAAGACTTTTGAAGAATTAATAACAAATTTTCAGCTTACGCTTAAATGTTTAACCACTAAAGTTGATATAGAGTGTAGTGAGTTTGATGTCACTAGAGGTGGGAAAGAAACAACCTTTAATATACCCATACAAGATTTTTCTGATAAGGAACCTGTGTCAATTGACCCAGTTGTCAATCCACCGGAACCTATCTCTCCTAAGGCCCCGAAAATTATTCCACGCGCCCGCATACCTTTCCCAGGTAGGCTTAGGAAGGAAAAAAAAGAAGCACAATTCGCTAAGTATTGGGATATTATCAAGAATTTGCATTTGAATATACGACTAGTAGATGCTTCAGTAGAAATGCCGAACTGCGCTAAATTTTTCAAAGAACTGCTTTCAAACAAAGAGAGATTAAGAGAGATAGTTATCTTGCCCTTAAGTGAAGAATTCTCATTAGCGTTATAACATGGTATTCCCCTAAGTTAGGAGATACAGTACCTTGCTATCTGCAAGATGTCCAAATTAGCAATGCATTAGCAGACTTAGGAGCCAGTGTAAACCTATTACCCTATTCATTATTCAAAAAGCTAGGATTAAATGACTTAAGGCCTACCAAAATGACTATTCAGCTCGCGGACAGATCAGTTAAGATTCCTAAAGGAATAGCTGAAGATGTTCTAGTCATAGTAGATAAGTTCGCATTTCCCGTTGATTTCGTCAATATGGATATTGAGGAAGACACGAAGGTCCCACTCATTCTTGGTAGACCATTCCTGAATACTGCCAAGGCCGTAATTGATGTGCATGAAAAATCACTGAAATTAAGAGTTGGAGAAGAAGAAATCACATTCAATGTTGACCGTCTCATGAACCATCCTCGCAAAGAAGATGTGAATCTCTCTGATTCATTTCAAGAACTCGTCAACGAATACCTGGAAGAAAGCATGGCTATATGTAGTCAAGATCAAATTTCTAAGGATCTGTTCTTTACACTTCCTGAAGGAAATCTCGACATCTACTCAGCCATAAACTCTAGTCAACACAAATCTCCCCTCTCTGAAAGTAATTTTCTTGGTAAAACTATCCGAATAGCACTGCTAGGACAAGGCATTCCCCTACCTCTGTTAAGGAGAAGACCGAATGAAGAAACAAATTTCATTTCAGTATTTCAGGAACCCCAATCAAAAGAGGACTGTGTGGAAATTCCTGAACCAACCTTCAAAACTAAGGAAGATGTTTCTGAAGAGGAAGCATTAAGAAGGACAATTTCCAAAAATGAAGAACAAATAGCATCACTGACCGCTACTGAAGAATCAGAATTCCAGGAGAGATATGACTCGTTAGACCGAAAGGAAATAGCTAGAATGAAGCCATCTATCGAGGAACCTCCGGAATTGGAATTAAAGAAGTTACCCGATAATCTGGAGTATGCATTCTTAAAAGGAGAATCGCAACTCACCGTAATCATCTCAAAAGACCTCACGCCACAAGAGAAGGCAAAATTGATTCAATTTTTGAAATCACATAAGAAGGCAATTGCTTGGAAGCTCTCCGACATAAAAGGGATCAACCTCAACAATTGCACCCACAAGATCTTCATAGAAGATGATTTCAAGCCATCAGTGCAGAGGCAAAGAAGGGTCAACCCTATGATTCAAGAAGTCATCAAGAAAGAAGTAATCAAACTTCTGGATGCCGGTCTGATCTATCCCATTTCTGATTCACCATGGGTCAGTCCTGTTCAAGTGGTACCCAAGAAGGGAGGGACGACCGTAATTCAAAATGAGAATAATGAGCTTATTCCAACACGGGAGGTCACCGGTTGGAGGGTTTGCATAGATTATCGTAAACTAAACGACGCAACCTGAAAATATCATTTTCCGTTACCTTTCATCGATCAAATGTTGGAACGTCTAGCAGAAAATGAGTACTATTGTTTCCTTGACGGTTTTTCTGGCTACTTTCAGATTCCCCTCGATCCAAAGGACCAAGAGAAGATAACCTTCACCTATCCTTATGGAACATTTGCCTATCGACGCATGCCCTTTGGATTATGCAATGCGCCAGCTACATTCCAACGATGCATGGTAGCAATATTTTACGACATGATTGAACGTTGTATGGAAGTCTTCATGGACGACTTCTCAGTCTTTGGTAGTACCTTTGATTCGTGCCTTTCTAACCTTGACAAGATGCTCACTCGGTGTGAAGATTCAAATTTAGTTCTGAATTGAGAAAAATGTCACTTCATGGTTAAAGAAGGGATAGTTTTAGGACATAAGATTTCAAAAGCAGGAATGGAAGTTGATAAGGCTAAGATTGAGACCATAACAAAACTTTCATAACCTACCACAGTAAAAAGCGGTAAGGAGTTTCCTTGGAGACGTCGGTTTTTACCGACGCTTCATTAAAGATTTCTCAAAGGTCACACGGCCTCTCACTCATCTTGTGACGACCGGGGAAATTCTGACTAAATTTAAATTTCATCTTTATATGTTTCCGACATGATAAGCAAAGTCTGTAAAGATGAGTCTCAAAATTTTTTAACTGTATTCATGTTATCATCAACCTTTAACTATTTTCGACGATTCACGAACAATTGGGTGTAAATAAATATGTATACTTGTATGTATATATCTATATATATATTAATATAAACAAAAGTATATATAATGATTTAAAATACAATAGATCAGTAAGACTAAGTATGTAAAATAATATACAAGATAATAAATTGGTTATTAAAATAAAGCTACATATAAATGTGTACACATATAAATATAAAAAATAAATATATGTATGTATATATATATATATATATATAAAATAACTAAAAATAATAATATACGATTTAATCATTAGAACTAAAAATATAAAATAATATACGATATAATTAAATTGTTATTAAAATATATATATATATATATATATATATATATATATATATATATATATATATATATATATATATATATATATATATATATATATATATATATATATATATATATATATATATATATATATAAGATATAATTATTTAATGATTGTAATACTCGTTTGATGTTTCGATTAATATTAAGTAAGTTAAATTCAAACTTATGTAATTTTAAAATAAAAGGTGATACGAAAATGAGTTATATAAGTTATAGGCTTATTAAAAGTATATTTGGGATCTAATTATTTAATTTTAATACTTTTTATATTTTACCCATAAATGAGAGGGACAGTTGATGTAATATTTATTTATTAAATTAATGACTGAATTTTATACCATAATCACCAAAATAAATAAATATAGTTACTTTAAAAATATGGAATTTTTCTGAACACTTTTATCCGCCACTGATTTCGCACGATACACAGTCCCTGAAAACTGTCGGTATAATCAAACAAATATTCGATGACTTACTGTTGATTCTTGATTTTTGTTTCACACTTTCCACTGATTGAGGATTATAATTAAAATATATATATTATTATTATATTTATTATCTAATTATATGTCTATATCTAATATCTATATATGTATACGATTAAATGCATCCCCTCATGTTCACTTTCTAGCTTTCACCAAACCCACCACTTGCATTTTTTTTATTTCTTTCATTCTTGTATAATAGGCACAACAAATGAATCACTCTCATCTCTTCATTAAACCATGAGTATCATCTAAATCTTTCACCACCTTCGATTTTGTTCACTAGCTCGTTTGTTTCTATCACTATTTTTCAGTTCTATTACATCTTCCTATCTAATTACTATATCTATATATACACACGATAAATACATATATCCATAATAAAACACCACCCACTTTGTCGATCACACTCTTTTTTCCTATGTAGACCAACACTAAACCAACTCAACCACCATCTATCACCTCATCCATTGAATAATCTTGTTGCAATGTTACAACTATTCAGACTACTACAACTGTTATTGCTTTAATTCGATTTCTAGTTCAACCGGTCACTAACCCACACGGCTCAAAGACGGCTGCAGTTCTTGTTCGAACGAAACATCACTACCTTGAAACTAATCATCAACGGCCACCACCGCCACCATTTATTCTCCACCATCATTTAATTTATAACCACCACCACAGGCCGACTACTACGCTGTTAATTTTTCATGTTTCCCATCGAGAACACAATCACCTTCACCCATTTAACTTTTACTGTTGCTTGTCTTCCTGTTTTGCAACTAATTCACGAACCAAACCTGCAAATTCTCGACAAAACAGCAGCCCAATTCGAAGGTTTGCTAATATTATACTTATGTTCCTACTTCTATTCAAACAACCACCGGAGCACCATCTAGCAACCACCCTTACCACCTTTTACACCTTGCACCACCCATCAAACACCACCACTACAATCATCATCGTGGTAAAATTTTCTTTTATGTCCGAAAGCATATCACGACCAATCAACACTAGAAACCACCAATATTGTCACCTATAAACTTCAAACTTCACCACCTTTGGGTTATTTAAAAAACCGATCACCACCACTCATTCTAAACCTCTATTAGTTGAGTTATAACCTCCTAAAAAGATCACAAACTGCTGCTATATCTTTTCTTTCTATTTCAAACAAACTAAACCGACATCATGAAAACCCATTTTGATAAATTTTACTGCAATGATATATGTTTCTGTTTTAAGCCGTAAATAAACCAATCACCACCACCACCCAACACTCCTAATGTTATAATAGCCTCCATCCACCACCATGTCCATTAACTGTTAATTCTATTTTTGTTCGTTGATACTGCCGTTGCAGTCGTTATCTCCCCACAGCCACCACCAACTATTGTTTTTTTTTTTCATTCCTGCTACTATCATTCTTCCCACTTCTTTTTTTTGTTTTAAATGATGATAATGGGATGCACATCATGATAAAAAGTGGCGAATGTGACGATAAGAGATTACTCGATTTCTGCTATAGATTAATTGTTTCAGTCGGTTCTTATAAAAAGAAAAGGGGAATAATTGGTCGGCTGCTTTACAGATGGACCCTATTTCCTCCACTTGCAAGACTCTTTTCCTCTATTTCGTACCTAACTGAACCCTTTAATCTCTATTTGGGCCGAGAGCCAGATTTGGTTGGGCTATGTTTTCCTTTTCTCTGTTAGGCCGAAAATGGGCCAGATTTATAGAGTGGTGATGTGATGTGAACAAAGATATCGATATAATTGTGGTGATGTATGTATCATGGAATGAAAATAATGATGAAGTTCACGATGTTATGCGGTTATGATGCATGATGATAATGATGGTGATGATAAAACCATATGATGATATGGTATAAATAATGATATAGATAATAAATTAGTTAATGATATTGATGATAATAAATTATTTGATAATGATGAAGTAAAATAATATAAATGGCATTAACAATGGTGATGGAGATGTTAAATGGATTTTTGTTTTTAGAAGAAGATGAAGAAAACATAAAAATTTCAGGTTAAATCAATTAAATCTGGGATATAAGTCAGACAGTTAGCAAACAGTAGAGTGGTTTGATGTGGTATTGGTTAAGCGAGAGGTCTTGGGTTCAATCCTGGGCTATGGCATTTATTTCCTTTTAAGTTTGCTTTAAAGGTAGATTTCTTTTTATCATTATTATTATTAATGTTATCATTATTATTAATTTTATCATTTACATGAATCTTATTATTATTATTATTATTATTATTATTATTATTATTATTATTATTATTATTATTATTATTATTATTATTATTATTATTATTATTATTATTATTATTATTCATATTATTATTATTATTATTATTATTATTATTATTTTTATTATTATTATTATTGATACCGTTATTAGTATTATCATTTTTAAAGATTATTATTATTAACAAAAGTATTTATATTAAAATTATCATTTTCATTATTATTATAAGTATTATTATCATTAAAACTATCATTATTATTATTATCAACATTACTACTAATATTATTATCAATATAAGTATTATTATTATTAGAATCATAATTATTATTATTATCATTATTAAGTATATTTACTAATATTATTATTATAAATAAAAATACAACTTTTTATTTATTATTACTAATATTATTTTATCAAATGATTTTTAGTTATACAACACTATAGTTAATACATATAACATATCTATATTAACGTTTTATAATAAATACTATTTATTTAGATAAAATACATAAAATAGAAATATTTAAATTACTGATTGATGAAACATATAATTTATTAAAATAACAAATATATCACTAATAATATGTAAATTTAGTTGTTCGATTACATGTATATGTGTTAATATATATATACTTGACATAGGTTCGTGAATCCGAGGTCAACCCTGCCTTGTTCATTTGTTCAATGCCGTCATATGTATTTTTACTACAAAATACACTATAGTGAGTTTCATTACTCCCTTTTTAAATGCTTTTGCAATATATATTTTTGGGACTGAGAATACATGCGCTTTTATAAATGTTTTACGAAATAGACACAAGTAATCAAAACTACATTATATGGTTGAATGATCGAAGCCGAATATGCCCCTTTTGCTTGGTAGCCTAAGAATTAGTAAACCGATCTACTAATTGACGCGAATCCTAAAGATAGATCTATTGGGCCTAACAAACCCCATCCAAAGTACCGGATGCTTTAGTACTTCGAATTCGTTTTTATCATGTCCGAAGGATTTCCCGGAATGATAGGGGATATTCTTATATGCATCTTGTTAATGTCGGTTACCAGGTGTTTAATCCATATGAATGATTATTTTTGTCTCTATGCATGGGATGTATATTTATGAGAAATGGAAATGAAAATCTTGTGGTCTATTAAAATGATGAAAATGATTGATTATGATAAACTAATGAACTCACCAACCTTTTGGTTGACACTTGAAAGCATGTTTATTCTCAGGTATGAAAGAAATCTTCCGCTGGCATTTGCTCATTTTAAGGATATCACTTGGAGTCATTCATGACTTATTTCAAAAGACGTTGCATTCGAGTCGTTGAGTTCATCAAGATTATTATTAAGTCAATTATAGTTGGATGTATTATGAAATAGTATGCATGCCGTTGACTTTCAATGTGAAGAAAGTTTGTCTTTTAAAAACGAATGCAATGTTTGTAAAATGTATCATATAGAGGTCAAGTACCTCGCGATGTAACCAAATGTAATGTATTCGTCCAGGTGGATTTGGACGGGTCACGACATGTGGTATCAGAGCGGTGGTCTTAGCGAACCAGGTATTTCATTAGTGTGTCTAACTAGTAGTTGTTAGGATGCATTAATGAGTCTAGACTTCGACCGTGTCTGCATGTCAAATGTTTTGCTTATCATTTCTAGTCGAAAATCATCTGCTTATCATCCTTAGAAAATTACCTACTTATCATTTTTAGTCTAGACATGTCTTACTGCAGTTAGTGCATCGATGGTGTATAGACAAAATTCATATCTTAGCGTATCTGTTACTATAGAATTTACCTAACAGCTTCCGTAGATTCATCCGTAACTTATGGGATTTTAGTATTATATATGCATATGTAAATTATGTATTGCAGGGTACAAATCTACATCCTATAATCTACTTCTTATCAAAAATCTTTCATCTGATCGTACGAGATGAATCCCTCAACCAGTTCGAATTCCTCAGATTCCGACAGCTATTCCAATATGGAGTTTCACCTAAGCTTCGAAAGCAGTGTCACCAGAATGAATCAACCAATCATCCATCCCCAATTCATTTGATGAGTTCGTAGTCGACTTAAACAATGGAGACGCGAAGAAGCGACCCTTTCCATCCATCACATTCCCCTCTTGACGAAGAACCTGAATCACTTTTCGGCGAACCTGTTCGTAACACCATTTTCACCCTCATTTCCCGAATATCTCGCCACGACTATATCATAACTCAGATTCTAAACCATATTCATTCGCCCATTCTTACCGACAATCATCCCGGAGTAATAAGTCAACGAACTACGCGCCCGAGTTGTAGCCTTGAAAAATATGGTGCAAAACGTACCAGCTTCAGCAACATCAATGGCACCAACAGTACCACCAACATCAATACCAGTACCACCAACAACCCAAGTTCAACATCACACACCTCAACATCTCATTATGTACCTCGAGCATAATCATCAATCTGCGAATCGTTCTACATTATTTATCTTCGTTCTTCCTGGCGATTATGTAATCTCTAATGTTTTAGAGATTATGTATTCTAGTTCTAACGGTAAATCAAATGAGTTTAATATCATATTAACTCATTAAATCCATGATTACATCTGAAGAAAATATATATGTATATATGTTTTCATAAAGATTGTAATTAAAAATTCTTTTATACAAACTGTTAATGGTGAAAATATTTTAACGGGTAGGTAATACCAGAGAAATATTTAGATTTCACATTAATAAGTTAAACTGTACATCCTTCGAATCTAATTCAACAGTCATTTACTATCCTATTTACAACCACTGATATACGTATCCGTTCACCGCAGAATAACCCTTTTCATTCAATTTCATATTTGGATTTTGATCTATCAGAATTCAACAAGTGGCATAATGAAGAAAATATTGGAAAAAATAAAATTTGTTAGAAACAAACAAATTAACTATAAGAAATTTTGTTAAGAATCCACGCTAACTGTTCCTAGCTAACTGATTACATTTTATTTATCGCAATTTAATTATCGCAATTTATATTCTCGCAATTTTATTTATTTTCATTTAATTTCTGTTATTAATTTTACGCACTTTAAATATCGGGACACGTATATAAGGTTTTGACATATCATATCGATGCATCTATATATATTATTTGGAATCACCATAGACACTCTATATGTAGTAATGCTTGAGTTAGCTATACAGGGTTGAGGTTGATTCTCAAATAATATATATACTTTGAGTTGTGATCGAGTCTGAGACATGTATATAACGGGTCACGACACGTATTAATTAATTAATATATTATATATTAAACTATATATGAATTATTGGACTGTTAACTGTGGACTATCGACTGTGGACTAATGACATTGGACAATTAAAATGAATTAAAATATTGATTATAACATATGAAACTAAACAATTCTTCAAGTTTGCCACTTGATTTTATCTTAAACCTCATTTGTATCTTGACGATTACAATCTGCGATTCAAACCTTTCATAATTCTTGAAAACACTTCAATCGATAGGATGAACCAACCGCACTTCATCTACGGAAGAAAAGATTGATGCATATAGTTATGCACCTGAAAACGCTCGGAACCTGTGTAAACGTTTAACACGTGCCTGTGCTAGCTCCTTTGGTATTGTTATTACCGAAAATAACATTGCAACTCTTTTTCAAATTAGCCAATTTTGTCACAGCTTCAGCAAATCAACTTCAACTTCCATTCGAATTAGCCTTATTATAACCTCGATATATAAGTTTTCCTGTCGTCATCGTTACCGGAGAACCGTTTATATTCTACCACATTATATGTAAACTTACCAGCAACTTCAATGAATTTGGACTTTTCGAAAAATCATTATATTCAATGAAACCCCATCGTGTATTCATCTATACCCTGTAACAATAATTGCCATACTAATTACCGAGAATCAGCAATCAGTATTTCGAATCTCGTGGAATTTCTACATCAATAGTTATATGTATACATATAACATTTATCTCTTAGAATTATGATCTTCCATTCTGAAATTCTGAAAAGCACCCAGTCTACGAACCAATACTCGGAATTTTGAAAATGCTGATGAAGCAGCAAAAACTGTAAACGACCTTAACCGTCAAAAGTTTGATGAGAAGCTCAAGAGATGAGAAAAGTTGGAACTGGAAAATGGATTGAGCAAACTATAAAGAAGGCTGTGGACAAATCACAAAGACTAAACCTGCCTTCACAGAATCCAAATGATTCAGTATCTGCTGAAGTCATTAACGAATACCTCGCTCCTGACTCTAAACCCTTACGGACATATCTTCTTCATCATCTTTTGATATTAGAAATTCTAAGATATCATCATATCTTTCATTATAAATATCCTCGATATTTCTGAAGATATTTTCATAACTATTCTTATCCGAAATTATTTATCTCTTCGTGCTATCTATATTACATCATAAAGGAAACTACTTTAGTTTCTAAATTTCTTTAAAATTCGAGTTTGAATTATGAATGATTTTGAAGTAGTGTTGGAAATTGATTTATGAGTTAGTATAATATAATGACACTTGATCAATGTGATTATATTACAGTAAGTCATGCTGAGGTTCTAATGGGACATGATGGTTCAAAGATCATAACGTTATCATGTGCCATGTTACATAGCTCTTTCATTTTGCTTAACTTCTGAACATATCAAGAAAGTATATTCTTGATAGTTCTATTCTCAGTGATTCTGGTAAATTGACAAATCAAATCGTGCTATTACGTTCTTTCTTGATTAGAACATTAAGTTCATTCGAAACTCCATACCTAAGAATTCTGAACCATTACTCACTTTACTAGAGATCGAGAAAAGAATAAAAAGGCAAAGAGCTCCAAAATGTAAGAGAAAATATAAAGCCCAATAACAACACGGAGGTTACAAACCGTGGGTATTAATACGAATAGCAATATAAAGACACGGTATAATTAAGAATAGTATCACCCAAGGTAATAGTAGAAGTAAACAGATTTTTCTGGTGGAAGATTGAAAAGAAGGATGACAGAAATGATAATTAGAAAAATATCAAGGATTAGAACCGAATTAAGCATTTTCACAATCTTTTGGATGTATGATCTAAGAAAGTATAGGAATGGTGAGAATAATAGAACGGAAGAGCTTAATTTATAATGGAAATATCAGACAGAGTAATCGAGGCAGATCACCGTATTTAATTATAGAGATCTTAATTTCTTTATTCGCCGATGAATCAAATCTTTTAGATTTCAAAGATTTTCGTTAAATCCCTTGAATTCCGGAATTCAACCAAGACAATGTAAAAAGTTAAGATGCACCTTATTTTCTAAAATCAACTGTGACTACGTCACCGATTAAAGCGAATTCCTATTCCTCATTTCACTCTGTTATAATAACTTTAACCACACGCTTCGAGTAAAAGAATTATTTTATCCATATTACTCACTGGTGATAAAACTCTATTTATCAACTCATATTCGTCATGAAAACATTTTTATTGTTAGCCATTACGATCACACTCAAATTTCGGGACGAAATTTCTTTAACGGGTAGGTACTGTGACGACCCGGGAAATTCCTACTAAATTTAAATTTGATCTTTATATGTTTCCGACATGATAAGCAAAGTCTGTAAAGATGAGTCTCAAAAATTTTTAACTGTATTCATCTTATCATCAACCTTTGACTATTTCCGACGATTCACGAACAATTGGGTGTAAATAAATATGTATACCTATATGTATATATCTATATATCTATATCTATATATATATATATATATATATATATATATATATATATATATATATATATATATATATATATATATATATATATATATATTAATATAAACAAAAGTATATATAATGATTTAAAATACAATAGATCAGTAAGACTAAGTATGTAAAATAATATACAAAATAATAAATTGGTTATTAAAATAAAGCTGCATATAAATGTGTACACATATAAATATAAAATATAAATATATGTATATATATATATATATAATAACTAAAAATAATAATATATGATTTAATCGTTAGAACTAAAAATATAAAATAATATACGATATAATTAAATTGTTATTAAAATAAATATATATATATATATATATATATATATATATATATATATATATATATAGTATATCAGATATAATTATTTAATGATTGTAATACTCGTTTGATGTTTCTATTAATATTAAGTAAGTTAAATTCAAACTTATGTAATCTTAAAATAAACGGTGATACGAAAATGAGTTATATAAGTTATAGGCTTATTAAAAGTATATTTGGGATCTAATTATTTAATTTTAACACTTTTTATATTTTACCCATAAATGAGAGGGACAGTTGATGTAATATTTATTTATTAAATTAATGACTGAATTTTATACTATAATGACCAAAATAAATAAATATAGTTAATTTAAAAATATGGAATTTTTCTGAACACTTTTATCCGCCACTGATTTCGTACGATACACAGTCCCTGAAAACTGTCGGTATAATCAAACAAATATTCGATGGCTTACTGTTGATTCTTGATTTCTGTTTCACACTTTCCACTGATTGAGGATTATAATTATAATATATATTATTATTATATTTATTATCTAATTATATGTCTATATCTAATATCTATGTATGTATACGATTAAATGCATCCCCTCATGTTCACTTTCTAGCTTTCACCAAACCCACCACTTGCATTTTTTTTTATTTCTTTCATTCTTGTATAATAGGCACAACAAATGAATCACTCTCATCTCTTCATTAAACCATGAGTATCATCTAAATCTTTAACCACCTTCGATTTCGTTCACTGGCTCGTTTGTTTCTATCACTATTTTTCAGTTCTATTACATCTTGCTATCTAATTACTATATCTATATACACACATGATAAATACATATATCCATAATAAAACACCACACCCACTTTGTCGATCACACTCTCTTTTCCTGTGTAGACCAACACTAAACCAACTCAACCACCATCTATCACCTCATCCATTGAATAATCTTGCTGCAATGTTACAACTATTCAGACTACTACAACTGTTATTGCTTTAATTCGATTTCTAGTTTAACCGGTCACTAACCCACACGACTCAAAGATGGCTACTGTTCTTGTTCAAACCAAACATCACTACCTTGAAACTAATCATCAACGGCCACCACCACCACCATTTATTCACCACCATCATTTAATTTACAACCACCACCACAGGCCGACTACTACGCTGTTAATTTTTCATGTTTCCCATCGAGAACACAATCACCTTCACCCATTTAACTTTTACTTATGCTTGTGTTCCGGTTTTGTAACCAATTCAAGAACCAAACCTGCAAATGCTCGACAAAACAGCAGCCCAATTCGAAGGTTTGCTAATATTATACTTATGTTCCTACTTCTATTCAAACAACCACCGGAGCACCATCTAGCAACCACCCTTACCACCTTTTACACCTTGCACCACCCATCAAACACCACCACTACAATCATCATCGTGATAAATTTTTCTTTTATGTCCGAAAGCATATCACGACCAATCAACACTCGAAACCACCAATATTGTCACCTATAAACTTCAAACTTCACCACCTTTGGGTTATTTAAAAATCGATCACCACCACTCATTCTAAACCTCTATTAGTCGAGTTATAACCTCCTAAAAAGATCCCAAACTGCTGCTATATCTTTTCTTTCTGTTTCAAACAAACTAAACCGACATCATGAAAACCCATTTAGATAAATTTTACTGCAATGATATATGTTTCTGTTTTAAGCTGTAAATAAACCAATCACCACCACCACCCAACACTCCTGATGTTATGACAGCCTCCATCCGCCACCATGTCCATTAACTATTAATTCTATTTTCATTATCTTCCCACAGCCACCACCAACTATTGTTTTTTTTTCGTTCCTGCTACTATCATTCTTCCCACTTCTTTTTCTGTTTTAAATGATGATAATGGGATGCACATCATGATAAAAAGTGGTGAATGTGACGATAAGAGATTACTCGATTTTTGCTATAGATTAATTGTTTCAGTCAGTTCTTATAAAAAGAAAAGGGGAATAATTGGTCGGCTGCTTTACAAATGGACCCTATTTCCTCCACTTGCAAGACTCTTTTCCTCTATTCCGTACCTAACTGAACCCTTTAATCTCTATTTGGGCCGAGAGCCAGATTTGGTTGGGCTATGTTTTCCTTTTCTCTATTGGGCTGAAAATGGGCCAGATTTATAGAGTGGTGTTGTGATGTGAACAAAGATATTGATATGATTGTGGTGATGTATGTATCATGGAATGATAATAATGATGATGTTCACGATGTTATGCGGTTATGATGCATGATGATAATGATGGTGATGATAAAACCGTATGATGATATGGTATAAATAATGATATAGATAATAAATTAGGTAATGATATTGATGATAATAAATTAGATGATAATTGAAATGTCCCGTTCTTATTGATTAAAAACGTTCCATATTAATTGATTTCGTTGCGAGGTTTTGACCTCTATATGAGATGTTTTTCAAAGACTGCATTCATTTTTAAAACAAACCATAACCTTTATTTCATAAATAAAGGTTTAAAAAGCTTTACGTAGATTATCAAATAATGATAATCTAAAATATCATGTTTACACACGACCATTACATAATGGTTTACAATACAAATATGTTACATCGAAATCAGTTTCTTGAATGCAGTTTTTACACAATATCATACAAATATGGACTCCAAATCTTGTCCTTAATTTTAGTATGCAACAGCGGAAGCTCTTAGTATTCACCTGAGAATAAACATGCTTTAAACGTCAACAAAAATGTTGGTGAGTTATAGGTTTAACCTATATATATCAAATCGTAACAATAGACCACAAGATTTCATATTTCAATACACATCCCATACATAGAGATAAAAATCATTCATATGGCGAACACCTGGTAACCGACATTAACAAGATGCATATATAAGAATATCCCCATCATTCCGGGACACCCTTCGGATATGATATAAATTTCGAAGTACTAAAGCATCCGGTACTTTGGATGGGGTTTGTTAGGCCCAATAGATCTATCTTTAGGATTCGCGTCAATTAGGGTGTATGTTCCCTAATTCTTAGATTACCAGACTTAATAAAAAGGGGCATATTCGATTTCGATAATTCAACCATAGAATGTAGTTTCACGTACTTGTGTCTATTTTGTAAATCATTTATAAAACCTACATGTATTCTCATCCCAAAAATATTAGATTTTAAAAGTGGGACTATAACTCACTTTCACAGATTTTTACTTCGTCGGGAAGTAAGACTTGGCCACTGGTTGATTCACGAACCTATAACAATATATACATATATATCAAAGTATGTTCAAAATATATTTACAACACTTTTAATATATTTTGATGTTTTAAGTTTATTAAGTCAGCTGTCCTCGTTAGTAACCTACAACTAGTTGTCCACAGTTAGATGTACAGAAATAAATCGATAAATATTATCTTGAATCAATCCACGACCCAGTGTATACGTATCTCAGTATTGATCACAACTCAAACTATATATATTTTGGAATCAACCTCAACCCTGTATAGCTAACTCCAACATTCACATATAGAGTGTATATGGTTGTTCCAAAATATATATAGATGTGTAGACATGATAGGTCGAAACATTGTATACGTGTCTATGGTATCTCAAGATTACATAATATACAATACAAGTTGATTAAGTTATGGTTGGAATAGATTTGTTACCAATTTTCACGTAGCTAAAATGAGAAAAATTATCCAATCTTGTTTTACCCATAACTTCTTCATTTTAAATCCGTTTTGAGTGAATCAAATTGCTATGGTTTCATATTGAACTATATTTTATGAATCTAAACATAAAAATATAGGTTTATTATCGGAAAAATAAGTTACAAGTCGTTTTTGTAAAGGTAGTCATTTCAGTCGAAAGAACGACGTCTAGAAGACCATTTTAGAAAATATACTTCCACTTTGAGTTTAACCATAATTTTTGGATATAGTTTCATGTACATAATAAAAATCATTTTCCCAGAATAACAACTTTTAAATCAAAGTTTATCATAGTTTTTAATTAACTAACCCAAAACAGCCCGCGGTGTTACTACGACGGCGTAAATCCGATTTTACGGTGTTTTTCGTGTTTCCAGATTTTAAATCATTAAGTTAGCATATCATATAGATATATAACATGTGTTTAGTTGATTTTAAAAGTCAAGTTAGAAGGATTAACTTTTATTTGCGAACAAGTTTAGAATTAACTAAACTATGTTCTAGTGATTACAAGTTTAAACCTTCGAATAAGATAGCTTTATATGTATGAATAGAATGATGTTATGAACATCATTACTACCTCAAGTTCCTTGGATAAACCTACTAGAAATGAGAAAAATAGATCTAGCTTTAAAGGATCCTTGGATGGCTTGAAAGTTCTTGAAGCAGAATCATGACACGAAAACAATTTCAAGTAAGATTTCCACTCGAAATAAGATAGTTATAGTTATAGAAATTGAATTAAAGTTTGAATATGATTATTACCTTGTATTAGAAAGATAACCTACTGTAAGTAACAAAGGTTTCTTGATCTTGGATGATTAATTGGAATGGATTTAGAAAACTTGGAAGTAAACTTGCAATCTTGAAAGTATTCTTGATTTTATGAAACTAGAACTTTTGGAATTTATGAAGAACACTTAGAACTTGAAGATAGAACTTGAGAGAGATCAATTAGATGAATAAAATTGAAGAATGAAAGTGTTTGTAGGTGTTTTTGGTCGTTGGTGTATGGATTAGATATAAAGGATATGTAATTTTGTTTTCATGTAAATAAGTCATGAATGATTACTCATATTTTTGTAATTTTATGAGATATTTCATGCTAGTTGCCAAATGATGGTTCCCACATGTGTTAGGTGACTCACATGGGCTTATAAGAGCTGATCATTGGAGTGTATATACCAATAGTACATACATCTAAAAGCTGTGTATTGTACGAGTACGAATACGGGTGCATACGAGTAGAATTGTTGATGAAACTGAACGAGGATGTAATTGTAAGCATTTTTGTTAAGTAGAAGTATTTTGATAAGTGTCTTGAAGTCTTTCAAAAGTGTATGAATACATATTAAAACACTACATGTATATACATTTTAACTGAGTCGTTAAGTCATCGTTAGTCGTTACATGTAAATGTTGTTTTGAAACCTTTAGGTTAACGATCTTGTTGAATGTTGTTAACCCATTGTTTATTATAACAAATGAGATGTTAAATTGTTATATTATTATGATATTATGATATATAATATATCTTAGTATGATATATATACAGTTAAATGTTGTTACAACGATAATCGTTACATATATGTCTCGTTTCGAAATCATTAAGCTAGTAGTCTTATTTTTACATATGTATTTCATTGTTAATACATTTAATAATATATTTACTTATCATTTAACATAATTAACCAAGTGTATCAATATCTTAATATGATTCATATGTACCTAGTAAGACGTTGTTATAACGATAATCGTTATATATATCGTTTTCGAGTTTCTTAAATTAATAGTCTCATTTTTATGTATATAACTCATTGTTAAAATACCTAATGAGATACACACTTATAATAAAATCATGTTAGCTATATATATAACCATATATATATCATCGTATAGTTTTTACAAGTTTTAACGTTCGTGAATCACCGGTCAACTTGGGTGGTCAATTGTCTATATGAAACCTATTTCAATTAATCAAGTCTTAACAAGTTTGATTGCTTAACATGTTGGAAACACTTAATCGTGTAAATAACAATTTCATTTAATATATATATATAAACATGGAAAAGTTCGAGTCACTACAGTACCTACCCGTTAAATAAATTTCGTCCTGAAATTTTAAGCAGTTGGAGGTGTTGACGTATCTTCTGGAAATAAATGCGGGTATTTCTTCTTCATCTGATCTTCACGCTCCCAGGTGAACTCGGGTCCTCTACGAGCATTCCATCGAACCTTAACAATCGGTATCTTGTTTTGTTTAAGTCTCTTAACCTCACGATCCATTATTTCGACGGGTTCTTCAATGAATTGAAGTTTTTCATTGATTTGGATTTCGTCCAACGGAATAGTGAGATCTTCTTTAGCAAAACATTTCTTCAAATTTGAGACGTGGAAAGTGTTATATACAGCCGCGAGTTGTTGAAGTAGCTCCAGTTGGTAAGCTACTGGTCCGACACGATCTATAATCTTGAATGGTCCAATGTACCTTAGATTTAGTTTCCCCCGTTTACCAAATCGAACAACGCCTTTCCAAGGTGAAACCTTAAGCATGACCATTTCTCCAATTTCAAACTCTATATCTTTTCTTTTACTGTCCGCGTAGCTCTTTTGTCGACTCTGGGCGGTTTTCAATCTTTGTTGAATTTGGATGATTTTCTCGGTAGTTTCTTGTATTATCTCCGGACCCGTAATCTGTCTATCCCCCACTTCACTCCAACAAATCAGAGACCTTCACTTTCTACCATAAAGTGCTTCAAACGGCGCCATCTCAATGCTTGAATGGTAGCTGTTGTTGTAGGAAAATTCTGCTAACGGTAGATGTCGATCCCAACTGTTTCCGAAATCAATAACACAAGCTCGTAGCATGTCTTCAAGCATTTGTATCGTCCTTTCGCTCTGCCCATCATTTTGTGGATGATAGGCAGTACTCATGTCTAGACGAGTTCCCAATGCTTGCTGTAATGTCTGCCAGAATCTTGAAATAAATTTGCCATCCCTATCAGAGATAATAGAGATTGGTATTCCATGTCTGGAGACGACTTCCTTCAAATACAGTCGTGCTAACTTCTTCATCTTGTCATCTTCTCTTATTGGCAGGAAGTGTGCTGACTTGGTGAGACGATCAACTATTACTCAAATAGTATCATAACCACTTGCAGTCCTTGGCAATTTAGTAATGAAATCCATGGTAATGTTTCCCATTTCCATTCCGGGATTTCAGGTTGTTGCAGTAGACCTGATGGTTTCTGATGTTCAGCTTTGACCTTAGAACACGTCAAACATTCTCCTACAAATTTAGCAATATCGGCTTTCATACCTGGCCACCAAAAATGTTTCTTAAGATCCTTGTACATCTTCCCCGTTCCAGGATGTATTGAGTATCTGGTTTTATGAGCTTCTCTAAGTACCATTTCTCTCATATCTCCAAATTTTGGTACCCAAATTCTTTCAGCCCTATACCGGGTTCCATCTTCCCGAATATTAAGATGCTTCTCCGATCCTTTGGGTATTTCATCCTTTAAATTTCCCTCTTTTAAAACTCCTTGTTGCGCCTCCTTTATTTGAGTAGTAAGGTTAGTGTGAATCATTATATTCATAGATTTTACTCGAATGGGTTCTCTGTCCTTTCTGCTCAAGGCGTCGGCTACCACATTTGCCTTCCCCGGGTGGTAACGAATCTCAAAGTCGTAATCATTCAAAAATTCAATCCACCTACGCTGCCTCATATTCAGTTGTTTCAGATTAAATATGTGTTGAAGACTTTTGTGGTCGGTATATATAATACTTTTGACCCCATATAAGTAGTGCCTCCAAGTCTTTAATGCAAAAACAACCGCGCCTAATTCCAAATCATGCGTCGTATAATTTTGCTCGTGAATCTTCAATTGTCTAGACGCATAAGCAATCACCTTCGTTCGTTGCATTAATACACAACCGAGACCTTGCTTTAGTGCATCACAATAAATCACAAAATCATCATTCCCTTCAGGCAATGACAATATAGGTGCCGTAGTTAGCTTTTTCTTCAATAATTGAAACACCTCCTCTTGTTCATCCTTCCATTCAAATTTCTTCCCTTTATGCGTTAATGCAGTCAAGGGTTTTGCTATTTTGGAGAAATCTTGGATGAATCTTCTATAGTAACCAGTCAATCCTAAAAATTGACGTATAGGCTTCGGAGTTTTTGGGGTTTCCCACTTTTCAACGGTTTCGATCTTTGTCGGGTCCACCTGGATACCTTCTTTGTTCACTATGTGACCGAGGAATTGAACTTCTTCCAACCAAAATGCACACTTTGAAAACTTAGCGTACAGTTTTTCTTTCCTCAATACTTCTAGCACTTTTCTCAAATGTTCTTCATGCTCTTGATCATTCTTTGAGTAAATAAGTATGTCATCGATGAAAACAATGACAAACTTGTCAAGATATGGCCCACACACTCGGTTCATAAGGTCCATGAACACATTTGGTGCGTTAGTCCATCCAAACGGCATAACCATAAACTCGTAATGACCATAACGCGTCCTAAAAGAAGTTTTTGGAATATCATCCTCCTTTACTCGCATTTGATGATATCCAGAACATAAATCGATCTTCGAATAAACCGACGAGCCTTGTAGTTGATCAAATAAGTCGTCAATTCTCGGCAATGGATAACGGTTTTTGATGGTAAGTTTGTTCAACTCTCTGTAGTCAATACACAACCTAACTGTACCATCCTTCTTCTTGACAAACAAAACAGGAGCTCCCCATGGTGATGTGCTTGGTCGAATGAAACCACGTTCTAATAGTTCTTGTAGTTGGCTTTGCAGTTCTTTCATCTCGCTGGGTGCGAGTCTATAAGGAGCACGAGCTATTGGTGCAGCTCCTGGTACAAGATCTATTTGAAATTCAACAGATCGATGTGGAGGTAGTCCCGGTAATTCTTTCAGAAATACATCGGGAAATTCTTTTGCGACGAGAACATCATTGATGCTCTTTTCTTCAGTTTGTACTTTCTCGACGTGTGCTAAAACAGCATAGCAACCTTTTCTTATTAGCTTTTGTGCCTTCAAATTACTAATAAGATGTAGCTTCATGTTGCCCTTTTCTCCGTACACCATTAAGGGTTCTCCTTCTTCTCGTACAATGCGAATTGCATTTTTATAACATACGATCTCTGCTTTCACCTTCTTCAGCTAGTCCATGCCAACTATTACATCAAAACTCCCTAACTCTACTGGTATCAAATCAATCTTAAATATTTCGCTACCCAGTTTAATTTCTCGATTCCGGCATATATTATCTGCTGAAATTAATTTACCGTTTGCTAATTCGAGTAAAAATTTACTATCCAACGGTGTCAATGGACAACTTAATTTAGCACAAAAATCTCTACTCATATAGCTTCTATCCGCACCCGAATCAAATAAAACGTTAGCAGATTTATTGTCAATAAGAAAGGTACCCGTAACAAGCTCCGGGTCTTCCTGTGCCTCTGCCACATTAATATTGAAAACTCTTCCGAGGCCTTGTCCATTCGTGTTCTCCTGGTTCGGGCAATTTCTCATAATGTGGCCCAGTTTTCCACATTTATAACAAACTACATTGGCATAACTTGCTCCGACACTACTTGCTCCGCCATTACTCGTTCCGACACCATTTGTTCCTTTCGTTCTATTAACCCCTGGTCCGTAGACCTCACACTTCGCCGCGCTATGACCATTTCTTTTACACTTGTTGCAAAATTTGGTGCAGAACCCCGAGTGATACTTTTCACACCTTTGGCATAGTTGCTTCTGATTGTTGTTGTTGTTGCGGTTGTTATTGTTGTTGGGATGATTGTTGTAGTTGCTGTTGTTGTTGTTGTTATTGTTATTGTTGTTGTTGTTGGGCCGTTTGTTGTAGTTGCGATTGATGTTGCGATTGTTGGGATAATTGTTGCGATTATTATTGTAATTGCTGTTGTTGTTGTATTGGTGATTCTTATTACCGTTTTCCTCCCACTTTCTTTTGACTTGCTTCACATTGGCCTCTTCAGCCGTCTGTTCTTTAATTCTTTCCTCAATCTGGTTCACTAGTTTGTGAGCCATTCTACATGCCTGTTGTATGGAGGCGGGCTAGTTTCTTCTTCTTCGGTTTTGGGTCGTTTTGCCAAGTTTCTAGGGATATATGATGTTCCCCTAATACGAGCCGTCGTTTTCCACATTGGTTTAGAAAAACCTGGTGGTTTAGAGGTTCCCGGGTCATTGTTACAACTTAAGGGCTTCGGGGGTTGACGATACATATAAAGTTCATCGGGGTTGGAATTAGATTTCTCTATTTTTATGCCCTTTCCCTTATTATTTTCTTTTGCCTTTTTAAATTCAGTTGGGGTAATTTCTATAACATCATCGGAATTCTCGTCGGAATCCGATTCATCGGAGAATTGGTAATCCTCCCAATATTTTGCTTCCTTGGCGGAAACACCATTGACCATAATTAACCGTGGTCGGTTGGTTGAGGATTTTCTTTTACTTAACCGATTTATTATTTCCCCCACCGGTTCTATTTCCTCCTCCGGTTCCTCCTCTTCCGGTTCTGATTCTTCTTCCGGTTCTGATTCTTCTTCCGGTTCTTCTTCGGGAACTTGTGAATCAGTCCAATATATATTCGACTCTTCGTTATTATTAGGTGAGTCAATGGGATTTGTGCTAGAGGTAGACATCTATCACACAATATCAAACATGTTAAGAGATTAATATATCACATAATATATACATGTTAATAATATATAGTTTCCAACAAAAATGTTAAGCAATCATTTTTAAAGAAAACACGGTCGAAGTCCAGACTCACTAATGCATCCTAACAAACTCAATAAGACACACTAATACAAATTTTCTGGTTCTCTAAGACCAACGCTCGGATACCAACTGAAATGTCCCGTTCTTATTGATTAAAAAAGTTCCATATTAATTGATTTTGTTGCGAGGTTTTGACCTCTATATGAGACGTTTTTCAAAGACTGCATTCATTTTTAAAACAAACCATAACCTTTATTTCATAAATAAAGGTTTAAAAAGCTTTACGTAGATTATCAAATAATGATAATCTAAAATATCCTGTTTACACACGACCATTACATAATGGTTTACAATACAAATATGTTACATCGAAATCAGTTTCTTGAATGCAGTTTTTACACAATATCATACAAACATGGACTCCAAATCTTGTCCTTAATTTTAGTATGCAACAGCGGAAGCTCTTAGTATTCACCTGAGAATAAACATGCTTTAAACGTCAACAAAAATGTTGGTGAGTTATAGGTTTAACCTATATATATCAAATCGTAACAATAGACCACAAGATTTCATATTTCAATACACATCCCATACATAGAGATATAAATCATTCATATGGCGAACACCTGGTAACCGATATTAACAAGATGCATATATAAGAATATCCCCATCATTCCGGGACACCCTTGGATATGATATAAATTTCGAAGTACTAAAGCATCCGGTACTTTGGATGGGGTTTGTTAGGCCCAATAGATCTATCTTTAGGATTCGCGTCAATTAGGGTGTCTGTTCCCTAATTCTTAGATTACCAGACTTAATAAAAAGGGGCATATTCGATTTCGATAATTCAACCATAGAATGTAGTTTCACGTACTTGTGTCTATTTTGTAAATCATTTATAAAACCTGCATGTATTCTCATCCCAAAAATATTAGATTTTAAAAGTGGGACTATAACTCACTTTCACAGATTTTTACTTCGTCGAGAAGTAAGACTTGGCCATTGGTTGATTCACGAATCTATAACAATATATACATATATATCAAAGTATGTTCAAAATATATTTACAACACTTTTAATATATTTTGATGTTTTAAGTTTATTAAGTCAGCTGTCCTCGTTAGTAACCTACAACTACTTGTCCATAGTTAGAAGTACAGAAATAAATCGATAAATATTATCTTGAATCAATCCACGACCCAGTGTATACGTATCTCAGTATTGATCACAACTCAAACTATATATATTTTGGAATCAACCTCAACCCTGTATAGCTAACTCCAACATTCACATATAGAGTGTCTATGGTTGTTCCGAAATATATATAGATGTGTCGACATGATAGGTCGAAACATTGTATACGTGTCTATGGTATCTCAAGATTACATAATATACAATACAAGTTGATTAAGTTATGGTTGGAATAGATTTGTTACCAATTTTCATGTAGCTAAAATGAGAAAAATTTTCCAATCTTGTTTTACCCATAACTTCTTCATTTTAAATCCGTTTTGAGTGAATCAAATTGCTATGGTTTCATATTGAACTCTATTTTATGAATCTAAACATAAAAAGTATAGGTTTATAGACGGAAAAATAAGTTACAAGTCGTTTTTGTAAAGGTAGTCATTTCAGTCGAAAGAACGACGTCTAGATGATCATTTTAGAAAACATACTTCCACTTTGAGTTTAACCATAATTTTTGGATATAGTTTCATGTTCTTAATAAAAATCATTTTCCCAGAATAACAACTTTTAAATCAAAGTTTATCATAGCTTTTAATCAACTAACCCAAAACAGCCCGCGGTGTTACTACGACGGCGTAAATCCGATTTTACGGTGTTTTTCGTGTTTCCAGGTTTTAAATCATTAAGTTAGCATATCATATAGATATAGAACATGTGTTTAGTTTATTTTAAAAGTCAAGTCAGAAGGATTAACTTTTATTTGCGAACAAGTTTAGAATTAACTAAACTATGTTCTAGTGATTACATGTTTAAACCTTCGAATAAGATAGCTGTATATGTATGAATCGAATGATGTTATGAACATCATTACTACCTCAAGTTCCTTGGATAAACCTACTGGAAATGAGAAAAATAGATCTAGCTTCAAAGGATCCTTGGATGGCTTGAAAGTTCTTGAAGCAGAATCATGACACGAAAACAATTTCAAGTAAGATTTCCACTCAAAATAAGATTGTTATAGTTATAGAAATTGAATTAAAGTTTGAATATGATTATTACCTTGTATTAGAAAGATAACCTACTGTAAGTAACAAAGGTTTCTTGATCTTGGATGATTACTTGGAATGGATTTAGAAAGCTTGGAAGTAAACTTGCAATCTTGAAAGTATTCTTGATTTTATGAAACTAGAACTTTTGGAATTTATGAAGAACACTTAGAACTTGAAGATAGAACTTGAGAGAGATCAATTAGATGAAGAAAATTGAAGAATGAAAGTGTTTGTAGGTGTTTTTGGTCGTTGGTGTATGGATTAGATATAAAGGATATGTAATTTTGTTTTCATGTAAATAAGTCATGAATGATTACTCATATTTTTGTAATTTTATGAGATATTTCATGCTAGTTGCCAAATGATGGTTCCCACATGTGTTAGGTGACTCACATGGGCTGCTAAGAGCTGATCATTGGAGTGTATATACCAATAGTACATACATCTAAAAGCTGTGTATTGTACGAGTACGAATACGGGTGCATACGAGTAGAATTGTTGATGAAACTGAACGAGGATGTAATTGTAAGCATTTTTGTTAAGTAGAAGTATTTTGATAATTGTCTTGAAGTCTTTCAAAATTGTATGAATACATATTAAAACACTACCTGTATATACATTTTAACTGAGTCGTTAAGTCATCGTTAGTCGTTACATGTAAATGTTGTTTTGAAACCTTTAGGTTAACGATCTTGTTGAATGTTGTTAACCCATTGTTTATTATAACAAATGAGATGTTAAATTGTTATATTATCATGATATTATGATATATAATATATCTTAGTATGATATATATATAGTTAAATGTCGTTACAACGATAATCGTTACATATATGTCTCGTTTCGAAATCATTAAGTTAGTAGTCTTATTTTTACATATGTATTTCATTGTTAATACACTTAATAATATATTTACTTATCATTTAACATAATTAACCAAGTGTATCAATATCTTAATATGATTCATATGTACCTAGTAAGACGTTGTTATAACGATAATCGTTATATATATCGTTTTCGAGTTTCTTAAATTAATAGTCTCATTTTTATGTATATAACTCATTGTTAAAATACCTAATGAGATACACACTTATAATAAAATCATGTTAACTATATATATAACCATATACATGTCATCGTATAGTTTTTACAAGTTTTAACGTTCGTGAATCACCGGTCAACTTGGGTGGTCAATTGTCTATATGAAACCTATTTCAATTAATCAAGTCTTAACAAGTTTGATTGCTTAACATGTTGGAAACACTTAATCATGTAAATAACAATTTCATTTAATATATATATATAAACATGGAAAAGTTCGGGTCACTACAATAATGATGAAGTAAAATAATATAAATGGCGTTAACAATGGTGATGGAGATGTTAAATGGATTTTTGTTTTTAGAAGAAGATGAAGAAAACATAAAAATTTCGAGTTAAATCAATTAAGTCTGGGATATAAGTCAGAAAGTTAGCAGACAGTTGAATGGTTTGATGTGGTATTGGTTAAGCGAGAGGTCTTGGGATCAATCCCGGGCTATGGTATTTATTTCCTTTTAAGCTTGCTTTAAAGGTAGATTTCTTTTTATCATTATTATTATTAGTGTTATCATTATTATTAATTTTATCATTTACATGAATCTAATTATTATTATTATTATTATTATTATTATTATTATTATTATTATTATTATTATTATTATTATTATTATTATTATTATTATTATTCATTTTATTATTATTATTATTATTATTATTATTATTATTATTATTATTATTATTATTATTATTATTATTATTGATACCGTTATTAGTATTATCATTTTTAAAAATTATTATTAACAAAAGTATTTATATTAAAATTACCATTTTCATTATTATTATAAGTATTATTATCATTAAAACTATCATTATTATTATTATCAACATTACTACTAATATTATTATCAATATAAGTATTATTATTATTAGAATCATAATTATTATTATTATCATTATTAAGTATATTTACTAATATTATTATTATAAAGAAAAATACAACTTTTTATTTATTATTACTAATATTATTTTATCAAATGATTTTTAGTTATACAACATTATAGTTAATACATATAACATATCTATATTAACGTTTTATAATAAATACTAATTATTTAGATAAAATACATAAAATAGAAATATTTAAATTACTGATTGATGAAACATATAATTTATTAAAATAACAAATATATCACCAATAATATGTAAATTTAGTTGTTCGATTACATGTATATGTGTTAATATATATATACTTGACATAGGTTCGTGAATCCGAGGTCAACCCTGCCTTGTTCATTTGTTCAATGCCGTCATATATATTTTTACTACAAAATACAATACAGTATAGGGTAAAAAAGCAAATGAAACTCACAGTACTGTATTTTGTAGTAAAAATACATATGACGACACTGAACAATGCAGGGTTGGCCTCGGATTCACGAACCTATATCATTTGTATATTTATTAATACACATAATCGTAATAGAACATATATATATATATATATATATATATATATATATATATATATATATATATATATATATATATATATATATATATATATATGTATATATATTATTAGTAATAAAATCTTTGTATTAATAATTTATATATATTTTATTATTTAATTAAATGTATTCATTTTAAATGAAAATATTAATATAGTTAAGTTAAATATATTTTTATATGATTATCATTTGTTTGTTGAAATTAGTAATTATAATTATACTAAGATAATATTTGTAACGATAAAAATAATAATAATGATAATATTCATGTTAATACTAAGGAGAAATAATATTTAATAATTCTATTAATCTTAATACTAATGATAGTTTTATTATTAAGTCTTATAATACTGATAGTAGTTCCAAATGAAAAATTTAATAGTAATGATAATACATATAATAATGATAGTATACATTATTAATCTGGTAATAATAATAATTTTGATAATGATACTAATACTAATCTAAATGATAATTCTAATAATAATACGTATCATAATATTAGTAGTAAAAATAATAATAATAATAATAATAATCATAATATGAATACTAATAATGATAATAATTATAGTTATGATAATAATAATATTCATTTTAATGATAATAATATGTAATTACATTATTATCGTAATGCTAATATTTAACTTAACCATAATAACAATAATAATTATAATTGTAACTATAGTTATAATAATAATAATATTTGATAGTTAATGCTTTTATTAGTAATAATAATAATACTAATAGTTATAGTACTTATACTTATTTTGGCGATAATGATAATACTCTAAAGGTGATCAATGATAATAATACTTCTAATATATTAGGGGTAATAACAATTATCATAATAATAATAATAACGATAACTAATAATAATAATTCTAATCATAATAATACTTAGATCAATACTAATAATAACATTAAAAATACCTACTAATGTTACATATTTAACAAAAATGATAATAATATAAATCATAGCATTTATGTTACTATAATAATAACAATAATAATAATATTAATAATAATAATAATAATAATAATAATAATAATAATAATAATAATAATAATAATAATAATAATAATAATAATAATAATAATAATAATAATAATAATAATAATAATAATAATAATAATAAACATAAGAGTTATGGTGTATACCCTTATAGCCTTGTCTAAAAAGATTTGCCCACTACGAGACTCGAACCCATGACCTCTCGAAAACCCGAAACATACACAAACCATCCAGCCGATCTTATTTTTCTGTTTTAATATCCAATTTAATTACATTTAATATGTTTTTTTTCTGTTTCTTCCATCGTCTTCATCAATTCAAATTGAGCAGGGATCAAACCAAGCCATCAACGAATCACTTAATTAGATTTAGGATTAACAAACGACACATAACATCTGGAAATCAATTATTTAAATTAACAGATACCAGATGAATCAAAAAAAAAAATTAAATCAATGAAAATAACTCGATAATAAACTCAATCATCAAACTCAAATTTTAGAACATTTTAGCTCACGATTTCTAAATAAAATAGGTTGGAAATCTCTTCTGGAAACTGTTTGAATAATCAATTTAACTTGAATCATTAAAACGAGTTTTAATTTCCTCATGAACGATTCGTTTGACTTTTGAAATTTAAGTTTGACTTTCAAAATTAAGATTCAGTAAGAGAATTTAGTTCGTGAAACTTTGCAGATAACTTGTTTAAAAGATTTAAAACTTGACTGAATTTACAGTTTTTGAAATTTAATTCGAAAAGGTAGTTTTTGAATTTAAAGTTCACATACAGAGTACCTGATGTGTTCTTCGACATTTTCTGTCAAAATTCAATTAAATAGGAAGCTATAAAGAGTTTATGAAATTGATAAATGATAATGTGAGGTTGGATAATATCAATTACAACTGGAAGCGTTCGTTTTATCCCTCAATTTGGTCGACAGATTTTTCTTGCCCAGTACAGAAATAAAATAAAAAAAAAAAACTAAAAAGCAGATTCCTCTCTAACAGAATTTGGACTTGTTCTCTGGATTGAGCAGTGTTTTGTACTAATTTAACAATTATCAAAAGATGGAGAACGACAGGAAACAACCCTGATTCACCAAATCAATATATATACGGTTTTATTTAATTAATATTAATAAATAATAAATTATTATTTACTAATTATAATTATATTAATTATAATAAAAAAATACTAATAATAATAATAAAACTAATATTATTAATGATAAAAAAATAGTTTGTGTTATTTTCTAATAATAATAATAATAATAGTATTAATAATATTACTTGTAATAATATTTATAAAGATAATCATAAAAAATTATAATATTATTAATGGTACTTAAAATAATATTAGTTATAAGGATATTAATGATGTTTATGATAATAATAACATAATAACTTATACTTATCAAAATAATACTAAAAGTAATAAAATTAATGAAAATAATAATTTTTAATTACAAATGATAATTTTTTTTAGTAATGATAGTAATATTATTAGTAATAATACTATAATCATTTATATATATCAAGTTTCAAAGTTGTATGTTATATTGATAATACAAACTTTGATACTAATATTGAAAGTAATAATATTGCTATGTCATTTGTTTCTACTTGTATTTACATTTAATATATTATTATTACAATTTATTAATTATATCATATTTACCAATTATATCACATATTGAATCTTTAATATTTAGCAATTATATATGTCTATACATCTATTACAATATTAATATTATTTATGTATAGAATTCATATATATATATATATATATATATATATATATATATATATATATATATATATATATATATATATATATATATATATATATATATATATATATATATATATATATATATATATATATATATATATATATAAATATATGAAGATTTATTTTAATTACTTTGTATCTTATTTTACATATCTAACTTTAATGTTTAAATTATATTTTATAATTTCAAGTTAATATACCTATATTTAGATTTACATATACATACTTATTTACAAATAATTGTTCGTGAATCGTCGGGAATGGTCGAAGGTCAATTTAATATATGAAACAGTTCAAACTTTTTGAGACTTAACCTTACAGACTTTGATTATCATATCAAAATTAAATAAGATTCAGGTTTAAATTTGGTCGGAAATTCCCGGGTCATCACAGTTGCCATCAGACCTTTGTCTGGATTCACTATTAGGCCCTGAGTTGGATATAGGGCAACCATTTGAGTATTTGCCGAGACTAGAGGATGATGATGATGATGATCCCTTCGGACTTCATGGATACTTCACAGACACGACTCAGCACATTGACCAGGATAGTATTTCATAGACTACTTTACTTTATTTACTTTTAGTTTTATCTTTTTGAAGTATTGTACTAAAAAAGTTATATATAGTGGAAATGCTATCTTTCTCTTTTTGTTCTTCATGCAGAAATTTTATCAAAAGAGACTGGTCATTTCCAGCAATTAGGAGACCGACCGTAGGAAGGCCCAACACTAGGAAAGTAACATGACCATAGGGAAGTAATCCTTCCTCAAACCTATTTCAATTATTATGCACTAAAATCTCTAAGTGTAGGGTCACCCCCGCAACCAACTTAGAAATTTTAGAAGACAATGTCCTTAATTTATTTTAATTACTTTGTATCTTATTTTACATATCTAACTTTAATGTTTAAATTATATTTTATAATTTCAAGTTAATATACATATATTTACATTTACATATACATACTTATTTACAAATAATTGTTCGTGAATCGTCGGGAATGGTCGAAGGTCAATTTAATATATGAAACAGTTCAAACTTTTTGAGACTTAACCTTACAGATTTTGCTTATCATATCGAAATTAAATAAGATTCAGGTTTAAATTTGGTCGGAAATTCCCGGGTCATCACAGTACCTAAAGAAATTTCGTCCCGAAATTTGAGTGAGGTCGCCATGGCTAACAATAAATATGTTTTTCCTGACGAATATGAGCTGATAAATAGAGTTTTATCATTATTGAATTATACAGATAAAATAATTCGATTATTCGAAGAGCGCGAATGAATTTATCACAAAAGAGTGAAATGAATGAATGAAGTTTCGTTTTAACTTTTGACGTTGTCTTGGTTGAATTCCGGAATTCAAGGGATTTAAAGAAAATCTTCCTCGAGTAAGATTTGATTCTTCGTCGAGTAAGAAAATTAAGATCTCTATAATTAAATACAGTGATCTGCCTCGATTACTCTGTCTGATATTTCTATTACAAATTAAGCTCTTCCGTTCCATTATTCTCACCATTCCTATACTTTCTTTCTTAGTTCATACATCCAAAAGATTTTGAAAATGCTTAATCCAGTTCTAATCCTTGATATTTTTCTAATTATCATTTCGGTCATCCTTCTTTTCAATCTTCCATCAGAAGAATTAGTTTACTCCTACTATTACCTTGGGGTGATACTATTCTTAATTATACCGTGTCTTTATATTGCTATCCGTATTAATATCCACGGTTTGTAATCTCCGTGTTGTTATTGAGCTTTATATTTTCTCTTATATTTTGGAGCTCCTTGTCTTTTTATTATCTTCTCGACCTCTAGTAAAGCGGGTAACGGTCCAGAATTTGTAAATATGGAGTTTTGAATGAACTTAATGTTCTAAACAAGAAAGAACGTATTAGCACGATTTGATTTGTCAAATTTCCAGAATCACTGAGAATAGAACTATCAAGAATATATTTTCTTGATATGTTCGGAAGTTAAGTAGAATGAAAGAGTTTTGTAACATGGCACGTGATGACGTTAGGATCTGTGAATCATCACGTCCCATTAGAAACTCAGCATGACTTACTGTAATATAATCACGTTGATCAAGTGTCATTATAATATACTAACTCATGCATCAGTTCCTAACATTACTTCAATAACATTATTATTTTAATCTCAAAAGTTTACAGAATATAGAAACTAACAGTTTCTATATGATGTAACACTGATAGCACGAAGAGATTAATAATTTCAGATAAGAATAATTATAAAAATATCTTCAGAAATATGGAGGATATTTATAATGATAGATACGATGATATATTGGAATTTCTAATATCGAAGGATGATAGAAACTATTGTCCGCAAGAGTTTAGAGTAAAGAGCAAGATATTCGCTAAAGACTTTAGCAGGCATTGAATCATTTAGATTCTTTGAAGTCAAACTTATTCTTTGTGATTTTTCCACGGCTTCCTTCATAGTTTCGCATAATCCGCTTTTCGGTACTAAATTTTCTATTGAATGTTTCCAATATTCCATTCTTTATCATCAAACTTTCGACGGTTAAGGTCGTGTACAGTTTTTGCCGCTGTATTCAGCTTTTTTAGAATTTCAGAATGGAAGGTCATAATTCTAAGAGATAAATGTTATATGTTTACATATAACTGTTTATGTAGACATGCTGCGAGATTTCAAAATATTGATTGTTGATTCTCGGTGTTTGGTACGGCAATTCTCGTTATCAGATGCAGATGAGTAGATGATAGGATTTCAATGAATATAATAACTTTTCATAAAGTCAAAGATCAATGATGTTGCTGGTAAGTTTACAGCTAATGTAGTGAGATATAAACGGTTTTCCGGTATCGATGACGAAAGACAACTTATATATCAGGGTTATAATAAGCTAATCCGAGTGAAAAGTCGAAGTTGACTTGTTGGAGCTGTGACAAAATTGGCTAATTTGGAAAGGGATTGCAAAGTTATGTTGGGTAATAATAATAACACTAAAGAGATTAACACAGCTATGTGTTAAATGTTTACTCAGTTTCTGAGAGTTTTTCAGGTATATAGTTATATGCATAAATCTTTCTTTCCGTAGATGAAATGCGGTTGGTTCATCCTCTCGATTTAGGTGTTCCGAAGATTCGTGAAAGGTTTGAACGCATATTGTAATTATCAAGATACAAATGAGGTTAAGATGAAATCAAGTGGCAAACTTGAAGAATTGTTTAGTTTCATATGTTATAATCAATATTTTAATTCATTTTAATTGTCCAATGTTATTAGTCCACAGTCGATAGTCTACAGTTGACAGTTCAATAATATATATATAGTTTAATATATAATATTCGAATTAATTAATACGTATCGTGACCCGTGTACATGTCTCAGACTCGATCACAACTCAAAGTATATATATTATTTAAGAATCAACCTCAACCCTATATAGAGAACTCGATCATTACTGCATATAGAGTGTCTATGGTTATTCCAAATAATATATATATATATATATATATATATATATATATATATATATATATATATATATATATATACATATATGCGTCGATATGATATGTCAAAACCTTGTATACGTGTCCCGATATTTAAAGTGCGTAAAATAAATACAGAAATTAAATGACGATAAATAAAATTGCGAGAATTAAAATTGCGATAATTAAATTGCGATAAATAAAATGTAATCAGTTAGCTAGGAACAATTAGCTAGGAACAGTTAGCGTGGATGCTTAACAAAATTTCTCATAGTTAATTTGTTTGTTTCTAATAAATTTTATTTTGTCCAATGTTCTCTTCATTATACCGCTTGTTGGATTCTGATAGGTCAAAATCCAAATATGAAATTTGAATGATAATGGTTATTCTGTGGTGAACAGATTCGTATATCTGTGGATGTAAGTAGGATAGTAAATGACTGTTGAATCAGCTTCGAAGAATGTACATTGTAACTTATTAATGTGAAATCTGAATATTCCTCGGGTATTACCTACCCGTTAAAATATTTTCAGACGTAATCATGGATTTTATGAGTCAATGTGATATTAAACTCATCAGATTTGCGGCTAGAACTAGAGTACATAATCCCTAAAACATTAGAGATTACATAATCGCCATGAAGGACGAAGATAGTTTATGTAGAACGATTCGTAGAACGATGATTATGCTTGAGGTATAGATTGCGAGGTTGAGACGTGTGATGATGTTGTTGTTGTTGGTACTGGTTATGCTGCTGGTGCTGCTGATGGTGGTACTGTTGATGTCGGTGCTACAAGTGTTGTTGGTGCTGAGGTTGATGATGATGTTGGTGTGGTAAGTATAGCTTGTAATTCACGCACCATTCTTGTCAGGGTTTCTATCATACCCTCTATCATTTCTATCCATCCACTCATCTGATTCGATAGATCTTGATTATCAATTCGAAGTTCCCTAACTTCTTATAATATTCCCCTTCGATTGGTATTCGGAAGTAGAGGTTGAATATTTTCTGAGATTGTAGTAACGCCACCTTCGAGGTGGAAAACTTTAGCAAGAAGGGTAAATACAGTGTTGCGCATAGGTTCACTGGTGAGTACATTGTTTTCTCCGATGTTAGGAGGTAAGTTTGGTTCACGGTAGGGCTCGCCTTCTTCATTTCTCCATCGAGTGAGTAAGTCTCGGACCCACCCCCATCTCCTCCAGAAAGAAAAATAACTAAATGGTTGAGGCACTTCTGGTTCATTGACTTCGGAGTCTGCTTCAATATACATCTCGAAATCGCTTCCGGAACTAATGGAATCCAAGCTAGGTGTAGGATCCATCTCTCACGATCAGTTAAAGGGTTTTGATATGAAATGATTTTTTTTTCGAATATCGAATGATATTCTAATTATATATAGAATATCTATACATACTTCCAAAGATCCCTTGAATTACGGAGAAAATTAAGGAAACGTGTCAGATAAAGTCTACAGTAATAGATACGCTAAGATATGAATTTTTGTCTATACACTATTCATGCAATCATTGCAGTAAGATGTGTCTAGACTAAGAATAATGAGCAGGTAATTTCCTAAGGATGATAAGCAGATGATTTCTGACAAAAATGATAAGCAAAACTTTTTGACATGCAGACACGGTCGAAGTCCAAACTCACTAATGCATCCTAACGACTATCAGTTAGACACACTAATGCAAGACCCGGTTCGCTAAGACCACCGCTCTGATACCAACTGTAGTGACCCGTCCTAATCCATCCGGACGAAGTCCATCTCAATTATAAACGATTCACAATAGTTAGTTACATCGCGAGGTACTTGACCTCTATATTTTTGAACTGTTTATATGGATTTAGTTAATCCTTGACTATGCCCGACGATTCACGAATAATTGTGTGTAAATAAATATGTAAATATATATATAAATATATCACAATAAATAAAAGGATATATATATATATATATATATATATATATATATATATATATATATATATATATATATATATATATATATATATATATATATATATATATATAATATTTTGAGATAATAAAATACGCTTTAATTAATTGGAATTAAAAATGTAAAATGATAAATAAAATAATTAAGTTACTATTAAAATGAATACATATGAATATATATATGACTTATATTATTATATTGAAATATATATATATATATATATATATATATATATATATATATATATATATATATATATATATATGTAAATGTTAAAATTTCAAATATGTTACTTTATAGAATAAGTATTACATAAGTAATGAAATGTAAAGTTAATATATTATTTGAAATTACAAGTTAGAATATAAATGATATATCAATATTATTATTATTACTTTCATTATTATTACTAATGTTAATATTGATATTAATATTTGTATTATTAATAGTATTAATTTTAATATGAGATATAAATATATATATATAAAAAACTTGTTATGTATAAGTTGTTATATTATTATTCATATTATTATTATCATTAATAATACTAATATTATTATAACTAATTTTATTAGTATAATTAATAATAGTACTATTATCATCATTATTATTAAACTTATTATTATTATCATTGTTAATATCATTATAACTAGTAATAAAGTTATAATTTTAGTATTATGGTTAATATTAGTATTATTATCAGATATTATTATTACCATTATTATTAAGAATTAATATTGTTATTATTATTATAAATTGTTATTATTATCATTATTATAGTTATTAGAAAATAACACAATTTAATTATTATTATTATTATTATTATTATTATTATTATTATTATTATTATTATTATTATTACTATTATTACCATTTTTATGATTATTAGTATTATTAATATTATTATTATTAGTATTATTATTATAATCATTATTATTATTAATATAATTATTAATTATTAATATTAATAAAAACAATACGTACAAAAAAATTTGGAATCAGATTCAATTTTCTATCTCTATCAAACTGTTTTAAAATTTTGTTTATGTCTCCTAATCTGTTAAACATCTAGATCTATCGTACCATTTGGTTTGAAATTTTCAATCTGATTTATTTATTTATTTATTTACCAATCGAATATTGTTTGTCGACAAATTTGACTATAACTTAAGCAAATTGTTCAGTAATATGGGTTAACTCACTCATTCCTTTCATCACCATTATCAATTATCAATTTAACTAGTTTAATTAATCAAATTTAAACAGAAAATTAATGTTACAGCTTCCTCTTCCTCTGTTCTTGATTCGTTTTTACATAAGCTTAATTTTGAAATCAATTACAAAATGTGATAATACAATTTTGTTAAGATTCTGTTACTCGAACATTCTACAAAATCTCATCTTCCAATTCATTATATCGAGCCTTAATTTTTAAGTCAAAGTAAATTTCTATAAAAGTCAAACATCGTGTTCTTCGTAAAATTCGAACTCTAGTTGCGATTTCTGACTAAATTAAGGATTTACAAAGTTTAGGAAGGATTTAGCACGAAATTCATTTAATAATTTTTATCTAAAACGTTTTAGAATTCGATTTTTGTGATTGAGTTTGATGGGTGTTCTTCGCGATTTACTTTTTTACAGCTACCTCTTTATTTTAATTTTTTCTCCCAAACGATCACTATCAATTGTTTCTGTATCAATTGTGAATTTTAAACCCAAGTGAAATGGTTGTTTTGGATCAATTAAATAGTTCCAGTCGAATTAGCGTTTGAGAAGAAGAAGAGAAACAGAAAAATGGTTTATACTGGTTTGGTTAGTGATAAAATAGAAAGATAAATTAGCTCGACTGGTTGGTTGTGTTTATGAAAACCGAGAGGTCTCGAGTTCGAGTCCGGGTTGCGGCAGTTTTTTTTAGGCTTCTTTTGAGGTAGTTTTCATATCAAAATTAATATTATTAATATTATTATTATTATTATTATTATTATTATTATTATTATTATTATTATTATTATTATTATTATTATTATTATCATTATTATCATTATTATTATTGTTGTTATTAGTTATTGTTATTATTATTAAGAATATCATTATTATTACTATTTTAATACAAGTATTATTATCATATTAATATCATTATATGAATATTAATATCATTGTTATTATCATTATTAGCATTAGTACTAGTAATATCATTTAAAAAAAATTATTAGTATTAACACTATTAATATTATTATTATTAGTATTATTATTATAGTAGTATTACCGTTATATTATTAGTATGATTACGAACATGTTAATAACGTCTATTGATAATGCTAAAAACGAACATATATTTCATAGCATTATCCTTCAAAGAAGACAAGCTTTTAGTTACAATTGTTCTAATTTCAAGTAATTATCATTTAAATAATAAAAGGTGAAGACAAAAGACAGATTCGACGATTTGAAGATGCAAATGACCAAAACGCTAAAAAGTACAAAGTACAATCCAAGTGGTTCAATTTATTGATGTGAAACGTCTAAAAATCACAAGAGTACAAGCCGCAAAATGCAAAGTACAAGATATTAAATCGTACGAAAGGATGTTCGAAAATCCGGAACCAAAACATGAACCAACTATCAACGTCCGACTCAACGGAGCTAAAAATACAGGTCAACTATGCACAAGAATATAATATAATATATAATTAATTATATATATATTATATTATAAAATAATCAGCATCCCACGTTTAATTCATTTGGTGAGCTGGAATCCAAAGCTCCGCGACTGCGGAGCTGTGAGGAACAAATGTACCGCGATCGTGGAGATCTACAGTTAAAAATGGGCCTATAAAAGGCCACGAATTCTGCCGATGAACGTACCCCTTTTTCTACTTCAATCTCTTAATCTATATTTATATATTTATATTTATAATTTTAATTTTAATTTAAGATTAATAATAAGGTTATTGTAGCGAATGTTTTAAGGTTTGTAAGTCGAAACTGTGTTCGTGTAACACTACGCGATTAATACTCATTGTAAGTTATGTTCAACCTTTTTAAATTAATGTCTCGTAGCTAAGTTATTATTATGCTTATTTAAGCCAAAGTAATTGTGATGTTAGACTAAATATTAAGACTGTGTTATTGGGTTTTGGACCATAATTGAGGTTTGGACAAAAGATCGACACTTGTGGAAATTGGACTATGGGCTATTAATGGGCTTTATATTAATTAAATGATATCTCGTTGATTTAATATAGAGATTTATAATTTGACGTATTTATATATAACCACATACGCTTGATTGGGTACGGTGGGCGGGATATTTATAAATACTAATAATTATTCATTTGACCGGACACGGGGATGAATTAATAGTCAATGGACTCATTAAAATAGGGGTGAATTACATTCAAGGGTAATTGGTGTAATTGTTAATAAAGTATTAATGAAAGGACCCGTTCATATACATTATAAACGATTCACAATAGTTGATTTCATTGCGAGGTACTTGACCTCTATATGATACATTTTACAAACATTGCATTCGTTTTTTTTTAAGACAAACTTTCATTTACATCGAAAGTTGACGGCATTGCATACCCTTTCATAATATATCCATCTATAATTGACTTAATAATAATCTTGATGAACTCGATGACTCAAATGCAACGTCTTTTGAAATATGTCATGAATGACTCCAAGTAATGTCTCTAATATGAGCTAATGTACAGCGGAAGATTTCTTTCATACCTGAGAATAAACATGCTTTTAAGTGTCAACCAAAAGGTTGGTGAGTTCATAGGTTTATCATAAAACAATAAAATTCATCATTTTGATAGACCACAAGATTTAAATGCTGCATGGTACAAATGGGCCCGAATCCTATACTCACCTGTAATGTACATGCAATATCTTTTAAATACAGTACACCTTTTTCGTGTATGAAATCATCTTTCATAAATCTTAGTAACCGTACACATATCTCGTGCACAAAAATAACATACAAATAACCTGTGTATAAAATCATTCTCTCGATACATAACATTCACTTTTCATTACTTTCATAGCTTGGCTTGGTAACCGACCTTAACATATAATGCGCATAAATAATATCCCCAAAACAGAACATCTCGTCTGTATAATAATCATATAAACTTCGAAGTACTAAACACCACGCCCACTAGCCCTTCCGTCTAGTGAACATTCTGGGTGAGGGTGTTAAACCCGGTAGCTATCTTTAGGATTCACGTGAATTAGGGCCATACCCGATTCTAATTCTTAGGTTACCAAGCAATAATAATCAAGGGGAAATATTCATAACAATTAGTGGCAATTATCACGTCCAACTAATTCAATAATAATCCACAGAACTTCCGTATGCATAATAATTCATTCGAGGAATGTTTTGCTTATGTCTATCTCGTCAAACATTTTTAAATTCATTTCATGTATTCGCAGTTCAAAATATATTCCAAAAGCATTTAATAAAGCAGTTATAAAATAGCGCATGTATTCTCAGTTCCAAAAATGTAAAGAGTAAAAGGGAGCAAATGAACTCACCGTACTGTATTTTGTAGTAAAAATACATATAACGACATTGAACAATTGTAGGGTTGGTCTCGGATTCACGAACCTATATCAATTATATATTAATACATATAATTGTAATCAAATAACTACATCTATTACTTATATAATATTTATAGATTTAGGGTTGTAGTTTATATAAAATTTGTACTACATTTTGTCTATATTATATCTTAAATTATCTACTATATATATGTTTATTTTGTATAAAAATATGTTAATATGTTTAATCTATAATTATAGATAATATAAATATATTTTATGTACAAAATCTTTATTTGCTATAATATAATGAAAATGATAATTTTAATAAAAATGGTAGTTTTAATAATTATTAGAATTTTCATAATAATGATACTTTAAATAAATATGATGGTAAAAATAATTTTACTAATAATAATAATAATAATAATAATAATAATAATAATAATAATAATAATAATAATAATACTACTAGAAACGATAGTTTATATAAAATGATAGTTTTAATAAAAGTATTAATTTTTAAAATAATGATACTACTGATAATATTACTAATATCCATAATCTTAATCATAGTACTAATAATACTTATTTTAATATTAGTTATGATATTAATAATAATTAGGATGATAATAATAATAATAATATTAATTATACTAATAATCTTATTTCTAATATTGGTAATAATAATAATTACTTAATAACAATCAATAACAAATAATAATAATAATGAAATAATAATAATAAGAGTATTAGTAATAACTACCTCAAAGGAGTAGCCCTTAAAAAAAATGCCCAAGTCCGGGTTTGAACCCGCGACGTCCCGCTATCCCGCAAACACACTTAACCATTCATCCATTTCAGTTTTTCTAAAATAATATCAAATAAATATATATGTAGCTTGTTCTTTCTGTCTCTACTTCTTCTCCTTCTTTTTAAAAAATAAAATGCCCCTTGCAGGGCTCGAACCCAAGACCTCTCGCTCCCCTATCACACACTCAAACCATCTGAGCTATCACGTTTTCTGTTTTAATTCCCCAATAAATTCCTTTTAGCCTAATACATGCCTGCCTTCATCTTCATCATCTACTTAGCTTCCTAACCCAAATCATCAATATTTATTTTCATTATTTCATGAATCATATCGTCATAACTCATTATCACGATCATCATCTTTATATTCGTCATCATCATCAAGTCATCACCGTATCATCAAATATCATTAACATAATCAATACCCTAATCATCTTATTCTATTCGTCATTTTTGTCAATCACCAATATCATCATTTGTTATATTCATCCCGTAATCATAATCACATCAATCACCATTAAACAAACATCATTAATGTTCTGGTTTCTCCTCACCATCGATAGTATACAATCGCAACAAATAATTGCATAATTGTTTAAAAGGATTGAAGGAGGTGGTAGTTTTAGATGATGGTTAACGAACAGGAGGGATGAACAGGAGGGACGAATAACAGGTATGTTCTTCGATTAAGTAACATCTGGGTTTTCGTTATGGCTCAACAGAAAATTTAAATTAGGGTTTACGGCCAAATACGGTTCATAAGTCAAGCAGGAAAGGAGAACTTGGCCCAACATAAAATTTAAATTGTGGTTTACGTATGAAAAAAAAAATAGCTGCAAGTGGTTTTTATAGATTAATGCTTTTGACTACTAAATCCTTCCATTTGCATCTAACTTTATTGAATTCATAATTCTCATGTAACCCACTATCGAAAAGGTGATAGTAAGTGGGTATTTCATGATGAAATGTGTCGGCTAAAACAACAAAAAAATATAAAGGCAGTTAACGTTCATGGGTTGTTTTTGGTCATCTTGAGTTCATGAAGTGTTTTAAAGAGAGAGAGAGTGGTATGTGAGATAGAGAGAAAGAAAGCTGGTGCGAGCTCTTGGTGTATCAAAGGTGGATTTCGTGATAGAGATGGTGGTGTTGATTTGGGTTCACGTTCAAGAAGAAGAGAATGAGAGAGGAAAGATAGATAGGTGGTTTTCGAAAGAAAAAGACCAAGGTGGTTCTCGGTGATAGTGAACAAAGTTCATGAGGGTTGAAGTGGGTGGTTGAATCGAGCAATAAGCAGAAAGCAGATGCAACAATGGTACTTTGATGTTATCTTTCGAAACAGAAAGAAGAAATGGAGAATGGAAGAGAGAAAGAAACAAGAACAGGGATATTGGTTTGGTTTCTTCAATTTTTAGTTTAATCAATTCCAAATGGTAATAATCGAATTATATAATGTATTAGCTGGATTGATGCTGTAATCAGATTCTATCGAATTTGTATCTTAGTGATTATTAATCGACAAGAAAATAAACCGTACGCATGAGATGAAGAAAAAGAAAAAAAAAATTGATACCGACATTCAACAGAATTTGGAATTTTGTTTTGGTTTTGATTTCATCAATTAGAATCAGCAGAATACCAATCAAAAATAGTTTGAATGTGATGTGAAACTGATTACGTATCCATCTGTATGTATGTATCAGTATTTATGTATATGTATATATATATATATATATATATATTCTGTATATATTTTTATATAAGTATACTGGTATTTCTTATATGTATATGTATTTATGTATATACCTGTATTTATCTATCTGATTATATACATCTGTATTAATATATCTGCATTTACATTATATAATTACTCTTATTAATTAGTAATTATAATTATAATAATAATACACTAATAAAATTTCAAAATAATATAATTGCATTATCAATTATATTATGATTGATGGTAAAGAACATAATATCTATAGAATTAATAATAATAATAATAATAATATTAATATTACTTATCATAATATAATACTAATTATAATAATAATACTAATATTATTAATGTTAATAATAATATTAGTAATAATAATATTATGACAAATTATATATCAAATTCGTATTTATTATATATTTAAAATAATATTAATATCAATAGTATTGACATTATTATTAGAAGTAATAACAATATATTTTTAACAACTATAGTTATACTTGTATTACATATATGTATTATTACTTATATGGTATTTATTATTCATATGATATATCATATAATAACTTTCATTGATTATTATTTCTCAGATATATATATATATATATATATATATATATATATATATATATATATATATATATATATATATATATATATATATATTTACATTTTTACTTACACACAACTATTCGTGAATCGTCAAGGATGGTCAAAGGTTTAAGTGTATCCATGTAAACAGTTCAAAGATTTTGAGACTCAATATTACAGACCTTGCTTATCATGTCGAAACTATATAAAGATTAAGTTTAAATTTGGTCGGAAATTTTCAGGTCGTCACAATTAAAACCTTGGATTACACGCAGTCGATAACCTGGTGTATTCATTAAACAAAGTATTAAGACCTTGTTACAGTTTGAATCCCCAATTAGTTGGAATATTTGACTTCGAATATAAGGGTAATTTGACGAAGACTTTCGCACTTTATAATTATGACCGATGGACTATTATGGACAAAGCCAGATGGACATATCGAATAATCCAGGACAAAGGACAATTAACCCATGGTAATAAATTAAAATCAACACGTCAAACATCATGATTACGGAAGTTTAAATAAGCATAATTCCTTTATTTTATATCTCATCGCACTTTTATTTATCGTACTTTTATTTTATTGCACTTTTAATTATCGTACTTTTATTTATTCGCATTTTTATTTATCGTCATTTACTTTACGCTTTAAAATAAATTATTTTTATATTTAATATTTTGCATTAGGTTTTAACTGTGACTTAAGTTTTTTAAATCGACAAACCGGTCATTAAACAGTAAAACCCTCTTTTATAATAATAATACTACTTATATATATATATATATAATATATATATATATATATATATATATATATATATATATATATATATATATATATATATATATATATATATATATATATATATATATATATATATATATATATATATATATATATACAAATATAGTTTAAAATAAATATAGCGTTAAACTTAGCCAGTTCCCTGTGGAACGAACCGGACTTACTAAAAACTACACTACTCTACGATTAGGTACACTGCCTATAAGTGTTGTAGCAAGGTTTAGGTATATCCCATTCAATAAATAAATAAATAACTTGTGTAAAATTGTATCGTATTTAATAGTATTTCGTAATAAAAATTAATAGTATTACGTACCCCTTCGTTTTAACATCATCTATATTATAAAGATAATAATAAAAGTTGTTGTGGTATAATTCTAGAAAATAGTTATGAAATTATATGAATACAGTTGCAGTTATGAATATGACTATGAAATTAAGTTATAGGAACTACAGTTATAAGTTAGAAATTAAACACGATGTTTATGATAAATCTGATTATTATTACTAACATTGTTATTATTATCGTTATTATCATTACTAAGATTATCATTATTAATAGTGTTAATATTATCATTTTGATTATTACTAAAAATTATTATTTTGTTTTCATTAAAAACTATCATTATTATTATTATCGGTATTGTCCATACCATTATTATTAAAAATAATCATGTTTATGAAAGTAAAAGTTTTGAAGATATTATTAAGGTTATAAGTATATTTTAATCATATTAACAATATTTATATAAATATTCATATATAACAAGCTAAGTATTTTTATTAAAATACTAATCAAATATATATTAATATAACTATATAACTATTACACATATTGAATATATACACAAACTAAATATATATAATATATAATTTAAGATATAATATATAAACTTATTCGATTACAATTATGTGTATTAATAAATATTCAAATGATATAGGTTTGTGAATCCAAGGCCAACCCTACACTTGTTCAATGTCGTCATATATATTTTTACTACAAAATACAGTATTGTGAGTTTCATTTGCTCCCCTTTTAAATGCTTTTGCAATATATATTTTTGGGACTGAGAATACAAGCGCTGCTTTTATAAATGCTTTATGAAATAGACACAAGTAATCGAAACTACATTCTATGGTTGGATTATTGAATCGAATATCACCCCTTTTAGCTTGGTAACCTAAGAATTAGGGAACATACACCCTAATTGATGCGAATCCTAAAGGTAGATCTACGGGAACTAACTCCCCCTATACTGGAAAATGGTATGCTTTAGTACTTTGAGTTATTAATACAGATGGATTTCTGTTTTGGGGATATTCTATATGCATTTTGTTAATATCGGTTACCATGTGTTTAATCCATATGAATGATTTTTAAACACTTGCGAGTGTATGATTATTGAATAATGAAAATCTTGTGGTCTATTAAAATTATAGAAATGATTGATTATGATAAACTAATGAACTCACCAACCTTTTGGTTGACACTTTAAAGCATGTTTATTCTCAGGTATTAAGGAAATCTTTCGCTGTGTATTTGCTCATTTTAAAGATATTACTTGGAATCATTCATGGCATATTTCAAAAGATGATGCATTTAAGTCGTTGTGTTCAATAGATATTATTATTAAGTAAATGACAGATTAGGTCATTTATAAGTTGGATTTTATGAAATGGTATACATGCATGTCAACTTTCGATGTAATAAAAGGTTGTCTTTTAAAAATGAATGCAATGCTTGTAAAATGTATCATATAGAGGTCAAATACCTCGCGATGTAATCATATGTTATTGCATTCGTCCTTATGGATTAGGACGGGTGTTTACACAATGGATTAAGCTGAAACTTATGTTTTATGTCAAAAGATTTCTTTTAAGAAAATATGTAAAAGGCTACGCATGATCAAGCACGACCCTACTCCCAAAAGTGAGGACTCTTGGACCCAAAGTATCTGTACGACCCATCAAATCTACAGTACTTTGTCATTTCAATTGATGAGCGTGCCGGTGTACGGTTCAAGTTAGAACTTAGTTCTGACATACATTTTGAGACCAATGGTTAGTAAGCACCATACGTAGTGCAGGTGCGATACTCCTTCCGAAATCATTCTGAATAGAGAAGACAAAAAGCCATCCGTTTTCATTTCCACTCCACGCAATTTAAACCGACCAACTCACATAAAGAGTTGATGAATCGGAAATATTCACCCCAAATTCACTCCCAAAAATACACTACCTATTTACCTTCATTCCCCTTTCTGTTTATCAAAAGATCCAGAGATTAATGAAGAGATAGATCGATTAAATTCGCTTCAAAAGCACTTGTTAAAAGATTCCGAACCCCTGATTGTTTTTGATAGGTCAAAGACATATTTTCAGTGGATTATCACTTCCTCTCTGGGCACCAGGAACGAAAGACAAAAGTTATGAAGAAAGGGTATGCCGAAAAAAAATATTTGATGAAAGAGCAAAGTCTCTAGAAATAAAGGCAAAGAAAAACCCGAGAAGTTGCCCCCAAAGAAGAATACCGAAGGAGCAAAAGAAAATTCTAGACAAAAGTCTTAGCAAAATCCGTCTCTTTCGAAGAAACTTTCGACAGATTCCAAGCCGTTCTCTATCCAAAAATAGATACTCTAAGGAATCAAAGTCTATCAATTCTCTCTAAATCAAAAGATCTGGATACCTTTCACCAATCCATAAAAATTTCCCAAACAAACCCTACAACCCGTCTTCCTCTTGTAAGAAATCCTAGGAAGAAGATCAGTGCCGTCCTTACTTAACCGGTGGAGATATCAATGCTTTACCAAGCCTATGATGAGAACTGTCACACGACTGGCTTCTGAGCGACAATACAATTAGATTAGGACACCCTAAACACTTGAGTGATATGAGTGATCCGCTGGTGAGGAGCCTGGTCATGTATACTCTACATCTGAGAGTTGGAAAGTACGCCTTTTTCACTATGGACGCAATTGAAATCTAGCGACCAAATCATCGAAGCTCGAAACTTTTCTAATATGTTCGAAAGATGTGATGACTTCTGATGAAGGCATAATAAAAAGATCCACGGGTGGGCAAGGGAGAATCATTTAGGAAGAACCTTATATTCCCGCTTTTTGCTTGAGGGCAAGCAAAGCTAAGTGTGGGGTATTTGATATCGGTCAAAAAGTCACATTTTTACCCCCATATTAAGCCCTAAAACAATAAAGATCCAAAATTTGTTGGAAAAATTATCGCTTTTTCAGTTGATTTTGTAGATTAAGTAATTACGAAGGCAATGCAAAAAGAATCAAGTAAAACGGAGCTAAAATGAAGATTCTAGAGTTAAAACGGTGAAAGACAAGAAATCAAGTTACGATCCAGTGAATTTCAGCTGACCAGGCAGCCAAACGGCTTGCCAAATGGCCTGCCTGGCTCATAAATGGCCTGCCACACTCCCTGATCAAACGGCCCCTGCAAACGGCTTGGTTTGGCAAACGCCCCCTGCAGACGGCCTGCCAGCCGTTTGCAGGCAAAATTTCAAGTCTATTTAAAGGGCTCTCTCCATCCATTTCAACACACACTCAATTTGTAATTCACTTTATATTTTCAAGCTTTTAGTTAGTTTTTAGTAGTAGTTAGCTTAGCTTTTATTTTCCGGAAGATATCCCGGCGAGTCCCTGCGATCTCGGGCAGATTTCTTCGGCCTTTTCAGGTTTTTATCCGAAATGCTTGCCTTTTGTATTAAACATGTGTTCTTACTTTTTATGTTTAATAATGCGTTCTGATATTATCATGATAGCTTAATTAATCTGTATATTTCCATGATAGAAGTTTGGGTTAGCGTAATTATGTTAATTTAATACGATTACTGTCGTAATACTGAACTAGGAAGTCTGATAGATTTGTATGCTAGCATCTTAAGGATTGACTAACCTAGGTTGTGATCAGGACTTGTCCACCTATATGAAATTAGCTATTTCATAGGATTAAGTCCCCTGATTATATTGTATCTGAAGATTCTATGAACTCGGTATGGCCGAGTTCCCGAGAGGCATCTAATGCACTTTTAGGACACAGAACTTAGGAATTGAGACATGAATGACCTAGTATGCCTATTAACTATTCCGAAGAGACTTCTTAGGAGCTATTAATATCTAGTTAGTGCCTTCACTATGTGACCCAAGCCTATTGCATGTTCTTGTTTGATTGTTGCCTTAGGAATAAGTCATATCAACTGTTTAGGTATATATTAGGTTTCTATCTGCTTTACTTTCAGTATATCAACTGTAATGTTGTATATTGCTTGAATGATATGATCTCATTAGTATGATGGAATGGTTATTAGTTTTCATTTAAGGTTTTGCCAACTTAAACCGACGGACTCCTTCCGTTTGTGATCAGTGTTCAATCAACACGGCACGTTGTTATTCAGTTAATCAAACTGATAACGAGGATTAGGATTAGAGCTCAACTCACTAATAAACCTAGTACTTTACTGAGGATAACCTCTGAGGTAGCTACCTTTCAATTATACAACCAAGTGACATACTTCTCACTGCTCAAAGAGAACTCCGAGAGTTCAGAGACAAGTAGGTCTATGTAATTGATTCATCCAACCAGATCTACATCATTCTAAGCATAGCCTTAACATAATGCATAATTACCTCTCCCTAACCCAACACTGATATCTTGGTCAACATTTCCTTGATCTGCATACTTCGAATATCCTTCCACTTATTTACTTTTCAGCACTTAGAACTTTTAGCTTAAACCAACTACTATCCTAATCTAGGTAATTTAAATAAAAGACAATTATCCAATTGATTTTCAATTCGTTAATCTATTCAAAAATACTACACTAGGTTAACTTACACCTTCTACACCTTAGAAAGTAAAAGTAAATTTAGGCCTCGCATAATATAAATAAACAAAACCATTGTGTGCTACCCCGATCAACTGAATCTGATGTCCCGCGGCCTAACGACAGCGTACGAATAAAACCGTCCGTTTCGGCCACATCAATACTCTAATTTTCTTTGTGGCCTATAAATGTGTATGTCATCTCCACTTTTCAATAGCAATCATACATTAGGAAGATCACCATCATATTACTAAACGATGGATATTCAAGTTATGTATCATGAGGTAAATATATGTAATCTATATATTATTTTGTGATTTAAATTATGATGTATATATTTTCAGATTATATATATATATATATATATATATATATATATATATATATATATATATATATATATATATATATATATATATATATATATATATATATATATATATATATATATATATATATATATATATATATATATATATATATATATATATATATATATATATATATATATATGTGTGTGTGTGTGTGTGTGTGTGTGTGTGTAATAATTAATTATAACTTTTGAGTTTCTCATTAAATTGTTATCATTCATCACTTACATCATTTTATGTGTTTATATGAATAAAACATCAATTTATATTTAAATATAGGGATCTTCAAAAGTCTCTCATTGATTATTTTAAAAATATATGTAATCTATATTTTATTTATGATTTAAAAAATTATTTGATATATATATATATATATATATATATATATATATATATATATATGCGAATATATATATGTAATAATTAATTATAACTTTTGAGTTTCTCATTAAATTGTTATCATTCATCACTTATATCATTTTATGTGTTTACATGAATAAAACGTCAACTTATATTTAAATATAGGGTTCATCAAAAGTCCCTTATTGATTATTTTAATATAATTGAAGTAAACCATTTCACAATTTATTGGTATATATAAACGTGGGTGAATAGTGGGGTAAACAATAAAATTGTTGTTTTACACAAAAGATTTTATAATATGTAAAACATAGCTTCTCGAAAGAAAAATGTTAAACATCATATATATATATATATATATATATATATATATATATATATATATATATATATATATATATATATATATATATATATATATATATATATATATATATATATATATATATATATATATATATATATATATATGAATTTTATGTCTTAAATATGGCTAAATAAATTATTTTAAAATAGCTAAAAAATTTATGGTAATATATATAAGTTATCTCTAATATATTGTGATCATGAAAGTACATTTATTATGTTAATAATTTTAAATACACTAAAGTTAAATTATTTTCAACTTCTATGAAAAGCTCATAGGTCATATATGTATAATTACGTGAAACTAAAAATTTTATTTGCCTTATTTTATTTTGTGTGTTATGTTAATGTAATAGATGATTTTGACTATATATAAATATTGACAAAAAGTAAAATATATATTAACTTTTAAAAATTATCAACATCTTAGTCTTGGTTCTTCATCTACACTATTTGAATTTCTAAAAAATAATAAAAGTCAAATGAAATAATTTTACATAACATGATGTTTAAATTGAAATACATAAATTTCAATCTATTTCATTTTTAACATATGAGAAACTCAAAGGTCATGTGTCATTGCAAGAATTGAAAAGGTATGTTTATTTATATTTGAATCTTAATGCAATGAACAGTTAATTAACCACGAAGTATTTACTATAATAATAAATACTTACACAAATGAAAATATATACTCCGTAATTACTTAATTTCGAGTTCTTAATATAATTATGATTAATTAATATTATATTTATATGACTTCCCATCATGCCTGTTAGAAAACCTCCAGGGACCACTTGATGAGGAAGTGCACGAGCTATCTGTTTATTATGTCCATCATTTGTATTCTCATTATGTTTAGTTTCAGAAGGAGAATTCGATGTTTCTTAACTTTTGTGAGAGTCATGACGAGAAAAAGAAGATTCCTTTTGTCGAAGTTGGAGCTTAGTGAGTTCTTTTTGTGTATCTGAAAGTTGTTGCTTATCTCTTATGATTTTTGTATGGATCTATGAACCTGCATCAACAATCATGTGTAACAAGTATTACTATATCCACATAATGTAAGGAACTATTTGTTTCATATATTCCTTATTTATATTTTATATGCATAACACACAGTTTTTGTTGCAATTGCATACAAGAAATTTGCTGACTACATCCAAAGCCTTCCATATCACTCCAGTTAGAAAACATGCAGCAACCTATCTCACTTTCAAGTGTCATACACAAATAGTAAACGTATTCGTGCAACGCACGGGCATTGCAACTATTAACAGATATATAAATTTATCGTTCTTATGCTTTAATTATTCATTTGTTGTTCGTGGGTTTGGTGATTGGTTTAAAACACCTATCTTGTTGGGTCTCAAATTCCTAACAAGTGGTATCAGAGCTTCAAGGTTACGAGTTCGGGCACGATAGCGTATTGAAAGAAAGTTTTTTCGATAATGGTTGATGAATTAGTTTTAAAAAGACGGGATGAAGGATTTTTTTTGCAAAATGTATCGAGACCAGGGGACTTAGTTGGTCGCGATGAACTCATGGGTATGTCTATGTATCCGGGAGAGTTAATTACATCGGGATTCGGGTAACGGTTCTTGAAAGATTTTTTGTAATCAGGACGCTGATTGCATCATGATGGTGATTTTTTCGCGAAGGGTTATGAAGTCAGAGGTCGAGTCGATGGATTCGTTGCAGAGAGATTTTTTGGGAGATCCGGGTGTCGGATCTAAGTTCTCGTTCTTCGTGATCCCGTGCGAAAGAATGTTTGAACTCTCAAATTCGGAGTTCCAGGATCTGTTGTAGAAGAAAAATCATAGAGGATTTGTTAACCGTTGGATCGACTTGAATTGTTGGTTGTGGATAGAAGACTTGCTGATCTACATGTGATAAAATTTTGAGGCCGATCTGACCGTTGGAACTTGATATATGATTTTTCGAATCTGTTAAGTTTTACAGGATGAAATTTTTCGATTTGATGACGCGAGTGCGAGATGGTTTGTCTCGAAAACTTCGAGCATACGATCTGTGTTTTCAAAGATGTGAGTTTGTTACAGGAGCTCAGGAGGGTGTTCTTCTCTCGGGTTAGAGCGGTTGTGGTAACGAACAAGATGCATCGGGTTGAAAGTCGATAGTGGGAGTATTCGGGGAATTTTGGTGCTTGTGGTATAAAAACGGGATGACCAATGGTATTTGGTCAATATTCCAGTAATTATGGAATATGCGGGCGGGTTAAAGCTACTTGTCACTAAATGAAATTGATTGTCGAATGTTGTCGGATAAAACGCATTCAACGGTTGCTCGGTTCTTGGTTGATGTTTCAACAAAGGAAGCGGTTCTTCTTCAAGTTTGATCAATTAGAAGTCTTTAGGTGATGGAAGAGGGGCAGATAATCGTGTAAGTCCCGAAACTTGAGCTTTCTAGAATCGTTGAGAGTTTTGGAAACTCGGTTGAGTTTGTTAACCGATGGAAGTTATCGAGCTAGTGGGAGCTAGTCAACTAGTAGAGTGGTGGAGATGATTATGCGACGTCGTTCTCCAATGTCCTTAAGATTAGTGTGATGATTTCGGGTAACACTAGAGCTTCGACTACTTGTTTTATTCTTTGATGGCAAAAAAATTTGCGACTAACTGGTGGTACGAACCATATTTCTTCTCGAGTAGCCGCAGTTTGTTTCTTACTCGTACAGTGGGAGCGTACTTGGGATGAGAAGATGGTTTTGTGAAATTCATAGCTATGAGAAGGTCAGTATACCAACGAGAAAACGGAAAGTTGAAAAGGTAGTAGACTTCGATGTTGTGACTGCGTTCTCACTGGAGCCTTGATGAAGAGTCTACGAGGGCATCTGTTGGATTTTCTGATTGTTGGGAAGGAAAATCTTAGATAGACGGTGAAATCCTGTACGAGGATGATCGTTGACATGTGAGTTCAGGATTGGACGTGTCTAGATCGATGTGTGAGGCGTTGTTGTCTCTTGAAGAATCCTATAATTGGAGTATCGCATACTTCAATTGGTCTTCTAGTGTAAGAAGATGATCTTCTATGAAGATAGTGGTGAAAGAAACTGAGATGGCTCAAGCTAGTAACTAAGAGATTGGATTATCACTCAGCGGTATTTTTTTGTGTCGAAAGACTTCATTTGGTCATGGGTTAACGAGTGAAATGCGGCGTGATTCGAGTGTCTCATCTGGCGGTATCAAAAGGAGTTGTTAATCGGCCAAACTAGAGTTATTGTGGGTTGTACAAATATAGTTGACATGTGTGATGGATTTTTCAGTTGAAAATCGGTGTGAGGTTTGTTTAAAGTTTATTTCATGTGAGAGATTGTTGGATATGTGAAGGAATATTTAAAGTTTCTGGAACATATTTGATTATCCAACAAGTTTATTATTTTGTGTTCCCCTATAAATATAACCCCATGTAATCTACAAATGTGTGCACCAATTAAAATAATACAGTAAAGAAAAAATCTCTGGTTTGTCGATCGTGGACTAAACCATTTTCTGTGTTTAGAGTTGGGATATAACCACGTTAAATTCTTGTATCGTTTTTATGTTTTTATTTATCGTTCTTATTCTTTAATTATTCGTTTGTTGTTATTGAATTTAGTGATTAGTTTATATGACTTCTGATGAAGAGTATGAAAGGATTGTTTTCTAATGATATATTTATAACAATTCTTTCGATTTTATTTGGTACTCCTCACTTAATGACTTTAAGATGTAACCAATCTTGATATGCCACGTCACACTTCAATTGTTGCCTTAATTATTGAAATTGAGCCCTATAAAACTAGCTTAATCGAACCCTATTCTTTATCTTCTTCAAGGGTTCCAACTTGATTTCCAGCCGTTATTTTCTAGCGTGGCATCTTCAAGATTCACATACAAGAAAACATAAATCTTTTTTGAGATGCGAATCTTGATGATGCTGCTCCAGAAATAAACGTCTACAAGAACGAACTATTAGTAGAACGAAACTAGAAAGTATCAAGAGTTGTACTATTGGCATTGATGGTGGTATTTCTAACTGACTGACTGATCATCAGGTGTGTCAGTTTCCAGGTGGGTATTATGTTCTTGTTTTCTGTGTTTTTCTCTCTTTAATTAGTAAAGGTTGTAGCTAGCTTTCACTGTTGCATAAGATCGATTAGTTTATACTAATTTTATTAGTTAAAAATTTACGTGTTTGAATTTCTTTTTAGACTTACTATTTTGCTAGATCTACTGTTGATTGTTCTTCTTGTAGATTGATTAATTAAGACTATATATGTTAGCATCTTATGATAAAATTAAGTTATTAAAACTTAAAAGTTTCAAAAAAATTCGAATATTTCATGATCGAATTAGATTAATTCACTTTCGATTTGAAGCTATTATAGACTACTACAAAAATGATATAGAAACCACGTTTAGAAACTTGTTTTGAGGGCAACAACTAATATGTTAATTAATACGGGATTTTTCGTTTTAATTACAACAACAAACAACAGCAAAACCCAATACTATATAAGTAGTGTATAGGGATGTGAGATGTAGACAACTCTACCTCAGATTTAATTATTTGTAGTATTTCATAGTTATTAAGGTTTTAATCAGCTTAAAGTTTTATACAGAACCATTTATTCTTGTAATACTACCTCAGATTCATACCCACACTATTATAAGAAATCGGTTTTTGGGGAGGGCACAACCTGTTTTTAATTATAGTGAATAAAGACCAATTTTGAAAATATCTGATAAGAAGGTATAATTAATCTAGATTTATGAAGATGTTTACAAGTGAACGTACATTTTATGTAACAAGATTATATGAGATTAACTTATTCTTTTGAATTCGATATCTAATCCAGCTCATATCTTTTTCTATGTAAGAGGTCATTAGTTTTAATTTGATCTAGCACTATGGAAAAATGTTGATTAATGTTGGATGAACTTGCTATGAACTCAGGTCAATTTGGTTTTCTTTAAATCATTAAAACAATTGATCAATCCTCCTAGTGCAAAATATATTGATCCCTTATGCCACAGTGGTTCACCCGCGGTGACTACAGGCTATCTGTAAAGGGTGTGGTTGTCTTGAAGTTATTCGGTTCACAAAGAGGATCAGAGACTCAGGTATACCAAAAACAATCATTATAACAATTTTTATATACATATTGGATCTTCATAAATACATAAATAATAAGCACAAGAACCGTTTATGATGCTTTCACTTTTGTGTAAGCTACTAAGGCATTTAAATGAAATGTTCTCAAATTCTATGTGTAAGCAAGTCGATATACAAATATAGATCGAACTGCTGACGATGATAAACTTAGAGATGTACCTAGCAGCTAACGTTACATTAGAAGTCTACATGTACATGAGTTTGTTAAACTAAAGGTATTTAATACGGAGTAACATTAGTTAAGTAAGAAGCATACATTTAAGGGGAGCTAACTTAGCCTTTATTGTAGAATAACAAAGCTAGTCTCAATGCGGAGAAACTTGACTTGTTTAGGAATTGTTTCGAGATGGCGATGCCTAATGTGCTTCAGTTTCAATGTTTTTGTGATTTGTGCTCTTTGTTTGGATCATTCACTTTTTAAGTAGTTCTATGTTGCTTAGTTCTTTCTTATAGGTTTTTTTCCGTTCTAGTTTGGTTAGTTATGGTTCTAGTCGGTGTGTATTAGTTTATGTAATTAGAGTAGTTAGTTATGGTTCTAGTTTTTGACTTTTCAAAAAAAAAAAAAAAAAATGTATGCTTCTAGTCTGTATGTTTTAGTTTACGTGGTTTGTTGCTCATATTTGGTTGGCCTAGACGAGAAATCTTTTCAGGGCGAAATATTGTCGTCCATGAAATTTAATGACAAAATTTACATCTCTTTTACCCATTGGGCGAATCTATGTTATACCCGTGTGGAGTCACGGAATAGCACTAGTTTAAAATTTTTTAGCACAAAATACTCTTTAAATTGTACATAACACCACTAAATTTAATTGTAGGACCCCATATATTTTTCATATTTATAGTTTTGTTTTTAAATTGTATAGGATACTACTGAATTTAACTACTCCGACCTCATATATTTTTCAAATTTGTAGTTTTTTTTAAGGTAAACTACCACTAAGATAGCATTCAAATATAATTGGTAATGAATAAAATTTTTAGAACCCCATTAAGTTATAATCCTGGAATCGCCACTGCTTTTACCAGCTTTTTCTGAATCTTTTGACCCAAAAGTTTTCGGATGACATTTTTTTCCCATAAAAAAAATTTGCATAAAAAATAACAGTTTATCCTCGATGTTTTATTTTTAAGACGACATATCATTCGGAAAGGTTATATTCAATTGGGGACGATCCTACCAGAAAGGTAATGAATACCAAATATAGTAATTACTTTACAATCGATTTTTATTTATCATTTTATGTATATTACGAGCAGAATGTCGTCCGTAAAAAGTCGTCAGTCTTTTACTAAAAAGTCAATGTGGGTCACATTGTTCGTTCGGAAAGTTGACATGTGTCGACCTCAATTACTTTCTAAGACGAAATTTTGTTGACAACATGATACGGATGACACGTCATCCAGATAGGCTTATACGGACGACATGTCGTCCAAATTTTTCGTCTGGAAATATTCTGTTTCTTGTAGTGTGGTTGCATTCAACATGTTTATGTATCGTTTTTGGGTTCTTTCATTTTTTGAAAAACGTTTTTTTTTATGTTTGTTGTTTCTGAAAAAAAAAAAAAATCATGAAAGCATTCTCTATAGTATTATTTATTTTCTTTTCAATTTTTCTAATAATAATTATCTTTGGTGGAAGCTATGGTGTATTTGTAAGTTTTATAGTTAATTTCAAATAAAAATTGGCTTTACCAATCGAACGTATATACTATATATACTATATATGATTTCATAAAACAGAAATTTTTATTTGCTTGTAGGCGATCAAGATAAAGCAGACGGCATTGATATATGTCATGATGAATCTCATTTTGAAAACCCTAAAATCATTCTTTTTAATCTCAAATAAACATAAACATACCTTAACTAAAAGGAATTTGATTCATACACATTTTTGTGTTCACATTTCTGATTAAAAAAAATAAAAAACCCACAATGAAGTCACGGTAAGACTCCTAAGAACACTCACTATGACTCCATTGTGGGGGTTAGTTCTGTGCCTGACTAATGAGCGTCCACCATAAGGAGTGGCTTGTGGTGGGTCATAGAAATATCACAGTTCTTTTTCAAAATCTTTTGTCTAGCTTTTACTTTGTTTTGTGTCATAATATAATATTGAATATTGATTTTTCAAACAAAATGGAGATATGGGTTGATAAGCTACCACAAACGTCTAAAAGAATAACTTTTTTATCCTATGTTAATTACGCTACTCAGTTTTACGTATGCAGCCAAACTGAATTATCTTGTGATCTTTGTCAACCCATCTGACTACCCTTAGATTGAATTAGGTATAGCTACATGCCTACATATATGAAGTATTTTTGTCTCTTTGAGTTGTGAGTAATTAGTTTTGGTGATATTACATTAATGTGACACACTTCTGAAAGTGGTGATTGGGTGTTACTATAGCAAAGGGTACGGATAAAAACTAATGGTTCGAAAAACAGTAATCATCTTAAAAGGGTAGGACTACAATGTGTTTGTGTATTATGTAACTCTCTAGAACATAATTGGTGGTGTATGGTTGAAACTTATTTATTTATTTATTTAATTTTATTTTTTTGTGTATTATGCAACTCTAGTGCATAATTTTGGTGCATGGTTAAAATATGATCGTGTACAAGTCATCAACTTTAAAAATGATTGATGTAGCTATATTGATTAATAACCATAGGAATAGTGCCAACAAAGAGGTAGGTGTTGGCGAATTTTAATTTGAATATATCATATGTACGTCACATTGCTTGTAGCCATAGTTTGGTTGCTTTTAACATCTTTGTGTGGGGCGCATGGTCCTATTTAGTGTTTGTACTACTTCTGACATCAATATGACTCATGGAAAAAAAAAAAAAAAAAAAAAAAACTCATGATCAAATTTATACCAGCTCCAATAATACAAGAGTGTACTCTTTTGGGTTAATTTCCACGATCATCTCATATCAGTTAGTATATAACTATATACGGAGTATGTACTCCATATATTATTACAGCTAATTCAAATTTTATTTTCTACAAGCGATATTGTAGCAATCATATTTGGATATAAATTATATTCATATACGGTATTATTCATAAGGTTGTTAACTCATTTGACTTATTTTTTATGTTTAAACATTATTGCCTATATGTACTGAATGTTGTGGATATTTTGATTGTTCATGAATTTTTGTTTTAGATAAAACTTAGTTGTCTACTTAATTTGTTTAGCTGTCAAACAACCGATACTTTAGAATACTTCCTCTCTCCTTGTATATATATTAAAGTATAAGTTGATTTTAACATCTCAGACTTAAGCTTTCATCCGGAGGATCGGATAGTAACTGTAAAAACCTTCTAAATTTACTTCTTGATTTAGATATTTGCTTCTATAATATATTCCGTAGTTAAAGTTAATATGGCCGGGTCAAGCTTAGCCAATCACATGATTGAACAATAAAATTGCATTTGTATTTTTTGGAAAGGGAAGGGAAAATCTTAGCTACATATCCATGTAGCTATCTTGGCTACATAAACGTTGATATATCACAAAATTTATGACAAACCAATTTAATTTATTTGCATAAAATGTGATTTACATGATTCTGCAATATCGAATATACATTTTTATACAAAATTTTTGTAAAAATGGCGGTCTTATAGAAGATGATATACTATCTATACAAAATGACACCTAGGAATATGAGACTATGTATATGACACGTGATTTTCTTAACACATAATGAAAATGAATAAAAACAACGAAGGAACATCATCCTACCACACTTTAATAGTAGAAATTTAAGATAATATGAGGTAATTATATAAAAACTATGATGATTTAATGATATTTATGTATTCAAGATAGCTACATGAACATGTAGCTAAGATTTCCCCGGAAGGGAAAAATCTTAGCTACAAATGAATAAACTTGATATTTTCATGCAGGAACATTTTTATATTTTCATCTTTATGTTTAATAACTTTGTCAAGTGTGAGATTAATTGATGATTAATAGGGATAATTATAATTATGGTTCTAATTATAAAATTTAAGGAATAAACTTGGTAGACATGTTCACATGGTACCCTATAACCGAAGATTTTAACTTACGTACTAATTGTGATTAATTAAATCAAATTTCAGATTAGGCGGAGTATTAAAAGCATTAAAATGGGGTGTGCCCACATGCAATCGGCAATCTAGGATTGAACAAAGATTCTTGTTTTCTACCCAATAAGCAAATCCCATGTAGATTATTTTTGTAAATGGCAAATAAACTCACAGTCACACACATATGTAGTTTAATAACAGTGAATGATCAAACATTGAATAACTAATAATTTGAATTCAAATGTTACAATGAATTTTCGTGAACAAAGGAAGGTGTCTTTTAAAAATTTAAAGTAATACGCATCCATCAAAAATGTCCAGCTTACTAGCTATACTTTTCTTGAAATAATTATTCACTTACCAAAAAATAACTACTAAATATATTTTTTAACGAAAAAAACTAAAATTTTCATACTAAAAGAGACTTCAACATATATTGAAGCAAAAAAAAAAAAAAAAAAAAATACAACCGAAGAAACCAAGCTCAAACAACTACTATAACAAAACCTAACCGAACTCATACGACACAAAACGAAATATGAATTAATACGCGAAACATAGACAAACAAACTACGGAGTATTGAATATTATTAAACATCTCAATTAACTCTTATTTATTATTGCCAAAATCATGTACGTAATTTTTAGGTAAAGTCAGTCAAACTCACATTAAGTATAGACATTTTTAGTCTAATATAAGTAAAACTTTCATACCAAAAGAGACTTAACAACAAATTTTAGCCTCCGTTACACGGTTGAACTATCCACGAGCGAAAATGAAAACTTCTGTACTAAAAAAAGTTAAAAATCGAGTTTGAACTATCCGTGTAGGACCATCCGTGTAATTTTGTCTAAAATATAAGTGTAAAACTAACATTTTTCAAACTAGAAAAAATTACTTGGATGGTCCCTGTATTTTACCCCAAATTTCACGTAGAGTCCATGTGTTTCTTTTTTACTTTAATAGTCACTGTGATTTATCAATTTTACATGGGTAGTCCCTCTGTCAAACATCCGTCCCAGTCAGACGTTAACTACTAACATGTGCCAAGCACACGAGGGTATTTTTGTCATTTTACCTCGAAAGAATTACTTGGGTGGTCCCTGTGTATAACCTCAAATTTTACGCGGAGTCCCTATTTTTCTTTTTCTTTTTTTTACTTGGGGTGGTCATTGTGATTTACTAATGTTACGTGTGTGATCTCTGACGCTAACAAACGTTAAAAAATATCAAATAAAAAAACCATCTTTTAAAAACAACAGAAATGGCGAAGCGAGATGGAGATCACTTGCATCCCTTGAATAAACTGACTCGCTTCTTACTTCTAAAATAAATCCATGCTTCATAAAATAAACCCACTTAAATTGTGATATTTATGTTTTGAAATCAGGTTATAGAATTTATAAACATCAGAACGACACGATTAACTAATGATCACAAAATACAAGCAAGAGAACATGATCATGCAATAATAAAACCATGGTAAATCCGGGTATTACTTTCTTAGGGATAGCAACTAGCACCTTATTCTAGCAACTAATAAGATGCAAATTTAACTAAAATAATTAAACAGCAAATCATGGGGTTATCGTTTAACGATCGAAATCTTATAGACAATATTTTAATTTAAAATACACTTATACAAAAGGTAGCAAGTAATTTAGAGCAACAATCAAATTCAAAAAAATATGTTTACTTAGGCAGTATTCACTTTACATGTTGGGTTTGGAAAAGATATATAATTGTATCTCATGTGTGTGATCAGAAATCTACTAACGTATTCGAGACGCAACTACAACTAATTAGCATGCATATGTGTCACTCAATCTTATACTAGTCAATGTAATAGACCATCAATGTGCTTTAAATTACTTTTCAACTAAATTTTCAATCTAGAGCATGGTGTTCTACGGTCGCAGTCGCTAATAATTGCGCTAACTGGTCGTCGCATACAATTCACATTTGCTAGTTTCTTTGGTCAATCAATCTCTTGCTAATTGTTAGATAGTATGCATAACCTTATATTCACTAGTCATGAATTATTAAACTTATTCTATGTGTTGTCAATTCAATCAAACAATCTTAACAACCAGACATCATCGTTAAATAGTACTAAACAATAATTTATCACACAATCAATGCAATTATCATAAAAATATACTTATCCCTACATAATTAGTATTTGACCTAAGTTAACATAATAAAGTTACCCAACAACCATCATATGGTAAGCAACTCGTGTTCAAAGTAGATATCACTATAAAAAGAAGAAGAATTAGAATAACACGGAAAGTGTTTTAGGAATCAAACAATGCTATTAGCCTCTCCTCAGTGATCCGACTGTGTTTCCAAGCTCCAAAATACTCCAAAAAGCTTCAAAAATTTCTTACTAATCGACCTGGTGCGGAAATCTCTCAAAAATAATGCATGCAGCTCTCAAACCCTAAGGTTCGTATCTAGAATTTTCCAAAACCGACAGAGGCTAGCGACACTTTCATGACCCAAGTGGAGGTTTCGCGGCGAAATTCTTATAAAACCCTAGAACAAACCTGATTTTCATTAGCTCTTTCTATAAACAATGCGGCGCTTTCCTTCAGAATGCAGCGCTTTCCTTCTCAACTCAAACCTCTCAAACAAAAATCAACGCGACGTGTGACATCTAAGTGGTGCCTTCCACTTCAAAGAAGGTCTTTCACTTTAAAAGAAGCTCTTTCATCTGACTTGGTAAAATATAGCATCAGTTCACAAGCGGCGCTTTCCAGGTATAAGCAGCGCTTCCATCCTGTTTTCCAGCAGCTCAAATGTATTCTCCTCTTCAAGTAAGCTTCTCACCGTCCTTCAAACTTCATCAAATTTCATAAAATAATCTAAAATGAAGTATATATTGATAAGTATCGAAAGTTTATATATTGATTCAAATACATACAAAATTACAACGATATATCCTATGAAAGATATATAAAAACATGTATAAATTTGGCAATATCAAACTCTTTCACCCTTAGCTTTTGCTTGTCCTCAAGTAAATAATTACTAAAATAATTAAAAACTATACTCCCTAAGCGACATCATCAAAACATTTTCAAAACTTGGGACGATAAGACTTCACATAATACTCATCACAATCGCCCCCTTTAACATTAATTAGATGTTAAGTGTAACAACCCGACTTCATAAATCCAAAAACGTGTACAAAAAAAAAAAAAAAAAAAAAAAAAAAATTCTAGATCATTGTATCTGGACGGCGTCCCATTTGCCTGGCAGATTCTGTCACGGGTCCAACTCACGTGAGCGAAAAACCCGCTTCCCGACACTTTTGAACGAAAACCTTTTTACAACATAACCATATAAGTAAAACTAAGAGATTTACATAATCAAAACAAGTTTTACATCATCGGGCCCACATCGCCCATTTTACGAGTTTCGTTCAAAAATACAAGTTTCGACCAATACAAGTTTAATTTCCATACGACACTAGAGCATGGTGTTTGGGGTTAAACTACCCAAATCTTGGCCGAACTTCCAAAAGCTAACCCAAAAGCATCCCCTATCAAAATAAGCGGGAGGCCACTAATCCAACCGAATACCTTTTCCTTTGTCCGCCCGAGCCTAAAAAGGTAAACAACGAGAGGGTAAGCTAACGCTTAGTGAGTAGAATAAATATATACATGCATATAAGATTTACCTACTCGCATCCATGATATCATATAACGTGTACAATCACAAAACATCTCGATAACAAGCTAGTATCATCAAACCGTACAACTAGCAACATTAATAGCATAATAATCATAACATTAATTAAATGCTAACGTTATCAACTATAAACCATGGTTAACCAAATTCTTCGCAAGGGAATGACTTCGCGAAACAAGTCATCGATGTTCATAACAACCGTTAGCTCCCAAACACGGCTATGGTATACTAACCCCCCCCCCCCCCCGAGGTGTTCCAAAAACGGATATGGCTTCACCCCCAAGTGTTCCAAAAATGGCTATGGCATCACTTGATCAATGTGTGAGTAAAACACGGCTATTACTCAAAATCATGCGCACAAACACGGCTATGTGCACAATTAATACGACAACAACGTGGGAGTAAAACACGGCTATTACTCGCCACCATATGCACAAACACGGCTATGTGCATAAATAACAAATGTGGACAAAAACGGCTATGTCTCACAACTATGGACACACAACGGCTATGTGACACCATTAATACGGGCATCTAAATCATATACATACATATATAGATATTCCACTCACCTTAGAGTCTTTTGCGAAAGATAACCGAACTTGCAACTTCAATGTAACGTACCTATTACATTTAGCACATAATCAATCACAACTCAAGTCAGTCAACCAACTCATTCAACATTTTAGAGTCTTTTGACCCAAGGTGCAATTCCGACCCATTTTGCACCCTTAACCCTAATAATGGGTTAACTTCACCAAAAACCCTAACTCTAGCCAGTTAAGGTCTTAATACACTTTTAATCACAAAGTTAACTCATTTTCACACTCGCAAGACAACTTAGATCATCAAAGACCCATTTGACCCATTTCAAGGTCAACACACCTATTTGGGTCACCCACAACCCAAATGACACCCACTTTCATTAACTATAAGTGTACTAGTGATTTACTAGGCCTTTAAGACTCATTTACACAATTTAACCTTTCAAAACCCTAGGTTAGTCATCATTTGGGTCTTCATGACCCAAACTTACCCAAAATCCTCAAATCACTAGCAAATGGGTTTTATGTGCAACACTAACCCAAACCCTAACCCTTAACACAATTAAAGTAAAGAAATTAGGTTTAAGACTTACCAACACAATCACCACATAGCTAGAGACTAGATGAATGACTTTAAAGCTTGCACAAAAACCCGATTCAACATTCTTCTTACTCGATTTGAGCTCTATCACTCTAGAATCTTTTTCTCTCTCTAGATTTTAATGGAAGATGATAAAGTAGATGGAAATGGAGTAATGAGGCTCACCAAAACTGATCTAGGGCCTTAAATTCGGCCCCTATGTGAAATTACTAAATTACCCACTTTAAATATCTAAAAAGCAAAAAGGCTTGCCTGCCAGCTATTCTGGACGGCGTCCAGAACGTTGGAAGGCGTCCAGCCCTTTAATCTGGGATAGCGTCCCGTCCCTTTGGACGGCGTCCCACTATGCTGAGAAAACAGGATCTTACAACTCTTCCCCACTTGAACCGGATTGTGTCCTCGCAATCCATGTCGCATGACAAGCAGGAAGATAAACCAAAACAAATTCTTCGGGCTCCCAAGTAAACTCGGAACCTATACTTCAACGCCATTGAACCTTAAAAGTTCTTACCTCCTTATTTCTCAATCTTTTCACCTTTTCATCGAGGATAGCAATCGGCTCCTCAACATACTCCAACTTATTGTTTAGCTCAATCTCGTCTAAAGGCACCCAAGAAGAATCATCCGCAAGACACTTACGGAGATGGGAAACATGAAATGTATTATGGATCTTCGCAAGCTCTTCGGGTAATTCCAAATGATACGCGACTTCATCCACACGAGCTAAAACTTTAAATGGCCCAATAAACCGAGGAGCTAACTTTCCCCTTTTTCGAAACCGAATAATACCTTTCCATGGCGAAACCTTAAGCATCACCATGTCACCCTCTTGGAATTCGATCATTCACCTACGCTTATCGGCATACGACTTTTGTCTATCTTGCGCCTTTTTCAAATGATCTCGAATCACATCAATCTTGCTATTAGTCTCCAAAACCAAATCGGTACTCCCGATTTCCCTTTGACCCACTTCACCCCAACAAATCGGGGTTCGACATCTTCGCCCATAAAGCATCTCATAAGGTGGCATCCCGATACTAGTATGATAACTATTATTGTACGAGAATTCCACCAAAGGTAAGTGCTCGTCCCAACTACCACCAAAATCAATAATACACGCCCGTAACATATCCTCCAAAGTTTGGTTCGTACGTTCGGTTTGACCGTCCGTTTGAGGATGATACGCCGTGCTCAATTTCAATTGTGTACCCATATCTTCGTGAAACTTTTCCCAAAACCGAGATGTAAAACGAGTATCCCGATCCGAAATAATAGATATAGGAATTCCGTGTCGAGAGATGACTTCCTTGATAAACAACTTAGCCAAAGTCTCCGACGATATCGCTTCCCGAATGGGAAGAAACAAAGCACTTTTCGTCAATCGATCAACTATAACCCAAATCGAATCAAATTGGGTTCTCGCCGTTTTAGGTAACTTTGTGATGAAATCCATGGTAATGTGCTCCCATTTCCATTTTGGATTTCTAACGGTTGTAACTTACCATACGGCTTTTGGTGCTCGGCCTTAACTTGCAAACACGTGACGCATTGCGCAACATACTTCACGACATCACGTTTCATGCTCGGCCACCAATAATCTTTCCTTAAATCAAGATACATTTTCGTCGCGCCCGGATGAATGGAATACTTTGACTTATGTGCTTCATCAAGTAGCACTTGTCGATAATCACTCATCTTAGGCACCCACACTCTTCCTTGAAACGACAACAAGCCACGCGAGCCCATGGTAATGAACTCTGATTGTCCCACAATTTGTTCCGCATGCTTGTTGTGAACGTAAGCCTCTATTTGAATCACACCAAGTTTTTCAAGAAAATCGTTAGTAATAATCATACGCAACAATCCCAATCGTAACGCCGGGTGATGACTCTTTCGGCTTAACGCATCCGCGACCACATTCGCCTTGCCCGGATGATAAAGTATTTCACAATCATAATCTTTCACCACATACATCCACCTACGTTGACGATAATTCAAATCTCGTTGATTAAAGAGATGTTTCAAACTTTTGTGATCCGAATAAATCGTACACTTGACACCATACAAGTAATGATGCCAAATTTTCAATGCATGCACAACCGCTACCAACTCAAGATCATGAGTCGGATATCTCGTCTCGTGTTCCTTTAATTGTCGAGAGGCATAAGCGATGACTTTACCCCTTTGCATAAGAACACACCCGAGTCCATTTAAAGAAGCATCACAATAAACTGTCATGTCTTCCACACCCTCCGGCAATACCAACACCGGAGCTTGACACAACTTCTCCTTTAACAATTGAAAAGCAATTTCTTGCTCGTTCTCCCAAACAAACCTCGCGTTCTTCCTCGTCAATTTCGTCAACGAAGAAGCGATCTTAGAAAAGTCTTGGATAAACTGACGATAATAACCGGCCAATCCGAGAAAACTTCGGATTTTCGTAGGCGTGGTCAGTTGTCTCCAACTCTTCACCATCTCTATCTTCCCCGGATCTACTTGAATACCATCTTTGTTCACAATGTGGCCAAGGAATTGAACCTCCCTTAGCCAAAATTCACATTTGGAGAACTTAGCATATAACTTCTCCTTTCGTAACGTCTTCAATACTTCATGTGACGACCCGTAAATTTTCGACCAAATTTAAACCTAACCTTTATATGTTTCTGACACGATAAGCAGAATTTGTAATGTTGAATCTCAAAAAGTTTGGAACTACATTCATGTAATCAATTACCCTTTGACCGTGTTCGACGATTCACGAACAATTATGTGTATATAGATATGTATATATAATATATAATAACTGAAAACATTAACAAACTATTTGATATATATGATACTTTACATGAACGTATTTGTTTCGATATATTTATCGACAGAATTAAGAGATAATATCAAATGATTGAATTATCAGATACATTATGATATGATTACGGGCCAATGTTATGAGGTCCACTGTGATTTAAAAAATCTATTCTTTTTGACAATATTCGGAAAATGGTAAAGTGAGCTATAAGTAGGAACGTGGAGTGTAAATAACTTAGATGTTGGATATCGACAAGTTAAGTAACTCGACATTTTCCATTAAGATGATTTCATACGTTTATTAAACCTTTGGACTTTATCACATGCTTCACCAACAGACTGTAATTTAAAAACTTGAAACCTATTATGAATATATATAATTCTACTTTTCTAAAATGTTTTATGATATAACGATTTAAATTAATATTAAATATATTTATACGCGTATTATACGTACATAGTTTTATACTTTTACTATACTTTAACTTTACCTTTACTTTACTTTTACTTTAATTTAACTTTAATAATTCACTTTAATAATTCACTTTAATAATTCACTTTAATAATTTATACTTTAATAATTCACTTTAATAATTTATACTTTAATAATTCACTTTAATAATTCAAAAATCTATTATAAATAGAATTCAATAGGTTTTATTATTTCATAGAAACTTGAAAATATATTTCTCTAAACTCTCTCAATCGAATTACATATATTTACTTAGTATTATTTCAAGATATTATTAGTATACATAAAATACGACGGAGTTATATTCAGACGATTTCAAAATAAGTTTTCAAACGGGATAGAGTTAAGGAAATTATGGGTTATAGCTATGAAGGTTATGGGTATTGTTCGAGGGTATTGCTCGTGAGGTCAACCTAACGTTTATCATTTTCGTTGCGTCTACGTACTTTCCTGCAATATTGAATCACAATATTGATATGTGAGCATTCATATCTTATCTTTTATATATTAATAGTGTATCCCTGACTAGTGCTCGAGTATATATGATTATGCATGTTTTTATGCTTAGTTTTGTCGTTAAATAGTTTATGATAAATCACGAATTTGATACATATGCTACTGAGATAAGGTATATGATATGCATGTCGTTGAAAAGCTAAAGAAAAATTAATAACTTTTCATTTAGAAATCGTGTGGGTTCGATGAACAGATTAAAAGATATGGTCAACTGAATTATTATTAATTTTAATATTATTATTAAAAACGATTATTATAATTGTTATCAGTTGATGTTATTACTAAAATTATCTTTATTACTAAAAATTAATATTTTTATTGAAACTATCATTTTATTATTTTTATCATTATTATTATTATCAATATTATTTAATCAAATAAATATGCGTACAAAGATATTTTTACCACACGTAATATAATTACATTAATAATACATACCACTATATTTTTATGATATTAAGTGAATTTTATAAATTTTATTACTTGAGATATATAAAAGTATATTTTTATCATATATGAATTTAAATATAAATTTTTATTTATTAATAAATGACTTGTATTATTTAGTATAATAAGATCTGATAAATATATTTAAATATATAAAACGACTATATATAAGTTATATAATAAACATGTATAGATTTTTGAAGTCATTTTGGGTCAAGTTGACTGTTTTTGACTTTTGCATGTCGGTCTCGAGTATTAGGATTGTGATACACTACGACTTGACCTAAATTGTTAGACAGATATTGACCAACATATAAATATATATACTTAATATAGGTTCGTGAATCCGAGACAAACCCTGCACTTGTTCAGTGCCGTCATATACATAATTGCTACGAAATACAGTATTGTGAGTTTCATTTGCTCCCTTTTTAATTGCTTTTGCAATATATATTTTTGGGCTGAGAATACATGCGCTGTTTTATAAATATTTTACGAAATAGACACAAGTACTAAAACTAATTCTACGTGGGTTTAAACCAGAAATATACCCTTAGCTTGGTAACATTAAACTACTTGTCTATGTACGGTAGGCGCGAATCCTAAAGATAGATCTATTGGGCCTGACAAACCCCATCCTGACTATGGGATGCTTTAGTACTTCGAGGTTATATTAAACACACCTGATCTGGTGTACTTCAGAGGGTAAAACATGAACGTTAAGGCTTGTTACCGGGTGCCTACAACTTATAGAATACTTTTATACACTTGCGAGTGTACATATATTTATAAACAGAAATCTTGTGGTCTATTACTATTACGGAAATGATTGATTATGATAAACTAATGAACTCACCAACCTTTTGGTTGACACTTTAAAGCATGTTTATTCTCAGGTATTAAAGAAATCTTCCGCTGTGCATTAGCTCATTTTAAGGATATTACTTGGAGTCATTCATGACATACTTTGAAAGACGTTGCATTCGAGTCATTGAGTTCATCAAGATTAATATTAAGTCAATTATAGTTGGATGTAATATGAAATGGTATGCATGCCGTCAATTTTAGATGTAAAGAAAGTTTGTCTTTTAAAAACGAATGCAATGTTTGTAAAACGTATCATATAGAGGTCAAATACCTCGCGATGTAATCAACTATTGTGAATCGTTTATAATGTATATGAACGGGTCCTTTTAGTTGGTATCAGAGCAGTGGTCTTAGCGAACCAGGTCTTGCATTAGTGTGTCTAACTGATAGTTGTTAAGATGCATTAGTGAGTCTGGACTTCGACCGTGTCTGCATGTCAAAAGTTTTGCTTATCATTTTTAGTCGGAAATCATCTACTTACCATCCTTAGGAAATTACCTGCTTATCATTATTAAGTCTAGACGCGTTTTCCTACATTTATTGCATAATAATGTATAGACGAATTCTTATCTTAGCATATCTGTTACTGTGAACTTTGATTGACATATTTCAAAGATTCCTCCGTAATTTATGGGATTTTGGTATTACATATACATATGTAAATTATGTATTGAAGAATACCAAATCTAAATTCTACAATCTATTTCATACCAAAAATTCTTTCCCTGATCATACAAGATGGATCCCTCAACCAGTTCGAGTTCCTCGGATTCCGATAGCTATGCCGATATGGATTTCCACATGAGCTCTGAAAGCAGCGTGACCGGAATGGATCAACCAATTAGCCATCATCTATTTTGGATGAATTAGGGATGGGTTCGTAATCTACTTAACCATTGGAGACAAGAAGAAGGTGATCCCTTTCATCCACCACATTGCCCTCTTGGCAATGAACCTGAAGCACTTACCGGCGAACCTGTCCGAAACACCATTGTCTCTCTCATTTCCAGAGTACCTCGTCATGGTTATATACTACACCAAATTCTAGATCTTATCTATCCGCTCGTTCGAACTGACATTCACCCCGGTGTAATAGAAGAAGTTAACGAGTTTCGCGCTCGGGTAGTGGCTTTGGAGAATATGGTGCAAAGGTTACAAACACCAGTAGCAGCACCAGCAGCATAACCAGTACCACCATCAACAACATCAACAGTACCATTACCACCACCAACAACAACCGCATCGCAAACTTCAACTTCACAATCTATCCCACGAGCATCGATGTCATATGCCATGTAGATACCAAGGAATACCACAACGATGAAGTATTCATTCATAACTTCATTGGGGAAACATTCTACGACGATTATGTAATTTCTAAAGTTTAGAAATTATCTATCCTAGCCTTAACCATAAATCAAATGAGTTTAATTTAATATTAACTCATTAAATCTATATTACATCTGAAGAAATATACACATATATATTTCCATAAAGACTGTAATAAAATTCTTTTGTACAAAATATTAATTGTGAAATTTTTTTTTAACGGGTAGGCAATACCCGAGAGATATATAAATTCACAATTAATATGTTACATTCTTCGAATCTGATTCAGCAAATCATCCATTATACTCCCTACTTTCACAACAATATACATTCTTTTATAGAAATCAAAACAACCATACTCATTCAAAATCTAATTACATATTCTGATTTTGAAATCTCAAAATTCGATTCAAGATATAACCGAAATCATCACTCTTAGATTTCTACATCTTTCAAAACTATACTTTAACTTCAAAACTGTCCTAGAACCTCATTTCTATTCATGGAACTCACAAAAATATTTGTATCATTCAAAATCTTAGAACATCATATGTATATTAACAATTACAATATGTGTTCAAACACTTCGAAATTCTTAAAGACATGCGAGATGATGATCCAATCACACATTACCCACTGTCATGCACCTGAAAAGCTCTCGAAACCAAAGTTATAGTTTAACACGTATCCGTGTCAGATCCTTTGATATTTATTACCAAATATAATTTTTCAATCTCTTTTCAAAATAGACAGTTTTATCATAGCTTCAACAAATCACCTTCATTTGTTTATACGAATAAACCTTATTATAACAATTACCCCTTTATCATTGTTATCGGGGAACCTTTCATATCTCGCCACATTAGCAGTATACTTTTCAACAACTTCATTAACCTTCGACTTAAGCCTCTCCGAAAAGCCGCTATACTTATTCATTAAAACCCCATCATGTACTCACCTACATCCTGTAACAATAATTGTCATACCAACTACTGGGAATTAGCAATCAGTATTTTGAATTTCGCGACAATATTACGTCAAAAGTTATATGTATACATATAACGTCTATCTCCTAGACTTACATACGTCGAATGTGAATTTTCTGAAAAACATCCCAAACTATGAACTAGTTCTCCGAAATTGGAAAAAATGCTGATGAAGCAACAAAAATTGTAAACGACTTTAACAGTCAAAAGTTTGATGATAAAGAATACTATGGTGGTAAAGCTGAGAAAAAGAGAAGGTTTGAAACTGGAAAACGGATTGAGCAGACCATGAAGGAGGCTGTGGACAAATCACAAAGACTAAACCTGCCTTCAAAGGATCCAAATGATTCAGTGTCTACTGAAATCGTTAGCAAACACCTTACTTCTTATTCTAAACCTTCACAGACAAATCTTCTTCATCATCCATCTATGTTAAGAATTCTAAGATATCATCGTATCTTTTATTATAAATATCTTCGATATTCCTGAAGATATTTTCAAAACTATTCTTATCCGAAATCTTCTATCTATTCACAATATCTGCATTACAACATAAAAAGAAACTGTGTTAGTTTCTAAATTCTGAAGAAAAAAAAAATTCGAATTTAAAATAGGAATGTTTTTGAAGTAGTGTTGGGAACTGAAGCATGAGTTAGTATAATATACTGACACTTTATCAATGTAATTATATTACAGTAAGTCATACTGAGTTTCTAATGGAACGTGATGATTCACAGAACATACCGTCATCATGTACTATTTACACGACTCTTACATTCTACCCAATTTCCAAACATATTAAGAACATATCATCTTGATAGCTCTATATTTTCGGATATTCTGGTAATTTGCCAAATCAAGATCGTGCCATTACGATTTTCTTCTTGGAACATTAACTATGTTCATCCAAAAATTCATATCTACAAATTCTGGACCATTATCCGCTTGACTTAAGGTCGGGAAGAGAAAACGAAAGCATGAAGCTCCGAAATATAATGGAGAATATAAAGCCCGATAACAACCCAAAATTACAAACCTTATATATCAATGCGTATAGCAATATAAAGACACGGGAGAATGAAAAACATAATAACCCCAAGGTAATGGTAGAAGAAAATAACTTCCTCCGGTGGTAGATGAAAAAGAAGAATGACAGATATGAAAGTTAAGAGTATATCAAGAATCAATACTGGATGAAGCATATTAACGAATGCTTTAAAGTATGAATTGGGGAGAAAGACTAGAAGGTGTGAGCTGTGGAAATAAAGAAACGAAGGGGGTGGATTTATAGTAAAATATCAGACAGAGAAATCGAGACAGATTATCGCATTTAATCAAATAAGATCCTGATTTCCTTAATCGCCGAAGAACCAAATCTTATTGCAAAGATTTTCTTTAAATTCCATGAATTTCGGAAATCAATCATAACTACGTCATCGGTTAAAACGAATATACGTTTACTCATTTCACTCTCTTGCGACAGCTTCACTTATACTCTTCGCGTAATTAAATTTTTTTATCTATATTACTCAATGATGATAAAACTCTATTTATCAACTCATATTCATTATGAAAACATTTTTAAAGTTAGCCATGACGACCTCGATCAAATTTCGGGACGAAATTTCTTTAACGGGTAGGTACTGTGACGACCCGTAAATTTCCGACCAAATTTAAACCAAACCTTTATATGTTTCCGACACGATAAGCAGAATTTGTAATGTTGAATCTCAAAAAGTTTGGAACTACATTCATGTAATCAATTACCCTTTGACCGTGTTCGACGATTCACGAAAAATTATGTGTATATAGATATGTATATATAATATATAATAACTGAAAACATTAACAAAGTATTTGATATATATGATACTTTACATAAACGTATTTGTTTCGATATATTTATCGACAGAATTAAGAGATAATATCAAATGATTGAATTATCGGATACATTATGATATGATTACGGGCCAATGTTATGAGGTCCACTGTGATTTAAGAAATTTATTCTTTTTGACAATATTCGGAAAATGGTAAAATGAGCTATAAGTAGGAACGTGGAGTGTAAATAACTTAGATGTTGGATATCGACAAGTTAAGTAACTCGACATTTTCCATTAAGATGATTTCATACGTTTATTAAACCTTTGGACTTTATCACATGCTTCACCAACAGACTGTAATTTAAAAACTTGAAACCTATTATGAATATATATAATTCTACTTTTCTAAAATGTTTTATGATATAACGATTTAAATTAATATTAAATATATTTATACGCGTATTATACGTACATAGTTTTATACTTTTACTATACTTTAACTTTACCTTTACTTTACTTTTACTTTAATTTAACTTTAATAATTCACTTTAATAATTCACTTTAATAATTCACTTTAATAATTTATACTTTAATAATTCACTTTAATAATTTATACTTTAATAATTCACTTTAATAATTCAAAAATCTATTATAAATAGAATTCAATAGGTTTTATTATTTCATAGAAACTTGAAAATATATTTCTCTAAACTCTCTCAATCGAATTACATATATTTACTTAGTATTATTTCAAGATATTATTAGTATACATAAAATACGACGGAGTTATATTCAGACGATTTCAAAATAAGTTTTCAAACGGGATAGAGTTAAGGAAATTATGGGTTATAGCTATGAAGGTTATGGGTATTGCTCGAGGGTATTGCTCGTGAGGTCAACCTAACGCTTATCATTTTCGTTGCGTCTACGTACTTTCCTGCAATATTGAATCACAATATTGATATGTGAGCATTCATATCTTATCTTTTATATATTAATAGTGTATCCCTGACTAGTGCTCGAGTATATATGATTATGCATGTTTTTATGCTTAGTTTTGTCGTTAAATAGTTTATAATAAATCACGAATTTGATACATATGCTATTGAGATAAGGTATATGATATGCATGTCGTTGAAAAGCTAAAGAAAAATTAATAACTTTTCATTTAGAAATCGTGTGGGTTCGATGAACGGATTAAAAGATATGGTCAACTGAATTATTATTAATTTTAATATTATTATTAAAAACGATTATTATAATTGTTATCAGTTGATGTTATTACTAAAATTATCTTTATTACTAAAAATTAATATTTTTATTGAAACTATCATTTTATTATTTTTATCATTATTATTATTATCAATATTATTTAATCAAATAAATATGCGTACAAAGATATTTTTACCACACGTAATATAATTACATTAATAATACATACCACTATATTTTTATGATATTAAGTGAATTTTATAAATTTTATTACTTGAGATATATAAAAGTATATTTTTATCATATATGAATTTAAATATAAATTTTTATTTATTAATAAATGACTTGTGTTATTTAGTATAATAAGATCTGATAAATATATTTAAATATATAAAACAACTATATATAAGTTATATAATAAACATGTATAGATTTTTGAAGTCATTTTGGGTCAAGTTGACTTTTGTTGACTTTTGCATGTCGGTCTCGAGCATTAGGATTGTGATACACTACGACTTGACCTAAATTGTTAGACAGATATTGACCAACATATAAATATATATACTTAATATAGGTTCGTGAATCCGAGACAAACCCTGCACTTGTTCAGTGCCGTCATATACATAATTGCTACGAAATACAGTATTGTGAGTTTCATTTGCTCCCTTTTTAATTGCTTTTGCAATATATATTTTTGGGCTGAGAATACATGCGCTGTTTTATAAATATTTTACGAAATAGACACAAGTACTAAAACTAATTCTACGTGGGTTTAAACCAGAAATATACCCTTAGCTTGGTAACATTAAACTACTTGTCTATGTACGGTAGGCGCGAATCCTAAAGATAGATCTATTGGGCCTGACAAACCCCATCCTGACTATGGGATGCTTTAGTACTTCGAGGTTATATTAAACACACCTGATCTGGTGTACTTCAGAGAGTAAAACATGAACGTTAAGGCTTGTTACTGGGTGCCTACAACTTATAGAATACTTTTATACACTTGCGAGTGTACATATATTTATAAATAGAAATCTTGTGGTCTATTACTATTGCGGAAATGATTGATTATGATAAACTAATGAACTCACCAACCTTTTGGTTAACACATTAAAGCATGTTTATTCTCAGGTATTAAAGAAATCTTCCGCTGTGCATTAGCTCATTTTAAGGATATTACTTGGAGTCATTCATGGCATACTTTGAAAGACGTTGCATTCGAGTCGTTGAGTTCATCAAGATTAATATTAAGTCAATTATAGTTGGATGTAATATGAAATGGTATGCATGCCGTCAATTTTAGATGTAAAGAAAGTTTGTCTTTTAAAAACGAATGCAATGTTTGTAAAACGTATCATATAGAGGTCAAATACCTCGCGATGTAATCAACTATTGTGAATCGTTTATAATGTATATGAACGGGTCCTTTTACTTCACACAAATGACGTTCATGCTCGTTCATACTTTTCGAGTAGACTAGTATGTAGTCAATGAACACAATCACAGACTTGTCCAACATAGGTTGGCATACTCAGTTCATAAGGTCCATGAATGCTGCCGGTGCATTCGTAAGACCAAAAGGCATAACTACAAACTCAAAATGCCCATAACGAGTTCGAAAACCTGTTTTCTCAATATCTTCCTCACGGACCCGCATTTGGTGATAGCCGGACCGTAGGTCGATCTTAGAGAAATACGTTGCACCCTGGAGTTGGTCAAACAAATCGTCAATTTGAGGCAATGGATAATGATTCTTGATCATCACTTTATTCAACTCCCGGTAATCGATGCACATCCGCATGCTACCATCCTTCTTTTTCACGAATAAAACCGGAGCGCCCCATGGCGAAGCACTCGGTCGAATAAAACCTTTCTCAAGCAACTCTTGGGTTTGATTTAACAACTCTTGCATTTCCGTCGGCGCTAAACGTTAAGGAGTTTTAGCAATGGGAGTAGCTCCCGGAACCAACTCAATGCGAAATTCAACTTGTCTTTCCGTCGGGACACCCGGTAACTCGTCCAGAAAAACGTCTTCGATTTCACTAACCACCGAAATTTCACGAATAGGTGGTGGCTTATCACGAGTATCAACAACATGGGCAAGAAAAGCCATGCCACAATTAACTAGAAAACGACGTGCCCGTGCAAAAGAACATATCGGCACAAGTCTTCTCCGCTTATCACCTTGAATAATTAACTCTCCCCTACTTGGGGTCTTTACGCGAATAGATTTTTCATGGCATGCAATATAGGCTCTATTTCGATCGAGCCAATCCATACCAACAACGACATCAAAATCACCCAAAGTCATAGGGATAAGATCAATTTTAAAGCTTTCGGCACCAAAAACAACATCACAATTCTTACACACATCAACCACTAGCACCGTCTTGCCGTCCGCTATTTCGACTTCTACCGGACGACTTAACTTAGCTAACGGTCTATCAAGTTTAGGCACAAATTTTGGAGACACAAACGACAAATTTGCACCGCTATCAAAAAGAATCCTTGCCAGATTAGAGTTAACCATAAAAGTACCTGAGACAACCTCGTTCGATTGTTTGGCTTCATCATTGGTCATCAAGTAGTTGCGACCCCTAGCTGTGCCCGCCGCCTTTTCTAACTTCTTAACATGATCATTATTCAAACCGGGACATTCCGGCCTCTTGTGCCCTTCTTTACCGCAATTAAAACACGTGACCGACTTGGTCAAACAATCACGGGCGTAATGACCTAGCTTCCCACAACTATAACAAGTAGGCATAAAAGTATTCGAACCACCCTTCTTCACACTTTCGACGCTTTCGGACCCCTTCTTGTTCTTATTTTTCTTATTTGAAAAGTTAGAATGACTAGAACCTTCAAACTTTATTTTGAAAAACACGAAATCACTCTTTCTTGGGACCTCCGGCTCAAAACCCCGAGCTAATTCAAATAACTCTTCAAAAGGCTTAGCCATACCCCGACTAATCTTACCCTTGAACTCATCATTCAAAGTACGGTAGAAATCCTTCATTAGCTTGTGATCATCACCAACATATTCAGGACAAAAACGAGTCTTTGCCAAGAAGGTAGACTTGAGAGTAACCAAGTACATTGAACCTTGTTGTAAATTGTGCAACTCGTCCCGGATTTTATCGAGATCGGAAGAAGTTCGGTATTCTTTGAAAAATTCCTTCTTGAACTCCTCCCATGTGAAGCTCATACATTGTTCTTCACCATATAAGTTGATTTTATCGTCCCACCACAACTTAGCTTCTTCCCGCAACATACTAGAACCATACCTCGCCTTCTTCTCGGGAGGACACTCCACGGTACGGAAAGCCCCCTCGATATCGGAAATCCAACACGTGCTTTTCAACGGATCTTGCACCCCATTAAACATCAGGGGTTGAGTGTGATGACCCGTCCTAATCCATCCGGATGAATTCCATATCGATTATAAACGATTCACAACAGTTGATTACATCGCGAGGTACTTGACCTCTATAAGATATATTTTACAAACATTGCATTCGTTTTTGAAAAGACAATATTTCATTACATTGAAAGTTGACGGCGTGCATACCATTTTATAATATATCTATCTATAACTGACTTAATAATAATCTTGATGAACTCAACGACTCGAATGCAACGTCTTTTGAAATATGTCGTGAATGACTCCAAGTAATATCTTTAAAATGAGTAATGCACAGCGGAAGATTTCTTTCGTACCTGAGAATAAACATGCTTTAAAGTGTCAACCAAAAGGTTGGTGAGTTCATTAGTTTAACATAAATAATAATTTCATAATTTTAATAGACCACAAGATTTCATATTTCCATTTCTCATAAACAAACGTCCCATATATAGAGACAAAATATCATTCATATGGATTGAACACCTGGTAATCGACATTCACAATATGCATATAAGAATATCCCCATCATTCCAGGATTCTCCTTCGGACATGATATAAATTTCGAAATACTAAAGCATCCGGTACTTTAGATGGGGCTTGTTGGGCCCGATAGATCTATCTTTAGAGTTCGCGTCAATTAGGGTGTCTGTTCCCTAATTCTTAGATTACCAGACTTAATAAAAAGGGGCATATTCGATTTCGATAATTCAACCATAGAATGTAGTTTCAATTACTTGTGTCTATTTCGTCAAACATTTATAAAAGCACATGTATTCTAAGTCCCAAAAATGTAAAGAGTAAAAGGGAATCAAATGAACTCACGCATATAAATATTGTAAAACAGTTAATAAAGCATTTGCATGTATTCTCAGTCCAAAAATATAATGAGTAAATAGAGAGCAAATGAACTCACCGTACTGTATTTTGTAGTAAAAATACATATGACGACATTGAAAAATGCAGGGTTGGCCTTGGATTCACGAACCTATAACATTTGTATATATATATTAATACGCATAATCGTAGTTGAATAAGTTTATATATATACCCTATTAATGATATTATTTTTATTTTAATACTATATTTATATTTCATATATTCCTTTTATAAGATAATATATTGTGTTATGTTATGTGTGTTAAATATATATTTATGTATTTCATTTGTTTATCAGAACAGTAGTTCAAATTATACTAAGTTAATATTAGTAAAAATAATGATGATAACATTAATGATATACTTATGTTAATAATAGTTCTATTAATGATGATATTAATAATAATACTTGTAAAAATATTAATTTTACTGTTAATGATATTTATGATGTTGATTTTAGTAATTACATAATAATAATACTCGTGATAATAATAAATATAATACTTATGTTAATATTAACAATTCTGTTATTTGTAAAAAGATACTAATATAATATTTAATAAAAAAAATAATAATGACATAATAAAAATGATAAGTTTACTCGTTCTCATAATATTATCGGTATTCCAAATCTTTTATATATATATACTTCTATGCATTGTGTTAATATTTTTATAACCTTTTATATCCATATGCTCATATAATTATGATCATAAACAAAACATAATGAATTTTATTTTTATACATATATCATTGTATTGTTATTAAGATTACGGTTTATGATAATTTCAATAACAATATTAATAACAATACTGATAATGCTAAAAACGAACATATATTTCATAGCATTATTCCTCAAGAAAGACAAGCTTTTAGTTGCAATTGTTCTATTTACAAGTGATATTCGTTTAAATAATAAAAGGTGAAGACAAAAGACAGATTCGACGAATTGAAGACGCAAACGACCAAAAAGCTCAAAAGTACAAAAGACAATCAAAAAGGTTCCAATTATTGATAAGAAACGTCTCGAAATTACAAGAGTACAAGATTCAAAACGCAAAGTACAAGATATTAAATTGTACGCGAGGACGTTCGAAAATCCGGAACCGGGACCAGAGTCAACTCTTAACGCTCGACGCAACGGACTAAAAATTACAAGTTAACTATGTATATAAATATAATATAATATATAATTAATTATATTAATTATATATATATTATATTTATAAATAAAAAACCGTCGGCAGAGAAAAACTCCAAGGACTGAGCTGTAAAAGTAACCTCCGCGACTCGCGGAGTTTGAAGAGGTTTTCACCGCGAGTCGCGGAGCCTCAAATTTCAACTCTGGCTATAAAGCAAACCGAATTCTGATCATTTTTCATATTCTATTTCTCTCTTCTCTCATATATACGTAAAATATATATATATAATTTATATTTTAATTTTAATTTTAATTATAATTCTAATAATAAGGGTATGTTAGCGAATGTTGTAAGGGTATAAGTCGAAATTCTGTCCGTGTAATGCTACGCTATTTTTAATCATTGTAAGTTATGTTCAACCTTTTTACATTAATGTCTCGTAGCTAAGTTATTATTATGCTTATTTAAAACGAAGTAATCATGATGTTGGGCTAATTACTAAAATTGGGTAATTGGGCTTTGTACCATAATTGGGGTTTGGACAAAAGAACGACACTTGTGGAAATTAGACTATGGGCTATTAATGGGCTTTATATTTGTTTAACTAAATGAAAGTTTGTTAATGTTAATATAAATATTTACAATTGGGCGTCCCTATAAATTACCATATACACTCGATCGGACACGATGGGCGGGGTATTTATATGTACGAATAATCGTTCATTTAACCGGACACGGGAATGGATTAATAGCCACTAGAATAATTAAAACATGGGTGAAATTACATTCAAGGGTAATTGGTGTAATTGCTAACAAAGTAGTAAAACCTTGGTTTACACGCAGTCGATAACCTGGTGTATTCATTAAACAAAGTATTAAAACCTTGTTACAATTCGAATCCCCAATTAGTTGGAATATTTAACTTCGGGTATAATAATAATTTGACGAGGACACTCGCACTTTATATTTATGACTGATGGACTGTTATGGACAAAAACCAGACGGACATATTAAATAATCCAGGACAAAGGACAATTAACCCATGGGCATAAAACTAAAATCAACACGTCAAACATCATGATTACGGAAGTTTAAATAAGCATAATTCTTTTATTTCATATTTAATTTCCTTTATTTTATATTTAATTGCACTTCTAATTATCGCACTTTTATTTATTGTTATTTAATCGCACTTTTAATTATCGTACTTTTTAATTATCGCAATTTTATTTTATCGCACTTTTATTATTCGCAATTTCATTATCGTTATTTACTTTACGCTTTAATTTAAGTCTTGTATTTATTTAATATTTTACATTAGGTTTTAACTGCGACTAAAGTTTTAAAATCGACAAACCGGTCATTAAACGGTAAAAACCCCCCTTTATAGTAATAATATTACTTATATATATGTTTGTATTTTTAATAAAAGTAAACTAATATAGCGTTGAGCTTTGTTTAAAGATTTCCCTGTGGAACGAACCGGACTTACTAAAAACTACACTACTGTACGATTAGGTACACTGCCTATAAGTGTTGTAGCAAGGTTTAAGTATATCCATTCTATAAATAAATAAATATCTTGTGTAAAATTGTATCGTATTTAATAGTTTTTCCTAGTAAAATATAAACTATTTTATATACACCTCGCATAACATCAAGTAATTTTTGGCGCCGCTGCCGGGGAACACTCTTAAAAGCCGGAAGCGCAACGCTAATATAAAAAAAAAAAGATTTTTTTTGTTTACTTTTATTAAAATTCGTTTTGTAAAAATACGTTTTAAATATTCGAAAAATATAAAAAGAAAAACAAAAATTTATATATTTTTAAGAGTTTGTTAAAAGTTTTATAAGTTTCTTTATCTTTATTTTAGTTTATAATAATATAAATTTTATTAAATATCTTTTATATATAGAAAAAAGACAGAAAACAGAAAATAAAATAAAAAAAATAAAGAAAAAACGCGTCGAATTTGAAACCTGTCAGCTGAATTCTGGAACCCCGCGACTCGCGGGGTTTTCTTCATTAATTACCGCAACTCGCGGAGGATATCTGACAGGCGACAGGAAGCCCTAATTCAGCATTAATTACGGTTTATTATTAATTATAATTATTATTTAAACCTAATTATTATTATTATTATTATTAGTTTTATTTTTATTTTTACTTTTTATTTAATTTATGTATTTAGTATTAATTAGTTTTATTAAATTGTAAAATTAGTAGTTTTATTAAAAATAATATAAAAATAATATTTTTATAAAAATTGTACTTTTTACAACTTTTTGTAAATTTTTATATTTTGTCCCTTTTTAATCGTTGTAGCGTAATATTTGTATTTTTAGCTCATATTTAATTTTAAACTTAGTTTTTGCTATAGTTATTTTTACTCCTAGATTTTTAGGCTTTGCCGTAGAATTCCTTAAGTGCTTTTTCTTTAGACTAAGATTTAGGTGCTTTAGAATTTTGCGACGCCTTTTTAAGTTTTAGTTTCTTTTTAAGTTATTTCCATTTGGGATTTAGTTTTTCCTGTAAGCTTTAATATTTTTAGACCTTTTACTATGTATCAATTATCATTCCAATTAGTAATCTCAATTTGCGATTATAATTTTAAGTTAGTTGTAGTAATAAGGTTAGGTTAGTTAAGTATTTTTAAGTTTTTATAAGTTTCTTTTATTTTTCCGTCACCTTTTATTTTTCAACCATTTTTTCTTTTTCGACATTTTGCGACGAACTCTTTTTCTCTCTTATTTCTCGCCATTCTAGTTTTTAGGACTTAGAATTTTTTCTACTTCTTATCTAAATTTCTTAAAATTACGAAAATTTATTTTAAGTGGTTAAATTAATAGACATCAAAATTTTCTGGTTCGTAGTAATAGTTGGATTTGTACGTGGACCGGGTTATTGGAGCCAAACAGTCCTCAATTATATTGAGACCAAACGAATCCTGCCTCTCTGCTGCATCTTTTGGCTATTCGAAACGTGGGCAAAATCAGAAAAGTCTATTGATTGGATAACTTATTATAATCTTTCTTTCCTTTTAAAAACTAATAGGATATTCAGTGAATGCACCGAGCAAGACGTTCATCACCTTTTGTACGTTCACCACCTGTAACTCGATCAAGACATCATTTAACAAATATAACCGCCGTTGATTTTTCTTTAGAATCGTCATCTAGTCAACCAAGTACTTCAGTTCAAATTTCCGATAATCCATTTTTTGAACCCGACATCACAATTGAGAATCCAGAGAATATTCAGGAACGGTTCATAGATCCTGAACCATTAAACTTTCCTCCGGAACCACCAATCATTCAAACAGAGATTGTTGAGGAACGAACCATTAAATCAGAATCATCTAGTGATACCGATTCAACAAATTCAATTATGGAGAATCTGGAACCTTTAAGTATGGAAAACCGAATGAGAGCTAAACGCACTGGCCAAGGTCACGCAATTACTCATCCAGACATTAATGTGCCAGATTATGAAATCAAAGGACAAATTCTACACATGGTGACTAATCAATGCCAATTTAGTGGTGCGCCGAAGGAAGATCCAAATGAACATCTACGTACCTTTAATAGGATCTGCACACTATTTAAAATACGAGAAGTGGAGGATGAACAGATATATCTCATGTTATTTCCCTGGACTTTAAAGGGAGAAGCCAAAGATTGGTTGAAATCGTTACCTGAAGGAGCGATTGATACATGGGATGTTTTAATTGAAAAATTTCTTAAACAATTCTTTCCTGCATCTAAAGCCGTAAGACTTCAAGCAGAAATTGTTACGTTCACACAGAAACCAAATGAAACTCTATATGAGGCGTGGACAAGATATGGAAAGTTGTTAAGAGGATGTCCGCAACATGGTTTAGACACCTGTCAAATAGTACAAATATTCTACCAAGGATGCGACATCACTACAAGAAAAGACATAGATATAGCAGCTGGTGGTTCTATTATGAAGAAAACCGAAACTGATGCTTACAAAATTATTGATAACACTGCTTCCCACTCACATGAGTGGCACCAAGAAAAAGATATCATTAGATCATCTAAAGCAGCTAGAGCCGATTCTAGCCATGACTTAGATTCCATTTCCGCAAAGATAGATGCTGTGGAGAGACGAATGGAAAAGATGACTAAGGATATTCACTCAATACGAATTAGTTGTGAGCAGTGTGGAGGACCACATTTGACAAAAGATTGTCTCAGTATTGAATTAACAATGGAACAAAGAGAGAATATTTCATACATAAACCAAAGGCCTGGAAATAATTATCAGAATAATTATCAACCGCCAAGACCGATTTACAATCAAAACCAGAATTATAACCGAAATATTCCATACAACAACCAACAAGGTCCTAGCAATCAACAAGTATCCAATAATACTTACAATCAGCAAAGACCTAATTTTCAAAACAAACCACCACAACAAACCGATGATAAAAAGCCGAATTTAGAAGATATGATGACAAAGCTAGTTGAAACTCAAACACAGTTTTTCACATCTCAAAAACAAACTAATGAACAAAATGCTCAAGCATTTAGAAATCAACAAGCTTCTATTCAAAATCTGGAACAAGAAGTAAGTAACCTAGCAAGGTTAATAGGTGAAAGAAAACCGGGAAGTTTACCTAGCGATACAAATGCTAACCCCCGGAATGAAACAGCTAAAGCTATTACCACAAGAAGTGGTACAACACTTAAACCACCTGAAATACCTGTAACTTCTGATGAAACTATTCCTACTCCATAAGAACCACAACCTGATCAAGGTAAGGAAAAAGAACCGGCAGTTGAAAAGGTTAATGAAGATAACATAGTTAAGGATAAACCTTATGTTAAACCATATCAACCACCACTTCCTTACCCGAGTAAAATGAAGAAAGAAAAACTTGAAGCCGAGCAATCCAAATTCTTGGATATGTTTAAACAGATAAATGTAAATCTTCCTTTCATTGATGTGATTTCAGGAATGCCTAGATATGCTAAATTCTTGAAAGATCTAATCTCAAATAGAAAGAAAATGGAAGAACTCTCGGCTGTTACTATGAATGCTAATTGTTCAGCAGTGCTGTTGAATAAGATACCAGAAAAACTATCTGATCCAGGAAGTTTCACAATTCCATGTTTTCTGGGTAGTCTTAGTTCAATAGAAGCATTGGCAGACTTAGGTGCTAGTATAAATCTAATGCCGTATTCACTATACGCTAAACTAGACCTTGGAGAATTGAAACCAACAAGAATAAGCATACAACTAGCCGATAGATCAATAAAATATCCTAGAGGGATAATGGAGAACATGCTAGTTAAAGTTGGTACTTTAGTATTTCCAGTAGATTTTGTTGTTCTGGACATGGAAGAAGATTCTCAAGTTCCTCTCATATTAGGAAGACCATTCTTAAACACGGCTAAAGCAATGATAGACGTGTTCGGTAAGAAACTGACCCTAAGTATAGAGGATGAGAGTGTTACCTTTTCAGTTGATAGAGCAATGCAACAACCACAATCTGCAGATGATACATGTTATTATATTCAAACTATAGATGCACATGCAGAATTATTAGAAGAATTTCCAGAATTACAAGGAACAGGAGAATGTTCTTTAGGAGAAGGTAATGAACCAATTGATGAAGCTGAAATGTTAGCTACACTTATAGCTAATGGATATGAACCAACAACAGAAGAAATTCAAATGCTAAAAGAAGAAGACAGATATCGATATAAATCATCAATTGAAGAACCTCCGAAATTAGAGTTAAAGCCACTTCCAAACCATTTGGAATACGCTTATTTACATGGTGAATCTGAATTACCTGTAATAATATCGTCTTCTCTTACTGAAAATGAGAAATCACAACTCATTTCTGTGTTGAAAGCTCATAAACCAGCCATTGCATGGAAGATTCATGATATTAAAGGAATAAGTCCTTCGTATTGCACACATAAAATCCTTATGGAAGAAGGTCATAAAACGTATGTGCAACGCCAACGAAGACTAAATCTTAATATGCAAGATGTAGTTAAGAAAGAGATTATTAAACTGCTAGATGCAGGTTTGATATATCCAATTTCTGATAGTCCATGGGTAAGCCCAGTTCAATGCGTACCTAAGAAGGGTGGCATGACTGTCATTACAAATGAGAAAAATGAGCTTATTCCTACTAGGACTGTAACAGGATGGCGTGTATGTATTGATTATAGAAAATTAAATGACGCCACCAGAAAAGATCACTTTCCCTTACCTTTCATAGATCAAATGTTGGAAAGATTAGCCGGAAATAGTTACTATTGTTTTCTAGATGGATTTTCCGGATATTTTCAAATTCCAATAGCACCCGAAGACCAAGAGAAAACCACATTCACGTGCCCTTATGGTACTTTTGCTTACAAACGCATGCCATTTGGACTTTGCAACGCCCCTGCAACCTTTCAAAGGTGCATGATGGCGATTTTTCACGACATGATAGAAGAATGCATGGAAGTATTCATGGATGACTTTTCGGTCTTCGGTGATACATTTAAATCATGTCTAGTTAATCTAGAACGAATGCTAATTAGATGCGAAAAATCAAATCTAGTACTTAATTGGGAGAAATGCCATTTCATGGTTAAAGAAGGCATCGTTCTTGGACATAAAATTTCAAAAGAAGGAATTGAAGTGGATAGAGCTAAAGTAGATGTAATTGCTAAACTTCCACATCCCACCAATGTTAGAGGAGTTAGGAGTTTTCTAGGGCATGCCGGTTTTTACCGACGTTTCATAAAAGATTTTTCTAAAATTGCCACTCCTATGAATAAACTCCTAGAAAAGGATGCGCCATTCATCTTTTCAGATGAGTGTATCAAATCTTTTAATATTCTTAAAGAGAAACTCACTAATGCACCGATCATGATAACACCAAATTGGAATCTACCATTTGAACTAATGTGCGATGCAAGTGATTTTGCAATGGGAGCCGTTTTAGGACAAAGGATTGAAAAACGATTTCAACCTATATATTATGCTAGTAAGACATTACAAGGAGCACAAACGAACTATACAACTACTGAAAAAGAACTCCTTGCTATTGTCTTTGCTTTTGACAAATTTTGATCATATCTCGTTCTAGCAAAAACGGTGGTCTATACCGACCATTCTGCTCTTAGATACCTATTTTCAAAACAAGATGCTAAACCAAGATTAATACGTTGGATCTTACTCTTACAAGAGTTTGATATTGAAATCCGAGATAAAAGAGGAGCAGAAAATCTCGCCGCTAATCATCTTTCTCGTCTTGAAAATCCCGAATTAGAAGTTCTAAATGAATCAGCCATACAAGACAACTTTCCTGATGAATATCTATTGAAGATAGATTATAAAGAAATCCCATGGTTTGCAGACTATGCAAACTACTTAGTTTGTGGATTCCTTGAAAAAGGATTATCGTACCAAAGACGAAAGAAATTCTTCAGTGATATAAAACACTATTTCTGGGAAGATCCACATTTGTTTAAAAGTTGTCCCGATGGAATAATACGCCGATGTGTATTTGGAGATGAAGCCAATCAAATCTTAAACCATTGTCACACAGGACCAACAGGAGGGCATTATGGGCCTCAACTAACAGCAAGAAAAGTTTATGAAGCTGGATTCTATTGGCCTACAATTTACAAAGACGCACACCTTCTTTGTAAATCCTGTGATGCTTGTCAAAGGGCCGGAAAAATAAGTCAACGTGATGAAATGCCACAAAATGTCATTCAAGTATGTGAAGTATTTGACATTTGGGGTATTGACTTTATGGGTCCATTTCCAAAATCTCATAATAATCTCTACATTCTCGTAGCCATTGATTATGTATCTAAATGGGCGGAAGCACAAGCTCTCCCGACTAATGATGCACGAGTTGTAGTCAACTTTTTAAAACGTCTTTTTGCAAGGTTTGGAACACCGAAAGCTTTAATAAGTGATCGGGAAACTCATTTCTGTAATAATCAACTTGAGAAAGTTCTTAAAAGATATGGAGTAACTCATAAAATCTCCACTGCATATCATCCACAGACAAGTGGACAAGTTGAAAATACCAACCGAGCTTTAAAACGTATTCTAGAGAAAACCGTAGGATCAAATCCGAAGGAATGGTCCATTAAATTGGAGGATGCACTCTGGGCTTTTAGAACAGCCTACAAAACTCCAATTGGAACCACACCTTTTAGACTTGTTTATGGAAAAGCATGTCATCTTCCAGTAGAAATTGAACACAAAGCATTTTGGGCTTTGAAGACATGTAATCTTGATTTACATGAAGCCGGACGTCTACGATTAAGTCAACTAAACGAATTAGAAGAATTAAGACATGAAGCATACGAAAATTCGTTAATCTATAAAGAAAGAACGAAGAAATGGCATGATAAAAGAATCAGAAGTTCAAAAGAATTTAAAGAAGGAGACAGAGTTCTTCTTTTCAATTCACGATTCAAGCTATTTCCTGGAAAATTGAAATCAAGATGGTCTGGACCATTCATAGTCAAAAGAGTTTTCCCATACGGAACGATAGAATTGATAAATTCAAATGGGATTGAATTTAAAGTTAATGGTCACAGAGTTAAACATTACATACATGGTCCGATGGAAGTCGACAATGAAGTTAATCACAATTTCGACACCACAGCTAACTAAGTGTGGGTAGAATCAAGTCTTTAAAGGATAATATGTATTTCTGTTAGAGTTAGATTGTCTGTTTTCGTGTAGTTCTCGAAAATGGAACCCGAATGGTCTTTCCCTAGCAGACCCTAAAGAACTAGTCTTCTCCCCCCATTCTGAATTTTTATTTTTTTTAGGTTTTTACGAAATGAAGACTGCCTGTGAACTAAACCATGGTCTAATGCTACACGCTTTGATCACTAAACGTAATAATGACATACTACTGAGTGAAATAGTATCAGTAATCAGAGAAAGAATGGACGGAGTTAGAAAAGAATCCAGATGCGAAGATAATAAGTTACAATTTGGTAAAGGAAAATCAAAATCCGCAGCGAAAAGAAGAGCACGACACCTAGAACGATGTCACAAATGCGGAAAATGGTCACATGGAGGTAAATGTTCAAATAATCAAACCTATTCAAATACCGAATTTGTTACTTTATGCAGAGACGGACCGTTCATATGTTTAGAAGAAAAGACACTGAATGCTCGAGGTTACGCCTATGTAGCCATGGAAAATCAATTAAACCGACTATCTTATGAATGGGATAGATCATATAACTAAGAAATCTATTCCACAGGTATGTCTGTACAGTTTTTATTTTTATTTTTATTTTTAACCTTTTGATAATAAACGCTAATTTGTTCGCTAAAAAGTATTAAATTGATATTGAATAAAATTAGGTTTGGCGACCGAAATTAATGATATCATTCAAAAATTTATTACATCACTGCGAAATATAACGTTTATTATAAGGTATAAATATCTTTAAACAATCAACCCAAAATATTTCAAAAATTCGTCATGAGTTAAATTAGGTTTTGGAACCGAAATTACTTTACCGAAAAGAGGGGCGCATATTTTTGATAATATTTGATTGATTAAAGTGGGATAAAAAGACAAAAAGATTTTTAAATTTATTTTTACCATGTTTTTAAAATTAATATTTAAATCTTAAATTAATATTGTAAATTTTGTAAAAACAATATAATTAAAATTGTAAATATTTGAACCATAATATAAGTTTGGTATGAATTTATAAATTTTTAAATTAAGTTTGGTGTGAATTTTTAATTTCTAAAATATTAATTTTTAATTTTATGCATTTCAAATTTTAAGTTTGGTGTGAATTTTTAATATAAATTTTGAATTTTATATTTAAGTTGTGTGAATTTAAAAACAAAAATTTACTTTATCTCATTAAGTTAAGAATATGATTTTTAAAATTCGTCGTAAGTTGAAGACTAGGTCTTTGAACTGAAATTGTTTTACCCGAGGGAGGGACGATAACTTTTAATATCATTATTTTTAATCTTATTGAATTAGAGTATGCCAAAAACATTGAAAAAACCCAAAAATCTTAGCTTTTAAAACAATCGCTACAAAAAGACAAATTTTAAAATTTTGTCGAGGGACGGACTAGGACATCGATCCGAAACGACCTCGTCCTAAATAACAAGGGAAACAAAATTTTAAAATTAAGTACTTAATTGTTTCAAAAGTTAATGATTATAAAAAAAAAATAAATAAATAAATAGCTCCGCGAGTCGCGGAGTTTGGAGGGTAAATCCCCGCGACTCGCGGAGGGACCGGAAATCAGAAAAAAAATATAGAGCTGCAACAGCTCAGTTTCACACACCCAAAACAGAATTCTGCACGAAAAAACTCCGAAAAACCACCCAAAAACACCCCAAAAATCCCAATTTTTAACCGTTAATCACCAAATTTTTTGCTAAAATAATGTTGAGAAGGATGCTATCTAAGAATTACTCAAGAAAAACGGTAAATTTCTACACCTAAACACCATTTAATTCGAAATTTGGTGTTCTTGAGCAATTTTTTCCCCAATTTGATTTTGATGCTTTTTAGTGTAATTAGGCTTAAATTGTTTATGTATTATACTTGTATAACCTAGATTGATGCTGTTTAACATGATTAGAAGCCTTAAACTTCAAATTTTGAGTAATCTAGGGTTTGTGTTCTTGAACAAATTTGGGGCTTTTTGATATAAACAGGTTATGGCCGATTTTTGTCATGAATTGTTGCTAAATTGAGTAGTGTAACATGTCTAGGTAGTTAAATAATCCAAACTTTGAGCCTAAACATGATTTTGAGAATTAAAGTGGACTTTTTCAAGTCTAAATTTCATGAACTTGATTTTTGAAAGATAATGCCATTTGAGACTTGTTTAATTGCTAGTAATGATTATTTTGACATGTTATTTGAGTTGAATGCTTATGAACTTGGCGAACATTTTCGTATATGCTTATTTGAAAAAGTGTAGATTTGATAAAAATGTGAAAATGAGCTTAAGTTTGATATAAATTGATAATGTCATTGTAATTATTTTGATTGATGATTTTGCTGACACTAATGCATATTTGGATGCACAAAATTTGTGTTTGATGTGTTTTGCAGAATGAAAGGGGTGAATCTTCATCCCAAGCCCGCAATGCTCCTGCTGAGAATTTGGAACAACAGGAGGTGGATAACTACTACAAGCAGGATGTACCTCATCCAGTCATGACCTTTTCCGATATGCACTTGGAAGAGTTGCACCCGAACCTGAGATTTGACAGACTTTGGATAGATTATCCAAAATATCAACGGGGTTTGCATACTCTTCATTCCAAGGTTGTTGAGGTACCGAGGGTCATAGAATGGGGACCCTTAGAAGTTGTAGAATTGGCCGGGCCAATTAGGGAATTACTTGTACAGAGGTATGGTAATTCTTCTTTTAATGACTGGATATATTTATTCACCATACGTAGACCTGTATATAAAGTATGGTGTGAAGAATTGTTATGTAGTATAGAGTTGAATGATCGGGTAGCTAGTTTAACCGATCGTTCTTTTATTAGATTTTTGTTAGGCGGTTCGATGCGCCACATGTCTTTACTGGACATGGCTCAGGCTTTACGTATATATACGCCTGAGGAGTTAGCGTCTGCCGATTGTAGAGGATTGATACTAAACGGTAGAAAGATAGATGAGAATTTTGATACACACGGTGTGTGGAGTCAAATGACAAGCCATCACCGTTTCAAAGGGGGAAATTACTCTTATTTGGATATAGATAGAGCCGAATTAAGAGTGATACATAGGTTTTTAGCTAATTCGATTACACAAAGGGGTAAAAACAAGGAAAAAGTAAATGAACAGGATTTGTTTTACCATATGTGTATTCGAGACCCACAGAGCGCTGTAAGTATACCATATTGTGTGGGTTATTATTTATCAGCTATGGTTCGGGGGATGCGACCACATAGCATAATAGGAGGTGGTATTTTTATTACTTTGATTGGTGAATATCTCGGTGTGGATATAAGTCGGGGGGGATTATTACTAGAAGAGCCGGAACCCCGCGATACTATAGGTTTAAATGTATACCATGGTGCGAAAGTTTTGAAGAGGCGAAATAACGCCGCAGTACGATACCATGGTAGACATCCACAGGTGGAGAGAAACCAGCAGCAAGGTAATGTAGGAGGGGGGAATGAGATGCAAGAAATGCATAGGTTTATAGCTTCTCAGGAATACGAAAATGCTAGACAGAGAGCATTTGAAGATTGGCAAGTTCATCAGAACCAGATCATAGCTCATTGCCAACATATAGGTAGAAACTATATTCCTACACCGAAACCCATCTTCCCTCCTTGGTCGATAGAGATGCAGCCACCATATCCTACATATGACCCTGCCGAAGCATTCTATAGCACTTATGGTTATGCCTGGAACCCTTATTGGTACCAATATCATCCTTAGTTTACTTATTTTTTTTTTTATTTTGTAATTTGTAATTATTGATACATTTAATATTTTTGTTAATATTGTAATCATTTTTATAATTATCTAACTTTTATTCTTAGATTTTAATAATTTTTGAATGTGGGGTAATATACCAAACTTCAAAAATATGTATATATGTTTGCAGTTTATCTTATGTACACAACAGGGTAAAACAACGCATTTTCAAAGACTGGCATTAAGTTCAGCAAAAGCAACTAATTTTGACGACAAGATGCAAAATATATGTGAAATAACAACAAGACGGAATGAACAAATGATGTGCACCATTTATCATTCAGCAAACAAACGCCAATATATTTGGAAACTTTGGTAAAAATTTAATCATTTTCACACAAATCACCCTCAATAATTTAAATTGTTACTGATTTCTTGCAAATGAGGGCATTGCAAGATCTTAAGTGTGGGAAGGGGTTAAATTCTTTCGGATTGTAAAATTTTTTACTTTATACACTTGGTTACCATTAAAAATACTAGTAAAGCAGTAGTTGTATTAGAATCTAGTGCTCTCTGATAAAAAAGAACAGCCCTAGTCTTATATACTGACTACCCAATTCTAGTAAAATTTTTCAATTAAATGAAATCAAATCATGTTTATACATATTTATGAACGATAAAACTAGGTTTTAACACCGAAATTATTGTTATCTCAGAAAGAACATAAATTAAGAAACAAACTAAAATGTAAAAATTCATTTAAAATGGAATAGAGGACGATAAAAAGAAAAATAAAAAGCCAAGTGTGGGAAAATTTACCAAGTTATTTTAAACATATGTCACATATATCTGTAACAAATAACTGAAAATACTTTTGCTTTGGACTAAACTAAACTGTTTTACCCGATGAAAGAAAAGAAGAGATGGATCTACACGATGAATCAATTCCATCATTAAAAGGAAGTAAAGTCTTCCGAAAAAGAAACGCGCTTCTTGATTTAGGTCATGAAGTTGTCGTCTAGACCAGCTGTAGGTTGACGAAAAATCTAGAAAAGTCATCACTAAAATCAGCAGGAAATCCACGGACCTCAGCATTAAACAGGGTCGCCAAGTGGTCAGATTTATCCTAACCATGAGAAGGATTTATCTCGTACAATGGGGGGGCACCATGCAAATTAGCTGGATAAGACTAATAAATCAGATCCCCAGAAAGGATAATCTCCTTAAAGATTAAAAATCAGCTTTTAAGACTGATATTACTCAATCCTAGAGATTGACCTTAAAGATTGAGAATTCAAACTCATGGAATTCAATGATATCTAAACTCGAGCTTAAACGAGAAAATATTTTGATCAAAATTACAAACCGATTTGTTTTCTGAAAACCCTATTTTCAATACGTTCATTACCATTGAACGTAAAATCCTAGGAATTCACCTGGAATTCATTAGGTCACCTGAACTAAATCGGGTGTCAACCGTAAGAACGGTGGTTGCATAGCATGGTCAAAGACAGGACCTTGTGCCAGACCGAAAAATTCCTAGGGTGAGCTTTACTATTGCTCCTACAAAGGATAGTAATTGCGTCCGACACGTTATAGACCATAATTAAAAGCATGTCACGGGACATTGCCTTAACAGTTGCTTGTTCAACGCTTTCCTTTACAACCGGACGGTAGTTTGCCGAAAGGTAATATACGGAACAAGTAAACTGGACGTGTTGCTTTCCAAATACAAGGTTAGCAAGTGGGTGACACAAAACAGCAAGTTTTGAGCTAAAATTTTCAAATCTAAAACCCACCAAACCCACAAAAATATTTTGCAAACACCGGTAAAGGGTTATTTCGGAAAACTTATCTAGGGTAAAAACTAGATTTAATTTTCAAAAGATCAAATGTTTTCATAAAGATCCAATTTCCTTAATGGATCTAAATTTTTATAGTCATGTGGGACTGTAAACCATATCGTTACTACCATTGTTTATACCGCCGTATAGAAATCACTGATGAACAAAGTGTGAAGAATAAAGAAGTGATTCTAGTATTTCAAGACGATATTGCTTGAGGACAAGCAACGCTCAAGTGTGGGAATATTTGATAATGCTAAAAACGAACATATATTTCATAGCATTATTCCTCAAGAAAGACAAGCTTTTAGTTGCAATTGTTCTATTTACAAGTGATATTCGTTTAAATAATAAAAAGGTGAAGACAAAAGACAGATTCGACGAATTGAAGACGCAAACGACCAAAAAGCTCAAAAGTACAAAAGACAATCAAAAAGGTTCCAATTATTGATAAGAAACGTCTCGAAATTACAAGAGTACAAGATTCAAAACGCAAAGTACAAGATATTAAATTGTACGCGAGGACGTTCGAAAATCCGGAACCGGGACCAGAGTCAACTCTTAACGCTCGACGCAACGGACTAAAAATTACAAGTTAACTATGTATATAAATATAATATAATATATAATTAATTATATTAATTATATATATATTATATTTATAAATAAAAAACCGTCGGCAGAGAAAAACTCCAAGGACTGAGCTGTAAAACTAACCTCCGCGACTCGCGGAGTTTGAAGAGGTTTTCACCGCGAGTCGCGGAGCCCCAAATTTCAACTCTGGCTATAAAGCAAACCGAATTCTGATCATTTTTCATATTCTATTTCTCTCTTCTCTCATATATACGTAAAATATATATATATAATTTATATTTTAATTTTAATTTTAATTATAATTCTAATAATAAGGGTATGTTAGCGAATGTTGTAAGGGTATAAGTCGAAATTCTGTCCGTGTAACGCTACGCTATTTTTAATCATTGTAAGTTATGTTCTACCTTTTTACATTAATGTCTCGTAGCTAAGCTATTATTATGCTTATTTAAAACGAAGTAATCATGATGTTGGGCTAATTACTAAAATTGGGTAATTGGGCTTTGTACCATAATTGGGGTTTGGACAAAAGAACGACACTTGTGGAAATTAGACTATGGGCTATTAATGGGCTTTATATTTGTTTAAGTAAATGAAAGTTTGTTAATGTTAATATAAAGATTTACAATTGGGCGTCCCTATAAATTACCATATACACTCGATCGGACACGATGGGCGGGGTATTTATATGTACGAATAATCGTTCATTTAACCGGACACGGGAATGGATTAATAGCCACTAGAATAATTAAAACAGGTGTGAAATTACATTCAAGGGTAATTGGTGTAATTGCTAACAAAGTAGTAAAACCTTGGTTTACACGCAGTCGATAACCTGGTGTATTCATTAAACAAAGTATTAAAACCTTGTTACAATTCGAATCCCCAATTAGTTGGAATATTTAACTTCGGGTATAATAATAATTTGACGAGGACACTCGCACTTTATATTTATGACTGATGGACTGTTATGGACAAAAACCAGACGGACATATTAAATAATCCAGGACAAAGGACAATTAACCCATGGGCATAAAACTAAAATCAACACGTCAAACATCATGATTACGGAAGTTTAAATAAGCATAATTCTTTTATTTCATATTTAATTTCCTTTATTTTATATTTAATTGCACTTCTAATTATCGCACTTTTATTTATTGTTATTTAATCGCACTTTTAATTATTGTACTTTTTAATTATCGCAATTTTATTTTATCGCACTTTTATTATTCGCAATTTCATTATCGTTATTTACTTTACGCTTTAATTTAAGTCTTGTATTTATTTAATATTTTACATTAGGTTTTAACTGCGACTAAAGTTTTAAAATCGACAAACCGGTCATTAAACGGTAAAAACCCCCCTTTATAGTAATAATATTACTTATATATATGTTTGTATTTTTAATAAAAGTAAACTAATATAGCGTTGAGCTTTGTTTAAAGATTTCCCTGTGGAACGAACCGGACTTACTAAAAACTACACTACTGTACGATTAGGTACACTGCCTATAAGTGTTGTAGCAAGGTTTAAGTATATCCATTCTATAAATAAATAAATATCTTGTGTAAAATTGTATCGTATTTAATAGTTTTTCCTAGTAAAATATAAACTATTTTATATACACCTCGCATAACATCAAATACTATTAGCAATAATAATAATACTAATGCTGATAATATTAATAATAATTATGATATTCATAATACTTGATAATAATAATGCTATTTATAATATTACTACTACTTACTAATAATAATAAAAGTAATAACAACAATAACAATAATAACAATAAAATTAATAATAATAATTATAATAATAATAATATTAACAATTAAAAAGAAAACTACCTTCAAAAGGATTTGTAAAAAAGAAATAACTAGGACGGGACTCGAACCCACGACCTTCCACATAACCAAGAACTCGTTAACCAGTTGGGCTGTTGGCCCATTTCCGAATTATAACATAAACCCATTTTATTTAACACTTATTTCTTTTACAGTTTAATTCCTTCTTCATCTTCTCAGTTTTCAAATTCGATTAAAGGAATTTCCCATCAAAACATTCGATTTCAAAACGGTTTTAGTTGTGTAATTGAATCAGAAAATGTTTCCTAAAACCTGATTTAATTAATTCGAACAACAATAACAGAAATTTGCTGTAACAGTACTTCTGGTATACGTATGAACCCAAACACCAACCCGTTGATCTAGACTATTTTAAATTGTGACTTCAACATGAAAAAGGTTTAGAACCTCTCCTAGAAACTTTTTGAATTCTCTATTTCCCCAGAAACATTAAACAGAACCCGAATTTTACTATGATCAATACGTTTGACTTTTGGAATTTGAAGGTTGACCTCAAAATTTAGAATCGATATAAGGACTTGGCTTTTGAAACTTTGCAGAAATATTAAGGATATGATTCTAAACATGACTGCATTTATGGATTATAAAATGGAATTCGAATTAGAGCTTTGAAAATAAATATTACACGTACAGGCGACCTGCAGTGTTCATCGACTTTCCTATATTGAATTTGAGTTAATTGAAGGCTGTGAAGTGTGTTTTTGATTAATAAAGCTAGTAGTAGATTGAATGAGGTACAACTCAACTGAATTGGTCAATATATTTGGGGAGTTGGTTCACGAATTTACAATCAGACAATATGAAATACAAATAAAAAAATAAAAGTTGAAAGGAACCCCTAACTGCATCGGATAATTTCAAAATTTGGAATCTGATTTGTAGCAAAATTTGGATCTTGTCTATGTGTTGAAGTCGACATATAACAAATTTTTGGACGGACTCTCAATCAAACACAGTTTCTTAATGCTTTTTAACAAATTTACATTATTAATTAATTTTTATATAATATTAATAATTTACAAATATAAATACATTTATAATAATAGAGTTGTAATATCATTAAATAGAAATTTTAATTCTGTTAATGTTACTAATGATTATTATCATGATAGTAATAATAATAATAATAATAATAATAATAATAATAATAATAATAATAATAATAATAATAATAATAATAATAATAATAATAATAATAATAATAATAATTAATAATAATAATAATATGTTAATAATAACAAAAAAAAAATAACAATATTCATGTCCTAAATTACATGTATTATCTTTTATATATATAATAATAGTATTTATAATACTGAGATTAGTATTACTAATATTTTATATTTATATAAAAAAACATTGTTAATGTAATAATGATATTTTAACTTTTGTTTGATAATCATACACTACAATTTTTAGAATTTTAATTATAACAATAATAATAATAAGATTAATTGTACTAATATTAATATTAATATAAATAAAAATATTGGGAGTAACCATATCAATTATATTTAATGATCTTATAATATATCATATGATATAATAGCTTTTATTGATTCTTTATAATTTAAATTTATATATATATTATTTATATATAACAGTTATACATAGATCTCATATGTCCCTATTTATATAGATTCATTTTAATTTGTACTTAATTATTTTGTATCTTATTTTACATATCCAATTCAAACGTTTGGATTTTATAATTTCAAATCACTACATATATTTATGTTTATATATATATATATATATATATATATATATATATATATATATATATACATATTTATTTACACACAATCGTTCGTGATTCGTCGGGAATGGTCAAGGTCAAATGCATTTATGAAAAACAGTCCCAACATTTTGAGACTTGGTTTAATAGACTTTGCTTATCGTGTTGGAATCATATAAAGATTAAAGTTTAAATTTGGTCGAAAATTTCCGGGTCACTACAGTACCTACCCGTTAAAGAAATTTCGTCCCGAAATTTGAGTGAGGTCGTCATGGCTAACAATAAATATGTTTTCATGACGAATATGAGTTGATAAATAGATTTTTATCATCATTGAGTAATATGGATAAAATGATTCGTTTAATCGAAGCGTATGAATGAAGCTATCACAAAAGATCGAGATGAAGAAATGGAGATTTTTCTATAACTTTTGTCGTAGTCGTAATTGAATTCCGGAATTCAGGGGATTTAAAGAAAATCTTTGATATCTATAAGATCTGATTCTTCGGGAGTTAAGGAAATTAAGATCTCTATAATTAAATGCGATCAGTTGTCTCGATTGTTCTGTCGGATGTTTCCATTATAAATTAAGCTCTTCCGTTCCATTATTCTCACCATTCCTATACTTTCTTTCTTAGTTCATACATCCAAAAGATTTGTGAAAATATTTAATCCAGTTCTACTCCTTGTCCTCACCCTTACTATCGTAACAATCATTCTCCTTTTCCAACTTCCACCAGAAGAATCCGCTTACTTCTACTTTTAACTTGGGGGGAATACTATTTTTAATTCTACTGTGTCTTTATATTGCTATTCGTATTAATATCGACGATTTGAAACCTCTGTGTTGTCATTGGGCTTTATATTTTCTCTTATATTTTGGAGTACCTATTTCCGTCTTCTATAATCATTATCATTCACAGTTAATGCTCTCTCTTATTTGCTGCGATTTGACCCTCTTTCTATTTCGGAGCTTCATGCTTTTATTTTCTTTTTGCAAGTAACGGTCCAGAATTCATAGGTGTGGAGTTTCGAATGAGCTTAATGTTCTAAACAAGAAAGAACGTAATAGCATGATTTAATTTGTCAAATTACCAGAATCATTGAGAATAGAACTATCAAGAATATATTTTCTTGATATGTTCAGAAGTTAAGCAGAATGAAAGAGTCATGTAATATGGCACATGATGACGTTATGATCTGTGAATCATCATGTTCCACTAGAAACTCAGCATGACTTACTGTAATATAGTCACGTTGATCAAGTGTCATTATATTATACTAACTCATGCATCAGTTCCCAACACTACTTCAAAAACATTCATATTTTAAGCTCGAAATTTTACAGAATATAGAAACTAACAGTTTCTATATGATGTAACACTGATAGCACGAAAAGATTAATGATTTCAGATAAGAATAATTATAAAAATATCTTCAGAAATATGGAGAATATTTATAATGAAAGATACGATGATATCTTGGAATTTCTAATATCGAACGATGATGAAGAAGATTTATCCGCAAGATTTTAACATGACCTCGGAGCAAGATATTCTCTAAAGATTTCATCGGATCCAGAAATACCTGGATCCTTTGAATATAGGGTTTGGTCCTTGTATTTGTCCTTGGTCTCCTTCGTGGTTGACTCTATACGTTTTCCAGTTCCAACATTTCTGAGCTTTTCCAACATATTATTCTTTATCATCAACTTCCGACAACTAAGGTCGTTTACTGTTGTCTACAGTTTCTGCTGCTTTATTCAGCTTTTTCAACATTCAGAGTATCAATTCGTAAACTGGGTGCCTTTTCAAAATTTCAGAATTGAAGATCGTAATTCTAGGAGATAATTGTTATATGTATACATATAACTATTGATGTAGAAATGCTACGAGATTCGAAATACTGATTGCTGATTCCCGGTAATTGGTATGGCAATTATTGTTACAGGGTACAAATGAATACAAGATGGGGTTTCAATGAATATAATGATTTTTCGAAAAGTCCAAATTCATTGAAGTTGCTGGTAATTTTACTGCTAGTGTGGTGAAATATAAACGGTTCTTCGGTAACAATGACGACAAGCAAACTTATATATCGCGGTTATAATAAGGCTGATTCGAATAAAAGTTGAAGTTGATTTGTTGAACCTGTGATAAAATTGGCTAATTTGAAAAAGAGTTGCAATGTTATTTTCGGTAATAACAATGCCAAAGGAGCTAACACAGACACGTGTTAAATGTTTACTCAAGTTCCGAATGTTTTCAGGTGCGTAACTATATGCATCGATCTTTTCTTCAGTAGATGAAGTGCAGTTGGTTCATCCTCTCGATTGAGGTGTTTTCAAGAATTATGAAAGGTTTGAATGCAGATTGTAATCGACGAGATACAAATGAAGTTTAAGATGAAATCAAGTGGCAAACTTGAAGAATTGTTTAGTTTCATATGTTATAATCAATATTTTAATTTATTTTAATTGTCCAATGTCGGTGGCCCTCCATTGATAGTCCACAGTTAGCAATATATAATTTTCGAATTAATTAATACGTGTCGTGACCCGTATACGTCTCAGACTCGATCACAACTCAAATTATATATATTATTGTAGAATCAACCTCAACCCTGTATAGAGAACTCGATCATTACTGCATATAGAGTGTCTATGGTGATTCCAAATAATATATATAAATGCGTCGATATGATATGTCAAAGCCTTGTATACGTGTCCCGATATTTAAAGTGCGTAAAATAAATAACAGAAATTAAATAACGATAAATAAAGTGCGTAAAGTAAATAAAAGAAATTAAATGACGATAAATAAAATTGTGAGAATGTAAATTGCGATAATTAAATTGCAATAATTAAAATGTAATACGGAATTAACAGTTAGCTAGGAACAATTAGCTAGGAACAGTTAGTGTGGATTCTTAACAAAATTTCTCATAGTTAATTTGTTTGTTTCTAACAAATTTTATTTTGTCAAATGTTTTCTTCATTATGCCACTTGTTGGATTCTGATAACTCAAAATCCAAATATGAAATTGGATGAATATGGTTATTCTGTGGTGAACGTATTTGTATATCGGTGGATGTAAATAGGATATTAAATGACCGTTGAATCAGATTCGAAGAACGTACAATGTAACCTATTAATGTGAAATCTAAATATTCCTCGGGTATTACCTACCCGTTAAAATATTTTCACCATTAACAGTTTGTACAAAAGAATTATTAATTACAATCTTTATGAAAACATATATACATATATATTTTTCTTCAGATGTAATCATGGATTTAATGAGTTAACATAATATTAAACTCATTTAGTTTTCGGTTGGAACTAGAATAAATAATCTGTGAAGACCCGTCCTAATCCATCCGGATGAATACATTACATTTGGTTACATCGCGAGGTACTTGACCTCTATATGATACATTTTACAAACATTGCATTCGTTTTTGAAAAGACAATCTTTCATTACATCGAAAGTTGACAAGCATGCATACCATTTCGTAATATATCCAACTATAATTGACTTAATAATAATCTTGATGAACTCGACTACTCGAATGCAACGTCTTTTGAAATATGCCATGAAATGACTCCAAGTAATATCTATAACATGAGCAAATGCACAGCGGAAGATTTCTTTTGTACCTGAGAATAAACATGCTTTCAAATGTCAACCAAAAGGTTGGTGAGTTCATTAGTTTACATAAATAATCATTTCATAATTTTAATAGACCACAAGATTTCATTTTTCTATTTCTCATAAACATACGTCCCATGCATAGAGACAAAAATATCATTCATATGGATTGAACACCTGGTAACCGACATTCACAATATGCATATAAGAATATCCCCATCATTCCGGAATCCTCCTTCGGACATGATATAAATTTCGAAGTACTATGTGACGACCCGGAAATTTCCGACCAAATTTAAACTTTAATCTTTATATTATTCCGACACGATAAGCAAAGTTTGTTAAGTTAAATCTCAATAATTTTAAACTGTGTTCATACATTCATTATAACCTCGACCAAATTCCAACGATTCACGAACCGTTATATATAAATAGATATGTATATGTATATATATATATATATATATATTATAACTTGAGAATATTAATAAAGTATTAAACGTATAATACTTTACACGAATGTATTCGTTTCAATATGATTTTCGACGAAAAAAAATATATTAAATGATTGAATTATCAGAAACATTGAATTATGATTACAAGTCTCTGTTGAGAGGTCCACTATGATTTGAGAAAATCTATTCCTCTTAACGATATTCAGAATAATTTGTAAATCTATTTATAAATAAAAACAAAAAGTGTCATTTACGAAAGTTAGACAAAAGTTAGTGGAGAATTGGTTTCCATATTATTCTATTAATCTATTTTCAAACGTACAAAGACGTTTTCAGTTTAAAAAGAACTTTATTATTAAAACGTATATAACTTTTATAAATATCTAGAATCACTTTTGACAACTCATTACTTAACCAGTATAATAAATATAACGATATTTATATTTTATTTCATTAAATATATATAACGATTTAAATTAATATTATATATATTTATACGCGTATTATACATATATAGTTTTTTATACTTTTACTATACTTTAACTTTACCTTTACTTTACTTTAATTTTAATAATTCAATTTAATAATTCATACTTTAATAATTCACTTTAATAATTCATACTTTAATAATTCACTTTAATAATTCATACTTTAATAATTCATACTTTAATAATTCACTGTAATAATTCATACTTTAATAATTCACTTTAATAATTCATACTTTAATAATTCACTTTTATAATTCAAAAATCTATTATAAATAGAATTCAATAGGTTTCATTATTTCATAAAAACTTGAAAATATATTTCTCTAAACTCTCTCAATTGATTATATATATATATATATATATATATATATATATATATATATATATATATATATATATATATATATTTGCTCTGTATTATTTCAAGATATTATTAGTATACATAAAATATTACGACGGAGTGCTGTCCGAGTGATTTCAAAATAGTTTTTTTGAATGAGTCGAAGCTAAGGAAATTATGGGTTATAGCTGTGGAGGTGATGGGTATGGTTCATGGGTATGCTCGTGAGGTCAATCTAGTGTTTATCATCTCCGTTGCGTCTACGTACTTTCCTGCAATATTGAATCTCAATATTGATACGTTCGTGAATCCGAGGCCAACCTTGCACTTATTAAATGACGTTATATGTATTTTTACTACGAAATACAGTATTGTGAGTTTCATTTGCTCCCTTTTATATATATTTTTGGGACTGAGAATACATGCACTGTTTTTATAAATGTTTTACGAAATAGGCACAAGTACTAAAACTAATTCTACGTGGGTTTAAACCAGAAATATACCCTTAGCTTGGTAACATTAAACTACTTGTCTATGTACGGTAGGCGCGAATCCTAAAGATAAATCTATTGGGCCTGACAAACCCCATCCTTACTATGGGATGCTTTAGTACTTCGAGGTTATTTTAAACACACCTGATCTGGTGTACTTCAGAGGGTAAAACATGAACGTTAAGGCTTGTTACCGGGTGCCTACAACTTATAGAATACTTTTATACACTTGCGAGTGTACATATATTTATAAACGAAAATCTTGTGGTCTATTAATATATTGAAATGATTGTTATGATAAACCTATGAACTCACCAACCTTTTGGTTGACACTTTAAAGCATGTTTATTCTCAGGTATTAAAGAAATCTTCCGCTGTGCATTAGCTCATTTTAAGGATATTACTTGGAGTCATTCATGGCATATTTTGAAAGACGTTGCATTCGAGTCATTGAGTTCATCAAGATTATTATTAAGCCAATTATAGTTGGATGTATTATGAAATGGTGTGCATGCCGTCAACTTTCGTTGTAAAGAAAGTTTGTCTTTTAAAAACGAATGCAATGTTTGTAAAATGTATCATATAGAGGTCAAATACCTCGCGATGTAATCAACTATTGTGAATCGTTTATAATGTATATGAACGGGTCCTTTCAGTTGGTATCAGAGCGGTGGTCTTAGCGAACCAGGTCTGCATTAGTGTGTCTAACTGATTGTCATTAGGATGCATTAGTGAGTCTGGACTTCGACCGTGTCTGCATTTCAAAAGTTTTGCTCATCATTCTTGTCGGAAATTACCTGCTTATCATTCTTAGTCTAGACACATCTTATTGCATTGATTGCATGAATAGTGTATAGACAAAATTCATATCTTAGCGTATCTGCTAATTCATATCTTAAAGTATCTGTTACTGTAAACTTTGCCTGACATATTCCGTAAATTCCTCCGTAATCTACGAAACCTTTTGCTCTATATAATTAGAATACCACCCGATAGCCGGAAAATCATTTCATATCGAAAAATTCTTTATTCAATCATACGAAATGGAATTCGTCATTAGTTCAAGTCCCTCGGATTCCGAAATGGAATCCCACTCAAGTTCCGAAAGCAGTGTGACTGGAATGGATCAACCAATTAGTCATCATCTATTCTGGATGAATTGGGGATGGGTTCGTAGCCTCCTTAATCATTGGAGACAAGAAGAAGGTGATCCCTTCCATCCACCACATTGCCCTCTTGGCGAAGAACCTGAAGCACTTACCGGTGAACCTATCTGAAACACCATTTTCTCTCTTATTTCTAGAGTATCTCGTCACGATTACATACTACACCAAATTCTAGATTTTATTAATCCGCTCGTTCGAACTGACAATCACCCCGGTGTAATAGAAGAAGTCAACGAGCTTCGCGCTCGGGTAGTGGCTTTGGAGAATATGGTGCAAAGGTTACAAACACCAGCAGCAGCACCAGCAACATAACCAGTACCACCATCAACAACATCAACAGTACCATTACCACCTCCAACAACAACCGCATCGCAAACCTCAACTTCACAATCTGTCCCATGAACTTCGACGTCATACGCCCTGTAGATACTAAGGAATACCACAACGATGAAGTATTGATTCATAACTTCATTGGGAAAACATTCTACGACGATTATGTAATTTCTAAAGTTTAGAAATTATCTATCCTAGCCTTAATCATAAATCAAGTGAGTTTAATTTAATATTAACTCATTAAATCTATATTACATCTGAAGAAATATACACATATATTTCCATAAATACTGTAATAAAATTCTTTTGTACAAAATATTAATTGTGACATTTTTTTAACGGGTAGGTAATACCCGAGAGATATATAAATTCACAATTAATATGTTACATTCTTCGAATCTGATTCAGCAAATCATCCATTATACTCCTTACTTTCACAACAATATACATTCTTTTATAGAAATCAAAACAACCATACTCATTCAAAAATCTAATTACATATTCTGATTTTGAAATCGCCGAATTCAATTCAAGTTATAACCGGTATCATCACTCTTAGATTCTTACATCTTTCAAAGCTATACTTTAACTTCAAAACTGTGTTAGAACATCGTATGTATATTAACGATTATAATCTGTGTTCAAGCCCTTCGAAATACCTGAAGACACTTCAAAAAAATGAACAATCGAGATGATGATCCAACCACATGTTATCCACAGTTACGTACCTGAAAAACTCTTGAAACCAAAGTCATAATTTAACATGTATCCATGTCAGACCTTTTGACATTTACTAGATAAAATAACTTTTCAATCCCTTCTAAAAATAGACGGTTTTGTCACAGCTCCAGCAAACCAACTTCAATTGTTCATTCGAATAAGCCTTATTATAATGATTACCCCTTCATCATTATTACCGGGGAACCTTTCATATCTAGCCACATTAGCAGTAAACTTATTAACAACTTCATTGATCTTTGACTTTCCAAAAAAATCTTTATATTTATCAAAACCCCATCATTTACTCATCTGCATCTTGTAATTAGAATTGCCATACGAATCATCGGAAATTAGCAATCAGTATTTTGAAATCTCACAGCATGTCTACGCCAACAATTATATGTGTATATCTTCTGGACTTATATACTTTGAATGTGAAGTTTCTGAAAAACACCCTAAGCTGCGAACTAGTTCTCAAAATACTGATGAAGCAGCAAAAACTATAAACGATCTTAACAGTAAAAAGTTTGATAATAAAGAGTAGTGTGTTGGCAAAGCTCAGAAAAAGAGAAGATTTGGTACTGAAAAATACGGATTGAGCAAACCATGAAGAAGGATGTGGATAAATCACAAGGACGAAATCTACCTTCAAAGAATCCAAATGATTCCGTGTCTGCTGAAGTCATTATCGAATACCTTGCTCCTGACTCTAAACCCTTACGGACAATATTCTTCATCATCCTTTGATATTAGAAATTTTAAGATATCATCGTATCTTTCATTATAAATATTCTCCATATTTCTGAAGATATTTCCATAATTATTCTTATCTGAAATCATTTACCTCTTCGTGCTGTCTGTATTACATCATAAAAGAAACTATTTTAGTTTCTAAATTCTAAAACTTTCGAATTTAAAATAGGAATATTTTTGAAGTAGTGTTGGGAACTGAAGCATGAACTAGTATAATATAATGACACTTGATCAACGTGATTATATTACAGTAAGTCATGCTGAGTTTCTAAATGGAAAGTGATAATTCACAGATCATAACGTCATCATGTGCTATGTTACACGACTCTTGTATTCTCTTTAACCTCTAAAATATCAAGAAAATATTTCTTGATGATTCGGCCTTTTCCGAGGTATTCTAGTAATTTGACAAGTCAAGATCGTGCCATTACAATTTCCTTCTTAGAACATTAACAATGTTCATTCCGAAATTCATATATGCGAATTCTGGACCATTTCAAGCGGTGCTTAATCGCAAGAAGAAGAAACGAAAGGACAAAACTCCGAAATAGAAATTGGGGTATAAATTGCAACAAATAAAAGAGTGCATTAATTGGGATAACAATGATTATAGAAGACAGAAGCAGGGACATCGAAATATAAGGGAAGATATAAAACCCAACAACAACCCAGAAACTATAAACCATATATATCGATGCATATAGCAATATAAAGACACGGGAGAACTAAAAACACTATAAAACCAAGAGTATAGTAGAAGTAAATAGATTCTTCTGGAGGTAGATGAAAAAGAAGAACGACAGATATGAAAGTGAGGAGTATATCGAGAATCAGCACTGGATGAAGCATATTGATGAATAATTATAAAGTAAGAATTGAGGGAGAAAGAATAGGAGGTGTGAATTAAAAGGAAACGAAGGAGGTGGATTTATAGTGAAATATCCTACAGAGAAATCAAAATGGATTATCGCATTAATTCGAAGAGGATCATAATTTCCTTAATCGCCGAATAATCAAATCCAATATAGATTACAAAGATTTTTTTTTCGGAGATCAATCGTGATGACGTCAAAAGATACGACGAATCACTATTATCTTATTTCATTCATTTACGATAACTTCACTCACACGCTTCGAGTAATCGAATTATTTTATCCATTCTTCTTGAACATGATAAAACTCTATAATCGTTATAATAACATTCTCATTGTTAGTCATGACGACCTCTATCAAATTTCGGGGACGAAATTTCTTTAACGGGTAGGTACTGTGACGACCCGGAAATTTCCGACCAAATTTAAACTTTAATCTTTATATTATTCCGACACGATAAGCAAAGTTTGTTAAGTTAAATCTCAAGAATTTTAAACTGTATTCATACATTCATTATAACCTCGACCAAATTCCAACGATTCACGAACCGTTATATATAAATAGATATGTATATGTATATATATATATTATAACTTGAGAATATTAATAAAGTATTAAACGTATAATACTTTACACGAATGTATTTGTTTCAATATGATTTTCGACGAAAAAAAAAATATATTAAATGATTGAATTATCAGAAACATTGAATTATGATTACAAGTCTCTGTTGAGAGGTCCACTATGATTTGAGAAAATCTATTCCTCTTAACGATATTCAGAATAATTTGTAAATCTATTTATAAATAAAAACAAAAAGTGTCATTTACGAAAGTTAGACAAAAGTTAGTGGAGAATTGGTTTCCATATTATTCTATTAATCTATTTTCAAACGTACAAAGACGTTTTCAGTTTAAAAAGAACTTTATTATTAAAACGTATATAACTTTTATAAATATCTAGAATCACTTTTGACAACTCATTACTTAACCAGTATAATAAATATAACGATATTTATATTTTATTTCATTAAATATATATAACGATTTAAATTAATATTATATATATTTATACGTGTATTATACATATATAGTTTTTTATACTTTTACTATACTTTAACTTTACCTTTACTTTACTTTTACTTTACTTTAATTTTAATAATTCACTTTAATAATTCATACTTTAATAATTCACTTTAATAATTCATACTTTAATAATTCAATTTAATAATTCATACTTTAATAATTCATACTTTAATAATTCACTGTAATAATTCATACTTTAATAATTCACTTTAATAATTCATACTTTAATAATTCACTTTTATAATTCAAAAATCTATTATAAATAGAATTCAATAGGTTTCATTATTTCATAAAAACTTGAAAATATATTTCTCTAAACTCTCTCAATTGATTATATATATATATATATATATATATATATATATATATATATATATATATATATATATATATATATATATATATATTTGCTCTGTATTATTTCAAGATATTATTAGTATACATAAAATATTACGACGGAGTGCTGTCCGAGTGATTTCAAAATAGTTTTTTTGAATGAGTCGAAGCTAAGGAAATTATGGGTTATAGCTATGGAGGTGATGGGTATGGTTCATGGGTATGCTCGTGAGGTCAATCTAGTGTTTATCATCTCCGTTGCGTCTACATACTTTCCTGCAATATTGAGATTCAGAGGGTAAAACATGAACGTTAAGGCTTGTTACCGGGTGCCTACAACTTATAGAATACTTTTATACACTTGCGAGTGTACATATATTTATAAACGGAAATCTTGTGGTCTATTAATATATTGAAATGATTGTTATGATAAACCTATGAACTCACCAACCTTTTGGTTGACACTTTAAAGCATGTTTATTCTCAGGTATTAAAGAAATCTTCCGCTGTGCATTAGCTCATTTTAAGGATATTACTTGGAGTCATTCATGGCATATTTTGAAAGACGTTGCATTCGAGTCATTGAGTTCATCAAGATTATTATTAAGCCAATTATAGTTGGATGTATTATGAAATGGTGTGCATGCCGTCAACTTTCGTTGTAAAGAAAGTTTGTCTTTTAAAAACGAATGCAATGTTTGTAAAATGTATCATATAGAGGTCAAATACCTCGCGATGTAATCAACTATTGTGAATCATTTATAATGTATATGAACGGGTCCTTTCAGTTGGTATCAGAGCGGTGGTCTTAGCGAACCAGGTCTGCATTAGTGTGTCTAACTGATTGTCGTTAGGATGCATTAGTGAGTCTGGACTTCGATCGTGTCTGCATTTCAAAAGTTTTGCTCTTCATTCTTGTCGGAAATTACCTGCTTATCATTCTTAGTCTAGACACATCTTATTGCATTGATTGCATGAATAGTGTATAGACAAAATTCATATCTTAGCGTATCTGCTAATTCATATCTTAAAGTATCTGTTACTGTAAACTTTGCCTGACATATTCCGTAAATTCCTCCGTAATCTACGAAACCTTTTGCTCTATATAATTAGAATACCACCCGATAGCCGAAAAATCATTTCATATCGAAAAATTCTTTATTCAATCGTACGAAATGGAATTCGTCATTAGTTCAAGTCCCTCGGATTCTGAAATGGAATCCCACTCAAGTTCCGAAAGCAGTGTGACCGGAATGGATCAACCAATTAGTCATCATCTATTCTGAATGAATTGGGGATGGGTTCGTAGCCTCCTTAATCATTGGAGACAAGAAGAAGGTGATCCCTTCCATCCACCACATTGCCCTCTTGGCGAAGAACCTGAAGCACTTACCGGTGAACCTATCCGAAACACCATTTTCTCTCTTATTTCTAGAGTATCTCATCACGATTACATACTACACCAAATTCTAGATTTTATTTATCCGCTCGTTCGAACTGACAATCACTCCGGTGTAATAGAAGAAGTTAACGAGCTTCGCGCTCGGGTAGTGGCTTTGGAGAATATGGTGCAAAGGTTACAAACACCAGCGGCAGCACCAGCAACATAACCAGTACCACCATCAACAACATCAACAGTACCATTACCACCTCCAACAACAACCGCATCGCAAATGTAGTGACCCGAACTTTTCCATGTTTATATATATTAATTGAGATTGATATTTACATGATTAAATGTTTCCAACATGTTAAGCAATCAAACTTGTTAAGACTTGATTAATTAAAATATGTTTCATATAGACAATTGACCACCCAAGTTGACCGGTGATTCACGAACGTTAAAACTTGTAAAAACTATATGATGACATATATATGGATATATATATAGTTAACATGATACTATGATAAGTAAACATATCATTAAGTATATTAACAATGAACTACATATGTAAAAACAAGACTACTAACTTAATGATTTTTAAACGAGACATATATGTAACGATTATCGTTGTAAAGACATTTAATGTATATATATCATATTAAGAGATATTCATACATGATAATATCATGATAATATAATAATTTAAAATCTCATTTGATATTATAAACATTGGGTTAACAACATTTAACAAGATCGTTAACCTAAAGGTTTCAAAACAACACTTACATGTAACGACTAACGATGACTTAACGACTCAGTTAAAATGTATATACATGTAGTGTTTTAATATGTATTTATACACTTTTGAAAGACTTCAATACACTTATCAAAATACTTCTACTTAACAAAAATGTTTACAATTACATCCTCGTTCAGTTTCATCAACAATTCTACTCGTATGCACCCGTATTCGTACTCGTACAATACACAGCTTTTAGATGTATGTACTATTGGTATATACACTCCAATGATCAGATCTTAGCAGCCCATGTGAGTCACCTAACACATGTGGGAACCATCATTTGGCAACTAGCATGAAATATCTCATAAAATTACAAAAATATGAGTAATCATTCATGACTTATTTACATGAAAACAAAATTACATATCCTTTATATCTAATCCATACACCAACGACCAAAAACACCTACAAATACTTTCATTCTTCAATTTTCTTCATCTAATTGATCTCTCTCAAGTTCTATCTTCAAGTTCTAAGTGTTCTTCATAAATTCCAAAAGTTCTAGTTACATAAAATCAAGAATACTTTCAAGTTTGCTAGCTCACTTCCAATCTTGTAAGGTGATCATCCAACCTCAAGAAATCTTTGTTTCTTACAGTAGGTTATCATTCTAATACAAGGTAATAATCATATTCAAACTTTGGTTCAATTTCTATAACTATAACAATCTTATTTCAAGTGATGATCTTACTTGAACTTGTTTTCGTGTCATGATTCTGCTTCAAGAACTTCGAGCCATCCAAGGATCCGTTGAAGCTAGATCCATTTTTCTATTTTCCAGTAGGTTTATCCAAGGAACTTAAGGTAGTAATGATGTTCATAACATCATTCGATTCATACATATAAAGCTATCTTATTCGAAGGTTTAAACTTGTAATCACTAGAACAAAGTTTAGTTAATTCTAAACTTGTTCGCAAACAAAAGTTAATCCTTCTAACTTGACTTTTAAAATCAACTAAACACATGTTCTATATCTATATGATATGCTAACTTAATGATTTAAAACCTGGAAACACGAAAAACACCGTAAAACCGGATTTACGCCGTCGTAGTAACACCGCGGGCTGTTTTGGGTTAGTTAATTAAAAACTATGATAAACTTTGATTTAATAGTTGTTATTCTGAGAAAATGATTTTTATTATGAACATGAAACTATATCCAAAAATTATGGTTAAATTCAAAGTGGAAGTATGTTTTCTAAAATGGTCATCTAGACGTCGTTCTTTCGACTGAAATGACTACCTTTACAAAAACGACTTGTAACTTATTTTTCCGACTATAAACCTATACTTTTTCTGTTTAGATTCATAAAATAGAGTTTAATATGAAACCATAACAATTTGATTCACTCAAAATGGATTTAAAATGAAGAAGTTATGGGTAAAACAAGATTGGATAATTTTTCTCATTTTAGCTACGTGAAAATTGGTAACAAATCTATTCCAACCATAACTTAATCAACTTGTATTGTATATTATGTAATCTTGAGATACTATAGACACGTATACAATGTTTCGACCTATCATGTCGACACATCTATATATATTTCGGAACAACCATAGACACTCTATATGTGAATGTTGGAGTTAGCTATACAGGGTTGAGGTTGATTCCAAAATATATATAGTTTGAGTTGTGATCAATACTGAGATATGTATACACTGGGTCGTGGATTGATTCAAGATAATATTTATCGATTTATTTCTGTACATCTAACTGTGGACAACTAGTTGTAGGTTACTAACGAGGACAGCTGACTTAATAAACTTAAAACATCAAAATATATTAAAAGTGTTGTAAATATATTTTGAACATACTTTGATATATATGTATATATTGTTATAGGTTCGTGAATCAACCAGTGGCCAAGTCTTACTTCCCGACGAAGTAAAAATCTGTGAAAGTGAGTTATAGTCCCACTTTTAAAATCTAATATTTTTGGGATGAGAATACATGCAGGTTTTATAAATGATTTACAAAATAGACACAAGTACGAGAAACTACATTCTATGGTTGAATTATCGAAATCGAATATGCCCCTTTTTATTAAGTCTGGTAATCTAAGAATTAGGGAACAGACACCCTAATTGACGCGAATCCTAAAAATAGATCTATTGGGTTTAACAAACCCCATCCAAAGTACCGGATGCTTTAGTACTTCGAAATTTATATCATATCCGAAGGGTGTCCCGGAATGATGGGGATATTCTTATATGTGCATTTGTTAATGTCGGTTACCAGGTGTTCACCATATGAATGATTTTTATCTCTATGTATGGGATGTGAATTGAAATATGAAATCTTGTGGTCTATTATTATGATTTGATATATATAGGTTAAACCTATAACTCACCAACATTTTTGTTGACGTTTTAAGCATGTTTATTCTCAGGTGATTATTAAGAGCTTCCGCTGTCGCATACTTAAATAAGGACGAGATATGGAGTCCATGCTTGTATGATATTGTGTAAAAATTGCATTCAAGAAACTTATTTTGTTGTAACATATTTGTATTGTAAACCATTATGTAATGGTCGTGTGTAAATAGGATATTTTAGATTATCATTATTTGATAATCTACGTAAAGCTTTTTAAACCTTTATTGATGAAATAAAGGTTATGGTTTGTTTTAAAATGAATGCAGTCTTTGAAAAACGTCTCATATAGAGGTCAAAACCTCGCAACGAAATCAATTAATATGGAACGTTTTTAATCAATAAGAACGGGACATTTCAGTTGGTAACCGAGCGTTGGTCTTAGAGAACCAGAATTTTGCATTAGTGTGTCTTATCGAGTTTGTTAGGATGCAATAGTGAGTCTGGACTTCGACCGTGTTTACTTGAAAAATGATTGCTTAACAAATTTTGTTGGAAACTATATATTTTTAACATGTGAATATTATGTGATATATTAATCTCTTAACGCGTTTGATATTATGTGATAGATGTCTACCTCTAGAACAAGTCCCATTGACTTACCTAATAATAATGAAGAGTCACATGTAAATTGGAATGATTCGTGGACTGATTCACAAGTTCCCGAAGAGGAACCGGAAGAAGAGTCGGAACCGGAAGAAGAATCGGAACCGGAAGAAGAATCGGAACCGGATGAAGAAATAGAACCGGTGGGGGAAATAATAAAACGGTTAAGTAAAAGAAAATCCTCAACCAACCGACCAAGGTTAATTATGGTCAATGGTATTTCCGCCAAGGAAGCAAAATATTGGGAGGATTACCAATTCTCCGATGAATCGGATTCCGACGAGAATTCCGATGATGTTATAGAAATTACCCCAACTGAATTTAAAAAGGCAAAAGAAAATAATAAGGGAAAGGGCATAAAAATAGAGAAATCTAATTCCAACCCCGATGAACTTTATATGTATCGTCAACCCCCGAAGTCCTTAAGTTGTAACAATGACCCGGGAACCTCTAAACCACCAGGTTTTTCTAAACCAATGTGGAAAACGACGGCTCGTATTAGGGGAACATCATATATCCCTATAAACTTGGCAAAACGAACCAAAACCGAAGAAGAAGAAACAAGCGAGTCGGAATAAGATAGTTGTATTCGTGTGGTGTAATATATGTAATATAGTGTGCTTATGCTTTATGATATATGTAAAAATTGCTTGTATTAATAAGTATTTTTTTTTATGAATCTAACTCTTGTCTATTTTACAGTATAAAAACACAAAATGAATAGACAACCCAATATTTTAAGAGACCTACCCGGAGACATGATTGATGAAATCTTGTCTAGAGTCGGTCAGAATTCTTCGGCACAACTATTTAAGGCGAGATCAGTTTGTAAGACATTCGAAGAACGTTCCAAGAATGTCTTGGTTTATAAGAGACTTTCGTTTGAAAGATGGGGGATATCACATTGGGAAACCAATAAGTTACGATGTGTTTACTTTGACGCATATATTGCGGGGAACCTAAATGCTATTTTACGCAATGGGTTAAGAAATTATTTTGACTCAATATATCCAAATATTGGACTTCGTGATTTAGAAAAAGCGGCTAACATGCAACATAAAGAAGCATGTTATGCTTACGGACTAGTAATGTTCGCTTCTCACCAAAGTGAGAACAAGAACATTGGGCTACAACTATTAAACAAAACGTTCCCACAAGTGACGGAGTCGGTAATTGGGGTAAGAAATGAGGTTTTTAGATTATTACGAGACTGTTGGACATTACGTAACCCTCGTCCCTTTGACGACGTTACAACACGCTGTCTTATCAACGGCCATAACGGTTATGTTCCACAAGACCAAGGATGGGAAGTAGTCTTAGTAAAACCAGAATGCATGACTTGTTTCTGGACGTATGAATTACGTGTCTTTATTGCCTTTGCTGAACGAATTGTGTACTAGCTAGAATTATCTTCACAACTATCTTGTATCAAAGTTATTGTGTGCTATATTTCATGCTTTATGTAAAATAAGCGGTATTGTAAGTTTGAAAAATATTGTATAAAAGTTTGAACGCGAAATATTATTATAATCAGTTTTTCATATAGAATTGTAGTAGTTGAATTGTATATTAGCTACTAAGTATGAACTTAACGGGTAGGTACTACCCGAATTTAAACTTATAAAACGCTAATATGAAGAAAAAGCTTTTATAAATGAGTTCATATTATGCTACGAAATACTATTAACTACTCTTAATATTCTGGATGATTAACTTGTTCCATTTGACTATTTTAAAGGAAATGGCACCGACTACTCGACACACCGTGAATATGAATGAAGAGGAATTCCGTACTTTTCTAGCTTCAAACATAGCCGCAGTACAGGCTGCGCTACATACCAACAATAACCTTGGATCTAGCAGTACAGGAAATCGTGTAGGATGCACCTACAAAGAATTCACTGCCTGCAAACCTTTGGAATTTGATGGAACGGAAGGACCGATCGGATTGAAACGGTGGACCGAGAAGTTCGAATCGGTGTTTGCCATAAGTAAGTGTACTGAAGAGGATAAAGTGAAGTACGCTACGCATACCTTCACAGGTTCTGCGTTAACATGGTGGAATACCTATCTAGAGCAAGTGGGACAAGACGATGCATACGCACTACCGTGGTCAGCATTCAAGCACTTGATGAACGAGAAGTACCGTCCCAGAACCGAGGTCAATAAGCTCAAGACAGAACTTAGAGGGTTACGAACCCAAGGATTTGATATTACCACGTACGAAAGACGATTCACAGAATTGTGCCTATTATGTCCGGGAGCATTCGAAGATGAGGAAGAGAAGATCGACGAGTTTGTGAAGGGATTACCCGAAAGAATCCAAGAAGATATAAGTTCACAAGAGCCCGCCTCCATACAACAGGCATGTAGAATGGCTCACAAACTAGTGAACCAGATTGAAGAAAGAATTAAAGAACAGACTGCTGAAGAGACCAATGTGAAGCAAGTCAAAAGAAAGTGGGAGGAAAACGGTGATAAGAATCACTAATATAACAACAACAGCAATTACAACAATAATCGCAACAATTATCCCAGCAATCGCAACAACAATCGCAACTACAACAAACGGCCCAACAACAACAACAACAACAACAACAACAACAACACCAACAACAGCAGCAACTACAACAATCATCCCAACAACAATAATAACCGCAACAACAATAACAATCAGAAGCAGCTATGCCAAAGGTGTGAAAAGTATCACTCGGGGTTCTGCACCAAATTTTGCAATAAGTGTAAAAGAAATGGTCATAGCGCGGCGAAGTGTGAGGTCTATGGACCAGGGGTTAATAGAACAAAAGGAACAAATGGTGTCGGAACGAGTAATGGTGGAGCAAGTAGTGTCGGAGCAAGTTATGCCAATATAGTTTGTTATAAATGTGGAAAACCGGGCCACATTATTAGAAATTGCCCGAACCAGGAGAACACGAATGGACAAGGCCGCGGAAGAGTTTTCAATATTAATGCGGCAGAGGCACAGGAAGACCCAGAGCTTGTTACGGGTACGTTTCTTATTGACAATAAATCTGCTTACGTTTTATTTGATTCGGGTGCGGATAGAAGCTATATGAGTAGAGATTTTTGTGCTAAATTAAGTTGTCCATTGACGCCTTTGGATAGTAAATTTTTACTCGAATTAGCAAATGGTAAATTAATTTCAGCAGATAATATATGTCGGAATCGAGAAATTAAACTGGTTAGCGAAACATTTAAGATTGATTTGATACCAGTAGAGTTAGGGAGTTTTGATGTGATAATCGGTATGGACTGGTTGAAAGAAGTAAAAGCAGAGATCGTTTGTTACAAAAATGCAATTCGCATTATACGAGAAAAAGGAAAACCCTTAATGGTGTACGGAGAAAAGGGCAACACGAAGCTACATCTTATTAGTAATTTGAAGGCACAAAAACTAATAAGAAAAGGTTGCTATGCTGTTCTAGCACACATCGAGAAAGTACAAACTGAAGAAAAGAGCATCAATGATGTTCCCGTCGTAAAAGAATTTCCCGATGTATTTCCGAAAGAATTACCGGGATTACCCCCACATCGATCCGTTGAATTTCAAATATATCTTGTACCAGGAGCTGCACCAATAGCTCGTGCTCCTTACAGACTCGCACCCAGCGAGTTGAAAGAACTGCAAAGCCAATTACAAGAACTTTTAGAGCATGGTTTCATTCGACCAAGCACGTCACCGTGGGGAGCTCCTGTTTTGTTTGTCAAGAAGAAAGATGGTACATTCAGGTTGTGTATCGACTACCGAGAGTTGAACAAACTTACCATCAAGAACCGCTACCCCCTACCGAGAATCGACGACTTATTTGATCAACTACAAGGCTCGTCTGTTTATTCAAAGATTGACTTACGTTCCGGGTATCATCAAATGCGGGTGAAAGAAGATGATATTCCAATGACTGCTTTCAGAACACGTTACGGTCATTACGAGTTTATGGTCATGCCATTTGGTTTAACTAATGCACCAGCTGTGTTCATGGACCTTATGAACCGAGTGTGTGGACCATACCTTGACAAGTTTGTCATTGTTTTCATTGATGACATACTTATTTACTCAAAGAATGACCAAGAACACGGTGAACATTTGAGAAAGGTGTTAGAAGTATTGAGGAAGGAAGAATTGTACGCTAAGTTTTCAAAGTGTGCATTTTGGTTGGAAGAAGTTCAATTCCTCGGTCACATAGTGGACAAAGAAGGTATTAAGGTGGATCCGGCAAAGATAGAAACTGTTGAAAAGTGGGAAACCCCGAAAACTCCGAAACACATACGCCAGTTTTTAGGACTAGCTGGTTACTACAGAAGGTTCATCCAAGACTTTTCTAGAATAGCAAAACCCTTGACTGCATTAACGTATAAAGGGAAGAAATTTGAATGGAAGGATGAACAAGAGAAAGCGTTTCAGTTATTGAAGAAAAATCTAACTACGGCACCTATATTGTCATTGCCTGAAGGGAATGATGATTTTGTGATTTATTGTGACGCATCAAAGCAAGGTCTCGGTTGTGTATTAATGCAACGAACGAAGGTGATTGCTTATGCGTCTAGACAATTGAAGATTCACGAGCAAAATTATACGACGCATGATTTGGAATTAGGTGCGGTTGTTTTTGCATTAAAGACTTGGAGGCACTACTTATATGGGGTCAAAAGTATTATATATACCGACCACAAAAGTCTTCAACACATATTTAATCAGAAACAACTGAATATGAGGCAGCGTAGGTGGATTGAATTGTTGAATGATTACGACTTTGAGATTCGTTACCACCCGGGGAAGGCAAATGTGGTAGCCGATGCCTTGAGCAGGAAGGACAGAGAACCCATTTGAGTAAAATCTATGAATATAATGATTCATAATAACCTTACTACTCAAATAAAGGAGGCGCAACAAGGAGTTTTAAAAGAGGGAAATTTAAAGGATGAAATACCCAAAGGATCGGAGAAGCATCTTAATATTCGGGAAGACGGAACCCGGTATAGGGCTGAAAGGATTTGGGTACCAAAATTTGGAGATATGAGAGAAATGGTACTTAGAGAAGCTCATAAAACCAGATACTCAATACATCCTGGAACGGGAAAGATGTACAAGGATCTCAAGAAACATTTTTGGTGGCCGGGTATGAAAGTCGATGTTGCTAAATACGTAGGAGAATGTTTGACGTGTTCTAAGGTCAAAGCTGAGCATCAGAAACCATCAGGTCTACTTCAACAACCCGAAATCCCGGAATGGAAATGGGAAAAAATTACCATGGATTTCATCACTAAATTGCCAAGGACTGCAAGTGGTTTTGATACTATTTGGGTAATAGTTGATCGTCTCACCAAATCAGCACACTTCCTGCCAATAAGAGAAGATGACAAGATGGAGAAGTTAGCACGACTGTATTTGAAGGAAGTTATCTCCAGACATGGAATACCAATCTCTATTATCTCTGATAGGGATGGCAGATTTATTTCAAGATTCTGGCAGACATTACAGCAAGCATTAGGAACTCGTCTAGACATGAGTACTGCCTTCATCCACAAACTGATGGGCAGAGCAAAAGGACGATACAAACGCTTGAAGACATGCTACGAGCATGTGTTATTGATTTCGGAAACAGTTGGGATCGACATCTACCGTTAGCAGAATTTTCCTACAACAACAGCTACCATTCAAGCATTGAGATGGCGCCGTTTGAAGCACTTTATGGTAGAAAGTGCAGGTCTCCGATTTGTTGGAGTGAAGTGGGGGATAGACAGATTACGGGTCCGGAGATTATACAAGAAACTACCGAGAAGATCATCCAAATTCAACAACGGTTGAAAACCGCCCAAAGTCGACAAAAGAGCTACGCTGACATTAAAAGAAAAGATATAGAATTTGAAATTGGAGAGATGGTCATGCTTAAAGTTGCACCTTAGAAAGGCGTTGTTCGATTTGGTAAACGAGGGAAATTAAATCCAAGGTATATTGGACCATTCAAGATTATTGATCGTGTCGGACCAGTAGCTTACCGACTTGAGTTACCTCAACAACTCGCGGCTGTACATAACACTTTCCACGTCTCGAATTTGAAGAAATGTTTTGCTAAAGAAGATCTCACTATTCCGTTAGATGAAATCCAAATCAACGAAAAACTTCAATTCATCGAAGAACCCGTCGAAATAATGGATCGTGAGGTTAAAAGACTTAAGCAAAACAAGATACCAATTGTTAAGGTTCGATGGAATGCTCGTAGAGGACCCGAGTTCACCTGGGAGCGTGAAGATCAGATGAAGAAGAAATACCCGCATCTATTTCCAGAAGATTCGTCAACACCTTCAACAGCTTAAAATTTCGGGACGAAATTTATTTAACGGGTAGGTACTGTAGTGACCCGAACTTTTCCATGTTTATATATATTAATTGAGATTGATATTTACATGATTAAATGTTTCCAACATGTTAAGCAATCAAACTTGTTAAGACTTGATTAATTAAAATATGTTTCATATAGACAATTGACCACCCAAGTTGACCGGTGATTCACGAACGTTAAAACTTGTAAAAACTATATGATGACATATATATGGATATATATATATATATATATATATATATATATATATATATATATAGTTAACATGATACTATGATAAGTAAACATATCATTAAGTATATTAACAATGAACTACATATGTAAAAACAAGACTACTAACTTAATGATTTTTAAACGAGACATATATGTAACAATTATCGTTGTAAAGACATTTAATGTATATATATCATATTAAGAGATATTCATACATGATAATATCATGATAATATAATAATTTAAAATCTCATTTGATATTATAAACATTGGGTTAACAACATTTAACAAGATCGTTAACCTAAAGGTTTCAAAACAACACTTACATGTAACGACTAACGATGACTTAACGACTCAGTTAAAATGTATATACATGTAGTGTTTTAATATGTATTTATACACTTTTGAAAGACTTCAATACACTTATCAAAATACTTCTACTTAACAAAAATGTTTACAATTACATCCTCGTTCAGTTTCATCAACAATTCTACTCGTATGCACCCGTATTCGTACTCGTACAATACATAGCTTTTAGATGCATGTACTATTGGTATATACACTCCAATGATCAGCTCTTAGCAGCCCATGTGAGTCACCTAACACATGTGGGAACCATCATTTGGCAACTAGCATGAAATATCTCATAAAATTACAAAAATATGAGTAATCATTCATGACTTATTTACATGAAAACAAAATTACATATCCTTTATATCTAATCCATACACCAACGACCAAAAACACCTACAAACACTTTCATTCTTCAATTTTCTTCATCTAATTGATCTCTCTCAAGTTCTATCTTCAAGTTCTAAGTGTTCTTCATAAATTCCAAAAGTTCTAGTTACATAAAATCAAGAATACTTTCAAGTTTGCTAGCTCACTTCCAATCTTGTAAGGTGATCATCCAACCTCAAGAAATCTTTGTTTATTACAGTAGGTTATAATTCTAATACAAGGTAATAATCATATTCAAACTTTGGTTCAATTTCTATAACTATAACAATCTTATTTCAAGTGATGATCTTACTTGAACTTGTTTTCGTATCATGATTCTGCTTCAAGAACTTTGAGCCATCCAAAGATCCGTTGAAGCTAGATCCATTTTTCTATTTTCCAGTAGGTTTATCCAAGGAACTTAAGGTAGTAATGATGTTCATAACATCATTCGATTCATACATATAAAGCTATCTTATTCGAAGGTTTAAACTTGTAATCACTAGAACAAAGTTTAGTTAATTCTAAACTTGTTCGCAAACAAAAGTTAATCCTTCTAACTTGACTTTTAAAATCAACTAAACACATGTTCTATATCTATATGATATGCTAACTTAATGATTTAAAACCTGGAAACACGAAAAACACCGTAAAACCGGATTTACGCCGTCGTAGTAACACCGCGGGCTGTTTTGGGTTAGTTAATTAAAAACTATGATAAACTTTGATTTAAAAGTTTTTATTCTGAGAAAATGATTTTTATTATGAACATGAAACTATATCCAAAAATTATGGTTAAACTCAAAGTGGAAGTATGTTTTCTAAAATGGTTATCTAGACGTCGTTCTTTCGACTGAAATGACTACCTTTACAAAAATGACTTGTAACTTATTTTTCCGACTATAAACCTATACTTTTCCTGTTTAGATTCATAAAATAGAGTTTAATATGAAACCATAGCAATTTGATTCACTCAAAACGGATTTAAAATGAAGAAGTTATGGGTAAAACAAGATTGGATAATTTTTCTCATTTTAGCTACGTGAAAATTGGTAACAAATCTATTCCAACCATAACTTAATCAACTTGTATTGTATATTATGTAATCTTGAGATACCATAGACACGTATACAATGTTTCGACCTATCATGTCAACACATCTATATATATTTCGGAACAACCATAGACACTCTATATGTGAATGTTGGAGTTAGCTATACAGGGTTGAGGTTGATTCCAAAATATATATAGTTTGAGTTGTGATCAATACTGAGATACGTATACACTGGGTCGTGGATTGATTCAAGATAATATTTATCGATTTATTTCTGTACATCTAACTGTGGACAACTAGTTGTAGGTTACTAACGAGGACAGCTGACTTAATAAACTTAAAACATCAAAATATATTAAAAGTGTTGTAAATATATTTTGAACATACTTTGATATATATGTATATATTGTTATAGGTTCGTGAATCAACCAGTGGCCAAGTCTTACTTCCCGACGAAGTAAAAATCTGTGAAAGTGAGTTATAGTCCCACTTTTAAAATCTAATATTTTTGGGATGAGAATACATGCAGGTTTTATAAATGATTTACAAAATAGACACAAGTACGAGAAACTACATTCTATGGTTGAATTATCGAAATCGAATATGCCCCTTTTTATTAAGTCTGGTAATCTAAGAATTAGGGAACAGGCACCCTAATTGACGCGAATCCTAAAGATAGATCTATTGGGTTTAACAAACCCCATCCAAAGTACCGGATGCTTTAGTACTTCGAAATTTATATCATATCCGAAGGGTGTCCCGGAATGATGGGGATATTCTTATATATGCATTTGTTAATGTCGGTTACCAGGTGTTCACCATATGAATGATTTTTATCTCTATGTATGGGATGTGAATTGAAATATGAAATCTTGTGGTCTATTATTATGATTTGATATATATAGGTTAAACCTATAACTCACCAACATTTTTGTTGACGTTTTAAGCATGTTTATTCTCAGGTGATTATTAAGAGTTTCCGCTGTCGCATACTTAAATAAGGACGAGATATGGAGTCCATGCTTGTATGATATTGTGTAAAAATTACATTCAAGAAACATATTTTGTTGTAACATATTTGTATTGTAAACCATTATGTAATGGTCGTGTGTAAACAGGATATTTTAGATTATCATTATTTGATAATCTACGTAAAGCTTTTTAAACCTTTATTGATGAAATAAAGGTTATGGTTTGTTTTAAAATGAATGCAGTCTTTGAAAAACGTCTCATATAGAGGTCAAAACCTCGCAACGAAATCAATTAATATGGAACGTTTTTAATCAATAAGAACGGGACATTTCAGCAAACCTCAACTTCACAATCTGTCCCATGAACATCGACGTCATACGCCCTATAGATACTAAGGAATACCACAACGATGAAGTATTGATTCATAACTTCATTGGGAAAACATTCTACGACGATTATGTAATTTCTAAAGTTTAGAAATTATCTATCCTAGCCTTAACCATAAATCAAGTGAGTTTAATTTAATATTAACTCATTAAATCTATATTACATCTGAAGAAATATACACATATATTTCCATAAAGACTGTAATAAAATTCTTTTGTACAAAATATTAATTGTGACATTTTTTTAACGGGTAGGTAATACCCGAGAGATATATAAATTCACAATTGATATGTTACATTCTTCGAATCTGATTCAGCAAATCATCCATTATACTCCCTACTTTCACAACAATATACATTCTTTTATAGAAATCAAAACAACCATACTCATTCAAAAATCTAATTACATATTCTGATTTTGAAATCTCCGAATTCAATTCAAGTTATAACCGGTATCATCACTCTTAGATTCTTACATCTTTCAAAGCTATACTTTAACTTCAAAACTGTGTTAGAACATCGTATGTATATTAACGATTATAATCTGTGTTCAAGCCCTTCGAAATACCTGAAGACACTTCAAAAAAATGAACAATCGAGATGATGATCCAACCACATGTTATCCACAGTTACGTACCTGAAAAACTCTTGAAACCAAAGTCATAATTTAACATGTATCCATGTCAGACCTTTTGACATTTACTAGATAAAATAACTTTTCAATCCCTTCTAAAAATAGACGGTTTTGTCACAGCTCCAGCAAACCAACTTCAATTGTTCATTCGAATAAGCCTTATTATAATGATTACCCCTTCATCATTATTACCGGGGAACCTTTCATATCTAGCCACATTAGCAGTAAACTTATTAACAACTTCATTGATCTTTGACTTTCCAAAAAAATCTTTATATTTATCAAAACCCCATCATTTACTCATCTGCATCTTGTAATTAGAATTGCCATACCAATCATCGGAAATTAGCAATCAGTATTTTGAAATCTCGCAGCATGTCTACGCCAACAATTATATGTGTATATCTTCTGGACTTATATACTTTGAATGTGAAGTTTCTGAAAAACACCCTAAACTGCGAACTAGTTCTCGAAATACTGATGAAGCAGCAAAAACTATAAACGACCTTAACAGTAAAAAGTTTGATAATAAAGAGTAGTGTGTTGGCAAAGCTCAGAAAAAGAGAAGATTTGGTACTGAAAAATACGGATTGAGCAAACCATGAAGAAGGATGTGGATAAATCACAAGGACAAAATCTACCTTCAAAGAATCCAAATGATTCCGTGTCTGCTGAAGTCATTATCGAATACCTTGCTCCTGACTCTAAACCCTTACGGACAATATTCTTCATCATCCTTTGATATTAGAAATTTTAAGATATCATCGTATCTTTCATTATAAATATTCTCCATATTTCTGAAGATATTTCCATAATTATTCTTATCTGAAATCATTTACCTCTTCGTGCTGTCTGTATTACATCATAAAAGAAACTATTTTAGTTTCTAAATTCTAAAACTTTCGAATTTAAAATAGGAATATTTTCGAAGTAGTGTTGGGAACTGAAGCATGAACTAGTATAATATAATGACACTTGATCAACGTGATTATATTACAGTAAGTCATGCTGAGTTTCTAAATGAAACGTGATAATTCACAGATCATAACGTCATCATGTGCTATGTTACACGACTCTTGTATTCTCTTTAACCTCTAAAATATCAAGAAAATATTTCTTGATGATTCGGCCTTTTCCGAGGTATTCTAGTAATTTGACAAGTCAAGATCGTACCATTACAATTTCCTTCTTAGAACATTAACAATGTTCATTCCGAAATTCATATATGCGAATTCTGGACCATTTCAAGCGGTGCTTAATCGCAAGAAGAAGAAACGAAAGGACAAAACTCCGAAATAGAAATTGGGGTATAAATTGCAACAAATAAAAGAGTGCATTAATTGGGGATGACAATGATTATAGAAGACAGAAGCAGGGACATCGAAATATAAGGGAAGATATAAAACCCAACAACAACCCAGAAACTATAAACCATATATATCGATGCATATAGCAATATAAAGACATGGGAGAACTAAAAACACTATAAAACCAAGAGTATAGTAGAAGTAAATAGATTCTTCTGGAGGTAGATGAAAAAGAAGAACGACAGATATGAAAGTGAGGAGTATATCGAGAATCAGCACTGGATGAAGCATATTGACGAATAATTATAAAGTAAGAATTGAGGGAGAAAGAATAGAAGGTGTGAATTAAAAGGAAACGAAGGAGGTGGATTTATAGTGAAATATCCGACAGAGAAATCAAAATGGATTATCGCATTAATTCGAAGAGGATCATAATTTCCTTAATCGCCGAATAATCAAATCCAATATAGATTACAAAGATTTTTTTTTCGGAGATCAATCGTGATGACGTCAAAAGATACGACGAATCACTATTATCTTATTTCATTCATTTACGATAACTTCACTCACACGCTTCGAGTAATCGAATTATTTTATCCATTCTTCTTGAACATGATAAAACTCTATAATCGTTATAATAACATTCTCATTGTTAGTCATGATGACCTCTATCAAATTTCGGGGACGAAATTTCTTTAACGGGTAGGTACTGTGACGACCCGGAAATTTCTGACCAAATTTAAACTTTAATCTTTATATTATTCCGACACGATAAGCAAAGTTTGTTAAGTTAAATCTCAAGAATTTTAAACTGTGTTCATACATTCATTATAACCTCGACCAAATTCCAACGATTCACGAACTGTTATATATAAATAGATATGTATATGTATATATATATATATTATAACTTGAGAATATTAATAAAGTATTAAACGTATAATACTTTACACGAATGTATTTGTTTCAATATGATTTTCGACGAAAAAAATATATATTAAATGATTGAATTATCAGAAACATTGAATTATGATTACAAGTCTCTGTTGAGAGGTCCACTATGATTTGAGAAAATCTATTCCTCTTAACGATATTCAGAATAATTTGTAAATCTATTTATAAATAAAAACAAAAAGTATCATTTACGAAAGTTAGACAAAAGTTATTGGAGAATTGGTTTCCATATTATTCTATTAATCTATTTTCAAACGTACAAAGACGTTTTCAGTTTAAAAAGAACTTTATTATTAAAACGTATATAACTTTTATAAATATCTAGAATCACTTTTGACAACTCATTACTTAACCAGTATAATAAATATAACGATATTTATATTTTATTTCATTAAATATATATAACGATTTAAATTAATATTATATATATTTATACGCGTATTATACATATATAGTTTTTTATACTTTTACTATACTTTAACTGTACCTTTACTTTACTTTTACTTTACTTTAATTTTAATAATTCACTTTAATAATTCATACTTTAATAATTCACTTTAATAATTCATACTTTAATAATTCACTTTAATAATTCATACTTTAATAATTCATACTTTAATAATTCACTGTAATAATTCATACTTTAATAATTCACTTTAATAATTCATAATTTAATAATTCACTTTTATAATTCAAAAATCTATTATAAATAGAATTCAATAGGTTTCATTATTTTATATAAACTTGAAAATATATTTCTCTAAACTCTCTCAATTGATTTATATATATATATATATATATATATATATATATATATATATATATATATATATATATATATATATATATATATATATATATATATTTGCTCTGTATTATTTCAAGATATTATTAGTATACATAAAATATTACGACGGAGTGCTGTCCGAGTGATTTCAAAATAGTTTTTATGAATGAGTCGAAGCTAAGGAAATTATGGGTTATAGCTATGGAGGTGATGGGTATGGTTCATGGGTATGCTCGTGAGGTCAATCTAGTGTTTATCATCTCCTTTGCGTCTACGTACTTTCCTTCAATATTGAATCTCAATATTGATACGTTCGTGAATCCGAGGCCAACCTTGCACTTATTAAATGACGTTATATGTATTTTTACTATGAAATACAGTATTGTGAGTTTCATTTGCTCCCTTTTATATATATTTTTGGGACTGAGAATACATGCACTGTTTTTATAAATGTTTTACGAAATAGGCACAAGTACTAAAACTAATTCTACGTGGGTTTAAACCAGAAATATACCCTTAGCTTGGTAACATTAAACTACTTGTCTATGTACGGTAGGCGCGAATCCTAAAGATAGATCTATTGGGCCTGACAAACCCCATCCTTACTATGGGATGCTTTAGTACTTCGAGGTTATTTTAAACACACCTGATCTAGTGTACTTCAGAGGGTAAAACATGAACGTTAAGGCTTGTTACCGGGTGCCTACAACTTATAGAATACTTTTATACACTTGCGAGTGTACATATATTTATAAACGGAAATCTTGTGGTCTATTAATATATTGAAATGATTGTTATGATAAACCTATGAACTCACCAACCTTTTGGTTGACACTTTAAAGCATGTTTATTCTCAGGTATTAAAGAAATCTTCTGCTGTGCATTAGCTCATTTTAAGGATATTACTTGGAGTCATTCATGGCATATTTTGAAAGACGTTGCATTCGAGTCATTGAGTTCATCAAGATTATTATTAAGCCAATTATAGTTGGATGTATTATGAAATGGTGTGCATGCCGTCAACTTTCGTTGTAAAGAAAGTTTGTTTTTTAAAAACGAATGCAATGTTTGTAAAATGTATCATTTAGAGGTCAAATACCTCGCGATGTAATCAACTATTGTGAATCGTTTATAATGTATATGAACGGGTCCTTTCAGTTGGTATCAGAGCGGTGGTCTTAGCGAACCAGGTCTGCATTAGTGTGTCTAACTGATTGTCGTTAGGATGCATTAGTGAGTCTGGACTTCGACCGTGTCTGCATTTCAAAAGTTTTGCTCATCATTCTTGTCGGAAATTACCTGCTTATCATTCTTAGTCTAGACACATCTTATTGCATTGATTGCATGAATAGTGTATAGACAAAATTCATATCTTAGCGTATCTGCTAATTCATATCTTAAAGTATCTGTTACTGTAAACTTTGCCTGACATATTCCGTAAATTCCTCCGTAATCTACGAAACCTTTTGCTCTATATAATTAGAATACCACCCGATAGCCGGAAAATCATTTCATATCGAAAAATTCTTTATTCAATCGTACGAAATGGAATTCGTCATTAGTTCAAGTCCCTCGGATTCCGAAATGGAATCCCACTCAAGTTCCGAAAGCAGTGTGACCGGAATGGATCAACCAATTAGTCATCATCTATTCTGGATGAATTGGGGATGGGTTCGTAGCCTCCTTAATCATTGGAGACAAGAAGAAGGTGATCCCTTCCATCCACCACATTGCCCTCTTGGCGAAGAACCTGAAGCACTTACCGGTGAACCTATCCGAATCACCATTTTCTCTCTTATTTCTAGAGTATCTCGTCACGATTACATACTACACCAAATTCTAGATTTTATTTATCCTCTCGTTCGAACTGACAATCACCCCGGTGTAATAGAAGAAGTCAACGAGCTTCACGCTCGGGTAGTGGCTTTGGAGAATATGGTGCAAAGGTTACAAACACCAGCAGCAGCACCAGCAACATAACCAGTACCACCATCAACAACATCAACAGTACCATTACCACCTCCAACAACAACCGCATCGCAAACCTCAACTTCACAATCTGTCCCATGAACATCGACGTCATACGCCCTGTAGATACTAAGGAATACCACAACGATGAAGTATTGATTCATAACTTCATTGGGAAAACATTCTACGACGATTATGTAATTTCTAAAGTTTAGAAATTATCTATCCTAGCCTTAACCATAAATCAAGTGAGTTTAATTTAATATTAACTCATTAAATCTATATTACATCTGAAGAAATATACACATATATTTCCATAAAGACTGTAATAAAATTCTTTTGTACAAAATATTAATTGTGACATTTTTTTAACGGGTAGGTAATACCCGAGAGATATATAAATTCACAATTAATATGTTACATTCTTCGAATCTGATTCAGCAAATCATCCATTATACTCCCTACTTTCACAACAATATACATTCTTTTATAGAAATCAAAACAACCATACTCATTCAAAAATCTAATTACATATTCTGATTTTGAAATCGCCGAATTCAATTCAAGTTATAATCGGTATCATCACTCTTAGATTCTTACATCTTTCAAAGCTATACTTTAACTTCAAAACTGTGTTAGAACATCGTATGTATATTAACGATTATAATCTGTGTTCAAGCCCTTCAAAATACCTGAAGACACTTCAAAAAAATGAACAATCGAGATGATGATCCAACCACATGTTATCCACAGTTACGTACCTGAAAAACTCTTGAAACCAAAGTCATAATTTAACATGTATCCATGTCAGACCTTTTGACATTTACTAGATAAAATAACTTTTCAATCCCTTCTAAAAATAGACGGTTTTGTCACAGCTCCAGCAAACCAACTTCAATTGTTCATTCGAATAAGCCTTATTATAATGATTACCCCTTCATCATTATTACCGGGGAACCTTTCATATCTAGCCACATTAGCAGTAAACTTATTAACAACTTCATTGATCTTTGACTTTCCAAAAAAATCTTTATATTTATCAAAACCCCATCATTTACTCATCTGCATCTTGTAATTAGAATTGCCATACGAACCATCGGAAATTAGCAATCAGTATTTTGAAATCTCGCAGCATGTCTACGCCAACAATTATATGTGTATATCTTCTGGACTTATATACTTTGAATGTGAAGTTTCTGAAAAACACCCTAAACTGCGAACTAGTTCTCGAAATACTGATGAAGCAGCAAAAACTATAAACGACCTTAACAGTAAAAAGTTTGATAATAAAGAGTAGTGTGTTGGCAAAGCTCAGAAAAAGAGAAGATTTGGTACTGAAAAATACGGATTGAGCAAACCATGAAGAAGGATGTGGATAAATTACAAGGACGAAATCTACCTTCAAAGAATCCAAATGATTCCGTGTCTGCTGAAGTCATTATCGAATACCTTGCTCCTGACTCTAAACCCTTACGGACAATATTCTTCATCATCCTTTGATATTAGAAATTTTAAGATATCATCGTATCTTTCATTATAAATATTCTCCATATTTCTGAAGATATTTCCATAATTATTCTTATCTGAAATCATTTACCTCTTCGTGCTGTCTGTATTACATCATAAAAGAAACTATTTTAGTTTCTAAATTCTAAAACTTTCGAATTTAAAATAGGAATATTTTTGAAGTAGTGTTGGGAACTGAAGCATGAACTAGTATAATATAATGACACTTGATCAACGTGATTATATTACAGTAAGTCATGCTGAGTTTCTAAATGGAACGTGATAATTCACAGATCATAACGTCATCATGTGCTATGTTACACGACTCTTGTATTCTCTTTAACCTCTAAAATATCAAGAAAATATTTCTTGATGATTCGGCCTTTTCCGAGGTATTCTAGTAATTTGACAAGTCAAGATCGTGCCATTACAATTTCCTTCTTAGAACATTAACAATGTTCATTCCGAAATTCATATATGCGAATTCTGGACGATTTCAAGCGGTGCTTAATCGCAAGAAGAAGAAACGAAAGGACAAAACTCCGAAATAGAAATTGGGGTATAAATTGCAACAAATAAAAGAGTGCATTAATTGGGGATGACAATGATTATAGAAGACAGAAGCAGGGACATCGAAATATAAGGGAAGATATAAAACCCAACAACAACCCAGAAACTATAAACCATATATATCGATGCATATAGCAATATAAAGACACGGGAGAACTAAAAACACTATAAAACCAAGAGTATAGTAGAAGTAAATAGATTCTTCTGGAGGTAGATGAAAAAGAAGAACGACAGATATGAAAGTGAGGAGTATATCGAGAATCAGCACTGGATGAAGCATATTGACGAATAATTATAAAGTAAGAATTGAGGGAGAAAGAATAGAAGGTGTGAATTAAAAGGAAACGAAGGAGGTGGATTTATAGTGAAATATCCGACAGAGAAATCAAAATGGATTATCGCATTAATTCGAAGAGGATCATAATTTCCTTAATCGCCGAATAATCAAATCCAATATAGATTACAAAGATTTTTTTTTCGGAGATCAATCGTGATGACGTCAAAAGATACGACAAATCACTATTATCTTATTTCATTCATTTACGATAACTTCACTCACACGCTTCGAGTAATCGAATTATTTTATCCATTCTTCTTGAACATGATAAAACTCTATAATCGTTATAATAACATTCTCATTGTTAGTCATGACGACCTCTATCAAATTTCGGGGACGAAATTTCTTCAACGGGTAAGTACTGTGACGACCCGGAAATTTCCGACCAAATTTAAACTTTAATCTTTATATTATTCCGACACAATAAGCAAAGTTGTTAAGTTAAATCTCAAGAATTTTAAACTGTGTTCATACATTCATTATAACCTCGACCAAATTCCAACGATTCACGAACCGTTATATATAAATAGATATGTATATGTATATATATATATATATATTATAACTTGAGAATATTAATAAAGTATTAAACGTATAATACTTTACACGAATGTATTTGTTTCAATATGATTTTCGACGAAAAAAAAATATATTAAATGATTGAATTATCAGAAACATTGAATTATGATTACAAGTCTCTGTTGAGAGGTCCACTATGATTTGAGAAAATCTATTCCTCTTAACGATATTCAGAATAATTTGTAAATCTATTTATAAATAAAAACAAAAAGTGTCATTTACGAAAGTTAGACAAAAGTTAGTGAAGAATTGGTTTCCATATTATTCTATTAATCTATTTTCAAACGTACAAAGACGTTTTCAGTTTAAAAAGAACTTTATTATTAAAACGTATATAACTTTTATAAATATCTAGAATCACTTTTGACAACTCATTACTTAACCAGTATAATAAATATAACGATATTTATATTTTATTTCATTAAATATATATAACGATTTAAATTAATATTATATATATTTATACGCGTATTATACATATATAGTTTTTTATACTTTTACTATACTTTAACTTTACCTTTACTTTACTTTTACTTTACTTTAATTTTAATAATTCACTTTAATAATTCATACTTTAATAATTCATACTTTAATAATTCACTGTAATAATTCATACTTTAATAATTTACTTTAATAATTCATACTTTAATAATTCACTTTTATAATTCAAAAATCTATTATAAATAGAATTCAATAGGTTTCATTATTTCATAGAAACTTGAAAATATATTTCTCTAAACTCTCTCAATTGATTTATATATATATATATATATATATATATATATATATATATATATATATATATATATATATATATATATATATATATATATATATATATATGCTCTGTATTATTTCAAGATATTATTAGTATACATAAAATATTACGACGGAGTGCTGTCCGAGTGATTTCAAAATAGTTTTTTTGAATGAGTCGAAGCTAAGGAAATTATGGGTTATAGCTATGGAGGTGATGGGTATGGTTCATGGGTATGCTCGTGAGGTCAATCTAGTGTTTATCATCTCCATTGCGTCTACGTACTTTCCTGCAATATTGATTCTCAATATTGATACGTTCGTGAATCCGAGGCCAACCTTGCACTTATTAAATGACGTTATATGTATTTTTACTACGAAATACAGTATTGCGAGTTTCATTTGCTCCCTTTTATATATATTTTTGGGACTGAGAATACATGCACTGTTTTTATAAATGTTTTACAAAATAGGCACAAGTACTAAAACTAATTCTACGTGGGTTTAAACTAGAAATATAACCTTAGCTTGGTAACATTAAACTACTTGTCTATGTACGGTAGGCGCGAATCCTAAAGATAGATCTATTGGGCCTGACAAACCCCATCCTTACTATGGGATGCTTTAGTACTTCGAGGTTATTTTAAACACACCTGATCTGGTGTACTTCAGAGGGTAAAACATGAACGTTAAGGCTTGTTACCGGGTGCCTACAACTTATAGAATACTTTTATACACTTGCGAGTGTACATATATTTATAAACGGAAATCTTGTGGTCTATTAATATATTGAAATGATTGTTATGATAAACCTATGAACTCACCAACATTTTGGTTGACACTTTAAAGCATGTTTATTCTCAGGTATTAAAGAAATCTTCCGCTGTGCATTAGCTCATATTAAGAATATTACTTGGAGTCATTCATGGCATATTTTGAAAGACGTTGCATTCGAGTCATTGAGTTCATCAAGATTATTATTAAGCCAATTATAGTTGGATGTATTATGAAATGGTGTGCATGCCGTCAACTTACGTTGTAAAGAAATTTTGTCTTTTAAAAACGAATGCAATGTTTGTAAAATGTATCATATAGAGGTCAAATACCTCGCGATGTAATCAACTATTGTGAATCGTTTTTAATGTATATGAACGGGTCCTTTCATAATAAAGCATCCGGTACTTTGGATGGGGCTTGTTGGGCCCGATAGATCTATCTTTAGAGTTCGCGTCAATTAGGGTGCATGTTCCCTAATTCTTAGATTACCAGACTAAATAAAAAGGGGCATATTCGATTTCGATCATTCAACCATATAATGTAGTTTCAATTACTTGTGTCTATTTCGTAAAACAGTTATAAAAACAGCGCATGTATTCTCAGTCCCAAAAATATATATTGCAAAAGCATTTAAAAAGGGATTAATGAAACTCACCCTACAATATTTTGTAGTAAAAATATTCATACGACGATACGGAACAATGCAGGGTTGGCCTCGATTCACGAACCTATATCATTCATTTTTATATTAATACATATAATGTAATCGAACAATTTATATATTATTAGTAATTTAATTGTTATTTAAATCATGTGTTTCATTAATACCTTAATTAATTATATTTATTTTATATACCTTAAATAAATAATTAATATTTATTATGAAAATTATTAATATAGTTATGTTAAATATAGTTTTATGTAACTAATAATTATATGATAAAGTATAATTGATAATAGTAAATAAAAAGTTGTTTTATTTCATAATTATAATAATAATAATGATTATAATAATAATGATAATAGTAATAATAGAATGCCAATAATAACAATTCTAATAGTAATAATAATAACATTAATACTTATAATAAGGGTGATAATATTAAATAATAATTCTTAATGATAATATTAATAATAATATTTATGGTAAATACTAATACATATATTACTAATAGTAATAATAATAATAATAATAATAATAATAATAATAATAATAATAATAATAATAATAATAATAATAATAATAATAATAATAATACTAATAACAATAATATTAATAATAACAATTTAGATAAATGATGTTTGTAATAATAATAGAATTAGAATTAATTATAATAATAATAATAATAATAATAATAATAATAATAATAATAATTATTATAATTAAGTTATAATACCTAATAAAGTGGATATGTGGGTCTTGGCAGCTATAAACAGATCGACCGAGAGGCAGAAACAACACGCAGGAAGAAAACAATTAACACGATGGTATCGTTCGTGTAATCCGTGATTCAACAATTGATCAATTTATCAATCAATAATTATTGATATTTTGCAGGTCATCGGTTCATCATGAACACCAAACATCACGAACAGCAGGTAATTGTGTAGTAGCTAATCATCATTCATCTTCATCGTTTATCATCTCTGTTATCGTTTGATCAGGTAATTGATTCTTCAATTGATCGAATAGGTAAATGATTCATTGATATTTTCTTAAATTAATCAACCATTTATATAAAATCCATATATTTAACTGAATTGGAAACGAGGTGTAATAGAGGGTTTCCTTGAAGGGTTTAGTGATGGTTGATTGTAGTTGATGACTTGCTTGTGATTTTGATTGATAATTGTAGTAATCAAAGGTAATTTATTCGAATAACAGTTGAAGTGTTTGTGGTTGTTTGTACAGAACAGGGAATAGAAGCAGTAGCAGTCTAATGGTGTCATAGTTTGTTGAATAAAAATAGAAATGGTAATCCATTGATGCAGCTGTAATCGTAGCTGTAGCTGCTTTGTTTCCTATTGATTTTGATGATGGGTTGAGCAGGAACACAGAAATATACCTATAGCAGCAGTTATCAAATATTAGTAGTTCAAAGGTAATGGATTTTTGATAGCTCTTGAAAGGTGGTAATGGTATTTGTTTGTGATGGCAGCAGCAGCAGGACCAGAAGTAATAAAAACAACAATATCGTTATCTTGGTAATTACTAATCATTATCATCGTATTTTGACAAAATATATATATATATATATAAACATGAAAAAAAAATAGAACTGCAGTTGCAGGTATATAAGTGGTGACCTGAGTGGTGGTTTATAAGTGTTGAAACTGAAACAGGTCAACAGCAGCTGCAGCAACAAAATATGGTAATATGGGTTGTGATGATGGTGGTTGTTTCTCTTGGGTGGTTCCCGTAGCAGGCATAGGACAGTAGCATGTAACTGATCATAGCAGTGTTTTTGGATTGAAACGGAAATATAATCTAGCAGTGGCAGTTGACAAAGTTACAACCTAATTTTATTAATAGTTTGATGGAAGTGTTTGCAGGTTCCCTCATGGTTTGGTTTGGTGAAGTGATTGTAAAACCAATATGAATTTGGGTTGTTTTTATATGAACACAGGTTAAACAAGATAGCAGCTTATATTGGTTGTCAAATGGGAAGAAGGAGGTTGATTGTTAGGCGATTCTGAGTGTGAATATCAAGGGTTTTCAAGAAATGGTTTTTGGTTCTCGGTTGTAGCACAAAGATGAGTGTTGGTATGATGAGAGAGGAAGGAAAAAAAATGTTATATGTGTGAGTCTTCTCCTCTGTGCAAGAATCATTGTAATATATATATATATATATATATATATATATATATATATATATATATATATATATATATATATATATATATATATATATATATATATATATATATATATATATATATATATATATATATATATATATATATATATATATATATATATATATATATATATATATATATATATATATATATATATATATATATATATATATATATATATATATATATCTCTATTATCTTTGCATATGTAAATGTAATATAAAAATAGTGTGATTAAGATATGAAACAGAAAGTAAAAAGTGTTTTGTTTATATGCCTTGAATTTAGAATAAGAAAGTAAATATTGGCCAACCACTTTGATGAGTTGAAATGTGGTGGCTTATGGATGATGAAAGCAAGAGAGGTGAAATGGAGAAATTTGTCAAGTTGTTTGATTCCACATACTAATATTCATATATCTACTTACATATACAGAGGTATTGAGATAGATAGCAAAAGTGACATAAATGGGTGCAAGAATCAAAAGTAAAACATTTCACTCATGTTAATTCACATAAATGATGCAGGTGAGTTTGCGTTTTGTAACAGAAAGTAATTAAGCACAGTGGTGATGGATTTTTGTAATATTGTTATATTAGTTAATTTGATGGTGAGCTAGATTGATAACAAACTTTGTTTGATACTTGATATAGAATTCGATGTATAGTGAATGAAGTACCAATCTTGAGTAGCAACATCATTAGATTGATCGTGATAGATGAGTATTATGTATTGTATCAATATCATATATCTATATTTGTATTTATAAAGTATATAATAGTAATAATAATTCTTATTAATAAAATTTATATTAATAACACTTATTATTGATTATGGAAATAGAAATAGAAATACTAACACTAATAATAATAATAGAAGTGCTTAAAAAATATAATAGCAATATAATGTTATTATTAATAACAATAATATAATTTCAATAATAATAAAATTATTATTATTAGTAACACTAATAATAATGCTAATATAAATATAAAAATCTAATAATTTATACATTATTATTTACATAAAACTTTCTAATTGTATAAAATATTCATTTTATTAGTAATTTATTTATTTTTATATATTACTTTAAATTTCAATTCAATTCAAAAGATTTATTTGTATTATATTAATTTAAATTAATACATACCTTTATAATTATATTAATATATATATATATATATATATATATATATATATATATATATATATATATATATATATATATATATATATATATATATATACACATTTATTTACAACAACTGTTCGTGAATCGTCGAGGATGGTCAAATGTTAATTGTTTACATGAATATAGTTTCAAAACTTTCGAGACTCAACATTACAGATTTTGCTTATCGTGTCGAAGTCAAGTAAAGATTAAGTTTAAATTTAGTCGGAAATTCCCGGGTCATCACAATACCTACCCGTTACAGAAATTTCATCCCGAAATTTGAGTGAGGTGGTCTTGGTTAACCATAAAAATGTTTTCATGATGAAAATGAGTTGATAAATAGAGTTTTATCATCATTGAGTAATATGGATAAAAATAACTCGATTATTCGAAGAGTACGAATGAAGCTATCACCCAAGAGTGAAATAGGAAAATAAAGATTCCTCTTAACTTTTGACAGAGTCAGGGTTGATTTCCGGAATTCAAGGGATTTAAAGAAAATCTAGGGAATCTATAAGATCGGATTCTTCGGCGAGTATGGAAAATTAAGATCTCTAAAATTAAATACGGTGATCCACCTCGATTACTCTGTCTGATATTTCCATTATAAATTAAGCTCTTCCGTTCCCTTATTTTCACTATTTTTATACAATCCCCAAATATAAAAGATTATGAAAATACTTAATCTAATTCTAAACCCTGATATTTTCCTAATTATCATTTCTGTCATCTTTCTTTTCAATCTCCCACCAGAAAATCTGTTTACTTTTATTATAACCTTGGGGGTAATACTATTCTTAATTATACCGTGTCTTTATATTGTTGTTCGTATTAATACCCACGGTTTGTAGCCTCTGTGTTGTTATTGAGTTTTGTATCTCCCCTTATTTTTCAATGTCCCTATTTCTGTTTCCTATAATCATTGTCATCCACGATTAATACTCCCTCCTATTTGCAGCGATTTATACTCCAATTTCTATTTCGGAGCTTTGTCCCTTCGTTTCTTCTTCTTGCGGTTAGGCATCTCTTGTAATGGTCTAGAATTCGCAGATATAAATTTCAAAATAAACATTGTTAATGTTCTTAGAAAGGAATGGTAATGGCACGATCTTGATTCGTCAACTTACTAGAATATCCGGGAAAGATAGAACTATCAAGAAAATCTGTTCTTGATATGTTTATATTTTAGATAAAATGTAAAAGTCGTGTAACATGGCACATGATGACGTTATGATCTGTGAATCATCACGTTCCATTAGAAACTCAGCATGACTTACTGTAATATAATCACGTTGATCAAGTGTCATTATATTATACTAACTCATGCATCCGTTCCCAACATTACTTCAATAACATTCATATTTTAAGCTCGAAAGTTTACAAAATATAGAAACTAACAGTTTCTATATGATTTAACACTGATAACATGAAGAGATTGATGATTTCAGATAAGAATAGTTATGAAAATATCTTCAGAAATATGGAAGATATTTATAATGAAAGATACGATGATATTTTGGAATTTCTAATATCGAAGGATGGTGAGAAAAATTTGCCCGCAAGAGTTTGGAGTCAAAAGCAAGGTATTCGCTAAAGACTTTAGCAGACATTGAATCATTTGGATTCTTTGAAGTCAAACTTATTCTTTGTGATTTGTCCACGGCTTCCTTAATAGTTTGCATAATTCGCTTTTCGGTACTAAATTTTCTATTGAAAGTTTCCAACATAATGATACACAGGAAGCACGAAGAGGTATATAATTTCGGACGAAAATATTTATGAAAATATCCTCAGAAATATCGAAGATATTGATGATGATATTTTGGAATTTCTAAGTTCGATGGTTGATGGAGAAAGATTTTCCGCAAGATTTTAACATGACTTCGGAACAAGATATTCTCTAAAGATTTCATCAGAAACAGAATCATCTAGATTCTTTATGTACAAGTTTAGTCCTTGTAATTTGTTCAGAGTCTCCTTCATGATTTGCTCAATTATGTATCATCAACTTTCGACTGTTAAGGTCGTTCACAGCTTTTGCTGCTTCATTCAGCTTTTTCAGAATTCAGAGTATTGATTAGTAGACTGGGTGCTTTTCAGAATTTCAGAATGGATGATCATAGTTCTAAAAGATAAATGTTATATGTATACATATAACTATTGATGTAGAAATGCTGCGAGATTCGAAATACTGATTGCTAACTCCTGGTGATTGGTATGGCAGTTCTCGTTATAAGATATGGATGAGTATATGGTAAGGTTTTAATGAACAACCATATTGGTTCTTCGGAGAGGCTTAAGTCAATGAGTAATGAAGTTGTTGATAAGTTTACTGCTAATGTGGTGGAATATAAACAGTTCCCCCGGTAATGATGACGAAAGATAACTTATATATCAAGGTTATAATAAGGCTAATTCGACTGAAAACTTGAAGTTGACTTGCTGAAGCTGTGACAAAATTGGCTACCTTGAAAAGGGATCGCAAAAATTATTTTTGCTAATAAATGCCAAAGAGTCTGACTCGGCTACGTGTTAAACTTTTACTCAGTTGCCGAGAGTTTCTCAGGTGCATAACTATATGCATAAATCTTTCCTTCCATAGATGAAGTGCGGTTGATTCATCCTATCGATTGAGGTGTTTTCAAGAATCATGAAAGGTTTGAACGCAGATTTGTAATTATCAAGATACAAATGAGGTTTAAGATGAAATCAAGTGGCAGACTTGAAGAATTGTTTAGTTTCATATGTTTTAATCAATATTTTAATTCATTTTAATTGTTCAATGTTATTAGTCCACGGTCGATAGTCCACAAATAACAGTCCAATAATTCATATATAATTTAATATATAGTATTCGAATTAATTAATACGTATCGTGACCCGAGTACATATCTCAGACTCGATCACAACTCAAACTATATATATACATATATATAGATGGGTCGATATGATATGTCAAAACATTGTATACGTGTCCCGATATTTAAAATGCGTAAATAACAGAATGACGATAAATAAAGTGCGTAAAATAAATAACAGAAATTAAATGACGATAAATAAAATTGCGAGAATGTAAATTGCGATAAATAAAATGTAACCAGTTAGCTAGGAGCAGTTAGCTAGGATCTTGTTAGCGTGGTTTCTTAACAAAATTTCATATTGTTAATTAGTCTGTTTCTAATCAATTTTTATTGTGTCCATTATTTCTTCATTATGCCACTTGTTGGATTCTGATAAATCAAAATCCAAATTTGAAATTGGATGAATATGGTTATTCTGTGGTGAACGGATTTGTATATCGGTGGATGTAAATATGATAGTAAATGATTGTTGAATCAGATTCGAAGAATGTACAGTTTAACTTATTAATGTGAAATCTAAATATTCCTCGGGTATTACCTACCCGTTAAAATATTTTCACCATTAACAGTTTGTACGAAAGAATTTTCAATCAAAATCTTTATGAAAATATTTATATACATGTATATTTTATTCAGACGTAATCATGGATTTAATGAGTCAATATAATTTTAGACTCATTTGATTTTCGATTTGAGCTAGAATAAGTAATCTCTAAAACTATTAGGATCCACATATCTTCGCAGAATATTGATGAAGTTATGGTTCAATACTTCATTGTTAATTGCTGTTGGTACTCCTTGGTGTACATGGTGCGTATGATGTTGATGTTCATGGAACAGATTGTGATGTTGAGGTGTGGGATGCGGATATTGTTGTTGGTGGTATTGTTGGTGCCGGTAATGTTGCTGAAGCTGGTACATTTTGCACCATACTTCTCAAGGCTACAACTCGTGCGCGAAGTTCGTTGACTTCTTATATTATTCCGAGGTGATTGTCGATCGGAACGAGCGGATGAATAAGGTTCAGAATTGTGGATAGAATATAACCTTGTCGAGTTACCCTGGAAATGAGACTGAAAATGATGTCTCAAACAGGTTCGCCGGTAACCGCTTCAGGTTCATTGTCAAGAGGTGAATTCGGTTGGTGGAAGAGATTGCCTTCTGCGCGTTTCCATTAATTAAGTCAACTACGAACCCATCAGATGAATTGATAATGGCTGATTGGTTGATTCATGCCGATGACGCTATTTTCGGAGCTTAGGTGAACATCTATGTCGGAATAACTATCGGAATAGCTATCGGAATCTGAGGGACTCGAACTGGTTGCAGGATTCATCTCGTACGATCAGGTGAAGGATTTTCGATAAGAAATAGATTATAGGATGTAGATTAGTACCCTGCAATACATAATTTACATATGCATATATAATACTAAAGTCCCATAAGTTACGGAGGAATCTACGGAAGTTGTAAGGCAAGTTACAGGAACAGATACGCTAAGATTTGAATTTTGTCTATACACTATTCATGCAGTCAATGCAGTAAAACGTGTCTAGACTAAGAATGATAAGCAAGTGATTCTTTAAAAATGTTAAGCAGGTAATTTTTGACACAAAATGATAAGCAAAACTTTTGACATTCAGACACGGTCGAAGTCCAGACTCACTAATGCATCCTAATGACTGATCAGTTAGACACACTAATGCAGACATGGTTCGCTAAGACCACCGCTCTAATACCAACTGTGAAGACCCGTCCTAATCCATCAGGACGAATACATTACATTTGGTTACATCGCGAGGTACTTGACCTCTATATGATACATTTTACAAACATTGCATTCGTTTTTGAAAAGACAATCTTTCATTACATCGAAAGTTGACAAGCATGCATACCATTTCGTAATATATCCAACTATAATTGACTTAATAATAATCTTGATGAACTCGACTACTCGAATGCAACGTCTTTTGAAATATGCCATGAAATGACTCCAAGTAATATCTATAACATGAGCAAATGCACAGCGGAAGATTTCTTTCGTACCTGAGAATAAACATGCTTTCAAATGTCAACCAAAAGGTTGGTGAGTTCATTAGTATACATAAATAATCATTTCATAATTTTAATAGACCACAAGATTTCATTTTTCTATTTCTCATAAACATACGTCCCATGCATAGAGACAAAAATATCATTCATATGGATTGAACACCTGGTAACCGACATTCACAATATGCATATAAGAATATCCCCATCATTCCGGGATCCTCCTTCGGACATGATATAAATTTCGAAGTACTAAAGCATCCGGTACTTTGGATGGGGCTTGTTGGGCCCGATAGATCTATCTTTAGAGTTCGCGTCAATTAGGGTGTCTGTTCCCTAATTCTTAGATTACCAGACTAAATAAAAAGGGGCATATTCGATTTCGATCATTCAACCATATAATGTAGTTTCAATTACTTGTGTCTATTTTGTAAAACAGTTATAAAAACAGCGCATGTATTCTCAGTCCCAAAAATATATATTGCAAAAGCATTTAAAAAGGGATTAATGAAACTCACCCTACAATATTTTGTAGTAAAAATATTCATACGACGATACGGAACAATGCAGGGTTGGCCTCGATTCACGAACCTATATCATTCATTTTTATATTAATACATATAATGTAATCGAACAATTTATATATTATTAGTAATTTAATTGTTATTTAAATCATGTGTTTCATTAATACCTTAATTAATTATATTTATTTTATATACCTTAAATAAATAATTAATATTTATTATGAAAATTATTAATATAGTTATGTTAAATATAGTTTTATTTAACTAATAATTATATGATAAAGTATAATTGATAATAGTAAATAAAAAGTTGTTTTATTTCATAATTATAATAATAATAATGATTATAATAACAATGATAATAGTAATAATAGAATGCCAATAATAACAATTCTAATAGTAATAATGATAACATTAATACTTATAATAAGGGTGATAATATTAAATAATAATTCTTAATGATAATATTAATAATAATATTTATGGTAAATACTAATACATATATTACTAATAGTAATAATAATAATAATAATAATAATAATAATAATAATAATAATAATAATAATAATAATAATAATAATAATAATAATAATAATAATACTAATAACAATAATATTAATAATAACAATTTAGATAAATGATGTTTGTAATAATAATAGAATTAGAATTAATAATAATAATAATAATAATAATAATAATAATAATAATAATAATAATAATAATAATAATAATAATAATAATAATAATAATAATAATAATAATAATAATAATAATAATAATTATTATTATTATTATTATTATTATTATTATTATTATTATTATTATTATTATAATTATAATTAAGTTATAATACCTAATAAAGTGGATCTGTGGGTCTTGGCGGCTATAAACAGATCGATCGAGAGGCAGAAACAACACGCAGGAAGAAAACAATTAACACGATGGTATCGTTCGTGTAATCCGTGATTCAACAATTGATCAATTTATCAATCAATAATTATTGATATTTGGTAGGTCATTTGTTCATCATGAACACCAAACATCACGAACAGCAGGTAATTGTGTAGTAGCTAATCATCATTCATCTTCATCGTTTATCATCGCTGTTATCGTTTGATCAGGTAATTGATTCTTCAATTGATCGAATAGGTAAATGATTCATTGATATTTTCTTAAATTAATCAACCATTTATATAAAATCCATATATTTAACTGAATTGGAAACGAGGTGTAATAGAGGGTTTCCTTGAAGGGTTTAGTGATGGTTGATTGTAGTTGATGACTTGCTTGTGATTTTGATTGATAATTTTAGTAATCAAAGGAAATTTATTCGAATAACAGTTGAAGTGTTTGTGGTTGTTTGTACAGAACAGGGAATAGAAGCAGTAGCAGTCTAATGGTGTCATAGTTTGTTGAATAAAAATAGAAATGGTAATCCATTGATGCAGCTGTAACCGTAGCAGTAGCTGCTTTGTTTCCTATTGATTTTGATGATGGGTTGAGCAGGAACACAGAAATATACCTATAGCAGCAGTTATCAAATATTAGTAGTTCAAAGGTAATGGATTTTTGATAGCTCTTGAAAGGTGGTAATGGTATTTGTTTGTAATGGCAGCAGCAGCAGGACCAGAAGTAATAACAACAACAATATCGTTATCTTGGTAATTACTAATCATTATCATCGTATTTTGACAAAATATATATATATAAACATGAAAAAAAATAGAACTGCAGTTGCAGGTATATAAGTGGTGACCTGAGTGGTGGTTTATAAGTGTTGAAACTGAAACAGGTCAACAGCAGCTGCAGCAACAAAATATGGTAATATGGGTTGTGATGATGGTGGTTGTTTCTCTTGGGTGGTTCCCGTAGCAGGCATAGGACAGTAGCATGTAACTGATCATAGCAGTGTTTTTGGATTGAAACAGAAATATAATCTAGCAGTGGCAGTTGACAAAGTTACAACCTAATTTTATTAATAGTTTGATGGAAGTGTTTGCAGGTTCCCTCATGGTTTGGTTTGGTGAAGTGATTGTAAAACCAATATGAATTTGGGTTGTTTTTATATGAACACAGGTTAAACAAGATAGCAGCTTATATTGGTTGTCAAATGGGAAGAAGGAGGTTGATTGTTAGGCGATTCTGAGTGTGAATATCAAGGGTTTTCAAGAAATGGTTTTTGGGTCTCGGTTGTAGCACAAAGATGAGTGTTGGTATGATGAGAGAGGAAGGAAAAAAAATGTTATATGTGTGAGTCTTCTCCTCTGTGCAAGAATCTTTGTAATATATATATATATATATATATATATATATATATATATATATATATATATATATATATATATATATATATATATATATATATATATATATCTATTATCTTTGCATATGTAAATGTAATATAAAAATAGTGTGATTAAGATATGAAACAGAAAGTAAAAAGTGTTTTGTTTATATGCCTTGAATTTAGAATAAGAAAGTAAATATTGGCCAACTACTTTGATGAGTTGAAATGTGGTGGCTTATGGATGATGAAAGCAAGAGAGGTGAAATGGAGAAAGGTGTCAAGTTGTTTGATTCCACATACTAATATTCATATATCTACTTACATATACAGAGGTATTGAGATAGATAGCAAAAGTGACATAAATGGGTGCAAGAATCAAAAGTAAAACATTTCACTCATGTTAATTCACATAAATGATGCAGGTGAGTTTGCGTTTTGTAACAGAAAGTAATTAAGCACAGTGGTGATGGATTTTTGTAATATTGTTATATTAGTTAATTTGATGGTGAGCTAGATTGATAACAAACTTTGTTTGATACTTGATATAGAATTCGATGTATAGTGAATGAAGTACCAATCTTGAGTAGCAACATCATTAGATTGATCGTGATAGATGAGTATTATGTATTGTATCAATATCATATATCTATATTTGTATTTATAAAGTATATAATAGTAATAATAATTCTAATTAATAAAATTTATATTAATAACACTTATTATTGATTATGGAAATAGAAATAGAAATACTAACACTAATAATAATAATAGAAGTGCTTAAAAAATATAATAGCAATATAATGTTATTAATAATAACAATAATGTAATTTCAATAATAATAAAATTATTATTATTAGTAACACTAATAATAATGCTAATATAAATATAAAAATCTAATAATTTATACATTATTATTTACATAAAACTTTCTAATTGTATAAAATATTCATTTTATTAGTAATTTATTTATTTTTATATATTACTTTAAATTTCAATTCAATTCAAAAGATTTATTTGTATTATATTAATTTAAATTAATACATACCTTTATAATTATATTAATATACATATATATATATATACATATATATACACATTTATTTACAACAACTGTTCGTGAATCGTCGAGGATGGTCAAATGTTAATTGTTTACATGAATATAGTTTCAAAACATTCGAGACTCAACATTACAGATTTTGCTTATCGTGTCGAAGTCAAGTAAAGATTAAGTTTAAATTTAGTCGGAAATTCCCGGGTCATCGCATAATCTCTAAAACTTTAGAGATTACATATTCGCCATGTCGAACGAAGATAAATGAGGTAGAACGTTACGTAGAACGAAGATCATACTTGAAGTACAAATGATGATATTGAGGCATGGGTTGTTGATTGGTACTGGTGTTGTTACTGATGGTATTGTTGGTACCGGTGATGTTGCTGAAGCTGGTACATTTTGCACCATATTCTCCGAATTGATTATTCGAGCGCGAAGTTCGTTGACTTATTACTCCAGGATGATTGTCGGTCGGAACGAGGGGATGAATAAGGTTCAGAATTGTGGATAGAATATAATCTTGTCGAGTTACCCTGGAAATGAGACTGAAAATGGTGTCTCGAACAGGTTCGCCGGTAAACGCTTCAGGTTCATTGTCAAGAGGTGAATTTGGTTGGTGGAAGGGATTACCTTCTACGCGTTTCCATTAATTAAGTTGACTACGAACTCATCAGATGAATTGATAATGGCTGATTGGTTGATTCATGCCGATGATGCTGTTTTTCGGAGTTTAGGTGAACATCTATGTCAGAATAGCTGTCGGAATAACTATCGAAATAGCTATCGGAATCTGAGGGACTCGAACTGGTTGCAAGATTCATCTCGTATGATCAGATGAAGGATTTTTGATAAGAAATAGATTATAGGATGTAGATTAGTACCCTGCAATACATAATTTACATATGCATATATAATACTAAAATCTCATAAGTTACGGAGGAATCTACGGAAGTTGTCAGGAAAAATTACAGTAATAGATACGCTAAGATATGAATTTTGTCTATACACTATTCATGCAGTCAATGCAGTAAAACGTGTCTAGACTAAGAATGATAAGCAAATGATTCTCTAAGAATGATAAGCAGGTAATTTTTGACACAAAATGATAAGCAAAACTTTTGACATGCAGACACGGTCGAAGTCCAGACTCACTAATGCATCCTAACAACTTATCAGTTAGACACACTAATGCAGACATGGTTTGCTAAGACCACCGCTCTGATACCAACTGTGATGACCCATCCCAATCCATCCGGACGAAGTCCATATCTATTATAAACGATTCACAACAGTTGATTACATCGCGAGGTACTTGACCTCTATATGATACATTTTACAAACATTGCATTCGTTTTTGAAAAGACAATATTTCATTACATTGAAAGTTGACGGCGTGCATACCATTTTATAATATATCTAACTATAACTGAGTTAATAATAATCTTGATGAACTCAACGACTCGAATGCAACGTCTTTTGAAATATGTCGTGAATGACTCCAAGTAATATCTTTAAAATGAGTAATGCACAGCGGAAGATTTCTTTCGTACCTGAGAATAAACATGCTTTAAAGTGTCAACCAAAAGGTTGGTGAGTTCATTAGTTTAACATAAATAATAATTTCATAATTTTAATAGACCACAAGATTTCATATTTCCATTTCTCATAAACAAACGTCCCATATATAGAGACAAAATATCATTCATATGGATTGAACACCTGGTAATCGACATTCACAATATGCATATAAGAATATCCCCATCATTCCGGGATTCTCCTTCGGACATGATATAAATTTCGAAGTACTAAAGCATCCGGTACTTTGGATGGGGCTTGTTGGGCCCGATAGATCTATCTTTAGAGTTCGCGTCAATTAGGGTGTCTGTTCCCTAATTCTTAGATTACCAGACTTAATAAAAAGGGGCATATTCGATTTCGATAATTAAACCATAGAATGTAGTTTCAATTACTTGTGTCTATTTCGTCAAACATTTATAAAAGCGCATGTATTCTAAGTCCCAAAAATGTAAAGAGTAAAAGGGAATCAAATGAACTCACGCATATAAATATTGTAAAACAGTTAATAAAGCATTTGCATGTATTCTCAGCTCAAAAATGTAATGAGTAAATAGAGAGCAAATGAACTCACCATACTGTATTTTGTAGTAAAAATACATATGACGACATTGAAAAATGCAGGGTTGGCCTTGGATTCACGAACCTATAACATTTGTATATATATATATTAATACACATAATCGTAGTTGAATAAGTTTATATATATACCCTATTAATGATATTATTTTTATTTTAATACTATATTTATATTTCATATATTCCTTTTATAAGATAATATATTGTGTTATGTTATGTGTGTTAAATATATATTTATGTATTTCATTTGTTTATCAGAACAGTAGTTCAAATTATACTAAGTTAATATTAGTAAAAATAATGATGATAACATTAATGATATACTTATGTTAATAATAGTTCTATTAATGATGATATTAATAATAATACTTGTAAAAATATTAATTTTACTGTTAATGATATTTATGATGTTGATTTTAGTAATTACATAATAATAATACTCGTGATAATAATAAATATAATACTTATGTTAATATTAACAATTCTGTTATTTGTAAAAAGATACTAATACTAATATTTAATAAAAAAAATAATAATGACATAATAAAAATGATAAGTTTACTCGTTCTCATAATATTATCGGTATTCCAAATCTTTTATATATATATACTTCTATGCATTGTGTTAATATTTTTATAACCTTTTATATCCATATGCTCATATAATTATGATCATAAACAAAACATAATGAATTTCATTTTTATACATATATCATTGTATTGTTATTAAGATTACGGTTTATGATAATTTCAATAACAATATTAATAACAATACTATTAGCAATAATAATAATACTAATGGTGATAATATTAATAATAATTATGATATTCATAATACTTGATAATAATAATGCTATTTTTAATATTACTACTACTTACTAATAATAATAAAAGTAATAACAACAATAAAAATAATAACAATAAAATTAATAATAATAATTATAATAATAATAATATTAACAATTAAAAAGAAAACTACCTTCAAAAGGATTTGTAAAAAAGAAATGCCTAGGACGGGACACGAACCCACGACCTTCCGCATAACCAAGAACTCGTTAACCAGTTGGGCTGTTGCCCCATTTCCGAATTATAACAGAAACCCGTTTTATTTAACACTTATTTCTTTTACAGTTTAATTCCTTCTTCATCTTCTCAGTTTTCAAATTCGATTAAAGGAATTTCCCATCAAAACATTCGATTTCAAAACGGTTTCAGTTGTGTAATTGAATCAGAAAACGTTTCCTAAAACCTAATTTAATTAATTCGAACAACAATAACAGAAATTTGCTGTAACAGTACTTCTGGTATACGTATGAACCCAAACACCAACCCGTTGATCTAGACTGTTTTAAATTGTGACTTCAACATGAAAAAGGTTTAGAACCTCTCCTAGAAACTTTCTGAATTCTCTATTTCCCCAGAAACATTAAACAGAACCCGAATTTTACTATGATCAATACGTTTGACTTTTGGAATTTGAAGTTTGACCTCAAAATTTAGAATCGATATAAGGACTTGGCTTTTGAAACTTTGCAGAAATATTAAGGATATGATTCTAAACATGACTGCATTTATGGATTATAAAATGGAATTCGAATTAGAGCTTTGAAAATAAATATTACACGTACAGGGGACCTGCAGTGTTCATCGACTTTCCTATATTGGATTTGAGTTAATTGAAGGCTGTGAAGTGTGTTTTTGATTAATAAAGCTAGTAGTAGATTGAATGAGGTACAACTCAACTGAATTGGTCAATTTATTTGGGGATTTGGTTCATGAATTTACAATCAGACAATATGAAATAGAAATAAAAAAAATAAAAAAATAAAAGTTGAAAGGAACCCCTAACTGCATCAGATAATTTCAAAATTTGGAATCTGATTTGTAGCAAAATTTGGATCTTATCTGTGTGTTGAAGTCGACATATAACAAATTTTTGGACAGACTCTCAATCAAACACAGTTTCTTAATGCTTTTTAACAAATTTACATTATTAATTAATTTTTATATAATATTAATAATTTATAAATATAAATACATTTATAATAATAGAGTTGTAATATCATTAAATAGAAATTTTAATTCTGTTAATGTTACTAATGATTATTATCATGATAGTAATAATAATAATAATAATAATAATAATAATAATAATAATAATAATAATAATAATAATAATAATAATAATAATAATAATAATAATAATAATAATAATAATAATAATAATAGTAATAAAGATAATAATAATATGTTAATAATAACAAAAAAAAAATAACTACATTGAGCATCCTTGAAATTCTTGTAGTGGAAGTCCCGCCTTCCTTCACCTCCTTCACCACGAGGATAAATGTTTCTAGTGTCAAGTTCCTCATCGACAGTGGTCTTCGTTCGTTCATTAATTAAATCGGTTATTTTCTCGTCAACCGATTCCTTGAAAACTTTCCTCACGCTAACAAGAAAATCCTCCTTGTAGTTCTTCAAGATGGCCTCAACCTTGGCCGTGAACTCGGAGTCCTCGCTTGTACCTCCGATATCATTATCGTGTCCGTTTCTCGTCTTCATTCTATAAAACGGAAAAGGTTAAACAAAGAACGAAAGGACATAACACGTAAGTATATACATGTACACCACACTACTCCATCTTGCTCAATAATCGTCATACATCCCTTGTTCGACACGATTTGCGCCCGTAACAATGGTAGCTAATCATTGTTACGCGAGCACGTCACATTAACTTGCTAGTACAACGTCCATCTCGCTTGAAGATTGCTAAACACAACACAAAGCAATTAGCACAAGGTTAGTTCACATAAACCAAGCACTAACAATTCCCGATCCGACCCAAAGTCCTACAAGTCCCGCATAAAGCATACACTCAATAAAGTCTAAGTCTAGGCACCTATCTCAAGTCGCCTAAATCCCTTGACCATGCTCTGCTACCATTTGTAACAACCCGACTTAATAAATCCAAAAACGTGTACAAAAAAAAAAATTTCTAGATTAGTGTATCTGGACGGCGTCCCAATTATTGGACGGCGTCCAGTCCTTAATACCAGGATGGCGTCCAGCCTTTTGGACGGCGTCCCATTTGCCTGGCAGATTCTGTCACGGGTCCAACTCACGTGAGCGAAAAACCCGCTTCCCGACACTTTTGAACGAAAACCTTTTTACAACATAACCATATAAGTAAAACTAAGAGATTTACATAATCAAAACAAGTTTTACATCATCGGGCCCACATCGCCCATTTTACGAGTTTCGTTCAAAAATACAAGTTTCGAACAATACAAGTTAAATTTCCAAACGACACTAGAGCATGGTTTTTGGGGTTAAACTACCCAAATCTTGGCCGAACTTCCAAAAGCTAACCCAAAAGCATCCCCTATCAAAATAAGCAGGAGGCCACTAATCCAACCGAATACCTTTTCCTTTGTCCGCGCCCGAGCCTAAAAAGGTAAACAATGAGAGGGTAAGCTAACGATTACTGAGTAGAATAAATATATACATGCATATAAGATTTACCTACTCGCATCCACGATATCATATAATGCATACAATCGCAAAACATCTCGATAACAAGCTAGTATCATCATATCGTACAACTAGCAACATTAATAGCATAATAATCATAACATTAATTAAATGCTAACGTTATCAACTATAAACCATGGTTAACCAAATTCTTCGCAAGGGAATGACTTCGTGAAACAAGTCATCGATGTTCATAACAACCGTTAGCTCCCAAACACAGCTATGGTATACCAACACCACCCCCCCCCCCCCGAGGTGTTCCAAAAACGGCTATGGCATCACCCCCAAGTGTTCCAAAAACGGCTATGGCATCACTTGATCAATGTGTCAGTAAAACACGGCTATTACTCAAAATCATGCGCACAAACACGGCTATGTGCACAATTATTATGACAACAACGTGGGAGTAAAACACGGCTATTACTCGCCACCATATGCACAAACACAGCTATGTGCATAAATAACAAATGTGGACAAAAACGGCTATGTCTCACAACTATGGTCACACAACGGCTATGTGACACTATTAATACGGGCATCTAAATCATATACATACATATATAGATATTCCACTCACCTTAGAGTCTTTTGCGAAAGATAACCGAACTCGCAACTTCAATGTAACGTACCTATTACATTTAGCACATAATCAATCACAACTCAAGTCGGTCAACCAACTCATTCAACATTTTAGAGTCTTTTGACCCAAGGTGCAATTCCGACCCATTTTGCACCCTTAACCCTAATAATGGGTTAACTTCACCAAAAACCCTAACTCTAGACATTTAAGGTCTTAATACACTTTTAATCACAAAGTTAACTCATTTTCACACTCGCAAGACAACTTAGATCATCAAAGACCCATTTGACCCATTTCAAGGTCAACACACCTATTTGGGTCACCACAACCCAAATGACACCCACTTTCATTAACTATAAGTGTACTAGTGATTTACTAGGCCTTTAAGACTCATTTACACAATTTAACCTTTCAAAACCCTAGGTTAGTCATCATTTGGGTCTTCATGACCCAAACTTACCCAAAATCCTCAAATTACTAGCAAATGGGTTTTATGTGCAACACTAACCCTAACCCTAACCCTTAACACAATTAAAGTAAAGAAATTAGGTTTAAGACTTACCAACACAATCACCACGTAGCTAGAGACTAGATGAACGACTTTAAAGCTTGCACAAAAACCCGATTCAACCTTCTTCTTACTCGATTTGAGCTCTCTCACTCTAAAATCTTTCTCTCTCTTTAGATTTTAATAGAAGATGATAAAGTAGATGGAAATGGAGTAATGAGGCTCACCAAAACTGATCTAGGGCCTTAAATTTGGCCCCTATGTGAAATTACTAAATTACCCACTTTAAATATTTAAAAAGCAAAAAGGCTTGCCTGCTAGCTATTCTGGACGGCGTCCAGAACGTTGGACGGTGTCCAGCCCTTTAATCTGGGATGGCGTCCCACTATGCTGAGAAAACAGGATCTTACATTAAGACAATAGGGTCAATCTTCAATCCTCAATGAAATGATTATCTCTTAAAGCTCAAACTATCACATTTTATCTCAAAGGTATAATTCTTAACCAATAATCAAAATGCTACTCTCTTCAACCTTTAATTACAATCCAGCCATAAAATGAATTTACGCTTAAACTAAGCCCAAAATTATATCATTCTTAAGATTTTAAAGATTAACACTTAACCGTTAAACTCACCTAGGCAGCATATCAAAAGAAATATTAATTCGGGTAAATTTAAATCCATGTGGGTCATTTGGGTTGGTCAAGACATAAGATATAAATTCATTGAAAACGGTTACGAATGTCGATACAATTAAGCTTTATAAGGTTAAGTACTCGTAACGTGACCCTTATTTAAAACAAGATAGCATCCTAACAAAGGAACTATTGCAAATACCAATTTTAAGAGCTCAACCAAAATTTCATTTTAAATAAATTCATACCTATGTTTGCATATTGGTTTATTTTAACTTTTTAGCTCGATCACCCAATTATATATTGCCCACATAAACACTAAATATATAATTTATCCGTACACTCATCATATATTCCTTATCTAACTTACCTCGCCAAGATAGTCTTACTAATTTCTAAGTGAAGTAAATAGATAGATTCGATTAGCAGCGGAAGTAAAATAAAGGATTCGAGACATATCTGAAACATATGGTGGAAGCGGATAGGATCGTCGTTTAGATCACCGATCAGGGAAAGAAATCACAAATGGAAAGCTTTCGGTGTTCACACCCTATGTTTCCCTCAACATGTTTGCTTTGTATCAAACGAACAACACTCTTAGTTTCTCTCAACTCACTAGTTTATTTGCTATTCCTTGTCATTTCAACAAAATGACATGACTCTCTATTTATAGAGTCTTACAAGTGAAACTTCCATGAATACCAAAGGACCCCATTAATCACCATATTAATGATTAGTTATACTATTAACTAATAATATAAATGTGTAATTAATACAAAATAAGTACCAACACATTGGTTTTAAGTACTAAGGAAGTTAGTGGGTGGATTAGATTCGGGTCAAACTGTATCCAAGTTCCAACATCTCCTACTCGCACACAAACTAACTTGATATACTCATTATATCTTGAGAGAACAATCGTGTAACTAACAAAACGTTCATACTGGAAAAATAGGTCGTGCGACCGGCATACTTTGAGAGCACACGTGTTATATATATGTTAGGAATATATAGCGCATCAACAAAAATTACAAGAGTAGATTTAGTATGAAATATCCTAGATCATTAATCACATTAAGAACTCACATGATCTCAGTTTTGCTAATAAAACCATATTATATTCCCAATTATCATTTATCACTAAGACTTGTCCCTCAGACGGGATAATTGGCCGGCCGGTGAATACAAATTAATGTGAACTTCAAATGATCTTCCTTTCTCTTAGAATCTTTCAGCCTTAATCCAACTTGCTTTTCTAAGAACGTACTACCAGGTTGAGTCACTTATAACCCTTAAGCAACGTCTTAAGATATCAAACATCAAACTAAGCATCAAGAGACAAGAAAAAGTAATAAGGACATTAGTTGAGGTTACTAATACCGCAAGGGACTCACATAACATAGAAGTAGAGATCTTTTCTTCTATTTCCCTTATTGGTCGTCAAGATCACATGTGGTATGAATCACATGCTGCAACATTTCTCCTTTCCCAATAAAGGTATGTCTTTAAATCAATGTTGCACAGATGATAGTTTAAACATACTCAATGTTCAATCTTGAGTTCACTCATCTACTCATAAAAACACGTCTTTCTCACAAGAACTCATATCTGGATATAAAAGACAGATGATGTGAAACTTATGTAATTCACATATTGTTATAAATGTTAGAACATTAACATCAAATATTTTAAGCTCGTGCTCAATTGTCACTCACACAATATACTTAAAATGCGCTATTTCACCAGTCACTACTAAAGTGATGGATGTGATCACCCATGTGAGTAGGCTGATCTCTAATCTGTCTGACATACTTTTCTCACAATAATACTTTGTATATAGGATTTGACAAACATATTGTCATGGATATTAAGCACTAAATATGTTGGGAAAATAAATTTAGTACAATCTCAATATTTACGCAACCCCTGAGACGTGACATGTCGCATAAACACATCTCTAAACATGGATTTCACAAATGATACATGATTAGTTCATTCGTGGAATGTACTACATATTTACTATATCTCTTGCAACCATGTCTCTTAGTAATATTGCATGTGACAACTATGTGGTTGATTTTACAATGGAATTTGGAATCATTTTTATACGTTACAAAGCTCTTACTATTTGAGTAAACTATTACTCAATAGATATCTTTGTAATAGGCTCCAATTTTCTCAAAAGATTGGTTAAGCTTCACAGCTTATTGAACCAATGCTGAAATACAAAAATCAGCCTCCATTGTAAACAAGCTTTCATATGACTAATTCTTGTTACTCCATGAGATAACAACCTAGTCAATATATTTACAGCTTTTTGTTTGCAATGATTTTCGTTAAAGCCAATAAGCCAACATTACTACTTAGATACCTTAGTATCAATTTCATGGCTTTCCATTTGTTTATCATTCTAAGATGGAAAGTAAGTAACAAACTTTGTACATTTCATAACGTACAAAGAATATCTAACCGTATTCACATAAAGAACAATTTTCATTTGCTCATTTCATTGTGGAGTCTAAGGACAAAAATTGCTCAAGCTTCACTATAAGAATGTAAATGGGATTACAGTTCTATTTAACATGTTCAAGGATATAAACTCTCGTGAAAGATATATTAACTTCCTTATACAATCTCTTGAAATTCTAATTTCAAGAATACATGAAAACTCTCTCACACAAACATTCTTCTTATTGATTCAAGCCACAAAATTATCATCAACGTATAACGATAAAGAAATGCATTTAGACCTTTTGGTATATACTCATGATCCTTGTTGATCATAATGAAATCATTCGATATGATTACATTGTGAAAGTACATATACCATTTTACATTCATATATTCATATGATGTAACTCAAGGTGTATCATTGTCATTTTAGCTAGAATCAAACTAATTTACTGAATTTATAACAAGATACGAGGTTTCCACATAGTAAACTTTTCTTGTTGGATGTAGCCTTTTGCCACTTTTTGACCTTTTGATCTTTGTATCTATAGGATACTTACTCCATTTCTTATTCAATTATTTTGATCCATTTATGACAACTTCTTTTTCGTAGTTGAGATTTTCTTGAAACTAATTCTTGGTATTTTAACGCCATTCTAAACGATAAATTTTTTTTTTATTGGTGTCTGCCCAGACCCAGTTATTTGCCGCGGCGCGGCTCCTTTTGTCATGGCACGACATATAAAGGGATTTTATCCCATGTTTAGCAGCCTTTCTGTTTCCAAAATACGTTCAAGGCCGCGGCGCGGCACACATTGTCGCGGCGCGACGTATAACGTGAGCTGGGACTAATCTGCAACACAATTTCAAAACCACAATTTGACCAATTTATCAACTCAAAACGCATTATATCATCATAAAGCATATTTAAACTTGATTAAACCAGTTTCTTACATCATTCAACATTACGAACATCGTTTAAGTCAAGAAAATGTGTTTACACATTTCAAATACATCATTTGGTCCCAAAACTTGACGGAAGCATAAATATCAAATACATAAGACTTGGCGTTGATAAGCGGTACCATTAGAGCTTGATTCAAAATAGAGACTTTCATTACCACTTACTACAATGTCAATGCTCCTCTAGCCTAAAACGGGTTCCTTGCCTTCTCGATGACCTTTTGTTCCTAAAAACATAAACAACACGGGGGTAAGCTTTTACACTTAGTGAGTTATAGGCGAATAATGAAGCATAAAACTTTGGGCATAACAATCACATTACTTGTCTTTCAACCTAACAGTTGCTTACTTACTTTCGGATCCGACTCTTACTTACCATAGACATGACCTACTAGGTCGACCCTAGTAATCATGTCTAAGCTAACCATAGGCATACTCTTATGCCTAAGCTACCATAATCTCATTTCATTCTCATAAACATACATAGACACTTAAAGTGTCTAAGCTAAATCATACCATAGACAAGATTACTAGCAAAGTAATAATCTTGCCTAAGCTACACATCAACCATAGATACAATTATTAGGTGAACCTAATAATTCTATCTAAGCTACTCAACTAGTGCACTTAGTCGTTACTCTCTTGCACGGATGCAATCCGAGAACACTAAGCCATTCTTGACCCGCCCATTTTACCCCCTATAAACTCACCTTGATTAAACGGATTTCCTTGATCACTTGAGGCTCCTTTACCTTGATTAGCACCTATACATGAGCTAATCTCATTAATAACATAACTCAATCAAAATTACAACATTCATAAACTTTCACACCTTCATACACATATACATTGACTTAACCCCCTATTACTACTATATACATATAAACACTTACACACATAGCATTTTGATCTCATCTTTTCCAATATAACAACATTATCAATCCAACATTATTTCCTTAATCATGCAATTCTCTAGTTCGTCTCTTATAATCATAACATGCAATTTCCTTCAATTCTTCCATTAAACATCAAATGTGCATAAATCCATTTCCATTACTAGCAACCCTAAATCATCAATTATTCAAATTCCATGACTTACAACAATAACAACAATTCATACATGAACATTCTTCTTCATAATTACCAACTAGAACACATAAACATTTCATTGAGGCATTTCATCAAACACCTAGTGTGCATGACTTAATTCTAAGCTAAAACATCACCAATTTCACCATATTCATATCACACACTCAAAATGTAAGTTCATACTTGAACTTACTCCCAAAATTACTAACAAATTCATTTAGAATCATTCAAGTGTGCACAATTTCAACAAACAACATCATTTAAGCATAAGATTCATCACAATCATCCAATAATAGCAATACTTAGACATAGAAACTCATACCTTGTCTTTAAGAGTTCAAGAACCCTAATTGTGCACAAAGAAGATGAAATTGAAGATTTAAAGCTTGTTAGGATGACTAGAGTACTCTAGATTTCACTAATTTATGCTTGCATGAACACAATTTCATTGATTTGAACTCCTCTTCTTCCTCCTTGTGAATGTCGACACTAGCACACACACACACACACACACACACACAAGTCTCTGTATTTTATTTTACAACTGATAATGGTTTATCAGTATTTTCTTTTCTTTTATTAAAACAACTATGTCTTATTTGCAATTTCTACCCTTCCCATCAAAACTCTATTATGGGAGGTCCTTAATTCTAACTTTGCACCTTTAGTCCCTTCTAACTTAACTAACAAACTTAACTCTTGTCCATTTATTTATACAAAAATCATTTCATCCATGTATATATATAAAATAATAAAATTTCATAAAATAATACCTTAAATAATTGGGATGTTACAACTCTCCCCCTCTTGGATTGTTCGCGTCCTCGCGAACCATTCTTGATGCAACGATGGATAATACTTCATAAGCCATTCTTCTGGTTCCCATGTACATTCGGAACCCTTCCTAAATTGCCATAACACTTTCAATAACATTAGCGACTTATTTATCAATTGCTTAACCTTTTGATCCAAAATCTTTATTGGCTTTTCCGCATATCTTAACTTATCATCAACCTCAATCTCGTTCAAAGGGACATAAGTTGATTCATTCGCCAAACACTTTCTCAATTGTGACACGTGAAATGTGTCATGTATATTACTCAATTCATCTGGCAAGGCCAAACGATAAGCTACCTTCTCGACTTTTGCCACTATCTCAAATGGTCCCACAAACCTTGGACCCAATTTACCCCTTTTTCTAAAACGAATAATACCCTTCCATGGGGAAACTTTAAGCATTACCTTATCACCCACTTGAAATTCTATCGGCTTCCTCCTTTTATCTACATAGGACTTTTGTCGATCTTGTGCCGCTTTTATTCTTTCACGAATTTGATCTATCATTTCGGTGGTTTGTTGTACCACTTCCGTGCTTCCTAATTCCCTTTGACCCACTTCACCCCAACATATTGGAGTTCTACACCTCCTTCCATACAACATCTCATAAGGCGCCATTCCGATTGTAGAATGATAACTATTATTGTACGAAAATTCAACTAAAGGTAGGTGAGCATCCCAACTACCACCAAAATCAATGACGCACGCCCTTAACATATCCTCAAGAGTTTGTATTGTTCGCTCACTTTGACCATCCGTTTGTGGGTGAAACGCGGTACTCACATGCAACTTAGTGCCCATCTCTTCTTGAAACTTTCTCCAATATCGTGATGTAAATTGGGTGTCTCGGTCCGAAATAATGGAAACCGGCACTCCATGCCTTGCAACCACCTCTTTCATATATAACTTAGACATTGTTTCCGATGATGAAGCTTCTCTTATTGCCAAAAATAGCGCGCTCTTAGTCAATCTATCAACAATAACCCAAATGGCGTCGTGTTGTCGAGGGGTCTTAGGCAACTTAGTCACTAAATCCATTGTAATGTGTTCCCATTTCCAAACCGGTACTTCTAATGGTTGCAACTTACCATAAGGCATTTGATGATCGGCTTTCACTTGAAGACAAGTAAGACATTTATGCACATACTTAACTATATCCCTCTTCATTCCCAGCTACCAATAGTCTTTCCTTAGATCTCTATACATTTTCGTAGCACCGGGGTGAATTGAATACTTAGATTTGTGAGCTAAGTCAAGGAGCTCACTTCTAACACCACTTTGTAAAGGTACCCAAATTCTCCCATATCTAAGCCTTAGACCACGAGAATCTATTATAAAATCATTAACTTGCCCCTTGATTCTTTCTTTTCTCACGTTATCGGGGGATAATGCTTCACTTTGTGCAACTCGGATACTATCAAATATTTGAGGTGATATTACCATAACCAAACTCGTTATCTTAATCGGTTGGTGACTCGACTTCCTACTAAGAGCATCCGCCACCACATTAGCTTTTTCGGGGTGATACAAAATTTCACAATCATAATCTTTCACCAAGTCGAGTCCTCTCCTTTGTCTATCATTTAAATCCCTTTGATCGAATAAATACTTCAAGTTCTTATGATCGGTATAAATAGAGAACTTAACGCCATAAAGATAACGGCGCCAAATTTTCAAAGCAAAAACCACGGCCGTTAATTCTAAGTCATGGGTGGGATAACGTTTTTCATGTTCCTTCAATTGTCGGGACGCATAAGCTATAACTTTCCCATTTTGCATTAACACACACCCTAAACCTTTCTTAGAAGCATCGTAATAAACCGTCATATTCTCATTCCCTTCCGGTAAAACTAGTATAGGAGCTTGAACAAGTTTCTCCTTAAGGAGTTGAAACGCTTGTTCTCGCTTTTCTTCCCATCTCCATGGCACACTTTTACGAGTCAACCTTGTGAGTGGGGTGGCTATTCTAGAAAAATCTTGTATAAACCGTCGATAATACCCCGCTAAGCCTAGAAAACTCCTAACTTCGGTGGGGTTCGTAGGTGGTTCCCATCTCATTATCGCCTCAATCTTTACCGGATCAACACAAATACCCTTCTTATTAATGACATGTCCCAAAAATTGAACTTCACGAAGCCAAAACTCGCATTTAGAGAACTTAGCGAACAACTTTTCTCTCCTTAAAGTCTCTAATACTAGTCGTAAATGTACCGCATGCTCCTCTTCCCCTTTAAAATACACCAAAATATCATCAATAAATACAATCACAAACCTATCGAGCATCGGTCGACAAACCCTATTCATCAAATCCATAAACGCGGCCGGAGCATTAGTTAACCCAAAAGGCATAACCACAAATTTATAATGACCATACCTCGTACGAAAAGCCGTTTTAGGGATATCTTCTTCCCTCACCTTTAATTGATGATAACCCGACCTTAGATCTATCTTTGAAAAGAAACATGCACCTTGTAATTGATCAAATAAATCATCTATCCTCGGCAATGGATATTTATTCTTAATAGTAACCTTATTCAATTCATGATAATCTATACACATTCTCATTTTCCCATCCTTCTTTTTCACAAACAAAACTGGAGCTCCCCAAGGTGAACTACTAGGACGTATGAAACCCTTATCTATCAAATCTTGTAGTTGAGTCATCATTTCTCTCATTTCTGACGGGGCTAATCGATAAGGGGCTTTGGCGATTGGCGTGGCTCCGGGAATCAAATCTATTCTAAACTCCACCTCTCTTTCGGGAGGTACACCGGGCAACTCATTCGAAAGCACATCCGGAAATTCATTAACTACCGATACATCACTTATTTCAACAACCTTCTTCGAATTATCAACCACATGTGTTAAGAACGCACACCACCCATGAGACAAAAATCTTTTAGCCCTAGCATACGTGCATATAGGAATAGCACGCCTAGCCCGTTCCCCGTAAATCCATATAACCTTCCCACTTGGTGATTGAACTAATACAATTTTCTTACGACACAAAATTATCCCTTCATTGTCATCTAGCCAATCCATACCCACAATTACTTGAAATTCTCCCATATGCATGGGTATTAAATCTATAACAAACTTTTCATCATCCAAAATAATTTCACATCCCTTAATGATACTATACACCATGACGGTTTTATTATCCGCTATCTCAACCTCTAAAGGATGCTCTAACATACTTGGGGTCATGTCAAAATGTTTACAAAAAGAATAAGAAACAAACGACCGCGTAGCACCGGAATCAAACAAAACATGCGCAGGTAAAGAGTTTACAATAAAGGTACCTGACACCACATTTTGGGACTCCTTCGCTTCAAGTGCGGTAATCTGATGAGCTCGGGCTCTTGATCGGCTATCACTAGTCTTCGGTTCCGTCTTAACCTCCTTCTTAACACTACCACTAGCTAAATCTTTCTTATACTCCGGATATTCGGCTTGAAAGTGACCCTTTTCAAAACAATAATAACACTGTTTACCCTTCTTAGGACATTCGGCGACCCTATGACCCGGCTTCCCACATGAATAACAATCGGTAGTTCCCGCTTTACACTCACCCGCATGATTCTTACCACACCTATTACACGACTTCACTTCTTTACCACCACTCTTTCCCGACATGAAACCCCCTTTCGTTGACTTTGAATGCGGCTTTCATTTAAATGCGGCTTTCTTCCTAAGTTCATGTTCTCTCACAAGAGCCCTATTCATCATCTCGGCTAAGGTCTTATACATACCCTTATCAATGAACTCACTTATTTCGGGGTTTAGTTTCTCGTGATAGTGATCCATCATCAACTTGGGGCTTGAAACAAAGTCCGGGTAAAACCGGGACTTATCATTAAACTCGGCATTAAACCCGGTCACCGATTTACTTCCATGTTCGATATTCATAAATTCGGATTTCAACCTACTAACTTCGGCGGGTGGAGCAAATTGAGTCATAAACATTTCACGAAATTTATCCCACGAAAAGCTTGTTGCCACATCCCGCCCATGTGACTTAACTATGAAATTCCACCATTCATAACCACTTCCCTTCATTTGATGAGCCGCGTAAATTACTTTTAAATGCTCGGGGCATCCACACAACATAAAAGTTTCTTCCAACTCATCAATCCACCTTTGACTAATAATTGGGTCAACCTTACCATGAAACTCCGGTGGATGGCAATTTGCAAAATTCTTATACTCAAGACGATCATCTTTCTTTATCGGGGCTTCTACTTCTTCCTGTCTTACTCCACTTCCCCCTTCTCCTCTTAAAGTAGGATTATTGGTCATAAGTGTCTTTAACTTTTCGTCCAATTGATCATTTATCAACGTCTTTATCTTTTCTAAGAGGGTTGGGGTGTATCGTATCAAAGCTTGTCCTATTTGTCTCGAGATATCATTTGGCATAGTAACCTCATCGGATTCATTTTGTGAGCCTTCAATAGACTCCATTGATGGGGTGTGGACGTACTCATCGTCCTCATCATTACCTCCGTTTGGGGATACGATAGCCATTCTGAAACAAAACACCTAACTCATTAGTTCAAATACCTGCATCATTATTTATCATAACCAAGCAAACCGAAAGAATTCTTAACTCAATTCACCATGACCATAGTAGACGTTCATGCGTACTAAAATGAAGTAATGACAATGGCCTGTTGTCATTACACCATCTTATTACGCACTTAATCCATTATAACCCATGGCTAATGAGTATTAAACTCCTTACTTAAATCAACCATGATCTTAGCATTACACTACAAGTCTCGTCAACGACTCTATCCTATGGAGCATGGCACAATCATTCGACCTTAACATTTATGCAAGTCCTAAACCGCTTACCCTTTAACAACAATGGTTTAAGCCTAGATAATCCCTATCGTGGGTTATCCAAGTCCCTTAAACCATAGCTCTGATACCAACTTTTAACGCCATTCTAAACGATAAATTTTTTTATTTATTGGTGTCTGCCCAGACCCAGTTATTTGCCGCGGCGAGGCTCCTTATGTCGCGGCGCGACATATAATGGGATTTTATCCCATGTTTAGCAGCCTTTCTGTTTCCAAAATACGTTCAAGGCCGCGGCGCGGCACATATTGTCGCGGCAATACGTATAACGTGAGCTGGGACTGATCTGCAATACAATTTCAATACCAAAATTTGACCAATTTATCAACTCAAAATGCATTATATCATCATAAAGCATATTTAAACTTGATTAAACCAGTTTCTTACATCATTTAACATTACGAACATCGTTTAAGTCAAGAAAACGTGTTTACACATTTCAAATACATCATTTGGTCCCAAAACTTGACGGAAGCATAAATATCAAATACATAAGACTTGGCGTTGATAAGCGGTACCATTAGAGCTTGATTCAAAATAGAGACTTGCATTACCACTTACTACAATGCCAATGCTCCTCTAGCCTCAAACGGGTTCCTTGCCTTCTTGATGACCTTTTATTCCTAAAAACATAAACAACACGGGGGTAAGCTTTTACACTTAGTGAGTTATAGGCGAATAATGAAGCATAAAACTTTGGGCATAACATCACATTACTTGTCTTTCAACCTAACAGTTGCTTACTTACTTTCGGATCAGACTCTTACTTACCATAGACATGACCTACTAGGTCGACCCTAGTAATCATGTCTAAGCTAACCATAGGCATACTCTTATGCCTAAGCTACCATAATCTCATTTCATTCTCATAAACATACATAGACACTTAAAGTGTCTAAGCTAAATCATACCATAGACAAGATTACTAGCAAAGTAATAATCTTGCCTAAGCTACACATCAACCATAGATACAATTATTAGGTGAACCTAATAATTCTATCTAAGCTACTCAACTAGTGCACTTAGTCGTTACTCTCTTGCACGGATGCAATCCGAGAACACTAAGCCACTCTTGACCCGCCCATTTTACCCCCTATAAACTCACCTTGATTAAACGGATTTCCTTGATCACTTGAGGCTCCTTTACCTTGATTAGCACCTATACATGAGCTAATCTCATTAATAACATAACTCAATCAAAATTACAACATTCATAAACTTTCACACCTTCATACACATATACATTGACTTAACCCCCTATTGCTACTATATACATATAAACACTTACACACATAGCATTTTGATCTCATCTTTTCCAATATAACAACATTATCAATCCAACATTATTTCCTTAATCATGCAATTCTCTAGTTCATCTCTTATAATCATAACATGCAATTTCCTTCAATTCTTCCATTAAACATCAAATGTGCATAAATCCATTTCCATTACTAGCAACCCTAAATCATCAGTTATTCAAATTCCATGGCTTACAACAATAACAACAATTCATACATGAACATTCTTCTTCATAATTACCAACTAGAACACATAAACATTTCATCGAGGCATTTCATCAAACACCTAGTGTGCATGACTTGATTCTAAGCTAAAACATCACCAATTTCACCATATTCATATCACACACTCAAAATGTAAGTTCGTACTTGAACTTACTCCCAAAATTACTAACAAATTCATTTAGAATCATTCAAGTGTGCACAATTTCAACAAACAACATCATTTAAGCATAAGATTCATCACAATCATCCAATAATAGCAATACTTAGACATAGAAACTCATACCTTGTCTTTAAGAGTTCAAGAACCCTAATTGTGCACAAAGAAGATGAAATTGAAGATTTAACGCTTGTTAGGATGATTAGAGTACTCTAGATTTCACTAATTTATGCTTGCATGAACACAATTTCATTGATTTGAACTCCTCTTCTTCCTCCTTGTGAATGTCGACACTAGCACACATACACACACAAGTCTCTGTATTTTATTTTACAACTGATAATGATTTATCAGTATTTTCTTTTCTTTTATTAAAACAACTATGTCTTATTTGCAATTTCTACCCTTCCCATCAAAACTCTATTATGGGAGGTCCTTAATTCTAACTTTGCACCTTTAGTCCCTTCTAACTTAACTAACAAACTTAACTCTTGTCCATTTATTTATACAAAAATTATTTTATCCATGTATATATATAAATTTCATAAAATAATACCTTAAATAATTGGGATGTTACAGGTATCTCTTAAGCTCCCACTCAAATAAGAATTACTCTCATTCACAATAGTTTGAGGAATCGTGCATAGATAAACAAATTATCTAAAATTATTCCTCAAATTTCTCCCACTCGAATGAGAGAATTATGTAGCAACAAATAAAGACATGACCTTTTGATTGTAAACCCCCACTGGCATGTTCACTTATGAACACATGACCTTTTGATTGTAAACGCACTTGGTGAAAACAAATTTCACACTCTTGGACCAATTTTCCAAAATTTATTTGATAAATTTATTATATACGTTTCACAACCTTAATGTCTAATGACATTGTAATTGTGGTCATAATCTTTCCATAACTTATAAGGTGTGGAAGTTACTAACTTCAAGGACATTTAATTAGGTACGAACATGGGATTTCACATTACCCCATCATCACCCTAACCAATTCGAGGACAGTTTATTCCAACTTTCCAAAACATCATTTTGCTGTGGGGTTACTGGAGTAAAGAAATGACGTATAAATACCTTTAACATCACACGGTGCTATGAACTAATCACAAGATATTCACATCCTCGATTGGACCTTTATACAAAGTATATGTTTTTAATAATTTTCCGCTTAAGTTAATTCTCAACATAATTCACATAATTTTGAAATAATCCAACGCTTTAGATTTTTGAGAAATCAACTAACACGAGGAAATTATTAAAAATATATCTTTTGTCTTTCTCTAACGTTCATAAGACCACATAATTCAATGAGTCATGTGCAATGGAATAAACAGTTTAGTTTACTTTCTACATGATTTTTTGTAGCTTTTTCTTTGACGATGCTTACAAGTGCACATTTTTACTTTATCATTATCTAGCCAGTAAAAAATGGTAGACTATGCTAGAAGTATGGTTAGTTAATATGACTAAACTAGCATGACGTACTTACTTCATTTAAACATATTGAAGTTGTAAGTGAGAAAATTTCATTTAATTGTCACTTAGATAACGATAAATCATTTAGAAAAAACTAATATTAATTAAGCTTGTTCTTAAAGAGAACTCAACCGCATTTCGTGAAATCAATAATGAAAACCAATATCACATAGATATTTGTTTTGATTAACAATCATGTAAGGATATAAGTTCGATCATCATCCAAGACTAACTTGTAGTGACCCGAACTTTTCCATGTTTATATGTATTAATTGATATTTACATGACTAAATGTTTCCAACGTGTTAAGCAATCAAAATTGTTAAGACTTGATTAAATGAAATAAGTTTCATATAGACAATTGATCACCCAAGTTGACCAGCGATTCACGAACGTTACAAAATTGTGAAAACTACATGTTCTGGTATATATAGACAGATATATATGGTTGACATGAGATTATGATGAGTAAGTATCTCACTAAGTATATTAACAATGTGTGATATACATAAGAAATGAGTTTACTAAGTTAAGAAACTCGAAATGATATATATATAACGATTATCGTTATGATAACGTCTACTAAATACATATGTATCATATTAAGATATTTATATACTATATTTAACATGATAAAATGATATTTAAATATATCATTAAGTGTGTTAACAATGAACTACATATGTAAAAACAAGACTACTAATTCAAGAATTACGAAACGAGACTTATATGTAACGATTATCGTTGTAACGATATTTTAATGTATGTATCATATTAAGAGATATTCATACATCATAATATTATTATAATATAATAATTTAATATCTCATTTGATATAATAAACATTGGGTTAACAACATTAATTGAGATCGTTAACTTAAAGGTTTCAAAACAACATTTACATGTAACGACTAACGAAGACTTAACGACTCCATTAGAATGTATATACATGTTGTGTTTTGATATATATTATTAAACTTTTGAAAGACTTCAAGACACATATCAAAGTACTTCTACTTAACAAAAATGCTTACAATTACATCCTCGTTCAGTTTCATCAACAATTCTACTCGTATGCACCCGTATTCGTACTCGTACAATACACAGCTTTTAGATGTATGTACTATTGGTATATACACTCCAATTATCAGCTATTAGCAGCCCATGTGAGTCACCTAACACATGTAGGAACCATCATTTGGCAACTAGCATGAAATATCTCATAAAATTACAAAAATATTAGTAATCATTCATGACTTATTTACATGAAAACAAAATTACATATCCTTTATATCTAATCCATATATCAAAGACCAAAAACACCTACGAACACTTTCATTCTTCAATTTTCTTCATCTAATTGATCTCTCTCAAGTTCCATCTTCAAGTTCTAAGTGTTCTTCATAAATTCCATAAGTATAGTTTCATAAAAATCAAGAATACTTCCAAGTTTGCAAGTCTACTTCCAAGCTTTCTAATCCATTCCAAGTAATCATCTAAGATCAAGGAACCTTTGTTATTTACAGTAGGTTATCTTTCTAATTCAAGGTAATATTCATATTCAAACTTTGATTCAATTTCTACAACTATAACAATCTTATTTCGAGTGAAAATCTTACTTGAACTGTTTTCGTGTCATGATTCTGCTTTAAGAACTTTCAAGCCATCCAAGGATCCTTTGAAGCTAGATCCATTTTTCTCATTTCCAGTAGTTTTATCCAGAAAACTTGAGGTAGTAATGATGTTCATAACATCATTCGATTCATACATATAAAGCTATCTTATTCGAAGGTTTAAACTTGTAATCACTATAACATAATTTAGTTAATTCTAAACTTGTTCGCAAACAAAAGTTAATCCTTCTAACTTGAATTTTAAAATCAAATAAACACATGTTCTATATCTATATGATATGTTAACTTAATGATTTAAAACCTGGAAACACGATGAACACCATGAAATCGGATATACGCCGTCGTAGTGAAACCGGGGGCTGTTTTGGTTTGGATAATTAAAAACTATGATAAACTTTGATTTAAAAGTTCTTCTTCTGGGAAAATGATTTTTCATATGAACATGAAACTATATCCAAAAATCTTGGTTAAACTCAAAATGAAAGTATGTTTTTTAAAATGGTCATCAAGATGTCGTTCTTTCGACGGAAATGACTACCTCTTTAGTAATTGATATGTAACTTAAATTTCCGACTATAAACCTATACTTTTTCTGTTTGGATTCTTAAATTAGAGTTCAATATGAAACCATAGCAATTTGATTCAGTCAAAACGGATTTAAAATGAAGAAGTTATGGGTAAAACAAGATTGGATATTTTTGATCTTTTTAGCTACGGGAAATGTTTAACAAATCTATACAAATCATATCCTAGCTAACTTATATTATATTATACATATATTCTAATATATTATGTAATCTTGGGATACCATAGACACGTATGCAAATGTTTTGACATATCATATCGACCCATGTATATATATTATTTGGAACAACCATAGACACTCTATATGCAGTAATGTTGGAGTTAGCTATACAGGGTTGAGGTTGATTCCAAATATATATATACTTTGAGTTGTGATCTAGCCTGAGACGTGTATACACTGGGTCATGGATTGATTCAAGATAATATATATCGATTTATTTCTGTACATCTAACTGTGGACAACTAGTTGTAGGTTGCTAACAAGGACAGCTGACTTAATACACTCAAATCTTTAAAACATAATAAAAATGGTTGTAATTATATTTTGATCATACTTTGATATATATGTACATATTTGTATACGTTCGTGAATCGATTCGTGGCCAAGTCTTATTTCCGAGTAAGGAAATATCTGTGAAAGTGAGTTATAGTCCCACTTTTAAAACCTAATATTTTTGGGATGAGAATACATGCAGGTTTTATAAATGATTTACAAAATAGACACAAGTACGTGAAACTACATTATATGGTTGAATTATCAAAATCGAATATGCACCTTTTTATTAAGTCTGGTAATCTAAGAATTAGGGAACAGACACCCTAATTGACGCGAATCCTAAAGATAGATCTATTGGGCCTAACAAACCCCATCCAAAGTACCGGATGCTTTAGTACTTCGAAATTTATATCATATCCGAAGGGAGTCCCGGAATGATGGGGATATTCTTATATATGCATCTTGTTAATGTCGGTTACCAGGTGTTCACCATATGAATGATTTTTATCTCTATGTATGGGATGTGTATTGAAATATGAAATCTTGTGGTCTATTGTTACGATTTGATATATATAGGTTAAACCTATAACTCACCAACATTTTTGTTGACGTTTAAAGCATGTTTATTCTCAGGTGAATACTAAGAGCTTCCGCTGTTGTATACTAAAATAAGGACAAGATTTGGAGTCCATGTTTGTATGATATTGTGGAAAAACTGCATTCAAGAAACATTTGTCGATGTAATATATTTCTATTGTAAACCATTATGTAATGGTCGTGTGTAAACAGCATATTTTAGATTATCATTATTTGATAATCTACGTAATGTTTTTAAAACCTTTATTGATAAAATAAAGGTTATGGTTGTTTTAAAAATGAATGCAGTCTTTGAAAAACGTCTCATATAGAGGTCAAAACCTCGCAATGAAATCAATTAATATGGAACGCTTATAATCAATATGAACGGGACATTTCAGTTGGTATCCGAGCGTTGGTCTTAGAGAACCAGAAAATTTGTATTAGTGTGTCTTATCGAGTTTGTTAGGATGCATTAGTGAGTCTGGACTTCGATCGTGTTTTCTTTAAAAATGATTGCTTAACATTTTTGTTGGAAACTATATATTATTAACATGTAAATATTATGTGATATATTAATCTCTTAACATGTTTGATATTGTGTGATAGATATCTACCTCTAGCACAAATCCCATTGACTCACCTAATAATAACGAAGAGTCGAATATATATTGGCAAGATTCACAAGTTCCCGAAGAACCGGAAGAAGAGGAAACGGAACCCGAAGAAGAGGAACCAGAAGAAGAGGAACCGAAAGAAGAAGAGGTTCCGGAGGGGGAATAGTAGGAACCACAGAAAATCGGTCAAATAAAAGAAAATCCTCAACCAATGGACCAAAGTTAATAATGGTCAATGGTGTTTCCGCTAAGGAAGCAAAATATTGGGAAAATTACCAATTTTCCGATGAATCGGATCCTGATGAGGATTCCGATGATGTTATAGAAATTACCCTGACCCAATTTAATAAGGCAAAAGAAAATAATAAGGGAAAAGGCATCAAAATAGAGAAATTTGATTCCGACCACGATGAACTTTATATGTACCGTCAACACCCGTATTTTAAATATCGTGACAATAACTCGGGAACCTCTAAACCACCAGGTCTTTCTAAACAAATGTGGAAAACGATGAATCGTATTAGAGGAACATCATATATCCCTAGAAAATTAGGAAAAAGAACCAAGTCCGAAGAAGAAGAAATCAGTGATTCAGATTAGAGGGGTGTGAGCATGTTGTGTAATAGATATATTGTAGTGTGCTTATACTTTTATGTTCTATGTAAGAATTGCTTGTATTGTTTGTTATTACGAATCTAATCCTTGTCTATTTTACAGTATAAAAACAAAATGGACATTAAGGGTAGACAACCGAATATTTTAGAAGACCTACCAGAGGATATGATTGAGGAAATCTTGTCTAGAGTCGGTCAGAATTCATCAGCACATTTAGTTATGGCGAAATTAACTTGTCAAACATTTGAAAGACTTTCCAGAAATGTCTTAGTTTATAAAAGGCTTTCCTTTGATAGGTGGGGTATATCACATTGGGGAGACTTTAAGTTACGCCGTGTTTTCTTTAAAGCGTTAAATGCGGGGAACCCAAATGCAATTTTACGCTACGGATTAAGAACCTATTTTGACTCAACATATCCCAACATAGGATTTCGTGAATTAGAAAGAGCTTCTAACATGCAACATAAAGAAGCATGTTATGCTTACGGGTTAGTGATGTTCGCTTCTTACCAAAGTGAGAAAAAGAACATCGGATTGCAGCTTTTAAATAAAACTTTCCCACAAGTGATGGATTCAGTAGTTGGGGTGAGAAACAAGGTTTTTAGATTATTACGGGGCTGTTGGACATTACGAAATCCTCGTCCTTTTGACGACATTACAACATGCAGCCTAGCCAATGGTCATAACAGTTATTTTCCACAAGACCAAGGATGGGAAGTCGTCTTAGTAAAACCAGAATGCATGACATGTTTCTAGACTTATGAATTACGTGTCTTTATTTCCTTTGCTGAACAACTTGCGTATTAACTAGATTTATCTTCAAAACTGTCATGTATCACAGTGTACTATATTTCATGTTATATGTAATATAGCGAAGTTGTAAGTTTGAAGAATATTTGTATGTGATATATTATTATAATCAGTTTTTCATATGGAATTGTAGTAGTTGAATTGTATATTAGCTACTAAGTATGAACTTAACGGGTAGGTAGTACCCGAATTTAAACTTATAAAACGCTAATATGAAGAAAAAGCTTTTATAAATGACTTCATATTATGCTACGAGATACTATTGACTACTCTTAATATTCTGTATGATTAACTTGTTTCATTTTACTATTTTAAAGGAAATGGCACCGACTACTCGACACACCTTGAATATGAGCGAAGAGGAATTTCGTGCCTTTCTTGCTTCAAACATAGCCGCAGTATAGGCCGCGCTACATACCAACAATAACTCTGAATCTAGCAATACAGCTAACGGCGCAAGAAATCGTGTAGGATGCTCCTACAAGGAATTCACTGCCTGCAAACCTTCAGAATTTGATGGGACCGAAGGACCAATCGGATTGAAACGGTGGACTGAGAAAGTTGAATCGGTGTTTGCCTTAAGTAAGTGTGCTGAAGGAGATAAAGTGAAGTACGCTATGCATACCTTCATAGGTATTGCGTTAACATGGTGGAATACCTATCTAGAGCAAGTGGGACAAGATGCTGCTTACGCGCTACCGTGGTCAGCATTCAAGCACTTGATGAACAAGAAGTACCATCCCAGAACCGAGGTCAATAAGCTCAAGTCAGAACTTAGAGGGTTACGAACACAGGGATTCGATATTACTTCGTACGAAAGACGATTCACAGAATTGTGCATATTGTGTCCGAGAGCGTTCGAAGATGAGGAAGAGAAGATCGACGCGTTTGTGAAAGGGTTACCGGAGAGAATCCAAGAAGATATAAGTTCACACGAGCCTGCCTCCATATAAAAGACATGTAGAATGGCTCATAAACTAGTGAACCAGATTGAGGGAAGAATTAAAGAACAGGTGGCCGAAGAGGCCAATGTGAAGCTAGTCAAAAGAAAGTGGGAGGAAAACGGTGATAAGAGTCACCAAAACAACAACAACTATCCCAACAATCACAACATCAATCGTAACTACAACAAACGGCACAACAACAACAACAACAACAACTACTACTACTACAACAATCATCCCAACAACAATAACAACCGCAAGAACAACAACAAACAGAAGCAGCTATGCCAAAGGTGTGAAAAGTATCACTCGAGGTTCAGCACCAAATTTTGCAACAAGTGTAAAAGAAATGGTCATAGTGCGGCAAAGTGTGAGGTCTACGGACCAGGAGTTAACAGAACGAAAGGAACAAATGGTGTCGGAATGAGTAATGGTGGAGCAAGTAGTGTCGGAGCAAGTTATGCCAATGTAGTTTGTTATAAATGTGGAAAACCGGGCCACATTATTAGAAATAGCCCGAACCAGGAGAACACGAATGGACAAGGCCGCGAAAGAGTTTTCAATATTAATGCGGCAGAGGCACAGGAAGACCCGGAGCTTGTTACGGGTACGTTTCTTATTGACAATAAATCTGCTTACGTTTTATTTGATTCGGGTGCGGATAGAAGCTATATGAGTAGAGATTTTTGTGCTAAATTAAGTTGTCCATTGACGCCGTTGGATAGTAAATTTTTACTCGAATTAGAAACGGTAAATTAATTTCAGCAGATTATATATGCCGGAATCGAGAAATTAAATTGGGTAGCGAAATATTTAAGATTGATTTGATACCAGTAGAGTTAGGGAGTTTTGATGTAATAGTTAGCATGGACTGGCTGAAGGAGATGAAAGCAGAGATCGTATGTTACAAAAATGTAATTCGCATTGTACGAGAAGAAGGAGAACCCTTAATGGTGTACGGAGAAAAGGGCAACACGAAGCTACATCTTATTAGTAATTTGAAGGCACAAAAACTAATAAGAAAAGGTTGCTATGCTGTTCTAGCACACGTCGAGAAAGTACAAACTGAAGAAAAGAGCATCAATGATGTTCCCGTCACAAAAGAATTTCCCGATGTATTTTCGAAAGAATTACCGGGACTACTGATAATGCTAAAAACGAACATATATTTCATAGCATTATTCCTCAAGAAAGACAAGCTTTTAGTTGCAATTGTTCTATTTACAAGTGATATTCGTTTAAATAATAAAAGGTGAAGACAAAAGGCAGATTCGACGAATTGAAGACGCAAACAATCAAAAAGCTCAAAAGTACAAAATACAATCAAAGAGGTTCCAATTATTGATAAGAAACGTCTCGAAATTACAAGAGTACAAGATTCAAAACACAAAGTACAAGATATTAAATTATTCGCAAGGACGTTCGAAAATCCGGAACCGGGACCAGAGTCAACTCTCAACGCTCGACGCAACGGACTAAAAATTACAAGTTAACTATGTATATAAATATAATATAATATATAATTAATTATATAAATTATATATATATTATATTTATATAATAAACCGTCGTTAAACAAAGAGCCAAAGCTGGGTGAGCTGTAATTACAAACTTCGCGACTCGCGGAGTTTGAAGAGCAAAAAGGGCGCGAGTCGCGGAGCTCACCTGGACTCAAATCCCTATAAAAGCAAACGCAGTTTGATCGCAAAAATATCCATAATCTATCTCTCTCTCAATATATACGTAAATATATATATATATATATAATTTATATTTTAATTTTAATTTTAATTTTAATTTTAAATCCTAATAATAAGGGTATGTTAGCGAATATTGTAAGGGTGTAAGTCAAAATTCTGTCTGTGTAACGTTACGCTATTTTTAATCATTGTAAGTTATGTTCAACCTTTTTACATTAATGTCTCGTAGCTAAGTTATTATTATGCTTATTTAATCCGAAGTAATCATGATGTTGGGCTAATTACTAAAATTGGTTAATTGGGCTTTGTACCATAATTGAGGTTTGGATAAAAGAACGACACTTGTGGAAATTAGACTATGGGCTATTAATGGGCTTTATATTTGTTTAACTAAATGATAGTTTGTTAATGTTAATATAAAGATTTACAATTGGGCGTCCCTATAAATAACCATTTACACTCGATCGGACACGATGGGCGGGGTATTTATATGTACGAATAATCGTTCATTTAACCGGACACGGGAATGGATTAATAGCCACTAGAATTATTAAAACAGGGGTGAAATTATGTACAAGGACACTTGGCATAATTGATAACAAAGTATTAAAACCTTGGGTTACACTCAGTCGACATCCTGGTGTAATTATTAAACAAAGTAATAAAACCTTGTTACAGTTTAAGTCCCCAATTAGTTGGAATATTTAACTTCGGGTATAAGGATAATTTGACGAGGACACTCGCACTTTATATTTATGACTGATGGACTGTTATGGACAAAAACCAGACGGACATATTAAATAATCCAGGACAAAGGACAATTAACCCATGGGCATAAAACTAAAATCAACACGTCAAACATCATGATTACGGAAGTTTAAATAAGCATAATTCTTTTATTTCATATTTAATTTCCTTTATTTTATATTTAATTGCACTTCTAATTATCGCACTTTTATTGTTATTGTATTTAATTGCACTTTTTAATTATCGCAAGTTTATTTTATCGCACTTTTATTATTTGCAATTTCATTATCGTTATTTACTTTACGCTTTAAATTAAGTCTTTTATTTATTTAATATTTTACATTTGGTTTTAACTGCGACTAAAGTTTTAAAATCGACAAACCAGTCATTAAACGGTAAAAACCCCCCTTTATAATAATAATATTACTTATATATATTTGTATTTTTATAAATTAAACTAATATAGCGTTAAGCTTTGATTAAAAGATTTTCCCTGTGGAACGAACCGGACTTACTAAAAACTACATTACTGTACGATTAGGTACACTGTCTATAAGTGTTGTAGCAAGGTTTAAGTATATCCATTCTCTAAATAAATAAATATCTTGTGTAAAATTGTATCGTATTTAATAGTATTTCCTAGTAAAATTTAATAGTATTTTATACCCCTTAGCTTTAACTATCAAGTATTTTTGGCGCCGCTGCCGGGGACAATCTAGCTTAAAATCCGGAAGCGCAACGCTAATAAATATATAAAAAAAAGATTTTTTTTTTATTTTTAGTTTACTTTTATAAAAATACACTTTTGTAAAAATACGTTTTAAATATTCAAAAATATAAAAAGAAAAACAAAAATATAAATATTTTTAAGAGTTTGTTAAATATTTAAGTTTTATAAAGTTTCTTTATTTTTATTTTATAAAAATATAAGTTTTATTTAAATATTTTGTTTTTATTTAAAACATAAAATCAAAAACCGAAAAAAAAAATTATATATAAATCTAGTTTTAAGATTTTTATTTATAAAATTGTAACATATTTTTATTTCTATTCTAGTTTTTAAAATATAAGTTTTATTTAAATTATATAAATATTTTAATTAAATTAAAAACAGAAAAATAAAAAAATATATATAAATAAAATTACGTTGAACCTGTCAAACGAAGCAACTTGATCTGAAATTTGAAACCCCGCGACTTGCGGAGTTTTCCAGCCTCGGGCACCGCAAGTCGCGGAGCAGCCCTGACACGGGTACACAGGAACCCTAACAGCATTAATTACGGGATAATTATTATAATTATTAATTCTAAACCCTAATTAGGGTATTTTTATTATAATATTTAGTTTTAATTAGTTTATTTTGTTTTATTTAATTTTATTTAGTTTAATTAAATTATAAAATTAATAATTTTATAAAATAAATAATATAAAAATAATATTTTTATAAAAATTGTACTTTTTACAACTTTTAGTATATTTTTATATTTTGTCCCTTTTTAATTGTTTTAACGTAATATTTGTGTTTTTCGCTAGTTTTTAGTTTTAAAACTTAGTTTTTGCCATAGTTATTTTTATTTCTAGATTTTTAGGCTTTGTCGTAAAATCCCTTAAGTGCCTTTTCTTTAGACTAAGATTTAAGTGCTTTAGAATTTTGCGACGCCTTTTTAAGTTTTAGTTTCTTTTTAAGTTATTTCCATTTGGGATATAGTTTTACTTGTAAGCTTTAATATTTTTAGACGCCTTTTACCTATGTATCAATTATCATTCCAATTAGTAATCTCAATTTGCGATTATAATTTTAAGTTAGTGATAGTAATAAGGTTGGGTTAGTCGAGTGTTTTTAAGTTCTATAAGTCATTTTTTTTATTTCTTATTTTTCGACGCCTTTTATTTTTCAACCCTTTTCTTTTTCTTTTTCGGCGCTCTTTTTCTTTCTTATTTCTCGCTATTCTAGTTTTAGGACATAGATTTTTATTCTACTTCTTATCTAAATTTCTTAAAATTACGAAAATTTATTTTAAGTGGTTAAATTGATAGACATCAAAATTTTCTGGTTCGTAGTAATAGTTGGATTTGTACGTGGACCGGGTTATTGGAGCCAAACAGTCCTCAATTATATTGAGACCAAACGAATCCTGCCCCTCTGCTGCATATTTTGACTATTCGAAACGTGGGCAAAATCAGAAAAGTCTATTAATTGGATAACTTATATAATTTTTCTTTCCTTTTAAAAAAACTAATAGGATATTTAGTGAATGCACCGAGCAAGACGTTCACCACCTTTTGTACGTTCACCACCTGTAACTAGATCAAGACATCTAGCAAATATTACCGCCGTTGATTTTCCTTTAGAATCGTCATCCAGTCGACCAAGTACTCCAATTCAAATTTCCGATAATCCATTTTTTGAACCCGACCTCACAATTGAGAATCCGGAGAATATTCAGGGACAATTCATAGATCTTGAACCATTAAATTTTCCTCCGGAACCACCAATCATTCAAATAGAGATTGTTGAGGAACGAACCATTAAATCAGAATCCTCTAGTGATTCCGATTCAACAAATTCAATTATGGAGAATCTGGAACCTTTAAGTATAGAAGACCGAATGAGAGCTAAACGCACTGGCCAAGGTCACGCAATTACTCATCCAGACATTAATGCGCCAGATTATGAAATCAAAGGACAAATTCTACACATGGTGACTAATCAATGCCAATTTAGTGGTGCGCCGAAGGAAGATCCAAATAAACATCTTCGTACCTTTAATAGGATCTGCACTCTATTTAAAATCCGAGAAGTTGAGGATGAACAGATATATCTCATGTTATTTCCCTGGACTTTAAAGGGAGAAGCCAAAGATTGGTTGGAATCGTTACCTGAAGGGGCGATTGATACATGGGACGTTTTAGTTGAAAAATTTCTTAAACAATTCTTTCCGGCATCTAAGCCGTAAGACTTCAAGGAGAAATTGTTACGTTCACACAGTAACCAAATGAAACTCTATATGAGGCATGGACAAGATTTGGAAAGTTATTAAGAGGATGTCCGCAACATGGTTTAGACACCTGTCAAATAGTACAAATATTCTACCAAGGATGCGACATCACTACAAGGAAAGACATCGATATAGAAGCTGGTGGTTCCATTATGAAGAAAACCGAAACTGATGCTTACAAAATTATTGATAACACTGCTTCCCACTCACATGAGTGGCACCAAGAAAAAGATATCGTTAGATCATCTAAAGCAGCTAGAGCCGATTCTAGCCATGACTTAGATTCCATTTCCGCAAAGATAGATGCTGTCGAGAGACGAATGGAAAAGATGACTAAAGATATCCACTCAATACGAATTAGTTGTGAGCAGTGTGGAGGACCACATTTGACAAAAGATTGTCTCAGTATTGAATTAACAATGGAACAAAGAGAGAATATTTCATACATAAACCAAAGGCCTGAAAATAATTATCAGAATAATTATCAACCACCAAGACCGATTTACAATCAAAATCAGAATTATAACCGAAATATTCCATACAACAACCAACAAGGTCCTAGCAATCAACAAGTATCCAATAATACTTACAATCAGCAAAGACCTAATTTTCAAAACAAACCACCACAAACCGATGATAAAAAGCCGAATTTAGAAGATATGATGACGAAGCTAGTTGAAACTCAAACGCAGTTTTTCACATCTCAAAAACAAACTAATGAATAAAATGCTCAAGCATTTAGAAATCAACAAGCTTCTATTCAAAACTTTGAACAAGAAGTAAGTAACCTAGCAAGGTTAATAGGTGAAAGAAAACCGAGAAGTTTACCTAGTGATACAAATGCTAACCCCCGGAATGAAACAGCTAAAGCCATTACCACAAGAAGTGGTACAACACTTAAACCACCTGAAATACCTGTAACTTCTGATGAAGCTATTCCTACTCCACAAGAACCACAACCTGATCAAGATAAGGAAAAAGAACCGGTAGTTGAAAAGGTTAATGAAGATAACACAGTTAAGGCTAAACCTTATGTTAAACCATACCAACCACCACTTCCTTACCCGAGTAAAATGAAGAAAGAGAAACTTGAAGTCGAGCAATCCAAATTCTTGGATATGTTTAAACAGATAAATGTAAATCTTCCTTTCATTGATGTGATTTCAGGAATGCCTAGATATGCTAAATTCCTGAAAGATCTAATCTCAAATAGAAAGAAAATGGAAGAACTCTCGGCCGTTACTATGAATGCTAATTGTTCAGCAGTGCTGTTGAATAAGATACCAGAAAAATTATCTGATCCAGGAAGTTTCACAATTCCATGTTTTCTGGGTAGTCTTAGTTCAATAGAAGCATTGGCAGACTTAGGTGCTAGTAAAAATTTAATGCCGTATTCACTATACGCTAAACTAGACCTTGGAGAATTGAAACCAACAAGAATAAGTATACAACTAGCCGATCGATCAATAAAATATCCTAGAGGGATAATGGAGAATATGCTAGTTAAAGTTGGTACTTTAGTATTTCCAGTAGATTTTGTTGTTCTGGACATGGAAGAAGATTCTCAAGTTCCTCTCATATTAGGAAGACCATTCTTAAACACGGCTAAAGCAATTATAGACGTGTTTGGAAAGAAACTGACCCTAAGTATAGAGGATGAGAGTGTTACCTTTTCAGTTGATAGAGCAATGTAACAACCGCAATCTGCAGATGATACATGTTATTATATTCAAACTATAGATTCACATGCAGAATTGTTGGAAGAATTTCCATAATTACAAGGAACAGGAGAATGTTCTTTAGGAGAAGGTAATGAACCAATTGATGAAGCTGAAATGTTAGCTACACTAATAGCAAATGGATATGAACCAACAACAGAAGAAATTCAAATGCTAAAAAAAGAAGACAGATATCGATATAAATCATCGATAGAAGAACCTCCGACATTAGAGTTAAAGCCACTTCCAAACCATTTGGAATACGCTTATTTACATGGTGAATCTGAATTACCTGTAATAATATCGTCTTCTCTTACTGAAAATGAGAAATCACAACTTATTTCTGTGTTGAAAGCTCATAAACCAGCCATTGCATGGAAGATTCATGATATTAAAGGAATAAGTCCTTCGTATTGCACACATAAAATCCTTATGGAAGAAGGTCATAAAACGTATGTGCAACGCCAACGAAGACTAAATCCTAATATGCAAGATGTTGTTAAAAAAGAAATTATTAAACTGCTAGATGTAGGTCTAATTTATCCAATTTCTGATAGTCCATGGGTAAGCCCAGTTCAATGTGTGCCTAAGAAGGGTGGCATGACTGTTATCACAAATGAGAAAAATGAGCTTATTCCTACTAGGACTGTAACAGGATGGCGTGTATGTATTGATTATAGAAAATTAAATGACGCCACCAGAAAAGATCACTTTCCCTTACCTTTCATTGATCAAATGTTGGAAAGGCTAGCCGGAAACAGTTACTATTGTTTTCTTGATGGATTTTCCGGATATTTTCAAATTCCAATAGCACTCGAGGACCAAGAGAAAACCACGTTCACGTGCCCTTATTGTACTTTTGCTTACAAACGCATGCCATTTGGACTTTGCAATGCCCCTGCAACCTTTCAAAGGTGTATGATGGCGATTTTTCACGACATGATAGAAGAATGCATGGAAGTTTTCATGGATGACTTTTCAGTCTTCGGTGATACTTTTGAAACATGTCTAGCTAATCTTGAACGAATGCTGATTAGATGCGAACAATCAAATCTAGTTCTTAATTGGGAGAAATGCCATTTCATGGTTAAAGAAGGCATCGTTCTTGGACATAAAATTTCAAAAGAAGGAATTGAAGTGGATAGAGCTAAAGTAGATGTAATTGCTAAACTTTCACATCCCACCAATGTTAGAGGAGTTAGGAGTTTTCTAGGGCATGCCGGTTTTTACCAACGTTTCATAAAAGATTTTTCTAAAATTGCCACTCCTATGAATAAACTCCTAGAAAAAGATGCTCCATTCATCTTTTCAGATGAATGCATCAAATCTTTTAATATTCTTAAAGAGAAACTCACTAATGCACCGATCATGATAACACCAAATTGGAATTTACCGTTTGAACTAATGTGCGATGCAAGTGATTTTGCAATGGGAGCCGTTTTAGGATAAAGGATTGAAAAAAGATTTCAACCTATATATTATGCTAGTAAGACGTTACAAGGAGCACAAACGAATTACACAACTACTGAAAAAGAACTCCTTGCTATTGTCTTTGCTTTTGACAAATTTCGTTCATATCTCGTTCTAGCAAAAACGGTGGTCTATACCGACCATTCTGCTCTTAGATACCTATTTTCGAAACAAGATGTCAAACCAAGATTAATCCGTTGGATCTTACTCTTACAAGAGTTCGATATTGAAATCCGAGATAAAAGAGGAGCAGAAAATCTCGCCGCTGATCATCTTTCTCGTCTTGAAAATCCCGAATTAGAAGTTCTAAATGAATCGGCCATACAAGACAACTTTCCTGATGAATATCCATTGAAGATAGATTATAATGAAATTCCATGGTTTGCAGACTATGCAAACTACTTAGTATGTGGATTCCTTGAAAAAGGATTATCGTACCAAAAATGAAAGAAATTCTTCAGTGATATAAAACACTATTTCTGGGAAGTTCCACATTTGTTTAAAAGTTGTCCAGATGGAATAATACGCCGATGTGTATTCGGAGATGAAGCTAGTAAAATTTTAAACCATTGTCACACACGACCAACAGGAGGGCATTATGGGCCTCAACTAACAGCAAGAAAAGTTTATGATGCTGGATTCTATTGGCCTACAATTTACAAAGATGCACACCTTCTTTGCAAATCCTGTGATGCTTGTCAAAGGGTCGGAAAAATAAGTCAACGTGATGAAATGCCACAAAATGTCATTCAAGTATGTGAAGTATTTGACATTTGGGGTATTGACTTTATGGGTCCATTTCCAAAATCTCATAATAATCTCTATATTCTCGTAGCCATTGTTTATGTATCTAAATGGGCGGAAGCACAAGCTCTCCCAACTAATGATGCACGAGTTGTAGTCAACTTTTTAAAACGTCTTTTTGCAAGGTTTGGAACACCGAAAGCTTTAATAAGTGATCGGGGTACTCATTTTTGTAATAATCAACTTGAGAAAGTTCTCAAAAGATATGGAGTAACTCATAAAATCTTCACCGCATATCATCCACAAACAAGTGGACAAGTTGAAAATACCAACAGAGCTTTAAAACGTATTCTAGAAAAAACTGTAGGATCAAATCCGAAGGAATGGTCCATTAAATTGGAGGATGCACTCTGGACTTTTAGAACAGCCTACAAAACTCCAATTGGAACCACACCTTTTAGACTCGTTTATGGAAAAGCATGTCATCTTCCAGTAGAAATTGAACACAAAACATTTTGGGCTTTGAAGACATGTAATCTGGATTTACATGAAGCCGGATGTCTACGATTAAGTCAACTAAATGAATTAGAAGAATTAAGACATGAAGCATACGAAAATTCGTTAATCTATAAGGAAAGAACGAAGAAATGGCATGATAAAAGAATCAGAAGTTCAAAAGAATTCAAAGAAGGAGACAGAGTTCTTCTTTTCAATTCATGATTCAAGCTATTTCCTGGAAAATTGAAATCAAGATGGTCTGAACCATTCATAGTCAAAAGAGTTTTCCCATACGGAATGATAGAATTAATAAATTCAAATGGGATTGAATTTAAGGTTAATGGTCACAGAGTTAAACATTACATAGATAGTCCAATGGAAGTTGACAATGAAGTTAATCACAATTTCGATACCACAACTAACTAAGTGTGGGGAGAATCAAGTCTTTTAAAGGATAATATGTATTTCTGTTAGAGTTAGATTTTCTGTTTTCGTGTAGTTCTCGAAAATGGAACCCGAATGGTCTTTCCCTAGCAGACCCTAAAGAACTAGTTTTCTCCCCCCATTCTGAATTTTTATTTTTTTTAGGTTTTTACAAAATGAAGACTGCCTGTGAACTAAACCATGGTCTAATGCTACACGCTTTGATCACTAAACGTAATAATGACACACTTCCGAGTGAAATAGTATCAGTAATCAGAGAAAGATTGGACGGAGTAAGAAAAGAATCCAGATGCGAAAATAATAAGTTACAATTTGGTAAAGGAAAATCAAAATCCGCAGCGAAAAGAAGAGCACGACACCTAGAAAGATGTCACAAATGCGGAAAATGGTCACATGGAGGTAAATGTTCAAATAATCAAACCTATTCAAACACCGAATTTGTTACTTTATGCAGAGATGGACCGTTCATATGTTTAGAAGAAAAAACACTGAATGCTCGAGGTTACGCCTTTGTAGCTATGGAAAACCAATTAAACCGACTATCTTATGAGTGGGATAGATCATATCACTAAGAATACTATCTCACAGGTAAGTCTGTACAGTTTTTTTTTTTTTTTTATTTTCATTTTTAACCTTTTGATAATAAACGCTAATTTGTTCGCTATAAAGTATTAAATTGGTATTGAATAAAATTAGGTTTGGCGACCGAAATTATTGATATCATTCAAAAATTTATTACATCACTGCGAAATTTAACGTTTATTCTTAAGGTATAAATATCTTTAATCAATCAACCCAAAATATTTCAAAAATTCGTCATGAGTTAAATTAGGTCATGGAACCGAAATTACTTTACCGAAAAGAGGGGCGCATATTTTTGATAATATTTGATTGATTAAAGTGGGATAAAAGCCAAAAAGATTTTTTTTTACAATGTTTTTAAAATTAATATATAAATCTTAAATTAATATTGTGAACTTTGTAAGATCAATATATTTAAGTTTGTCAATATTTGAAAATTTTTAATATTTTTAATATAAGTTTGTATGTATAACAACAAAATTAAAAATAAGTTTGGTGTGAATTTATAATATGAATTTTTAATTAAGTTTGGTGTGAATTTTTAATTTTATGCATTTTAAATTTAAGTTTGGTGTGAATTTAAAAACAAAAATTTACTTTATTTCGCTAAGTTAAAAATATGATTTTTAAAATTCGTCGTGAGTTGAAGACTAGGTCTTTGAACCGAAATTGCTTTACCCGAGGGAGGGACTAGAACTTTTATTATCATTATTTTTAAACTTATTGAATTAAAGTATGCCAAAAACATTAAAAAAACCCAAAAATCTTAGCTTTTAAAACAATCGCTACAAAAAGACAAATTTTAAAATTTTGTCGAAGGACGGACTAGGACATCGATCCGAAACGACCTCGTCCTAAAACAAAGGAAAACAAAATTTTAAATTTATTTTATATTTGTTTTATAAGTTAAGATTTATAAAATAAAAAAAAAAAGCACCGCGACTCGCGGAGTGTGTAAGGGTCAAACACCGCGACTCGCGGAGAGACCAAAATACAGAAAAAAAATAAAATTGCTGGAACTGATCAGTCCACACACCACACACAAAAACTGCGAACAAAACACCCGAAAAACACACACTAAAACCTCCAAAAATTGAAATTTTTCACCGTTTTTCATCAAATCTTTTACTAAAATCATGTTGAGAAGGATGCTATCAAGGAATTACTCAAGAAAAACGGTAAATTTCTACACCTAAACACCATTTAATCCGAAAATTGATGTTCTTGAGCAATTTTTTCCCCAATTCGATTTTGATACTTTTTAGTGTAATTATGCTTAAATTGCTTATGTATTATGCTTGTATAACCTAGATTGATGCTATTTAACATGATTAGAAGCCTTAAACTTCAAATTTTGAGTAATCTAGGGTTTGTGTTCTTGAGCAATTTGGGGCTTTTTGATATAAACAGGTTATGACCGATTTTTGTCATGAATTGTTGCTAAATTAAGTAGTGTAACATATTTAGGTAGTTAAATGATCCAAACTTTGAGCCTAAACATGATTTTGAGAATTAAAGTGGACTTTTTCAAGTCTAAAATTCATGAACTTGATTTTTAAGAGATAATGCCATTTGAAACTTGTTTAATTGCTAGTAATGATTATTTTGACATGTTATTTGAGTAGAATGCTTATGAACTTGGCGAACATTTTCGTATATGCTTATTTGAAAAAGTGTAGATTTGATAAAAATATGAAAATGAGCTTAAGTTTGATATAAATTGAACATGTCATTGTAATTATTTTGATTGATGATTTTGCTGACACTAATGCATATTTGGATGCACAAAAATTGTGTTTGATGTGTTTTGCAGACTGAAAGGGGTGAATCTTCATCCCAAGCTCGCAATGCTCCTCCTGAGAATGCGGAATAACAGGATGTTGATAGCTATTATAAACAAGATATACCTCATCCAGTTATGACATTTTCAGATATGCACTTGGAAGAGTTGCATCCGAACTTGAGATTTGACAGACGTTGGATAGATTATCCAAAATACCAAAGGGGTTTGCATACTCTTCATTCTAAAGCTGTTGAAGTACCTAGGGTAATAGAATGGGCACCGTTAGAAGCTGTAGAATTAGCCGGGCCAATTAGGGAATTACTTACACAGAGGTATGGTAATTCTATTTTTAACGATTGGGTATGTTTATTCAACATGCGTAGACCTGTATATAAAGTATGGTGTGAAGAATTATTGTGTAGTATAGAAATAAATGATCGGGTAGTTAGTTTAACCGATTGATCTTTTATTAGATTTTTGTTAGGAGGTTCGATGCGCCACATGTCTTTACTAGACATGGCTCAGGCTTTACGTATATATACGCCTGAGGAGTTAGCGTCTGCCGATTGTAGAGGGTTGATACTAAATGGTAGAAAGATAGATAAAAATTTTGATACGCATGGTGTATGGAGTCAAATGACTAGCCATCACCGATTTAAAGGGGGAAATTACTCTTATTTGGATATAGATAGAGCAGAGTTAAGAGTAATTCATAGGTTTTTAGCTAATTCAATTACACAAAGAGGTAAGAATAAGGAAAAGGTAAATGAACAGGATTTGTTTTACCACATGTGTATTCGAGACCCACAAAGCGCTGTAAATATACCTTATTGTGTGGGTTATTATTTATCAGCTATGGTTAGGGGGATGAGATCGCATAGCATAATAGGAGGTGGTATATTTATTACTTTGATTGCTGAATATCTCGGTGTGGATATAAGTCGGGGGGGATTTTTAGTTGAAGAACCAGAACCCCGCGATACAATAGGTTTAAATGTATACCATGGTGCGAAGGTTTTGAAGAGGCAAAATAACGCCGCAGTACAATACCATGGTAGACATCCATAGGTTGAGAGAAACCAACAGCCAGGTAATGTGGGAGGGGGAAATGAAATGATAGAAATGCAAAGGTTTATAGCTTCACAAGAGTATGAAAATGCTATACATCTAGCATTTGAAGATTGACAAGTTCATCAATACCAAATCATAGCTCATTGCCAACATGTAGGTAGAAACTATATTCCTACTCAATCGCCCGTATTTCCTCCCTGGTCTATAGAGATCCAACCACCGTATTCTACGTATAACCCAGCCGAAGCATTCTATAACACATACGGTTATGCATGGAACCCCTACTGGTATCAGTATCATCCCTAGTCTACTTAGTTTTATTTATTTTATAATTTGTAATGTTGATACATTTAATACTTATGTTGGAATTGTATTAGTTTTTATAATTTACTAATTTTTATTTTTAGATTTTAATAATGTTTGAATGTGGGGTAATATACCAAACTTCAAAAATATGTATATATGTTTGCAGTTTATCTTATGTACACAACAGGGTAAAACAACGCATTTTCAAAGACTGGCATTAAGTTCAGCAAAAGCAACTAATTTTGACGACAAGATGCAAAATATATGTGAAATAACAACAAGACGGAATGAACAAATGATGTACACCATTTATCATTCAATACAAACAACAATATGTTTGGAAACTTTGGTAAAATTTAATCATTTCTACGCTAATCACCCTCAATAATTTTAATTGTTACTGATTTCTTACAAATGAGGGCATTGCAAGATCTTAAGTGTGGGAAGGAGTTAAATTCTTTCGGATTTTTAAAATTTTTATCTTAAAAACTTGGTTACCATTAAAAATACTAGTAAAGCAGTAGTTGTATTAGAATCTAGTGCTCTCTGATAATAAAGAACAGCCCTAGTCTTATATACTGACTACCCAATTCTAGTAAAATTTTTCAAAATTTTCAATTAAATGAACTCAAAATCATGTTTATACATATTTATGAACGATAAAACTAGGTGTTAACACCGAAATTATTGTTACCTTGGAAAGGACATAAATTGAGAAACAAACCAAAATGTTAGAATTCATTTAAAATGGAATAGAGGACAATAAAAAGGAAAATAAAAGCCAAGTGTGGGAAAATTTACCAAGATATTTTAAACATATGTCACATATTTCTGTAACAAATAACTGAAAATACTTTTGCTTTGGACTAAACTAAACTGTTTTACCCGATGAAAGAAAAGAAGAGATGGATCTACACGATGAATCAATTCCATCATTAAAAGGAAGTAAAGTCTTCCGAAAAAGAAACGCGCTTCTTGATTTAGGTCAGGAAGTTGTCGTCCAGACCAGCTGTAGGTTGACGAAAAATCTAGAAAAGTCATCACTAAAATCAGCAGGAAATCCACGGACCTCAGCATAAAACAGGGTCGCCAAGTGGTCAGATTTATCCTAACCATGAGAAGGATTTATCTCGTAAAATGGGGGGGCACCGTGCAAATTAGTTGGATAAGACTAATGAATCAGATCTCCAGAAAGGATAATCTCCTTAAAGATCAAAAATCAGTTTTTAAGACTGATATTACTCAATCCTTGAGATTGACCTTAAAGATTGAGAATTCAAACACATGGAATTCAATGATATCTAAACTCGAGCTTGAACGAGAAAATATTTTGATCAAATTATAAACCGATTTGTTTTCTGAAAACCCATTTTCAATGCGTTCATTACCTTTGAACGTAAAATCCTAGGAATTCACCTGGAATTCATTAGGTCACCTGAACCAAATCGGGTGTCAACCATAAGAACGGTGGTTGCATAGCATGGTCAAAGACAGGACCTTGTGCCAGACCGAAAAATTATAAGGGTGAGCTTTACTATTGCTCCTACCAAGAATAGTAATTGCGTCCGACACGTTATAGACCATAATTAAAAGCATGTCAGGGGACATTGCCTTAACAGTTGCTTGTTCAACGCTTTCCTTTACAACCGGACGGTAGTTTACCGAAAGGTAATATACGGAGCAAGTATACTGGATGTGTTGCTTTCCTAATACAAGGTTAGCAAGTGGGTGACACAAAACCGCAAGTTTTGAGCTAAAATTTTCAAATCTGAAACCCACCAAACCCACAAAAATATTTTGCAAACACCGGTGAAGGGTTATTCCGGAAAACTAATCTAGGGTAAAAGCTAGATTAAAATTTTCAAAAGATCAAATGTTTTCATAAAGATCCAATTTCCTTAAAGGATCTAAATTTTTATAGTCATGTGGGACAGTAAACCATATCGTTACTACCATTGTTTATACCGCCGTATAGAAATCACTGATGTACAAAGTGTGAAGAATAAAGAAGTGATTCTAGTATATCAAGACTATATTGCTTGAGGACAAGCAACGTTCAAGTGTGGGAATATTTGATAATGCTAAAAACGAACATATATTTCATAGCATTATTCCTCAAGAAAGACAAGCTTTTAGTTGCAATTGTTCTATTTACAAGTGATATTCGTTTAAATAATAAAAGGTGAAGACAAAAGGCAGATTCGACGAATTGAAGACGCAAACGACCAAAAAGCTCAAAAGTACAAAATACAACCAAAAAGGTTCCAATTATTGATAAGAAACGTCTCAAAATTACAAGAGTACAAGATTCAAAACACAAAGTACAAGATATTAAATTATTCGCAAGGACGTTCGAAAATCCGGAACCGGGACCAGAGTCAACTCTCAACGCTCGACGCAACGGACTAAAAATTACAAGTTAACTATGTATATAAATATAATATAATATATAATTAATTATATAAATTATATTTATATTATATTTATATAATAAACCGTCGGTAAACAAAGAGCCAAAGCTGGGTGAGCTGTAATTACAAACTCCGCGACTCGCGGAGTTTGAAGAGCAAAAAGGGCGCGAGTCGCGGAGCTCACCTGGACTCAAATCCCTATAAAAGCAAACGCAGTTTGATCGCAAAAATATCCATAATCTATCTCTCTCTCAATATATACGTAAATATATATATATATATATATATATATATATATATATATATATATATATATAATTTATATTTTAATTTTAATTTTAATTTTAAATCCTAATAATAAGGATATGTTAGCGAATGTTGTAAGGGTGTAAGTCAAAATTCTGTCCGTGTTACGCTACGCTATTTTTAATCATTGTAAGTTATGTTCAACCTTTTTACATTAATGTCTCGTAGCTAAGTTATTATTATGCTTATTTAATCCGAAGTAATCATGATGTTGGGCTAATTACTAAAATTGGTTAATTGGGCTTTGTACCATAATTGGGGTTTGGATAAAAGAACGACACTTGTGGAAATTAGACTATGGGCTATTAATGGGCTTTATATTTGTTTAACTAAATGATAGTTTGTTAATGTTAATATAAAGATTTACAATTGGGCGTCCCTATAAATAACCATTTACACTTGATCGGACACGATGGGCGGGGTATTTATATGTACGAATAATCGTTCATTTAACCGGACACGGGAATGGATTAATAGCCACTAGAATTATTAAAACAGGGGTGAAATTATGTACAAGGACACTTGGCATAATTGATAACAAAGTATTAAAACCTTGGGTTACACTCAGTCGACATCCTGGTGTAATTATTAAACAAAGTAATAAAACCTTGTTACAGTTTAAGTCCCCAATTAGTTGGAATATTTAACTTCGGGTATAAGGATAATTTGACGAAGACACTCGCACTTTATATTTATGACTGATGGACTGTTATGGACAAAAACCAGATGGACATATTAAATAATCCAGGACAAAGGACAATTAACCCATGGGCATAAAACTAAAATCAACACGTCAAACATCATGATTACGGAAGTTTAAATAAGCATAATTCTTTTATTTCATATTTAATTTCCTTTATTTTATATTTAATTGCACTTCTAATTATCGCACTTTTATTGTTATTGTATTTAATTGCACTTTTTAATTATCGCAAGTTTATTTTATCGCACTTTTATTATTCACAATTTCATTATCGTTATTTACTTTACGCTTTAAATTAAGTCTTTTATTTATTTAATATTTTACATTTGGTTTTAACTGCTACTAAAGTTTTAAAATCGACAAACCGGTCATTAAACGGTAAAAACCCCCCTTTATAATAATAATAATAATATTACTTATATATATATTTGTATTTTTATAAATTAAACTAATATAGCGTTAAGCTTTGATTAAAAGATTTTCCCTGTGGAACTAACCGGACTTACTAAAAACTACACTACTGTACTATTAGGTACACTGCCTATAAGTGTTGTAGTAAGGTTAAAGTATATCCATTCTCTAAATAAATAAATATCTTGTGTAAAATTGTATCGTATTTAATAGTATTTCCTAGTAAAATTTAATAGTATTTTATACCCCTTAGCTTTAACTATCAACTACCTCCACATCGATCTGTTGAATTTCAAATAGATCTTGTACCAGGAGCTGCACCAATAGCTCGTGCTCCTTACAGACTCGCACCCAGTGAGATGAAAGAACTGCAAAGCCAACTGCAAGAACTATTAGAACGTGGTTTCATTCGACCAAGCACATTACCATGGGGAGCTCCTGTTTTGTTTGTCAAGAAGAAGGATGGTACATTTAGGTTGTGTATTGACTACAGAGAGTTGAATAAACTTACCATCAAAAACCGTTATCCACTGCCGAGAATTGACGACTTATTTGATCAACTACAAGGCTCGTCGGTTTATTCAAAAATCGATTTATGTTCTGGATATTCCAAAAACTGCTTTTAGGACGCCTTATGGTCATTACGAGTTTATGGTTATGCCGTTTGGATTGACTAACGCACCAGCTGTGTTCATGGACCTTATAAACCGAGTGTGTGGGCTATATCTTGACAGGTTTGTCATTGTTTTCATCGATGACATACTTATTTACTCAAAGAATGATCAAGAGCACGAAGAACATTTGAGAAAAGTGCTAGAAGTATTGAAGAAAGAAAAATTGTACGCTAAGTTTTCAAAGTGTGCATTTTGGTTGGAAGAAGTTCAATTCCTCGGTCACATAGTGAACAAAGAAGGTATCCAGGTGGACCCGGCAAAGATCGAAACCGTTGAAAAGTGGGAAACCCCAAAAACTCCGAAGCATATACGTCAATTTTTAGGATTGGCTAGTTACTACAGAAGATTCATCCAAGATTTCTCCAAAATAGCAAAACCCTTGACTGCATTAACGCATAAAGGGAAGAAATTTGAATGGAAGGATGAACAAGAGAAGGCGTTTCAGTTATTGAAGAAAAAGCTAACTACGGCACCTATATTGTCATTGCCTGAAGGGAATGATGATTTTGTGATTTATTGTGACGCATCAAAGCAAGGTCTCGGTTGTGTATTAATGCAACGAACGAAGGTGATTGCTTATGCGTCTAGACAATTGAAGATTCACGAGCAAAATTATACAACTCACGATTTGGAATTGGGTGCTGTTGTTTTTGCATTAAAAACTTGGAGGCATTATTTATATGGGGTCAAAAGTATTATATATACTGACCACAAAAGTCTCCAACATATATTTAATCAGAAGCAACTGAATATGAGACAACGCAGGTGGATTGAACTGTTGAATGATTATGATTTTGAGATTCGATACCACCCGGGGAAGGCGAATGTGGTAGCCAACGCTTTGAGTAGAAAGGACAGAGAACCTATACGGGTAAAAGCTATGAATATAATTATTCGTACTAACCTTACTACTCAAATAAAGGAGGCGCAACAGGGGGTTGTAAAAGAAGGAAAGTTGAAGAATGAGATACCCAAAGGATCAGAGAAACATCTTAATATTCGGGAAGACGGAACCCGATATAGGGCTGATAGAATTTGGGTACCAAGGTTTGGAGATGTGAGAGAAATGGTACTTAAAGAAGCACATAAAACCAGATATTCAATACATCCCAGAGCGGGGAAGATGTATAAAGATCTCAAGAAACACTTTTGGTGGCCGGGTATGAAAGCTGATATTGCTAAATATGTAGGAGAATGTTTGATGTGTTCTAAGGTCAAAGCTGAACATCAGAAACCATCAGGTCTACTATAATAACCTGAAATTCCTGAATGGAAATGGGAAAACATTACCATGGATTTCATTACTAAATTGCCAAGGACTGCAAGTGGTTATGATACTATTTGGGTAATAGTTAATCGTCTCACCAAGTCAGCACACTTCCTGCCAATGAGAGAAGATGACAAAATGGAAAAGTTGGCTCGATTGTATTTGAAGGAGGTTGTCTCCAGACATGGAATACTCATCTCTATTATCTCTGATAGGGATGGTAGATTTGTTTCAAGGTTCTGGCAGACGTTGCAACAAGCATTGGGGACTCGTCTAGACATGAGTACTGTCTATCATCCACAAACTAATGGGCAGAGCGAAAGGACGATACAAACGCTTGAAGACATGCTACGAGCATGTGTTATTGATTTCGGAAACAGTTGGGATCGACACCTACCGTTAGCATAATTTTCCTACAACAACAGTTATCATTCTAGTATTGAGATGGCGCCGTTTGAGGCACTTTATGGTAGAAAGTGCAGGTCTCCGATTTGTTGGAATGAAGTGGGGGATAGACAGATTACGGGTACGGAGATAATACAAGAAACTACCGAGAAAATCATCCAAATTCAACAACGATGGAAAACAGCCCAGAGTCGACAAAAGAGCTACGCGGATAGTAAAAGAAAAGATATAGAGTTTGAAATTGGAGAAATGGTCATGCTTAAGATTTCACCTTGGAAAGGCGTTGTTCGATTTGGTAAACGGGGGAAACTAAATCCAAGGTACATTGGACCATTCAAGATTATAGATCGTGTCGGACCAGTAGCTTACCAACTTCAGCTACCTCAACAACTCGCGACTGTACATAACACTTTTCACCTCTCGAATTTGAAGAAATGTTTTGCTAAAGAAGATCCCACTATTCCGTTGGACAAAATCCAAATCAATGAAAAACTTCAATTCATTGAAGAACCCGTCGAAATAATGGATCGTGAGGTTAAGAGACTTAAGCAAAACAAGATACCGATTGTTAAGGTTTGATGGAATACACGTAGAGGACCCGAGTTCACCTGGGAGCATGAAGATCAGATGAAGAAGAAATACCTGCATCTATTTCCAGAAGATTCGTCAACACCTTCAACAGCTTAAAATTTCGGGACGAAATTTATTTAACAGGTAGGTACTGTAGTGACCCGAACTTTTCCATGTTTATATATATTAATTGAGATTGATATTTACATGACTAAATGTTTCCAACGTGTTAAGCAATCAAACTTGTTAAGACTTGATTAAATGAAATAAGTTTCATATAGACAATTGATCACCCAAGTTAACCGGCGATTCACGAACGTTACAAAATTGTGAAAACTACATGTTGTGGTATATATAGATATATATATATGGTTGAAATGAGATTATGATGAGTAAGTATCTCACTAAGTATATTAACAATGTGTGATATACATAAGAAATGAGTTTACTAAGTTAAGAAACTCGAAATGATATATATAACGATTATCGTTATATTAACGTCTACTAAATACATATGTATCATATTAAGATATTGACACACTATATTTAACATGATAAAATGATATTTAAATATATCATTAAGTGTGTTAACAATGAACTACATATGTAAAAACAAGACTACTAATTCAAGAATTACGAAACGAGACTTATATGTGACGATTATCGTTGTAACGATATTTTAATGTATGTATCATATTAAGAGATATTCATACATCATAATATTATGATAATATAATAATTTAACATCTCATTTGATATAATAAACATTGGGTTAACAACATTAATTGAGATCGTTAACTTAAAAGTTTCAAAACAACACTTACATGTAACGACTAACGAAGACTTAACGACTCCATTAGAATGTATATACATTTTGTGTTTTGATATGTATTCTTAAACTTTTGAAAGACTTTAAGACACATATCAAAGTACTTCTACTTAACAAAAATGCTTACAATTACACCCTCGTTCAGTTTCATCAACAATTCTACTCGTATGCACCCGTATTCGTACTCGTACAATACACAGCTTTTAGATGTATGTACTATTGGTATATACACTCCAATTATCAGCTCTTAGCAGCCCATGTGAGCCACCTAACACATGTGGGAACCATCATTTGGAAACTAGCATGAAATATCTCATAAAATTACAAAAATATTAGTAATCATTCATGACTTATTTACATGAAAACAAAATTACATATCCTTTATATCTAATCCATATATCAACGACCAAAAACACCTACAGACACTTTCATTCTTCAATTTTCTTCATCTAATTGATCTCTCTCAAGTTCCATCTTCAAGTTCTAAGTGTTCTTCATAAATTCCATAAGTATAGTTTCATAAAAATCAAGAATACTTCCAAGTTTGCAAGTCTACTTCCAAGCTTTCTAATCCATTCCAAGTAATCATCTAAGATCAAGGAACCTTTGTTATTTACAGTAGGTTATCTTTCTAATTCAAGATAATATTCATATTCAAACTTTAATTCAATTTCTACAACTACAACAATCTTATTTCGAGTGAAAATCTTACTTGAACTGTTTTCGTGTCATGATTCTGCTTCAAGAACTTTCAAGCCATCCAAGGATCCATTGAAGCTAGATCCATTTTTCTCATTTCCAATAGTTTTATCCAGAAAACTTGAGGTAGTAATGATGTTCATAACATCATTCGATTCATACATATAAAGCTATCTTATTCGAAGGTTTAAATTTGTAATCACTAGAACATAGTTTAGTTAATTCTAAACTTGTTCGCAAACAAAAGTTAATCCTTCTAACTTGAATTTTAAAATCAACTAAACACATGTTCTATATCTATATGATATGCTAACTTAATGATTTAAAACCTAGAAACACGATGAACACCATAAAATCGGATATACGCCGTCGTAGTGAAACCGGGGGCTGTTTTGGTTTGGATAATTAAAAACTATGATAAACTTTGATTTAAAAGTTGTTCTTCTGGGAAAATTATTTTTCATATGAACATGAAACTATATCCAAAAATCTTGGTTAAACTCAAAGTGAAAGTATGTTTTTCAAAATGGTCATCAAGATGTCGTTCTTTCGACGGAAATGACTACCTCTTTAGTAATTGACATGTAACTTAAATTTCTGACTATAAACCTATACTTTTTCTGTTTTGATTCTTAAATTAGAGTTCAATATGAAACCATAGCAATTTGATTCACTCAAAACAAATTTAATATGAAGAAGTTATGGGTAAAACAAGATTGGATATTTTTGATCTTTTTAGCTACGAGAAATGTTTAACAAATCTATACAAATCATATCCTAGCTAACTTATATTGTATTATACATGTATTCTAATATATTATGTAATCTTGGGATACCATAGACACGTATGCAAATGTTTTGACATATCATATCGACCCATGTATATATATTATTTGGAACAACCATAGACACTCTATATGCAGTAATGTTGGAGTTAGCTATACAGGGTTGAGGTTGATTCCAAAAATATATATATACTTTGAGTTGTGATCTAGCCTGAGACGTGTATACACTGGGTCGTGGATTGATTCAAGATAATATATATCGATTTATTTCTGTACATCTAACTGTGGACAACTAGTTGTAGGTTACTAACGAGGACAGCTGACTTAATACACTCAAATCTTTAAAACATAATAAAAATGGTTGTAATTATATTTTGATCATACTTTGATATATATGTACATATTTGTATAGGTTCTTGAATCGATCCGTGGCCAAGTCTTATTTCCGAGGAAGGAAATATCTGTGAAAGTGAGTTATAGTCCCACTTTTAAAATCTACTACGTAATATTTTTGGGATGAGAATACATGTAGGTTTTATAAATGATTTACAAAATAGAAACAAGTACGTGAAACTACATTATATGGTTGAATTATCGAAATCGAATATGCCCCTTTTTATTAAGTCTGGTAATCTAAGAATTAGGGAACAGACACCCTAATTGACGCAAATCCTAAAGATAGATCTATTGGGCCTAACAAACCCCATCCAAAGTACCGGATGCTTTAGTACTTCGAAATTTATATCATATCCGAAGGGTGTCCAGGAATGATGGGGATATTCTTATATATGCATCTTGTTAATGTCGGTTACCAGGTGTTCACCATATGAATGATTTTTATCTCTATGTATGGGATGTGTATTGAAATATGAAATCTTGTGGTCTATTGTTACGATTTGATATATATAGGTTAAACCTATAACTCACCAACATTTTTGTTGACGTTTAAAGCATGTTTATTCTCAGGTGAATACTAAGAGCTTCCGCTGTTGCATACTAAAATAAGGACAAGATTTGGAGTCCATGTTTGTATGATATTGTGTAAAAACTGCATTCAAGAAACATATGTCGATGTAATATATTTCTATTGTAAACCATTATGTAATGGTCGTGTGTAAACAGTATATTTTAGATTATCATTATTTGATAATCTACGTAATGTTTTTAAAACCTTTATTGATAAAATAAAGGTTATGGTTGTTTTAAAAATGAATGCAGTCTTTGAAAAACGTCTCATATAGAGGTCAAAACCTCGCAACGAAATCAATTAATATGGAACGTTTATAATCAATATGAACGGGACATTTCATAACTTGTATGAACCGTTCTTTACAACTTCATCTAAAAAGTTATTTCCCACAGATATCCACTTCACTTAAAAAATATGAAATTCATCAAAAATCTACAATGATTTCGTTATTCTTTAATAAATGGTTCTCCATGTTCAAACCAACTATCCACAGAGGACAAGATGCAAACACAAAGTTTACCAACCATGGTAACCATATACAATCCAAAATGAAACTTGATGTTTTCATTATAAATAAGGTGCAACGTCATATGCTCCAAACTTTGAGGTAAGAAAATAATTAAATCTTTAACCAATGTTCATGTGTAAGACTTTAATAATCATATATCAACCGTTGTTGATAATTTATAGTTAACCATAATAACTTTTTAAAGTCAAAACATTACTCAACGAGAGTGATAGTTTAATTGGGTTAAATGAGGCACACTTCACACTCCCACTTAAATAGGAAATTATTTTCTTCCCATATACATTTCTTAAATGTGGTAAGAGCGTTTCAAGCCTTTAGCTCTCCCAAATGCATTGAATAATTATGCTCTATTTTTGAAATTGTTTATATTTAATTTAAAATTCTCGTTAAGTTAAACAACGTTGTTGGATGTGAAAGTCATGATAGAACACAAAGTTTAATGGAGACAATTTTAAATTGAACCAACGTTCAACACATAGATAATTATACCAGACCAATTAATATACATCCGTGTATATAAAACACTTTTTCAATAATCAAATTATGTCATATAATAGTTCACGGCAGGTCGTGAAGAAAAAGTTCACTATGTTCCCAATTATCATCCACGAAGCCTATCATGAAACTACAATTAATATAATTAATCAAACAAAGTTATTTAATTATAGCACATATGCTAATTCCATCGAGATTCTAATTTCACTAAGATTTTAGTATCTAACGTAAAAGAGTTTTAATTTTAATTATTACACGTAGTAATAACTCACATTATCAATATTTCACAAAGAAATATAAATTTGGTCACCGTGTAAACTTTTCTTTCTTTTCCTCAATAAATTCTATAAAAATATAGAATTATGAAAAATAAAAGAATAATATTAAATTGGATACATAACCTCACTTCATGTCAAAACTAAAATACGGAGTAACATGAATCGATTTAAAAATAAACAAACTAATTCATTGAAATGTTTATTTGTACCATATATATATATATATATATATATATATATATATATATATATATATATATATATATATATATATATATATATATATATATATATATGCAAATTAACAGTTATAACAATTATCACAAAGATAATTTAATGGACCAAATAATATTATATGAACTATTTCAAATTCATTTAGTAATTCACTACAAATATACTTTATTATATAAAAATAATAATATGACTTTGTAATTCAAAACACAAGAGTTTTGAAACTCCATAATGGTGTATTTAATTAAATTTATTATGAAGTTATGAACTAATCAATTGTAACGAATACAATAATGGTGATTGATTAATTTCATTCTAAATAATCATGAATTACATGATGGTAATTTATTATAAATTCAATATGAATATGAATGGGAGTTACAAAACTCACTTAACTAAATATTCATAATTGAAACATATTTTCATTGTAACTAATACAAAACATGAAAATGTATTTCACGGTAAATCAACAGATTGTAGTACTATTTTCATGCATAACTCGTATGCAACATAGTGAATCACTTAATCCGAAACAATTTTTCTTTTATTAATTAGTACCGTAATCTCTATAACAAATGTAGAAATTAAAAAAAAAATTCATAAAAAATTTTAGTTCAATATTACAAAGAAAGATAAACTAATATTTTAGTCATTGTGTACGTTTCAAAGAGAATCATAAAAGGTATATTTTTTTGTAGAGAAATGATACCCCCACACATTTTTTCTACACAATTTATTTTACACAATGACTAGGCATGATGACATGGAAATCACGTAACTGGTCCCTATTTCTTTGCTTAACCATCTCTATTTTTTAGCAATTGTTTTTTGTATTCTTAAACAATATCTAATATTCCGTAATTGCTTATTCATCCCTCTCTTCCAAATACTCCGCACTCTCTTTCTTCCCCTCCAATTTAATTTCTCCAACATCCATTGTTAACTATGTGAAGCTTTTGAAAGTAATATGTTAAAATCACATAATTATAGAGTGTTTACTGTTAATAGAATTTTTATATTCGATCGATTTAGATTTTAATTTATATCAGTCGATTGTGACTTTGTGAGTATAATTTATATGCCATTTCACAATTATATCTTGAATTATCCTCATCGCAATTACTAACTTTTATTGACACATATTATGTACTTCTTAATTTCGTTGATACATGGCGAGGAAGAACGTGTAGGTGTTACATTGGTTGCGATGGGTTGATAATCCATTAAGTGTTAAAAGGTTATATCCGAATGGATGAGATTATAATCACCAGGAGCTTTGGTGAATCTGGGTCTCTCTTACGAGAGAACTATAATAATATGAAAGAGTATTTATCAAGTGGAGAAGATGATGAATGGTTTCAAATTTGAATGAGATTTGTAAGAGGCTGAGAGTTGTTAATATGTATCTTTTAAAATAGGAAAAAAATAAATTAAAGAATATATATTTAGCAAAAATAAAGGGGTGGTTACAAATTACGTGGATGTACATGTCATCTGCCACATGTGTGTGTTAATTTTTTTGTGTAAAAAAATTGAGTGGTTCTACCATTTCTCTTTTTTGTATTATATGCAATCACCCAAAATACTGTTACCGTGTTCATCTAATTTCAGTTGCATATAGTCCACTCAAAAAAAATATATACATTTATAACATTCATCTTATCGATCTCTAGCACGTCCATATTTATTATACAAAATTGTTGATGTACAATATGCATCCATTCAAACGTTGCATAGGCTATAATGAAATGGATCAAAATACATGGTAATATATAATGACAATGAAAAAACCATGAACATGAACTATATGGATATTTCGCACCGATCAGAGGCGTCTTTGAACATGAGCAAGATAGGTAACCGCCTAGGGCCTAAAAAGTTTGAAGGGCCCAAAATTTTATATATATATATATATATATATATATATATATATATATATATATATATATATATATATATATATATATATATATATATATATATATATATATATATATATATAGGTAGTCGAACAAAAATTTTGATATTCGAACAAAAATGTGTTCTACATATTTTTTCCAAAAAAAATTTTTTTTTTTGCTCGACTATGAAATTTTTGTTCTTCCGTGTTTTATATTTTTGCTCGAATTTGTTTTTTTTGCTCGCCCGTGCACCTTTTTTGCTCGAATTTCAGTGTATTTGGAGTGTTTTTGAAGTTCCTAGAGTTCTCACTGGATCCTATATATATATATATATATATATATATATATATATATATATATATATATATATATATATATATATATATATATATATATATATATATATATATATATATATATATATATATATATATATATATATATATATATATATATAAAATATTCTATTTAGTTAAATAAAAAATTATCAATTAAAGCTGTAATATTGCTATTTTAGATAGTTAAATGCATTGTAAGTATATACAAATTGATAAATTTAAGTATAATTTTTTTATATTTACTAAAAAATTAAATGTGTGTGAGGGCCCATTTTTATTTTCGCCTAGGACCTTCGAATTATTGAGACGGCCCTGGCACCGATCATATTAAAGGATCACAGAACTAATCGTTTATCACCACCACACGAAAAATAATAATATATAGCGTCAATTCAGGTCACTTAGACTTGTAAATTTCACAATATAAATTGTGCATTCATATAAATATCATCAAGAGCAAATTATTAAGAAACTAACAATAGTGATAATATACACATACACGTTTACTAACATTAGCAAAACCGATTAAGACATATATGTATATAATTTTGCTAATCCCCATTTAAAGTTTCCTTTTAAGTAGATATATAGTTTAGCGTATCAAACAATGAATTTACAACTCATGTACAGCTAGTAATAAGAAAATTAGCATTTAACCGGGAAATAAACTTCATACGCTCTAATACCAATGAAGTAAATAGATAGATTCGATTAGCAGCGGAAGTAAAATAAAGGATTCGAGACATACCCGAAACATATGGCGGAAGCGGATAGGATCGTCATTTAGATCACCGGTCAGGGAAATCAATCACAAATGGAAAGCTTTCGGTGTTCACAACCTATGTTTCCCTCAACATGTTTGCTTTGTATCAAACGAACAACACTCTTAGTTTCTCTAGTGACGACCCGAAAATTTTTGACCAAATTTAAACTTAATCTTTATATGATTTCGACACGATAAGCAAAGTCTGTTAGGTTGAGACTCAAAAATTTTGAACTGTTTCATATATATTCAATTGACCTTCGACCATTCTCGACGATTCACGAACAAATAATTGTAAATAGATATGTGTGTATATAAATGGTAATTGGAATATAATATTATATGTTGTTGTTATTAGAATGAATTATGTAAAATAAAATAAAAATATGATATTATAATAATTATTTACAACATAACTATGTATAAATAGAGTATATTAAAAATAAATATTAAATGGTTGTAATACTCGCTTGATGTTCCAATTGATATTAAGCAAGTTAAATTCAAACTTATATGATTTTAAAATAAACGGTGATCTGAAAATGAGTAATATAAATTTTAGGCTTACTAAAAATGTATTTAGGATTTAGTTATTAAATTTTAACACTTTTTATATTTCACCCAGAATTGAGAGGGACAGTTGATGTAATTTTTATTTAATAAATTAATGATCAAATTTTATACCATAATGACCAAAATAAATAAATATAGTTAATTTAAAAAATATGGGATTTTTCTGATGACTTTTATCTGTCGCTAATTAACCTTGGAGCACGATATAACACTCCGTGAAATTATGTCAATAAGTAAGCCAAATATGTGGCTGCTGAAATTCTCACATGTCTTAAAAAAAATCTAGATATTTTCACTAACGTTACTGTACTTGATTGGTATTATATTATATTCTGTTACTGTTTTTGATTTCATTCACCATCCACTATCTATATTTGTCTACTAGGATATGTATATCCTATAATTATATATACTTAGACGAACCATAATTGAAAACATAACAGTGAATTCACATGTGATTAGTTTTATTATTATATAATATAATTAATTATTACTAGTTGTGTATATATATAGAAGTTATATAGATGCAGAAGAGATATGAATCACCATCATCCTTCTCCTCTAAAAACTATTATCGAACCACCACTAGAACACCCCTTGAAACCGTCACCTTCCACCTCCCACTTCACCACCTCTCAACTAACTTTCGATCATGACACCCATCACCACCATAAACCCGCCACCCACTTATTTGTACAACCATCATCACACCCATTAATCACCTCCTTCTTCCTTCACGGCCACACCACCGGTCACCATTGCATCACCCGAAAACACCACCATATCTCTCTCTCTCGTTTGTCTTCTCTCTCCCTCTCTTAATTCTTGTAATCAAAGAACCACAACCATCAAGTAACAACACCTCGAACCACCATCATCTAACCTTTTCATCTGCAAATTTCTGTTTTATGATGCAACCCTCATCACCTTGATAAATTTCGGACAACCACCAATCACCTCTACCACCTGCGTGTTTATTTTAGCTGCTACTTTTGTGTTTCCTATTTCTTGATCGAAAACCCAAACATCACCAGGATGCCTCGCTAGTTTGCTGCTTACGGTTACCCTTTTTGTTTCGAGCACACCAAACCACCACCATCGACACACAACACAACCATTGATGACCACTAGACAACCACCATCCGATCACCATCATCGAACTACAACTATTGCTGCACCTGCTATGCTTGTGTTTGTTCCTGTTTCCTAATTAACCAAAGCCAAACACCTCTATCTGCAAATGCTGTTGTACGTGACTGTTTCCATTATATAAAGATGATGGCGAGAAGGCGATGAATAGTAGATGATGCCGGATAAAGGTTGACGATGATTCGTTGATAATGATGATGATTACAGTAACTGTATGATGATAATGAGATGTACATGATGAAGAGGTAATGAGTGATGATGATGAACGTATCGATAGTAATTATGATGATGATTATGATGTTAGATGATGTATGATGATGATGTATATGATGAAAGAATGATGACGATGCGTGGTTACTGTCTCCAGACGAAACCCACAATACATCAATTTAATTTAATCATGTTAGTGGGCTACTTGTTAGTGGATCCAATTAATCACAAATGCGTTATTATACTTGGGCTTGGTTAAATATACTTTTGGGCTACTATTTCGGGCTGCTGTTGGGCCATAGCAAAAGCCCAATTATTGTCTGTTTTGAACGAAGCCAACTAGATTGCTGGCTGCTGCTAATCACGATATAAAAGGAATTAAAATCCTATTTATTCAGAAAGTGATAGACAGAGTAGTGGTTAGAGTTGTTGACGATTAGCGAGAGGTCGCAGGTTCGAGCCCGGGCAAAGACAGTTTATATTTTTGGAGCTTTTAAGGTAGAATTCTATTATTATTAATATTATTATCACAATTATTATTATTATTAACATCATTGATATTATTGTTGTTAACATTATTGTTAAAAAAAATATCATGTTTATAAATATCATTTAGTAAAGTAGTATTATTATTATTATTATTATTATTATTATTATTATTATTATTATTATTATTATTATTATTATTATTATTATTATTATTTATTTATTATTATTATTATTATTATTATCATTACTATTATTACAACATATATTACTTACGAAAAATGTATCTAACGCATATGTAATACCTAGGTTAAGCTTACAGACTATTTTGTTTTCAAAATAAAATATTATTATTTATTATTGATTAAATTACATATAAGATATAAATATATTTTAATATAACCTTATATATAAACTTTAATATATCATATATGTTTTAATTAAAATACCTTAATAAGAATCCGATATATATAAATATTAACTATGTAATTAAAATATATAAAAATGATATGATTAATATATTTATTTAGGGTAACACATAAATCATTAATAAAACTAGTATATTAATAATATCAACTTGTTTAAATGTTATTATATGTGTTAATATATATATAAATGATATAGGTTCGTGAATCCGAGGCCAACATTGCATTGTTCAGTTCCGTCGTATGCATATTTTTACTACAAAATATCGTATTGTGAGTTTCATTACTCCCTTTTTATATATTTTTGGGACTGAGAATACATGCGCTATTTTTATTAATGTTTTACGAAATAGACACAAGTGATCAAAACTACATTCTATGGTTGGATTATGAATATTGAATATCACCCCTTTTTAGTTTGGTAACCTAATAATTAGGAAACGGGTATGGCCCCTAATTGACGCGAATCCTAAAGATAGATCTATGGATCTCGACAAGTCCCATCCGGGGTACGGATGCTTTAGTACTTTGAGATTATTATTATTATTATATAGACGAGAGGTTCTGTTTGGGGATATTCTATGCATTAAAATTAAGTCGGTTATCAAGTGTTCACCATATGAATGATTTTTAATTCGCGGGTTACGCGTGATATTTTGTACTCGGGTTACGTGTACAATTAAATATATGAAATCTTGTGGTCTATTAAAATGATGGAAATGAATGTTTATGATAAACTAATGAACTCACCAACCTTTTGGTTGACACTTGAAAGTATGTTTATTCTCAGGTTTGAAAGAAATCTTCCGCTGTGTATTTGCTCATTTAGAGATATTACTTGGAGTCATTCATGACATATTTCAAAAGACGTTTTATTCGAGTCATTGAGTTCAACAAGATTACTATTAAGTCATTTATAGTTTGGATATATTATGAAAGGGTATGCATGCCTGTCAACTTTTGATGTAATGAAAGTTTATCTTTTAAAACGAATGCAATGTTTGTAAAATGTATCATATAGAGGTCAAATACCTCGCAATGTAATCATATGTTATGGTATTCGTTCTTATAGATTTGGACGGGTCTTTACATATGGTATCAGAGCAGTGGTCTTAGCGAACCATGTCTTGCATTAGTGTGTCTAACTGATAGTTGCTTAGATGCATTAGTGAGTCTGGACTTCGACCGTGTCTGCATGTCAAAAGTTTTGCTTATCATTTCGTGTCGAAAATTACCTACTTATTATCCTTAGGAAATTACCTGCTTATCATTCTTAGTCTAGACACATCTTATTGCATTGATTGCATGAATAGTGTATAGACACAATTCATATCTTAGCGTATCTGTTATTGTTACCTTTGTCTGACAGCTTTCGTAGATTCCTCCGTAACTTATGGGATTTTAGTATTATATATGCATATGTAAATTATGTATTGCAGGGTACTAATCTACATCCTATAATCTATTTATTATCGAAAATCCTTCATCTGATCATACGAGATGAATCCCTCAACCAGTTTGAGTCCCTCAGATTCTGATAGCTATTCCGATATGGATTTCCACTCGAGCTCCGAAAGCAGTGTAACTGGAATGGATCAACCAATCAATCATCACCAATTCTGGATGAATTGGGGATGGGTTCATAGCCTATTTAATCATTGGAGACAAGAAGAAGGTGATCCCATCCACCCACCATATTGCCCACTTGGCAATGAACCTGAAGCACTTACCGGCGAACTTGTTCGTAATACCATTTTCTCTCTCATTTCTAGAGTATCCCTTCACGATTATATACTATCTCATATTCTAGATCTTATTCATCCACTCGTCCGAATCGACAATCATCCCGGTGTAATAGAAGAAGTCAACGAGCTTCACACTCGGGTAGTGACGTTGGAGAATATGGTGCAAAGATTACAAGCACCAACGGCAACACCGGCAGCAACAGTACCACAACCAACAGCAACATCCGCATCCCACACCTCGACATCACAATCTGTACCTCGCGCATCAACATCGTACTTACCATAGATACCAAGGAGTACTAATAAGAATCAACGATGAAGTATTGATTCATAACTTCATTGGAGAACTATTAGGCGGCGATTATGTAATCTCTAAAGTCTTAGAGATTATTTATTTAAGCTCAAACCAAAAATCAAATGCGATTAATATCATATTAACTCATAAATCCATGATTACATCTGAAGAAAATATACATGTATATATGTTTTCATAAGGATTGTAATTAAAAATTCTTTTGTACAAACTGTTAATGGTGAAAATATTTTAACGGGTAGGTAATACCTGAGGAATATTTAGATTTCACATTAATAAGTTACACTGTATATTCTTCGAATCTGATTCAACAGTCATTTACTATCCTACTTACATCCACCGATATACGTATTCGTTCACCACAGAATAATCATTTTCATTCAATTTCATATTTAGATTTTGACTTATCAGAATCCAACAAGTGGCATAATGAAGAAAACATTGGACAAAATAAAATTTGTTAGAAACAAACAAATTAACTATGAGAAATTCTGTTAAGAATCCACGCTAACAAAGTCCTAGCTAACTGTTCCTAGCTAACTGTTAATTCCTTATTACATTTATTTATCGCAATTTATTTATCGCAATTTAAATTCTCGCAATTTTATTTGTTGTCATTTAATTTCTGTTATTTATTTTACGCACTTTAAATATCGGGACACGTATACAAGGTATTGACATATCATATCGACGCATCTATATATATTATTTGGAATAACCATCGACACTCTATATGCAGTAATTTTCGAGTTAGCTATACAGGGTTGAGATTGATTCTACAATAATATATATACTTTGAGTTGTGATCGAGTCTGAGACATGTATACAATGGGTCACGAATACGTATTAATTAATTCGAATATTATATATTAAATTATATATGAATTATTGAATTACTAATTGTGTACTGCTAACTGTGGACTGCCAACATTGGACAATTAAAATGAATTAAAATATTGATTATAACATATGAAACTAAACAATTCTTCAAGTTTGCCACTTGATTTCATCTTAAACCTCATTTGTATCTTAACGATTACAATATGCGATTCAAACCTTTCATAATTTTTGAAAACACTTCAATCGATAGGATGAACCAACCGCACTTCATCTACGGAAGAAGAGATTGATGCATATAGTTATGCACCTGAAAACACTCGGAACCTGAGTAACGTTTAACACGTGTCCGTGCTAGCTCCTTTGGCATTGTTATTTCCGAAAATAACAATGCAATTCCTTTTCAAAATAGCCAGTTTTGTCACAGCTTCAGCAAAGTCAACTTCGACTTTTCATCCAGATTGGTCTTATTATAACCTTGATAAACACGATTGCCCTTTTATTTTATCGGGGAAAACTTTTATATTCCACCTTTATAACCACAGACGTATCAGTAACCTCGTCGCTCCGTGGCTTAAATCTCTCTAACAAATCACTATATTTATCTATTGAAGTCTTATCATGAACTCATCGGCATCATGTAACGATAATTACCATACCAAATACCGAGAGGCATCAATCGATAATCTCAAATTTCTCAGCGATGCTACGACAACAATTATATATATATATATATATATATATATATATATATATATATATATATATATATATATATATATATATATATATATATATATATATATATATATATATATATATATAACTTCTATCCCCTGGATTTACGAACTTCAATTCTGAACTTCTGAAAAGCGCTTTAGCCTATGAATCAGTTTTCTGAGTTTTGAAAAAGCTGATGAAGCAGTGAAAACTGAAGACTGCCTTAACAGTCAAAAGTTTGATGATAAAGAATGAAGTGTTGAAAAAGCTCAAAGATTTTGATATTGAAAAATGAATTGAGCAAACCATGAAGGAACTCTAAACAAATCACAAGGACTAAACTTGTACATAAAGAATCCTGATGATTCTGTTCTGATGAAATCTTTAGCGAATACCTTGTTCCGTAATTGTTCTAAATCATTGTGAATGAATTTCTTCATCACATTTTGATTGTAGAATTATAAGATATTATCGTATCTTTCATTATGAAGATCCTCAATATTTCTGAAGATATCTTCATAAATATTCTTGTCCGATATTAATTATCTTTCTGCTCTATCTGTGTTATATCATAAAAGAAACTGTTTTAGTTTCTAAATCTCTGAAAACTTAGAATTTGAATTATGAATGTTTTTGAAGTAGTGTTGGGAACTGAAGCAAGAGTTAGTATAATATAATGACACTTTGTGACGACCCGGAAATTTCCGACTAAATTTAAACTTTATCTTTATATTATTCTGACACGATAAGCAATGTTTGTTAAGTTAAATCTCAAGGATTTTAAACTATGTTTATACATTCATTTAAACCTCGACCAAATTCCAATGATTCACGAACCATTAAATGAACATATATGAATATGTATGTATATGTGTATATGTTATAAATTGAAAATGTCAACAAAGTATTTAAAAGTATAATGCTTTATATGAACGTATTTGTTTCAATATGATTATCGACGAAATTAAAAAAAAATATATTAAATGATTGAATTATCAGAAACATTGAATTATGATTACAAGTCTCTGTTGAGAGGTCCACTATGATTTGAGAAATCTATTCCTCTTAACGATATTCGGAATAATTTGTAAAGCTATTTATAAATAAAAATAAAAAGTGTCATTTACGAAAGTTAGACAAAAGCTAGAGGAGAATTGGTTTCCATAATATTCTATTAATCTATTTTCAAACGTACAAAAACGTTTTCAGTTTAAAAAAAAAACTTTATTATTAAACTTTTATAAATATCTAGAATCACTTTTGACAACTCATTACTTAACCAGTATAATAAATATAACGATATTTATATTTTATTTCATTAAATATATATAACGATTTAAATTAATATTATATATATTTATACGCGTATTATACATACATAGTTTTTATACTTTTACTATACTTTAACTTTACCTTTACTTTACTTTTACTTTACTTTAACTTTAATAATTCACTTTAATAATTCACTTTAATAATTCATACTTTAATAATTCACTTTAATAATTCAAAAATCTATTATAAATAGAATTCAATAGGTTTCATTATTTCATAGAAACTTGAAAATATATTTCTCTAAACTCTCTCAATCGATTTATATATATATATATATATATATATATATATATATATATATATATATATATATATATATATATATATATATATATATATATATATATATATATATATATATTTGCTCTGTATTATTTCAAGATATTATTAGTATACATAAAATATTACGACGGAGTGATGTCCGAGTGATTTCAAAATAGTTTTTTTAATGAGTCGAAGCTAAGGAAATTATGGGTTATAGCTATGGAAGTGATGGGTATGGTTCATGGGTATGCTCGTGAGGTCAATCTAGTGTTTATCATCTCCGGTGCGTCTACGTACTTTCCTGCAATATTGAATCTCAATATTGATACATGAGCACTCATAACTTAACTTTTATATATCAATAGTGTATCCCTGACTAGTGCTCGAGTATATAGGATTATGCATGCTTGTACATTCGATATTGTCCTTAGATAGGTTTGTTGAATCCTGAATTAGATACATATGCTACTGAGATAGGGTATATGATATGCATGTCATTGGAAAGCTAGCGAAAAATTAAGAACTTTTCATTTAGATATCGAATGGTTTCGATGAACGGATTTGAAGTTATAGTCAACTGAATTTTAGTATTATTGTTAAAATGATTATTATTACTATCGTCGTTATTATTTTAATAGAAATATCATTGTTATTATAAAATATCATTATTACTATTATGTTAGTATTATCATTTTATCATAATAACATTTTTAGTAAATATAAATATTGTTATTTTTTATAGAATAATAATAATTATTATTACAAAATAATACAACTTTTACTTATTATTATTATGATCAATATTATTTTATCAAATAAATAAGGGATACAAAGATATTTTTCACCACGCGTAATATAATTACATTAATAATACTTACCACTATAGTTTTAAGATATTAAGTGAACTTTATAAATTTTACTACTTAAGATATATAAAAGTATATTTTATCATATATAAACGTTAATATAAATTTTTATTAATAAATGACTTTTATTATTATAAAATCTAATAAATATATTTAAATATATAAAACGACTATAGTTAAGTTATATAATAAACACGTATAAATTTTAGAAGTCATTTTGGATCAAGTTGACTTTTGTTGACTTTTGCATATTAGTCTCGAGCATTAGGATTGTGGTACACTATGACTTGACCAAAAATTGTTAGACAAATATTGACCAACATATAATTATATATAATTAATATAGGTTCGTGAATCCGAGGCCAACCTTGCACTTGTTAAATGACGTTATATGTATTTTTACTACTAAATACAGTATTGTGAGTTTCATTTGCTCCCTTTTATATATATTTTTGGGACTGAGAATACATGCGCTGTTTTTATAAATGTTTTACGAAATAGGCACAAGTACTAAAACTAATTCTACGTAGGTTTAAACCAGAAATATACCCTTAGCTTGGTAACATTAAACTACTTGTCTATGTACAGTAGGCGCGAATCCTAAAGATAGATCTATTGGGCCTGACAAACCCCATCCTGACTATGGGATGCTTTAGTACTTCGAGGTTATTTTAAACACACCTGATCTGGTGTACTTCAGAGGGTAAAACATGAACGTTAAGGCTTGTTACCGGGTGCCTACAACTTATAGAATACTTTTATACACTTGCGAGTGTACATATATTTATAAACGGAAATCTTGTGGTCTATTAATATATTGAAATGATTGTTATGATAAACCTATGAACTCACCAACCTTTTGGTTGACACTTTAAAGCATGTTTATTCTCAGGTATTAAAGAAATTTTCCGCTGTGCATTAGCTCATTTTAAGGATATTACTTGGAGTCATTCATGGCATATTTTGAAAGACGTTGCATTCGAGTCATTGAGTTCATCAAGATTATTATTAAGCCAATTATAGTTGGATGTATTATGAAATGGTGTGCATGCCATCAACTTTCGTTGTAAAGAAAGTTTGTCTTTTAAAAACGAATGCAATGTTTGTAAAATGTATCATATAGAGGTCAAATACCTCGCGATGTAATCAACTATTGTGAATCGTTTATAATGTATATGAACGGGTCCTTTCAGTTGGTATCAGAGCGGTGGTCTTAGCGAACCAGGTCTGCATTAGTGTGTCTAACTGATAGTCGTTAGGATGCATTAGTGAGTCTGGACTTCGACCGCGTCTGCATGTCAAAAGTTTTGCTCATCATTTTTGTCAGAAATTACCTGCTTATCATTCTTAGTCTAGACACATCTTATTGCATTGATTGCATGAATAGTGTATAGACAAAATTCATATCTTAGCGTATCTGCTACTGTAAACTTTGCCTGACATATTCCGTAAATTCCTCTGTAATCTACGAAACCTTTTGCTCTATATAATTAGAATACCACCCGATAGCCGGAAAATCATTTCATATCGAAAAATTCTTTATTCAATCGTACGAAATGGAATTCGTCATTAGTTCAAGTCCCTCGGATTCCGAAATAGAATCCCACTCAAGTTCCGAAAGCAGTGTGACCGGAATGGATCAACCAATTAGTCATCATCTATTCTGGATGAATTGGAGATGGGTTCGTAGCCTCCTTAATCATTGGTGACAAGAAGAAGGTGATTCCTTCCATCCACCACATTACCCTCTTGGCGAAGAACCTGAAGCACTTACCGGCGAACCTATCCGAAACACTATTTTCTCTCTTATTTCTAGAGTATCTCGTCACGATTACATACTACACCAAATTCTAGATTTTATTTATCCGCTCGTCCGAACCGACAATCACCCCGGTGTAATAGAAGAAGTCAACGAGCTTCGCGTTCGGGTAGTGGCTTTGGAGAATATGGTGCAAAGGTTACAAACACCAGCAGCAGCACCAGCAGCATAAACAGTACCACCATCAGCAACACCAACAGTACCATCACCACCACCAACAACAACATCCACATCCCACACCGCAACATCACAATCTGTATCTCAAACATCAACGTCATACGCCCTGTAAATATCCAGGAATATCAACAACAACAAACGATGAAGTATTAATTCATAAACTTCATTGAAGAGATATCTCTGCGGCAGTTATGTAATCTCCAAAATCTTAGAGATTATTTAATTCTGACCGTAAATTGGATGAGTGAACGGAGATGGTAGAGTAGAAACTTTGATCGAAAATGGTGAACGATTTACAAGCTAGAATTGTTTTACCAACAGCATCAACAGGACCGTAGCATCATCAACATAGTCAGTGCCATCAGTATCGTCAGAATCAACAGCACCTGTAACATCACAAACTCTGTCAGTTCAAGAATCGTTGTGGACATCATTACGAATCAACAACAAATATATTGTATCAACGAGTTATGAAGTATTAACTCATTTCCAATCGAAAGATTTATATGTATATTTTATATGTATAAATTTTTAAACCATAATAAATCTTTCCGTACTAAGATATTATGTGTGAATCTTAACTACTCAGTTAATTCATATTACAAATATGCAATGATGTACGTCCTTCGTCCGCAACTTAACCATTGTTAATTACAATCTCTGTCTCAATTCAATAAAAATCCAATTCATAATAAATCAAGTGTATTATTCGAATATATGTTTGATTTTACACTTTCATCATCGATGTACTCGAAACTTTTCAAATAACATCATTCGTACCTTGCGAAGTTCACAAGAATTTCACGAAAACCAACAAATAACAAAGTAATGATTCATAATTTCAATATTATTGAAGAAATACTTATGCAATTTATAAAGTTTTAGGGATTACTCAATTCTAGTTCCAACCTTAAAACAAATGAGTTTAATTTAATATTAACTCATTAAATCTATATTACATCTAAAGAAAATATACACATATATTTTCATAAAGACTGTAATAAACTTCTTTTGTACAAAATATTAATTGTGAAATTTTTTTTAACGGGTAGGTAATACCCGAGAGATATATAAATTCACAATTAATATGTTACATTCTTCGAATCTGATTCAGCAAATCATCCATTATACTCCCTACTTTCACAACAATATACATTCTTTTATAGAAATCAAAACAACCATACTCATTCAAAAATCTAATTACATATTCTGATTTTGAAATCGCCGAATTCAATTCAAGTTATAAACGATATCATCACTCTTAGATTCTTACATCTTTCAAAGCTATACTTTAACTTCAAAACTGTGTTAGAACATCGTATGTATATTAACGATTATATTCTGTGTTCAAGCCCTTCGAAATACCTGAAGACACTTCAAATAATGAACAATCGAGATGATGATCCAACCACATGTTATCCACAGTTACGTACCTGAAAAACTCTTGAAACCAAAGTCATAATTTAACATGTATCCATGTCAGACCTTTTGGCATTTACTAGCTAAAATAACTTTTCAATCCCTTCTAAAAATAGACGATTTTGTCACAGCTCCAGCAAACCAACTTCAATTGTTCATTCGAATAAGCCTTATTATAATGATTACCCCTTCATCATTATTACCGGAGAACCTATCATATCTCGCCACATTAGCAGTAAACTTATTAACAACTTCATTGATCTTTGACTTTCCGAAAAATCTTTATATTTATCAAAATCCCATCATTTACTCATCTGCATCTTGTAACGAGAATTGCCATATGAATCATCAGAAATTAGCAATCAGTATTTTGAAATCTCGCAGCATGTCTACGCCAACAATTATTTGTGTCTATCTTCTGGACTTATATACTTTGAATGTGAAGTTTCTGAAAAACACCCTAAATTGCGAACTAGTTCTCGAAATACTGATGAAGCATCAAAAACTGTAAACGATCTTAACAGTAAAAAGTTTGATGACAAAGAATAGTAAGGTGGAAAAGCTGAGAAAAAGAGAAGGTTTGGAACTGGAAAACGGATTGAACAGACTATGAAGGAGGCTGTGGACAAATCACAAAGACTAAATCTGCCTTTAAAGAATCCAAATGATTCAGTGCCTGCTAAAGTCATTAACGAATACCTTACTCTTTATTCTAAACCTTTACAGACAAATCTTCATCATCATCCATCAATATTAGAAATTCTAAGATATTATCATATCTTTTATTATAAATATCCGCGATATTTCTGAAGATATTTTCACAACTAATCTTATCTGAAGTCATTTATCTCTTTGCGCTATCAGTGTTACATCATATAAGAAACTATTAGTTTCTATATTCTATAAACTTTCGAGTTTAAATTATGAATGTTTTGAAGTAGTGTTGGGAACTGAAGCATGAGTTAGTATAATATAATGACACTTGATCAACCTGATTATATTACAGTAAGTCATGCTGAGTTTCTAATGGGACATGACGATTCACAGACCATGCCGTCATCATGTTCCATGTTACACGACTCTTGTATTCTATTTAATCTCTAAAAATATCAAGAATATATTTTCTTGATGATTCGGTCTTTTCAGGGTATTCTGGTAAATTAACAAATCAAGATCGCGCCATTACCATTTCCTTCTTAGAACATTAACTATGTTCATTCTGAAATTCATATCTGCGAATACTGGACCATTACAAACGTTGCTTAATCACAAGAAGAAGAAACGAAAGGACAAAACTCCAAAATAGAAATTGGAGTATAAATCGCAGCAAATAGAAGGGAGCATTAACTGTGGATGTCAATGATTATAGAAGACAAAAGCAGGGGCTTTGAAATATAAGGGAAGATATAAAACCCAACAACCACCCAAAAATTATAAACTGTATATATCGATGCATATAGCAATATAAAGACACGGAAGAACTAAAAACACTATAAAACTGAGAGTATAGTAGAAGTAAATAGATTCTTCCGGAGGCAGATGAAAAAGAAGAACGACAGATATGAAAGTGAGGAGTATATCGAGAATCAGTACTGGATGAAGCATATTGACAAATACTTTAAAATATGAGTTGAGGGAGAAAGAATAGAAGGTGTGAGTTGTAAGGAAACGAAGGAGGTGGATTTATAGTGAAATACCCGACAGAGAAATCAAGATGGATTATCGTATTAATTCGAAGAGAATCATAATCTCCTTAATCACCGAAGCATCAAATCCAACATAGATTACAAAGATTTTCTTTAAATTCGGAGATCAATTGTGATGACATCAAAAGATATGACGAATCACTATAATCTTATTTCCTTCATTTACGATAACTTCCCTCATACGCTTTGAGTAATCGAATTATTTTATCCATACTTCTTAGACATGATAAAACTTCATAATCGTCATAATAACATTCTCATTGTTAGCCATAACGACCTCTATCAAATTTCGGGGACGAAATTTCTTTAACGGGTAGGTACTGTGACGACCCGGAAATTTCCGACTAAATTTAAACTTTATCTTTATATTATTCTGACACGATAAGCAATGTTTGTTAAGTTAAATCTCAAGGATTTTAAACTATGTTTATACATTCATTTAAACCTCGACCAAATTCCAATGATTCACGAACCATTAAATGAACATATATGAATATGTATGTATATGTGTATATGTTATAAATTGAAAATGTCAACAAAGTATTTAAAAGTATAATGCTTTATATGAACGTATTTGTTTCAATATGATTATCGACGAAATTAAAAAAAAAATATATTAAATGATTGAATTATCAGAAACATTGAATTATGATTACAAGTCTCTGTTGAGAGGTCCACTATGATTTGAGAAATCTATTCCTCTTAACGATATTCGGAATAATTTGTAAAGCTATTTATAAATAAAAATAAAAAGTGTCATTTACGAAAGTTAGACAAAAGCTAGTGGAGAATTGGTTTCCATAATATTCTATTAATCTATTTTCAAACGTACAAAAACGTTTTCAGTTTAAAAAAAAAACTTTATTATTAAACTTTTATAAATATCTAGAATCATTTTTGACAACTCATTACTTAACCAGTATAATAAATATAACGATATTTATATTTTATTTCATTAAATATATATAACGATTTAAATTAATATTATATATATTTATACGCGTATTATACATACATAGTTTTTATACTTTTACTATACTTTAACTTTACCTTTACTTTACTTTTACTTTACTTTAACTTTAATAATTCACTTTAATAATTCATACTTTAATAATTCACTTTAATAATTCATACTTTAATAATTCACTTTAATAATTCATACTTTAATAATTCACTTTAATAATTCAAAAATCTATTATAAATAGAATTCAATAGGTTTCATTATTTCATAGAAACTTGAAAATATATTTCTCTCAATCGATTTACATATATATATATATATATATATATATATATATATATATATATATATATATATATATATATATATATATATATATATATATATATATATATTTGCTCTGTATTATTTCAAGATATTATTAGTATACATAAAATATTACGACGGAGTGATGTCCGAGTGATTTCAAAATAGTTTTTTGAATGAGTCGAAGCTAAGGAAATTATGGGTTATAGCTATGGAAGTGATGGGTATGGTTCATGGGTATGCTCGTGAGGTCAATCTAGTGTTTATCATCTCCGTTGCGTCTACGTACTTTCCTGCAATATTGAATCTCAATATTGATACGTGAGCACTCATAACTTAACTTTTATATATCAATAGTGTATCCCTGACTAGTGCTCGAGTATATAGGATTATGCATGCTTGTACATTCGATATTGTCCTTAGATAGGTTTGTTGAATCCTGAATTAGATACATATGCTACTGAGATAGGGTATATGATATGCATGTCATTGGAAAGCTAGCGAAAAATTAAGAACTTTTCATTTAGATATCGAATGGTTTCGATGAACGGATTTGAAGTTATAGTCAACTGAATTTTAGTATTATTGTTAAAATGATTATTATTACTATCGTCGTTATTATTTTAATAGAAATATCATTGTTATTATAAAATATCATTATTACTATTATGTTAGTATTATCATTTTATCATAATAACATTTTTAGTAAGTATAAATATTGTTATTTTTTTATAGAATAATAATAATTATTATTACAAAATAATACAACTTTTACTTATTATTATTATGATCAATATTATTTTATCAAATAAATAAGGGATACAAAGATATTTTTCACCACGCGTAATATAATTACATTAATAATACTTACCACTATTGTTTTAAGATATTAAGTGAACTTTATAAATTTTACTACTTAAGATATATAAAAGTATATTTTATCATATATAAACGTTAATATAAATTTTTATTAATAAATGACTTTTATTATTATAAAATCTAATAAATATATTTAAATATATAAAACGACTATAGTTAAGTTATATAATAAACACGTATAAATTTTAGAAGTCATTTTGGATCAAGTTGACTTTTGTTGACTTTTGCATATTAGTCTCGAGCATTAGGATTGTGGTACACTATGACTTGACCAAAAATTGTTAGACAAATATTGACCAACATATAAATATATATAATTAATATAGGTTCGTGAATCCGAGGCCAACCTTGCACTTGTTAAATGACGTTATATGTATTTTTACTACTAAATACAGTATTGTGAGTTTCATTTGCTCCCTTTTATATATATTTTTGGGACTGAGAATACATGCGCTGTTTTTATAAATGTTTTACGAAATAGGCACAAGTACTAAAACTAATTCTAAGTAGGTTTAAACCAGAAATATACCCTTAGCTTGGTAACATTAAACTACTTGTCTATGTACGGTAGGTGCGAATCCTAAAGATAGATCTATTGGGCCTGACAAACCCCATCCTGACTATGGGATGCTTTAGTACTTCGAGGTTATTTTAAACACACCTGATCTGGTGTACTTCAGAGGGTAAAACATGAACGTTAAGGCTTGTTACCGGGTGCCTACAACTTATAGAATACTTTTATACACTTGCGAGTGTACATATATTTATAAACGGAAATCTTGTGGTCTATTAATATATTGAAATGATTGTTATGATAAACCTATGAACTCACCAACCTTTTGGTTGACACTTTAAAGCATGTTTATTCTCAGGTATTAAAGAAATCTTCCGCTGTGCATTAGCTCATTTTAAGGATATTACTTGGAGTCATTCATGGCATATTTTGAAAGACGTTGCATTCGAGTCATTGAGTTCATCAAGATTATTATTAAGCCAATTATAGTTGGATGTATTATGAAATGGTGTGCATGCCATCAACTTTCGTTGTAAAGAAAGTTTGTCTTTTAAAAACGAATGCAATGTTTGTAAAATGTATCATATAGAGGTCAAATACCTCGCGATGTAATCAACTATTGTGAATCGTTTATAATGTATATGAACGGGTCCTTTCACACTTGATCAACGTGATTATATTACAGTAAGTCATGTTGAGTTTCTAATGGGACGTGATGATTCACAGACCCTACCGTCATCATGTGCCATGTTACATGACTCTTACATTCTACCTAATCTCCAAACGTATCGAGAACATATTTTCCTGATACTTCTATCTTTTCTCTTGAATTCTGGTAATTTAACCAATCAAGGTTGTGCTATTACAATTTCTTTCTTAGAATATTCGTTATGTTCATTCGAAACTTCATACCTATGAATTTTGGACCATTACTCGCTTGACTTAAGGTCGGGAAAAGAAAACAAAAGTATGGAACTCCAAAATATAAAGGAAACGAAGGAAATGGATTTATAGTGAAATATCCGGCAGAGCAATCAAAACAGATTATCGCATTTAACCAAAGAAGATCTTAATTTCCTTAATCACCGAAGAATCAAATCTTATTACGAAGATTTTCTCCAAATTCCTTGAATTTCGGAAATCAACCGTGACTACGTCACCGGTTAAGACGACTCTACATTTACTCATTTCACTATTTTTATGATAGCTTCACTCGTACTCTTCACATAAACAAATTGTTTTATCCATATTACTCGCTGGTGATAAAACTCTAATTTTCAGCTCGTATGCGTCATAAAGACATACTTATTATCAGCCATGACCATCCCAATCAAATTTCGGGACGAAATTTCTTTAACGGGTAGGTACTGTGACGACCCGGATATTTTAGATCAAATTTAAACTTAATCTTTATATGATTTTGACACGATAAGCAAAGTCTGTTAGGTTGAGACTCAAAAATTTTGAACTGTTTCATATATATTCAATTGACCTTCGATCATTCTCGACGATTCACGAACAAATAATTGTAAATAGATATGTGTGTATATAAATAGTAATTGGAATATAATATTATATGTTGTTGTTATTAGAACGAATTATGTAAAATAAAATAAAAATAGGATATTATAATAATTATTTACAACATAACTATGTATAAATAGAGTATATTAAAAATAAATATTAAATGGTTGTAATACTCGCTTGATGTTCCAATTGATATTAAGCAAGTTAAATTCAAACTTATATGATTTTAAAATAAACGGTGATCTGAAAATGTGTAATATAAATTTTAGGCTTATTAAAATGTATTTAGGATTTAGTTATTAAATTTTAACACATTTTATATTTCACCCAGAATTGAGAGGGACAGTTGATGTAATTTTTATTTAATAAATTAATGATCAAATTTTATACCATAATGACCAAAATAAATAAATATAGTTAATTTAAAAAAATATGGGATTTTTCTGATGACTTTTATCCGCCGCTGATTAACCTTAGAGCACGATGTAACACTCCGTGAAATTATGTCAATAAGTAAGCCAAATATGTGGCTGCTGAAATTCTCACATGTCTTAAAAAAAATCTAGATATTTTCACTAACGTTACTGTGCTTGATTGGTATTATATTATATTCTGTTACTGTTTTTGATTTCATTCACCATCCACTATCTATATTTGTCTACTAGGATATGTATATCCTATAATTATATATACTTAGACGAACCATAATTGAAAACATAACAGTGAATTCACATGTGATTAGTTTTATTATTATATAATATAATTAATTATTACTAGTTGTGTATATATATAGAAGTTATATAGATGCAGAAGAGATATGAATCACCATCATCCTTCTCCTCTAAAAACTACTATCGAACCACCACTAGAACACCCCTTGAAACCATCACCTTCCACCTCCCACTTCACCACCTCTCAACTAAATTTCGATCATGACACCCATCACCACCATAAACTCGCCACCCACTTGTTTGTACAACCATCATCACACCCATTAATCACCTCCTTCTTCCTTCACGGCCACACCACCGGTCACCATTGCATCACCCGAAAACACCACCATCTCTCTCTCGTTTGTCTTTTCTCTCCCTCTCTTAATTCTTGTAATCAAAGAACCACAACCATCAAGTAACAACACCTTGAACCACCATCATCTAACCTTTTCATCTGCGAATTTCTATTTTATGATGCAACCCTCATCACCTTGATAAATTTCGGACAACCACCAATCACCTCCACCACCTGCGTGTTTATTTTAGCTGCTACTTTTGTGTTTCCTATTTCTTGATCGAAAACCCAAATATCACCAGGATGCCTCGCTAGTTTGCTGCTTACGGTTACCCTTTTTGTTTCGAGCACACCAAACCACCACCATCGACACACAACACAACCTTTGATGACCACTAGACAACCACCATCCGATCACCATCATCGAACTACAACTACTGCTGCACCTGCTATTCTTCTGTTTGTTCCTGTTTCCTAATTAACCAAAGCCAAACAACTCTATCTGCAAATGCTGTTGTACGTGACTGTTTCCATTAAATAAAGATGATGGCGAGAAGGCGATGAATAGTAGATGATGCCGGATAAAGGTTGACGATGATTCGTTGATGATGATTACAGTAACCGTATGATGATAATGAGATGTACATGATGAAGAGGTAACGAGTGATGATGATGAACGTATCGATAGTAATTATGATGATGATTATGATGTTAGATGATGTATGATGATGATGGATATGATGAAAGAATGATGATGATGCGTGGTTACTGTCTCCAAACGAAACCCACAATACATCAATTTAATTCAATCATGTTAGTGGGCTACTTGTTAGTGGATCCAATTAATCACAAATGTGTTATTATACTTGGGCTTGATTAAATATACTTTTGGGCTACTATTTCGGGCTGCTGTTGGGCCATAGCAAAAGCCCAATTATTGTCTATTTTGAACGAAGCCAACTAGATTGCTGGCTGCTGCTAATCACGATATAAAAGGAATTAAAATCCTATTTGTTCAAAAAGTGATAGACAGAGTAGTGGTTAGAGTTGTTGACGATTAGCGAGAGGTCGCGGGTTCGAGCCCGGGCAAAGACAGTTTATATTTTTGGAGCTTTTAAGGTAGAATTCTATTATTATTAATATTGTAATCACAATTATTATTATTATTATTATTATTATTATTATTATTATTATTATTATTATTATTATTATTATTATTATTATTATTATTATTAACATCATTGATATTATTGTTGTTAACATTATTGTTAAAAAAATATCATGTTTATAAATATCATTTAGTAAAGTATTATTATTATTATTATTATTATTATTATTATTATTATTATTATTATTATTATTATTATTATTATTATTATTATTATTATTATTATTATTATTATTAGTTATTTATTATTATTATTATTATCATTACTATTATTACAACATATATTACTTACGAAAAATGTATCTAACGCATATGTAATACCTAGGTTAAGCTTACAGACTATTTTGTTTTCAAAATAAAATATTATTATTTATTATTGATTAAATTACATATAAGATATAAATATATTTTAATATAACCTTATATATAAACTTTAATATATCATATATGTTTTAATTAAAATACCTTAATAAGAATCCGATATATATAAATATTAACTATGTAATTAAAATATATAAAAATGATATGATTAATATATTTATTTAGGGTAACACATAAATCATTAATAAAACTAGTATATTAATAATATCAACTTGTTTAAATGTTATTATATGTGTTAATATATATAAATGATATAGGTTCGTGAATCCGAGGCCAACCTTGCATTGTTCAGTCCCGTCGTATGCATATTTTTACTACAAAATATCGTATTGTGAGTTTCATTACTCCCTTTTTATATATTTTTGGGACTGAGAATACATGCGCTGTTTTTATTAATGTTTTACGAAATAGACACAAGTGATCAAAACTACATTCTATGGCTGGATTATTAATATTGAATATCACCCATTTTTAGCTTGGTAACCTAATAATTAGGAAACGGGTATGGCCCCTAATTGACGCGAATCCTAAAGATAGATCTATGGACCTCGACAAGTCCCTTCCGGGGTACGGATGCTTTAGTACTTCGAGATTATTATTATTATACAGACGAGAGGTTCTGTTTGGGGATATTCTATGCATTAAAGTTAAGTCGGTTATCAAGCGTTCACCATATGAATGATTTTTAATTCGCGGGTTACGCGTGATATTTTGTACTCGGGTTACGCGTACAATTAAATATATGAAATCTTGTGGTCTATTAAAATGATGGAAATGAATGTTTATGATAAACTAATGAACACCAACCTTTTGGTTGACACTTGAAAGCATGTTTATTCTCAGGTTTGAAAGAAATCTTCTGCTGTGCATTTGCTCATTTAGAGATATTACTTGGAGTCATTTATGACATATTTCAAAAGACGTTGCATTCGAGTCATTGAGTTCAACAAGATTACTATTAAGTCATTTATAGTTTGGATATATTATGAAAGGGTATGCATGCCTGTCAACTTTCGATGTAATGAAAGTTTGTCTTTTAAAACGAATGCAATGTTTGTAAAATGTATCATATAGAGGTCAAATACCTCGCAATATAATCATATGTTATGGTATTCATTCTTATGGATTAGGACGGGTCTTTACATCTCTCAACTCACTAGTTTATGTGTTATTCCTTGTCATTTCAACAAAATGACATGACTCTATTTATAGAGTCTTACAAGTAAAACTTCCATGAATACCAAAGGACCCCATTAACCACCATATTAATGATTAGTTAATACTATTAACTAATAATATAAATGTGTACTTAATCCAAATTAAGTACCAACATATTGGTATTAAGTACTAAGGAAGTTAGTGGGCGGATTGGATTCGGGTCAAACCGTATCCAAGTTCCAACACTAAGTTAATAAGCAATACCTTATACCACAAGTCAATGGTAATGTCGATCACAGCAACATATGTATGTAGGAAACATTTAAAGTCTTCAACTCGGATATGTATATGAGTGTAATGAGAACGAATCTTATGTGTCAGTGGGTGCATGTTAATTATGCCCTATGATAGGAGCTATAAGTTCACAATCGTTTCACATATTTGACATATAAATATATCTTTTTTTTTTAATTTGTTCTCCCAAAAATGTCGCCTCATGTCTTCAAATAATAGCATATATGTGATGTACATGATCAATGATGTAATGGAGAGCATGATGATGATGTATTACAATGATGTAATGTATGATGGCTCGCCGTTGCTTATGATGTAAAACAGTAGCGTTCAACTCATAGTTAGAAAAGAGAAATCTCTTAAAGGGTCCTTTAGAATAAAAAAATATATGATTTTTCTACTTCAAAATTGTATACTTAGCACTTATGAGTATAAACTTTTTCAAGAGAGTAAAATGCCGCAAACACAAGAAATGATAACTAATTGCATTGATAGCAATATATATTTGGATATGTATTTAGGCAATAAAACTTTAGCACCCTATATGTATGGTTATGTATTCAAGTGCTAGCGACCAGAGTAGTCTGACTTAAAATTGGTATGTAATAAAAAAAATTACAATCATAGATATTTCCTTAACATTTTCATTACATAACTCACATAGGTGATCTCACTTCGGCTATGTCATGTCTATTAAAGCATTTGTACAACTTAAAATTCATGGGACAAGACAAATAAAGGCCATAGGGTAGCTAATCACACAGGTCCTCACCGGTTAAGTCTTAAACTACAAGTCAATACACTCACCATTTAGGTGCTCTCACGGGTAAAAACATCTCAACAATTGAAATAATTTAATAAATTAATCACCTATGGAGTGACAAACTACTTACCTTAAAGAGCATAAATTACTGTGGGGTATTAGTATAGGTTATAAATTTAAAGGTTGATTCTGCACATATACACAACATGAGCACACGTCATATGTTAACTGCAAGATGAAGTTAAAGTTGGAGTTTCTGATGTGCTGAAGAATGTCCAACAATGTGAAGGAATGACATATGTGAGAGAAAAAGGAAGAAATCTTCTTAATTAACCGTCTCGGTGATTATAGTGTTTATGTTGTAAAGAAACGAGGGATTGATTATGTCTAACGTGCTCATGGTTATATATGTCATTGTACCCTTTGATGTTACCGTGTGCAGGTTATGAGGCTTTAGAATAGAATATAAATAACTGTGGGGTAATCAGAAGCATCTGATTATTTATGGGCAAAGTCAAATTCTAAATTCTGCTATATCTATGAAGATTAGAAGAGATTGGAGAACCTAAAGTCACAACAGTCATAAGTTAGGGTTAATCTGATGACTGGTGAACTTTGAAGATTGTTGAGTATAAGCCTTCGGGTATCTAAAGAGATTTTACTAAAAGGTTCAACAAGTTGTATTTCTTAAAAATTGTATTGACTTGCGATTACCAATGGAATATGACAAGGATGGAATATCGAATTGCAATTATCAATGAATAAAGAAGATATGTGTCATATAAGAGAGTTTTTTTAGTGCATAGGGGAAATCAAGTGAAGCAGAAAGTAACCTCACATCCTAGGGGGAGTATGCTGATCCTCAAGGGAATTTAGTGGTGTATAAGTCTGGCTAAATAATGAATGTTGACATAACTAGATCCTAGGAGGAGTTTGTTGGTGCATTTTAAATCCTTATTTATATCGAACGACACGAGTTTAAAGTCAGACGAGACCGTTGCACGACAAACAGGCCTGTCGGACGACTGACGGGCTTGTCGGCCGACAGTGTATCAGTGCAGTAAGGAGCTTAAACGTTACAATTTAGGGTTATTCGCCTATTCAGTTTCCAGCCAGTTCTCTCTAATTCCCAGGTATCTCAAAACCCATCCAAGTTTAATAAAGACGTTGGGCATCGAGTTAATCCATAATTCATTGATTGATTCAACTAAATCGATACCAAAAAATTAATGATTTGCTAGAAATCTCGACCTCAAGATTCAATTAACACCAACAATTTAGCGGTTAAATAACTTATTAATCCTTTCGTTCTAATGTATCTTTAGATTTTCGTATACTGGTCTTTAATTTAACTACACAAAACCAACAACTTTAACAAATAAAGATGAATTGCATATAAAATATAAACATATATACGTAATTGTTTAATTGAAGAAAACAAAAACAGCAGTTGAAAAGTCCAGCCCAGAAAATACATCATATTGGGCCGAATAATCTCATATACTTTTCAGCTTTAATCTTTCTAAGAGACCCATTTAGGCATTTAGCAAACAATTTAGTTTGTATTTTCAGTTGAAATTGTCAGCTGATCTTCCTTCAATACTTTACACCTTTTCCTTCTTCAGGTTAGTTATACATACAAAAACGTTACCTCTATATATATGATTGATACAGTAAGTACATAATTGTGATATATGCTGTTTATTCTCATGTAATATGAATGGTTATTTATGTTAATTACGATGTGCGCCAACTGTTTGTTGAAATGCTTCAAAGAAATTTAAAATTATAATCCCTCTTCCAAATTTGGTTTTCACTTTAATTTGATGTAACAAATATGTTTGAATCATTACAAGATTGATCATAATGAAATGTGTGTGAAGAATGTGAATCGGTTTGTGATGTAATCTTTGACTAATAGATTACATTTTCGTTTATAATTCAGGTCATGTGAAGTCTTTGATACGATGATAATCAAACGTATGTTGCTCAACTACATTCAAGTTTCGAGATACACCTCGACATCATCGGTGCTTACAACAGGAGATAAGTTGAAACAAACGAGAGTATTCACGAGTCAAGATCTCGTTGACTATTCGAATGTGAGCTTTGACGCAAACCCTTTGCATCTTGATCCTGAATTTGCAAGGGATGCTGGATTTCATGATAAACTGGTTCCTGGAATGCTTGTTGCTTCTTTATTCCCAAGGATCATTGCTTCTCATTTTGTAAGTTATTTAGTCTTTTCTTGTATGCATATGCATTTCATATTCATTTTACAGTTGTAAAGCTTGCAGGATAAGCGGGTGGGGCCCATACCGTAATGGGTATGTACATGTTAATCGGGCTTGGTTGACCTGATACACTTTCATCCATTAATTTGGAAGTTTTATAACTAGTTAGTTCGTGAAATATGGCTACTGAATCGGGCAACTCTCAACCCATTAGCTTTTTTTTTTTTTTACCTAGTTGACCCCTCAGAAATAAAACATTACCCGAATTTACCCATTTACGCTATAGGTAAATGGGTTGAAATTTCCATCTTTAAATAATTCTGCATGAAGAAAAGACTTAAACCTTTTGTTAGTTATATATGGAACCTTTTCGCAACTAAAATGTGATTTATCTTTGAATCTTACGGTAATATGTAGCCAGGGGCAGTATATGCCTCGCAAACCTTGCACTTCAGATTGCCAGTTTATGTGAACAAGGAGATTACTGGTGAAGTTGAAGCTACTAGCATAAGACAACTGAAGAAGAAATACATGTGAGTCGAAAACAACATGAACTCATGTTTTTTATTTTTAAGTGCGAAAGATCAAATTAATAAGCTGAGTTCCAAGTTTTTAACTTGTTTGTTACCTGGATTAGCGCCAAATTTACAACTAGGTGCTTCGACAACACAGGGGTTATTGTTCTTGATGGTGAGGCAATGGCTGTCTTACCAACACTATGTCCAACACAAGGGTAAGATCAATTTGGGTTTGATCTCTGCCGACTTTGAAGTTAAATGAGCGATCAGTGTGATGTGTTTTGCTAATTGTCTTCTATAATTGGCATCTCCATGTTTAAATCAATCCAAGTGTTTGGTTCTTTATGTTGATTTTTTATTTGTTTTGAATAAAGGGTAATAGCGTACGAGTTTCTTCTTTTCTATAATGTAAAACTAAGGTCCATGATTCAAGTAAGAATTTGAAAAATCAAAAGCAAGAAGACCTTGGTATTTGAATCAGTTCAAATATTTGATAAATCACCGATGCTAACTGCTAAATGGGTTTGCATTAGACTTTATGTGACGTATGTTTTTCTTTTTTTTTTTTTTTTCAAGAACGGCTGGAAAATTTAGTAATAAAACTAGCAAGGAATATATAGAACATTACAAAGACAATAACGAGTTTTGTGATCAAATCGTCCAATTAAGATTGACTTAACTATAACGAGACGATAGCCAATCAAACAGAGGCGGAGACAGGGGGATGCATGTGCATGCTTTGCATCTCCCAACTTTTCAAATAAGCGAATTATAGTGTGTTAAAAATTGTATATTAGTTGTCAATATCCCCCAATAATAAACACAAGCATCCCTTAAATATCTCATAATTACGATGTATATATGAAAATCTTATATTGATATTAATTTTTGTGAAATGCATCCCCTATACGGGAATCCTGGCTTCGCCTCTGCAATCAAAAGAGGATAGTAGAATGAAATAAATAATCTGACACTTCCGAAACTTGGATGGACTAAAGATGACTTCGTTCATACACCTCCAAAGCGTCCATAACGTAGCATAGCAAATCACTTTATGTGACGTATGTAATGTTATTCCAGCATATAACCTTTTAGTTCCAATAACCAAAGAATTTGATGGGTTTTTTTATCGACAATCGCAACATGAGAATATTCAGTTATCTAACATGGTCAAATAAACAGCTCCCGCTTCTATATTGTAAATATGCAGTTACGAAATAATCCAACAAGAAAGTAATAGAAATTAGACGGGTAGCGGAAATATGAGCCAAACATAAAATGTTACCATAGGCTTTTTTTGACAGCGAAAGAGGCCAATAGAAAGAATTGATGCCGCTCACTAAATTATGTGATTTAATACGAAAATGCCATAATGGTTACATCCAAATCGATGGCTCGAGGTAGAGCACTCATTGGGCTAGGGTGGCCCTCCTGTTCGGGGCCGGGTCTTCCCCAAACAATATTTTTTTATTTTATTTTTTTAAATAAAGAGAAATTTCCCACCATCGCTTCTTTTGACCCCCATATTGTTCTGCTTCTCCTTCTGTAGCCACAGACAGAATTTTTCTTCTACCTACTTAGATATATATAGTCTAAGGATTATCCCAGGCCTTTTACAACAGCCATTACAATTAATGACTATGAAAAGTTAAACCTTAAAACGACTTCAACTACCAGGTTATCACAGGATGTTTAATACCAACCACACTAACTACGATAAATTTTAGTCATTCGTGAACTTTTTATTCTAATCAAACCAAAAACTACAGAAAATAAGTAAAGAAAATACTCAATAATGTCGGGTTACATTTGACCGTAATAAAGTTCCATCTAAGAATTTGATACAAAAATGGACCTTATTTGGCCCAACCTCACCTATAAATAACTTTCTTAATCATACAGTTAGACCTTGTGGTGCACCAGCAACAGGTGTCTTAGGCTTGGCCTTTTCAACAACAATGGCTTGTGTTGTTAGAACCATACCCGAAACCGAAGCAGCATTTTGCAGAGCACATCTGGTTACCTTTGCTGGATCGATAACTCCAGATTCAACCAAATTCTCGTACTTGTCTGTCATTGCGTTGTACCCCATCTCCCATTCACTCTCCTTTACTTTCTCCACAACCACCTCACCTTCAACCCCTGCGTTTTGGGCAATTAGAGACGCTGGTGCAACCAATGCCTACACATAACAATACCAAATCGAGTCAGGTAACACCAAATACCAAACAATTGAAGAAATAAAATTATGAAAGGTGACTTGCCTTTTGAATGATGTCAGCACCTAATCTTTCTTCTGGATCCTCGATCGTCTCCTTAATAGCAGGAACAAGTGTTGACAGATGAACAAACGCAGCACCACCTCCAGGTACGATACCTTCTTCAATCGCAGCAAACGTTGCATTTTTAGCATCCTCGATACGAAGTTTTCGGTCCTCTAATTCAGTTTCGGTTGCAGCACCAACTTTAATAACAGCAACCCCACCGGATAACTTTGCGATTCTCTCAGCTAGTTTTTCAGTGTCGTACACAGAATCTGTCTCAGATAATTCCTTTTTAATCTGAGCAATCCTCGATTGTATCTCGTCCTTTGATGCAGCATCAGCAATAATAGTTGTGGAATCCTTACTGATTGTGATCTTCCTAGCAGTACCAAGTGCCTCAACAGTTGTACCTTCGATCAGCAGACCCAAGTCACTAGCTTGATACTCGGCTCCTACAATAGATTATAAACACAAACGTTTGAATAACTTAAACTTTCTATCTGAGACAAGCTAATATGATGGAAACAAAAGAATTAAACATGTACCTGTGACAATGGCGATATCTTGAAGTAAAGCCTTTCTTCTTTCACCAAAACCAGGTGCTTTAATAGCAGCAACATTAAGGATACCTCGCAACTTGTTCACAACAAGAGTAGCCAAAGCCTCTCCAGTAATGTCCTCGGCGATAATCAACAAAGGAGCTCGCAATTGGGTCGTTTTCTCCAATAAAGGAATTATATCCTTTATTGAAGATATCTTCTGATCCGTAACCAGAACTTTAGCGTTCTCAAATTCAACCAGCAGTTTCTCAGGGTTGGTAACAAACTGTGGGGAAATGTACCCTCTATCAATCTGCAAAGCCCCATCAAGAAACATCAGGTCCAGCAAATATATCTTGGGGTTAAGTGAAAATTTTTGAGGTGGCAATTTAGCCCCACTTACTTGTAATGGGCTGAACTGTTCGTAAGCTACTAAATCTTTTTAATAGACATTGGACTATTTTTGATAAAAGTTAAAGTAATTCAACAAAAGGGCTTTCTGAGTCAACCAACCCTGTCCGTTCCCATCTATAACAAATTAACCCTTTTGACAAGTTACCCAAACCACCCACCTAACCATTTTGCCACCTTTAAATACAAAGAAGCAGCTAAAGTTAAAATAGATACCTCCATTCCTTCTTCAACATCAACAGTGGTCTCAAAAGAGGATGATGATTCGATAGATAAGACACCGTCTGGTCCAACCTTGTCGATAGCATCAGCAATCATGGTTCCAATGATATCGTCATTTCCAGCAGATATTGAAGCAATGGCTTGAAAAAAAAAAAAAAAAATCAACATTTCAATTAGAGGATAAAAAATTGTTAGTTAGGCTTGAGATATAAATTTTTTTTACCTCTAATATCATCACGGCCTTTCACGGGTCTAGCTCTCTTCTCTAGTTCCTCAATTAAACCTGTAACGGTCTTATCAATACCTTTCTTTAATGACACTGGGTTAGCACCTGAAGTGACACTCAAGAGACCAAGTTTGATAATTTCACGCGCGAGAACCGATGCCGTTGTTGTACCGTCACCAGCTGAATCGTTGGTTCTGCTAGCAACCTGTACATTTCATTTCATCCGCATTTCCCACATTACAAAACTAGAAATTATTTAGTACTGACAAAGCTACAATTAGGATAAATAACGTAATAGAGCGAGTCTCAAACCTCTCTAATAAGAGCAGCACCAGCATTTTCCATGGCATCAGGTAGTTCGATGGCTCTGGCAATTGTAACTCCGTCATTAACCACCTTTGGGGAACCGTATTCATCCAAAACAACATTCCTCCCTAACCAATTCAAATACTTGGTCAACGTTCTTTTCTAATATTAACAATAGTACTTGAAAGAAGACTTAGCACGATATGTTTCTTGACAGAATGATCAACTTAAACCATTTCTTTAGTTTATCACCACAGTTACCACACAAATATGCTAAAATACACTAAACTGCAATCATAATTCATAGACAAATATATCTAATTACAAACATATGAATCATCTAACTACCATGATATATTATCGTCGAATTATTTTACCTCTAGGTCCAAGAGTAAGTCCAACAACATCAGCAAGTTTATCGATACCAGCTTGCATAGCCGCTCTCGATTGTTGATCAAACGCGATATCTTTCGCATTAGCTCGAACCACAAACCGCCTATTTGATTTCCTCATCTTTTGAAATGACTGAAATTGATTAATCCTCCTACTACCTTCAATCAAGCTCTCCTACTCACACATAAATCATCACCAACATTATCAATTTCAATTTGTATACGCTCAGCAATTGAAATAAAACAAACTACTCACCTTTTTATATATTAATTTAAATTAAATAGCATACATACATACATACACATACAATATATACATATACAGTTGCAATTACAGTTACAATTACGATTACAAATATAGTTACAATTAGAATTCGAAATGGAGTCAATACCTTTTTATGTGACGAAAGAATTGAAGCAGTAGTGATTGCATTTGCAGACGCCATCGAGAGATGCTTTGAGGATTTTTTTTGGTTGTGGATAAGAAGGTATGGAGAGGATGAGTGAGAGTTGCTATATTTAGGGTTGCAGGGTTTAAAGGACGTATGTCGATAATACGGCGCCGTTTGGAGTGATTAGTTGGTGACTATTTGGCGGATATTTAACTTTCTGGCACACAAGTTTTTTATTATAACAAAACAACCATTGATCTTTCGTTATATATAGAAACTAGTCTAGATCCGGCCCGCGCGATGCGGCGGGAGCTTTCGGTCTGTGTATTCATATTTAACGTAGTTTTGTATATTTACAGAGAGAAAAACGGCTCATGTCTTAAGCGCCGTTTTAGATGTCGTTGTCTTAAGCGTTTTTAAAAAGTGTTCGTTTCGAACGTAGTTAGATTCGTTTTGTTCATAAATTTTTTTTGAGTGTAACGGTGCTGTCGGAAAAATTTAACTTGTGGCGAACGGAAAGATACGGGCTGTCGTTGTTTTAAGCGTTTTTCAAAAAGTGTACGTTTCGCGTATAGTTAGTCTCGTTGGGTTCGTGAGGCTTTTTCGAGTTGAACGGTAGTCTCGGAAAAATTTAACTCGCACCGAGCGAGAAGATAGGGCCCGTTATAATTTCGGGGGAATTAGTTTCTTTTATTTTAATAAAATTATATGTTTACACTTTCTACCCCTGAAAAAGTGTAAACTTGGGTTGTTGTGTAAATTGAGTCAAACTTGAGGGACCGATTATAGTGTGAACGCAAACTCAAAACTACAACCACAAATAACTAAAACTACGCATTTGGGCATCGCTTTTAGTATATAAGGGTAAATGTTATGTTATGCGCATACCGAAAACAGGCTATCAATATCCTCGATTCAGCGAACCAACAGTTGAGTTGGAATGCCGTCCGTAAGAGATGAACAAGTCGCTTGCTAGACATAATACAAGAGATCATCACCTTTCACAAGCTAAAACAGCAGACTAACAAGTTATTTTCAGGTTTCAACTAAAAAACATAGTGAAATGTATTAGTTAGTCACTTCTTTAAACTTATAACGGACTCATAATATCTTCCTCTTTCTAATGTGGGCAGTTGTAGCGACCCCGACAAATCGTCAAATGACGGCGTCATCTACGTATGGTCCCATTACATGGTCGTAAGTCTTTATAACAAAGTTTGACCGAAAAGTATGTCGCATTCATTTCATAAATAAGGGTGTTTCAAAGTTTACAAAAGTAGTTTCCATAACAAGTACATAACAATGTTTAAAGTTTGTATGAAACACATGCGACACGATTAAAAGTAGTCAAAAAGACGCTCCACGTATGCAAGTATACTCGACATCCAATGCAAGTATCAAATAGTATGAGCGGAAGCATGTATCACCTAAGTTCAAGGACCTGAGAAAAACATAGAGAAACTGTCAACGAAAACGTTGGTGAAATCATAGGTTTAAATAAGTAAATGAGTAGTAGTAAGTTGAACCACAAGATTTGCAACATCGATAAAGCCATAGTACATTCTAAAAGTTAATATTCACGAGCACCCAATTATCAAAGCTTAACGTTCCGTCCGTTGAATACCCCATCAATTAGTGCTAGAACAACACTGTTCCCGAAAATATATTTCATTCGTAAACGGTAGCGAACCGTTTGAATGAGGGTTTGTCAAACCCATATGGCCATATAACATAAGTTCTCGCTTACACCATCTGATGTAACTAATGATAATCGGATTGAGGATTTTCGTTCTAAACTCGTATGTAGAATGTTTGTTTTCCCGTTCTTGTGTTCACTTAGTTCAAAAGAATCGTTTATGTTTTCTCATCCCAAAAGTAAGTTCAAAAGAGTAAAAAGTGGGACTATGATCTCACCTTTGATTGCAAGAGTAAATAAGTACTTCAACAAGTAACCGTGTGCAAGGACAAGGCTAGTCTTGACCTAAACATATAGGTTATATCAATAACGGTAAACACAAACGGTCAAAGATGTTCAATTAGTCCTATGGCTCGTTACGACTCGATTATGAAGCATGTGAATCACGTTGTCAAGTTTCATGCAAGAATCAAGTATAAAAGCATGTTAGAACGATTGTAATAAAGTTTGAGTTGACATTTCAAAACCTTACCATTAGAAAGGAAATCTTATTACGTTTCCAACGATATTTGATTCATCGAAAACGGAGTTACGGTCAAAAAGTTATGGCCAAAACAAGTTTGCTGAAGTTCGGATGAAACAGGCAATTGTCACGGCGCGACAAATTGCTCCGCGGCGCGACAAATGCCTATGTTGAAGGTCAGAAAGCTTGAAAAACATGTTCTAAAATCACCCTTTGGGCCACGGCGCGACAAATTGCTCCGCGGCGCGACAATGGCCGTGGCCTGGTCCCTGGCCTGTTTCACTTGTTCAAGGCTTGGTAAAATTTCAAACAAACGCAAAACTCAAACCGTAAACAATTAGGAAGCGTATCTTATACCGTTGGAAAGCTCTTTTGACAAGGAACACAACTAAACATGTTTCATCAAACAAAAACAACATTTTCCATAACCGATTTCTCGTCAAGTGATCGTTTAAAAGTCCATTTTCAAAGTTTCAAGTTCATCAATTGCATTTTAAGTTTCGGGAATCCAATTTACACATACGATATACCGTTTCGAAGGTAATTAAGCATACATTACAACTAATCACTAACAATTAACATTCCATGGCATTCAAGCATCAAAAGTTCATGTCAAGAACTATCAAACCCTAGTCAAACATCACAAAATCAATATTCATGTTTTTGAAGTTTTCTTAATCAACCTACGCATCAAAACGAAGCTAGTGATACTAGTAACACAATTAAAACATGCACTTTAACAATCTAACAACATTAACTCACCCAAAATCAAGGATTAAGCAAACCCATTTCAAGTTCATGCTAGTTACTCCAAAAACAACAAATCGAGCAAACCAAACATATATTCATGTTAGACTTGAGCCATAGACACTAACTAACACCATTTCAAATCAAAAACACGAATTTAGAGAAATCTAGAGTTTTAGAAATGTTACCCAAACGAGATGAAGTTGGTACCAAAATGAAGAGGATGAAGAGAGGATTACGAATATGTAATTTATTTTGTTGTAAGCCTCCTAGATCGGATTTAGATGATGATTGAATGAATTTGGTTTTGGGTGTGTGTTCTTGCTAGAGAGAAAGAGAGAGAGATGGAGGTGGAAATGAATGGGTGAAAGGGGTTGACCCTTTGACCTAGTCAAGGGTTTGATCCCTTGTCAAGTTTAGTCCCTCAACTTTCGTTCGGGTGCGGGAATTACCTAAACGAGATAATTTAAAACGCGTATCAACGGAAGATGTTATAAACATATAACGGACTTTATATTAGTATAACGGAAAAGTAATTGGAAAAAGGCGGGATGTTACATTACCCACTCCTTAAAAGAAATTTCGTCCCGAAATTTAAGTAGGCGTAGTAATCGTTGTTTCTTCCTCGAGATCTTGCGTTTCCGAATTCACGAATAGATGAGGATACTTCCTTTGCATTTGATCTTGTCTTTCCCAAGTAAACTCGGGTCCCCTTTTGGCGTTCCAACGGACTTTAACAATCGGAATTCGGCTTTGTTTCAATGTCTTGACGGAGTTGTCCACAATTTCAACCGGTTCCTCCACAAAATGAAATTTGTCATCAATAGTAAGTTCTTCGAGAGGGATGACGATATCGGGTTCGGCAAGACACTTTTTCAAGTTAGATACATGGAAGGTGGGATGAACGGAGTTCAATTGAGGCGGAAGATCTAAACGATAAGCAACGGTTCCAATACGCTCCAAGATTTCGAAAGGACCAATATACCGCGGATTTAGCTTCCCGCGTTTCCCAAAACGGATTACACCCTTCCAAGGTGCGACTTTTAACATTACTCGGTCACCGACTTGAAATTCAAGATCGTTGCGTCGTTTGTCGGTATAGCTCTTTTGACGACTTCGGGCCGTCCTAAGCCTATCTCGGATTTGAACGATTTTCTCGGTGGTTTCGTGAATGAGTTCGGGTCCGGTGATTTGCACGTCGCCTACCTCGGCCCAACAAAGAGGTGAACGACATTTGCGGCCATATAGCGCTTCAAAAGGTGCGGCTTTAATACTCGCGTGATAACTATTGTTGTAAGAGAACTCGGCGAGAGGTAAGTGCTTGTCCCAAGCTTTTCCGAAATCAACCACGCAAGCTCGTAACATGTCCTCTAAGGTTTGAATTGTACGTTCGCTTTGTCCATCGGTTTGAGGATGATATGCGGTGCTCATGTCTAAACGCGTTCCCAATGCTTCTTGCAATGTACGCCAAAATCTAGAAACGAAACGGCCATCTCGGTCGGAGATAATCGACAAAGGTACACCGTGTCGGGCTACGATCTCCTTAATGTAAAGTTGTGCAAGTTTCTCCATTTTGTCCGTTTCTTTCATGGCAAGGAAGTGTGCGGATTTGGTGAGACGGTCAACAATAACCCAAATGGTATCATAACCGCCCGTCGTTTTTGGTAGCTTGGTGATAAAATCCATCGTTATCCTTTCCCACTTCCATTGAGGGATCTCGGGTTGTTGAAGTAGTCCGGACGGTCTTTGGTGTTCGGCTTTGACTTTGGAACATGTCAAACACTTGGAAACATAAGTAGCTACGTCCCTTTTGATGTTCGGCCACCAATATAGTTGTTTAAGGTCGTGGTACATCTTATTGGCACCGGGGTGAATCGAGTATCGTGACTTATGGGCTTCATCTAAAATAAGGCTTCGTAGGTCCCCATAACTAGGCACCCAAATCCTTCCGGCGTAATATCGGAGTCCGGTCTCCCTAATTTCGAATCGAGAGACGAGAATGTTCAAGAGCTCGTGTGAAAGGTTTTCATCCTTGAGAGCCTCATCTTGGGCTACCCGAATTTGGCTATTAAGGTTTGTGTGGATGGTGATGTTTAAGGCTCGGACACGAAGAGGCACCGCTCTTTCTTTTCGACTTAAAGCATCGGCTACTACATTTGCCTTCCCGGGATGGTAACGAAGCTCGCAATCGTAATCGTTTAAGGTTTCAATCCACCTTCGTTGTCTCATGTTTAGTTGCTTTTGATCGAAAATGTGTTGGAGGCTTTTGTGGTCGGTAAAGATAGTACTCTTGGTTCCATAAAGATAGTGTCTCCACATTTTAAGTGCAAAGACAACGGCTCCGAGTTCGAGATCATGTGTCGTATAGTTTCGTTCATGAATTTTGAGTTGTCGAGAAGCATAAGCAATGACTTTCGTTCGTTGCATCAATACACACCCAAAACCATGTTTCGAGGCATCACAATATACAACAAAGTCATCATTGCCTTCGGGAAGTGACAAGATAGGAGCGGTGGTTAGCTTCGTTTTCAAGATTTGGAATGCGGATTCATGTTCGGTCGCCCAAATGAATTTCTTTCCCTTGTGAGTCAATGCGGTTAGAGGACGTGCAACCAAAGAGAAGTTTTCGATGAATCTACGATAGTACCCGACGAGACCCAAAAATTGACGAATGTGAGTAGGAGTAGTAGGAGTCTCCCATTTGCTAATGGCTTCGATTTTCGTTGGATCGACTTTAATACCTTGGTCACTTACAACATGACCAAGAAATTGAACTTCTTTTAACCAAAATTCACACTTGGAGAATTTGGCATAGAGTTGTTCTTGTCTTAAAAGTTCAAGCACAAGTCGGAGATGTTGTTCGTGCTCTTCTTCATTTTTAGAATAGATCAATATGTCATCGATGAACACAATAACGAATTTATCGAGATACGGTTTACACACGCGGTTCATAAGATCCATGAACACCGCCGGTGCGTTAGTGAGACCAAATGGCATGACAAGGAATTCATAACTACCATAACGAGTTCGGAAAGCGGTTTTGGAGACATCTTCCCCCTTAACCCTCAATTGATGATAACCCGAGCGGAGATCGATTTTCGAATATACACAAGACCCTTGTAGTTGATCAAAGAGGTCATCGATGCGAGGAAGAGGATATCGGTTCTTAACCGTCAATTTATTTAGTTCACGATAATCAATGCACATTCGTAGGGATCCGTCTTTCTTTTTAACAAACAAAATCGGAGCGCCCCAAGGTGAATGGCTAGGTTGGATAAAACCACGATCAAGTAGTTCTTGGATTTGACTTTGCAATTCTTGCATTTCAGATGGAGCGAGTCTATATGGTGCACGCGCTACGGGTGCGGCTCCTGGAATAAGATCGATTTGAAATTCAACCGGTCGATGAGGTGGAAGACCTGGTAATTCGTCGGGAAATACATCGGAATAGTCACTAACAATTGGCACATCATCGATGTGCTTCTCATCGGACTCGACTTTCTTAACGTGAGCAAGGATCGCAAAACAACCCTTACGGAGTAGTTTTCTAACTTTAATACTCGAAACGAGGTTGAGTCCGGTGCAACTCTTATCGCCATAGACGATCAAAGGTTCACCATTCTCGATAGGAATTCGGATTGCGTTAAGATCACAAAGAATGTGAGATTTCGTTTTGACTAACCAATTCATACCGATTATTACATCAAAGCTTCCTAGTTCCATGGGTATCAAGTCAATTTCAAATTCCTTACCCAAAATGTTCAAAGTACACCCCCGGTAATATGTGTCGGCACTTAAGAGTTTTCCGTCGGCCACTTCGATGGAATAAGTAGTATCTAAAGGGTGTGGTGGAGTGCAAAGGGTAGGAGCTAAAGTCTTGGACACAAAACATTTATCGGCACCCGAATCGAATAAGCAAGTAACATAAGAGTTGTTGAGAAGAAACGTACCCGTGACTAGTTCATTGTCATCTCGGGCTTCCTCGGTGTTGATGTTAAAGGCTCGGCCTCGGTTGTTGGGGTTGGCTTTCTTTTTCGGGCATTCGTTCTTATAATGGCCCGTTTGGCCACATTCATAACAAGTGACCGTCCTTGGAGGATTGGGCCCCTTTCGAGCGACGGGGGCGGTGCTTGTGCAATTGTTGGCCCTATGACCAACTCCTTGGCAACGGTGACAAATTAGCTTGTTACATTCGCCGTAATGATGTTTGTGGCACTTGTTGCACAAAGGTAAGTTTCCGACATAACCCTTCTTGCCGTCGTTGTTGAAGGGCTTTTTGGTGAAGGTGTTGTTGTTGTAGTTGGTTGATGGAGTGGCTTCCCATTTCCTTTTGTTGCCACCCGACTTGTCCTCGGCCTTAGGAGCCGGCACTACGATTTCGTCAACCGTTTCAATTAGTTGGCGAGCCATGTTCATAGCGGCTTGATGAGTAGTGGGTTTGGATGACATCACTCCTTGTTTGATGCTTTTTGGAAGACCGAGCATGTAGAGCTCAATCCTTTGAGATTCGGGGTTAACAAGATTAGGACACATCAAGGATAGTTCGGCGAAGCGTTGATTATAAGTTTTAAGATCGTTTCCGACCGCTTTCAAAGCTCTTAGTTCTTCTTCAAGTTTTCGGGTTTCTTCGCGCGGAAAATATTCGACAATCATCTTTTCCTTCAAATCGGTCCAAGAGAGGGCATGAGCTTCATCGGTACCCACCGATTGAACATAGGTGTTCCACCAAGTGAGAGCAACACCGGAGAACGTGTGGGTGGAGTATTTGACCTTGTCTTAGGATTTTTTTTGGTTGTGGATAAGAAGGTATGGAGAGGATGAGTGAGAGTTGCTATATTTAGGGTTGCAGGGTTTAAAGGACGTATGTCGATAATACGGCGCCGTTTGGAGTGATTAGTTGGTGACTATTTGGCGGATATTTAACTTTCTGGCACACAAGTTTTTTATTATAACAAAACAACCATTGATCTTTCGTTATATATAGAAACTAGTCTAGATCCGGCCCGCGCGATGCGGCGGGAGCTTTCGGTCTGTGTATTCATATTTAACGTAGTTTTGTATATTTACAGAGAGAAAAACGGCTCATGTCTTAAGCGCCGTTTTAGATGTCGTTGTCTTAAGCGTTTTTAAAAAGTGTTCGTTTCGAACGTAGTTAGATTCGTTTTGTTCATAAATTTTTTTTGAGTGTAACGGTGCTGTCGGAAAAATTTAACTTGTGGCGAACGGAAAGATACGGGCTGTCGTTGTTTTAAGCGTTTTTCAAAAAGTGTACGTTTCGCGTATAGTTAGTCTCGTTGGGTTCGTGAGGCTTTTTCGAGTTGAACGGTAGTCTCGGAAAAATTTAACTCGCACCGAGCGAGAAGATAGGGCCCGTTATAATTTCGGGGGAATTAGTTTCTTTTATTTTAATAAAATTATATGTTTACACTTTCTACCCCTGAAAAAGTGTAAACTTGGGTTGTTGTGTAAATTGAGTCAAACTTGAGGGACCGATTATAGTGTGAACGCAAACTCAAAACTACAACCACAAATAACTAAAACTACGCATTTGGGCATCGCTTTTAGTATATAAGGGTAAATGTTATGTTATGCGCATACCGAAAACAGGCTATCAATATCCTCGATTCAGCGAACCAACAGTTGAGTTGGAATGCCGTCCGTAAGAGATGAACAAGTCGCTTGCTAGACATAATACAAGAGATCATCACCTTTCACAAGCTAAAACAGCAGACTAACAAGTTATTTTCAGGTTTCAACTAAAAAACATAGTGAAATGTATTAGTTAGTCACTTCTTTAAACTTATAACGGACTCATAATATCTTCCTCTTTCTAATGTGGGCAGTTGTAGCGACCCCGACAAATCGTCAAATGACGGCGTCATCTACGTATGGTCCCATTACATGGTCGTAAGTCTTTATAACAAAGTTTGACCGAAAAGTATGTCGCATTCATTTCATAAATAAGGGTGTTTCAAAGTTTACAAAAGTAGTTTCCATAACAAGTACATAACAATGTTTAAAGTTTGTATGAAACACATGCGACACGATTAAAAGTAGTCAAAAAGACGCTCCACGTATGCAAGTATACTCGACATCCAATGCAAGTATCAAATAGTATGAGCGGAAGCATGTATCACCTAAGTTCAAGGACCTGAGAAAAACATAGAGAAACTGTCAACGAAAACGTTGGTGAAATCATAGGTTTAAATAAGTAAATGAGTAGTAGTAAGTTGAACCACAAGATTTGCAACATCGATAAAGCCATAGTACATTCTAAAAGTTAATATTCACGAGCACCCAATTATCAAAGCTTAACGTTCCGTCCGTTGAATACCCCATCAATTAGTGCTAGAACAACACTGTTCCCGAAAATATATTTCATTCGTAAACGGTAGCGAACCGTTTGAATGAGGGTTTGTCAAACCCATATGGCCATATAACATAAGTTCTCGCTTACACCATCTGATGTAACTAATGATAATCGGATTGAGGATTTTCGTTCTAAACTCGTATGTAGAATGTTTGTTTTCCCGTTCTTGTGTTCACTTAGTTCAAAAGAATCGTTTATGTTTTCTCATCCCAAAAGTAAGTTCAAAAGAGTAAAAAGTGGGACTATGATCTCACCTTTGATTGCAAGAGTAAATAAGTACTTCAACAAGTAACCGTGTGCAAGGACAAGGCTAGTCTTGACCTAAACATATAGGTTATATCAATAACGGTAAACACAAACGGTCAAAGATGTTCAATTAGTCCTATGGCTCGTTACGACTCGATTATGAAGCATGTGAATCACGTTGTCAAGTTTCATGCAAGAATCAAGTATAAAAGCATGTTAGAACGATTGTAATAAAGTTTGAGTTGACATTTCAAAACCTTACCATTAGAAAGGAAATCTTATTACGTTTCCAACGATATTTGATTCATCGAAAACGGAGTTACGGTCAAAAAGTTATGGCCAAAACAAGTTTGCTGAAGTTCGGATGAAACAGGCAATTGTCACGGCGCGACAAATTGCTCCGCGGCGCGACAAATGCCTATGTTGAAGGTCAGAAAGCTTGAAAAACATGTTCTAAAATCACCCTTTGGGCCACGGCGCGACAAATTGCTCCGCGGCGCGACAATGGCCGTGGCCTGGTCCCTGGCCTGTTTCACTTGTTCAAGGCTTGGTAAAATTTCAAACAAACGCAAAACTCAAACCGTAAACAATTAGGAAGCGTATCTTATACCGTTGGAAAGCTCTTTTGACAAGGAACACAACTAAACATGTTTCATCAAACAAAAACAACATTTTCCATAACCGATTTCTCGTCAAGTGATCGTTTAAAAGTCCATTTTCAAAGTTTCAAGTTCATCAATTGCATTTTAAGTTTCGGGAATCCAATTTACACATACGATATGCCGTTTCGAAGGTAATTAAGCATACATTACAACTAATCACTAACAATTAACATTCCATGGCATTCAAGCATCAAAAGTTCATGTCAAGAACTATCAAACCCTAGTCAAACATCACAAAATCAATATTCATGTTTTTGAAGTTTTCTTAATCAACCTACGCATCAAAACGAAGCTAGTGATACTAGTAACACAATTAAAACATGCACTTTAACAATCTAACAACATTAACTCACCCAAAATCAAGGATTAAGCAAACCCATTTCAAGTTCATGCTAGTTACTCCAAAAACAACAAATCGAGCAAACCAAACATATATTCATGTTAGACTTGAGCCATAGACACTAACTAACACCATTTCAAATCAAAAACACGAATTTAGAGAAATCTAGAGTTTTAGAAATGTTACCCAAACGAGATGAAGTTGGTACCAAAATGAAGAGGATGAAGAGAGGATTACGAATATGTAATTTATTTTGTTGTAAGCCTCCTAGATCGGATTTAGATGATGATTGAATGAATTTGGTTTTGGGTGTGTGTTCTTGCTAGAGAGAAAGAGAGAGAGATGGAGGTGGAAATGAATGGGTGAAAGGGGTTGACCCTTTGACCTAGTCAAGGGTTTGATCCCTTGTCAAGTTTAGTCCCTCAACTTTCGTTCGGGTGCGGGAATTACCTAAACGAGATAATTTAAAACGCGTATCAACGGAAGATGTTATAAACATATAACGGACTTTATATTAGTATAACGGAAAAGTAATTGGAAAAAGGCGGGATGTTACAGCAGTGGTGGAAGCAGGAATTCTTTTCACCGGGGACGAAAAAAAATTAAAAGCGTAGCAATTTTTTTTGGACAAAAATGAAAGTTTGTGGGCAAAATTTGGAGGTTTTGGACAAATTTTGGAGGTTTTATGGCAAACTTTGGAGGTTTTAGGCAAAATATATAAGTTTTGGGATAAAATATGAAGACTTTGGGGCAAAAACAAAAAAATTCCACAATCCGAAATTTTAACACTGAAAATTACAAATTCACTGATGGCGGCTGCCCCCCTTTGTCCCCATTAATTTTCGCCACTCGATGTGGGGACTGGTTGTTACAAACTCCCACATTTATAACTCCTAATGTCCTTGTCAGGCTAAAACATTATCCCAAAATCATTCATACCCACGGTCGCATTTGTTTGGTCATATTGACCGTAGGTCCTTCTGAAAGCAGTCTCTATATTCTAGAGTAGAAGGAGGGATGATCTTTTTTCTAACGGCATGTGGAGAAATGATTTTACTCAACTTGTTGGCGAAGATTTGACTTCTTTTTATTCTAGGTTAGAGAAATGATTGTCTACATCTTACCTCTCTCGTACCTCACTTTCGTGGAATTAGGTATTGTCGTTGTTGTACTCATGTCAATGGTAGGTGTGAGATTCCCCTATACTCACTGTTCTCGACAAGGTTTGCCCCACCATCTCGAACGGCGCATGAGTAGCTCTGATGCCAACTGAAACGCTCCACAAATAGACCCTATGATATGCACGAGTCGCATGCCTATCACAACTCGAGAGAGAATCCCCCTCACAAGCTAAAGAAGTGGACTAACCGGATATGCACGAGTCGTGTGCCCGTTACACTAATCGGGATTTCTTGCTTCACCAAACACTTTTCTCCAAACCCGGTGGAGATCCGATTTACAAGTCTTCAACTTCTTTGGTAGACAACAAACATAATCTTTCTATCCCTTTGAAAGACCAACTCCAACCTAGCTCAACTTGTCTTCAACTTGGACAAGTATTAATCTCCAATTAAGATTAATCAACTTCCTAAGTCCCTTTAAGGAAGTAGACCACTAAGCTAGTATATGCTTCTACTAATTGAAGTTACAAGACTCATACAATTAGTAATGATGATCATAAGACAATTCTAGGACATACATCACACTAAGTAAACTCACAAGATAAACAATTTTGATTAGTAAGTTTACAGCAATCAAATTCTATATCTATAAGGTCATAAAATCTTCTCTTGTTTGATCACATTTGAGTAGTAACTAAAGCCATTGTGATATCTGGAAATAAGCCTTTGAAATATAGAAGAGGGTCAGCTTCAAATGCCCTCCAATGCTTTCTATTTATAGTGAGATTTAAAAACTAGCCGTTGTCACACGGTCATAGGCATGGTCGACCCTGGTTCGACCGCGCGTACCCTAGTCCAAAATATGTATCCGTTGTATAGCCGTTTGACTCATTGAACACCGCATTTTGGAATCTTTACTTCATCTAGCACCTGCAAAAGAAACTCAATATCCTATACAAGTACTATATGCATTAAGTGTGTGAGATTTGGTCTTATTGTGTGAAAATGACATAACACTCCAAATGTGGTAAACCCAACATTCTTGGAGAAGTGTCTTGATTGTCATTTTGGGTAATCTCAGTTTGATCAAGATTTAGTTAGGTTCATTAATGCATTTGATTCAATCCTAAAGACTAGTCAACATGTCATTAACTTCCTAGTTTCAATTAATCACAAATCATATTCATTTCAAGATTAAATAAAGATTAGTTGAAAGATGTCCTTCTAAGTTAAACATTAAGTATGTAAAGTGTGACGACCCGGAAATTTCCTACCAAATTTAAACTTAATCTTCATATGGTTTCGACATGATAAGCAAAGTCTGTAATGTTGAGTCTTAAAATCTTTGAACTGTATCATATATCCATTTGACCTTTGACTGTGCCCGACGAGTCACGAACCATTATGTGTAAATATATATATATATATATATATATATATATATATATATATATATATATATATTAATTATTATAAATTAAAATAATATATGAGTTAATTAATTATGTAAATAAAACAATACATGATATTAAAATAAATCTATATATATATGTAAGGCCTGCTAATATATATTTGACACGTTTATGTATTATATTATATTAGTTGTCTATCAAATTAATGCACTTGTTACTATTATCTCCACTAACATAATCACAATTATATCTGTGATTTGATAATGGAATTAAAAGAGTCACTGTTGTTGATTGATGTTAATTGATTCACTTTTTGTTTAATTGACTTAATTGATACAAGTTACTGTTTGGAAATTTGGTCATCTCTCCACAACTTGAAACTTACGGAGTATATCTAGTTATATATAAATATGATAGTCATCCACCATACCATTTTCTTACTTTCTGTTATGTCCAAGAATCATTCAACCAACACACCAATTACACATTACATAAAGTATACAATATATGCATATATATATATATATATATATATATATATATATATATATATATATATATATATATATATATATATATATATATATATATATATATATATATATATATATATATATATATATATATATATATATATTCCTAGAACACCACCTCTATTATATGTATATTTGGAAGACGTTCAGCCGTCACTAGTTTATTGTTTTCGTTTTACTCGACCCACAAGTAACAGTCACCATACAGTTTTCTTTTTAATCTTATATAACACATACAATGAATGACCGACTCACTTGCAACTACTTTAATTGCCTTCTTGCTTTTGTCGAATGTTATTCTCAATCACCACACACTTTACAATCAACTAATTAATATTTATGTTATATATCTCAATCGGTTATTGTCTATCTATATCTATCTATATATCAGATATATGCATATATATGATGATACATAATACCACACTCCCACCACCCACACACCTCTGCATTTATATATATACAAGTGCTTAAATCTCTTATGTAACTTAAAAAAATCCATTACCTTCTTCTTAATTCTGTCTATCAAATCACCACCCACTTCAATAAATAACAAATTTATATCAACCATTAATCACCATGGAAGACCTTAAACAATCACCACCTTCATATTCGACACCCACAACTAATCATTTTTTTTTATACATAACCTTCGTAGAACAATCATCAACCCACGACCATGGGTCACCGCCACAAATCACCTTTCTTCTTTCTACTCCTTTCTTGATTGATCGAGCACCACAACCATCATGTTCTATGTTTGAGAACCCAAACCCGAAAACCATTACAACCTTCTGCCATTCTACTTCTATTCGAGCTAAGCCAAACGACCTTTAAAACCCTGAGTATACCACGATTTCATAAGGAGTTGATAATGCTAAAAACGAACATATATTTCATAGCATTATCCCTCAAGAAAGACAAGCTTTTAGTTGCAATTGTTCTATTTACAAGTGATATTCGTTTAAATAATAAAATGTGAAGACAAAAGACAGATTCGACGAATTGAAGACGCAAACGACCAAAAAGCTCAAAAGTACAAAATACAATCAAAGAGGTTCCAATTATTGATAAGAAACGTCTCAAAATTACAAGAGTACAAGAAGCAAAACGCAAAGTACAAGATATTAAATTATACGCAAGGACGCTCGAAAATCCGGAACCGGGACCAGAGTCAACTCTCAACGCTCGACGCAACGGACTAAAAATTACAAGTCAACTATGCACATGAATATAATATAATATATATTTAATTCTTAAAATTAATATATATCTTATATTATATTATAAAAACCGTCGGCAGAAAAAACAAGAGCATGTGAGCCTCCCCAGCTAGCCATGCGTCGCATGGCCTTGAAGAGTAATCTTCATGCGATCGCATGAGCTCCTTTTCCAGCTCACAGGCCTATAAATTCGCGTGTTTGGTTCAGTTTAATCCATCCATCCAACTCTCTCAACGTATATATATATATATATATATATATATATATATATATATATATATATATATATATATATATATATATATTATATTATAATTTTAATTTTAATTTCTAATAATAAGGGTATGTTAGCGAATGTTGTAAGGGTGTAAGTCGAAATTCTGTCCGTATAACGCTACGCTATTTTTAATCATTGTAAGTTATGTTCAACCTTTTTACATTAATGTCTCGTAGCTAAGTTATTATTATGCTTATTTAATACCGAAGTAATCATGATGTTGGGCTAAAAATATTAAAATTGGGTAATTGGGCTTTGTACCATAATTGGGGTTTGGACAAAAGAACGATACTTGTGGAAATTAGACTATGGGCTATTAATGGGCTTTATATTTGTTTAACTAAATGATAGTTTGATAATTTTAATATAAAGATTTACAATTGGACGTCCCTATAAATAACCATATACACTCGATCGGACACGATGGACGGGATATTTTTATGTACGAATAATCGTTCATTTAACCGGACACGGGAATGGATTAATAGTCTATAGAATTATTAAAACAGGGGTGAAATTATGTACAAGGACACTTGGCGTAATTGTTAACAAAGTATTAAAACCTTGGGTTACACGCAGTCGATATCCTGGTGTAATTATTAAACAAAGAATTAAAACCTTGTTACAGTTTAAGTCCCCAATTAGTTGGAATATTTGACTTCGGATATAAGAATAATTTGACGAGGACACTCGCACTTTATATTTATGACTGATGGACTGTTATGGACAAAAATCAGACGGACATATTAAATAATCCAGGACAAAGGACAATTAACCCATGGGAATAAACTAAATCAACACGTCAAACATCATGATTATGGAAGTTTAAATAAGCATAATTTCTTTATTTTCATATTTAATTGCACTTCTAATTATCGCACTTTTATTTATTGTCATTGTATTTAATTGCACTTTTAATTATCGTACTATTTAATTATCGCAAGTTTATTTTATCGCACTTTTATTTATCGCAATTTCATTATCGTTATTTACTTTACGCTTTAAATTAAGTCTTTTATTTATTTAATATTTTACATTAGGTTTTAACTGCGACTAAAAGTTTTAAAAATCGACAAACCAGTTATTAAACGGTAAAAACCCCCCTTTTTATAATAATAATAATATTACTTATATATATTTGTATTTTTATAAATTAAAACTAATATAGCGTTAAGCTTTGTTTAAAAGATTTCCCTGTGGAACGAACCGGACTTACTAAAAACTACACTACTGTACGATTAGGTACACTGCCTATAAGTGTTGTAGCAAGGTTTAGGTATATCCATTCTATAAATAAATAAATATCTTGTGTAAAATTGTATCGTATTTAATAGTTTTTCCTAGTAAAATATAATCTATTTCATATACACCTTGCATAACATCAAGTATTTTTGGCGCCGCTGCCGGGGAACATATCTGCTTAAACGCCGGAAGCGCAACGCTATATATAAAAAAAAAATTATTTTTAGTTTACTTTTATAAAAAAATACGCTTTTGTAAAAATACGTTTTAAAAATTCAAAAATATAAAAAAAACAAAAATATAAATATTTTTAAGAGTTTGTTAAATATATAAGTTTTATAAAGTTTCTTTATTTTTATTTTAGTTTGTAAAAATATAAATTTTATTTAAATATTTTGTTTTAATATAAATCAAAACAGCAAAAAAGAAAAAAAAATAATAATAAAAACATTCGGCCCGTACTATAACAGCCCACTCTCTGGCCCGAAACCCTAGCCCATGCGATCGCATGGCTGGGTAACTTAGGACTCATGCGATCGCATGAGCCCTGCTGACATGCCACATTTGACTGAACTCTGCAATCATTACGGAGTAATTATTATTATTATTATTATTTAATTTAAACCCTAATTAGGGTATTATTATTATATAATTTAGTTTTTATTATTATTTTGTATATTTAGTTTAATTAGTTTAAATAATTTATAAAATTAATAGTTTTATTAAATAAATAATATAAAAATTGTAATTTTTACAACTTTTAGTTTATTTTTATATTTTGTTCCTTTTTATTTGTTTTAGCGTAATTTTTTTGTATTTTTCGTTCGTATTTAGTTTTAAGACATAGTTTTTGCCATAGTTATTTTTATTTCTAGATTTTTAGGCTTTGCCGTAAAATCCCTTAAGTGCTTTTTCTTTAGACTAAGATTTAGGTGCTTTAGAATTTTGCGACGCTGTTTTTATATTTTAGTACCTTTTTAAGTTATTGTCGTTTTGAGATATAGAATTCCTTTTAAGCTTTAATATTTTATGACGCAACTTTTAATTCTTAGTTTTTAGTTCCTTTTTAAGTTTCGACACGCTACTTTCTTATTTTTATTTTGCGACGCCTATTATTTTTCAATCTTTTATTTTTTCGACGTTTTTCGACGCGCTCTTTTTCTTTCTTATTTCTCGTCATTCTAGTTTTTAGGACATAGATTTTTATTCTATTTCTTCTCTAAAATTTCTTAAAATTACGAAAAATTATTTTAAGCGGTTAAATTGATAGACATTAAAATTTTCTGGTTCGTAGTAATAGTTGGATTTGTACGTGGACCGGGTTATTGGAGCCAAACAGTACTCAATTATATTGAGACCAAACGAATCGTGCCCCTCTGCTGCATCTTTTGGCTATTCGAAACGTGGGCAAAATCAAAAAAGTCTATTAATTGGATAACTTATATAATTTTTCTTTCTTTTTAAAAACTAATAGGATATTCAGTGAATGCACCGAGCAAAACGTTCACCACCTTTTGTACGTTCACCACCTGTAACTCGATCAAGACATCTCGCAAATATTGTCGCCGTTGATTTTTCTTTAGAATCTTCATCCAGTCGACCAAGTACTCTAATTCAAATTTCCGATAATCCATTTTTTGAACCCGACCTCACAATTGAGAATCCGGAGAATATTTAGGGACAATTCATAGATCCTGAACCATTAATCTTTCCTCCGGAACCACCAATCATTCAAACAGAGATTGTTGAGGAACCAACCATTAAATCAGAAGCCTCTAGTGATTCAGATTCAACAAATTCAATCATGGAAAATCTGAAACCTTTAAGTATGGAAGACCGAATGAGAGCTAAAGGCACTGGCCAAGGTCACGCAATTACTCAACCTGACATTAATGCGCCAGATTATGAAATCAAAGGACAAATTCTACATATGGTGACTAATCAATGCCAATTTAGTGGTGCGCCAAAGGAAGATCCAAATGAACATCTTCGTACCTTTAATAGGATCTGCACTCTATTTAAAATAAGAGAAGTTGAAGATGAACAGATATATCTCATGTTATTTCCCTGGACTTTAAAGGGAGAAGCCAAAGATTGGTTAGAATCGTTACCTGAAGAGGCGATTGATACATGGGACGTTTTAGTTGAAAAATTTCTCAAACAATTCTTTCCGGCATCCAAAGCCGTGAGACTTCAAGGAGAAATTGTTACGTTCACACAAAAGCCAAATGAAACTCTATATGAGGCTTGGACAAGATTTGGAAAGTTATTGAGAGGATGTCCGCAACATGGTTTAGACACCTGTCAAATAGTACAAATATTCTACCAAGGATGCGACATCACTACAAGAAAAGATATAGATATAGCAGCTGGTGGTTCTATTATGAAGAAAACAGAAACTGATGCTTATAAAATTATTGATAACACTGCTTCCCACTCACATGAGTGGCACCAAGAAAAACATATCGTTAGATCATCTAAAGCAGCTAGATCCGATTCTAGCCATGACTTAGATTCCATTTCTGCAAAGATAGATGCTGTCGAGAGACGAATGGAAAACATGACTAAGGATATACACTCAATACGAATTAGTTGTGAGCAGTGTGGAGGACCACATTTGACAAAAGATTGTCTTAGTATTGAACTAACAATGGAACAAAGAGAGAATGTTTCATACATAAACCAAAGGCCTGGAAATAATTATCAGAATAATTATCAACCGCCAAGACCAATCTATAATCAAAACCAGAATTATAACCGAAATATTCCATACAACAACCAACAAGGTCCTAGTAATCAACAAGTATCCAACAATACTTACAATCAGCAAAGACCTAATTTTCAAAACAAACCACCACAAACCGATGATAAAAAGCCAAATTTAGAAGATATGATGACGAAGCTAGTTGAATCTCAAATGCAGTTTTTCACATCTCAGAAACAAACCAATGAACAAAATGCTCAAGCATTTAGAAATCAACAAGCTTCTATTCAAAATTTGGAACAAGAAGTAAGTAACCTAGCAAGGTTAATAGGTGAAAGAAAACCGGGAAGTCTACCTAGTGATACAAATGCTAACCTCCGGAATGAAACAGCTAAAGCCATTGCCACGAGAAGTGGTATTACACTTAAACCACCTGAAATACCTGTAATTTCTGATGAAGCTATTCTTACTCCACAAGAACCACAACCTGAACAAGATAAGGAAAAAGAACCGGTAGTTGAAAAGGTTAATGAAGATAACACAGTTAAGGCTAAACCTTATGTTAAACCATACCAACCACCACTTCCTTACCCGAGTAAAATGAGAAAGGAGAGACTTGAAGCCGAGCAATCCAAATTCTTGGATATGTTTAAATAGATAAATGTAAATCTTCCTTTCATTGATGTGATTTCATAAATGCCTAGATATGCTAAATTTCTGAAAGATCTAATCTCGAATAGAAAGAAAATGGAAGAACTCTCGGCTGTTACTATGAATGCTAATTGTTCTGCAGTGCTGTTGAATAAGATACCAGAAAAATTATCAGATCCAGGAAGTTTCACAATTCCATGTTTTCTTAGTAGTCTTAGTTCAATAGAAGCATTGGCAGACTTAGGTGCTAGTATAAATTTAATGCCGTATTCACTATAAGCTAAACTAGACCTTGGAGAATTGAAACCAACACGAATAAGCATACAACTAGCCGATAGATCAGTAAAATATCCTAGAGGGATAATGGAGAACATGCTAGTTAAAGTTGGTACTTTAGTATTTCCAGTAGATTTTGTTATCCTGGACATGGAAGAAGATTCTCGAGTACCTCTCATATTAGGAAGACTATTCTTAAACACGGCTAAAGCAATAATAGACGTGTTTGGTAAGAAACTGACCCTAAGTATAGAGGACGAGAGTGTTACCTTTTCAGTTGATAGAGCCATGCAACAACTGCAATCTGCAGATGATACATGTTATTATATTCAAACTATAGAATCACATGCAGAATTGTTAGAAGAATTTCCAGAATTACAAGGAACAGGAGAATGTTCTTTAGGAGAAGGTACTGAACCAATTGATGAAACTGAAATGTTAGCTACACTTATGGCTAATGGATATGAACCAACAACAGAAGAAATTCAAATGCTAAAAGAAGAAGACAGATATCGATATAAATCATCGATAGAAGAACCACCAACATTAGAGTTAAAGCCACTTCCAAACCATTTGGAATACGCTTATTTACATGGTGAATCTGAATTACCTGTAATAATATCGTCTTCTCTTACTGAAAATGAAAAATCTCAACTCATTTCTGTGCTAAAAGCTCATAAACCAGCTATTGCATGGAAGATTCATGATATTAAAGGAATAAGTCCTTCGTATTGCAAACATAAAATCCTTATGGAAGAAGGTCATAAAACGTATGTGCAACGCCAACGAAGACTAAATCCTAATATGCAAGATGTTGTTAAGAAAGAAATTATTAAACTGCTAGATGCAGGTTTAATTTATCCAATTTCTGATAGTCTATGGGTAAGCCCAGTTCAATGCGTACCTAAGAAGGGTGGCATGACTGTCATCACAAATGAGAAAAATGAGCTTATTCCTACTAGGACTGTAACAGGATGGCATGTATGTATTGATTATAGAAAATTAAATGACGCCACCAGAAAAGATCACTTTCCCTTACCTTTTATTGATCAAATGTTGGAAAGATTAGCCGGAAATAGTTACTATTGTTTTCTTGATGATTTTTCCGGATATTTTCAAATTCTAATAGCACCCGAGGATCAAGAGAAAACCACATTCACGTGCCCTTATGGTACTTTTGCTTACAAACGCATGCCATTTGGACTTTGCAATGCCCCTGCAACCTTTCAAAGGTGCATGATGGCGATTTTTCACGGCATGATAGAAGAATGCATGGAAGTTTTCATGGATGACTTTTTAGTCTTCGGTGATACTTTTGAATCATGTCTAGTTAATCTTGAACGAATGCTTATTAGATGTGAACAATCAAATCTAGTACTTAATTGGGAGAAATGCCATTTCATGGTTAAAGAAGGCATCGTTCTTGGATATAAAATTTCAAAGGAAGGAATTGAAGTGGATAGAGCTAAAGTAGATGTAATTGCTAAACTTCCACATCCCACCAATGTTAGAGGAGTTAGGAGTTTTCTAGGGCATGCCAGTTTTTACCGACGTTTCATAAAAGATTTTTCTAAAATTGCCACTCCTATGAATAAACTCCTAGAAAAGGATGCTCCATTCATCTTTTCAGATGAATGTATCAAATCTTTTAAAATTCTTAAAGAAAAACTCACTAATGCGCCGATCATGATAACACCAAATTGGAATTTACCGTTTGAACTAATGTGCGATGCAAGTGATTTTGCAATGGGAGCCGTTTTAGGACAAAGGATTGAAAAACGATTTCAACCTATTTATTATGCTAGTAAGACGTTACAAGGAGCACAAACAAATTACACAACTACTGATAAAGAACTCCTTGCTATTGTCTTTACTTTTGACAAATTTCATTCATATCTCGTTCTAGCAAAAACGGTGGTCTATACCGACCATTCTGCTCTTAGATACCTATTTTCGAAACAAGATGCTAAACCACGATTAATCCGTTGGATCTTACTCTTACAAGAGTTTGATATTGAAATCCGAGATAAAAAGGGAGCAGAAAATCTCGCCGCTGATCATCTTTCTCGTCTTGAAAATTCCGAATTAGAAGTTCTAAATGAATCAGCCATACAAGACAACTTTCCTAATGAATATCTATTGAAGATAGATTATAATGAAATTCCATGGTTTGCAGACTATGCAAACTACTTAGTATGTGAATTCCTTGAAAAAGGATTGTCGTACCAAAAACGAAAGAAATTCTTTAGTGATATAAAACACTATTTCTGGGAAGATCCACATTTGTTTAAAAGTTGTCCCGATGGAATAATACGCCGATGTGTATTCGGAGATGAAGCTAGTAAAATCTTAAACCATTGTCACACAGGACCAACAGGAGGGCATTATGGGCCTCAACTTACAGCAAGAAAAGTTTACGATGCTGGATTCTATTGGCCTACAATTTTCAAAGACGCACACCTTCTTTGCAAATCCTGTGATGCTTGTCAAAGGGCCGGAAAAATAAGTGAACGTGATGAAATGTCACAAAATATCATTCAAGTATGTGAAGTATTTGACATTTGGGGTATTGACTTTATGGGTCCATTTTCAAAATCTCATAATAATCTCTACATTCTCGTAGCCATTGATTATGTATCTAAATGGGCGGAAGCACAAGCTCTCCCAACTAACGGTGCACGAGTTGTAGTCAACTTTTTAAAACGTCTTTTTGCAAGGTTTGGAACACCGAAAGCTTTAATAAGTGATCGGGGAACTCATTTCTGTAATAACCAACTTGAGAAAGTTCTTAAAAGATATGGAGTAACTCATAAAATCTCCACCGCATATCATCCACAAACAAGTGGACAAGTTGAAAATACCAACCGAGCTTTAAAACGTATTCTAGAGAAAATCGTAGGATCAAATCCGAAGGAATGGTCCATAAAATTGGAGGATGCACTCTGGGCTTTTAGAACAGCCTACAAAACTCCAATTGGAACCACACCTTTTAGACTCGTTTACGAAAAAGCATGTCATCTTCCAGTAGAAATTGAACACAAAGCATTTTGGGCTTTGAAGATATGTAATCTTGATTTACATGAAGCTGAACGTCTACGGTTAAGTCAATTAAACGAATTAGAAGAATTAAGACATGAAGCATACGAAAATTCGTTAATCTATAAAGAAAGAACGAAGAAATGGCATGATAAAATAATCAGAAGTTCAAAAGAATTTAAAGAAGGAGACAGAGTTCTTCTTTTCAATTCACGATTCAAGCTATTTCCTGGAAAATTGAAATCAAGATGGTCTGGACCATTCATAGTCAAAAGAGTTTTCCCGTACGGAATAGTAGAATTAATAAATTCAAATGGGATTGAATTTAAGGTTAATGGTCACAGAGTTAAACATTACATAGATAGTCCGATGGAAGTTGACAACGAAGTTAATCACAATTTCGACACCACAGCTAACTAAGTGTGGGGAGAATCAAGTCTTTAAAGGATAATATGTATTTCTGTTAGAGTTAGATTTTCTGTTTTTTTGTAGTTCTCGAAAATGAAACCCGAATGGTCTTTCCCTAGCAGACCCTAAAGAACTAGTCTTCTCCCCCCATTCTGAATTTTTATTTTTTTTAGGTTTTACGAAATGAAGACTTTCTGTGAACTAAACCATGATCTAATGCTACACGCTTTGATCACTAAACGTAATAATAACACCCTTCCAAGTGAAATAGTATCATTAATCAGAAGTAAATTGGACGGAGTAAGAAAAGAATCCAGATGCGAAAATAATAAGTTACAATTTGGCAAAGGAAAATCAAAATCCGCAGCGAAAAGAAGAGCACGACACCTTGAAAGATGTCACAAATGCAGAAAATGGTCACACGAAGGAAAATGCTAGACGAATCAGACATATTCCAATACCGAGTTCGTTACTTTATGCAGAGATGGACCATTTATATGTTTAGAAGAAAAAACGTTGAATGCTCGAGGTTACGCCTATGTAGCCATGGAAAATCAATTAGTCCGACTATCTTATGAGTGGGCTAGAGCATATCACTAAGAAAGGGCTAGAGCATATCACTAAGAAATCTATTTCACAGGTAAGTATGTACAGTTTTTATTTTTATTTTTATTTTTAACCTTTTGATAATAAACGCTAAATTGTTCGCTATAAAGTATTAAATTGATATTCAATAAAATTAGGTCTTGCGACCGAAATTATTGATATCATACAAAAATTTATTACATCACTGCGAAATTTACCGTTTATTCTTAAGGTATAAATATCTTTAATCAATCAACCAAAATATTTCAAAAATTCGTCATGAGTTAAATTAGGTCGTTGAACCGAAATTACTTTACCGAAAAGAGGGGCGTATATTTTTGATAATATTTGTTGATTAAAGTGGGATAAAAGACCAAAAAGATTTTCAATTTTATTTTTACCATGTTTTTAAAATTAATATATAAATATTAAATTAATATTGTAAACTTCTTTAAAATTGTAAATATCTGAAAAATTAATATTTTTAATATAAGTTTGTATGTATAAAAACAAAAATATAATATAAGTTTGGTGTGAATTTTTAATATGAATTTTTAATTTTATGCATTTTAAATTTAAGTTTGGTGTGAATTTAAAAACAAAAATTTACTTTATTTCGTTAAGTTAAAAATATGATTTTTAAAATTCGTCGTGAGTTGAAGACTAGGTCGTTGAACCACAATTGCTCTACCCAAGGGAGGGACGAGAAATTTTATTATCATTATTTTTAATCTTATTGATTTAAAGTATGCCAAAAACATTAAAAAATCCAAAAATCTTTGCTTTTAAAACAAACGCCAATATGTTTGGAAACTTTGGTAAAATTTAATTATTTTTCTACGCTAATCACCCTCAATAATTTAAATTGTTACTGATTTCTTTCAAATGAGGGCATTGCAAGATCTTAAGTGTGGGAAGGGGTTAAATTCTTTCGGATTTTTAAAATTTTTAACTTATACACTTGGTTACCATTAAAAATACTAGTAACGCAGTAGTTGTATTAGAATCTAGTGCTCTCTGATAATAAAGAACAGCCCTAGTCCTATATACTGACTACCCAATTCTAGTAAAAATTTTCAAAATTTTCAATTAAATGAATTCAAAATCATGTTTATACATATTTATGAACGATAAAACTAGGTGTTGACACCGAAATTATTGTTACCTTGAAAAGGACATAAATTGAGAAATAAACCAAAATATTAGAATTCATTTAAAATGGAATAGAGAACAATAAAAAGGCAAATAAAAGAAAATAAAAGGCAAGTGTGGGAAAATTTACCAAGTTATTTAAAACATAAGTCACATATTTTTGTAACAAAAAAATGAAGATACTTTTGCTTTGGACTAAACTAAACAGTTTTACCCGATTTACTGTAACATATTTGAAAGAAAGATGGATCTACACGATGAATCAATTCCATCATTAAAAGGAAGTAAAGTCTTCCGAAAAAGACACGCGCTTCTTGATTTAGGTCATGAAGTTGTCGTCCAGACCAGCTGTAGGTTGACAAAAAATCTAGAAAAGTCATCACTAAAATCAGCAGGAAATCCACGGACCTCAGCATCAAACAGGGTCGCCAAGTGGTCAGACTTATCCTAACCATGAGAGGATCTGTCTCGTAAAATGGGGAGGATGCCATGCAAATTAGCTGGATAAGACTAATGAATGAGATCCCCAGAAAAGGATAATCTCCTTAAAGATCAAAAATCAGCTTTTAAGCCTGATATTACTCAATCCTAGAGATTGACCTTAAAGATTGAGAATTACAAACTCATGGAATTCGATGATATCTAAACTCGAGCTTGAACGAGAAAATATTTTGATCAAAATTGCAAACCGATTTGTTTTCTGAAAACCCATTTTTAATGCATTCATTACCATTGAACATAAAATCCTAGGAATTCACCTGGAATTCATTAGGTCACCTGAACCAAATCGGGTGTCAACCGTAAGAACGGTGGTTGCATAGCATGGTCAAAGACAGGACCTTGTGCCAGACTGAAAAATTATAAGGGTGAGCTTTACTATTACTCCTACAAAGGATAGTAATTGCGTCCGATACGTTATAGACCATAATTAAAAGCATGTCAGGGGACATTGCCTTAACAGTTGCTTGTTCAACGATTTCCTTTACAACCGGACGGTAGTTTACCGAAAGGTAATATATGGAACAAGTATACTGGACGTGTTGCTTTCCCAATACAAGGTTAGCAAGTGGGTGACACAAAATCGCAAGTTTTGAACTAAAATTTTCAAATCTGAAACCCACCAAACCCACAAAAAGAATTTGCAAACACCGGTGAAGGGTTATTCCGAAAAACTTATCTAGGGTAAAAGCTAGATTTAATTTTCAAAAGATCAAATGTTTTCATAAAGATCCAATTTCCTTAATGGATCTAAACTTTTATAGTCATGTGGGACTGTAAACCACATCGTTACTACCATTGTTCATACCGCCGTATAGAAATCACTGATGTACAAAGTGTGAAGAATAAAGAAGTGATTCTAGTATATTTCAAGACTATATTGCTTGAGGACAAGCAACGCTCAAGTGTGGAAATATTTGATAATGCTAAAAACGAACATATATTTCATAGCATTATCCCTCAAGAAAGACAAGCTTTTAGTTGCAATTGTTCTATTTACAAGTGATATTCGTTTAAATAATAAAAGGTGAAGACAAAAGACAGATTCGACGAATTGAAGACGCAAACGACCAAAAAGCTCAAAAGTACAAAATACAATCAAAGAGGTTCCAATTATTGATAAGAAACGTCTCAAAATTACAAGAGTACAAGAAGCAAAATGCAAAGTACAAGATATTAAATTATAAGCAAGGACGTTCAAAAATCCGGAACCGGGACCAGAGTCAACTCTCAACGCTCGACGCAACGGACTAAAAATTAAAAGTCAACTATGCACATGAATATAATATAATATATATTTAATTCTTAAAATTAATATATATATTATATTATATTATAAAAACGTCGGCAGAAAAAACAAGAGCATGTGAGCCTCCCCAGCTGGCCATGCGTCGCATGGCCTTGAAGAGTAATCTTCATGCGATCGCATGAGCTCCTTTTCCAGCTCACAGGCCTATAAATTCGCGTGTTTGGTTCAGTTTAATCCATCCATCCAACTCTCTCAACGTATATATATATATATATATATATATATATATATATATATATATATATATATATATATATATATATATATATATATATATATATATATATATATTATAATTTTAATTTTAATTTTAATTTCTAATAATAAGGGTATGTTAGCGAATGTTGTAAGGGTGTAAGTCAAAATTCTGTCCGTATAACGCTACGCTATTTTTAATCATTGTAAGTTATGTTCAACCTTTTTACATTAATGTCTCGTAGCTAAGTTATTATTATGCTTATTTAATACCGAAGTAATCATGATGTTGGGCTAAAAATATTAAAATTGGGTAATTGGGCTTTGTACCATAATTGGGGTTTGGACAAAAGAACGACACTTGTGGAAATTAGACTATGGGCTATTAATGGGCTTTATATTTGTTTAACTAAATGATAGTTTGTTAATTTTAATATAAAGATTTACAATTGGACGTCCCTATAAATAACCATATACACTCGATCGGACACGATGGGCGGGATATTTTTATGTACGAATAATCGTTCATTTAACCGGACACGGGAATGGATTAATAGTCTATAGAATTATTAAAACAGGGGTGAAATTATGTACAAGGACACTTGGCGTAATTGTTAACAAAGTATTAAAACCTTGGGTTACACGCAGTCGATATCCTGGTGTAATTATTAAACAAAGAATTAAAACCTTGTTACAGTTTAAGTCCCCAATTAGTTGGAATATTTGACTTCGGATATAAGAATAATTTGACGAGGACACTCGCACTTTATATTTATGACTGATGGACTGTTATGGACAAAAAGCAGACGGACATATTAAATAATCCAGGACAAAGGACAATTAACCCATGGGAATAAACTAAAATCAACACGTCAAACATCATGATTATGGAGGTTTAAATAAGCATAATTCCTTTATTTTCATATTTAATTGCACTTCTAATTATCGCACTTTTATTTATTGTCATTGTATTTAATTGCACTTTTAATTATCGTACTATTTAATTATCGCAAGTTTATTTTATCGCACTTTTATTTATCGCAATTTCATTATCGTTATTTACTTTACGCTTTAAATTAAGTCTTTTATTTATTTAATATTTTACATTAGGTTTTAACTGCGACTAAAAGTTTTAAAAATCGACAAACCGGTCATTAAACGGTAAAAACCCCCCCTTTTTATAATAATAATATTACTTATATATATTTGTATTTTTATAAATTAAAACTAATATAGCGTTAAGCTTTGTTTAAAAGATTTCCCTGTGGAATGAACCGGACTTACTAAAAACTACACTACTGTACGATTATGTACACTGCATATAAGTGTTGTAGCAAGGTTTATGTATATCCATTCTATAAATAAATAAATATCTTGTGTAAAATTGTATCGTATTTAATAGTTTTTCCTAGCTAAATATAAGCTATTTCATATACACCTTTCATAACATCAGGAGTGCAGCTCGCTAAATGTCATTAATTTTTGACGTAAAAACAATCACTTTAAATCTTACTTTTGTCACTCCTATTCTTTCTGTTTTACTATTCAACCGAACCCAAACAACCACCCATGATTCTGCTCCAACTATCCACTCTTGTTCTGTCCAATCATAAACTATTGTAACTGTATGTTTTCATGGTATATAATAATAATAACAAGGATTAGTTGAGAGGATAAAGGCGTTTCCTTTTCCCCTTGATGGATGACAAATTATAAACAATAGAACCCCGCTAACCCCTCGTTTCTTGTTCTATTTTGGAACCTTATACTTGGTTGTGTATTGGGTCCTTATCATACTCTTGCTTTGCTCAAACAAAACCACCTGTAAGTCACTACTAGTATTATATATATATATATATATATATATATATATATATATATATATTCGGTGTAGGTTAGGAAGAGTAGGGCCGTAATGACATGGCGATGTAAACATCAAAATTTTCGTTACCTTATGCTTGGAGAGCCTGAGTCGAACATATGATAGACAATATGCTTTTTCTTTTGATTTTTGGGCCGTTCCTATTTAAGCCCCAACAAAACAGACCTTTGAATTGATATTGAATTAGTTGCATTCTGTAATCCAGTTTAGTAATTGGGCTTAGATAAATCATTGGGCCGAGAACTAGTGTTGTTAATCAGTTGGGCTTGGAATCGATTAATGGGCCACGAGTTTGCAATTCAGCATCTCTATTTCCTGGCTTCTACTCGACAATTATATAAACATACGCACCTAAGTTGAGGTTTAAATGGATGATGAATGATAAAGTTGATACATGATATAACAATAATAAATGACGATAATAATAATTGATTTACGTTAATGATTATTAAGATTATGGTAATTTTGATTATGATGATGATACAGTTTGTTATGATGAATGATTAGAATGATGATATTAATTATATTCGATGATAATAATGGTGAAGTTACAAAGTGATGAGGTGGTGATAAACGAAAATGTGTTAATGATGATGATGGTGATCAATGATGTAAGATAGGGAGGATAATATTATGATGATTAGGAGTTATGATGATGATGATGAGATTCTGATAGATAGATGATGATATTAAATCGAGTTTGAGAAGGAGAAGTAAATGAAACAAAGAAAAATACGGGTTTAATAAATATAAGTGTGGGTTAATGCAGAAATGCTATCTACAGCACAGTGGTTAGAAGGGGGTAATTGGGTTAGCGGGACGTCGCGAGTTCAAACCCGGACTTGGTCAATTTTCATTTTTAAGGATTACATCTTTGAGGTAGTTACTTATTTATTAATTATAGATATAGTTATTAAAAATAAATGTTAGTATTATTACTATTAGTTTTCATAATTATTATTATTAGTAGTATTATTATCATTATTATTATTATTATCATTATTATTATTATTATTATTATTATTATTACTACTACTTTTATATTAACAACATTATTATAATAAAGAAATATTTTCTATATAATATTATATATATTACAACTACCATGATATTACATATAATTATATATATTAAGATTATTTACATAAATATTTACATATAACAAATTATTGATTTTTTAAATATAAATTAAACTGTATATATATTAACTATTTTAAATATATATATACAAATTAAATATGTAAGATATATAAATTAAGATATAATATATGAAGTTATTTGATTACAATTATATATTTTAATATATATATAAATGATATAGGTTCGTGAATCCGAGGCCAACCCTATACTTGTTCAATGTCGTTCTATGTATTTTTACTACAAAATACATTAGGTGAGTTTCATTACTCCCTTTTTAAATGCTTTTACAATATATATTTTTGGGACTGAGAATACATGCGCTATTTTTATAACTGTTTTACGAAATAGATACAAGTAATTGAAACTACATTATATGGTTGAATGGATCGAAGTCGAATATGCCCCTTTTTAGCTTGGTAGCCTAAGAATTTAGGAACAGACTCCCAAATTGACGCGAATCCTAAAGATAGATCTATCGGGCCCAACAAGCCCCATTCTGGAATTTGGAATGCTTTAGTACTTCGAAATTATCATGTCTGATGGGTGTCCCGGAATGATGGGGATATTCTATATGCATCTTGTTAATGTCGGTTACCAGGTGTTCAATCCATATGAATGATTTTTATGCATGATGTTTATGAGAAATGGAAATATGAAATCTTGTGGTCTATTAAAATTATGGAAATGATTGATTATGATAAACTAATGAACTCACCAACCTTTTGGTTGACACTTTAAAGCATGTTTATTCTCAGGTATTAAAGAAATCTTCCGCTGTGCATTTGCTCATTTTAGAGATATTACTTGGATTCATTCATGACATATTTCAAAAGACGTTGCATTCGAGTCGTTGAGTTCATCAAGAATATTATTAAGTCATTTATAGATGGATATATTACGAAATGGTATGCATGCCGTCAACTTTCAATGTAATGAAAGTTTGTCTTTTAAAAACGAATGCAATGTTTGTAAAATGTATCATATAGAGGTCAAGTACCTCGCGATGTAACCAAATGTAATGTATTCGTCTAGATGGATTAGGACGGGTCTTTACAGTTGGTATCAGAGCGGTGGTCTTAGCAAACCAGGTTTGCATTAGTATGTCTAACTGATAAGTTGTTAGGATGCATTAGTGAGTCTGGACTTCGGCCGTGTGTGCATGTCAAAAGTTTTGCTTATCATTTCTTGTCAGAAATTACCTGCTTATCATTCTTAGTCTAGACACGTTTTACTGCATTGACTGCATGAATAGTGTATAGACAAAATTCATATCTTAGTGTATCTGATAATTCATATCTTAGCGTATCTATTACTGTAGACTTTGCTTGACAGCTTCCGTAGATTCTTCCGTAACTTATGGGATTTTAGTATTATATATGCATATGTAAATTATGTATTGCAGGGTACTAATCTACATCCTATAATCTATTTCTTATCGAAAATCCTTCTTCTGATCGTACGAGATGAATCCCTCAACCAGTTCGAGTCCCTCAGATTTCGATAGCTATTCCGATAGTTATTCCGACATGGATATGGAATTTCACCTAAAGCTTCGAAAGCAGTGTCACCAGAATGAACCAACCAATCATCCATCCCCAATTCATCTGATGGGTTCGTAGTCGACTTAATCAATAGAGACGCGAAGAAGGCAATCCTTTCCATCAACCGAATTCACCTCTTGACGAATAACCTGAAGCACTTACTGGCGAACCTGTTGTTAATACCATTTACTCTCTCATTTCCAGAGTATCTCACCACGATTATATTCTATCTAAAATTCTAAACCTTATTCATCCGCTCGTTTCGACCGACAATCATTCTGGAATAATAGAATAAGTCAACGAACTTCGCGCTCGAATAATCAATTTGGAGAATATGGTGCAAAATTTACCAGCTTCATCAACATCATCGGCACCAACAGTACCATCAACAATCCATGCCTCAACATCTCATTCTGTACCTCGAGTATAATCATCATTCTACGTATCATTTTATATCAATTATCTTCGTTCTTCATGGCGATTATGTAATCTCTAATGTTTTAGAGATTATGTACTCTAATTCTAGCCGTAAATCAGATGAGGTTAATATCATATTAACTCATTAAATCCATGATTACATCTGAAGAAAATATTTATGTAACTATATTTTCATAAAGGTTGTAATTAAAAATTCTTTTGTACAAATTGTTAATGGTGAAAATATATTAACGGGTAGGTAATACCCGAGGAATATTCAGATTTTACACTAATAAGTACACTGTACATTCTTTCAAATCTAATTCAACAGTCATTTACTATCCTACTTACAACCACCGATATACGTATCCATTCACCGCAGAATAATCTTTTTCATTCAATTTCATATTTGGATTTTGACCTATCAGAATCCAACAAGTGGCATAGTGAAGAAAACATATGACAAAATAAAATTTGTTAGAAACAGACAAATTAACTATGAGAAATTTTGTTAAGAATCCACTCTAACTGTTCCTAGCTAACTGATCCTAGCTAACTGTTAATTCCGTATTACCTTTTATTTATCGCAATTTATTTATCGCAATTTAGTTATCGCAATTTATTTATTGCATTTTATTTATCGCAATTTTAATTCTCGCAATTTTATTTATCGTCATTTAATTTCTGTTATTTATTTTACGCACTTTAAATATCGGGACAAGTATACAAGGTTTTGACATATCATATCGACGCCTCTATATATATTATTTGGAATAACCATAGACACTCTATATGCAGTAATGCTGGAGTTAGCTATACAGGGTTGAGGTTGATTCTACAATAATATATATAGTTTGAGTTGTGATCGAGTCTGAGACATGTACACGGGTCACGATACGTATTAATTAATTTGAATATTATATATTAAACTATATATGAATTATTGGACTGTTAACTGTGGACTATCAACTGTGGACTGCCAACATTGGACAATTAAAATGAATTAAAATATTGATTACAACATATGAAACTAAACAATTCTTCAACTTTGCCACTTGATCTCATCTTAAAACCTCATTTGTATCTTGACGATTACAATCTGCGTTCAAACCTTTCATAATTCTTGAAAACACCGCAATCGAGAGAATGAACCAACTGCACTTCATCTACGAAAGGAAAGATTTATGCATATAGTCATGCACCTGAAAACACTCGGAACCTGAGTAAACGTTTAACACGTATCTGTGCTAACTCCTTTGGCGTTGTTATTACCAAAAATAACTTTGCAATCCTTTTCCAAAGTAGCTAATTTTGTCACAGCTTCAACAAATCAATTTCGACTTTTCATTCGAATAAACTCTATTATAACTTCGATAAATAAGTTTGCCTTTCGTCATCGTTACCAGGGAACCATCTATGTCCCACCACATTGGCAGTAAACCTACCAGTAATTTCATCTATATTTGATTTTCCGAAAAATCATTATAGTTATTGAAACCTATCATATACTCATCCGCGTCTTGAAACGAGAAAGTACCATACCAATTACCGAGAATCAGCAATCAGTATTTTGAATCTCGCAGCGTTTCTACATAAACAATTATATGTATACATATAACCTTTATCTCTTAGAATTAAGATCTTTCATTCTGAAAATTCTGAAAAGCACTCAGTCTACGAATCAACACTTCAAAGTTTGAAAAAGCCGAATGAAGCAGCATAAACTATAGACAACTGTAAATGACCTTAATTGTCGGAAGTTAGATGATAAAGAATAGAATGTTGGTAAAGTTCAGAAAAGTTGGAACTGGGAAACGGATTGAGCAAACTATGAAGGAAGTTGTGAACAAATCACAAGGACTAAACTTGTACATAAAGAATCCTGATGATTCTGTTTATGATAAAATCTTTAGCGAATACCTTGCTTCTGACTTCAAACTCTTGCGGACAAATTTTCTTCACCATCCTTCGATATTAGAAATTCCAAGATATCATCGTATCTTTCATTATAAATATCCTCCATATTTCTGAAGATATTTTCATAACTATTCTTATCTGAAATCATTAATCTCTTCGTGCTATCAGTATTAAATCATATAGAAACTATTAGTTTCTATATTTTGTAAACTTTCGAGCTTAAAATATGAATGTTATTGAAGTAATGTTGGGAACTGATGCATGAGTTAGTATAATATAATGACACTTGATCAACGTGATTATATTACAGTAAGTTATGCTGAGTTCCTAAATGGAACATGATGATTCACAGATTATAACGTCATCATGTGCCATGTTACATAACTCTTTCATTCTGCTTAACTTCTGAACACATCAAGATAGTATATTCTTGATAGTTCGATTCTCAGTGATTCTGGTAATATGACAAATCAAATCGTGCTATTACGTTCTTTCTTTTTTAGAACATTAAGTTCATTCGAAACTCCATACTTACGAATTCTAGACCATTACTCGCCTTATTAGAGGTCGGGAAGAAAATAAAAAGACAAAGAGCTCCAAAATATAAGAGAAAATATAAAGCCCAATAACATGATGGAGGTCACAAACCATGGATATTAATACGAATAGCAATATAAAGACTCGGGAAAACTAAAAACACTATAAACCCAAGAGCATAGTAGAAGTAGACAGATTCCTCTGGTGGTAGATGAAAAAAGAGAATGACAGATATGAAAGTCAGGAATATATCCAGAATTAAAACTGGATGAAGCATATTGACTGATGATTTTGAAATATGAATTAAAGTATAGAAAATGGGAGAAGTGAACAACATTGGAACAGGAGAAGCTTAATTTATAATGGAAATATCAGACAGAGTAATCGAGGCAGATCACCGTATTTAATTATAGAGATCTTAATTTCCTTATTCGTCGAAGAATCAAATCTTTTAGATTTCGAAGATTTTCTTTTAATTCCCTTGAATTCCGGAATTCAACAGTGACTATGTCAAAAGTTAAGACGTACCTTAATTTCTAAATTCAAACATAACTACGTCAAAAGTAAAGACGAATATCTATTACCTTATCTCAATCTTTTGTGATAGTTTCACTCATACGCTTCGAGTAATCGAATCGTTTTATCCAAATTATTCATTGGTGATAAAAACTCTATTTATCAACTCATATTCATCATGAAAGCATTTTTATTGTTAGCCATGACCACCTCACTCAAATTTCGGGACGAAATTTCTTTAACGGGTAGGTACTGTGACTACCCGAAAATTTCCTACCAAATTTAAACTTAATCTTCATATGGTTTCGACATGATAAGCAAAGTCTGTAATATTGAGTCTTAAAATCTTTGAACTGTATCATATATCCATTTGACCTTTGACTGTGCCCGACGAGTCACGAACCATTATGTGTAAATAAATATATAAATAAATAAATACACACACACACACACACACACACACACACATATATATATATATATATATATATATATATTAATTATTATAAATTAAAATAATATATGAGTTAATTAATTATGTAAATAAAACAATACATGATATTAAAATAAATCTATATATCTCTATATATATATATGTAAGGCCTGCTAATATATATTTGACACGTTTATGTATTATATTATATTAGTTGTCTATCAAATTAATCCACTTGTTACTATTATCTCCACTAACATAATCACAATTATATCTGTGATTTGATAATGGAATTAAAAGAGTCACTGTTGTTGATTGATGTTAATTGATTCACTTTTTGTTTAATTGACTTAATTGATACAAGTTACTGTTTGGAAATTTGGTCATCTCTCCACAACTTGAAACTTACGGAGTATATCTAGTTATATATAAATATGATAGTCATCCACCAAACCATTTTCTTACTTTCTGTTATGTCCAAGAATCATTCAACCAACACACCAATTACACATTACATAAAGTATACAATATATGCATATATATATATATATATATATATATATATATATATATATATATATATATATATATATATATATATATATATTCCTAGAACACCACCCCTATTATATGTATATTTGGAAGACATTCAGCCATCACTAGTTTATTGTTTACATTTTACTCGACCCACAAGTAACAGTCACCATACAGTTTTCTTTTTAATCTTATATAACACATACAATGAATGACCCACTCACTTGTAACTACTTTAATTGCCTTATTGCTTTTGTCGACTGTTATTCTCAATCACCACCCACTTTACAATCAACTAATTAATATTTATGTTATATATCTCAATCGGTTATTATCTATCTATATCTATCTATATATCAGATATATAGCATATATATGATGATACATAATACCACACTCCCACCACCCACACACCTCTGCATTTATATATATACAAGTGCTTAAATCTCTTATGTAACTTAAAAAAAACCCATTACCTTCTTCTTAATTCTGTCTATCAAATCACCACCCACTTCAATAAATAACAAATTTATATCAACCATTAATCACCATGGAAGACCTTAAACAATCACCACCTTCATATTCGACACCCACAACTAATCATTTTTTTTATACATAACCTTCGTAGAACAATCATCAACCCACGACCATGGGTCACCGCCACAAATCACCTTTCTTCTTTCTACTCCTTTCTTGATTGATCGAGCACCACAACCATCATGTTCTATGTTTGAGAACCCAAACCCGAAAACCATTACAACCTTCTGCCATTCTACTTTTATTCGAGCCAAGCCAAATGACCTTTAAAACCCTGAGTATACCACGATTTCATAAGGAGTGCAGCTCGCTAAATGTCATTAATTTTTGACGTAAAAACAATCACTTTAAATCTTACTTTTGTCACTCATATTTTTTCTGTTTTACTATTCAACCGAACCCAAACAACCACCCATGATTCTGCTCCAACTATCCACTCTTGTTCTGTCCAATCATAAACTATTGTAACTGTGTGTTTTCATGGTATATAATAATAATAACAAGGATTAGTTGAGAGGATAAAGGCGTTTCCTTTTCCCCTTGATGGATGACAAATTATAAACAATAGAACCCCGCTAACCCCTCATTTCTTGTTCTATTTTGGAACCTTATACTTGGTTGTGTATTGGGTCCTTATCATACTCTTGCTTTGCTCAAACAAAACCACCTGTAAGTCACTACTAGTATTATATATATATATATATATATATATATATATATATATATATATATATATATATATATATATATATATATATATATATATATATATATATATATATATATATATTCGGTGTAGGTTAGGAAGAGTAGGGCCGTAATGACATGGCGATGTAAACATCAAAATTTTCGTTGCCTTATGCTTGGAGATCTTGAGTCAAACATATGATAGACAATATGCTTTTTCTTTTGATTTTTGGGCAGTTCCTATATAAGCCCCAACAAAACAGACCTTTGAATTGCTATTGAATTAGTTGCATTTCGTAATCCAGTTTAGTGATTGGGCTTTGATAAATCATTGGGCCGAGAACTAGTGTTGTTAATCAGTTGGGCTTGGAATCGATTAATGGGCCACGAGTTTGCAATTCAGCATCTCTATTTCCTGGCTTCTACTCGACAATTATATAAACACACGCACCTAAGTTGAGGTTTAAATGGATGATGAATGATAAAGTTGATACATGATATAACAATAATAAATGACGATAATAATAATTGATTTATGTTAATGATTATTAAGATTATGGTAATTTTGATTATGATGATGATACGGTTTGTTATGACGAATGATTAGAATGATGATATTGATTATATTCGTTGATAATAATGGTGAAGTTACAAAGTGATGAGGTGGTGATAAACGAAAATGTGTTAATGATGATGATGGTGATCAATGATGTAAGATAGGGAGGATAATATTATGATGATTAGGAGTTATGATGATGATGATGAGATTCTGATAGATAAATGATGATATTAAATCGAGTTTGAGAAGGAGAAGTAAATGAAACAAAGAAAAATACGGGTTTAATAAATATAAGTGTGGGTTAATGTAGAAATACTATCTACAGCACGGTGGTTAGAAGGGGGTAATTGGGTTAGCGGGACGTCGCGAGTTCAAACCCGGACTTGGACATTTTTCATTTTTAAGGATTACATCTTTGAGGTAGTTACTTATTTATTAATTATAGATATAGTTATTAAAAATAAATGTTAGTATTATTACTATTAGTAAAACCATTATTTTCATAATTATTATTATTAGTAGTATTATTATCATTATTATTATTATTATCATCATTATTATTATTATTATTATTACTACTACTACTTTTATATTAACAATATTATTATAATAAATAAATATTTTCTATATAATATTATATATATTACAACTACCATGATATTACATATAATTATATATATTAAGATTATTTACATAAATATTTACATATAACAAATTATTGATTTTTTAAATATAAATTAAACTGTATAAATATTAACTATTTTAAATATATATATATACAAATTAAATAGGTAAGATATATAAATTAAGATATAATATATGAAGTTATTTGATTACAATTATATGTTTTAATATATATATAAATGATATAGGTTCGTGAATCCGAGGCCAACCCTATACTTGTTCAATGTCGTTCTATGTATTTTTACTACAAAATACATTAGGTAAGTTTCATTACTCCCTTTTTAAATGCTTTTGCAATATATATTTTTGGGACTGAGAATACATGCGCTATTTTTATAACTGTTTTACGAAATAGACACAAGTAATTGAAACTACATTATATGGTTGAATGGATCGAAGCCGAATATGCCCCTTTTTAGCTTGGTAGCCTAAGAATTTGGGAACAGACCCCCAAATTGACGCGAATCCTAAAGATAGATCTATCGGGCCCAACAAGCCCCATTCTGGAATTTGGAATGCTTTAGTACTTCAAAATTATCATGTCCGATGGGTGTCCCGGAATAATGGGGATATTCTATATGCATCTTGTTAATGTCGGTTACCAGGTGTTCAATCCATATGAATGATTTTTATGCATGATGTTTATGAGAAATGGAAATATGAAATCTTGTGGTCTATTAAAATTATGGAAATGATTGATTATGATAAACTAATGAACTCAACAACCTTTTGGTTGACACTTTAAAGCATGTTTATTCTCAGGTATTAAAGAAATCTTCCGCTGTGCATTTGCTTATTTTTGAGATATTACTTGGAGTCATTCATGACATTTATCAAAAGACATTGCATTCGAGTCGTTGAGTTTATCAAGAATATTATTAAATCATTTATAGATGGATATATTACGAAATGGTATGCATGCCGTCAACTTTCGATGTAATGAAAGTTTGTCTTTTAAAAACGAATGCAATGTTTGTAAAATGTATCATATAGAGGTCAAGTACCTCGCGATGTAACCAAATGTAATGTATTCATCCAGATGAATTAGGACGGGTCTTTACATAAAGACATCAATGTTAAGTTGTATGTGGACATGTTACATAATGTGTTACGTAGATAAGACCAAATAGATTATTGACCATTATTCTTTGTGAACCAGTTTACACTTAATTCATTGAAGTAAACTAGTTACTAGAATCCTAGTATTCTAACTAATAACACGTAGCAAGCAGGTTAACAAGTTGACAAATTAATGAGTATTAAACATATTAGCAAGTAGCAAGTAATACTCACACATAGCAAGATATAGTTATTCTAAAATCAATCATATGGATATTTGCACAACACTATGGTTTAAGCTTTAGCAAGCTTACTTGCAATATAACATATAGCATGATTAATGTGTAAGCACACATTAATGTCCAACACATGCACAAGGGAAGAGCAATCTCTAGTTGGGACTTGTGACCATCCTAAATGTATCTAAGTGTATTTTTGAATCATAAGTCTTTACTAGTTACACTTCAAAATGTTGTTCTTTATTTAGCCTTAATTTGTCACTAAGTAATCTTTAATTGTAACTGGTGTTCTAGTGACATTAGCTTATGTGTGTTGGTACTTGGTGATCTTCTTAAGAAAGTCTAGACAAGTTTTAAGATTACAAGTTATTGATTAACACTTATGTGTTATGCCTAATCTTGGTTAAATTGTCATTAAGATGTAATTAAGCATAATTAACCAAGATTATTGTTTTTATGACCAAAACTCAACTGAGTATGGAGGAGGCATCTATTCTAAGCGTTTTGAGAAAGGTTTCATGAATTATAGATGTTGGGAAGTGGTCAAACTAAATTTGATCAAAAATGGTGACAGAGAATTCTGCGGTCGCACTGCGGTTGACCGTGGTGGCGACCGTGCAACTTGTTTTCCAAAACTGCATTGCAGATTCAGTCTGAGCTTCTACGATCACGTATACGGTCAACCGTACTTTGACCGTGTACTTCAGTGGTCTTTATTCTAAGTTTTGTTTGATTTGGTCATTTGCAATATCAAGTATGGATTAGTGAACTTGTATGTTTTATGTTAAGATGTCGATAATCACTTGTGTATATGTATGTGTCATCATCAAAACATTTTCTTTGGTTAAGCATCATACTTAACTTTGTCGGTTAGTCCATTAACCAACATTCAACCAACATTCTCCCCTTTTTTGATGATGACAAACATACAAGTGATGAGGGACATTTTGCTATAAATACGCAAGTGTTAACATCACTTGTATCCATATTTCTCCCCCAATTATCGAAGCAAAAAGGTTAGCTCCCCCTAGAACTATGCTCGCCCTTAGAGCAAAGCTCCCCCTTAAATTGTGCACAATGGAAGATAATTATTAAAAGCATAACAAGCACAAATTTTATTCAAGAAATAATAACCATAGATAATTCATGTAGTACATTTCTCAAGTGAGATTTTTACATGAATATCAAATAAGTTCAGTCATCATGATGAATGGAGTGACCCTTGTCCTTACCTTCAAGGCGGGACAATCTTCGACCAATTTTTAGGATGTTTCCATGAATCACACTATTTTATCCCTGTGTGGAGAGGGAACAAAAGTTGGGTGGGTTTTCAAGAGAAGGTTCATGGACCTGTTTGGTCGATGCTCTGCATATTGGGTATAAAGATACTTGAGTGGAATGGTGAAAAAGAGATGTCATTCCAACATATGCGAAAAGTTTGGTCAGGTGGAGACCATACGGAAGAGACATATGAGAGTTTTGACATGCATGTTTGACCATACGGAAGGTGTCATTCCTTTGAATGATTTATTTTGAAGATCATCAGTGTTTGTTTGGTCAAGGTCAAAAGGTATCGGTGTAATATTTTCCTTCCAATGCTTGTAGTTTTGATTCTGATTTGAATGTACTTGTAAAAATTTCGACTTAAAAAAGTAAGTATGTAGATTTTAAAAATAAAATAGGTTTGAATATTATATATGTCATAAATAATTACATTTGGATACACTGTATGATGAAGTGTAACATTTGTCACTATTATTAAGTGATTCCTTTGATATTTTAAGAGATGGTGTTAACGGTGCCGGAGTTGCATTGTTATATGAACATTCACCCGTTGTATTTGTCGTATGTTGAAAAATGTTTTCTTTCATCATACTTGATGTATATTAGGTTGTAGATGAAGTCACCACTTTTGATCGAGTTGTGTTGGTTATATCTGAATAACCAATGTATAAGATTTGAATTTAGAAATTCAGAATAAATATTATTTTCATATATACACCATAGATTACAAAACTTTTGTTGTAATAACATGAAACACCTGTTAGAATTGAACACGATGGCGAGGATAGTTGTCCAATTGCTGCTGTTGTACTTTGTTTTTTGTGTTTCATCATAATGTTTCCAACGATTGTCTTTGCCGTGGAAGAAATTTCTAAAAATAATAGACATTTATTAGTATTTAAATTTGATGTATAGTGAATATGGATGAATACTAAAAATCAAAATATATGCCAAGAGAAACTTTCTATAAAATTCAGATTAATAAAAAGAGTAAGTAGTACCTGAATTTGATGCATTAACATCAAAGGAATCCTTCATCCTTGTAGGTTGTTTTTGTTTATTTGTAACTGGTTCCGAAAGATTTGTCTCATTTTTATTTGATTTATTTAAACGTGAAGATCTTCTGAAGTTATTATTCATGACAATACAGTTTGACCAAAATTATCTGTTAACTTAGGTTTTTGAAGATAATGAAGGATTATGTTTGTTATGATGCAGAATTTCGAATTTCGAATTTGAAAATGAGATTATGGTTATTGACTAAATACCAACGGATAAAGAAATGTTTTGTGTTGTACTTGACTTTATTGGTAACAGGAATTTACATCCATAATGTGTAGGGATTAGAATATGGTATATTTGGTTTGAAAGTAATCACAATTTCTAATAAAGTGATAACTATTTTTATTAGTGTTTAGTAGTTTATTATACATTACTTAAGTCAATTGGTTAGTAACTATAGTGCTGTTATTAGTAATACAGTAATTGAAAAGACAAAAATTAAGAAGAAGAAATGTGCCAACACTGATATCATAATATAAAGAGGCATTTATATTAATATTACATGAGTAATTTGCATAGTTGTTATAAATTTGTTTTTCCCATAATACTAACATAAATGTAATTTTAGGGGGAAAAAACACAAATCTAATTAAAACCATATTGATTTACAAAAAGCCTCAACTCATAAGCCTAAAAGCACGACATGCATTCTGGTTTCTTAATTCACACCCATTTCTTCTTGGTAAATAACCATTGTGGCCGGATATAGGGCACCTCATTTTCACGTCAGCAAAAGGATGGCGGTTCATTCTCCAGGTTTGATGTATAAGGTCATAAACCTTTGTTCTCACAGCAACCACATAATCCGGTATCGGTGGGAATGTATGATTATGAATTTTTAAACCGATTTCCTTTTCATTTACATCGTGAGAAACAAACATAACCAAACCATAAACATAAACAGCCTCTACTAATTGGCAGTTTGATGCTTGTTTTAAATAACGGAGGCCATCTTGGCTGTATTTTCCATCAAAATAAAATAACAAACCCCTGCGAAAAATCGCATTAGGGTTTTTATTTACCAAACAACGATGGTAAAGATAAATCATTTGAGGGATACCCCAAGACCCTACAGGTAAACGATCAAAGGAAAGCCTTTGATAAACCAATGGATGATGGGCTTGCTTATAAAAGGCTTTACAAACCAATCGAGCAACACCCAACTGAGTCGAAGAATTTTGTCCGACTCTTGATAATATTTCACCAAGCAAATCATCAGGAAGAAGATCGACAATATTGTTGATCTTATTCATTTTAATTTTTTTCATTATTTTTAAAAAAATATAAAATCTGGAAAATAAAGTTGAAGTTTTTTTGAATGGTGTGTACTTGAGACCTTGACCTTCTGTAGCAGCAGAAAGTAATATCAGAATGATGATATTTTAGCCGCCTGAAAAGTAAGCCTTGAAAGTTGTTTTTTTCGGTTAATGATGCGACGTGGTATGGGAACACGCGTGCAGTTAAATGATGATATGGTTACTTCCTCAAACATCTTTCAAATACTTTTGTAAAAAAAGCTCAATATGGAAAGTATATTTGTAATTTTATTTTTTATTTGAAAAGCAAACATTTTTGACATAAGTTTTTAGTTTGATTTTAAAATTAAATAAAAAAGGAAATTCGAATATTTAACACTTTTAGAAAAGATTTGACTCAACATAGCTGGAGAAATGGATTCTAGAATATTCTTTTGAATTACATATATTTGTTGTATTATTTACAAAAAGTATTAATTTTTTTTAAATAGATATCTTTGTGTAAAGTAGACACTTATTAGGTATTGTAGAACATGAAAGTAGTTGAAAATGATGCAAGTTTTAGTGTGAAAATGATGGGTTTAAAGTAGTTTTTGGGCTAATAAATTGACACGGTATGTCAACACTTGTCCAATGGTATGATGATAAAATTAAAAAAAAAAAATAGTTGTAAAATATTATATAATAATTTTATATGAAGAGACATTTTAGGAATTAAGGCTCAAAAAGGTCATATTTTCTAAACATATTATATATTTCATTATTTAACAATTAATTGTTTTAGATGGAATATTTATAATAATATCAATTAAACATATTATAACAGTTAAATTGATACCAAACTTGAAGGAAAAATGAAACATTTATACTAATATCCTTCTGAAAATTTATAATAATAATAGATGAGTAATTTTGATACAAAATAACAAAAGATTTTTCACATAATAATAACATAAATTTAATTATACCTAAATCGATTTATAATCAAACCTAACTCATAAGCTCAAAAACACGACATACACTCTGGTATGGTGAGTTCAAAACCATGAACATATGGGAAATAACCTACGTGACCGGATATAGGGCAAGTGCAAGTCAGCAAAAGGATGGAGGTTCCTTCGCCATAATTGTAGTAACAAACCATAAACATCCATTCTGACATAAACCACCAAATCCGGCAATGGTGGAAATCTTGCATTAAGTTTTTTTAAACTCTTATCCTTTTCCTCCAAATCATGAGATGAAAACATGATCAAACCATAAACATAAACTGCCTGATTCAGCCCATTGTTTGAAGCTTCTTCTAAATAACGAAGCCCTAAGTCTGTGTTTACTCCATCGGAATAACTTATCAAACCCAATCGAAAAATAGCATTAGGGTTTTTATTTATCACACACCGATGGAGAAGATAGACCATTCTGGGATACCTCAAGCTAAGATAGGCCAACGATCTAAGGAAAGCCTTCGATAAACCAAATAATGTTCGGATTGCTTAAGAAAGTCTTTGCAAACCAATCTGGCAACAGACAAGTGAACCAATGATTGTTGACCGACTCTTGACAATATTTCACCAACTATGTCATTAGGAAGAACATCTAGAATATTCTTTGAAAGTTGATCGATTTTTGTATTATTTGAAAAAAGTAAAAAAAGTATGGAAAATGAAGTTGATGTTTACGTATTTGAAAAATGCAAGTTGCTTTCTGAGAAGTAAGGGTTGAATTGTAGATTTTGGGGGCTACTGAATCGAGTTGGTAGGTTAACACGTATGTACAACAATAAATGCTTGAAAATTTATAACTTTAATTTTCTTCTAAATTTAATTTTATAAAGGAAAAGGGAAGGTCACATTTTAATTAAAATGATAGTGTGTTACGTTTATAAAAAGAGGTAAATCCTAATAAAAACCTCAACACAAAAAACATCAACACAAAACACAATAGAATTTATAGAAAATAAATTAGATTGTTATCCATATCAAGGTGGATATGGAGGAGAAATAGTGCAGGGAAAACATAAATATATAGTTTACATGCCATTGGAATTCCATAGAAGAAAACCAAAAATAACTGTTAACAAATGTATGTTGTTTAAATCATGAATCGGATGAGAGTAAACGTTTTGAACGATTAGAGAATTTAACCTTGGTTATTGAAGACTTAACAGATGGTGGAGATTTGATTCCTTCTTGTTAGATTTTTTTGAGAGGTAGGCTGAAACAGGTATCATGACTGAGATCAACAGTCTGATTTCTAGAAGCATTAGAGGCACACTACAAAAGTAAATTATAAGTTGTTATCAAAATAATAATTATTAAAAATGACCATGATATGAAAAAAATTTAGAACTGAGTATTATATAATGTATTCATACATTCTCAAATGAAGTAAGTTTCTCAGATGATTCTTCAATCTCAACATCTTCAAAAACCACTTGTTGATCGACCTTAGTGATATTAAAGATAGGTTAAGAAACTATTGATATTTTAGACATCACACAAACAGCAAGTTAAAATGAATAACAATACCAAAAAAATAAAAGACAATGAGTGCGTATAAAACAACTTATATATTGAATCAAGGTACAAAATCATGTAACAGTATTAAATGTTACCTTGAAACTCTCATAGAGTTCGAAACATGTTGGGTCATCGGTCGCATCTTTAACAGTGTAGTTTCGAATTCCACGTTCTTTGTTATAAGCACCAACATCTATCTTAAACAAAAGGGTCTTTTGTAAAAGAAGTTCTGGCTCTTCAGGATAATCATCATCTTCAGACAACGAATTCATTAACTCATAAGCCGATTGGGTAACGAACTTCTTCACCACAGATTCAAAAACAGTGAAAGACACTGTGCTGGTTTGATTTTCTACACTAATCGGCACTTTAAACCTGTTATGTAAAAATTTAAAGACAAACAAAGTATGATTAAAGAGATAAACTGATATTTTGCAAATCTATTTAGAATGTTTTGTAATTCACCTCACTACCACGTCCGACTTATTGATACAACCGTAACACTTCTGTTCCAAATTTAAAAGTTGATCAACGTCCAAGGTAAGATCACAGTTGAGGATAACAGGTTTAGCACTATTTTTACACTTCTTGCAGGCAATGTAGTACCAAGTGTCGTCGGGAAGAATGGTATTGATTATGGCCTGAATAATATAAATGCCTTCCTACAATAATTTTAACAACAAAGTTGAAAATTGGATATATGTTTGTGTTGGTCCCTTAATAACAACAGGAGTATTGTAGAGGGGGGGTGAATACAATTCTTTTCTTAATTAACTAGTCAGTTAATCACGCTTAGTATTCTGTAGTAAATAAGATAGAGTCACAGGTAATTTTCAACTGTTATTCTTTATTGATTAAATCAGAAAGAATCACAACTATCCTTGGCGGAAATGATAGTTGGTTGATACAGATTACCTAGATTATAGCTAAGAGATAAACTAAAGCTATTACACGGTTTTGACTCTAACAGATAAACCCACACCACTACTTTTTACAATAGTGGATACTACAATATATATAGTAGTTCTATTAACTGTGTAATTAGTCTATTGTCCACTAGTACATTGGATGCTTTGTACTTGTGGGGACAATTGTGTCAAAAGGCGTGCTTTCCTTCTTTCCTCTTAGGTAGCTATTTGCTGGAACACACCCATTCGGTTTGGCACTACCATTTGATTTAAACAAATGGAATGTTGTGTTCCCTAGGTATGATTAAAGTATAACACATGTCTGCACATGCGTTCCACTTCTGCATTCCCACGTGGTCTTGTAAGGTCACTTGTCAGCCGCCGACTCCTGTCCTTTTCTGTTCAACTTTGTCTTCGACTTCTGTTGAATAGTGCGTTGATGTAGACCACTCTGGGAAACTACCATGCTTGTAATGGAGCATGGCTGTCTTGTGTTGTATGCTAATATCCAGACTTACTGGTCCTTCATATGCTGAGTCACTTGATATTCTTGATTTGCTGGGTGCACATCCTGTGCTGATTCGAAGAATACATATCTACCTTGTGCTGATAGACTAGGCAGCATACTAAACACTCGACACAGCTATATTAGCTGACTATACATAAACAAACGTGTGCTGGCTGCACATAACACTTTAGTGCAAATAAATATTGTTTTGTCATAATTAAATCCTTAATTATTTTGGGGACTCAACAATCTCCCCCTATTTGATGATGACAAAACCTATGACTTGAAGAGAAAACACTAAAGCCAGCAATTAGGGACCTAGAGAGAGTAGACAGTAAATTCGTCCCTTTAAGTTTGTTTTGGGATCTTTTGATGAGTTATCTATATCTTATAATTTGATATGATTTTGAAGAATAACTCACTTTACTTACATTACAACAGATATATACAATAATTACAAGATAATTCAAAAATAAAAGGTAAATTACAAAGATACAAGTTGAGCACATAGGAGACTATCTATCTTTATCCCTTTCTCTTTCTCTTTCTTCATCAGATAGCTCCTCTTGTTTAATCTTCCAGGCTTCAGGGAACAGGAGAGGTAATTCAGCAGGGTCAAAAACAGGGATGGAAGGAGGTAGAACAATTCGGCTACTCCCAGTTGGTCCTTCACCAGTAGGTTGCTTCCTTTTAGGCTTTTGAGCAAGAAATTCATCAACATCAACTACTGGTGCATTCCCAAACTTAGTTGCCTTCTTGAACAGCTGTTGGAGTTCAGTCTTAAGAGCACTCTTGATAGCACTCTCACCTTTACCAATGAAATACTCCAAGATTTCTATCCATTCACTGAATCCAAGAGTTCTCAAGTCATCAAAACTAATCCTTTCTTGAACATTGTTCTCCCTGACAACATTAAAAGCCCTTTTTGTCCCCCTGTTTACCTTGATAATTCTGCAGGGATTAGATCTTCTATTCATCACATTACCATACCTGCTCTTATAGTAAGTATCAGGAAACTCAATATTGTGATCAGGTACTACAGGAGCAGTGGTAGGTACTTCCTTAGCAGTTTCTATCTTATCAAAAACCTTATCCTGTTCTTTGACAATGGCTCTGGCTAGTTTGAGGGACTCAGCCTGTTGCTTTCTGTCAGCAGCCAATCTGTCTTCAATATCCTGAAGCCTTGAACGTTCAGCAAGTTCAGCATCAGCAGCTTCTCTGGCTTCCCTTTCAGCAGCTAAACCCATCAGATAATCATCATATGAAATGTTCAGGGATCTTACTGCTTCAACCATCTTTCTACCCTCTTCAGTACTAAGGGCAGCACAATACTCCCTTATATCCATACCCATCTGGAGAGCATCTTCAAAATGAATTCTTTCATCAGTAGTGGAGAGCCTGAGACCACTGTTATTCAAGTACACCCTAATGTCAACGCCAAAGTTTAGTGCAGCAATATAGTGTGGCTGATCAAGAGGGTGATGCAGCAGCCTGACTTGACGAATTCTTTCATTAAGTTCAATTTGTCTTTGTTCAAGCAACTCTGGAACAGTGATCTGAAGTCTGTAGGCATCTCTTTCATCTGGATTCATTTTTCTGATGTTTGGCTCACCATGGGTTACTGAGTCATCTTCCCAAGTGATATGTTTGTCATGAACCCTTGGGGAAGATGGAGGATACATAGATGATTCATAGCTGCCAGATGAACTAACTGGATGCTGATTGACCCAGTTATCCTGTGTTCTGTCAAAGTAAACTTGAATCTGGGGAGGAAGAGGAGATAGAACAAATGTTTGGCCGTCTCTTCCCCAGACTGTGAAGTGAGCAGGATCAACCGTTTCATCACCTACTTGTTTAGCACCCAGCTCAACCGACTTTGCTGGGTCTTCAACACTTGTACTACCCAGCAGCACACTTCTGGCTGGGTCTTCTATCACAGCACTCCTTGCTGTGTCTTCAATGCCAGCTGACTGATTAGTATCAGCTGGCTCAACCACATCAGTACCTTCATCAGCTGCCTCGAATAGGGGTCCTTTCCTCAGGGGCTGATTGTCCCTAGGAGCAGATTTCACCCTGTATTTGTCAATAGGCATGGGTTCAGCTGATGGTTCTTGTGTTGGTACTGGTTGAATAGGAGGCAGGTAAGGAACAATAGCAAGATGCTCCCCCTGTCTAATAGCATCATCATCATTAAGGATGATTGTTTCTGCTGGCTGTGTTTGATGTGTAGCTGGCTGAGCAGCAGATGCTGGTTGAGGAGTAGAGCTGGGTTCTAACATAGCATCAACCCATTTCATGAAAATATCAGCTCTAACTCCACCAGTTGACGCAGTAGAATCAAGGTAATCCTTCATCTCAGCAGGAGTCATGTTCCTGATTCTTTCTGCTCTCTGTGCATACAGCTTTGCCTTCTGTTTGTCGAATTTGACCATGAACTTGGCATTTCTTTTTCTTGCCTCTTTTCTGTGTTTATCAAAGGCAGTCAGGTCATCATCGACTTCCAATGCTTTTGGACTCAGCCATCTTCTGTGCATAATCTTACGACGTTTAAGATCAGCAAAGGCCTCAAACTTGGCATTGAAGGCATCATCTAGTTCCTGCTGTCGCTTTTGATGTCTCTCTAACTTCCTCTTCATTTTACGTTCAATAGATTGAGACATCACAAAAGCTTCAGCTACAGCCATATCAGAAACATCACTGGGCTTACTGCCAGAACCAATATCATCCACTGGTGTGGCAGACACACTGGGTTGAGTACCACCAGTTGCCTGTGCACCACCAGCTTCAGTATGAGCGTTGCTGGGCTTAGGGCCAGTGTCTTGACCATCACCATCACCATCTCCATCTCTCCTGGGTTGTTTAGGAGCCTTTTCATGTTCATGCTCCCCCTCAGACTGTTTTCTCTTTTTAGATTTCTTTTGAGACTTTTTCTCCCCCTTTTTGTCATCAGCACGGGCAGTAAGGTGAATAGAAGGGGAGACAGTAGCATCAAGATCACTGTCTGACTGAGGAGCAGAGAAGGCAAAATTGTTCCACTCAGCAACCTCTGGAGTAAGATGGGCACCAGGATCCACACCAAATTGTCGTAGCAGAAGATTGGAGGATCTAACTTCATTCCTTGCTACACCCATAGCCATTTGTTCAACGATGGCCCGAACATCACCTTGCAAAGCAGCCATTCGTTGCATGTTTTCAACCATCTGAACATAGGCAGCAGCAGGAATCATGTTAGCCATTTGAGCTTCCTGCGATTCCAATCTCTCGTGTAACACCCTGTTCTCCTCATTTAAGAAAGTATTTCTGCGGTTAGCAGCATCCAAATCAGCTTGGAGTCGGGTGATATTTTCACAGTATTCATTGTGAGAGATGATTCGCCTTTGAAGCTCCTCTTCATCTTCATGGTGCTTTGTGATAGCTTCGACTGCCACATCAGCAAAAGCACACAGCTGCTGGAGTTTAAGATCAATAGGAGTTGTAACAGCCTCTCCAGCAGATCTGACAGCAGCAGAAACACTATCAACAATAGCTCTGCGGATAGTTTCCTCCAAATTTGGTGTGATCCCTTGCAGTGTCTTATAGACAGCAAAGGTGGAAATATCAGCAACCTCATCTGCATTGAACTTTAAGTATGCAGAGGTTGAAGGTTGGTCAGCACAAGCTAACAGAGGAGTATCACCGTGGGGTGGTGGAGATGGAAGGTCAGGAGCTGACTCATCATCATGATCACCATCGTTTTTACCTTCGCCCGAAGGCTTAGAACCACTGATATCCTTGTCAGCATTACTATCAGCATTGTCATCAGTAAGATCCACTGGTTTGTCTTTGGAACCAGTCACGTTATCATGAGTGACTGGTTCGCCCTTACCAGTACCTTCATCAGCATCCTCATCAGAAGAAGATGAGGAGGGAGAAGCTGAGGAAGAAGAAGGTACTGGCGAATCAGGGACATTTTGCATAACACACTTACCAGTAGCAGGATCGATGACAAACTTGAGAGGCCTCCATGTACCAGGAAATGGCGAAGCAGCTGGAGCCATACCAAAAACATGATAGTAAGGCTGTTCATTGATTTGCTCCAGCAGGGCTATCCTCTCATAAATTTCTTCTCTAGCTGGTCGATCAAGCTGAGATAATAGCTCAACCATCTCTTCACGAGGTAATCTGCTGGCTGAGACTATCGCAGATTCGGGATCAAGGGTCAGCTGATCGACCAGCATAGCAATCTTGGGAGAAATCGAAGCTCCCTTGAAAATGAAGTTAGGAACAACTTCATCTGGATCTGGTACCTGCACAACATATGGCTTTGTTTCCTCAGTAACAGAAGCCTTAGTCGAATCAATCGTTGTGTCAGCAGAGGTACCAGCATCCTTAACATCAGCAACCTCAGCGGTTGGCTCAGTAGCAACCAAAATCGGACCAGTAGGATGACGAACTGCCGATTCTGTAAGAACTTGACGTTCCATAGAAGAAGAATCAGAAGAATCAGCAGGCTCATCAGGCATTAATGCAGGGTCCATTCTTGGCTGGGTGACAGGTTCATCAAGAAGAACATCCTTGACAATATTGTCAATAACCTTCTCAAGAACAGGAGGTTCTTCCATGATAACATCTTCCACACCAGCAGCAGCAGAATCAACAGTACTAGCATCAGCACCACCAGTAACAGAATCAGTGGCACCAACACCAGTAGCAGAGGCAGCAATATCACCAGTAGGAATAACAACATCTTTATTTTGCTCCCCCTCTGCCTGTTCATCTACCCTGCTAAGAACTGAAACAATAGAACAAGTTATGTTAGCAACTGTAGAACCAAATAAATTTGACTCAACAATTGCATCTGTTTTTGGTCTCTGGGGACAGACTTTTGATTTGGTCAGCCCTTCGAATGAGACAGAAGAAGGTGTCTGTAAGTACAGCGGTGACTCTGCTGACTCATTGGCAACACATGTTGACCCAGATAGTGTAAGAGATCTGGCTGGTAATGATGTAGGAGTGCGACTCTTAACAGTATCCGAGTAACATACTGGCTGTGCAGTCACCTGAGCTGGTTCAACACGATGAAGACCCAGCTCAAGCCTGCTTTGGGGGTCAGTTATGTTCTCTGCTGGTTGTACTGTCAGCAGAGAGTATTGCAATAAGTTCATTTCAGAAAAATGTGGAAGTGCCTGGTTAGACGAGTATGGGTTGCTACTCTTCTTGACACAAGTTTTAAAACCAGTCAGCTTGGGAGCCAGGGTTATACCGTTAACTCCCTCAACATTTTTCAAGTCAGCAGTTAAAAATATTTCAATTAAGTTAGATTGTTCTGCTGTTTGGTCTAGAAACGCACCAGGTTCCATAGCTACATCCTTTGCAGGAGCAGCAGCTGAGACTGGTGCAATCTCCCCTGTGGTTCGCTTGGAGCCAGCTTTAGCACGCTTAGGTTTGCCTGTTACCAAGAAATAGATGAGCAACGGATTCCAACACTAGAAATGGGTAGTCAGTATATAAGACTAGGGCTGTTCTTTATGATAAGAGAGCACTAGATTCTAATACAACTACTGCTTTACCAGTATATGAGACGGTGGCTGTATTGCTGGCTTTCGCTGAGGACCCTCCCCCTCAGCTGGTGCAGAACCAGAGGCAGTCGATTGGGTGGCTCCACGACGAGCAGCAAGATACTCGTTCATTGCTGGTGTCAACTCAGCATATGGAGCAGCAGGTACATCCTTTGGCATACCCCCTTGTTTTACTGGGACCTCAAATGATTGATCAGCAATTTGCTGATAAGCTTCACCCAGTTCACTTTCAAATACCAGGCTTAAGAATCGTGGAAATGGAATCAAGTTGGTTCTTACTCTAGCAGTCACCATTTCCCTTAGCCTCAAATAAATTTCAAGGGCGTAATCGATGTTCCTGTTGAACAACAACCCATGACCAAGCTTGAGCTCAAAATCTGAGCATTGGTCAAAGCTTCCTGACTTTTGACTCATGCACTGAGTCATCAACCCAAAGAAGTAGTACCACAGAGGTGGCATATGCTTTCTCAACGGTGTATGTGCCACTGGTCCAGCAAACCCAATGGTCTCCAACACCTCCCTTCTTAATTCGTCACTAGTAGGTGAAGCAACAAATGGTCCACCGGGCAATTGAAGAGCACGTCTAATAGCTTCGACGGTGACAGAGCAATTTAGGGTTTCAGTCACCATGCCACGAATACATGGAACGTTGCCGGGAGTGGTGGCAACAGTGGCAGTATACCAAAATCGTGCCAAACAGGCAGCATAGAATCGGGAAGGTACACCGGTGATGGCTCTTGCCAGAGGTGATTGACGGATGTATTCGATGAGGGCCTCATACCCTTTGTTAACCTTCGATTTGGGAATAGAGAGGGCATGTGCAGCATTGCCTCTAGATAGGCGAATCAGGGAGTGATCAGGTGCATTGGGAGCCCTAATCAGGTTGGGGTGGAGATTGAACAGTGGTCCTTGAACGACGTGTTCTTGAACCACCGGTTCCTCCGGTGCCGGTGCCGGTTGTGGGGCAGGTTGTGGTTGCTGTTGTGGTTCGATTGATTGAGGTTGTTGTTGCTGTTGTTCCTCTTGCTGGCTTGCAGCACGTGGTGATTGCTGTTGTTGTTCTGCCATTGATGAGTGTAGGATGAAGATTTGAAGATTGAAAAGATTTTGAGAGTAAAAGTGTGTGTATTTTGAAAAATGAATAACCGAAGGTTATTTTGTAAGATGAAACACACTTTTATCCGTTGTGAGTGGGTGAAAAAGTGAAGGAGAGAGAAGATTACTGTCATCTGCAGGCGCGTGGGCAGATGTGACAGACTGGCACGTTTTCAAAGGGAGACAGACGGTTGACATGACATTTATACGGCTTAAACACTCATTACTCCCATACAGCATTAAATGCATCAGATTTTATTTCAAACAAATTGATTTAAAACCTCAAAAATAATTTTTTGTATTAAATACAAAATACTTTTGTTACATTTAATATGTCATGAATTTAATTTAAATCATTGGAAGTAAATGAGTTTCCAGTTTTAAGGAATCGTTAAATTTGGAGAGCTATTTATTATTTCATTTAAAACATTTAAGTAACCAAAATATAAAAGACCTTGCTGTGCTGGTTGTTTGACATGTAGGCAGTAAGTAAATAAATGTGACTTACTGGTTTGCCCTACACGTTGTAGAGCCAGCACACCAACAAAAGTTGTCTTTTATTTAAAGCTCAAGCATACCCAGCTCAGAGATGAGATAGTTAAAACGTTTCTCATCTAATGGCTTTGTAAATAGGTCTGCTAATTGCTGGTCTGTAGAAATAAAATGTAACTCAACATCCCCCTTTTGAACATGATCCCTTATGAAATGATACCGAACATCGATGTGCTTAGTCCTTGAGTGCATCACAGGATTGTTGGTGATAGCAATTGCACTGGTGTTGTCACAGTAGATTGGAGTTTTTGTAACATGAACACCATAGTCCTTTAGCTGGCTTTGCATCCACAGTACTTGAGCAGTACAACTACCAGCAGAGACATATTCTGCTTCAGCAGTGGATGTGGACACAGTATTTTGCTTTTTGCTTGTCCAGCTGACTAGCCTACTACCCAGTAACTGGCACCCACCAGTAGTACTTTTCCTGTCTATTTTACACCCTGCAAAGTCAGCATCTGAATACCCAATTAGTTCAAAATCCTGGTCTTTGGGATACCAAAGACCACGTTTAGCAGTACCTTTTAGGTATCTGAATATTCTTTTTACTGCCAGCAAGTGTGACTCTTTAGGATCAGCTTGATATCTGGCACAGAGACATGTGGCGAACATAATATCTGGTCTGCTGGCTGTGAGATAAAGTAGGGATCCAATCATACCTCTATATTCAGTGATATTGACTGGTTCACCATTTGGATCAGCATCTATTTTAATGGATGCTGCCATTGGAGTCCCTATGTCTTTTAAACAGGTCAGACCAAATTTCTTTAACATATCTTTGATATATTTATCTTGACTTATGAATATTCCATCATCAAGTTGTTTGATCTGCAATCCTAAAAAGTATTGCAGATCTCTTTGTAAACTCATTTCATATGCCTTTGACATACGTTTTGAAAAATCTTGACAATGTTTTTCATTTTTAGAACCATAAATAATATCATCCACATATATCTGTACCAACAAGAGATCACCATCTATCTCTTTTGAGAATAGAGTGGTATCAATTGTTCCAACTTTAAAACCTATACCAGTGAGATACACATGAAGTGTCTCATACCATGCTCTTGGAGCCTGTTTAAGGCCATAAAGAGCTTTGTCTAGCTTGTAGACATGGTCTGGATATTTACTGCTTACAAAACCAGGAGGCTGTTTGACATAAACTTCTTCTTGCAGCTTCCCATTCAGAAATGCAGATTTAACATCCATCTGAAATACTCTAAAGTTCATCCTAGCAGCATATGCTAAGAACAATCTGATAGCTTCCATCCTAGCCACTGGTGCATAAGTTTCCCCATAATCCAATCCTTCTTCCTGTCTAAACCCTTGAGCAACCAATCTTGCTTTGTTTCTGATAACGACACCATCTTCATCCATCTTGTTTTTAAATACCCACTTAGTACCAATGATCTTCTTTGTCTTATCCTCAGGTTCAGGTACCAAGGTCCACACTTTGTTCCTATCAAACTGAGTAATTTCTTCTTGCATTGAACCAACCCAGCTAGGATCTTGAAGTGCTTCCTCAGGACACGTGGGCTCAATGGTAGACACAAAATTAACATGCATACAAAAGTTACTGGTAGCATGCCTCCGTGTTTTAACACCACTCGCAAGATTACCAATAATCTGCTCAATCGGATGCTCCCTTGTCCATTTGGTGTTATGAACAGGTGAGCTGGTTGTAGAACACACAGCATCTTGATCATCAGCTGGTTCAGATGAGTGAGCAGCAACAGAAGATTGCTGATCAATATCAGTAGAAACAGTACCAGCTTGTGATCTCTCAGAACCAGCAGACCTAGGCTCAAGTTGCAGCACTTCAGTAGAGCCAGTAGGTCCAATTGGTTTAGACACAGATGGAACAGAATGTTCCATTTCATCATCAGAGAACCCAGCAGCATGGATTGGTGAGGGTTGTGCTGCTGGCTCTTCATCATCAAGAGCTTGCTGAGTAGGCTCTTCAAACAGTAACACTTCATCTTCACGATCAGTAGATGAAGCAGAGGCAGTTTCATCGAATGTAACATTGATGGATTCTTCAAAACAACCTCTTCTTTTGTTGTAGACCCTATATGCCTTTGACATGTTGGAATATCCAAGGAATATACCTTCATCAGCTTTAGCATCGAATTTGCCCAGCTGATCCCTATTATTTAGAATGTAACAGGGAGTGCCAAATACATGAAGAAATGAAATTGAGGGTCTTCTTCCTTTGAGAACTTCATAAGCAGTTTTCTGATGTCTTTTCACAATAAGAGATCTATTCTGGGTAAAACAGGCAGTATTCACAGCTTCTGCCCAGTAGGAATTCTTCAACCCAGACTCAGCCAACATAGATCTTGCTGCTTCAATGAGAGTTCTGTTTCTTCTTTCTGCAACACCATTTTGCTGAGGTGTTCTCACAGCCGAGAAATTTTGGGAAAGACCTTTGTCAGCACAAAATTCTTCTAATGTAGCATTTCTGAATTCTGTACCATGATCACTTCTTAGTTGCTTCACCAGTTGCCCATTCAAAAGCTCCATTCTTTTGATAAAATTGATGATTTCATCAGCAGCTTCACTCTTTTGCCTTAGAAAGAACACCCAAGTGTATCTCGAGTATTCATCAACAATAACCAGTGTATACTTCTTCCCACTACAGCTGGCCACATTCACTGGACCAAATAGATCCATATGAAGTAAGTGAAATGGTTTCTCAACAGATGAGATTTGCTTTGATTTGAACGAGGCATGGTGATGTTTTCCCTTTTCACAACCAGGACACAATCTGTCCTTCACATAAGACATTGTGGGTAGCCCAGACACCAAACTTCTACTGGATAATTTGTGAATATCTTTGAAGTTGAGATGTGAGAGTCTCTTGTGCCATAACCACTTCAGGTTGTCTGCTGCCTTTGAATAGAAACAAGTATCAGTTGTTGTGACTGCTGTGTTCATGTCAATTTGATACATGTTTTCATGACGTTTTGCAGTCAGCAGTGGCTTCCCTGTCTTATCAAAAATAGTACCAATTTTCTTTCTGAATTGGACTATCTTATTCTTGCTTGTCAGTTGGCTTATGCTGAGTAAGTTATGTTTAAGCCCAACTACATATGCAACATTTGAGAACGTGACATTCCCATTTGTCAAAGTACCAAAACCCTTTGTGTAACCCAACGAATTATCTCCATACGAAACAACTGGACCATCCTTTTCCTGATAGTCCATCAGCAGGGACTTACTTCCGGTCATGTGTCTCGAACAACCACTGTCGAGATACCAGATTTGCTTGTTTTGAATGCCCTGCACAATAACTTAGAGATTAGTTCTTTTTGGGAACCCATCCAAGGATGGGTTCTGAAGGAGTCACCTTTGATGACTTCTTCTTTTCTACTGGCTTGCTAGAAGAAGCAGCAGATGGGGTTTGGGTTTGAGTACACTGGTTAGCCAGGTGAGCTTTGCTGCCACATTTGTAGCATTTTCTCACTTTTGGCTTTTGTGGCTGGTCATTCACAGATCTAATAAGGGCAGTAGGATCGGGTCGACTTTTAATTACTGCCTCAATTAGCTGGTCAAGCTTGGCTGTCATTATCTCAGTGATAGACAGCTCATCAGTCGAGTCAATTTTTGCTTTTCCCTTATGGGCAGCTTTCCTTTTGGAACCAGTACCATGACCATGGCGAACTGTCTTTTCTTTATCATTTGACAAGTTAGCGTGGGAAGTTGCTGGCTTGTCTTCTGATGCTGATGAACCAGTAGGTATCTTAACTGCTGCCTTAGATTTGCCAGTATTTCGTTTCACTGGCTTGTCTGCAGCTACTGGGTGACCAGTAGATTGGTCATCAGCTGGCTTAGCACTGGTAGAACTCGAACACGAAGGGGAATCAGTTGGTTTAACTTTTCTCAAATTGTTTTCAGTGATTTCCCTTTTAATACGTCTTTCTTTCGGAGTCATGTAGTGGATGCTTGAGGGGTCAGTAGTCTCATCAATTGAGTTACTGGCTTCTCTTGCTCTAACTTCATCCTCCAAAATTTCTTTCATGGCAGGTGGTGGGGACACAGTAGGTCTAACAAATTTGTTTGTCACAACCTTTTTACCTTCAACTATCTTGGCAAAAGTATTTGGCAAGACAGCTTCAGGATCAGTTTCAAGAGTCGGGTCCATGAAAGTAACTTCTGCAATAGCAGCAGCAGCAGCATAGTCACCAGCAAAGAAGGCTTGAACTTGGGCAGGCACCTGCTCATTAACACATTTAGCTGTGCGTTGAGCAGATGTGCACCATGAAGCAACAACTCTTTTGAGATTGTCCAGCTGGGTCTTGACTTCTGCTGCCTCAACGTGAAGAGTTTCTAAAGCAAAGTTTTGTTTTTCAAGTTTGGAAATTGTATCTTTTAAGATCTTAATTTCATCATTTTTGCCTTTGAGTTTTTCATTTAAAGATTTGTTATTAGATTTCAAACTCTCTTCACGTTTGCAGCTTCTGCATAAATCAATTCTTAGGTAGTCAAACATTTCAGCTTTTTCATCATCAGTATAAGTTCGAAAATTATCAACCTTATACATCATTTCAGTTTTCCATTGAGGAGAGTCTCTGTTTTGATCAGCTTCCCTCATATCAGCCAAAAACGTACTACTACCATCATCCTCATCAGACTCCTCGACCTCTTTGGCCATCAAACACAGCTTTTTACCAGTAGCATAACCAGCACCATCATCATCAGTATCACTATCAGAAGATGAGGACGTGCTGGCTTCATCCCAGTCATGATGTTCAGCAACTAGAACCTTTTCTGGCTGTTTACCCTTCTTGTCAGTCTTTGCACTTTCCTTCATCTGAGCTTTCATAGCTTTGTACTTGTTTTTGTACTTATCAGCTTTTGAGAAAGTGTTAGCATGTGACGTGGAAGGTTTCTTGGACATGCATTCAGCAGCAAAATGTCCAACCTTCCCACAATTAAAGCACTCAGATTTAGGACCCTTGACTGACTTGCTGTTGTACCTGGCATTTGGCTTCTTGCTCCATTTGTATGACTTGCTGGTTCTACTACGATTGAACCTTTTGAACTGCCTAGCCAGCAGAGCCATACCTTCAGCAAACCCTTCTACATCACTTTCATCTGTACTGCTTTCTTCAGACCCAGTACCACTTTCCTCAACACTATCAGCTGACTCTTGTTCTGCCAGTAACTTTTGAACCAGTAAAGCTTTTTGAGCTTTCTTCCATTTAGCAGCAGCAATAAGAGCAGCATCATCATTTTTAGATGATTTTGAAGTGGTGGGGGCAGACCTAAAGTTTTCCTTCATGTTAAGTTCAAACTTGGCTTCTGCCTTCTCATGATTCCAAAGGGAACTGTAGAGAGAAGACAGGTTAAAGTTCTTTAGGGTCTGTGTGGTTCTTAATGGGTCAGTAACAGGTTTCCATTTAGATGGCAGTGCATCAATGAATTTGTTCACTTGTTCAAATTCAGTGTAGGTTACATTTAAAGTGGTCAGGTCTGCTATCAAAGAGTTAAACCTAATGAAGGTTTGCTTAAGGGTTTCATTCTTATAGGCAAAGAACATTTCATATTCTCTTTTAAGAGCAATCATCCTGTTCTGCCTAACTTCTCCCATACCCTCATAGGTGACATCTAGGTAGTCAAGCATAAGCTTAGCATTTTCTTTTCCCTTGATCAGTTTGAACAGTGGGTTAGGAAAAGTTATGGCTAACAAGGTTCTGATTTTAGGGTCAAGACCAACTCGACGTTTATCCTCATCATCCCATCTAGAGGGAGTGAGAATAACCTCTCTGCCAGGGATGGCAGGAGTGTCAGCTGTTGCTGGTGCACTACCAACTGTCTCAGTGGGAACAAAAGGGCCATTTTTGGCAATTCCAGGCATGAGTGAATCCACAGACTCAAGATGGAGCATGAACCTTGCCTTCCAGGTTTCATACTCATCTTCATCAAACTTAGGTGGTCTGTTAGACGAGCCATTCTCAAGGTAAGCTGAGTTTGAATACGAAGCCATAAGAGAATTCAGATCCAAGATATTAATTATCAAGACTGAAGCTCTGATACCAGTTGTTGGTCCCTTAATAACAACAGGAGTATTGTAGAGGGGGGGTGAATACAATTCTTTTCTTAATTAACTAGTCAGTTAATCACGCTTAGTATTCTGTAGTAAATAAGATAGAGTCACAGGTAATTTTCAACTGTTATTCTTTATTGATTAAATCAGAAAGAATCACAACTATCCTTGGCGGAAATGATAGTTGGTTGATACAGATTACCTAGATTATAGCTAAGAGATAAACTAAAGCTATTACACGGTTTTGACTCTAACAGATAAACCCACACCACTACTTTTTACAATAGTGGATACTACAATATATATAGTAGTTCTATTAACTGTGTAATTAGTCTATTGTCCACTAGTACATTGGATGCTTTGTACTTGTGGGGACAATTGTGTCAGAAGGCGTGCTTTCCTTCTTTCCTCTTAGGTAGCTATTTGCTGGAACACACCCATTCGGTTTGGCACTACCATTTGATTTAAACAAATGGAATGTTGTGTTCCCTAGGTATGATTAAAGTATAACACATGTCTGCACATGCGTTCCACTTCTGCATTCCCACGTGGTCTTGTAAGGTCACTTGTCAGCCGCCGACTCCTGTCCTTTTCTGTTCAACTTTGTCTTCGACTTCTGTTGAATAGTGCGTTGATGTAGACCACTCTGGGAAACTACCATGCTTGTAATGGAGCATGGCTGTCTTGTGTTGTATGCTAATATCCAGACTTACTGGTCCTTCATATGCTGAGTCACTTGATATTCTTGATTTGCTGGGTGCACATCCTGTGCTGATTCGAAGAATACATATCTACCTTGTGCTGATAGACTAGGCAGCATACTAAACACTCGACACAGCTATATTAGCTGACTATACATAAACAAACGTGTGCTGGCTGCACATAACACTTTAGTGCAAATAAATATTGTTTTGTCATAATTAAATCCTTAATTATTTTGGGGACTCAACAGTTTGGTTAAATATGGGTTCACAAAAATTCATTCAAATGATTACCATGGACGGGTTCAAGTGATCTAAACCGACATACTGAGCCTTTTTTAAAAAGGAGTTTGGATCACGTGCAGAAGAAATTAACAACGAATGAGCTAACGAACAAATGGAATCTTCAGAAGAATGGATTTGGGTGAGGCTACGATAACAATAAGCAAGTTAGTTATTGTAATTGAAGTATCAAACAACGTTCAATAGATGAATGCAAATACAAATTTACTAATAAGTTGTAGAATATTTGTTTTAAATGCACAATTAATGTACTCATTTATGGAGTGAACAAATGATTGAGCATTAAATCGAAATTGGTTTAGTTGTTTTGGGAACTACTATGTGTCATTAAGTCTTATTATTATGAATTAAAAAGTTGAATGTACAACAAAGTGAATTATTTACCTTTAGATCATTTATCAATAATAACATTTAATGAGTACTAATAGAATGATTTATTTATCTTATAATGGTTTTTAAATTTATTAATATACTTTGTAGGATAAGTAAATGAAAACTTTCAACTTGTATATTTCAATTTATTACTTGAATGATTGAGTATCTACTAAATTTGTCTTATTTTTTTGATTACTTGAATGATTGAGTATCTACTAAATTTGTCTTATTTTTTCTGAAAATGGTTCAACTAAAAATAAATACAGAAAATAAGATTTGTCTTTTTATATTGAAATATGTTAAATTTAACATAGATAAAGTATTGATTAATATTATGAAGTTAATTTTTTTGGTAATAATGTACCGTTGTCTGAACTCAATGATTTGCGGATGATCAGTGTCTATCAAAACGTTCGTGTTTTTCCAGTCGGTAGAAACTGCCAGTTTGTCTGTAGCATTTAAACACAAAAGAACTTAGTATACACAATCAACAAGATTACATAAAAGTTAATAATTGAAAGTAAGATCATCATATAAAAAAACCATATATTTATTGGTTAAAAGGAAAAACCTTGGTGCAGTTTGGTGACTCCAAAGTGGATCAATAAGATTACGGAAGCATCATCATCCAAAACTTTCATATGATTTTCGAAATCCAAGGAAAATTGACCCCACAAAGTTGCATACAATTGCAAGCCACTATTTAGAAATGACTCAAAATAGGTCATGTATAAGTGTGTTATGGTTTTAAGAACATGTGTACACAATTTATTCTGAAAATGGTTTAAACTAAAAAGGTGTTAAATATTACTCTAAATCAATGAGCTGAAGATTGATGTACTTGGACTTGAGTTCACCAGTGTTTCGAAAATCCTGTACTTCAGAATAATTTGCTACACGTCCAATAACATCTATAGGAATAAAAAAAAAACAAATAAAGATTGTGTGACATTATAAAGTGTTCTAAGTCAAACCAAAATAAATATTTAAAAGAAAATTCAAAAAAATTGATATAATAAACGCTTATTAACCTGCTGAAACTCCAACTTTAAGGCCTTTAGATCTCAAAATGTAACGACCCCTAATCACTTTACCAAAAACGTATCACTATTTTTTTATATATAAGTTAGGTCCCATTCATACGTTCATATTAAATAACATTTCGATACGTTTAACAATTTATAACGACCCTTGGTATACAAATGCCGCATTACAAAACTATTTGTAACAATGACCCAATCATACAAAAATACGGGTTAATACTCAATAACCCAACCCGATACCAACAGCATAAATCCCGGGGGCTACCGAATCCCCAATTCGCGTTCAAATATCCAAAAGCTACCCCATCGAGCCCAAGCGCTCCTACGCATCTAGACTAACAATTAGCTAGCTTCACAATCACAATACCTGTAAAAAGGTAAACAACGAGAGGGGTAAGCATAAAGCTTAGTGAATGCAATAATTATACATATACATATATAATCTACTTACTTGCAATCACTTACACAATTACCACATACGAGCTAGCAATTCAACAATCATGCAATCCCAATGCAAAACTAATTATCCTCAATTCCCAATAAGCTAGCATCGCCAAAAGCATATAGTTCACAATTTAATATGCTAACACTACAACACATAACCATGGTTAACCAATCGTACAAGGGAATGGTGCTCACGAAAGACCATCGGAGTTCACAACATCCATTAGCGTACTTAACACCGCGTATCACTAACCCCTGGGTGGTGTCTTAACACCGCGACTAACCCACCCTCTATGACAAAGTGGTGTCTTAACACCGCGACTAACCCACATGTCATTAAATCCCGGAGTGGTGTCTTAACACCGCGACTAACCCACTCATTATGTATTATGTGGTGTCTTAACACCGCGACTACCTCACATTTCATTAATTTCCGGAGTGGTGTCTTAACACCGCGACTAACCCACTCGTTACGTATTATGTGGTGTCTTAACACCGCGACTACCCCACATTTCATTAATTTCCGGAGTGGTGTCTTAACACCGCGACTAACCCACTCGCTATGTATTATGTTGTGTCTTAACACCGCGACTACCCCACATTTCACGCCACACAAATAAATACATTATATACATACATGCATAATTATTCCACTCACCTTAACGCCTCGATGAAGTGCAAATCCAAATCCCGCAACTCGCCAATGGAATGTACCTATTCCGTTTATCACATAATCATCAATACAACCTCATTTGGACTCTCGACCTGCCCAAATGAACAACAAGTGCAAAATACACCCTTTTGCACTTTTAACACTACCCGAAGGTCCAAAACTAACGAGACTAGTTCCCGCGTTCTCAAAATACCCAAAGACATCACATATAGCCATTAAACACCCACTAGACCGCATAATCGCCTAAAACCCCATTTTGACCCTTAACAAAGTCAAATTCTCACATTTGCTAGTTTTGACTTCAAAACGCCATTAACTCAATTTTGTACCATAACTTAACTCATTTAAGTTTACAAACGTCACACAATCGATAATCGGTCCATTATCCCCAACAAACCCTAATTTGACTCTATTCAAAATTAGTCAATTAAATGAGCACAAAAGGCTTCCATCACTTCAATAATCACTGAATACTAGTGATTACACTCATTTGCAAGTCTCACATGAGTTAAACTTGTTCACCAAACCCAAAACTCGCCTTCATCACTTATAAACCCGAATCTAGGTGTTAACCTTCCATTAACAACTAATGGGTTTTCATTATGAACTCACAATCTTAAATATGAATATGAATCACAAGAACGAAATTCGGATAGGAGACTTACCACTAGTATCAAATCGTAGCTAAGAGAGGTGAACGACGTTTGTTCTTGCTCCAAAGATTGAATTCCACTTCTTCCCTTCCAAATCACACTTTGAATCAATTGGAGTTTTGAAGGAAATGAGAGAAAATGGAGAAGAAAAAGGAAAAGAAAATAAGAAAATGAAATGAATGGACCAATCTCGATCTCATCATACCTTCTGATTGAATCTGAAATATTAGAGAAATTGAAAATGATAGGGAAGTGAATACAGAAACCCAGCGATTTGAAAGATGAATAGGTAATTAGACCTTTTTATAATTTTTAATCTGTAATAAAAAAAAATGGAGGCATGCATGAATGGTGATTGGGGGAGACGGTAGTGTCAGATCAATATCTTCTTGTGTACGCTTTGTCACAACAAACTATACAGTAAAAGTAAATAATAAATGGCTCAACTGTTAAATACTTTAAGATTACATCATCTTAGTTGCCATGTTACAACTCTTGAAGCATATGTTACAACCTTAAAAGCAGGTGATGACCTCAGCATCAACTCCCAATTATAAGATATAATAGATAGATATCATATCATATATGGTCAACTTTATACTCCTAATAAACACATAAACATATACTAGTTATTTCATTATTTAAGTCATTGCAACCTATTGGTGACTTCATATCTCTTATTTATGGTACACTACAACGATCAAGTGTTGCAATTACTACAACTTTCCTACCACTAGAGTACCTTTACAACTATATGACATAACGTTACAACCATTCTAAGAAGCAAATACAACATCATATGTAGAGACTTAGATACTTGTGACACTCAGATAATTAAACTATTGACAATTATATTTACTTATTTTCATGCCATCGTCACATTGTTGTCGTAAAACATAGCAACATATATAATAAACAATACTTCAAATACATTTATTCAAAATGGCAACAATTCAAACACAAATTCAATTACAAGTGCCAAAATTACAGCCGTAAAGGTTTGTGGCTGATAACAGAATCACTAAACAGTCAGAAATAAAGAATGATCAACAAATTGAGTATCAAACTCACTCAGAAACAAGAAATCGGAAATTAGGGTTTGAGAGCAAAAATACACGACCAGAAAATGAATGAATGAATCTTCAAGATGAAATCGGAGATTAGCAATATTTACAAACGTAACCATCCGGTGTTAGCCCGGATGGCCACCTCCCGGGATAGGCCTCGCTTCTGGCGCAGGTTCGATTCTTTGGGGGGGGCGAGGTTTTCCCACAAATGCTGATGGGTACCTACATCATCTTCTGGGTGCGTGGGGCCACAGATAAAATCGATTCTCCTCCGGGGATTCGAGAGTGGGTTTCCTCGTAACGTGTGAGTGTGTCTAACCAACTAATCTGGCCGTTAAAAAAAATATATTTACAAACGTACATTGTGTAATATACAACAGACATATATGTGAAATTTCACCATGTGAATAAATCTAATCTAAATTACCATATAAACTTGTTGAATTAATATGAATCTTGTACCTACAATAACAATAATATAATTACCAATATATATATATATATATATATATATATATATATATATATATATATATATATATATATATATATATATATATATATATATATATATATATATATATATAGTGGTAGGATCAAGAGGGAAGTAACCAATCGGGGGGAAGCGGGGGGAAGCAAATTTTTTTATTTTTTTTTCATTTTTTGAAAAAACTTTGTTCACGAACATTATATATTGGATGAAAATAAGAACATTTAGAAAAGACACTTCGTGATGAATGTTATTATTTTGGCGGGAAAAACGCTCGAAGAAGTAATATATAACAATTATCGTGTTTTTCGAGCGTATGTTGAGGTTTTAGACATTAGGGTTTAGTTTATAGGGTTTAGATATTAGGGTTTAGAAATTTAGGGTTTAGGGTTTAGATTTAGGGTTTAGATTTAAGATTTAGATTGAGTTTTTAACACGAACGGTTTAGAGTTTAGGTTTAGGGTTTGGTGTTTTGGGTTTATGGAATAAACCCAAAACACCAAACCCTAAACCCTAAAGCCTAAACTCTAAATCGGGCTAAATTTTACTTCACAAAACATGAAAAAAAAACGTTAACATTCTTCACGAACAATATTATCTTGAATGTTATTTTTGTCGATCGTTTTTCCGCCAAAATAATAACATTCATCACGAAGTGTCTTTTCTAAATGTTCTTATTTTCATCTAATTTATAATGTTCGTGAACAAAATTTTTTCAAAAAACGAATTTTTTATTTTTTTTGCTTCCCCCCGCTTTCCCCCGATTGGTTACTTCCCCATTGATCCTGCCATATATATATATATATATATATATATATATATAGGGTGAGGATCCATGGAGAACTCATGGTAGTAGAGAACTCATGGAACTCGTGCAGATTCACTAAATCTGCGTGTAGATTCACATATTTTTTTATTTTATTTTTTTTGCAGATTTTTTTTTTCTGTTCAGATTTTTTTTTTTTGCAAATTCAGTCAATCTGCGTGCAGATTGACGATTTTTTCCAGTTTTTTTTACAGATCGACTTTTTCAGTTTTTTTATGCAGATTGAGTCAATCTGCGTTTTTTTTTTTTGCAGTTTTTTTTTTTTTTTTCAGATCGACTTTTTTCTATGCAGAATTGACTTTTTTTTTGTGCAGATTGAGTCAATCTGCGTGCAGATTGACGTTTTTTTGCAGTTTTTTTTTTTTGCAGATTCACTTTTTTCTGTGCAGATTCGCTGTTTTTTTTGCAGTTTTTTTTTTCTTTTCAGATTGTATTTTTTTTTCATAGATTGAAGCTCAATCTCCACATAAATTGAAGTTCAATCTATGAGTTCTATGGGTTCTCTACATACTCTAGTTCTCTAGGGATCCTTTCACTATATATATATATATATATATATATATATATATATATATATATATATATATATATATATATATATATATATATATAGGGTTAGGTTATGCTACAACAGTTCTTAAAATAAAAAGAGTAAGAAGTAATCTAGGCCGTTAGATTGATCAGATCTTAACATTAATAATTCAGTTAAACTTATCTAATTTAATTGTAGTAAAGGGCATTATAGTCTATTTGACCATCTCTCGTGTGATAGCGTTTCCTTAAAAATAGCTACTCTTTTGTTAGCTTTAACAAAACTGATGTACTCTACGCATAAAATGGTGTACCTAAATAATAATTGATAATTTTCTTTTGAACTGCATATATTACTAAATAATTTAATATATATAACTTAACGTTTTAATTGACCACACACACTTTCCTGGTGCACTGAAAGATTATAAACGTATTTAACATGAAAATGATGCACCATCACAACAAAAAATTGGTGTACTTCACATCAAATAAGTGATTCACGACAATTTCATTGATACACAATTCAATATATATGTAACCCAAAAAACGATTTCACCAAGACTTCATTGATACGAACCTTTCAGATATTGATGCACTGCACCACTTTGTTTTGGATGCGCAACAGAATTTTGATACACAAATCGTAAAAAATGCTTGGGCAGAGTATCAAAATTTTGTATGCATGTAACATTAATTGATGCACAAATCTATAATAATGATATGTAAACCTTAAAAATGATACATATATAATAACTTTTGTAGCGATGTAGCTCCGATCACAATTGTAAAACATAGATAAAAACATATAAAACTATATATTCTGGGAGAAAACACTGAATTTCAGTCCATACAATGAAGAAATTTGTGTGCATGCATATATATTTTTATACACCTCATGGCTAGTTTAAAAAAATAGAAAACATAAAATGAAATTTGAAAACTTAATGTTAGAGAAGAAGTCCATGCAGTTTTAATTCACAGGACGTAACTGTATGTTCAATTCTACCGAAAATCCAGTTTATTGTTCACTTTTACTATATTACCCCTTAAATTATAAAATCTTCTATCATTTTAGGTGGACATGTGTCAATAAATGAGTGGCTTCCTATCTTATGTGTAACGATCCTGGATTTTCCAACGTTTATTTATTAATAATAATTATTATTAATACGTGTGATTAAACGAATGTATGTTATTACATTTACATGTTGCCATGATTAACCGTACTTGACTTTAATTGCCCGAAACGTCTTTGTGACACCTGAAACTTACACAAATAATATTTTCAAGTATTATTTACGTTCATGATTAAGTTTTATTAATCATTTTATTTAACTAAGGTTATTAGTTAATTACATGGGCTTTTATTGGATTACTTGTTAATTACATACATACTTGGGCTTTTAATTGAACTTGGGCCTTTATTAGTATTAGTGGACTTTAGAAGCCCACCCTACATCTTAATGGACTTCACTAGCCCATGTCTTTCATATGTAAGTATCACTTTTAAAATGAACTAGTTGTTTAAGGAGACTTGGAATCTAGTTTGCCCATAATCCCCATGTAAACCCATCCATTAACCAACTTTTGTAAGCTTTACCATGCATGATCTTTTGGACAATCCTCTTCCCCCTTTTTGAACACCAGACCGTCGGCATTTGAGGGTGTAAGGGAGGGTTTGGTTTCATTTTTACATTACTTACTCACAAGCATCTTACTTCACTTTCAAACACACACCACTTGCATTTCATTTTTCTCTCACTTTCTCTCAAAATTGTAAGTAGCAAGAACACTTTCTCCCTTCCTTTCTTTGTCTTAAAACCAAAATCCAACACCCCTTTATCATCATCATCTTTGTTCTTTGATGTTGTATTATTACTTGATACTTGTTAGTTGTTGTTGTTACTTTGTTACTAGTAGTTGTTTGTTACTTACTTACTTGGTTTCAAGAATCAAACTTACTAGTTTCATTCTTCTTTTATCTTGTTTTTACAAGAACACTCAAGAACATAAACTTACTAGTTTATGTTCTACACTTAATGTATCAAAAGATTGTAAGTTCATAGTTGTTAAACTCATACTTGTAATTCATGTTAGTAAACTTTAAAGTTTACTTTCTTAAAGATCAAACTTTGGTTTGAATCTTTAAAGTATGAACAACCATGACTTATTAACTTGTTTATTTAGTTTACTACTTCATTACTTGCACTTAAATTTTATGATTTTGGTTGTTGTTGGTCAAGTACTACAAGTTAGTCTTGATCTCATTTCTCTTGAACTAAAAGTTAACTTTACTAGTTCAAGAACATGTAAATGAAACTTTTTAATTATAACTTTGTATACTTATGCTTGATCTAGACTTTTGAGTCTTGGATCTTCAAGATCAAACTAAAGAACTATGTTCTACAACTTAAGATCTTGATTTCATAAGTTCACTTTCAAGTTTGTAACTTATTATTAGTTTTAAAGTTCATGTATGTGTTAGATCTAAGACTTTGATGTAACTTTGGTTCATCAAACTTCACACAACTCTTAAGTGAGTTGTGCTTCATGTCTTAGACTTACACTTGGGTTATGATGGTCAAACCATGGTAAAGATGATGTAAACACATCAATGAGTTGTACACTTGAAGCTATAGGCATCAAGGATGAGAACCATGATGAACATCAAGCACCAAACTCACCGGAACCCATTATTGTTTTTTCTGCTTTCTATCTTCTACCTACTGTTTTCTAGTTTCTGTAACAGACCAGTACACCTGGGCTACTGTAACCTTGATTTTCAAATATCTCTGTTCGATTAGATAACTTTTCATATAGGACTCGTCTTAATCCGAGTTACGGTTTAGGATTTATGGCCCTCCGATCGTCACTATGTCCTTTTAACGTTGTGCAGAAATTTCTGACCTACTCGCACTTAGACCGTCGCCACGGTCAAACGAAGACGAGTTTGCTTCTGTAAATTTTGAAGACGAGTTTGCTTCTGTAAATTTTACCACACTTAAAGGACTCATATACGGAGCCATGGCCACTGGTCTCACCTTATTTCAGTAAGGGTAGAGGCCGTGGTGACTGACTGAAGTCAGCCGTTGTTTTAAACTACTTTCATAAACGAAACTTACTTTACACCTTTTGTTAAATGATGATTAATGATGACCTTTAAGACCTTATTTACGTACTCTTAAACCTATTCGGACGATTTACTGACTTAGTACTATTTGACTTAGGTTGAGGACTTTCGGACCGATTACTTGCACACTTTTCCCGACTCGACTTTACGACTACATTATCATTGTGAGTTATAGCATTCCCTTTTTACTTTAACTTATTTTGGGAACTGAGAATACATGCGGATTTTATGTTTTACATACTAGGCACGAGTACTTAAACTTTATATATGTGTGGGTTATATAACGGCAGAAACATTCCCTTTAGCTCGGTAACGTTTAGTCATTGGTTTTTGAACCAGTGAACGCGAATCTTAGATATGGATCCATAGGGTTTGACATTCCCACTCGGGCTAGTAGCGCTAGCATTTAACGAGTGTTTAATACTTCGTAAACATATGCACTTGCCAAGTGTACTTTCAAGGGGTATAAACGTTAAGTTAGTTACCAAGTACCCACGGTTAACATATACTTTATCATACTGTTTTGAAACGCTCTTTGTAGCACTGAAATCTCGTGGCCTACCTTACATTACTGTTATACTTAAAATATAGTTCACCAACCTTTGTGTTGACGTTTTTAAGCATGTTTTTCTCAGGTGCTTAAGGTTATTTGCTTCCGCTGTCGTGCTAGTCTTGCCGTAGACACCCACTGCTCTAGTGTTATCACCGCATGAACTGTTTAACTGCATTCAAACTTTAATACATTTGAACTATGTTTTGTAACGACCTAAGGGTCACATACATTTATTCATGCTTGCTATTCGTAGAAGCATACTGTTGGTATAAAACATTTGATGTCGGTTATGACGTCACCTTTTTATCGTGAATGCAACTTCTTTTATTACAGCATATAGTACTTAACCTTGTAATAATCCTGTTGTTGATGATTCGTACACGATGGTTTTGTACGGGGCATCACATTATGTATTTTAAAGTTCTTTGTAGATGAACCAATTCCTATATATATATATATATATATATATATATATATATATATATATATATATATATATATATATATATATATATATATATATATATAGGGAGAGGATCCAGTGAGAACACAATTGGTGTGAGAACCCTGAGAACCGGCGGGCGAACAAAAACAGAGGAAGTCGAACAAAAAATTTGGCGGCCGAACAAAAAAATGTGAGTCGAGCAAAAATTTAGATGCATGTTCTACATTTTCTGTCGGATTCTACAAAATTGTAGAACGCAAATTCGTTCGAATTTGGGAAAATTTGTTTGCCCGCCTGAATTTTTATTGTGTTCTACAAAATTTTGGTTCGGTTCTACAAAATTGTAGAACGAAAATTGGTTCGAATTTCTTTTTTTTGTTCGAATTTCACCTGTTTTTTTCAAAAATCAATTTTTTTTGATTTAGCCCGATTTAGAGTTTAGGGTTTTCGAGTTTACTCCGTAAACCCGCAACCCTAAACCCTAAACTCTAAACCGTTCGTGTAAAAAAACTCATTCTAAACCCTAAATCTAAACCCTAAAATCTAAACCCTAAACCCTAACTTAATTTGATGAAAATTGATGTAAAACAAGTGTAGAACAGCATGTTCTACATGTGTTCTACATCATGTTCTACATAAAAATGTAGAACCAAGAAACAATGCATCTAATAACTAAAAATTAAAAATTGTTCGACTATCAATTTTTTTGTTCAGCCGCGTCTCAATTTTGCTCGAATTTGTGAGTTCTCAGGGTTCATATGACAACCCGAAAATTTCTGACAAAATTTAAACAAAATTTTTACATGATTTTATTTAACTTCGACAAATATCGACGATTCACGAACAATTATTTGTAAATAATAAATGCATCAGTATTAATTTATTATATTAATATTATTATTATAATATTTAACAAAATTATCATTAATTATTATCATAAACAATTATCATTATCATTATTGTCATTACTAACATTATTATCATTACGTAGTATTATTATTATCATTATATTTTTTATAATTATTATTATCTTTATCTATTATTATTATTATTAACATAATTATTATTATTAATATAATAATTATTATTAGTATTAATATTATTAGTAATTATTGATATTATGATGTTAACTATCATTATTGTTAATGTTAATAATATAATTATTATTATAATTAATATAATTAATATTATCATTGATATCATTTTTAGTATTTTAATTATTACTTTGATATTATTAGTATTATTAATATTATTATTAATTATTATTATTAGTATTAGTATTTTTATTATTATTAATATATTTATCAATTAATATTATTAGGTAAAAATAATACAGATATATATATAAAAAAAAGAAAGTGATGATCGACATATACCTAATTTAGGTAAAGTTGTTTAATTTTTTTTTTATTTTTTTTCCTGATCGCCTTCTGCTTTCTAAGTTTTTTTTTTATTTTTCTTTTCTACTTTATATATTTAATTCTTAAAAATCCGGTTCCTGTCTGATACAATCGATTTCCATTACTACTTTATACAGTCAAATAACATTATCACTATCATTTATATATATAGTTGTAGTTGCTGCTAATTGAAAATCAAAACAGAAAGTTAAAAACAAAGAAGTCGACTCCCTGTTCTTGTTCCATTTTTTTTTCAAAAGCTTCAAAACGAATCCCATTTTAAAATCCTTAAATGCTTTCTTGTTTGGAATCATACACTCAAACTATCTGCAAAATCCTAGGTTCCAATTCTTCCTAACGAGTCTCAATTTTCGAGTCAAAGTTTTGATTTCAAAAGTCAAACGAATTGTTCTTGGCGAAATTCGAGTTCTCTGTTGTAATTCAAGTCTAATTGATGATTGATATAGTTTCTAGGAACGATTTAGAAACTATTTCACGTTGTAAACATAATCTAAAACAGCCTAAATTTCAAAATCACGATTTTCTTTTTTCGTGAACTACAGAAGCAGAAGCAGTTTTTATTTTTATTTTTTAAACACTCAATTTATATTGATTTTTAATTTTAATTCGTTTTGAAATTCCTAGAATCAATTCATTAAATATTTGTTATGGTTAATTAACTCATGGTCGACTGTTATGAAGAAGAAGAAGATGAATAGGAACAGATAGATGTATGAGTTATATATTTTCGGTTATGGATTAAAAGAGAAAAACAGATATAGCGTAATGGTTAGGGTGTTGTGTTGGGTAGTAAGAGGTCTCAGGTTCGAGCCGTCTTGGGCATAATTTTTTTGAAAGGCTTCTAAGGTAGTTTCCAACTATATTTTTATTATTATTAATTATTATTATTATTATTATTATTATTATTATTATTATTATTATTATTATTATTATTATTATTATTATTATTATTATTATTATTATCATGTTATTATTATTATTACTTGCTAGTACTATTGTATTAGTAATTATTATCATTATTGTTAATTGTTAATAACATGGTCAATAAAATTATTATCACTAATATAGTTTATATTATCATTATTATTAATATCATTAGTATTAACATTATTATTATTAGTATTATTATATTATTGTATTAATATTGATATTTTTAATTATTATGATTAAGACTATGGTTATGTTAAGTATTGTTACCAAAAATTATAAGTTTTATCATTATTATTATTATTAAACTTTTCATTTTTATTAAAAACTGATATCATTATTATTATTCATGTAAGTATTATTAGTATTAATATCATTATTATTACAATTAATGAAATCATAAACATTATTATCATTATGGAGTATTATTATTATTATTATCATTACAAATATTATTTTAGTATTATTATAATTACTATTTTAACAAACAAATGATATATATATATATATATATATATATATATATATATATATATATATATATAAGAAAATATATTTAATACATATAACACAACAAAATCAATATTTTTATATATAAAAAGAAAATATATGAAACATATATATTATTAAAATAAAAAGGATATAACTAATGAATTTATATATATATATATATATATATATATATATATATATATATATATATATATATATGTGTGTGTGTGTGTGTGTGTGTGTGTGTGTGTGTGTGTGTGTGTGTAAATTTGTTCAATTTCGATTATATGTTTTAATATATATACTTGATATAGGTTCGTGAATCCGAGGTCCACTCTGCACTTGTTCAGTACCGTCATATGCATATTTACTACAAACTATCATATCGTATTGTGAGTTCATTTGCTCCCTTTTTATCTATATTTTTGGGCTGAGAATACATGCACTATTTTTATAACTGTTTTATACGTTAGACACAAGTACTCACACTTTTATGCTATATACGTGCTTTGTCATGCTAAATCCCTATCGTAATATCGTTAATTGCTGAGGTATAAGATGCAAACTTAGTTATTGTGAGTAGCGCTACTGAGAGTGACATCTCTAACTATTTGACTGATGGTCTTTGGTTACATAATAATGATTCAACTGACACTGACTATTCAAGGTGTCGTGGGGTAAACTTTTGTCTAGTAGCGATATTACAAACAACAACTCTTTCGATTGATATATTTGGTATTAATCAACTTTAAACTGAAATCTTGCGGTCTAATGCTATACTGAACTATTGATTTATGATAAACCTATGAACTCACTCAACCTCGTGTTGACTTTTTAAGCATGTTTATTCTCAGGTACTTAAATATTGCTTCCGCTGTATATCTGCTGCTTTGATGATGATTGTTTGCTATGCTTGGAGTCTTCATTACATATCATATCAATTAAAGATATTTAATGTTGTAAATACAATGTAATCTATTTATCTTCCGCTGCAAAACTCAATAAAACGTCTCATATAGAGTCGTTCTCATTTATACAACTGTGATTTGATATAATTAGTCACAAATACCCCAGGCCCTATTTGGGGGTGTGACAGATTTGTATCAGAGCAGAACCAGGATTGCATTTTATATGTGCCTTATACAATTAGGTACCTTAGCAATGTAGGACTACAACTTTCCTTGACCGTAGTGCCTTTAATTGTTGTCTTTAATTGTTAAATGCTACACTATACTTTAGAAACTTTACTTATCTTAGAATGCCGAGCCAACCTAAGAACTCTGCTCACTCTCCTAAGTACTATCCAATTCCGCCACCACATTTAAATACGACACCATGATTTCTGAAATTCTTGACATTCCTTTGTCATCTATCATGGTTTTGTGTATTACATATGTATTACATGAAATGTTATCCATGATTCTTGAAATCTCTACTATTCATATTCATTACTTTCAAAATCTTTGCTTTCTCGTTATTTTTTATTATTGAACTTTCTTGACGGATGACGTCTACGAAACTCTAGAATGGAAGGGTTTGGATTACCGATTTAAAGGATCCTATAGCTCAAGCCCTTAGACCTGAATAGGCCATTACGAATTGAAAGTCTTTAATCAAAAGATTATCTGATTACATACTTATCATTTTATCTCGACACGTCATACTGCAATTATTTCATAAATGGAGTATAGACAAATCATATCTTATCATATCTATCCCAATAGACTTTGTCTAAACACTTTTCCTAAATTTCCTCCGTAAATTACGGAAATCTTTTTGCAATATATACGTATTCAAGGAGATGAATATATCATTCAATATTCAACACCCATTTCATATCAAACCCTATTCCAAACACATAATATGGATTTCTCACCTAATTCCTCAAGTTCTTCTAGCTCCGAAGATAGCGTGACGGGAGCACACCCACCAATCAATTACCGTGATTTCTTCAGAAAATGGGGATGGGTTCGCGAAATACTCACTCTATGGAGAAATGAAGAAGGTACTCCATATCACGAGCCAAACTTACCACCTAACGTCGGAGTACTCGATCCGCTTACCGGCGAACCTGTTCGCAATACTGTTTTCACTCTTTTTGCAAGGATTTTCCGCCTCGAAGGTCGACTCGATATAGCCCAAGACAGTATTCGTCCTCTACTCCCGAATTCTAACCAGATAGGGTTATTAGAAGAAGTTAGAAGACTTCGAACTAAATATCAAGAATTGACAAACCTTACGGAGGAATGGGCAGAACAAATCCATAGACTCAAGCATAAAGTAGAAACCTTGGAGGAGACGGTGCACGATTTAGAAGCTAGGCTCACACCTACTACCCAAGTACCACAAGCAATACCAACAGCAACCGCAACACCACCATCAGTACTGCCAACATCATCAACACATCAAGCATTATAAGCACCATCAGTTGCATCAGTATCAGCAACAGCATCAACACCATCAGCTTCATCAACAACAACATTTGCATCACAAGCCTCAACATCACAATCTATGCCACGAGCATCAACATCATACGCACCATAGACACCAAGGAATACCAGTAACAACAAACGTTGAAGTATTGATTCATAACTACATTGAAGAAATACTCTGCAGAGAATATGTAGTTTCTAAAAGTTTTTGAAGATTATTTATTCTCGTTCCAACCGCAAATCAAATGAGTTTAATATTATATTAACTCATTAAATCTGTATTATATCTGATGAATACATATATGGACGTATATCTTCATAAAGATTGTAATTAAAAATCCTTTTGTACAAACTGTTAATTGTAAAAATATTTTAACGGGTAGGTAATAACCGAGAAGTATTATATCTCACATTAATATGTTACATTGTACATTCTTCAAATTCTGATTCAATAATCAGTAGCTATCCTACTTACATTCACAAGATATATGTATCCTTCTGATTTTGACATATCAGAATTCAAGTAAAGTTTTAGCAGGTGTTATCTTCTTAAAGATCCCTATGTTCATAAGTTATATTCATTCGTATTCGGTGATGAATTATCACATCAAAGAACCGAAATTATCATTCATTACTTTTGAAATTTACAATATTTCTTCAACCGTTAGATCCATTGATGGATACATCCTAAGCATAAACACTTTAACTCCAATTTTTTGAAAAAGCCTTAGAACTATAACCAATGATTCAGATTCGTTAACCCTAATAATGCTGATGAAGTAGCAAAAGCTGTAGATGGTCTTAATGACCAGAAGCTTGATAATAAAGAATTGTGTGTTGGAAAAGCTCAAAAGAAAATCTGGTATTTAAGAACGGATTGAGCAAAACATAAAGGAAGCTGTTGATAAATCACAAAGACTAAACCTGTATTCAAAGAATCTAGATGATTCAGTATCTGCTAAAATCATTAGCAATTACCCTAATCCTTACTTATCTTAAATCCTTACAGAAGAATTTTCCTCATTATCACTTGATCTTAGAAAATTCTAAGACATCATCGTATCTTTCGTTATAAATATCCTCTATATTTCTGAAGATATCTTCATAATGATAGTTGTCCGCAATTAATTATCTCTTTGCGATATCTTTATCACATCATAAAGAAAACTGTTTTAGTTTCTATATTCTGTAAAATTCAAGTTTAAATTATAAATGTCTTGAAGAAGTGTTGGGAATTGAAGCATGAGTTAGTATAATATAATGGCGTCAGGCCAACGTGATTATATTACAGTAAGTCATGCTAAATTTCTAATGGAAGATGATGATTCATAGACTTTACTGTCATCATATGCCATGTTACACGACTCTTACATTCTACTTAACCTCTGAACATATCAAGAAAATATATTCTTGATAGTTCTATCCTCAGTGATTCTGGTAATTTAACAAATCAAATCATGATATTACGTTCCTTCCTGCTTAGAACATTAGGTTCAATTGAAACTTCATACCTACGAATTCTGGACCATTATTCGCTTTACTTAAAGTCAAGAAGAGAAAACAAGACATAGAGCTCCGACATATAAAGGAAAATATAAAGCTCGATAACAACACGGAAATTACAAACCGTGTATATCAATGCGTATAGCAACATAAAGATACGGGAGAATTAAAAACACTATAACCCCAAGGTAATCATAGAAGTAAACAGATTCCTCTGGTGGTAAATGAAAAAGAAGAATGACTGCATATGTGGTCAATATAATAACAAGGATTAATACGGGATTGAGCATATTAACAAATCTTTTGGAAGTATGAATTGAGGAAGAAAGTATAGAAGTAGTGAAGATAATGAAACGGAAGAAGCAAATTTATAGCGAAATTCCAGACACATCAATCGAGGCAATTTACCGCATTTAATCAAAGATAATCTCAATTTCCTTAATTATTGGAGAATCAAATCTTATAAAGATTTACGAAGATTTTCTTAAATCCCTTGAATTCCGGAAATCAACTTTAACCATATCAAAAGTTAAGGCGAACATTTAATTTCCTCATTTCAATCTTTTACGATAGCTTCGTTTATACTCTTCTTGTAATCGAATCGTTTTATCCATATTATTTAATGTCGACAAAACTCTAATTTTCAACTCATATTCATCATTCTTGTTGTAAAGAATGACGATCTCTATCAAATTTCATGACCGTAATTTTCACGAACTCCTCTCTGTTTTGTCTACCCTAATATTGTGGCATAAACGCTCAAGGTTTAAATAAGCTCACTATTATTCATAACACATTTCATGTGTATTGAAATGCTTGTATAGCATCATTATCTCTTTCTGAGAAAACCTAATCAACGACACTCTTGTTAAATCCTTTAGATAACCACCGCATTAATAATAAAATGCACTTTGTAGAATTAATGGATCGTAAGATTTAAAACGCTCGAAACAAAACAATATTCTATCCGTTGAAATTAATGCAAGGCCCCGAGTATACATGGGAACGTGAAGACCAAATAAAACGAAAATATCCTCACCTGTTTACAAACGACGCCGACTGATGGCAACAACTAAAATTTCGAGACGAAATTTCTTTTAACGGGTAGGTACTATGACAACCCGGAAATTTCCGACAAAATTTAAACAAAATTTTTACATGATTTTATTTAACTTCGACAAATACCGACGATTCACGAACAATTATTTGTAAATAATAAATGCATCAGTATTAATTTATTATATTAATATTATTATTATTATAATATTTAACAAAATTATCATTAATTATTATCATAAATAATTATCATTATCATTATTGTCATTACTAACATTATAATCATTACGTAGTATTATTATTATCATTATATTTTTTATAATTATTATTATCTTTATCTATTATTATTATTATTATTATTATTAACATAATTATTATTATTAATATAATTATTATTATTAGTATTAATATTATTAGTAATTATTGATATTATGATGTTAACTATCATTATTGTTAATGTTAATAATATAATTATTATTATAATTAATATAATTTATATTATCATTGATATCATTTTTAGTATTTTAATTATTACTTTGATATTATTAGTATTATTAATTATTAATATTATTATTAATTATTATTATTAGTATTAGTATTTTTATTATTATTAATATATTTATCAATTAATATTATTAGGTAAAAATAATATAGATATATATATATATATAAAAAAGAAAGTGATGATCGACATATACATAATTTAGGTAAAGTTATTTAATTTTTTTTTATTTTTTTTTCCTGATCGCCATCTGCTTTCTACGTTTTTTTTTATTTTTCTTTTCTACTTTATATATTTAATTCTTAAAAATCCGGTTCCTGTCTGATACAATCAATTTCCATTACTGCTTTATACAGTCAAATAACAATATCACTATCATTTATATATATAGTTGTAGTTGCTGCTAATTGAAAATCAAAACAGAAAGTTAAAAAAAAGAAGTCGACTCCCTGTTCTTGTTCCATTTTTTTTCAAAAGCTTCAAAACGAATCCCATTTTAAAATCCTTAAATGCAGTCTTGTTTGGAATCATACACTCAAACTATCTGCAAAATCCTAGGTTCCAATTCTTCCTAACGAGTCTCAATTTTCGAGTCAAAGTTTTGATTTCAAAAGTCAAACGAATTGTTTTGGCGAAATTCGAGTTCTCTGTTGTAATTCAAGTCCAATTGATGATTGATATAGTTTCTAGGAATGATTTAGAAACTATTTCATGTTGTAAACATAATCTAAAATAGCCTAAATTTCAAAATCACGATTTTCTTTTTTTTCTTTTTTCGTGAACTGCAGAAGCAGAAGTAGTTTTTATTTTTATTTTTTAAACACTCAATTTATATTGATTTTTAATTTTAATTCATTTTGAAATTCCTAGAATCAATTCATTGAATATTTGTTATGGTTAATTTACTCATGGTCGACTATTATGAAGAAGAAGAAGAAGATGAATAAGAAAAGATAGATGTATGAGTTATATATTTTCAGTTATGGATTAAAAGAGAAAAACAGATACAGCGTAATGGTTAGGGTGTTGTGTTGGGTAGAAAGAGGTCTCAGGTTCGAGCCCTGTCTTGGGCATAATTTTTTTGAAAGGCTTCTAAGGTAGTTTCCAACTATATTTTCATTATTATTATTATTATTATTATTATTATTATTATTATTATTATTATTATTATTATTATTATTATTATTATTATTATTATTATTATTATTATTATTATTATTATTATTATTATTACTTACTAGTACTATTGTATTAGTAATTATTATCATTATTGTTAATTGTTAATAACATGGTCATTATAATTATTATCACTAATATAGTTTATATTATCATTATTATTAATATCATTAGTATTAATATTATTATTATTATTATTATTATTATATTATTGTATTAATATTGATATTTTTAATTATTATGATTAAGACTATGGTTATGCTAAGTATTGTTACCAAAAATTATAATTTTCATCGTTATTATTATTATTAAACTTTTCATTTTTATTAAAAACTGATATCATTATTATTATTCTTGTAAGTATTATTAGTATTAATATCATTATTATTACCATTAATGAAATCATAAACATTATTATCATTATGGAGTATTATTATTATTATTATTATTATTATTATTATTATTATTATTATTATTATTATTATTATTATCATTACAAATATTATTTTAGTATTATTATAATTACTATTTTAACAAACAAATGATATATATATATATAAAAGAAAATATATCTAATACATATAACACAACAAAATTAATATTTTTATATATAAAAAGAAAATATATGAAACATATATATTATTAAAATAAAAAGGATATAACTAATGAATTATATATAAATATATATATATATATATATATATATATATATATATATATATATATATATATATATATATATATATATATATATATATATATTCAATTTCGATTATATGTTTTAATATATATACTTGATATAGGTTCGTGAATCCGAGGTCCACTCTGCACTTGTTCAGTACCGTCATATGCATATTTACTACAAACTATCATATCGTATTGTGAGTTCATTTGCTCCCTTTTTATCTATATTTTTGGGCTGAGAATACATGCACTATTTTTATAACTGTTTTACACGTTAGACAAAAGTACTCAAACTTTTATGCTATATACGTGCTTTGTCATGCTAAATTCCCACCGTAATATCGTTAATTGCTGAGGTATAAGATGCAAACTTAGTTATTGTGAGTAGCGCGACTGAGAGTAACGTCTCTAACTATTTGACTGATGGTCTTTGGTTACATAATAATAATTCAACTGACACTGACTGTTCAAGGTGTCACGGGGTAAACTTTTGTCTAGTAGCGATATTACAAACAACAACTCTTTCGATTGATATATTTGGTATTAATCAACTTTAAACTGAAATCTTGTGGTCTAATGCTATACTGAACTATTGATTTATGATAAACCTATGAACTCACTCAACCTCGTGTTGACTTTTTAAGCATGTTTATTCTCAGGTACTTAAATATTGCTTCCGCTGTATATCTGCTGCTTTGATGATGATTGCTTGCTATGCTTGGAGTCTTCATTACATATCATATCAATTAAAGACATTTAATGTTCTAAATACAATGTAATCTATTTATCTTCCGCTGCAAAACTCAATAAAACGTCTTATATAGAGTCGTTCTCGTTTATACTACTGTGATTTGATATAATTAGTCACAAATACCCCAGGCCCTATTTGGGGGTGTGACAGTTCTCAATGCAAAATTGGTTCTCATTTGATCCCTCTAATATATATATATATATATATATATATATATATATATATATATATATATATATATATATATATATATATATATATATATATATATATATATATTGAACGGCGATTGAGATCACTCGATTGATTACTATATTACAATCGTAAGATATTGATCGTTAATTCATTACCATATCACAATAATTTATATGATACTTGTTTACAATTGATCGTTACCGTATCACAATTACAATATCACAATAATTAATGTGGTACTTGTTTACAATCATTATCATGTTATGATTACTCCATACCTATAACACGTATTGAAGCCGGAAGAAACAAGAATGAGAAGTAATGGTGTATCCTAGGAGATACACGCATAAAAACATCATTTTTATACAAAAAACTCGATCAAAGAGCAAAAGAGATAACTAAATTTGGCGGTTTTAAGTATTAGTCGCCCAGCGTCAAGCGTAAGCTTTGCAGGCAGCTTCTATGCATAAGCCCTTTAACTCAGCGTGTGAATGGCACGCAGCCACGTCAGCACACTACACCGACATTCTGGATACTTCATGAGTTCACGTAACAGAACCATTCAGTGATTGACACGTGTATCCCGTGAATTTCGCACATTCTACGCCTATAAATAGACCCCCTGGGTCACCACATTCCACATCAATTTTGATCTGAACTTCAGTCAGAGAGAAGTACACTTTCTCTCTCACACAGTTCTTTCTCACTCTAAAATAACATTAGCCGCTTAGCAGCAGTGCGCTAGACGGATCATTACAGATTGATCCACATATTGATTGAGGCCACCCCACAGATCTTACATCTGTGTTCCGGGTCTGCAGAGATTATTTCTCGAGGGAAAACAACAATCAACAGTATACACCACATGCTAAGCAGCTATTGTCTTGTACTGGTACCTTACAGTCACTACAAGGAAATTCGTACCAACAAATGGTGCCACCCGTTCTAAAGAATTACTCAACTTTCAAGAGCACCAAAAGGCGTAATTGTCAGATAGAACCCATTGAAGCAAACATGATACATTCATGGCAAGCCAGACAGCGGAGAAAAGCAGAAACATTAGAGGACTAGAAACAAGAAATGATTGCTTTTCCTTCCATGTTTAACACCAATCCATCTGACGCTCCTGTAGTGATTGAAGCTCGAATAGGAAATTTTATTGTTGGAGGAATATATACTGATACCGGAGCAGGAGCAGATATCATGTATAAACATTGTTTTATACAACTACCAGACAGAGTTAAGGAAAAGCTAAAGGACACATTTGTTCCCTTAACAAGTTTTGCTAATGATCCATCATGGTCAGAAGGAAGCATAGTTTTAGAAGTAGTATTGGGAAAAACGTCATTTAAAAGAACTGCTCATATCGAATTTTTGGTTGTGAAAGCAATTTCGCAGTATAATGCCATTTTAGAACGATCAGTTATGATGACATTCGGAGCTGTGACATCAACGGTACACGGAATGATGAAATTTCCCACACCGGCTGGCATCGCCATGCTGTACGCTGAACGGAGAAAACCAATAGAATGTGTACAAATAAACAGAACATCTGTTAACCCAATCATTCATGAAGATGGGTCAATATCACCAAATCCAGAGTTTCCAGATCAGAAAATCATAATTGGAAACACAATCACAAAAGAAACAAAAGAAAAGCTTTACAAAATCTTAGCCACAAATTTGGATGTTTTTGCATGGCAAGATTCTGATATAACCGGAGTACCACGTCATGTAGCTGAACATAAGCTTGGTGTGAATCTTAATATCCCACCAGTGTGTCAAAAGAAAAGAGGCATGGCTCCAGATCGAACAAAATTTCTCAGAGAAGAAGTTAAAAAATTGGTGGATACTAGAATATTGAGAGAAGTAAAATATCAGACATGGGTAGCAAACCCGGTTGTGGTAAGAAAGCCAGATAATTCATGGAGGATGTGTGTAGACTTCACAGATTTAAATAAAGCATGTCCAAAAGACAATTATCCTTTACCAAAAATCGATTAGAAAGTGGAGTGTGTAAGTGGGTCTCAGTTTAAATCCTTTTTGGATGCATTCAAGGGATATCATCAAATCCCAATGGCAATACGTAATCAAGATAAAACAGCATTCCACACACCAGATGGAATTTTTTGCTATATCATGATGCCTTTCAGATTGAAGAATGCAGGGGCAACTTACCAGCGCGTAATTGATAAAGCATTTAAAGATCAAATAGGTAAAAATGTAGAAGCCTATGTTTTTGACATTGTTATCAAGAGCCATACAGAAGACAGTATGCTCAGAGATACTCTTAAAACGTTTGAATCATTACAAAAGGTCAATATGAAATTGAATCCTAAGAAGTGCACTTTTGGTGTAGAAGAAGGCAAATTCTTAGGTTATATTGTTACAGAGAGGGGAATCAAGGCTAATCCAAAAAAGATTCAAGCAATTGAAAATATGGTATCTCCTAAATCAAAGAAAGAAGTTCAAAGCCTGAATGGAAGATATGCAGCTTTAACAAAGTTTCTATCAAGAGCAGCAGATCGATCACTACCATTTATGAAGGTTTTAAAGAGCTGTTTGAACAAAAAAGATCTTAAATGGACAGAAGAAGCAGAAAAAGCTTTTCAGGATATTAAGCAACTCTTGAAAGAATTACCTACTTTAACTGCACCAATAGAAGGAGAAACATTAATTTAGTATTTGGCTACTTCTGCAGAGGCCATCAGTTCGGTCTTGATCGCAGAACGGAAAGGAATACAAATGCTTATATACTTTGTCAGTAAAGTATTGCAACAAAGTGAAGTTAATTATCCACCAATTAAGAAATTGGTGTATGCTTTAACACATACAGCTAGGCGACTCAGACGATATTTTCAAGCACATTCAATCCTAGTAATGACAGACCAGCTGATAAAATATATTTTAAGAAATCCAGAGTCATCAGGACGACTAGCAAAATGGGCAATTGAATTGGGAGAATATGAAATAAATTTTTCGCCTCGACATGCAGTTAAAGGTCAAAATTTGGCAGATTTTTTATTAGAAACAACAGAAAAGGTTGATCATCTGCAAAACGTTAAAGCTAGCAATCATGTTTAGGAGTTGCACACTGATGGTGCATCAAGTGAGGAAGGTGTTGGTGCAGGGTTAGTACTTACTAGTCCAGAAGGTGAAGAGCATACGTATGCATTGAGGTTTTGTTTCTATGCATCTAACAATGAAGCAGAATATGAAGCATTGTTTTCCAGCCTCCGCATAGCGTTAGAAATGGGAATAAAACATTTGCGTGCATATGTTGATTCTCAAATTGTAGCACAGCAGGTTAATGGAGGGTTTGAAGCTAAAGATGTCTCTATGAAATAGTATTTGCAATTAGGTGAGAAAATATCAAAAAATTTTGAGACCTTAGAGGTTGTGGAGATACCAAGAAATAAAAACAAGAAGGCAGATGTTTTGAGCAAATTAGCAACATTAACATTTGATTATTTGCACAAGAAAGTTTTGGTGGACGTCTTAAAAGATAAATCGGTTGATGAAAAGGTAGTGGTTGCAACAGTTGAAGAAAGGGAACCATGTTGGATAACCCCCTATGTGAAATATTTGCAAGATGGAACACTGCCAATAGATGCCATGGAAGCAAGATGGATAAGAGTTTGTGCCCCACTTTACGTTATGGAAAATGGAATACTTTATAGAAAATCCTTCAGTTGACCAAATTTAAGGTGTTTAACACCACAGCAAGCAATTGATGTAGTCAAGGAAATTCATGAAGGATTATGTGCACAGCATTCCGGTTATAGAACTATAGTTGGACGGATTATGCGACAAGGGTATTATTTGCAGTCAATTTACAAAGATACAGCAGACGTAATTAAGACATGTGATGCCTGCCAGCGGCATGGAACCGTACAGCGCTTACCCAAGTATGATTTAATTTCGGTATCATCGGCATGACCATTTTGTAAATGGGCAATTGACATAGTAGGCCCATTTTCAAGAAGTGTGGGAAATGCAAAATTCTTGGTTGTTGCAATTGATTTCTTCAGTAAGTGGGTTGAAGCGAAGGTATTGGCAAAAATAACTGGGGAGAATATAAAGAAATTCGTGTGGAACGATATTGTATGCATATATGGATTACCAAATGAAATTGTCAGTGACAACGGAAAACAGTTTGCAGATAACCCCTTCAGAAGTTGGTGTGAAGAGTTAAACATCAAACAAACATTTACCTCAGTGGCTCACCCACAGGCCAATGGGCAAGTTGAGGTAACCACCAAAGAAATTGTAGTCGGCATAAAGGCTAGGTTAGGTTTGAGTCAGACTAAGTAGGTAGATGAAGTGCCATATGTATTGTGGGCTCACCGTACAACGCCAAAATGGAGCACGGGTGAAACACCATTCAGTTTGGTATATGGCACCAAGGCAGTTATACCAGCTGAAATCTGTGTTCCAACACAAAGGATTTTGGCATTTGATGCAGAAAATAATTCATCTATCTTGCGTGAAAACTTGAATTTATTGGAAGAAAGGTGAATCATGGCCGCCATCCATCAAGCGGATGCAAAACAGAAAATGGCAAAATATTATAACAAACAATTCAGATATGTGCAATTCAAGGGGGGGGGGATTTAGTGTTAAGAGATAATGAGGCAAGTAGGCAGGAAAAACAAGGGAAGTTAGGACCACGCTGGGAAGGCCCATATAAAGTTGTAAAGGCACATTCTAATGGGTCATACACCCTCTCAGCGCCCTCCGGCGAAGAAATTCCACGAACATGGAATGCAATGAGTTTAAAGAAATTTTATGCGTAGTATTTCATGTTCGAATAGCTTGATCAACTATTTAGAGCATGAGATGCAATCATAAATGTAAAAATTTCTTTAAAGAAATAAGAATTCAGAAAAATTTCTTATGGCATATTATTCATAATTTTTATCTGGCCAAGGATTTTAATCAGATGTCACAAAGCTGTGTGTCATCCCTGCCCGTAAAAGAGAAGTTTTTTCCTCGGTGACAGAAGTTTAATCATAAACAAAAGATTGAAATGGCAGCGGATAATGTAGAACTCCGCTGAACATCCTGGCAATAGAATGTATCTACGACCGTCATGAAGTAAAAATTATACAAACAGTATATGACTAGTCGTAATTTTGATTGTTCAAATCAAACATATAAAGCTTTGACAAAATCATCAGCAAAGTAAAAAACATTTATATACATTACATAATTAACAGATAATACAAGCAATACAGATTACAACTTCAAATTTAGAACATCGTCTACCGATGTAGCAGCATTATTACACAAATTCTCTAATTCAGGAAAAGACAGATGTTCTATTCATCAACAAGCACTTTAAGTGTATCTTCTGCATCTGGCTTCAATTAAGATATAAGAGACTCCGGCAACGACTTTGGAAAGTCAGGTATATCATTTTTCAACCTCTCAAGAAACAGTATCAGGTCAGCGTCCAGTGCAACAGTTATAAATTCATTGAACGACTTAGTTAACTTCTCAGAAATGAAAGCACTCTTCACAATTTTCGGAACACCTTCAATCAGACATCTGGTTTCATTCTGGCTTAATTCCAATTGTTCTCTTAATGATGATTCAGATTGAGTTAATGTCCCAATCTTGTGAAGATACCATTTTTCTTTGGTGGCCAATTCCACATAACGAGCCTCAGCAGCATTCTTTGAAGCAATAGCAGCATCTAACTCAAGCTCTGCAGCTTTCAGAGCCTCTGTGTTTTTCTCAATTTTTTCAGACTTGTCACGATGCACTTGGTCAGAACGATCTAAACGCCTTAGATTATTGAATTCAGATGCAATATTCCAAATAATGCCTTGTGCTTGACATTTTCGAGCATCACCATCAGATAAACTCTCAAAGAATTTAATAAGTGAAGGCAATAGCATCGCTTCAAGATACTTCATAAAATCCTCATAATTACCAGGAGGACCAGCTAAGAGAGTTGTTAAGCTAGTAGTATCTAAATTAGGAATGCTAATTTGTGAACTGCTTTCCTCTATTCTGCTACGCTGAGCGGGAGGTGGAAGAGCAAGTTTCTTCTGTGCTTCTTCTTTCGCTGCCAGGGCTGAATTAAAATAACAGTTGTTATTCAAGAAGTTTTTCCAATCCAGAAAAGAAGATTCACAATTCAATATTGCATATTTATCAGGATCAACATTATAATAGCCACCATTTCTAGGCATATGGAAAAAGCAATAAAGGTTTTCTTCTGCTATTGATTCAAAAGAGAGGTTACCAGCAGCACGATGTTTCCTCGAATTTGCTCGATTTAAAGGAACATCATCATCATCCTCAAGCTCATTTTCACATAAACTATTCTCGAGCGTCTTATCAACCAATTTTTCAGATCTAAATTGCAGTTCATTAAATCTGATGTAAAGCAGAGCGACGCGCAGAGTAATCACTAAAAAGCATAAGTATACAGTAATTATTATACAGATAATAACAATAGATAACCAAATTCTAATCAGATTATACCTTTGTTTTTCACCATAACAATGGCACAGCCACGTGTTTCTGCATCCCATTCAGCATTAAGGGAGCATAGAGAGAGCATATGTTCTGGATAATGACAATTTAGAATCCTCTCTCTTTTAATTACATTTAATACTTTTCGTTCCTCAGATGTTAACCTTGGATGAATAACTTTGGGATGATCAAGCGATGTACGCCAATAACTAGCTTACAGGCAATCATTGGGATAACTTCGCTATTAATAAAGAAGAATGTACTCTGCCAATTCTCATTTGTGTCACCAGAATTAAGCAAAAACCCATCCAGAGTAAGATAAAACCATCCTTTATCATAACGTTTTATGGTTCCAAGATTAGAAAAAAGACGAACAGAGGGGGTAATATCTCGAGCCATACAATACATCTCGAACATCATGATTTTACGAATGGACATAGGCTCAAATTGTCCAACGCTAACACCATAAAAACAGCAAACGTCTAGGTAAAATTTTGTAAAAGGAATACGAAGGTGAGAAAAATATAAAGCACGACCGTAAATAGCAACCTTTCTAGAAGGAGGGTGACAGGCACGATAATGTGGGCCTGGAACAACAGCATCGGCACCAAAAAATTTGGGAAAAGCAACTCTGACACGATCGAGGTAGATTGAGGAAATTCTGCTTGGAATATCTTCAACATTAAAAATAGCCATTGATTGGGAAGTTAAGAAAGGAATTTTGTGACAGAAGTTTAAGGTAGATGACGGAAATAAATTCGAATTAAAGTAAATATGACACAGTAAAAATTGGGTATTAAATAGCAAGCAGAAGATGAACAGCTGATGGTTAATCGCATGGTTGATATGCTACCACGTGTCGGGTGTACAAAAATGCGGGACAAGTAAATTTAATTGAAAATGAAATTTAAATTTCAAAAAGGTACTTTCTGCAGGTCATGATCAAAAAGTAACTGGCATGGCAGAAAAAATTCGGCTACAGCAGATTCTTGTTCCCGAGGAAAAGGCATTACTTATTTTTTAGTTTAATGACTTTATTTTTTTACAAAAATAAAGACATTAAACTGGGGGGACTTAATGGTGTATCCTAGGAGATACACGCATAAAAACATCAATTTATACATAAAACTCGATCAAAGAGCATAAAAGATAACTAAATTTGGCGATTTTCAGTATTAGCCGCCCAACGTACAGCAGGCCGCCCAGCGTCAAGTGTAAGCCCTGCAGGTAGCTTCTATGCATAATCCCTTTAACTCAGCGCATGAACGGCACGCAGCCACGTCAGCACCCTCCACTGACATTCCGGATACTTCACGTATAAGAACCATTCAGTGATTGACACGTGTATCCCGTGAATTTCGGACATTCTACGCCTATAAATAGACCCCCTGGGTCACCACATTTAACATCAATTCTGATCTGAACTTCAGTCAGAGAGAAGTAGACTTTCTCTCTCACACAGTTCTTTCTCACTCTTAAATAACATTAGCCGCTTAGCAGCAGTGCGCTAAACGGATCATTACAGATTGATCCACAGATTGATTGAGGCCACCCCACAGATCTTACATCTGTGTTCCGGGTCTGCAAAGATTATTTCTTGAGGGCAAACAACAATCAACCGTATACGCCACACGCTGAGCAGCTATTGTCTTGTACTGGTACCTTACAGCCGCTACACGGAAAATCGTACCAACAAGAAGATACATACTAAACATATCATTATACTCAATGAACAGTAGACTTTAATTGCATTGAAGAAAAGGAAGATATATACTAACTATAGAATCAGTCGTATTGAAGAAATCTTAAAAAGTGAGGAATTATAAATTAAGAGAGTTATCTATACATTATATTCGGTTCGGTCCAAATTCATGTTTTTTCGGGTTTGGCACGAACCAGACTGACCCAAAAAATTGAAAATATATGGGTCAAGGACCGGACCAAATAACCTCGGGTATTTCGATTTTGGTCGGTTCCTTCTCGCTTCTTGGTTTTTTTCTTCTACTCGAACCATGCACACCCCTAATCACCGTAAAATTAGGCACCTTATGAATCAATGTAATAAATGTCGACGGTGCACCTTTAGTTAACGAAAAATATGAATAAGCCAAAGTGATAGCAGTAATCACATCCCATTTTAACGCATCCCAAAAAAGTTTAATAAAAATGTAAACTGTCCGGACCCGGCGCTTTATCACTACCACAATTCCAAACAACCTCATGAATCTCTTCCTCCGTATGATCAATCCTAGATTAATATTACTTAATTAAGGATTGAGTGCAATGAGATTAAAAGAGTGAATGGGATGTTGATGATCGTTTTGGGCCCTGATAATCGTCTTTCACTTTAACAATTAAGTGATCAACCACCCCGACCCGGTCTTGATTATTGATTAGCATAATTCACCTTAACACAATGTAAAGATTTCTTGGGCAAAGTCACAAGTGAAAATTACAAAGGCTGGAGAAAATGGTGGATAATCAACAACCTATAAATGAGAGGTCAAACTCTCTATTTATAGTTTCTGAAATATTTGCGGTATGCGGATTAACTATCATCCGCGTTGCCTTGGCGGAATGAATCCGCAACGTTTCACTAGCACGCAATCTGACCCGCAAACTTTACCTTCAGCGGATCTTCCTAATCCTTTAAGTATACTTTACGCATTTGCTATTTTCAGCCTTTTGCACTTAAAACATACATATACAATGCTATGTATATGATCAAGTCCCCCCAGTTTATTATGTTACATTTTTTATAAAAAATGCAACATGATAAACTCTAACAAATAAAGTTCGCTGTTAAAAAATGTCTTTGCAGTAAGTCACAATGAATTTTACGCCTTTAATTTATTACCGTTTGATTGAGTTAAATAATATATCCTCTGACAGTCAATTGTCAAAGTATTCGCATTGATTACACATAACAACGGCTGATATTCTGAAACCTGTCAAATCAAGCAAATTCATAATGGCTCTTTAATTACCGTTGATACTCCGCAGTAATTTCTTACCGTTAAAATATCATCATTACCTTTACGACTTCTTCGTTCCAATCTTGATTATAAATAGGAAAGTGATTCGCAATACAGACTTTACCCTTTCATTATCGATTGCTTTGCAATCAAGCTTTATCGAATCAATATCCGCTATTTTCAATTTAGCTATTCTTACTTCGCTTAATTCAATTTTATTACCGTACTCCCTCTTTATTCATAAAATCAAATGGCAACTCTGTCTACACCTTCATCATCATCGACAAACACACCAGATTCATTTCTTTCATACATTACGGCAGAAAAATTGAACTTCTAAAGCAACACTATCCTTTATTAGCTCAATTTTCACCAACTGCACCGTCTGCAGATGATAGGGTGAACACTCCACCCAAAGACATGATTACGATTTATGAGGCCGCTATTTTTCATGAAAATCTACGATTTCCATTAACGCCATTCTTTCTTAGCTTTTGCGAACATTATAAGGTTGCGGTTGCACAATTGCATCCAAACGCAGTTAACAAGATTGTGCTTTTTGAAATGTTCTGCAACGCGCTCAACAAACAACCGCTGCTTAATGTGTTTCGTTCATTTAACAACATCACTCCACATGATGCAGGGTGGTTTTCATTTCGCGGTCGTCATGGCGTGATGACCACTCCCGAAGACTCAATTGGGAATTGGCGTAGTTCATTCTTCTTCATCAATAAAACTGCTCATGGTACTAGCAATATTGTTGAAACTTGGTGCACAGAGCTTGATGCATATGCGGATGAGAAGGTCACACCGGATGATCTTGAAAATGAAATCCTCAACTTGATCAAGGGTGCTGGTCTAATACGCTGTATATCGACAGGGTCTCCATATATTGGTTATGGAGGGAGCACAACGCCTTATTAATTGACGCGTCTAATAACGGTACACAACAATTGATTTATTTTTGGGCAAAGCTTTGTGATGTTTCATATTCATTAAAATTAATGCAAATATAATTTTGCAGAAGTTAGTCTTGACCAAGTGATGAGAACGGCAGATGTACGAGCCATCAAGCCTGGGCACTGCTCAAAAGAAGGTGATAGCGCAATCATCATTATTGATGAACCAATTCTTAATACTTTTATCATATCGGGTGGTGAAGACCGGAGAAAACGCAAAGCTGTAGCCGACGAGGTTACTGTGCCTCGCAAAAGACGCCAACACATTATTACAACTCCCATAGCGGAGGGCGAAGCAAGTAAGTCAGTTTTATGCCGCATAGTTTCGCACATCATTTTGATATTATGACTGCATTTACACATCTATTCACTTAATTTTCTTATACGCTTTTAGTTGTTATTTCAGGCTCATCCAAGGAGGCGGAGGAGGTGTTTACCTTAGGTGGGGATATCCCAGAAGGAATTTCCCAAACACCCGATGACGATGATTTGTTGACCATTCCCTCAGAGGCTGAAACATAAAATCTCAATGACAACACCACGGATACCGCAAAAGAAGAGTATGCCAATAAACTGTACAAGAAACTCTGTAAAATTGTGCCAAACAGTGTGCACGCAAAGTATAGCGAACTTTCATTTGCAGAAGCCGAAAGATAGCGGATAGTGAATTGTTTTAATGCAATTTGCTTAACCGTAGACAACTCTGAACGGTTCAACATCATGGCGGAGCATTATGATAAGAAGTGCGCGGTTGCCCTATCTCGGTGCAAGAAAATTCAAGAGCTGGAGCAAAAACTTAAAAAGACTGAAGATGCTCTTAAGCAATCTCAAGATGAAGTTTCTGCGCTAAAAAATAGAGCAGAATTTGCTGAAGATCAATTTGCTCAGCTTGTTAAATATCTGTCTGAGCTTGGTAATAAAATTATGGACTCTGTGCCAGTAACGGAAAAGTTTAGAGCGTATGCGCAAGCATCTAAACTCGCCACTCGCTACGAATGGTATGACTTGCTTTTCCGACTTGGCGACCTTTCCCAACTGCTTCCTTCTGACATTGCGGATGAGATTTGTCCAACAGAAGAAACGTTGGAAGCACTTGCAAAGGCTAAAAAAGAAGTTGCAAAGGTTACCATTCCAGCTTTAGAGGAAATCAGCCGGAGGGAAAACGTAATCGTTGAAGAAATCACGGCACTCAAATTATAGTATTTTTCGCTTTACTAATGTACCTGTATTCGCAATCTTGTATTGCGTTTTTTGTAAATTAGCACACTTCGTATAGCGTTTTCGTTAATGAAGTTTTTTGTTTCACAGTTGCAACTCTTATTTATTTATATAGCGCTTTATTTAATATTTTCATAATCTAGACTTGTCCTTTGCAATTTCCAACTTTTTTTATTGTGCACAGAATAAGTATGTACTTTCGCGAAACAATCTGTATCTATATATATTTATACATTATGAATCTTCCAATTCCAATGAAACGATCCTTAGGTAATTTGTTAGCATTGCGAAGCATCTAAGTAGGGCGAGATCAAATACCTAGGAAATTTTATCATTTCACAACATTTATTACTTAGCACAAATAGGAAATTTCATCACTCGGCTTTAAAGGTAATATTTGATGAACATCCGCAATGTTAGCACATAAGTAGGCTTTACATTACTTAGCAAAATAATACCTTATATCTGAAAAATATTTGTTAACACTTAGCTGAATTTTGCTCAAGAATGTTACTCAATGTAATGATACGTATGCGTTTGTGTTCTGCAAGATTATTACTGCGCGTGGCCACACGCAGTGTTTTCTGCTTTGTATAGAAACATTCGCTAAAACACAACAAATTCATAACTTCTTATTCATAAAACTCAGGAAATTACAATCATTCAAAAAAACAATGCAACACAGTGCATGTACCCTAAAACTTGATTTAGTAATCATTTGCTAAAATAGTTTATCTATATCAGAAATTTACACTATTCAGCGAGTGGTAATCATCACACACATTCGTTCAATTACCGCCGAAGTTAGTTGTAACAGCCTGTCAAAATCGCTATTGACGCGATACGTTGTTCATTGATTTTATAGTGAGGTTTTGACCTCTACATGATACGTTTTGGAAACATTGCATTCTTTTGAAAAGGCACACCATAAATGAATATCTAATTCCAATGTTTTTGACATCTGATGATTTTTACATATAGACAATCACCGTAAATAATAGTTTACAATAATTCATCCGTTGACAATGCAGTCAAAATAAGATACATGGTGATGATTTTGTGAATACAAAGTTTTCTTGAATAAAGCATGTATGACTCCATGCACGTAGCTTGTATAACGTATAAGCAAACAGCGGTAGACTTCTAGGAACCTGAGAATAAACTTGCTTAAAAGTGTCAACACAAAGGTTGGTGAGTTCATAGTTTTAATATTGCGCATAATCTGTATATAAAGGTAGATCACAAGATTTTAATTGTTTCATCCAAAACATTTATCAAAATATTCTACGAAATTGAGCACCCTGGTAACTAAACATAATGTATATATAATAAGTACCCCTGTTTTAACATACATGCAACCAACATGTACAATACACACAAACCAACGTGTACTAAACTCAAATATCGTACATCTGTTTTATAGTTCAGGCTAGGATTTCTATACCTGGAACAAACGGGGATGTCAAGCCCTATGGATCCATATATAACTACTCGTGCCCACTAGTTCTTATAACCGGCAGTTACTAGTTACCAAAGCTAAGGGATTTTCGGTTCAAACTCGGTGTAGAATTTAGTATGTACTTGTATCCATTGCGTTTAAAATAAAGTGCATGTATTCTCAGCCCAAAAATATAGATTGCAAAAGCAATTAAAAAGGGAGCAAATGAAACTCACGATACGAGATTTTGTAGAAAAATATGCATACAACAGAACTGAATAATGTAGGGTTGACCTCGGGTTCACGAACCTATATCAATTATATATATTAAAATATATAATCGTAATCGAACAAGTTTATATATTAACATTAGTTATATACTTTTGAATATTAATAAATTACGAATCTGTTTTGTATTAGTTGTATTAGTTGTGTACATATTAGAGTCAATAATAAGTACACGAGTCTTTTAAAATATATATATATATATATATATATATATATATATATATATATATATATATATATATATATATATATATATATATATATATTTTTTTCTATAGTTAACATTTTATATAGATAGGGTGTTAACTCGTACTTAAATAATTCTTTGTATCTAATTTGTGACATAGCACATACACTAGGTAATGGAAGTGTAAATAATATTATTCCCTTCTTTCTTGTTCCCTGTTCATGCAACTTAAAACAGAGACTTGAAGTCTCTTTTTCTATTCCTTTTCTTTAAACATGATCATAATATTTAAATGTTATTTACTTAAAATAAGCCATTCATGATTCATATTATTGGTGTAAATTCGTAACCTACAACTTGTACACTCAGTATCTATATCCATATATATGAAAATTAGGGATTAACAAGATTTATACATGACTATTTTTTTTAGTTTGAGTTAGTGTTCTACCTTATTCTCCAACAATTTTGTAACCAGATAAAGTCTCTGACTCCTCTTCAAAAGCCCTTTTCCTTCTCCTTTTATTTTACACGTGATTATTAAGTGCTGAGTATGTGCTAATTTGGGCATTTTACAAACTTAAGTGGATTACACATGTGTTTTCACGGTTTACAATATGAAAAGTTGTTTATGAATTTGATTCATTGAATGAACCAAGTGGTGTTTATATATAATAAATTTAATAATATAATAATAATAATAATAATAATAATAATAATAATAATAATTTCAATTTAAATAATAAAAAATTCAAAAAGGAAAACGTGTGACTAGCCGCCTCTCTTATTGTTATTTTGTGCCGACAGTTTTTCACGGACCGGTATTTCGTACTCTGTTGCTAATAATTGACGAGTAAAAGTATGAGTAAAAATTCCACTTTTTATATTTGAATATATATATATATATATATATATATATATATATATATATATATATATATATATATATATATCTGTTTTGGTCTTAAGCTTTATAAAACTAGTTGTAAAAATCCATTTATTTATAAAATGACTATATACGTTCGATGTAGAGTGTACGTACTAGTTGATGTGTGCGAGGTGTACTAGGAAATAGTATTAATATTTACAACGAAATACTATTAAATACGATACAATTTTACACAAGATATTTATTTATTTATAGAATGGATATACCTAAACCTTGCTACAACACTTATAGGCAGTGTACCTAATCGTACAGTAGTGTAGTTTTTAGTAAGTCCGGTTCGTTCAACAGGGATCTTTTAAACAAGCTTAACGCTATATTTTAAAAACTATATTTGTAAAAATACAAAAATATATAAGTAATATTATTATTATAAAGGGGGTTTTTACCGTTTAATGACCGGTTTGTCGATTTTAAAACTTTAGTCGCAGTTAAAACCTAAAGTAAAATATTAAATATATAAAAGACATAATTTAAAGCGTAAAGTAAATAACGATAATGAAATTACGATAAATAAAAGTGCGATAAAATAAAATTGCGATAATTAAAGAGTGCGATAATTAAAAGTGCAATTAAATATAATGATAATAAATAAAAGTGCGATAATTAAAAGTGAAATTAAATATGAAAATAAAGGAATTATGCTTATTTAAACTTCCGTAATCATGATGTTTGACGTGTTGTTTTTAGTTTGTTCCCATGGGTTAATTGTCCTTTGTCCTGGATTATTCAATATGTCCATACGGATTTGTTCATAATAGTCCATCAGTTATAATCATAAAGTGCGAAAGTCTTCGTCAAATTATTCTTATTCCTAAAGTCAAATATTCCAACTAATTGGGGATTCGAATTGTAACAAGGTTTTAATACTTTGTTTAATGAATACACCAGGTTATCGAATGCGTGTAAACCAAGGTTTTACTACTTTGTTAACAATTACACCAATTACCCTTGAATGTAATCCACCCCTGTTTCAACAAGTCTATTAACTATTAATCCAGTTCCGTGTCCGGTAAAATGAACAATTATTGGTATTTATAGATATCCCGCCCACCGTGCCCAGTCAAGCGTATGTGGTTATATATAAATACGTCAAATTATAAGTCTATATATTAAATTAATGAGGTGTCGTTTAGTTAATATAAAGCCCATTAATAGCCCATAGTTTAATTTCCACAAGTGTCGTTCTTTTGTCCAAACCCCAATTATGGTACAAAGCCCAATTACCCAATTTTAATATTTAGCCCAACATCACGATTACTTCGGCATTAAATAAGCATAATAATAATTTAGCTACGAGACATTAAATTAAAAAGGTTGAACATAACTTACAATGATTAAAAATAGCGTAGCGTTACACGGACAGAATTTCGACTTACACCCTTACAACATTCGCTAACATACCCTTAATATTAGAATTAAAATAAAAATTAAAATTAAAATTAAAATTATAATATATGTATATATATATTATTACGTTGAAAGAAAGGAAAGAAAAAGATGGATATAAACTGAGCCAAAACCGCGAAATTTATAGCATGTGGCCTGTCACCTACTTCCATGCGATCGCATGGAACATGTGCTTCCAGGCCATATGATCGCATGGCCACTTTTTCCAGCTCAGGTTACTTTGTTTTCTTTCTTGTCGACGGATTTAATAAATAAATATAATATATAAATAATTTTAAGAATTATTTAAATATTATATTATATTTATGTGCATAGTTGACTTGTAATTTTTATTCTGTTGCGTCGAGCGTTGAGAGTTGACTCTGGTCCCGGTTCCGGTTTTTCGAACGTCCTTGCGTACAATTTAATATCTTGTACTTTGCGTTTCGTATCTTGTACTCTTGTAATTTTGAGACGTTTCTCATCAATAATTGGAACCACTTTGATTGTACTTTGTACTTTTGAGCTTTTTGGTCATTTGCGTCTTCAATTTGTCGAATCTGTCTTTTGTCTTCACCTTTTATTATTTAAACGAATATCACTTGTAAATAGAACAATTTCAACTAAAAGCTTGTCTTTCTTAAGGGATAATGCTATGAAATATATGTTCATTTTTAGCATTATCAAATATTCCCACACTTGAGCGTTGCTTGTCCTCAAGCAATATAGTCTTGAAATAAAAATACTAGAATCACTTCTTTATTCTTCACACTTTGTACATCAGTGATTTTGATATGACGGTATGAACAATGGTAGTAACGATGTGGTTTACAGTCCCACCTGACTACGAAAATTTAGATCCTTAAGGAAATTGGATCTTTATGAAAACATTTGTTCTTTTGAAAATTCAATCTAGCTTTTACCCTAGATAAGTTTTCCGGAATAACCCTTCACCGGTGTTTGCAAAATGTTTTTGTTGGTTTGGTGGGTTTCAGATTTTTAAAATTTAGCTCAAAACTTGCGGTTTTGTATCACCCACTTGCTAACCGTGTATTAGGAAAGCAACACGTCCAGTATACTTGCTCCATATATTACCTTTCGGTAAACTACCGTCCGGTTGTAAAGGAAAGCGTTGAACAAGCAACTGTTAAGGCAATGTCCCACGACATGCTTTTAATTATGGTATATAACGTGTCGGATGCAATTACTATCTTTGGTAGGAGAAATAGTAAAGCCCACCCTATAGTTTTTCGGTCTGGCACAAGGTCCTATCTTCGACCATGCTATGCAACCACCGTTCTTACGGTTGACACCTGATTTGGTTCAGGTAACCTAATGAATTCCAGGTGAATTCCTAGGATTTTACGTTCAATGGTAATGAACGCATTAAAAATGGGTTTTTCAGAAAACAAATCGGTTTGTAATTTTGATCAAAATATTTTCTCGTTCAAGCTCGAGTTTAGATATCATCGAATTCCATGAGTTTGTAATTCTCAATCTTTAAAGTCAATCTCAAGGATTGAGTAATATCAGGCTTAAAAGCGGATTTTTAATCTTTAAGGAGATTATCCTTTCCAGGGGTCTGATTCATTAGTCTTATCAAGCTAATTTGCACGGCGTCCTCCCCATTTTACGAGACAGATCCTCTCATGGTTAGGATAAGTCTGACCACTTGGCGACCCTGTTTGATGCTGAGGTCCGTGGATTTCCTCCTGATTTTAGTGATGACTTTTCTAGATTTTTCGTCAACCTACAGCTGGTCTGGACGACAACTTCATGACCTAAATCAAGAAGTGTAACGACCCTGGTTTTTTTCAACGTTATTTATTAATAATTATTATTATTAATATGTGTGATTAAACGAATGTATGTTATTACATTTACATGTTGCCATGATTGCCCGTACTTGACTTTTAAGTGCCCGAAACGTCTTTGTGACGCACGAAACTTCACGAATAATATTTCTAGATATTATTTACATTCATGATTAATTTTATTAATCATTTTAATTAACTGAGGCTATTAGTTAGCTACTTGGGCTTTAATTGGATTTACTTGAGCATTAATTGTACTTGGGCTTTATTAGTGTTATGGACTCTTGAACTTGGGCTTCCAAGCCCACCCTACTTATGTTAATGGATAAACTAGCCCATGTTACACTTGTAAGTATTAATTTGAATGGAACTTGTTAGTTAATACTTGAAAGAATCTAGTTAGCTTGTTATCCCCATGCATGACCATCCATTAACCACCTTTTATGAGCTTTACTTGCAAGTGACCACTAAACAAACCCATCCCCTCTTCTTGGAGCTGCTGAACTGTGGGCTCTCAATGCATATGGGGAGAGTTTGGTTTTCATTTTCTAATTACTTCACTTGCTTAGTTCTCTCTCAAAAACACACACACAAACTTGCTTCATTTTTCTCTCAATTCTCTCTAGTTCTTGTAAGTAAACTTGAGCTTTCTTCTCTTCTTTTTTCCTTGCCCAAACCGTGGCCTTTGGCTACATGTATCATCATCATCTTTTGTTACTTGAATACTTGTTGTTATTATTACTTACTTACTTTGTTGATTGTTATTTACTTACTAGCTTTCAAGAATCTAACTCACAAGTTTGATTCTTCATTTTTATCTTGTTATAACAAGAACAACAAGAACATAATCTATCTAGTTATGTTCTACCTTACTTGTTTCAAAAGATTATAAAGTTCATGGTTGAAAGACATACTTGAAGTTCATGAAGTAAACTTTAAAGTTTACTTTCTAAAGATCAAACTTTGGTTTGAATCTTTAAAGTATGAACAACCATGAACCTTTTCTTGTTTATTTAAGTTTACTTCTTCAATTTATGCACTTTAATTTCATGTAGTTAGTTTATATGGTCAAGTACTACAAGTTAGTCTTGATCTCATATCTCTTGAACAAATTAAGTTAACTTTGAAAGTTCAAGAACACACAAATAAGTTTTCTTTAAATATAACTTTGGATCTAGACTTTTGAGTCTTGGATCTTCAAGATCAAACTAAGAACTATGTTCTACTACTTATGATCTTGATTAGTTAGTTAACTTTCAAGTTTATAGTTCAATATTTCTTTTATAGTTCATATAAGTGTCAAACCTAAGATTTTGATGTAACTTTGGTTCATCAAACTACATGCAACTCTTAAGTGAGTTGTGCTTCATGTCTTAGACTTGCACTAGGGTTATGATGGTCAAGACTTGGTTAAGAGGATGTAGATACATCAATGAGTTTTACACTTGAAGCTATATGCATCAAGGATGAGAACCATGATGAACATCAAGCACCAAGACCACCGGAACTCACTTAAACTTACTGTTTCTGTCCAAAACCTACTGACCTGCTGTTTCTGTAACAGACCATCAGAACTGGGCTGTTCTAACCATGATTTTTAGATAGATCTTTTCGAGTAGATAACTTTTCATATAGGACTCGTCTTAATCCGAGTTACGGTTTAAGATTTATGGCCCTCCGATCGTTACTATGTCCTTTAACGTTGTGCAGAAATTTCTGACCTACTCGCACTTAGACCGTCGCCACGGTCAAACAAAGACGAGTTTGCTTCTGTAAATTTTACCACACTTAAGGGACTCATAGATGGAGCCATGGCCACTGGTCTCACCTTAATTCAGTAAGGGTAGAGGCCGTGGTTACTGACTGAAGTCAGACTTTGTTTTAAACTACTTTCATAAACGAAACCTACTTTACGCCTTTTGTTTAATGATGATTGATGATGACCCTTAAGACCTTAATTACATACTTTTAAACCTATTAAGATGATTTACTGACTTAGTACTATTTGACTTAGGTTGAGGACCTCAGACCGTTTACTAGCACACCTTTCCCGACTACTACTTTACCGCTACATATCATTGTGAGTTATAGCATTCCCTTTTTACTTTAACTTATTTTGGGAACTGAGAATACATGCGGATTTTATGTTTTACATACTAGGCACGAGTACTTAAACTTATATATGTGTGGGTTATACAACGGCATAAACATTCCCTTTAGCTCGGTAACGTTTAATCATTGGTTTTTGAACCGTGAACGCGAATCTTAGATATGGATCCATAGGGTTTGACATCCCCACTCGGGCTAGTCGCGCTAGCATTTAACGAGTGTTTAATACTTCGTAGACATACGCACTTGCCAAGTGTACTTTCAGGGGGTATAAACGTTAAGTTAGTTACCAAGTGCCAACGGTTAACATATACTTTATCATACTGTTTTGAAACGCTCTTTGTAGCACCAAAATCTCGTGTCCTACCTTACATACTGTTATACTTAAACTATAGCTCACCAACCTTTGTGTTGACGTTTTTAAGCATGTATTTCTCAGGTGCTTTAGGTTGCTTCCGCTGTGTACTAGTCGTGCTGTAGAACCCGCTGCTTAGAGTTGTTATCGCATGACTACTTATCTTGCATTCAAACTTATTTTTTTCTTTTGAAACTATGTTATGTAATGACCTTTGGGGTCACGTACACTTATTTATTGCTTCTACTTAGCGAAGCATGCTTTTGGATTGTAAAACATTTGACGTTAGTTATGACGTCACCTTTTATTAATGAATGCAAAGTCTGTTTTAAAAACGCATATAGTACTTAACCTTGTAATGATCCTGTTGTTGATGGTCCGTACATGATGATTTAGTACGGGGCGTCACATTTGGTATCAGAGCATTGGTTGTAGGGAATTAGGTTGCATTAGTGAGTCTAAGACCGACCCGAGTAGGATTCACTAATAGGACTAATCTACAACTTGCTAGTTTACTTGTTTCCGCTGAGCTTACTACATGCTAATGCTTACTTTTTCTGCTATATGCCGTATGCTACTACATGATATCACTACTGCATGATGCTACTTGCTTTTGACTGCATGCTACTTTCATACGAATTGCTGTTATTGCCATGCTAGTTACTGTTATACATGATTTAAACTGTTGGCCTATTATTTGCTTGCTTTATGACATACTGACATGGAAAATTTATTTTTCCTTGTTCAGATGTCGGATGTTCCACCTGCTGGCATTTCGGGCAGTACACTCAGACCCCGTCGCCCTACCTACTGCTACACCTGCTGCTGCTACTGCCGATACACCGGCCCCGACACCCACTAGTGATCTCGGCGTTTCCACTTCCGGAGCTAGTACTAGTGCACCTGCCCCAGTGTCTGCTCCCGGACCCTCGAGGTCACAGCCCCGCATTGGTGGTATTGAGATCCCTGCGGAGTTCGGGGAAGGGCCGTTTCGTAACCACATGCGCACGCCTTGCCGACGCACTCCCGACGGACGTTTAGTCGTGATTCCGCCAGGCAGACACAGACAGATGTTGGCCGCCTTCGGACGCTTCGGATTACCAGCTCAGCCACCAGTGTCACCACCACACGATTCGGATGACTCATCATCTGCCGATTCTTCATCATCAAACGACTCCAGCGATGATGAGGATCCTGCTGATAGACCTATTCAGGCACCCTCTACCCCGCCGAAAAAGCGGTACCGTTTCGACGGCACCGTCATTCCAGGGGTGAATGGAGGTCGTGCTTTTACTGACGCATTTGGCCATCGTCGTAGGGTTACTGCTCGTAAACGAGTTGTGCCATACCCTGCCGACCCACAGATACGTAAGGTTCCCCGTTACGTATTGACTATTCCTGGAACCGTACCACCTAGATTTAGATACGGACCACTTACATCTAGGGACGTACCGTCTACATCCGGAGCCGGACCATCTACATCAGCACCACCCGCACCACCCGCCCCACCTGCGCCACCTGCCCCACCAGCTCCCTCTAACGAGGAACTGATGAGGGAGATTGAGACTCTCCGAGCTCGAGTCACTGAGCTCGAGGAGCAGTTCACCCGCCTTCACCGTAGGACCTTGTATTTAGATTTCATGATGTAATCTAGATATAGTTTCATGTATTTCATATGTATTGTACGAACTTATTCAGATGTATGAAACTTATTATTATTAATGAATGGAACTTTGCGTTATTTAATTCTTGCACGATGTTCTATTTACATTGCTGTACGATAATTCTGTGGTATTTGTACCTAGATGCATTATTTAATAACATGTGATGTTTTGATTCCATGTTGGTCACTATATACTGTATTATTACTACTTGCATACTGGATTTTGACTTGAGTCAAAATTTTTGTTTAGAATACCATGGCTAACAGAAGATCCACACCTACCGCCGCCCAGATTGAGGACATGATCAACGAACGGGTCACTGCAGCCCTAGCAGAAAGAAATCTCGAAGCTCCACCGCCACCACCACCGGTTATTCCACCCGTTCGAAATGGGTGTACATACAAGGAATTCCAGAGCTGCAAACCGCATAACTTCAGCGGCACTGAGGGACCAGTTGGTCTCACCAGATGGTTCGAGAAACTTGAATCAATATTCTGAGTTAGCAACTGTTCAGAGGATAATAAGACCAAGTTTGCATCTTGCACGCTATCTGACGGCCCGCTAACGTGGTGGAACACGTTAGCTCAAGCGAAAGGTATCGATGAGGCGTATGCTACGCCATGGGAGGAATTCAAGGCGGCTATGATTGATGAGTATTGTCCGAGAACTAAAATTCAGAAGATGGAAATTGAATTCATGCAGTTGAAGGCCGTAGGGAACGACCTTAACAGTTACAATCGTAGGTTTTTGGAGTTAGCACTGATGTGTCCGACCATGGTCACCCCCGAATTCAAGCGCATGGAGAAATACTTCTCGGGACTCCCTAAGTCCATCAAAGGAAATGTCACCTCATCCAAACCACCGAATGTTCCCGAAGCAATGCGCGTGGCGCATACTCTCATGAATCAGATTCTTATTGATGAGCCGGAGAAGGCTAAGTTTGAAGCTGGTAGTAGCGAAAATAGGAAATGGGATAACAACCACAACAACCACAACAACAACAACAACAACAACAACAACAACAATAACAGGGGGAGAAACTACGATCAGACCCCCGCCAAGAGGCACAACAACGGTGGAAACCCTAATCCCAACAACAACACCAACACCAACCCGAACTACAAAGGAACCTTACCACAATGCAAGCGGTGCTACAAGCACCATACTGGATATTGCAATGTTGTCTGTGAGAAGTGCCAACGGGCTGGGCATATCGGAAAGGACTGCAAGGTCACCACTTTGAATGGGAAACCGAACACCAATGGACCGAAGAAGTGCTACGAATGTGGGCAGACGGGCCATTTCAGAAACGCGTGCCCAAACAAGCGAAAAGACGGAGGACCACCCCGAGGCAGAGCCTTCAATGTTAATGCAAGGGATGCATGCGATAACCCCGACTTGGTGACAGGTATATTCACAATCAACAATCTTTTAGCTTCTGTCTTGTTTGATACTGGTGCGGATAGAAGTTATGTATGTAGACATTTTTGCGATAAGATTAATTGGTCATTAGTCTCGTTAAAAGAAAGTATGCTTGTCGAGGTCGTAAATGGAAAACTTGAAAAGGTTGAACATATTAGTCGTGGAGCTATTATCAACATAGCTGGTGCAGATTTCGAAATTGATTTGATACCTATCAAACTGGGAAGCTTTGACGTGATCGTTGGTATGGATTGGTTGAGCAAGATAAAGGCCGATATTATCTGTGGAGATAAAGCACTTCGCATACCACAAGGAGATGGCGAACCACTGGTTATCTATGGAGAGAGATGTACCTCGAAGTTGAACCTCATTAGTTGCGTGGAAGCGCAAAAGATTATGAAGAAGGGACGTTTTGCTGTCCTAGCACATGTGAAAGCGGTAGAAACTGAGGTGAAGAGCGTGAACGACGTTCGAATTGTGAACGAATTTTTCGATGTCTTCCCAGAGGAATTGCCTGGATTGCCGCCGCAGAGAGCCGTAGAGTTTCAGATTGACTTAGTGCCAGGAGCAGCACCTGTAGCTCGCGCACCTTATAGACTCGTACCTTCCGAGATGCAAGAATTACAGAGTCAACTACAAGAGCTGTTAGACCGAGGATTTATTCAACCAAGTTTCTCACCTTGGGGCGCACCTGTGTTGTTTGTGAAGAAGAAAGATGGATCCTTCCGTATGTGTATGGACTACCGTGAACTCAACAAATTGACTATCAAGAATCGGTATCCTCTTCCACGAATTGACGATCTTTTTGATCAACTACAAGGATCGAGTGTTTATTCAAGATCGATTTGCGATCCGGATATCACCAGCTGAGGGTGAAGGAAAGTGACTTGATGAAAACTGCATTCAGGACCCGTTATGGTCATTATGAGTTTCTCGTGATGCCATTCGGTTTGACAAATGCACCTGCCGTGTTTATGGACCTCATGAATCGTGTTTGCAAGCCTTACTTGGACAAGTTTGTTATCGTCTTCATAGATGATATCCTCATCTACTCTAAGAGCGAAGAAGAACATGAGCAACACCTCCGATTAGTGCTTGAACTCTTAAGACAAGAGCAACTTTACGCCAAATTCTCCAAGTGTGAATTTTGGTTGAAGGAAGTACAATTTTTGGGTCATGTTTTAAGCGACCAGGGTATCAAAGTTGATCCCGCCAAGATTGAAGCCATCAGCAAGTGGGAGACCCCCACTACTCCGACGCATATTCGCCAATTCCTAGGTCTCGCCGGTTATTACCGAAGATTCATCGAAGGATTTTCTCTGATTGCGCGTCCTTTGACCGCACTGACTCACAAGGGCAAGAAGTTCATTTGGGAACCCGCACACGAATTAGCATTTCAAACTTTGAAGAAGAAATTAACCACCGCACCTATCCTATCACTTCCTGAAGGCAGTGACGACTTTGTTGTTTATTGTGATGCATCGAAGAGTGGTTTTGGTTGTGTACTGATGCAACGATCAAAGGTTATTGCCTATGCCTCCCGCCAATTGAAGATTCACGAGCGGAACTACACTACACATGATCTTGAACTTGGAGCCGTTGTCTTTGCGCTTAAATTGTGGAGACACTATTTGTATGGAACTAAGAGCACTATCTTCACCGATCACAAGAGTCTCCAGCACATCTTTGATCAGAAGCAACTGAATATGAGACAACGTCGATGGATCGAGACGCTCAACGACTACGATTGTGAACTCCATTATCACCCTGGCAAGGCCAATGTTGTAGCTGACGCTTTAAGCCGAAAGGAGAGGACGACACCTCTTCGTGTTAGGGCTCTGAACATCACCATCCATTCGAACCTCAACAGCCAGATCAGAGTAGCCCAAGATGAGGCTCTCAAGTAGGAGAACATATCTCATGAACATTTGAACATACTTGTCTCTCGATTCGAGGTTAGGGAGTCTGGACTCCGATGTTATGCCGGAAGAATTTGGGTACCTTATTATGGAGATCTACGGAACCTCATACTTGATGAAGCACACAAATCGAGATATTCGATTCCCCCCGGTGCGGGCAAGATGTACCACGACCTTAAAGAACAGTATTGGTGGCCAAATCTTAAGAAGGACGTTGTGACTTATGTTGGTAAGTGTTTGACTTGCTCAAAGGTTAAAGCCGAGCATCAAAGACCTTCTGGTTTACTCCAACAGCCGGAGATCCTACAATGGAAGTGGGAAAGGATCATAATGGATTTCATTACCAAGCTGCCGAAGACGGTGGGCGGATACGATACTATTTGGGTTATTGTTGACCGCCTTACCAAATCTGCACACTTCCTAGCGATGAAGGAAACTGATACGATGGAAAGACTTGCTCAATTATACATCAAAGAGGTTGTATCTCGTCATGGTGTACCTTTATCGATCATCTCAGATCGCGATCCCTGTTTTGCTTCTAGATTTTGGCGTTCTTTGCAAGAAGCCATGGGAACTCGTCTCAACATGAGTACTGCGTATCATCCACAGACTGACGGGCAAAGTGAGCGAACGATTCAGACCTTGGAAGACATGCTGCGTGCATGTGTCATTGATTTCGGAAAGGCCTGGGAAAGGCATTTGCCACTCGCCGAATTCTCGTACAACAACAGTTATCACTCTAGCATTAATGCTGCACCTTTCGAAGCGTTGTATGGCCGCAAGTGCCGATCTCCTATTTGTTGGGCCGAAGTAGGCGAAAAGCAAATCACCGGACCCGAGGTAGTCCACGAAACCACGGAGAAGATTGCTCAGATTCAAGCTAGACTTAAGACTGCCCGCGATCGTCAGAAGAGTTATGCCAATCTTAAACGTAAAGACTTTGAATTCAACGTTGGTGATCGTGTAATGTTAAAGGTTGCACCTTGGAAAGGTGTGATCTGTTTTGGAAAACATGGAAAGTTAAACCCATGATACATTGGTCCTTTTGAAATCTTGGAACGTGTTGGACCCGTTGCATACCGTTTGGATCTACCAGCACAATTAAGCTCAGTTCATCCTACCTTCCATGTGTCAAACTTGAAGAAGTGTCTTGCTGCACCTGAACTTATCATACCACTGGAAGAACTTACAATTGATGACAAACTCCACTTTGTGGAGGAACCAGTTGAGATTATGGATCGTGAGATCAAAACTTTGAAATGCAACAAGATTACGATTGTACGAGTACGATGGAATGCCAAACGAGGACCCGAGTTTACTTGGGAGCGAGAGGATCAAATGATGCGGAAGTATCCTCACATTTTCCCAACTCCTCCATCTACCTCAGCTTAAATTTCGGGATGAAATTTTCTTTAACAGGTGGGTAATGTAACGACCCTGGTTTTTTTCAACGTTATTTATTAATAATTATTATTATTAATATGTATGATTAAACGAATGTATGTTATTACATTTACATGCTGCCATGATTGCCCGTACTTGACTTTTAAGTGCCCGAAACGTCTTTGTGACGCACGAAACTCCACGAATAATATTTCTAGATATTATTTACATTCATGATTAATTTTATTAATCATTTTAATTAACTGAGGCTATTAGTTAGCTACTTGGGCTTTAATTGGATTTACTTGAGCATTAATTGTACTTGGGCTTTATTAGTGTTATGGACTCTTGAACTTGGGCTTCCAAGCCCACCCTACTTATGTTAATGGATAAACTAGCCCATGTTACACTTGTAAGTATTAATTTGAATGGAACTTGTTAGTTAATACTTGAAAGAATCTAGTTAGCTTGTTATCCCCATGCATGACCATCCATTAACCATCTTTTATGAGCTTTACTTGCAAGTGACCACTAAACAAACCCATCCCCTCTTCTTGGAGCTGCTGAACCGTGGGCTCTCAATGCATATGGGGAGAGTTTGGTTTTCATTTTCTCATTACTTCACTTGCTTAGTTCTCTCTCAAAAACACACACACAAACTTGCTTCATTTTTCTCTTAATTCTCTCTAGTTCTTGTAAGTAAACTTGAGCTTTCTTCTCTTCTTTTTTCCTTGCCCAAACCGTGGCCTTTGGCTATATGTATCATCATCATCTTTTGTTACTTGAATACTTGTTGTTATTATTACTTACTTACTTTGTTGATTGTTATTTACTTACTAGCTTTCAAGAATCTAACTCACTAGTTTGATTCTTCATTTTTATCTTGTTATAACAAGAACAACAAGAACATAATATATCTAGTTATGTTCTACCTTACTTGTTTAAAAAGATTATAAAGTTCATGGTTGAAAGACATACTTGAAGTTCATGAAGTAAACTTTAAAGTTTACTTTCTAAAGATCAAACTTTGGTTTGAATCTTTAAAGTATGAACAACCATGAACCTTTTCTTGTTTATTTAAGTTTACTTCTTCAATTTATGCACTTTAATTTCATGTAGTTAGTTTATATGGTCAAGTACTACAAGTTAGTCTTGATCTCATATCTCTTGAACAAATTAAGTTAACTTTGAAAGTTCAAGAACACACAAATAAGTTTTCTTTAAATATAACTTTGGATCTAGACTTTTGAGTCTTGGATCTTCAAGATCAAACTAAGAACTATGTTCTACTACTTATGATCTTGATTAGTTAGTTAACTTTCAAGTTTATAGTTCAATATTTCTTTTATAGTTCACATAAGTGTCAAACCTAAGATTTTGATGTAACTTTGGTTCATCAAACTACATGCAACTCTTAAGTGAGTTGTGCTTTATGTCTTAGACTTGCACTAGGGTTATGATTGTAGTGACCCGAACTTTTCCATGTTTATATATATTAATTGAGATTGATATTTACATGATTAAATGTTTCCAACATGTTAAGCAATCAAACTTGTTAAGACTTGATTAATTAAAATATGTTTCATATAGACAATTGACCACCCAAGTTGACCGGTGATTCACGAACGTTAAAACTTGTAAAAACTATATGATGACATATATATGGATATATATATAGTTAACATGATACTATGATAAATAAATATATCATTAAGTATATTAACAATGAACTACATATGTAAAAACAAGACTACTAACTTAATGATTTTTAAACGAGACATATATGTAACGATTATCGTTGTAAAGACATTTAATGTATATATATCATATTAAGAGATATTCATACATGATAATATCATGATAATATAATAATTTAAAATCTCATTTGATATTATAAACATTGGGTTAACAACATTTAACAAGATCGTTAACCTAAAGGTTTCAAAACAACACTTACATGTAACGACTAACGATGACTTAACGACTCAGTTAAAATGTATATACATGTAGTGTTTTAATATGTATTTATACACTTTTTAAAGACTTCAATATACTTATCAAAATACTTCTACTTAACAAAAATGCTTACAATTACATCCTCGTTCAGTTTCATCAACAATTCTACTCGTATGCACCCGTATTCGTACTCGTACAATACACAGCTTTTAGATGTATGTACTATTGGTATATACACTCCAATGATCAGCTCTTAGCAGCCCATGTGAGTCACCTAACACATGTGGGAACCATCATTTGGCAACTAGCATGAAATATCTCATAAAATTACAAAAATATGAGTAATCATTCATGACTTATTTACATGAAAACAAAATTACATATCCTTTATATCTAATCCATACACCAACGACCAAAAACACCTACAAACACTTTCATTCTTCAATTTTCTTCATCTAATTGATCTCTCTCAAGTTCTATCTTCAAGTTCTAAGTGTTCTTCATAAATTCTACAAGTTCTAGTTACATAAAATCAAGAATACTTTCAAGTTTGCTAGCTCACTTCCAATCTTGTAAGGTGATCATCCAACCTCAAGAAATCTTTGTTTCTTACAGTAGGTTATCATTCTAATACAAGGTAATAATCATATTCAAACTTTGGTTCAATTTCTATAACGATAACAATCTTATTTCAAGTGATGATCTTACTTGAACTTGTTTTCGTGTCATGATTCTGCTTCAAGAACTTCGAGCCATCCAAGGATCCATTGAAGCTAGATCCATTTTTCTCTTTTCCAGTAGGTTTATCCAAGGAACTTAAGGTAGTAATGATGTTCATAACATCATTCGATTCATACATATAAATCTATCTTATTCGAAGGTTTAAACTTGTAATCACTAGAACATAGTTTAGTTAATTCTAAACTTGTTCGCAAACAAAAGTTAATCCTTCTAACTTGACTTTTAAAATCAACTAAACACATGTTCTATATCTATATGATATGCTAACTTAATGATTTAAAACCTGAAAACTCGAAAAACACCGTAAAACCGGATTTACGCCGTCGTAGTAACACCGCGGGCTGTTTTGGGTTAGTTAATTAAAAACTATGATAAACTTTGATTTAAAAGTTGTTATTCTGAGAAAATGATTTTTATTATGAACATGAAACTATATCCAAAAATTATGGTTACACTCAAAGTGGAAGTATGTTTTCTAAAATGGTCATCTAGACGTCGTTCTTTCGACTGAAATGACTACCTTTACAAAAATGACTTGTAACTTATTTTTCCGACTATAAACCTATACTTTTTCTGTTTAGATTCATAAAATAGAGTTCAATATGAAACCATAGCAATTTGATTCACTCAAAACGGATTTAAAATGAAGAAGTTATGGGTAAAACAAGATTGGATAATTTTTCTCATTTTAGCTACGTGAAAATTGGTAACAAATCTATTCCAACCATAACTTAATCAACTTGTATTGTATATTATGTAATCTTGAGATACCATAGACACGTATACAATGTTTCGACCTATCATGTCGACACATCTATATATATTTCGGAACAACCATAGACACTCTATATGTGAATGTTGGAGTTAGCTATACAGGGTTGAGGTTGATTCCAAAATATATATAGTTTGAGTTGTGATCAATACTGAGATACGTATACACTGGGTCGTGGATTGATTCAAGATAATATTTATCGATTTATTTCTGTACATCTAACTGTGGACAACTAGTTGTAGGTTACTAACGAGGACAGCTGACTTAATAAACTTAAAACATCAAAATATATTAAAAGTGTTGTAAATATATTTTGAACATACTTTGATATATATGTATATATTGTTATAGGTTCGTGAATCAACCAGTGGCCAAGTCTTACTTCCCGACGAAGTAAAAATCTGTGAAAGTGAGTTATAGTCCCACTTTTAAAATCTAATATTTTTGGGATGAGAATACATGCAGGTTTTATAAATGATTTACAAAATAGACACAAGTACGTGAAACTACATTCTATGGTTGAATTATCGAAATCGAATATGCCCCTTTTTATTAAGTCTGGTAATCTAAGAATTAGGGAACAGACACCCTAATTGACACGAAACCTAAAGATAGATCTATTGGGCCTAACAAACCCCATCCAAAGTACCGGATGCTTTAGTACTTCGAAATTTATATCATATCCGAAGGGTGTCCCGGAATGATGGGGATATTCTTATATATGCATCTTGTTAATGTCGGTTACCAGGTGTTCACCATATGAATGATTTTTATCTCTATGTATGGGATGTGTATTGAAATATGAAATCTTGTGGTCTATTATTATGATTTGATATATATAGGTTAAACCTATAACTCACCAACATTTTTGTTGACGTTTTAAGCATGTTTATTCTCAGGTGATTATTAAGAGCTTCCGCTGTCGCATACTTAAATAAGGACGAGATTTGGAGTCCATGCTTGTATGATATTGTGTAAAAACTGCATTCAAGAAACTTATTTTGTTGTAACATATTTGTATTGTAAACCATTATGTAATGGTCGTGTGTAAACAGGATATTTTAGATTATCATTATTTGATAATCTACGTAAAGCTTTTTAAACCTTTATTGATGAAATAAAGGTTATGGTTTGTTTTAAAATGAATGCAGTCTTTGAAAAACGTCTCATATAGAGGTCAAAACCTCGCAACGAAATCAATTAATATGGAACGTTTTTAATCAATAAGAACGGGACATTTCAGTTGGTATCCGAGCGTTGGTCTTAGAGAACCAGAATTTTGCATTAGTGTGTCTTATCTAGTTTGTTAGGATGCATTAGTGAGTCTGGACTTCGACCGTGTTTACTTGAAAAATGATTGCTTAACAAATTTTGTTGGAAACTATATATTTTTAACATGTGAATATTATGTGATATATTAATCTCTTAACGCATTTGATATTATGTGATAGATGTCTACCTCTAGAACAAGTCCCATTGACTCACCTAATAATAATGAAGAGTCAAATGTAAATTGGAATGATTCGTGGACTGATTCACAAGTTCCCGAAGAGGAACCGGAAGAAGAGTCGGAACCGGAAGAAGAATCGGAACCGGAAGAAGAATCGGAACCGGATGAAGAAATAGAACCGGTGGGGGAAATAATAAAACGGTTAAGTAAAAGAAAATCCTCAACCAACCGACCAAGGTTAATTATGGTCAATGGTGTTTCCGCCAAGGAAGCAAAATATTGGGAGGATTACCAATTCTCCGATGAATCGGATTCCGACGAGAATTCCGATGATGTTATAGAAATTACCCCAACTGAATTTAAAAAGGCAAAAGAAAATAATAAGGGAAAGGGCATAAAAATAGAGAAATCTAATTCCAACCCCGATGAACTTTATATGTATCGTCAACCCCCGAAGTCCTTAAGTTGTAACAATGACCCGGGAACCTCTAAACCACCAGGTTTTTCTAAACCAATGTGGATAACGACGGCTCGTATTAGGGGAACATCATATATCCCTAGAAACTTGGCAAAACGAACCAAAACCGAAGAAGAAGAAATAAACGAGTCGGAATAAGATAGTTGTATTCGTGTGGTGTAATATATGTAATATAGTGTGCTTATGCTTTATGATATATGTAAAAATTGCTTGTATTAATAAGTATTTTTTTTATGAATCTAACTCTTGTCTATTTTACAGTTTAAAAACACAAAATGGATAGACAACCCAATATTTTAAGAGACCTACCCGGAGACATGATTGATGAAATCTTGTCTAGAGTCGGCCAGAATTCCTCGGCACAACTATTTAAGGCGAGATCAGTTTGTAAGACATTCGAAGAACGTTCCAAGAATGTCTTGGTTTATAAGAGACTTTCGTTTGAAAGATGGGGGATATCACATTGGGAAACCCATAAGTTACGATGTGTTTACTTTGTCGCATATATTGCGGGGAACCCAAATGCTATTTTACGCAACGGGTTAAGAAATTATTTTGACTCAATATATCCGAATATTGGACTTCGTGATTTAGAAAAAGCGGCTAACATGCAACATAAAGAAGCATGTTATGCTTACGGATTAGTAATGTTCGCTTCTCACCAAAGTGAGAACAAGAACATCGGGCTACAACTATTAAACAAAACATTTCCACAAGTGACGGAGTCGGTAATTGGGGTAAGAAATGCGGTTTTTAGATTATTACGGGACTGTTGGACATTACGTAACCCTCGTCACTTTGACGACGTTACAACACGCTGTCTTATCAACGGCCATAACGGTTATGTTCCACAAGACCAAGGATGGAAGTAGTCCTAGTAAAACCAGAATGCATGACTTGTTTCTGGACGTATGAATTACGTGTCTTTATTGCCTTTGCTGAACGACTTGTGTACTAGCTAGAATTATCTTCACAACCATCTTGTATCAAATTTATTGTGTGCTATATTTCATGCTATATGTAAAATAAGCGGTATTGTAAGTTTGTAAAATATTGTGTAAAAGTTTGAACGCGAAATATTATTATAATCAGTTTTTCATATAGAATTGTAGTAGTTGAATTGTATATTAGCTACTAAGTATGAACTTAACGGGTAGGTACTACCCGAATTTAAACTTATAAAATGCTAATATGAAGAAAAAGCTTTTATAAATGAGTTCATATTATGCTACGAAATACTATTAACTACTCTTAATATTCTGTATGATTAACTTGTTCCATTTAACTATTTTGAAGGAAATGGCACCGACTACTCGACACACCGTGAATATGAATGAAGAGGAATTCCGTACTTTTCTAGCTTCAAACATAGCCGCAGTACAGGCTGCGCTACATACCAACAATAACCTTGGATCTAGCAGTACAGGAAATCGTGTAGGATGCACCTACAAAGAATTCACTGCCTGCAAACCTTTGGAATTTGATGGAACCGAAGGACCGATCAGATTGAAACGGTGGACCGAGAAGGTTGAATTGGTGTTTGCCATAAGTAAGTGTACTGAAGAGGACAAAGTGAAGTACGCTACGCATACCTTCACAGGTTCTACGTTAACATGGTGGAATACCTATCTAGAGCAAGTGGGACAAGACTATGCGTACGCACTACCGTGGTCAGCATTCAAGCACTTGATGAACGAGAAGTACCGTCCCAGAACCGAGGTCAATAAACTCAAGACAAAACTTAGAGGGTTACAAACCCAAGGATTTGATATTACCACGTACGAAAGACGATTCACAGAATTGTGCCTATTGTGTCCGGGAGCATTCGAAGATGAGGAAGAGAAGATCGACGCGTTTGTGAAAGGATTACCGGAAAGAATCCAAGAAGATATAAGTTCACACGAGCCCGCCTCCATACAACAGGCATGTAGAATGGCTCACAAACTAGTGAACCAGATTGAAGAAAGAATTAAAGAACAGACTGCTGATGAAACGTCCGCGACTAATCCTCCCGGACGGAATCTTCAACAGTTGGTCCCATCGCGATGATCGAATCCAAGTAATGTTCTTAACATGAGCTTATGCACAGCGGAAGACTTAATTCGTACCTGAGAATAACATGCTTTAAAATGTCAACATAAAGTTGGTGAGATATATAGGTTTGATGCTAGCAGCGTTATAACAATGGACCACAAGATTTTAAGTTTATACATAATACACTCCTCGTGTATAGAAAAGACGTTGAGCACTTGGTAACCATACTTAACTAAAAGTCACAGCAGCATACTCTTAAATAAACCCTACACCGTACCAAAGTGTAGTAACGAGAACAAAGTACTGTGCAACCATTAAATGCTGGTCGTCCAGCCCGGTTGGGGATGTCAGCCCGATAGATCTATCAACAGGATTCGCGTTTACGCTCCTCACGTAATTAGCAGTTACCAAGTATAAAGAGATATGCCATGGTACAACTCAACGTAGAATTTATTTTTGATCACTTGTGTCCATAACGTAAATCATTTATAAAAACAGCGCATGTATTCTCAGCCCAAAAATATTTAGAGTTTAAAAGGGATCTATATACTCACCTAATGTATTTTGTAGTAAAAATACATATAACATCATTGAACAAGTGTAAGGTTGGCCTCGGATTCACGAACCTATATTATTCATGTATATATTAATACATATAATGGTAATCGAACAAGTTATGTATTGATATTAATAATATATATTATTTCCATTATTATATATTTATATATATATTTTATATATATATATATATATATATATATATATATATATATATATATATATGTTTCATATAAGTATTTAGTTGATAGAATAATAAATATAAAGATAATGACTCATCATAACTTAATTATATTTATTTTCCAGTAATTGAAATAATGTTTAATATTAATTTTTTTTTTTTTTTAAAAATCCATTAGTGTTAATATATTAGAACAAATATTTTAATTTTAGTAATAATAACCCTAAAATAATAATATTAGTAACAAGTTTAATAACTTCAATAATAATTGTAGTGGCGATAATATTAATGATGATAATAAGAATAATACTAATTATAATAATAATAGTACTAATAACTTTAATAATTATGATTATATTTTTTTTTTTAAGTATGTTAATAATAATTATAATGCTAACAATAATAATAATTATGATAATAAGAATTTTAATAATAATAATAATTATAATAATAATAATAATAATAATAATAATAATAATAATAATAATAATAATAAAAGAAGAGAGACTACCTCCTAGTGTTTTTTTTTTTTTTTTAAAAAAAAACTGCCCAGGTGGAGAATTGAACCCACGACCATCAGATAATCCAGCACACCCAGTAACCACTCGACCATTATTGATTTTCTGTTATAAATCGTATCCTAATGTTAATAATTCATTTTCTGTTATTGTTCCTAATCTTCATCTTCTTCATCAATACATTCGATCAATCAGAGAAGCAAATTAACAATCATCACCACGATTTGATATTAGGATTTGAGATTAATACATAAACGATTTAACTTGTCTGTTCCAATTTATTCGAAAAAAAAATTAAAATAAAAATAAAAGTTGCTGTAACCCATTAACCCGTTTGAACTCATTCATCAAACTCGATCTTCAACAATGTTTCAGACCACGATTTGTGAATAAAATAGGTTTTAAATCCCTTTTAGAAACTATAGGACCCGTCAATTTCACTTAATTCGAATCAGAGACTGCGATTTCGTTTAAGAACATAAGTTTGATTTTTAAATTTAAAAGCTTTAACTTAGAATATCAGATTCATTAAATGAAATTGGTCCTTGAAACTTTGCAGTTAGATTAAATGTAAGTTTTCTAATAACACTGCATTAAAAGATTTTAAAATTAAATTCGAATTGAAGTTCTTCAAATTATAAGACACGGACAGGGTGCAGGCACCTGTTCTTCGTTTTTTTTTTAATCAACCTAATTAAAACAGACGAAAATACTAATTGATACAGAGAGTATGTAGTTGATTGAGTGTGTTAAAGCAATTGAAAATTCGTTTGATTTATAATATCAGATATTCGATATTTAAGAAATAGATAAACAGAAAAATACAAGCAGGAACAATAAAAAAAATAAAGTAGATTACGATCTTGAAAGAATTTGGATGCTAGTGTGATTCAAATCGTGATTTAAACAGGATTAAGGAAAAGAATCGAATTACCTGTAGTTTTGAAAGTGATTTACAACAGGATTCCTATTTTTTTTATATTTTTATACATATATAATGTATTTATATAATTATATTTATCTGATTATATAAAATCTGTATATATCCATATTTAATATATGTATCTGTTTATCTAAATATTTGTGTATCAAATTTTTATATGTACTTTACATTTTAAGGAAACATAATTAATATTATTATTAATACAAACATTTATATTAACTCTAATAACAAAACTAGTAATAAAAAAAAATATAGTATTAACATCATAATAATACTAGTAAGAATAATGATAATAACTATTTTAAATAAGATAATAATAATATAGTGAAAATAATGATATTAGCTATAATGCTAATAATAATAATTAAATGTATCAAATTTAATATCTATATGTTATTTAGTAATATTACAATATACATTTAATTACATATAAAATCATATTTATTTATATAAAGATTCATTTTTAAATTACAATATACTTATTTCATATTTTAATTACATCTTTAATTATAATATTTATATTTTATTATATACATTTGCTTACACCTATTTATATATATATATATATATATATACATATCTATGCACAATTAATTGTTCGTGAATCGTCAGGCTTGGTCAAAAGGGTAACTGATTAACCGAATATAGATTTTCAAACTTTCTAGACTCAACATTAGGGTTTTTGCTTATCGTGTCGGAAACATATAGAGATTAGGGTTCAAATTTGGTCGGAAATTTCCGGGTCGTTACAGTACCCACCCGTTAAAAAAATTTCGTCCTCGAAATTTGATAGAGGTCGTCATAAATAGCAATAGGAATGTTTTCATGACGATTATGAGGTGATAATGAAGTTTTATTATTATCGAGAGATATTAGATAAAACGATTCGATCATATGAAGCGTACGAGTGAAGATATTTCAAAAGAGTGAAATGAGTAAATATAAAATCGTTTTAACCGATGACGTGGTTATGATTGTTTTACAGATTTTAAGGGATTTAAAGAAAATCTTACGTAATAAGATTTGGTTCTTCGGTGATTTAGAAAATCAGAATCTTCTTTGGTTAAATGTGGCAATCTGTTTCGATTTCTCTGTAGGATATTGCTCTATAAATTCACCCATTCGTTTCCTTATTCTCCACACCTTCTATTCTTTCTTCCTCTGCTCATTCCTTAATATGCTCCATCCAATTCTGATTCTTGATATACTCCTAATTTTCACATCCATCATTCTCTTCTTTCATCTGCCACCGAAGGATTTTATTTACTTCTACTATTATCTTGGGGTTATAGTGTTTTTAATCTTCCCGTGCCTTTATGTGGCAATACGTATTGATATGCACGGTTGGTAGTTTCAGGGTTGTTATTGGGTTTTATGTCTATCCTTATATTTTGATATCCCCACTTCTGTGTTCTATAATCTTTGTCATCCACAGTTAATGCTCTCTCCTATTTGCTGCGATCTATACTCCAATTTCTATTTTGGGACTTTGTCCCTTTGTTTCTTCTTTTCGTCCTCAAATCAAGCGAGCAATGGCCCGAAATTCGTAGGTATGAAGTTCAGAATGAATATAGATAATGCTCTTAGAAGGAAATGGCAATGACACGATTTTGATTTGTCAAATTACCAGAATATCTTGGAAAAGACCGAATTATCAAGAGAATATTTTCTTGATATGTTTAGAGATTATATAGAATGTAAGAGCCGTGTAACATGGCATATGATGATGGTACTGTGAATCATCACATTCCATTAGAAACTTAACATGACTTACTGTAATATAATGAAGTTGATCAAGTTTCATTATATTATACTAATTCATGCATCAGTTCCCAACACTACTTCAAAACATTCCTATTTTAAACTCGGAGCCTTCAGAATTTAGAAACTAACACAGTTTCTTTTATATTGTAACGCAGATATTACGGAAAGATAAATATCCTTAGATATGAATACTTATGAAAATATCTTCAGAAATATTGAGGATATTTATAATGAAAGGCACGATGATATTGTAAATCTTCTATCATTGATGGATAACGAGGAAGATTTGTCTGCGAAGGTTTAGAATGAGGAGTAAGGTGTTTGCTAATGATTTCAACAGGTACGGAATTACTTGGATCCTTTGAAGTCGGGTTTAGTTCCACGATTTGTCTACGGCCCCTTCATACTTTGCTCAATCCATTGTCCAGTTTCCAAATTTCCTCTTTTTCTGAGCTTTACCAACACACTGTACTTTATCGTCAAACTTTTGACTGCTAAATTCGTTTACAGTTTTTGCTGCTTCATCAGCATTTCAAGAACTACTTCATAGTTCAGGGTGTTCTTCAGAAACTTCACATCCGAAGTATGTAATTCTTAGGGGTAGGCATTATAGGTATGACGGGAGAAGTTCTGCGAGATTTTCAAAATACTGATTGCGGATTTCACCAAAGAGATAACGAGCTGCTGGTACATCTGCTGATGATGTCTTGGAATATAAAAGGTTCTCCGGTAATAACGGCGAAGGGACAAGGTATAAATTTCGAGGTTATGATAAGAGTAGTCTCACTGAGAAGTTGAAGTGGAGCTGTGACAAAATTAGCTAATTGAAAAGGAATCGTATGGTTGTTTTTGCTAATGAATGATAAGGAATTCGACGCGGATAGGTTTTAACTACAACTTCGGTTTCGGAAGTTTTTCAGGGGCATAACTGTATGCATAAATCTTTCTTCCGTAGACAAGGTGCGGCTGGTTCAACTTCTCGATCGAGATGTTTTCAAGAATCATGAAAAGATTTGAATGCGAATTGTAATCGTCAAGATACGAATGAGATTTAAGATAAAATCAAGTGGCAAACTTGAAGAATTATTTAGTTTCATATGTTATAGTCGATATTTTAATTCACTTTACTTGTCCATAGTTAGCAGTCTATTAGTCCGATTGTCCAATGGTCCAATAGTTCAACAGTTCAATATATTCATATATAATTTAATATACATAATTAATACGTATCGTGACCCGTGTACCGGTCTCAGTGTCGATCACAACTCAAAGTATATATATATTTTGGAATCAACTCCGACCATGTATAGCCAACTCCCACCTTCACATATAGAGTGTCTATGGTTGTTCCGAAATATATATATAGATGGGTCGATATGATAAGTCGAAACCTTGCATACGTGTCCAGTTATTTAAAATGCATAAAATAAATATATATATATCATGACCCATTATACAACGTGTTGTCTCAGAATTAATCCGACGTATTGTTGTACATGTGTCCCGACGGTATGTAAAGTGCAGAAATTAAATAACAATAAATAAAATTGCGATAAATTAAATGTTAATCAGTTAGCTGGGAATAGTTTGCCGGAACAGTTAGCGTGGAATCTTAACAATATTTCAATTAGTTAATCCGTTTGTTTCTAACCAATTTTTATTATATCCAATGTTTTCTTCATTATGCCACTTGTTGGATTCGGATAGGTAAAAATCCAAATACGAGATTTGAATGGAAATGGTTATTCTGGGGTGGATGGATACAAATATCAGTGATAGTATGTAGGATAGCAAAGGACCGTTGAATCAGATTCGAAGAATGTACAGTGTAACTTATCAATGTGAAATCTAACTATTCCTCGGGTACTACCTACCTGTTAAAATATTTTCATCATTAATAGTTTATACGAAGGAATTTTTAATTACAATCTTTATGAAAATATACTTGCATATATATTTTCTTCAGATGTAATCATAGATTTAATGAGTCAATAAAATATTCAACTCATTTGATTTATCGTTATCACTAGATTACATGATCTCTAAAACATTAGAGATTACATAATCGTCATGTTGAACGAAGATAAATGATATAGAACGATACGTAGAGAGGAGGTAATCGGTGTAGAATGATATGTAGAACAAAGATCATACTCGAAGTTCAGATGATGATGTTGAGGTACGTGGTGCGGATGTGATTGTTGGTGGTGAAAATGATACGGTTGGTGTTGATGCTGATGATGCCGTTGACGTCGGTGATGCTGCTGGTACTGAAGATTGTGAGGTTGATGTTGTCAACGTACTAGTTATGCTACCAGTGCTGCTGCTGGTGTTTGTAACCTTCGCACCGTGTTTTCCAAAGCCGTCACGCGAGCGCGAAGTTCGTTAATTTCTGCTATTACACCGGGATGATTGGCGGTTGGAGTGAGCGAATGAACAAGATCCGAAATATGGGATAGGATATAATCGTGACGAGATACTCGAGAAATGAGAGAGAAAATGGTTTCTCGAACAGGTTCGCCGATAAGTGCTTCAGGTTCGTCGCCAATAGGGCAATTCGGTGGGTGAAAGGGATCACCCTCTTCTTGTCTCCAATAATTTAGTATATTACGAACCCATCCCCAATTCATCCAGAATAGATGATGGGAGATTGGTTGATCCATTCCAGTGACGCTGCCTTCAGAGCTCGAATGAAAATCCATATCGGCGTAGCTATCAGAGTCGGAGGAATTCGAACTCTATGAAGAATCCATCTTGTATAGTCAGGGAAATGAGTTTTTGATATGAAATAGATTATAGGAGTTGGGTTTGGTACTCTACAATACATAATTAACATATGTATTTATAATACCCAAAATCCCGTGAATTACGGAGAATCTTTGAAATACGTCAGGCAATGCCTATAGTAATAGATACGCTAAGATATGAATTTTGTCTATACACTATCGATGCACTAAATGCAGTAAGACGTGTCTAGACTTATGAATGATAAGCAAGCAATTCTCTAAGGATCATAAGCAGATGGTTTCCGACTATAAATGTTAAGCAAAACTTTTTGACATGTAGACACGGTCAAAGTCCAGACTCACTAATGTATCCTAACAACTACTAGTCAGACACACTAATGCAAGGCCTGGTTCGCTAAGACCACCGCTCTGATACCAACTGAAACGTCCGCGACTAATCCTCCCGGACGGAATCTTCAACAGTTGGTCCCATCGCGATGATCGAATCCAAGTAATGTTCTTAACATGAGCTTATGCACAGCGGAAGACTTAATTCGTACCTGAGAATAACATGCTTTAAAATGTCAACATAAAGTTGGTGAGATATATAGGTTTGATGCTAGCAGCGTTATAACAATGGACCACAAGATTTTAAGTTTATACATAATACACTCCTCGTGTATAGAAAAGACGTTGAGCACTTGGTAACCATACTTAACTAAAAGTCACAGCAGCATACTCTTAAATAAACCCTACACCGTACCAAAGTGTAGTAACGAGAACGAAGTACTGTGCAACCGTTAAATGCTGGTCGTCCAGCCCGGTTGGGGATGTCAGCCCGATAGATCTATCAACAGGATTCGCGTTTACGCTCCTCACGTAATTAGCAGTTACCAAGTATAAAGAGATATGCCATGGTACAACTCAACGTAGAATTTATTTTTGATCACTTGTGTCCATAACGTAAATCATTTATAAAAAACAGCGCATGTATTCTCAGCCCAAAAATATTTAGAGTTTAAAAGGGATCTATATACTCACCTAATGTATTTTGTAGTAAAAATACATATAACATCATTGAACAAGTGTAAGGTTGGCCTCGGATTCACGAACCTATATTATTCATGTATATATTAATACATATAATGGTAATCGAACAAGTTATGTATTGATATTAATAATATATATTATTTCCATTATTATATATTTATATATATTTTTTATATATATATATATATATATATATATATATATATATATATATATATATATATATGTTTCATATAAGTATTTAGTTGATAGAATAATAAATATAAAGATAATGACTCATCATAACTTAATTATATTTATTTTCCAGTAATTGAAATAATGTTTAATATTAATTTTTTTTTTTAAAAAAAAATCCATTAGTGTTAATATATTAGAACAAATATTTTAATTTTAGTAATAATAACCCTAAAATAATAATATTAGTAACAAGTTTAATAACTTCAATAATAATTGTAGTGGCGATAATATTAATGATGATAATAAGAATAATACTAATTATAATAATAATAGTACTAATAACTTTAATAATTATGATTATATTTTTTTTTTAAGTATGTTAATAATAATTATAATGCTAACAATAATAATAATTATGATAATAAGAATTTTAATAATAATAATAATTATAATAATAATAATAATAATAATAATAATAATAATAATAATAATAATAATAATAATAATAATAATAATAATAAAAGAAGAGAGACTACCTCCTAGTGTTTTTTTTTTTTTTTTTAAAAAAAAACTGCCCAGGTGGAGAATTGAACCCACGACCATCAGATAATCCAGCACACCCAGTAACCACTCGACCATTATTGATTTTCTGTTATAAATCGTATCCTAATGTTAATAATTCATTTTCTGTTATTGTTCCTAATCTTCATCTTCTTCATCAATACATTCGATCAATCAGAGAAGCAAATTAACAATCATCACCACGATTTGATATTAGGATTTGAGATTAATACATAAACGATTTAACTTGTTTGTTCCAATTTATTCGAAAAAAAATAAAAATAAAAATAAAAGTTGCTGTAACCCATTAACCCGTTTGAACTCATTCATCAAACTCGATCTTCAACAATGTTTCAGACCACGATTTGTGAATAAAATAGGTTTTAAATCCCTTTTAGAAACTATAGGACCCGTCAATTTCACTTAATTCGAATCAGAGACTGCGATTTCGTTTAAGAACATAAGTTTGATTTTTAAATTTAAAAGCTTTAACTTAGAATATCAGATTCATTAAATGAAATTGGTCCTTGAAACTTTGCAGTTAGATTAAATGTAAGTTTTCTAATAACACTGCATTAAAAGATTTTAAAATTAAATTCGAATTGAAGTTCTTCAAATTATAAGACACGGACAGGGTGCAGGCACCTGTTCTTCGTTTTTTTTTAATCAACCTAATTAAAACAGACGAAAATACTAATTGATACAGAGAGTATGTAGTTGATTGAGTGTGTTAAAGCAATTGAAAATTCGTTTGATTTATAATATCAGATATTCGATATTTAAGAAATAGATAAACAGAAAAATACAAGCAGGAACAATAAAAAAAAATAAAGTAGATTACGATCTTGAAAGAATTTGGATGCTAGTGTGATTCAAATCTTGATTTAAACAGGATTAAGGAAAAGAATCGAATTACCTGTAGTTTTGAAAGTGATTTACAACAGGATTCCTATTTTTTTATATTTTTATACATATATAATGTATTTATATAATTATATTTATCTGATTATATAAAATCTGTATATATCCATATTTAATATATGTATCTGTTTATCTAAATATTTGTGTATCAAATTTTTATATGTACTTTACATTTTAAGGAAACATAATTAATATTATTATTAATACAAACATTTATATTAACTCTAATAACAAAACTAGTAATAAAAAAAAATATAGTATTAACATCATAATAATACTAGTAAGAATAATGATAATAACTATTTTAAATAAGATAATAATAATATAGTGAAAATAATGATATTAGCTATAATGCTAATAATAATTAAATGTATCAAATTTAATATCTATATGTTATTTAGTAATATTACAATATACATTTAATTACATATAAAATCATATTTATTTATATAAAGATTCATTTTTAAATTACAATATACTTATTTCATATTTTAATTACATCTTTAATTATAATATTTATATTTTATTATATACATTTGCTTACACCTATTTATATATATATATATATATATATATATACATATCTATGCACAATTAATTGTTCGTGAATCGTCAGGCTTGGTCAAAAGGGTAACTGATTAACCGAATATAGATTTTCAAACTTTCTAGACTCAACATTAGGGTTTTTGCTTATCGTGTCGGAAACATATAGAGATTAGGGTTCAAATTTGGTCGGAAATTTCCGGGTCGTTACAGCTGAAGAGGCTAATGTGAAGCAAGTCAAAAGAAAGTGGGAGAAAAACGGTGATAAGAATCACCAATACAACAACAACAGCAATTACAACAATAATCGCAACAATTATCCCAACAATCGCAACATCAATCGCAACTACAATAAACAGCCCAACAACAACAACAACAACAACAACAACTACAACAATCATCCCAACAACAATAATAACCGCAACAACAACAACAACAATCAGAAGCAGCTATGCCAAAGGTGTGAAAAGTATCACTCGGGGTTTTGCACCAAATTTTGCAACAAGTGTAAAAGAAATGGTCATAGCGCGGCGAAGTGTGAGGTCTACGGACCAGGGATTAATAGAACGAAAGGAACAAATGGTGTCGGAACGAGTAATGGTGGAGCAAGTAGTGTCGGAGCAAGTTATGCCAATGTAGTTTGTTATAAATGTGGTAAACCGGGCCACATTATTAGAAATTGCCCGAACCAGGAGAACACGAACGGACAAGGCCGCGGAAGAGTTTTCAATATTAATGCGGCAGAGGCACAGGAAGACCCGGAGCTTGTTACGGGTACGTTTCTTATTGACAATAAATCTGCTTACGTTTTATTTAATTCGGGTGCTGATAGAAGCTATATGAGTAGAGATTTTTGTGCTAAATTAAGTTGTCCATTGACGCCTTTGGATAGTAAATTTTTACTCGAATTAGCAAATGGTAAATTAATTTCAGCAGATAATATATGTCGGAATCGAGAAATTAAACTGGTTAGCGAAACATTTAAGATTGATTTGATACCAGTAGAGTTAGGGAGTTTTGATGTGATAATCGGTATGGACTGGTTGAAAGAAGTGAAAGCAGAGATCGTTTGTTACAAAAATGCAATTCGCATTATACGAGAAAAAGGAAAACCCTTAATGGTGTACGGAGAAAAGGGCAACACGAAGCTACATCTTATTAGTAATTTGAAGGCACAAAAACTAATAAGAAAAGGTTGCTATGCTGTTCTAGCACACGTCGAGAAAGTACAAACTGAAGAAAAGAGCATCAATGATGTTCCCATTGCAAAAGAATTTCCCGATGTATTTCCGAAAGAATTACCGGGATTACCCCCACATCGATCCGTTGAATTTCAAATAGATCTTGTACCAGGAGCTGCACCAATAGCTCGTGCTCCTTACAGACTCGCACCCAGCGAGATGAAAGAACTGCAAAGCCAATTACAAGAACTTTTAGAGCGTGGTTTCATTCGACCAAGCACATCACCGTGGGGAGCTCCTGTTTTGTTTGTCAAGAAGAAAGATGGTACATTCAGGTTGTGTATCGACTACCGAGAGTTGAACAAACTTACCATCAAGAACCGCTACCCACTACCGAGAATCGATGACTTATTTGATCAACTACAAGGCTCGTCTGTTTATTCAAAGATTGACTTACGTTCCGGGTATCATCAAATGCGGGTGAAAGAAGATGATATTCCAAAGACTGCTTTCAGAACACGTTACGGTCATTACGAGTTTATGGTCATGCCGTTTGGTTTAACTAATGCACCAGCTGTGTTCATGGACCTTATGAACCGAGTGTGTGGACCATACCTTGACAAGTTTGTCATTGTTTTCATTGATGACATACTTATTTACTCAAAGAATGACCAAGAACACGGTGAACATTTGAGAAAGGTGTTAGAAGTATTGAGGAAGGAAGAATTGTACGCTAAGTTTTCAAAGTGTGCATTTTGGTTGAAAGAAGTTCAATTCCTCGGTCACATAGTGAACAAAGAAGGTATTAAGGTGGATCCGGCAAAGATAGAAACTGTTGAAAAGTGGGAAAGCCCGAAAACTCCGAAACACATACGCCAGTTTTTAGGACTAGCTGGTTACTACAGAAGGTTCATCCAAGACTTTTCCAGAATAGCAAAACCCTTGACTGCATTAACGCATAAAGGGAAGAAATTTGAATGGAATGATGAACAAGAGAAAGCGTTTCAGTTATTGAAGAAAAAGCTAACTACGGCACCTATATTGTCATTGCCTGAAGGGAATGATGATTTTGTGATTTATTGTGACGCATCAAAGCAAGGTCTCGGTTGTGTATTAATGCAACGAACGAAGGTGATTGCTTATGCGTCTAGACAATTGAAGATTCACGAACAAAATTATACGACGCATGATTTGGAATTAGGCGCGGTTGTTTTTGCATTAAAGACTTGGAGACACTACTTATATGGGGTCAAAAGTATTATATATACCGACCACAAAAGTCTTCAACACATATTTAATCAGAAACAACTGAATATGAGGCAGCGTAGGTGGATTGAATTATTGAATGATTACGACTTTGAGATTCATTACCACCCGGGGAAGGCAAATGTGGTAGCCGATGCCTTGAGCAGGAAGGACAGAGAACCCATTCGAGTAAAATCTATGAATATAATGATTCATAATAACATTACTACTCAAATAAAGGAGGCGCAACAAGGAGTTTTAAAAGAGGGAAATTTAAAGGATGAAATACCCAAAGGATCGGAGAAGCATCTTAATATTCGGGAAGACGGAACCCGGTATAGGGCTGAAAGGATTTGGGTACCAAAATTTGGAGATATGAGAGAAATGGTACTTAGAGAAGCTCATAAAACCAGATACTCAATACATCCTGGAACGGGGAAGATGTACAAGGATCTCAAGAAACATTTTTGGTGGCCGGGTATGAAAGCCGATGTTGCTAAATACGTAGGAGAATGTTTGACGTGTTCTAAGGTCAAAGCTGAGCATCAGAAACCATCAGGTCTACTTCAACAACCCGAAATCCCGGAATGGAAATGGGAAAACATTACCATGGATTTCATCACTAAATTGCCAAGGACTGCAAGTGGTTTTGATACTATTTGGGTAATAGTTGATCGTCTCACCAAATCAGCACACTTCCTGCCAATAAGAGAAGATGACAAGATGGAGAAGTTAGCACGACTGTATTTGAAGGAAGTCGTCTCCAGACATGGAATACCAATCTCTATTATCTCTGATAGGGATGGCAGATTTATTTCAAGATTCTGGCAGACATTACAGCAAGCATTAGGAACTCGTCTAGACATGAGTACTGCCTATCATCCACAAACTGATGGGCAGAGCGAAAGGACGATACAAACGCTTGAAGACATGCTACGAGCATGTGTTATTGATTTCGGAAACAGTTGGGATCGACATCTACCGTTAGCAGAATTTTCCTAAAACAACAGCTACCATTCAAGTATTGAGATGGCGCCGTTTGAAGCACTTTATGGTAGAATGTGCAGGTCTCCGATTTGTTGGAGTGAAGTGGGGGATAGACAGATTACGGGTCCGGAGATTATACAAGAAACTACCGAGAAGATCATCCAAATTCAACAACGGTTGAAAACCGCCCAAAGTCGACAAAAGAGCTACGCTGACATTAAAAGAAAAGATATAGAATTTAAAATTGGAGAGATGGTCATGCTTAAAGTTGCACCTTGGAAAGGCGTTGTTCGATTTGGTAAACGAGGGAAATTAAATCCAAGGTATATTGGACCATTCAAGATTATTGATCGTGTCGGACCAGTAGCTTACCGACTAGAGTTACCTCAACAACTCGCGGCTGTACATAACACTTTCCACGTCTCGAATTTGAAGAAATGTTTTGCTAAAGAAGATCTCACTATTCCGTTAGATGAAATCCAAATCAACAAAAAACTTCAATTCATCGAAGAACCCGTCGAAATAATGGATCGTGAGGTTAAAAGACTTAAGCAAAACAAGATACCAATTGTTAAGGTTTGATGGAATGCTCGTAGAGGACCCGAGTTCACCTGGGAGGGTGAAGATCAGATGAAGAAGAAATACCCGCATCTATTTCCAGAAGATTCGTCAACACCTTCAACAGCTTAAAATTTCGGGACGAAATTTATTTAACGGGTAGGTACTGTAGTGACCCGAACTTTTCCATGTTTATATATATTAATTGAGATTGATATTTACATGATTAAATGTTTCCAACATGTTAAGCAATCAAACTTGTTAAGACTTGATTAATTAAAATATGTTTCATATAGACAATTGACCACCCAAGTTGACCGGTGATTCACGAACGTTAAAACTTGTAAAAACTATATGATGACATATATATGGATATATATATAGTTAACATGATACTATGATAAGTAAATATATCATTAAGTATATTAACAATGAACTACATATGTAAAAACAAGACTACTAACTTAATGATTTTTAAACGAGACATATATGTAACGATTATCGTTGTAAAGACATTTAATGTATATATATCATATTAAGAGATATTCATACATGATAATATCATGATAATATAATAATTTAAAATCTCATTTGATATTATAAACATTGGGTTAACAACATTTAACAAGATCGTTAACCTAAAGGTTTCAAAACAACACTTACATGTAACGACTAACGATGACTTAACGACTCAGTTAAAATGTATATACATGTAGTGTTTTAATATGTATTTATACACTTTTGAAAAACTTCAATATACTTATCAAAATACTTCTACTTAACAAAAATGCTTACAATTACATCCTCGTTTAGTTTCATCAACAATTCTACTCGTATGCACCCGTATTCGTACTCGTACAATACACAGCTTTTAGATGTATGTACTATTGGTATATACACTCCAATGATCAGCTCTTAGCAGCCCATGTGAGTCACCTAACACATGTGGGAACCATCATTTGGCAACTAGCATGAAATATCTCATAAAATTACAAAAATATGAGTAATCATTCATGACTTATTTACATGAAAACAAAATTACATATCCTTTATATCTAATCCATACACCAACGACCAAAAACACCTACAAACACTTTCATTCTTCAATTTTATTCATCTAATTGATCTCTCTCAAGTTCTATCTTCAAGTTCTAAGTGTTCTTCATAAATTCTACAAGTTCTAGTTACATAAAATCAAGAATACTTTCAAGTTTGCTAGCTCACTTCCAATCTTGTAAGGTGATCATCCAAACTCAAGAAATCTTTGTTTCTTACAGTAGGTTATCATTCTAATACAAGGTAATAATCATATTCAAACTTTGGTTCAATTTCTATAACGATAACAATCTTATTTCAAGTGATGATCTTACTTGAACTTGTTTTCGTGTCATGATTCTGCTTCAAGAACTTCGAGCCATCCAAGGATCCATTGAAGCTAGATCCATTTTTCTCTTTTCCAGTAGGTTTATCCAAGGAACTTAAGGTAGTAATGATGTTCATAACATCATTCGATTCATACATATAAATCTATCTTATTCGAAGGTTTAAACTTGTAATCACTAGAACATAGTTTAGTTAATTCTAAACTTGTTCGCAAACAAAAGTTAATCCTTCTAACTTGACTTTTAAAATCAACTAAACACATGTTCTATATCTATATGATATGCTAACTTAATGATTTAAAACCTGAAAACACGAAAAACACCGTAAAACCGGATTTACGCCGTCGTAGTAACACCGCGGGCTGTTTTGGGTTAGTTAATTAAAAACTATGATAAACTTTGATTTAAAAGTTGTTATTCTGAGAAAATGATTTTTATTATGAACATGAAACTATATCCAAAAATTATGGTTAAACTCAAAGTGGAAGTATGTTTTCTAAAATGGTCATCTAGACGTCGTTCTTTCGACTGAAATGACTACCTTTACAAAAATGACTTGTAACTTATTTTTCCGACTATAAACCTATACTTTTTCTGTTTAGATTCATAAAATAGAGTTCAATATGAAACCATAGCAATTTGATTCACTCAAAACGGATTTAAAATGAAGAAGTTATGGGTAAAACAAGATTGGATAATTTTTCTCATTTTAGCTACGTGAAAATTGGTAACAAATCTATTCCAACCATAACTTAATCAACTTGTATTGTATATTATGTAATCTTGAGATACCATAGACACGTATACAATGTTTCGACCTATCATGTCGACACATCTATATATATTTCGGAACAACCATAGACACTCTATATGTGAATGTTGGAGTTAGCTATACAGGGTTGAGGTTGATTCCAAAATATATATAGTTTGAGTTGTGATCAATACTGAGATACGTATACACTGGGTCGTGGATTGATTCAAGATAATATTTATCGATTTATTTCTGTACATCTAACTGTGGACAACTAGTTGTAGGTTACTAACGAGGACAGCTGACTTAATAAACTTAAAACATCAAAATATATTAAAAGTGTTGTAAATATATTTTGAACATACTTTGATATATATGTATATATTTTTATAGGTTCGTGAATCAACCAGTGGCCAAGTCTTACTTCCCGACGAAGTAAAAATCTGTGAAAGTGAGTTATAGTCCCACTTTTAAAATCTAATATTTTTGGGATGAGAATACATGCAGGTTTTATAAATGATTTACAAAATAGACACAAGTACGTGAAACTACATTCTATGGTTGAATTATCGAAATCGAATATGCCCCTTTTTATTAAGTCTGGTAATCTAAGAATTAGGGAACAGACACCCTAATTGACACGAATCCTAAAGATAGATCTATTGGGCCTAACAAACCCCATCCAAAGTACCGGATGCTTTAGTACTTCGAAATTTATATCATATCCGAAGGGTGTCCCGGAATGATGGGGATATTCTTATATATGCATCTTGTTAATGTCGGTTACCAGGTGTTCACCATATGAATGATTTTTATCTCTATGTATGGGATGTGTATTGAAATATGAAATCTTGTGGTCTATTATTATGATTTGATATATATAGGTTAAACCTATAACTCACCAACATTTTTGTTGACGTTTTAAGCATGTTTATTCTCAGGTGATTATTAAGAGCTTCCGCTGTCGCATACTTAAATAAGGACGAGATTTGGAGTCCATGCTTGTATGATATTGTGTAAAAACTGCATTCAAGAAACTTATTTTGTTGTAACATATTTGTATTGTAAACCATTATGTAATGGTCGTGTGTAAACAGGATATTTTAGATTATCATTATTTGATAATCTACGTAAAGCTTTTTAAACCTTTATTGATGAAATAAAGGTTATGGTTTGTTTTAAAATGAATGCAGTCTTTGAAAAACGTCTCATATAGAGGTCAAAACCTCGCAACGAAATCAATTAATATGGAACGTTTTTAATCAATAAGAACGGGACATTTCAATGATGGTCAAGACTTGGTTAAGAGGATGTAGATACATCAATGAGTTGTACACTTTAAGCTATATGCATCAAGGATGAGAACCATGATGAACATCAAGCACCAAGACCACCGGAACTCACTTAAACTTACTGTTTCTGTCCAAAACCTACTGACCTGCTGTTTCTGTAACATACCATCAGACCTGGGCTGTTCTAACCATGATTTTTAGATATATCTTTTCGAGTAGATAACTTTTCATATAGGACTCGTCTTAATCCGAGTTACGGTTTAGGATTTATGGCCCTCCGATCGTTACTATGTCCTTTAACGTTGTGCAGAAATTTCTGACCTACTCGCACTTAGACCATCGCCACGGTCAAACAAAGACGAGTTTGCTTCTGTAAATTTTACCACACTTAAGGAACTCATAGACGGAGCCATGGCCACTGGTCTCACCTTAATTCAGTAAGGGTAGAAGCCGTGGTGACTGACTGAAGTCAGACTTTGTTTTAAACTACTTTCATAAACGAAACCTACTTTACGCCTTTTGTTTAATGATGATTGATGATGACCCTTAAGACCTTAATTACATACTTTTAAACCTATTAAGACGATTTAATGACTTAGTACTATTTGACTTAGGTTGAGGACCTCGGACCGTTTACTTGCACACCTTTCCCGACTACTACTTTACCGCTACATATCATTGTGAGTTCTAGCATTCCCTTTTTAATTTAACTTATTTTGGGAACTGAGAATACATGCGGATTTTATGTTTTACATACTAGGCACGAGTACTTAAACTTATATATGTGTGGGTTATACAACGGCATAAACATTCCCTTTAGCTCGGTAACGTTTAATCATTGGTTTTTGAACCGTGAACGCGAATCTTAGATATGGATCCATAGGGTTTGACATCCCCACTCGGGCTATTCGCACTAGCATTTAACGAGTGTTTAATACTTCGTAGACATACGCACTTGCCAAGTGTACTTTCAAGGGGTATAAACGTTAAGTTAGTTACCAAGTGCCCACGGTTAACATATACTTTATCATACTGTTTTGAAACGCTCTTTGTAGCACTGAAATCTCGTGGCCTACATTACATACTGTTATACTTAAACTATAGCTCACCAACCTTTGTGTTGACGTTTTTAAGCATGTATTTCTCAGGTGCTTGAGGTTGCTTCCGCTGTGTACTAGTCGTGCTGTAGAACCCGCTGCTTAGAGTTGTTATCGCATGACTACTTATCTTGCATTCAAACTTATTTTTTTCTTTTGAAACTATGTTATGTAACGACCTTTGGGGTCACGTACACTTATTTATTGCTTCTACTTAGCGAAGCATGCTTTTGGATTGTAAAACATTTGACGTTAGTTATGACGTCACCTTTTATTAATGAATGCAAACTCTATTTTAAAAACGCATATAGTACTTAACCTTGTAATGATCCTGTTGTTGATGGTCCGTACATGATGATTTAGTACGGGGCGTCACAAGAAGCGCTTGTCTTTTTCAGAAGACTTTACTTCCTTTTAATGATGTAATTGATTCATCGTGTAGATCCATCTTTCTTTCAAATATCTTACAATTTACCGGGTAAAACGGTTAATTTTGTCCAAAACAAAAGTATCTTCAATTATTTGTACAAAAATATGTGATATATGTTTTTAAATAACTTGATAAATTTTTCCCACACTTGGCTTTTATTTCCCTTTCTTTGCCTTTTTATTGTCCTCTATTCCATTTTAAATGAATTCTAACATTTTGGGTTGTTTCTCAATTTATGTCCTTTTCGAGGTAACAATAATTTCGGTGTTAACACCTAGTTTTATCGTTCATAAATATGTATAAACATGATTTTGAGTTCATTTAATTGAAAATTTTGAAATTTTTTTACTAGAATTGGGTAGTCAGTATATAAGACTAGGGCTGTTCTTTATTATCAGAGAGCACTAGATTCTAATACAACTACTGCGTTAGTAGTATTTCTAATGGTAACCAAGTGTATAAGTCAAAAATTTTAAAAATCTGAAAGAATTTAACCCCTTCCCACACTTAAGATCTTGCAATGCCCTCATTTGCAAGAAATCAGTAACAATTTAAATTATTGAGGGTGATTAGCGTAGAAAAATGATTAAATTTTACCAAAGTTTCCAAACATATTGGCGTTTGTTTGTTGAATGATAAATGGTGCACATCATTTGTTCATTCCGTCTTGTTGTTAAATCACATTTGTTTTTGGTTTTGTCGTCAAAATTAGTAGCTTTTGCTGAACTTAATGCCAGTCTTTGAAAATGCGCTGTTTTACCCTGTTGTGTACAATTGACAATATACATACATACAAATATAAACATGCATGGTAATTTAAAATGGAACTTAAAATCCCACTTTCAAATCAAATATGAAATATTAGTACAAAATAATAAAAATATTAAACAATACATTAATGTATCACAATATCATATGTTTAAACATAAATAAAAAAAAATAATAAAAAGATAAAAATCATAGAAATCACCAACGGAACTATCAATCTGGATAGGTGTTACAGTTCATGTCGTCGTCCGGGTTCCATGGTTGGTGATAGGTGTACTGGTAGGCCTGGTTAGGGTAGTAGAGAGTACATGGTGGTCTCATCTCGGGCTGGTGTGGAGGATAGTAAGCGGGTCGGGTCGAAACGTAGTGATCCTGAGGTGACAGCCGGCTCATAATCTGTCGCTGATGATAGTCCCATCTATCATGCTGTCGTTGCCTGGAATGCTCGTAATCATTCCGGGCTTTCCACTGCTCCATCCGACTAAATCTCTCCCCGTTTGTCATATCTACCTCGTCTACACGCTGGTAGACGTCAGTCATAGCCTCCCTAATGACATCCCTAATGTCATTCGCTTCCTCCATTTCCTCATCTGAAACTCTCTCTACCTGAGGATGACTACCTTCATAGGGTACTGGCTGGTTGCGTCTGCTCTTTAATACCTTAGCACCCTGATAGACCTTCAATCCTAAAGGCTTAACCTGTTCCCTACATACCATAAGTGGACCCCCTTGGTCCCTATCTACACCCAAATACTCTCCAATGAGAGTAACAAAAATACCTCCTCCTATAATCCCCCCTTCCTGTATTCCTTCCACCATCTTAGACAAATAAAAACCAACACAGTAGGGGATATTAACAAAGCTTCTTGGGTCTCGAATACACTTTAGGTAAAATAAATCATGTAAGGTCATTTTCTCCTTGTTGTGACCTCTCTGTGTAATCGAGTTAACCAGAAATCTATGAATTATACGAAGTTCAACTTTGTTAATATGTAAGTAGGAGTGTTTTCCTCCCAGCGTAAAAACATTATAGTTTGACATACGCCTCCAGACAGCGTTCGCGTCAAAATTCCTATCTACCCTTTCACCACGATAAATCAAATTCATACAATCGGGTAGTAGCAATTCACTAGGAGTGTAAATCTGTAATGCCCTGGCCATGTCCAGCATGGCCATCCTGTACATCCTACGGCCAAGTATAAATCTAAGAAAACTTCTATCATCTAATCTATCTACATCTACATTTAATGCTATAGTACTCATCAGCTCAACACACCATTCCTTATATACAGGTCTACGAATGGTGAATAGACGTTCCCAATTGGTAAAAGAAGAAATGCCATACCTTTGGATCAGATGCTCCCTAAGTGAGTTAGCTAGTTGGACCCTTTCCAAAGGATCCCAATCGATTACTCTTGGCACTTCTACATTTTTCGGTATTAGTTTGAATTTGTTACTTTGATATGATGGGTAATCTCTCCAGCTTCTGTCGAATCTCAGATTAGGATGCAACGTGTGTTCAGGAATCGTTGGGTATTCTACTGGCGGATGTATCGAAAATACTATAAAGGCATCAACAAATTGTAGCGGATCATAATAAGGTACGTGTTGATCAGGCTGTTGTTGTGGTTCCTGTTGTTGTTCTTGTTCGGGCTCGTATTGCATTTCTGGCTCAAGTTCTGGAGCAGGTCGTCTAGATGATGATGATGAACCTCCAGTTTCAGTATTAGTAAATCTCTGCAAAACACATTAAACACAAATTTTGTGCATCCAAATATGCATTAGTGTTAGCAAAATAACAAATTAACACAATTACAATAACATGTTAAATCAAAATTAAACTTATACACATTTTCACAATTTTAACAATTCTACACTTTTTCAAATAAGCATATATAAAAATGTATACAAAGTTCATAAGCATTTAACTCAAATAACATGTCAAAATATTCATTACTAGCAATTAAACAAGTCTCAAATGGCAATTATATCAAATTAATCAAGTTCGTGAATTTTGGACCTAAAAAGTCCACTTTAATTCTCAAAAATCATGTTTATGATCAAAGTTTGGATCATTTAGCTACCTAAACATGTTACACTACTTAATTTAGCAATAATTCATGATAAAAATCGGCCATAACATGTTTATATCAAAAAGCCCCAAATTGCTCAAGAACACAAACCCTAGATTTCTAAAAATTTTGAAGTTTTTGGCTTCAAATCATGTTAAATAGCATCAATCTAGGTTATACATGCATAAAATACTAACAATTTAACTCTAATTACACTAGAAATTAACAAAATCAAATTAGGTAAATTATAGCTCAAGAACACTAAAAATCAAATTTAAAGAGGTTTAGGAGTGAAATTTTTAACCTTTTTGATAAACTCCTTATCAAATTCATGTTTAGAGCGGATTGTAGCAAGAAATTTGGTGAATTTCGGTGTTAAAATGATGGATTTAGAGGTGTTTGTGTGTGTATGTTCGTATGTGCGTATGTGTGAAAGTGGAGACAGAGAGCAGCTCGCTGCCAGTTTTGTTTCTGGCCTGATTTCTAGCCTCATGCGATCGCATGAGGTTGCAGTGCAAATCCCATGCGATCGCATGGGTCTGCTATTTTTTTTTTTAAAACCTTATAACTTTTAAAACATAAATTAATAAAATTTTAAAAAATTATTTCTTTTTAGGATGAGGGCGTTTCGGATCGTTGTCCTAGTCCGTCCCTCGACAAAATTTTAAAATTTGTCATTTTTAAGCTCAGTTTTAAAAGCAAAGTTTTTTGGGTTTTTTAAATGTTTTTGGCATACTTTAATTCAATAATGCTAAAAATAATGATAATAAAAGTTCTCGTCCCTCCCTTGGGTAAAGCAATTTCGGTTCAATGACCTAGTCTTCAACTTACGACGAATTTTAAAAATCATATTTTTAACTTTACGAAATAAAGTAAATTTTTGTTTTTAAATTCACACTAAACTTAAATTTAAAATGCATAAAATTAAAAATTCATTTTATTAAAAATTCATACCAAACTTATATTATATTTTTTTTGTTTTTATACATACAAACTTATATTAAAAATATCAATTTTTTAAATATTTACAAATTTAAATATATTGATTTAAAAAGTTCACAATAATAATTTAATATTAATATATTAATTTTAAAAAATAAAGTAAAAATAAAATTAAAAATCTTTTTGGTTTTTTTAACCCACTTTAATCAATCAAATATTATCAAAAATATACGCCCCTCTTTTCGGTAAAGTAATTTCGACTATATTACCTAGTTTTACTCCTGATGAATTTCTGAAATATTTTGGGTTGATTGATTAAAGATATATATACCATAAGAATAAACGGTAAATTTCGCAGTGATGTAATAAATTTTTGTATGATATCAATAATTTCGGTTACGCATACCTAATTTTATTGAATACCAATTTAATACTTTATAGCGAACGATTTAGCGTTTATTATCAAAAGGTTAAAAGCAATAAAATAAAAATAAAAACTGTACAAACTTACCTGTGAGATAGAATTCTCAGTGACATGCTTTAGCCCACTCATAGGATAGTCGGACTAATTGGTTTTCCATAGCTACATAGGCATAACCTCAAGCATTCAACGATTTTTCTTCTAAACATATGAACGGTCCATCTCTGCATAAAGTAACAAATTCGGTATTTGAATATGTTTGATTATTTGAACATTTACCTTCGTGTGACCATTTTCCGCATTTGTGACATCTTTCAAGGTGTCGTGCTCTTCTTTTCGCTGCGAATTTTGATTTTCCTTTACCAAAATTTAACTTATTATGTTCGTTCCTGAGTTCTTTTCTTACTCCGTCCAATTTGGCTCTTATTACTGATACCAGGTCACTCGGGAATGTGTCATTATTACGTTTAGTGATCAAAGCGTGTCGCATTAGACCATGGTTTAGAACAAAGGAATTCTTCATCTCGTAAAACCTAAAAAAATAAAAATTCAGAATGGGGGGAGAAGACTAGTTCTTTAGGGTCTGCTAGGGAAAGACCATTCGGATTCTATTTTCGAGAACTACACGAAAACAGAATATCTAACTCTAACAGAAATACATATTACCCTAAAAAGATTCGAACCTCCCCACACTTAGTTAGCTGTGGTGTTGAAATTGTGATTAACTTCGTTGTCAACTTCCATCGAATCATGTACGTAATGTTTAACTCTGTGACCATTAACTTTAAATTCAATTCCATTTGAATTTATTAACTCTATTGTTCCGTATGGGAAAACTCTTTTGACTATGAATGGTCCAGACCATCTTGATTTCAATTTTTCAGGAAATAGCTTGAATCGTGAATTGAAAAGAAGAACTCTGTCTCCTTCCTTAAATTCTTTGAACTTCTGATTCTTTTATCATGCCATTTCTTCGTTCTTTCTTTATAGATTAACGAATTTTCGTATGCTTCATGTCTTAATTCTTCGAATTCGTTTAGTTGACTTAATTGTAAACGTCCAGCTTCATGTAAATCAAGATTACATGTCTTCAAAGCCCAAAATGCTTTGTGTTCAATTTCTACTAGAAGATGACATGCTTTTCCGTAAATGAGTCTAAAATGTGTGGTTCCAATTGGAGTTTTGTAGGCTGTTCTAAAAGCCCAGAGTGCATCCTCCAATTTCATGGACCATTCCTTCGGATTTGATCCTACGGTTTTCTCTAGAATACGTTTTAAAGCTCGGTTAGTATTTTCAACTTGTCCACTTGTTTGTGGATGGTAAGCAGTGGAGATTTTATGAGTTACTCCATATCTTTTAAGAACTTTTTCAAGTTGATTATTACAAAAATGAGTACCCCGATCACTTATTAAAGCTTTCGGTGTTCCAAACCTTGTAAAAAGACGTTTTAAAAAGTTGACTACAACTCGTGCATCGTTAGTTGGGAGAGCTTGTGCTTCCGCCCATTTAGATACATAATCAATGGCAACGAGGATGTAGAGATTATTATGAGATTTTGGAAATGGACCCATAAAGTCAATACCCCAAATGTCAAATACTTCACATACTTGAATGACATTTTATGACATTTCATCACGTTGACTTATTTTTCTACCCCTTTGACAAGCATCACAGGATTTGCAAAGAAGGTGTGCGTCTTTGAAAATTGTAGGCCAATAGAATCCAGCATCGTAAACTTTTCTTGCTGTTAGTTGAGGCCCATAATGCCCTCCTGTTGGTCCTGTGTGATAATGGTTTAAGATTTGACTAGATTCATCTCCGAATACACATCGGCATATTATTCCATCGGGACAATTTTTAAACAAATGTGGATCTTTCCAGAAATAGTGTTTTATATCACTAAAGAATTTCTTTCGTTTTTGGTACGATAATCCTTTTTCAAGGAATCCACATACTAAGTAGTTTGCATAGTCTGCAAACCATGGAATTTCATTATAATCTATCTTCAATAGATATTCATCAGGAAAGTTTTCTTGTATGGCCGATTCATTCAGAACTTCTAATTCGGGATTTTCAAGACGAGAAAGATGATCAACGGCGAGATTTTCTGCTCCCTTTTTATCTCGGATTTCAATATTGAACTCTTGTAAGAGTAAGATCCAACGGATTAATTATGGTTTGGCATCTTGTTTCGAAAATAGGTATCTAAGAGCAGAATGATCGGTATAGACCACCGTTTTAGCTAGAACGAGATATGAACGAAATTTGTCAAAAGCAAAGACAATAGCAAGGAGTTCTTTTTCAGTAGTTATGTAATTTGTTTGTGCTCCTTGTAACATCTTACTAGCATAATAAATAGGTTGAAATCGTTTTTCAATCCTTTGTCCTAAAACGGCTCCCATTGCAAAATCACTTGCATCGCACATTAGTTCAAACGGTAGATTCCAATTTGGAGTTATCGTGATTGGGGCATTAGTGAGTTTTTCTTTAAGAATATTAAAAGATTTGATACATTCATCTGAAAAGATAAATGGAGCATCCTTTTCTAGGAGTTTATTCATAGGAGTGGCAATTTTAGAAAAATCTTTTATGAAACGTCGGTAAAAATCGGCATGCCCTAGAAAACTCCTAACTCCTCTAACATTGGTGGGATGTGAAAGTTTAGCAAGTACATCTACTTTAGCTCTATCCACTTCAATTCCTTCCTTTGAGATTTTATGTCCAAGAACGATGCCTTCTTTAACCATGAAATGGCATTTCTCCCAATTAAGTACTAGATTTGATTGTTCGCATCTAATAAGCATTCGTTCAAGATTAACTAGACATGATTCAAATGTATCACCGAAGACTGAAAAGTCATCCATGAAAACTTTCATGCATTCTTCTATCATGTCATGAAAAATCGCCATCATGCACCTTTGAAAGGTTGCAGGGGCGTTGCAAAGTCAAAATGGCATGCGTTTGTAAGCAAAAGTACCATAAGGGCACGTGAATGTGGTTTTCTCTTGGTCCTCGGGTGCTATTGGAATTTAAAAATATCCGGAAAAACCATCAAGAAAATAATAGTAACTATTTCCGGCTAATCTTTCCAACATTTGATCAATGAAAGGTAAGGGAAAGTGATCTTTTCTGGTGGCGTCATTTAATTTTCTATAATCAATACATACACGCCATCCTGTTACAGTCCTAGTAGGAATAAGCTCATTTTTATCATTTGTGATGACAGTCATGCCACCCTTCTTAGGTACGCATTGAACTGGGCTTACCCATGGACTATCAGAAATTGGATAAATTAAACCTGCATCTAGCAGTTTAATAATTTCTTTCTTAACAACATCTTGCATATTAGGATTTAGTCTTCGTTGGCGTTGCACATACGTTTTATGACCTTCTTCCATAAGGATTTTATGTGTGCAATACGAAGGACTTATTCCTTTAATATCATGAATTTTCCATGCAATAGCTGGTTTATGAGCTTTTAACACAGAAATGAGTTGAGATTTTTCATTTTCAGTAAGAGAAGACGATATTATTACAGGTAATTCAGTTTCACCATGTAAATAAGCATATTCCAAATGGTTTGGAAGTGGCTTTAATTCTAATGTCGGCGGTTCTTCTATCGATGATTTATATCGATATCTGTCTTCTTCTTTTAGCATTTGAATTTCTTCTGTTGTTGGTTCATATCCATTAACCATAAGTGTATCTAACATTTCAGTTTCATCAATTGGTTCAGTTCCTTCTCCTAAAGAACATTCTCCTGTTCCTTGTAATTCTGGAAATTCTTCTAACAGTTCTGCATGTGAATCTATAGTTTGAATATAATAACATGTATCATCTGCAGATTGCGGTTGTTGCATGGCTCTATCAACTGAAAAGGTGACACTCTCGTCCTCTATACTTAGGGTCAGTTTCTTACCAAACACGTCTATTATTGCTTTAGCCGTGTTTAAGAATGGTCTTCCTAATATGAGAGGAACTCGAGAGTCTTCTTTCATATCCAGAATAACAAAATCTACTGGAAATACTAAAGTACCAACTTTAACTAGCATGTTCTCCATTATCCCTCTAGGATATTTTACTGATCGATTGGCTAGTTGTATACTTATTCGTGTTGGTTTCAATTCTCCAAGGTCTAGTTTAGCGTATAGTGAATACGACATTAAATTTATACTAGCACCTAAGTCTGCCAATGCTTCTATTGAACCAAGACTACCCAGAAAACATGGAATTGTGAAACTTCCTGGATCTGAAAGTTTTTCTGGTATCTTATTCAACAGCACTGCAGAACAATTAGCATTCATAGTAACAGCCGAGAGTTCTTCCATTTTCTTTCTATTTGTGATTAGATCTTTCAAGAATTTAGCATATCTAGGCATTTCTGAAATCACATCAATGAAAGGAATATTAACATTTATCTGTTTAAACATATCCAAAAATTTGGATTGCTCGGCTTCAAGTCTCTCTTTTCTCATTTTACTAGGGTAAGGAAGTGGTGGTTGGTATGGTTTAACATAAGGTTTTGCCTTAACTGTGTTATCTTCATTAATCTTTTCAACTACCGATTATGTTTCCTTATCTTGCTCAGGTTGTGGTTCTTGTGGAGTAGGAATAGCTTCATCAGAAATTACAGGCATTTCAGGTGATTTAAATGTAATACCACTTCTTGTGGTAATAGATTTAGCTGTTTCATTCCGGGGGTTAGCATTAGTATCACTAGGTAAACTTCCCGGTTTTCTTTCACCTATTAACCTTGCTAGATTACTCACTTCTTGTTCCAAATTTTGAATAGAAGCTTGTTGATTTCTAAATGCTTAAGCATTTTGTTCATTGGTTTGTTTCTGAGATGTGAAAAATTGAGTTTGAGATTCAACTAGCTTCGACATCATCTCTTCTAAATTTGGCTTTTTATCATCGGTTTGTGGTGGTTTATTTTGAAAAATAGGTCTTTGCTGATTGTAAGTATTATTGGATACTTGTTGATTGCTAGGACCTTGTTGGTTGTTCTATGGAACATTTCGGTTATAATTCTGATTTTGATTGTAGATTGGTCTTGGCGGTTGATAATTATTCTGATAATTATTTCCAGGCCTTTGGTTCATGTATGAAACATTCTCTCTTTGTTCCATTGTTAGTTCAATACTGAGACAATCTTTTGTCAAATGTGGTCCTCCACACTGCTCACAACTAATTCGTATTGAGTGAATATCTTTAGTCATCTTTTCCATTCGTCTCTCGACAGCATCTATCTTTGCGGAAATGGAATCAAAGTCATGGCTAGAATCGGCTCTAGCTGCTTTAGATGATCTAACAATATCTTTTTTTTGGTGCCACTCATGTGAGTGGGAAGCAGTGTTATCAATAATTTTGTAAGTGTCAGTTGCGGTTTTCTTCATAATGGAACCACCAGCTGCTATATCGATATCTTTTCTTGTAGTGATGTCGCATCCTTGGTAGAATATTTGTACTATTTGACAAGTGTCTAAACCATGTTGCGGACATCCTCTCAATAACTTTCCAAATCTTGTCCACGCTTCATATAGAGTTTCGTTTGGCTTTTGTGTGAACGTAACAATTTCTCCTTGAAGTCTCACGGCTTTAGATGCCGAAAAGAATTGTTTAAGAAATTTTTCAACTAAAACATCCCATGTATCAATCGCCCCTTCAGGTAACGATTCTAACCAATCTTTGGCTTCTCCCTTCAAAGTCCAGGGAACTAACATGAGATATATCTGTTCATCCTCAACTTCTCTTATTTTGAATAAAGTGCAGATCCTATTAAATGTACGAAGATGTTCGTTTGGATCTTCCTTCGGCGCACCACTAAATTGGCATTGATTAATTACCATGTGTAGGATTTGTCCTTTAATTTCATAATCTGGTGCATTAATGTCTGGTTGAGTAATTGCGTGACCTTGGCCAGTGCGTTTAGCTCACATTCGGTCTTCCATACTTAGAGGTTCCAGATTCTCCATGATTGAATTTGTTGAATCTGAATCACTATAGGATTCTGATTTAATGGATTGTTCCACGACAATCTCCGTTTGAATGATTGGTGGTTCCGGAGGAAAGATTAATGGTTCAGGATCTCTGAATTGTCCCTGAATATCCTCCGGATTCTCAATTGTGAGGTCGGGTTCAAAAAATGGATTATCGGAAATTTGAATTGGAGTACTTGGTCGACTTGATGACGATTCTAAAGAAAAATCAACGTCGACAATATTGGCTAGATGTCTTGATCGAGTTACTGGTGGTGAACGTACAAAAGGTGGTGAACGTTTTGCTCGGTGCATTCACTGAATATCCTATTAGTTATAAAAATAAAAATTATATAAGTTATCAAATTAATAAACTTTTCTGCTTTTGCCCACGTTTCGAATAGCCAATAGATGCAGCAGGGAGCTAGAACCCTTTAAATCGGAAGCTCACAACTCAGCCACTAACAAATCCAACTATTACTACGAACCAGAAAATTTGGATGTCTATCAATTCAACCACTTAAAATAATTTTTCGTTGAAATTTAAAGAAATTTTAGAGAATAAATAGAAAAAAATCTAAGTCCTAAAAACTAGAGCGGCGAAAAATAAGAAAGAAAAAGAGCGCGTCGAAAAACGTCGAAAAATAAAAGGTCGAAAAATAAAAGGCTTCGAAAAATAAAAATAAGAAAATAGCGCGTCGAAACTTAAAAAGGAACTAAAAACTAAGAATTAAAAGTTGCGTCTAAAAATATTAAAGCTTAAAAGAAATACTATATCCAAAACGGTAATAATTTAAAAAAGTACTAAAAACTTAAAACGGCGTTGCAAAATTCTAAAGCACCTAAATCTTAGTCTAAAGAAAAAGCACTTAAGGGATTTTATGACAAAGCTTAAAAATCTAGAAATAAAAATAACTATGGCAAAAAACTATGACTTAAAACTAAATACGAACGAAAAATACAAATATTACGCTAAAACGAATAAAAAGATACAAAATATAAAAATAAACTTAAAGTTGTAAAAAGTACAATTTTTATAAAATTATTATTTTTATATTATTTATTTTATAAAACTATTAATTTTATAATTTATTAAAACTAATTAATACTAAATAATACAAAATAATAAAATTAAAACTAAATAATATAATAATAATACTCTAATTAGGGTTTAATAATAATAATAATAATTATTACTCCGTAATTAATGCAGTACCAGGTCAACTGTGGCGTGTCAGCTCACTTCATGCGATCGCATGAATTTTTGTCTTCGAGCTCATGCGGTCGCATGAGCTAGGGTTTCGGGCCAGGTTCTGGGCTGCTATAGTACTAGGCCTCGTGATTTTTATTATAATTTTTTTTCTGTTTTAATTTAAATAAAAAAAATAAATAACTTAAATAAAAATTTAATTTTAAAAACTAAAATAAAAATACTTTTATAAATTTTTAATAACTCTTAATAACAAATATATAGATTTTGTTTTTCTTTTTTATATTTTTGGTTTTTAATAATTAAAACGTATATTTTTACAAAAAAGAACTTTATAAAAATCTTTTTTTTTATATATTTAGCGTTGCGCTTTTGGCGTATAACTTTCCCCGACAGCGGCGCCAAAAATACTTGATGTGTGCGAGGTGTAGTAGGAAATAGTATTAATTTTTACAACGAAATAATATTAAATACGATACAATTTTACACAAGATATTTATTTATTTATAGAATGGATATACCTAAACCTTGCTACAACACTTATAGGCAGTATACCTAATCGTACAGTAGTGTAGTTTTTAGTAAGTCCGGTTCGTTCCACAGGTATCTTTTAAACAAGCTTAACGCTATATTTTAAAAACTATATTTGTAAAAATACAAAAATATATAAGTAATATTATTATTATAAAGGGGGTTTTTACCGTTTAATGACCGGTTTGTCGATTTTAAAACTTTAGTCGCAGTTAAAACCTAAAGTAAAATATTAAATATATAAAAGACTTAATTTAAAGCGTAAAGTAAATAACGATAATGAAATTGCGATAAATAAAAGTGCGATAAAATAAAATTGCGATTATTAAAGAGTGCGATAATTAAAAGTGCAATTAAATATAATGACAATAAATAAAAGTGCGATAATTAAAAGTGCAATTAAATATGAAAATAAAGGAATTATGCTTATTTAAACTTCCGTAATCATGATGTTTGACGTGTTGTTTTTAGTTTATTCCCATGGGTTAATTGTCCTTTGTCCTGGATTATTCAATATGTCCATACGGATTTGTCCATAATAGTCCATCAGTCATAATCATAAAGTGCGAAAGTCTTCGTCAAATTATTCTTATTCCCGAAGTCAAATATTCCAACTAATTGGGGATTCGAATTGTAACAAGGTCTTAATACTTTGTTTAATGAATACACCAGGTTATCGACTGCGTGTAAACCAAGGTTTTACTACTTTGTTAACAATTACACCAATTATCCTTGAATGTAATCCACCCCTGTTTCAACAAGTCTATTAACTATTAATCCAGTTCCGTGTCCGGTAAAATGAACAATTATTGGTATTTATAGATATCCCGCCCACCGTGCCCAGTCAAGCGTACGTGGTTATATATAAATACGTCAAATTATAAGTCTATATATTAAATTAATGAGGTGTCATTTAGTTAATATAAAGCCCATTAATAGCCCATAGTCTAATTTCCACAAGTGTCGTTCTTTTGTCCAAACCCCAATTATGGTACAAAGCCCAATTACCCAATTTTAATATTTAGCCCAACATCACGATTACTTCGGCATTAAATAAGCATAATAATAATTTAGCTACGAGACATTAAATTAAAAAGGTTGAACATAACTTACAATGATTAAAACGAGCGTAGCGTTACACGGACAGAATTTCGACTTACACCCTTACAACATTCGCTAACATACCCTTATTATTAGAATTAAATTAAAATTAAAATTAAAATTATAATATATATATTATTACGTTGAAAGAAAGGAAAGAAAAAGATGGATATAAACTGAGCCAAAACCGCGAAATTTATAGCATGTGGCCTGTCACCTACTTCCATGCGATCGCATGGAAAATGTGCTTCCAGGCCATGCGATCGCATGGCCACTTTTTCCAGCTCAGGTTACATTGTTTTCTTTCTTGCCGACGGATTTAATAAATAAATATAATATATAAATAATTTTAAGAATTATTTAAATATTATATTATATTATATTTATGTGCATAGATGAATTGTAATTTTTAGTCCGTTACGTCGAGCGTTGAGAGTTGACTCTGGTCCCGGTTCCGGTTTTTCGAACGTCCTTGCGTACAATTTAATATCTTGTACTTTGCGTTTCGTATCTTGTACTCTTGTAATTTTGAGATGTTTCTCATCAATAATTGGAACCACTTTGATTGTACTTTGTACTTTTGAGCTTTTTGGTCATTTACGTCTTCAATTTGTCGAATCTGTCTTTTGTCTTCACCTTTTATTATTTAAACGAATATCACTTGTAAATAAAACAGTTGCAACTAATAGCTTGTCTTTCTTGAGGGATAATACTATGAAATATATGTTCGTTTTTAGCATTATCACTAGTCTACTAATCATTTCGTGTCACAGTAAATCACAAGATTCATTTAATCGAATGAATTTTAAAATTTTAAAAAGTCGTATTTCTTAAATACTTCAGGAGTATATTATGTAACTTATAATTAATAATTTCTATCATGTCGCTTTCATGTGAATAGTAAATTAATTAATTTCGTTTCATTTACTATTCATATAAATAGTAAATGACTTAATTTTGATTTAACTATTTAAGTTACATTGTTGTACGTTGTGCTTTACAGCTTGTACATCGTTGATTTAATTGCGTTTTTCTTATAAATTAAGAAAAATTACATCATAAAAATAAAACGATTAAATACGTAAAATTTTTAATTTAAAAATTTCATCATTTAATAGTAAATTTTTATCATTTCATATATAAATATTATTCGCATGTTTCCGTATATATATATATATATATATATACACACACACAATTATATAATTATCAAAAGTTATGACGTTCGTGAATCGTCGGACAAACAATGTGGTCAACCGTTATATAAAACTCATTTACAAAAGTTTTAAAACTTGTCAAAATGCATTGATTATAATGACGAAAATATTAAATCATATAGAGATTTGGTTTAAATAAGTCGAAATTTACAGGGTCTTCATAGTACTCCCCCGTTAAAGAAAATTTTGTCCCGAAATTTTGACAGAGGTCGTCATGGTCGTAAGAATATTTTTATGAAGAATATAAGTTGAAATTTAAAGTTTTATCACTATTGAGTAATATGGATAAAACAATTCGATTAATCGAAGCGTATGAGAGGAGCTATCGCAAAAGAGTGAAATGATGAAATCAAAGATTCATTTCAACTCTTGTCGTAGTCACGGTTGATTTCCGTAATTCAAGGAAATTAAAGAAGATCTCTATAATCTATATAAGATTTGATTCTTTGGTGATTAAGGAAATTATGATTTTCTTTGATTAAATGCGTAATCTGCCTCGATTGCTCTGTCTGATGTTTCACTATAAATCTATCCTCTTTATTTCCTTATTTCCACAACTTTCATCTTCTATACTTCAATTCATACTTCCAAAATATTCATCAATATGCTCAATCCAGTTCTTATCCTTGATATTTTTCTGACTATCGCAACCATCATCCCCCTTTTTCAACTTTCACCGAAGGAATCGGTTTACTTCTATTTCGCTCTTGGGGTGGTGATTTTTATAATCCTTCCTTACATATGTCTTTCCATAATTATCGACACCCATGATTAATGATCTCTCTTATTTGCTGTGATTTATACTATCTTTATTTCGAAGCTTCCTGCTTTTGTTTTCTATTCTCGACTTTAAGTATAGCAAGTAATAGTTCAGAATTCGTAGATATGAATTTCGGAATGAACATAGTTAATGTTCTAAGAAAGAAATTGTAATGACACGATCTTGATTTGTCAAATTACCAGAATTCAAGGGAAAAGATAGAACTATCAAGAGAATATGTTCTTGATGTGTTTAGAGATTAGATAGAATGTAAGAGTCGTGTAACATGGCACATGATGACGCTATAATCTGTGAATCATCACGTTCTATTAGAAACTCAGCATGACTTACTGTAATATAATCACGTTGATCAAATGTCATTATATTATACTAACTCATGCTTCAGTTCCCAACACTACTTCAAAAATATTCATATTTTAAATTCGAATTTTTCAGAATTTTAGAAACTAAAACAGTTTCTTTTATGATGTAATACAGATAGCACGAAGAGATAAGTAATTTCAGATAAGAATAGTTATGAAAATATCTTCAGAAATATCAAGGATATTTATAATGAAAGATACGATGATATCTTAGAATTTCTAAAATCGGAAGATAATGAAGAAGATTGGTCCGCAAAGGTTTATAGTAAGGAATAAGGTATTCGCTAAAGACTTCAGCAGACACTGAATCATCTGGATTCTTTGAAGGTAGATTTAGTATTTGTTATTTATCCACAGCCTCCTTCATGGTTTGCTCTATCCGTTTTTCAGTACCAAATTTTCTTATTTTCTGAGCTTCTTCAGCCCACTATTCTTTATCATCAAACTTTTGACTGTTAAGGTCGTTTACAGTTTTTTTTGCTGCTGCATCAGCATTTTTCAAAATTCCGAGAACTGATTCGTAAATCCAGGAGATAGACGTTATATGTATATATATTACTGTTGATGTAGAAACGCTGCGATATTCGAGAATAATAATTGAAGCTTTTTGGTATGGCAATTACCGTTACAAGATGCAGATGGATATATGATAGGGTTTCAATGAATAAATATAGTGGTTTTTCGGAGAGATTTAAGTCAATGAGCAATGAAGTTGCTGGTAAGTTTACTGCTAATGTGGTGGGATATAAAAGGTTCCCCGGTAACGATGACAAAAAAGGCAGACGTATATATCAAGGTTAGAATGAGGTTAATCCGAATGAAAAGTCGAAGTTGACTTGTTGGAAGGATGATAACACTGGATACCTTGAAAAGGAATTGCAAGGTTATTTTTGGTAATAACAATGCTAAAGGATCTAGCACAGATATGTGTTAAACTTTTATTTAGGTTTCAAGAGTTTTCCAGGTGTATAACTATATGCACAAATCTTTCTTTTCGCAGATTATGTGTGGTTAGATCATCCTCTTGGTTGTTTCTTAATTGAGGTGTTTTCAAGAATCATGAAAGGTTTAAACGCAGATTATAATCGTCAATATACATATGATGTTTTAGAATCTTGAATGATACAAATATTTTTCTGGGTTTTATGAATAGAAGTGATGTTCTAGCACAGCTTAGAAGTCAAAGTATAGCTTTGAAAGATGTAGGAATCTAAGAGTGATGTCACCCGTTAAATCTTGACCTGAATTCTGTTTTGTCAAAATCAGAATATGTAATTGAATTTGTATGAAATGATTGTGTATCGCTATGAAGGTAGTGAGTATAGTTAATGATTTTTGAATCAAAATTGAAAAATGTACAGTGGAACATATTAATTGTGAACTTATATATTTCCCGGGTATTACCTACTCGTTAAAAATTTCACAAGTAATATTTTATAAAGATGAATTTTACTACAGTCTTTATGTGTATATATATATATATATATATATATGTATATGTATATATATATATATGTATATGTATATGTATATATATGTATATGTATATGTATATATATATATATGTATATGTATATATATATGTATATGTATATATATATATGTATATGTATTTTCTTCGGATGTAATATTGATTTAATGAGTTAATATACTATTAAACTCGTTTGATTTTCGGCTGGAACTAGAAATGAATAATCTCTAAAACATTAGAGATTACATAATCTTCGTGGAGTATTTCACTAATGTAATCAATACTTCATTATCTATTCTTATTGATATTCCTCGGTGAAGGATGTTGGTACTCGTGGAATTCTTGTGAGGTTCGCAAGGTACGAATGATGTTTTCTGGAATGTTTCGAGTACATCGAAAATGAAAGTGTAAAATCAAACATGTAATTGAATAATACACTTGGTTTATTATGAAATGAAATTTATTGAGTTGAAATAGAGATTATAGTTAATGATGGTTAAGTCGTTAACGAAGAATGTACATCATAGCATATTAGTAATATGAATTAACTGAGTAGTACTTACCCTTTAAATTCATACGTAATAGCTTAGTACTAGAAGATATATTATGGTTTGCAAAATTCATATATACATAATATATAAATTCTTTAGAAATAATGAATTAATACTCCATAACTCGTTATTTCAATATACTCATTGGTGATTGTGGTGTCGATATCATTGTTGGTTATAGTGCTGGTGGAGCTTGTGGTGCTACAGGTGTTGCTGGTGTTGGTGGAGTTGAGGCTTACGATGTGGATGTTGTTGGAGGTACTGGTGTTGTTGCTGGTGCTTTTAATCTTTGCACCATATTCTCCAACGCCACAACTCGAGCACGAAATCGTTGACTTCATCCATTACTCCAGGATGATTGGCGGTTGGAACGAGGGGATGAATAAAATTTAGAATTCTCGATATTATATAATCGTTGAGAGATATTCTGGATATGAGGGTAAAAATAGTGTTTCGGACTGGTTCGCCGGTAAGTGCTTCTGATTCTTCGCCAAGAGGAAAATTTAGTGGATGGAAGAGATCACCTTCTTCTCTTCTCCATTGATAAAGTTGACTACAAATCCATCCCCATTTCATCCAGAATAGATGATGGCTAATTGGTTGATCCATTCTGGTTACGCTGCTTTCGGAGCTCAGGTAGAAATCCATATCGAAAGAGCTATCAGATTCTGAGGAACTCGAACTGGATGCAGGATCCATTCTGTATAATCAGGGAAATGATTTTTTGATATGAAATAGATTATAGGACTTAGATTGGTATTCTTCAATACTTAATTTATATATGTATATATAATACCAAAATCCCATAAATTATGGAGGAATCTAAGGAAGATGTCAGGCAAAGTTTATAGTAACAGATGATATGAATTCATATGTACACTATCTATGCAATAAATGCAGGAAAACGTGTCTAGACTTAAGAATGATAAATATGTAATTTTTGACAAGAAATGATAAGAAAAAATCGGTAAAAACATATATGATCATAGTCCAGACTCACTAATGCATCCTAACAATTACCAGTTAAACACACTAATGCAAATTCTGGTTCCCTATGACCTCAAGCTCAGATACCAACTGTAACGACCCGTCAAAATCGCTATTGACGCGGTACGTTATTCATTGATTTCATAGTGAGGTTTTGACCTCTACATGATACGTTTTGGAAACATTGCATTCTTTTGAAAAGGCACACCATAAATGAATATCTAATTCCAAGGTTTTTTTCATATGATGATTTCTACATATAGACAATCACCGTAAATAATAGTTTACAATAATTCATCCGTTGGCAATGCAGTCAAAATAAGATACATGGTGATGATTTTGTGAATGCAAAGTTTTCTCGAATAAAGCATGTATGACTCCATGCATATAGCTTGTATAACGTATAAGCAAACAGCAAAAGACTTCTAGGAACCTGAGAATAAACATGCTTAAAAGTGTTAACACAAAGGTTGGTGAGTTCATAGTTTTAATATTACGCATACTCTGTATATAAAGGTGGATCACAAGATTTCAATTGTTTCATCCAAAACGTTTATCAAAATATTCTACGAAATTGAGCACCCTGGTAACTAAACTTAACGTATATATAATAAGTACCCACGTTTTAACATACATGCAACCAACATGTACAATACACGCAAACCAACGTGTACTAAACTCAAATAACATACGTCTGTTTTATAGTTCAGGCTAGGGTTTCTATACCTAGAACAGACGGGGATGTCACGCCCTATGGATCCATATATAACTACTCGCGTCCACCAGTTCTTATAACCAGCAGTTACTAGTTACCAAAGCTAAGGGATTTTCGGTTCAAACTCAGTGTAGATATTAGTATGTACTTGTATCCATTGCGTTTAAAATAAAGTGCATGTATTCTCAGCCCAAAAATATAGATTGCAAAAGCAATTAAAAAGGGAGCAAATGAAACTCACGATATGATATTTTGTAGAAAAATATGCATACAATGAAACTGAACAATGTAGGGTTAGCCTCGGGTTCACGAACCTATATCAATTATATATATTAAAACATATAATCGTAATCGAACAAGTTTATATACTAACATTAGTTATATACTTGTGAATATTAATAAATTACGAATCTGTTTCATATTAGTTGTACTAGTTCTGTACATATTAGAGTCATTAATAAGTACACGAGTCTTTTAAATCTTAGTTTGTTAACTTAATATAGTCCTTGTAAAATAGATATATATATTTTTTTTTCTATAGTTAACATTTTATATAGATAGGGTGTTAACTCGTACTTAAATAATTCTTTGTATCTAATTTGTGACATAGCACATACTCTAGGTAATGGAAGTGTAAATAATATTATTCCCTTCTTTCTTGTTCCCTGTTCATGCAACTTAAAACAGAGACTTGAAGTCTCTTTTTCTATTCCTTTTCTTTAAACATGATCATAATATTTAAATGTTATTTATTTAAAATAAGCCATTCATGATTCATATTATTGGTGTAAATTCGTAACCTACAACTTGTACACTCAGTATCTATATCCATATATATGAAAATTAGGGATTAACAAGATTTATACATGACTATTTTTTTTAGTTTGAGTTAGTGCTCTACCTTATTCTCCAACAATTTTGTAACCAGATAAAGTCTCTGACTCCTCTTCAGAAGCCCTTTTCCTTCTCCTTTTATTTTACATGTGATTGTTAAGTGCTGAGTATGTGCTAATTTGGGCATTTTACAAACTTAGGTGGATTACACATGTGTTTTCACCGTTTACAATATGAAAAGTTGTTTATGAATTTGATTCACTGAATGAACCAAGTGGTGTCTATATATAATAAATTTAATAATATAATAATAATATAATAATAATTTCAATTTAAATAATAAAAAATTCAAAAAGGAAAACGTGTGACTAGCTGCCTCTCTTATTGTTATTTTGTGCCGACAGTTTTTCACGGACCGGTATTTCGTACTCTGTTGCTAATAATTGACGGGTAAAAGCAAGGTTGCAAAATTCGCTATTCGGGGATTAATCGGTCAAGACTTTTGAAGGATCAATCGGTAATTCGGAGATTAATCGGGGATTAATCGAAGTGTACTATATGCATTTTAGTATTAAATTTCGAAAATTATATGTGTAAATATAGAATAAAATCATAAACATAAACATAAACTTTAACATAATGGTCTAAATTTGTTAATTTTGTTCAAAAACTATAAATTTCTAGTTTAAATACATGTTAAAATGTTGACCAAATTTGACTTTTACCGACTTTGATTACCAAATTCAATTTTAACACACCAATTGACGTTCAAGGAATAATTAAACGGATTTTAGAAAATCGGAACGGATTGCTCTTAAAAATGATTAATCGGGGATTAACCGGTGAGTAATCGAGTTTTTTGCAACACTGGTAAAAGTATGAGTAAAAATTTCACTTTTTATATTTGAATATATATATATATATATCTATTTTGGTCTTAAGCTTTATAAAACTAGTTGTAAAAAGTCCATTTATTTATAAAATGACTATATACGTTCGATGTAGAGTGTACGTACTAGTCTACTGATCATTCCGTGCCACAGTAAATCATAAGATTCATTTAATAGAATGAATTTTAAAATTTTAAAAAGTCGTATTTCTTAAATACTTCAGGGGTATATTATATAACTTATAATTAATAATTTCTATCATGTCGCTTTCATGTGAATAGTAAATTAATTAATTTCGTTTCATTTACTATTCATATGAATAGTAAATGACATAATTTCGATTCAACTATTTAAGTTACATTATTGTACATTGTGCTTTACAGCTTGTACATCTTTGATTTAATTGCGTTTTTCTTATAAATTAACAAAAATTACATCATAAAAATAAAACGATTAAATACGTAAAATTTTTAATTTAAAATTTTCATCATTTAATAGTAAATTTTTATCATTTCATATATAAATATTATTCGCATGTTTCTGTATATATATATATATATATATATACACAATTATATAATTATCACAAATTATGACGTTCGTGAATCGTCAGAAAAACAATGTGGTCAACCGTTATATAAAACTCATTTACAAAAGTTTTAAAACTTGTCAAAATGCATTGCTTATAATGACGAAAATATTAAATCATATAGAGATTTGGTTTAAATAAGTCGAAATTTTCCGGGTCATCACATTAGTGTACCAACACCGTTGCGAGTAGAAAACTTTACCATTCCATGCAATGTTGATGATATTGCGCCAAACATGTGCAAAGCCGTGCGCCCAAGGATCATATTAAACCTAGACTGATTACGCATTACATAAAGGTTTAACAAGGCTTGTCGCTTTAGCAGTTCATCACGGTCGTCTACCAATTCAATTAGTAATTCCAACTGACCAACAGGCCAAGTTGATTCCCCTGAAATACCAGCTAGCGAAACGCAGTAGGTTATAGCAAAGTCTTAACATGTTCAGGCAATTTGTTGAAACACTGTTCGTACATGACATCCACACTACTGTCAGTGTAAACATGCACTTTCATTATTATAATACCAGTGTTCGCGATTCAGCATGAAACCACAACTGGTTTATCAAGACCCACGCTCAAATTTTTGGGAGGGATAATAATAGGGGCGCATTGCCAGTTTTCAAATTGCTCAGATACTTTAAGCACAGACATTCCGCTTTGAAGTTCCACCATATTAATAACCTGTATTTCAAGAAAATTCTCCTTCTTGCTCACCATCTTAACACCTAAATTTTTTACTGTGGCGGCTTTCCTCTCAGTTTGAACTATCGCACCAGCATTTGGCGTTTGTGGAGTATTAGATCCCGCGGGTAATATAGAAATGTCCCGTTCATATCGATTATAAACGTTTCATATTAATTGATTTCGTTGCGAGGTTTTGACTTCTATATGTGACGTTTTTCAAAGACTGCATTCGATTTTTAAAACAAGCCATAACCTTTATTTTATCGATAAAGGTTTAAAAACATTCCAAAGATTATCAAATAATGATAATCTAAAATATAGCATTTTCACACGACCATTACACAATGGTTTACAATAATATTACACAACAACTTAAGTCTTCGAATGCAGTTTTTAGACAATATTATACAATCATGCAGACTCCAATCATGTCTTTATTTAGTATGCAATAGCGGAAGCTCTTAATAATCACCTGAGAATAAACATGCTTTAAACGTCAACAAAAATGTTGGTGAGTTATAGGTTTAACCTATATATTTATCAAATTGTAATAATAGACCACAAGATTTCATCTTTCAATAACATGCAATCTGCATAAAAATCATTCATATGGTGAACACCTGGTAACCGACATTAACAAGATGCATATAGAATATCCCCATCATTCTGGGACAACCTTCGGATATGATAATTTCGAAGTACTAAAGCATCCGGTACTTTGGATGGGGTTTGTTGAGCCCAATAGATCTATCTTTAGGATTCGCGTCAATTAGGGTGTCTGTTCCCTAATTCTTAGATTACCAGACTAAAAGGGGCATATTCGGTTTAATAATTCAACCATAGAATGTAGTTTCATGTACTTGTGTCTATTTTGTAAATCATTTATAAAACCTGCATGTATTCTCATCCTAAAAATATTAGGTTTTAAAAGTGGGACTATAACTCACATTCACAGATTATCAATTCGTCGAGAATTAGACTTGGCCACGGGTCGATTCACGAACCTATAACAAATATATATATATATATATATATATATATATATATATATATATATATATATATATATATATCAATGTATGATCGAAATATATTCACAACATATTTTATTACGTTTTAACGATTTAAGTTTGTTAAGTTAACAGTCCAACGTTAGTTGTCCACACTTAGTTGTCCACAGTTAGTAGTACAGAAATAAATCAATATATATCATCTCGAATCAATCCACTACCCAGTGTATACAAGTCTCAGACCCGATCACAACTCAAAGTATATATATTATTTTGGAATCAACCTCAACCCTGTATAGCTAACTCGATCATTACCGCATATAGAGTGTCTATGTTTGTTCCAAATAATATATATAGATGACGTCGATATGATATGTCAAAATATTGTATACGTGTCTATGGTCTATCAAGACATGTATAATACAATATAAGTTAGTTAAGTTATGGTTAGTATGGATTTGTTATAAAATTTATGTAGCTGCAACAAGTAAAATTTTCCAATTTTGTTTTACGCATAACTTCTTCGTTTTAAATCCGTTTTGAGAGAATCAAATTGCTATGGTTTCATATTGAACTGTACTTTATAAAACGAAACAGAAAAAGTATAAGCTTATAGTCAGAAATACAGGTTACAAGTCATTTTTTTAGAGGTAGTCATTTCAGTCGAAAGAACGACGTCTTGATGACTATTTTGAAAAACATACTTCCACTTTGAGTTTAACCATGATTTTTGGATATAGTTTCATGTTCATAAGATAAATCATTTTCCCAGAAGAACAACTTTTAAATCAAAGTTTATCATAGTTTTTAATTATCTAACCCAAAACAGCCCCCGGTTTTACTACGACGGCGTATGTCCGGTTTTACGGTGTTCTTCGTGTTTTCAGGTTTTAAATCATTATGTTAGTATATCATATAGATATATAAAATGTGTTTATTTGATTTTAAAAGTTAAGTTAGAAGGATTAACTTTGTTTGCAAACAAGTTTAGAATTAACTAAACTATGTTCTAGTGATTACAAGTTTAAATCTCCGAATAAGATAGTTATATATATATGAATCGAATGATGTTATGAACATCATTACTACCTCAATTATAGTAGGTGGACCTACTAGAAGTGACAAGAAATGATCTAGCTTCAAAGGATCTTGGATGGCTTGGAAGTTCTTGAGGTAGAATCATGACACGAAAACAAGTTCAAGTAAGATTTTTACTCGAATTAAGATAGTTTATAGTTATAGAAATTGAATCAAAGTTTGAATATGAGTATTACCTTGAATAAGAAAGATAACCTACTATAAATAACAAAGGTTTCTTGATTTTGGATGATTACTTGGAATGGATTTGAAAGCTTGGAAGTAATCTAGTAACCTTGAAAGTGTTGTTGAAGTGTTCTTCCTATGATGATTATAGCTTGATTCTTGAAGTAGTTTTTGATGAGGATGAAGATTAGTTTTCTGGATATTTGAGTGTTCTTGAGTGTGTTTAGAAAGAAAGAGAATGGAACTAATGATCTTGTGAATTAGACTTGAAATGCATGCATGTATGTATATAATATGGCGTTTTTTTTTAAGTCCATAAAGGAGTTTTTAGTTTTTGTTATTTAGTTAGATATTTGTTATAAGAAGTTCAATGATAAATCCCCATATGTTGTTGACTCTAAGATGGCTTCTAAGAGTGAATGATTAAGTGTGTATATACCAATAGTAAATACATCTTGAAGCTGGGTATTGTACGAGTATGAATACGAGTGCATACGAGTAGAATTGTTGATGAAAATGAACGAGAATGTAATTGTAAGCATTTTTGATAAGTAGAAGTACTTTGATATGTGTCTTGAAGTCTTTCAAAAGTGTATGAATACATCTTAAAATAGCACATGTATATACATTTTAACTGAGTCGTTAAGTCATCATCAGTCGTTACATGTAAGTGTTGTTTTGAAACCTTTAAGTTAACGATCTCATTTGATGTAGTCAACCCATTGTTTATTATATCTAATGATATATTAAATTATCATATTATCATGATAACATAGTGTATGAATATACCTTAACATCATATTTATATATATGTTAAAATACGATTACAATGATAATCGTTATATATATATATATATATATATATATATATATATATATATATATATATATATATATATATATATATATATATTGTTTCGAAATCCATTACAACGATTATCGTTACATATATATATTGTTTCGAAATTCTTAAGTTAGTAGTCTTGTTTTACATATGTAGTTCATTGTTAACATACTTAATGATATATATAATTATCATTTTATCATGTTAAATATAGTGTAACAATATCTTAATATGATACCTATGTATTTAGTAAGACGTTGTTATAACGATAATCATTATATATATCGTTTCGAGTTTCTTAACTTAGTAGTCTCATTTTTATGTATATAACTCATTGTTAATATACCTAATGAGATACTTAATTATCATAATATCATGTTAACTATATATATATATATATATATATATATATATATATATATATATATATATATATATATATATGTATATATATATATACCATCATATAGTTTTTACAAGTTTTAACGTTCGTGAATCGCCGGTCAATTTGGGTGGTCAATTGTCTACATGAAACCTATTTCAATTAATCAAGTCTTAAAAAGTTTGATTGCTTAACATGTTGGAAACATTTAATCATGCAAATATAGTTTTCATTTAATATATAATCATGGAAAAGTTCGGGTCACTACAGTACCTACCCGTTAAATAAATTTCATCCTGAAATTTTAAGCTGTTGGAGGTGTTGACTCATCTTCTGGAAATAGGTGCGGGCATTTCTTCTTCATCTGATCTTCATGCTCCCAGGTGAACTCGGGTCCTCTACAAGCATTCCATCGAACCTTAACGATTGGTATTTTGTTTTGCTTAAGTCCTTTAACCTCATGATCCATTATCTCGACGAGTTCTTAAATGAATTGAAGTTTTTCATTGATTTGGATTTCGTCTAAAGGAATAGTGAGATCTTCTTTGGCTAAGCATTTCTTCAGATTCGATACGTGAAAATTATCATGTACGTCGGTGAGTTGTTGAGGTAATTCAAGTCGGTAAGCTACTGGTCCGACACGATCTATAATCTTGAATGGTCCAATGTACCTTGGATTCAGTTTCCCCCGTTTACCAAATCGAACAACACCTTTCACCTTAAGCATGACCATTTCACCAATTTCAAATTCTATATCTTTTATTTTACTGTCCGTGTAGCTCTTTTATCGACTTTGGGCGGTTTTCAACCGTTGTTGAATTTGAATGATTTTCTCGGTAGTTTCTTGGATAATTTCTGGACCTGTAATTTGTCTATCCCCCACTTCACTCCAACAAATCGAAGACCTGCACTTTCTGTCATAAAGTGCCTCAAACGGTGCCATCTCAATACTCGAGTGGTAACTGTTGTTGTAGGAAAATTCTGCTAACGGTAGATGTCGATCCCAACTGTTTCCAAAATCAATAACACAGGCTCGTAGCATGTCTTCAAGAGTCTGTATCGTCCTTTCACTTTTCCCATCAGTTTGTGGATGATAGGCAGTACTCATGTCTAGACGAGTCCCCAATGCTTGTTGTAATGTCTGCCAAAACCTTGAAATAAATCTGCCATCCCTATCAGAGATAATAGAGACTGGTATTCCGTGTCTGGAGACGACTTCTTTCAAGTATAGTCGTGCTAACTTTTCCATTTTAACATCTTCTCGCATTGGTAGAAAGTGTGCTGAATTGGTGAGATGATCGACTATTACCCAAATAGTATCATAACCACTTGCAGTCCTTGGCAATTTAGTAATGAAATCCATGGTAATGTTTTTCCATTTCCATTCTGGTATTTCGGGTTGTTGAAGTAGACCTGATGGTTTCTGATGTTCAGCCTTGACCTTAGAATACATCAAACATTCTCCTACGTACCTAGCAATATCGGCTTTCATACCCGGCCACCAAAAGCATTTCTTGAGATCTTTGTACATCTTTCCTGCTCCGGGATGTATTGAGTATCTGGTTTTATGTGCTTCCCTAAGTACCATTTCTCTCACATCTCCAAAATTTGGTACCCAAATTCTTTCCTCCCTATACCGGGTTCCGTCTTCCCGAATATTAAGATGTTTCTCCGATCATTTGGGTATTTCATTCTTCAAATTTTCTTCTTTTAAAACTCCATGTTACGCCTACTTTATTTGAGTAGTAAGGTTAGTATGAATAATTATATTCATAGCTTTTACTCGCATAGGTTCTCTGTCCTTTCTACTCAAAGAGTCGGCGACCACATTCGCCTTTCCCGGGTGATAACGAATCTCAAAATCGTAATCATTCAACAACTCAATCCACCTACGCTGCCTCATGTTCAGCTGTTTCTGATCAAATATATGCTGGAGACTTTTGTGGTCGGTATATATAATAATTTTGACCCCATATAAGTAGTGCCTCCATGTCTTTAATGCAAAAACAACAGCGCCCAATTCCAAATCGTGAGTCGTATAATTTTGCTCGTGAATCTTCAATTGTCTGGACGCATAAGCAATTACCTTCGTTCATTGCATTAATACACAACCGAGACCTTGCTTTGAGACGTCACAATATATCACAAAATCATCATTCCCTTCAGGTAATGACAATATAGGTGTCGTAGTTAGCTTTTTCTTCAATAACCGAAACGCTTTCTCTTATTCATCCTTCCATTCAAATTTCTTCCCTTTATGCGTTAATGCAGTCAAGGGTTTTGCTATTTTGGAAAAATCTTGGATGAATCTTCTGTAGTAACCAGCCAATCCTAAAAATTGGCGTATATGCTTCGGAGTTTTCTGGGTTTCCCAGTTTTCAACGGTTTCAATCTTTGACGGATCCACCTGAATACCTTCCTTGTTTACTACGTGACTGAGGAATTGAACTTCTTTCAACCAAAATGCACACTTTGAAAACTTAGCGTACAATTTTTCTTTCCTCAACGATTCTAGCACTTTTCTCAAATATTCTCCGTGTTCTTGATCATTCTTTGAGTAAATAAGTATGTCATCGATGAAGACAATGACAAACTTGTCAAGATATGGTCCACACACTCGGTTCATGAGGTCTATGAACACATCTGGTGTGTTAGTCAATCCAAACGGCATAACCATAAACTCGTAATGACCGTAACGTGTCCTGAAAGCAGTCTTTGGAATATCAGCCTCCTTCACCCGCATTTGATGATACCCAGAACGTAAATCGATCTTTGAATAAACTGACGAGCCTTGTAGTTGATCAAATAAGTCGTCGATTTTCGATAGTGGGTAGCGGTTCTTGATGGAGACTTTGTTCAACTCTCGGTAGTCAATACACAACCTGAATGTACCATCTTTCTTTTTGACAAACAAAACAGGAGCTCCCCACGGTGATGTGCTTGGTCGAATGAAACCACGCTCTAAAAGTTCTTGTAATTGACTCTGGAGTTCCTTCATTTCGCTGGGTACGATTCTGTATGGAGCACGAGCTATTGGTGCAGCTCCCAGTACCAGGTCTATTTGAAATTCAACGGATCGGTGTCGGGGTAGTCCTGGTAGTTCTTTCAGAAATACATCGAGAAATTCTTTTGCGACGGGAACATCATTGATGTTCTTTTCTTCATTTTGTACTTTCTCGACATGTGCTAGAACAGCATAGCAACCTTTTCTTATTAGTTTTTGCGCCTTCAAATTACTAATAATATTTAGCTTCGCGTTGCTCTTTCCTCCGTACACCATTAAGGGTTTTCCTTTTCCTCGTACAATGCGAATTGCATTTTTGTAACATACAATTTCTGCTCTCTCCCTTTTCAACCAATCCATGCCAATTATCACATCAAAACTCCCTAACTCTACTGGTATCAAATCAATCTTAAACATTTCGCTAACCAGTTTAATTTCTCGATTCCGACATATTTTATCTGCTGAAATTAATTTACCGTTTGCTAATTCGAGTAAAAATTTATTATCCAAAGGTGTCAATGGACAACTTAATTTAGCACAAAAATCTCTACTCACATAGCTTCTATCTTCACCCGAATCAAATAAAACATAAGCAGATTTATTGTCAATAAGAAACGTACCCGTAACAACCTCCGGGTCTTCCTGCGCTTCTGCTGCATTAATATTGAAAACTCTTCCGCGGCCCTGCCCATTAGTATTTCCCCAATTCGGTCAATTTCTAATAATGTGGCCCGGTTTTCCACATTCAAAACAAACTACGGCGGCGTTATTTGTACCGACATTATTTATTCTTTTAATTTTGTTATTCATCGGTCCGTAGACCTCACATTTCGCCGCACTATGACCTTTTCTACTACACTTGGTGCAAAATGTCGTGCAGAACTCATTCGGATGGTACTCTTCACACCTTTTGCATGGCTGTTTCTGCTTCTTGTTGTTATAGGAATTGTTGTTGTTGCGGTTGTTATTGTTGTTGGGACGATTGTTGTAGTTGTTGTTTTTGGGACGTTTGTTGTAGTTGTTGTTGGAATTGCGATTGTTGTTGCGGTTGTTGGGATAGTTGTTGTGATTGTTGTTGTTATTGTATTGGTGACTCTTGTCACTGTTTTACTCCCACTTTCTCTTGACTTGTTTCATGTTGGCCTCTTCGGCCACCTGCTCCTTAATCCTTCCCTCAATCTGGTTTACTAGTTTGTGAGCCATACGGCTTGCCTTTTGTATGGAGGCGGTCTCGTTTGAACTCACATCTTCTTGAAGCCTTTCTGATAACCCTTTAACAAATGCGTCGATCTTCTCTTCTTCATCTTCGAACACTCTTGGACATAATAGGCACAACTCTGTGAATCGTCATTCATACGTCGTAATGTCAAATCCTTGGGTTCGTAATCCTCTAAGCTCTACTTTGAGCTTATTGACCTCCTTTCTGGGACGGTACTGCTCGTTCATTAAGTGTTTGAATGCTGACCACGGTAGTGCGTAAGCAACATCTTGTCCCACCTGCTCGAGGTAGGTGTTCCACCATGTTAACGTAGTACCTGTGAAGGTATGCGTAGCGTACTTTACTTTATCTTCTTTAGTGCACTTACTTATGGCAAACACCGATTCGACCTTCTCGGTCCACCGTTTTAATCCGATTGGACCCTTGGTTCCATCGAATTCCAGAGGTTTGCAGGCAGTGAATTCTTTGTAGGAGCATCCTACACGATTTCTTGTGAAATTAGTTCCACTGCTAGATCCAGAGTTATTGTTATTTTGCATCGCAGCCTGTACTGCGGCTATGTTTGCTGCAAGGAAAACACGAAAGTCTTCCTCGCTCATGTTCAAGTTCTGACGAGTAGTCGGTGCCATTTCCTTCAAAAATAGCCAAAAGAATTAAGTTAATCATATAGAATATTAAGAGTAGTCAATAGTATTTCGTAGCATAGTATTGAAAGGACCCGTTCATATACATTATAAACGATTCACAATAGTTGATTAGATCGCGAGGTACTTGACCTCTATATGATACATTTTACAAACATTGCATTCATTTTTAAAAGACAAACTTTCATTTCATCGAAAGTTGACGGCATGCATACCATTTCATAATATATCCAACTATAATTGACTTGATAATAATCTTGATGAATTCAACGACTCGAATGCAACGTCTTTTGAAATATGACATGAATGACTCCAAGTAATATCTCTAAAATGAGCAAATGCACAGCGAAAGATTTCTTTAATACCTGAGAATAAACATGCTTTAAAGTGTCAACTAAAAGGTTGGTGAGTTCATTAGTTTATCATAATCAATCGTTTTCATCATTTTAATAGACCACAAGAATTTCATTTCCATTTCTCATAAATATCATGCATGCAAAAATTCATTCATATGGATTGAACACCTGGTAACCAACATTAACAAGATGCATATAAGAATATCCCCTATCATTCCGGGACATCCATCGGACATGATAAAACAACATCGAAGTACTAAAGCATCCGCAACCATGGATGGGGTTTGTTAGGCCCAATAGATCTATCTTTAGGATTTGCGTCAAATAGTAGATCGGTTTACTAATTCTTAGGCTACCAAGCAAAAAGGGGCATATTCGGCTTCGATCATTCAACCATAGAATGTAGTTTCAATTACTTGTGTCTATTTCGTCAAACTTTATAAAAAACAGCGCATGTATTCTCAGTCCCAAAAATATATATTGCAAAAGCATTTAAAAAGAGAGCAAATGAAACTCACTATACTGTATTTTGTAGTAAAAATATATATGATGGCACTGAACAATGCAGGGTTGACCTTGGATTCACGAACCTATGTCATTTGTATATTCATTAATATATATAATCGTAATCGAATAAATATATATTATAATTAGTGATGTAATTTATATATTTAATAAGTTATAAGTTTCATTATTTATTTATATATTTTCATGTTATATATGTAAATGTTAATATAGTTAAATTATGTGTACAAAATATATTTATATATATAATCTTTATTTTTATACTTATAACTTTAAGTACGTTATTAAAACTTTTATTTTAGTAATCATAATTATTTTAAAAATATTGATATAGATAATACTGATAATAATAATAACGATAATTTTAATGATAGTAAAATAATAATAATTTTAATAAAAATGATAATATTGATAATATTTAAAATAATGCTTATGTTACTAGTAGTAATAATTCTAATAAAATGATTCTAATAATAATAATAATAATAATAATAATAATAATAATAATAATAATAATAATAATAATAATAATAATAATAATAATAATAATAATAATAATAATAATAATAATAATAATAATAATAATAATAATAATGAGATTGTTAATAATGATACTTATGTTAATAATAATAATAATAATAACAATAATAATAATAATAATAATAATAATAATAATAATAATAATAATAATAATAATAATAATAATAATAATAATAATAATAATAATAATAATAATAATAATAATAATAATAATAATAATAATAATAATAATTATTATAAGGATGATACTAATACTAATATTAAAGAAAATATTAATAAATTTTATTATTTTCATATTAATGATAATAATATTAAAGTTTTAAAATTAATAATAATATCATAAGTAATACTCATAGCATTAATAATAATAAATATAATACTTATATTTATGATAATAATAATAACTAAAACTAAGATACTTATAATTGTAATACTAATAATAACTATGACAATACAATTCACAATAATAACAATAATAGTAATAATAAACATAATAATAACTAATAATAATAATGATAGAATTAAAAATAAGAGTGTATACCCCTTTCCAAGCTTTATAAAAAAAAAAAAAAAATGCACCAAACGGGACTTGAACCCGTGATCTCCCGTTTACATGCCATATCCCTAACCAACTGATCTGATCACATTTTTCTGAAATTATGATCCCTTTTATTTTAATTAACCCCTACTCAATCTGTTTCTTCTTCTTTAACATAACCATTAACGAATCTTCCCGTCATCTTCATCTAATCGAATTATTTTTACTAACTATGATCATCATGATCTTTTATCATAATCAAGCCATCATCCTAATTTTTTACTCAAGATCAACATATCATTATTATCGTACGTAAACATCATCGTATTGCTGTGTTCACAGAACCATCAGCACTCGTTAATTGGCCCAAACAAAACATAACTTGGGTTCTTGGCCCATTTTCAGTTCGGTCCATACTAGAAAAATGGGTAACCCAAGAATAAGATTACAAGTTGATTTAGTTGCAAAATTCGTAGGTTTTTAAAAAAAAAAAACAACAGCTGGATGATTATGTTGGTGGGGCTTCGGTTTGTAAAAAAAAAATGAAGCAATCGATATCATAACAACTCCACTGGTTGGCCAATAGGACTTAATGTTCCACTTGCAATTAATTATTAATAAGGTGACATTATAAAAAGAATGCATGCCTATATATATATGGTTCTTAAAATATTTGAATGATTATCATCATTAATTCGTAGTAGTAACAGAAAAGAAGATAACGGTGGCAGTAATGAATTAAGCCGGAATGATGGCGGTTTTGTGATTTTTATTTATTGATGTGGGTTTTGTTGGTAGATCTAAGGTGTTGTTTTCGTACAGGAAGTGGACATAAGTAGTGGCAGTAAATTATCGCGTAATTAATGGTGAAGTGGTGGGGTGAAGGTGATGGTGGTTTGTGATGAAAGGTGGTTTACGATGAGTCTCAATGTCCAAAAGTGGCTTACTGTTCGTGTTTGCCCGATTAACTGAAAAAGTAAAACAGCCGTGGCAATGAATTACATGAGCAGCAATAGTTTGCAAGTTGGTTGATGGGTGAAAGTGGTGGTGATGAATTGAGGTTGTCGTGATCATGGTGGGTGAACCAAGGGGTGTGGTATCGAATAGAAATAGGAAAAGATGATGAAGATGACAGTTTAGGTTAGTCTTCTTTGGTGAAGTGGTGTTTCTTGGTGGTTCGATGACGGATGAAGATAGTTTTAAAAAAATGAATTGGGGGTGTTGGTTCGGTGCTTAACAGAAGAAGAAAGAAGAATATGAAAAAGGAAATGGTTTAGTGTGGCGTCTAATTCTAGTTACATATACATTTCTACATATATAGTATAGGTACTAGAGGATAGATGGATATTAGCACAGATTCTTCAATCAAGAACAGAACTTAAATAAAAGTTTCAAACTGTAATAGATTGGTACTATGAAAATGATGTGTAACAACTTGTGAGAATTCGTTTGATTATATCAGATTGTGAATTGATAGAATAATTGGAGCAGGTAAAAATAAAATAGAATAAAGACTTGATAGCAATTTGTAACAAACTCATACTGTTAATTGATATTGATCTTAAACGAATTTTGTTTGTGTCTGTGGCTGAGTCGAAAACTTTACAATTTAGAGATGAAAAGGACGTTACACTGAATCCAGCTTTATTCATGATTTATATAAATATTAATTTTAATAATAATAATTCTATTAATAATAAATAATAATAATTCTATTAATAATAAATAATAATAATACTGAATTTTATTAATAATAATAACATAATAATAAATCTATTAATAATAATTATCCTAATAATAACAATTTTTAAGAATAATAACACTAATAGTTATAATAATGTTCATAATGATATTGTTATTAATAATATTAATAATTTGTATTATTTTTATGATAATAATAATAATAATAATTATTATTATATTAGTATATCATAATAATGATTCTTGATACTTTAAATGATAATATTAATAATTTTAATGGTTTAGTAATAATATTGAAGATATAATAAATTACATGTTTCTATAGTAATATTAATATTACTTGTACATATTAAATTTCATATATTTATACATATTTTATATCAAAAAATAATAGTACAAATATTAATGTTAATATTAATAGTGATAATGAAAGTAATAATAACATTATTAATATAATATTTATGTTTTAACTTGTAATTAAATTTAATATAATAATATTACAGTTTATTATTTATGTAATATTTACTAATCATGTAATAACATATTTTTAATATTTAATATTTATACCATTTATTACATTATAATATGCATATAATTATCAATTATATGGAAATCTTATTCATATATGTATCCACTTCAACAACATTATTATCTTGTATATTATTTTACTTATTTATTATTATTTATTATATATACCTACATTATGTATCTATATATATTTAATTGCAACCCATAGTTCGTGAATCGTCGGTAATAATCAAAGGTTCACTGAATCCATATAATTAGTTTAAAGGTCAAATGTATACATGAACACAGTTCAAAGTTTTTAAGACTTCAACATTACAGACTTTGCTTATTGTGTCGTAATCATATAAGAACAAGCTTAAATTTGGTCGGAAATTTTTGAGTCGTCACAGTACATACCCGTTAAAGAAATTTCGTCCCCGAAATTTGATTGAGATGGTCATGGCTGCCAATAGGTATGTTTTCATGACTTATACAAGTTGAAAATTAGAGTTTTATCACCAGTGAGTAATATGGATAAAATAATTCGATTATTCAAGGAGTATGAGTGAAGCTATCACAAAAGAACGAGATGAGTAAACAAAATCTTGTCATATCTTTGGATGTAGACATGATTGATTTCCGGAGTTCAAGGGATTTAAAAGAAAATATTCGAAATCTAAAAGATTTGATTCTTCGCGAGTAAGGAAATTAAGATCTCTATAATTTAATACGATGATCTTCCTCGATTACTCTGTCTGATATTTCCATTATAAATTAAACTCTTCCGTTCCATTATTCTCACCATTCCTATACTTTATTTCTTAGTTCATACATCCAAAAGATTTTGAAAATGCTTAATCCCGTTCTAATCCTTGATATTTTCCTAATTATCATTTCTGTCATCCTTCTTTTCAATCTTCCACCAGAAAAATCTATTTACTTCTACTATTACCTTGGGGTGATGCTATTCTTAATTCTACGGTGTCTTTATATTGCTATTCATATTAATATCCACGGTTTGTAACATCCGTGTTGTTATTGGGTTTTATATTTTCTCTTATATTTTGGAGCTCTTTGCCTTTTTATTCTCTTCTCGACCTCTAATAAAGTTAGTAATGGTCCAGAATTCGTAAGTATGGAATTTTGAATGAACTTAATGTTCTAACAAGAAAGAACGTAATCGCACGATTTGATTTGTCAAATTACCAGAATCCTTGATGATAGAACTATCAAGAATATATTTTCTTGATATGTTCAGTAGGTTAAGTTAGAATGAAAGAGTTATGTAACATGGCACATGATGACGTTATGGTCTGTGAATCATCACGTTCCATTATAAACTCAGCATGACTTACTATAATATAATCACGTTGATCAAATGTCATTATATTATACTAACTTATGCATTAGCTCCCAACACTACTTCAAAGACATTCATGTTTCAAATTCGAATTTTTTTTTTTAGAATTTTAGAAATTAAAACAGTTTCTTTTATGTTATAATACAGATAGAGCGGAGAGATAATTAATATCGGACAAGAATATTTATGAAGATATCTTCAGAAATATTGAGGATATTAATAATGAAAGATACGATAATATTTTAGAATTTCTAATATAGATGGATGATGATGAAGATTTGTCCGTAAGAGTTTAGAGTCAGGAGCAAGGTAGTCGTTAATGACTTTAGCAGATACTGAATAATTTGGATTATTTGAAGGCAGGTTTTGCCTTTGTGATTTATCCACATCCTCCTTCATGGTTTGCTCAATTCGTTTCTCAGTACCAAATTTTTCTGTTGAGCTTTTCCAACGCATCCTTCTTTATCATCAAACTTTTGACTGTTAAAGTTGTTTACAGTTTTTGTTGCTTCTTTCAGCTTTTTCAACATTCCGAGTATTGATTCGTAGACTAGGAGTTTTTCAGAATTTCAGAATAGAAGATCATAATTCTAAGAGATAAATATTATATGTATGTATATAACTATTGATGTAGAAATGTTGCGAGATTCAAAATACTGATTGCTGATTTCTGGTAATTGGTATGGCAATTCTTGTTATAAGATGTGGATGAGTATATGATAGGGTTTCAATGAATAAAATGATTTTTTGAAAATTCAAGGATCAATGAAGTTGCTGGTAAGTTTACTGCTAATGTGGTGGAATATAAACGGTTCTCCGGTAACGATGACGAAGGCAAACTTATATATCAAGGTTATAATAAGACTAATCCGAATGAAGGCCGAAATTGATTTGCTGAAGCTGTGACAAAATTGGCTAATTTGGAAAGGGATAGCAAAGTTATTTTCTGTAATAACAATGCCAAAGGAGCTAGCACAGACACGTGTTAAACATTTACTCAGGTTCCGAATGTTTTCAGGTGCATAACTATATGCATCAATCTTTTCTTTCGTAGATGAAGTGCGGTTGGTTCATCCTCTTAATTGAGGTGTTTTCAAGAATCATGAAAGGTTTGAATGTAGGTCATAATCGTCAAGATACAAATGAGGTTTAAGATGAAATCAAGTGGCAAACTTGAAGAATTGTTTAGTTTCATATGTTATAATCGATATTTTAATTCATTTTAATTTTCCAGTTTTGGTAGTCCACAGTTAGTAGTTCAATAATTAATATATAATTTAATATATAATATTCGAATTAATTAATACGTATCATGACCCATTGTATACGTGTCTCAGACTCGATCACAACTCAAAGTATATATATTATTATAGAATCAACCTCAACCATGTATAGCTAACTCGATCATTACTGCATATAGAGTGTCAATGGTTATTCCAAATAATATGTATAGATGCGTCGATATGATATGTCAAAACATTGTATACGTGTCCCGATATTTAAATTGCGTAAATAACAGTATTTAAATGACGATAAATAAAGTGCGTAAAATAAATAACAGAAATTAAATGACGATAAATAAAATTACGAGAATATAAATTGCGAAAAATAAACTGCGATAAATAAATTGGGATAATAAAATGTAATAAGGAATTAACAGTTAGCTAGGATTTTGTTAGCGTGGATTCTTTACAAAATTTTCTCATGGTTAATTTGTTTGTTTCTAACAAATTTTATTTTTGTCCAATGTTTTCTTTATTACGCCATTTGTTGGATTCTGATAGATCAAAATCCAAATATGAAATTGAATGAAAAGGGTTATTCTGCGGTGAATGGATACGTATATCGGTGGTTGTAAGTAGGATAGTAAATAACTGTTGAATCAGATTCGAAGAATGTAAAATGTAACTTATTAATGTGAAATCTAAATATTCCTCGGGTGTTACCTACCCGTTAAAATATTTTCACCATTAACAGTTTGTACACAAGAATTTTTAATTACAATCTTTATGAAAATATACTTACATATATATTTTCTTCAGATTTAATCATGGATTTAATGAGTTAATATGATATTAAACTCATCTGGTTTACGGTTAGAACTAGAGTACATAATCTCTAAAACATTGGAGATTACATAATCGCCATGTCGAACGAAGATAAATGAGGTAGAACGTCATGTAAAACGAAGATAATCGATGTAGAACAAGATTATGCTCGAGGTATAGATTGCGATGTTGAGGCGTGTGATGTTGAAACTTAGGTTGTTGGTGGTACTGTTGGTGCCGGTGATGTTGCTGAAGCTGATACGTTTTGCACCATATTTTACAATGCTACAACTTGGGCGCGGAGCTCATTGACTTTTTCCATTATTGTAGCGACCCGACAAAATCGTCATTGGCGGCACCGTCTACTTAGGTCCCGTTACGTGGTCATAAGTCTTTAAAATGACGTTTGACCAAAAGTATGTCGCATTCATTTCAAAAGTAAAGATGTTTCAAGGTTTACAAGGTAGTTCGACAACTAGTTACATAACAAAGTTTAAAGTACAATTTAAACATATGCGACACAAATGAAAATAGCCAAAAGACGCTCCATGTATGCATGTTTACTCGACATCCAAGCAAGTATCAAAAGTAATGAGCGGAAGCATGTATCCCACAAATGTTCAAGGACCTGAGAAAAACATAGAAATCTGTCAACGAAAACGTTGGTGAAATCATAGGTTTGAGTAAGTAAGTACAAGCGAACCACAAGATTTGCAACAATGATATAATAGTAATACATTCCAAAAGTTTGTTTCATGAGCACCCAATTATCAATGCTTAACATTCCTTCCATAGAACCCCATCACAATAGTGTTAGAACATACACTGTTTCTCGAAAATATATTTCATTCGTAAACGGTAGCAAACCGTTTGAATGAGGGTTTGTCAAACCCATATGGCCATATAACATAAGTTCTCGCTTACACTCGGCAAGTGTAACTAATGATAATCGAATTGAGGATTTTTGTTCAAACTCGTATGTAGAATGTTTGTTTTCCTGTACTTGTGTTCACTTAGTAAAAAGAAACGTTTATGTTTTCTCATCCCAAATGTAAGTGTAAAAGAGTAAAAGTGGGACTATGATCTCACCTTGAGCGCAAGAGCAAATAAGTACTTCGACGAGTAACGTGTGCAAAGAACAATGCTAGTCTTGACCTAAACAAATAGGTTGTATCAATAACGATAGTCACGATTGGTCAAAGATGTTCAATTAGTCCTATGGCTCGTTAAGACTCGATCATAATAGCATGTGAATCAAATTGTCATGTTTCATGCAAGGTACAAGTATAAAAGCATGTTAGAACGATTGCACAAACATTTGGTTAAGTTTGATTAAAAGTCAACTTAGGTCGGGTCAAAGTCAACGAAAAAGTCAACACGTTCGGGTCGGGTCCCGAACTATTTTTCTGAGGTTTTTAATCATATATGAGCATGTTAGAACAAGTTACATGTGAATCGGAGGTCCATAGCATAGCAAACATTTTCCGTAAAATGACCAACGAAGATAGAAGCCTGCCAGTGTATCTGGACGGCGTCCAAATTGTCTGGACGGCGTCCAGCTTTGAAGGCTGAGACGGCGTCCAAAGATCTGGATGGCGTCCAGCTTTGAAAACTGGGACGGCGTCCAGGTCCGTATTCAAGTCTGATGCAGAAAACTCCTAAGTGCACGAACCAAAAACCAAACTAACACATTTTATGATCCGCAAACAACCAAAACATGTATCTTATATCATCGGAAAGGTATTTTGACGAGGAAAATGAATAGACACATTTCAATGAGTAATTCAACACTTACAACAACCTAAAACCGCATTAAACGTTCATAATTAAAGGTTCAATTTCTAAAAATGCATTTCATGATTCGGGCAACCAATTTACATGTAAGATATGTCGTTTCGAAGGTAATCAAACACACATTGCAACAAAACACTTATCAACAATATTTCATAGCATTTGATACATCAAAAGTTCATATAAAGCTTATCAAACCCTAACCAAAATCTCAAAACCAATAATCATGTTAATGTAAGGTTTTCATGTCAGTTAACACACCAAAACGAAGCTAATGAAGTAACTAACACTTTGAACACACAACCATTAACATCTAAACACATTTCATCATCCAAAATCAAAGATTTAACAAGCTCTTTTTCAAGTTCATGCTAGTTATGTCAATTCACAAGATCGAGCATACAAATTACATATACGACATCACAATGAGCCATAGACACTAATTAACACACCTTTAAGTCAAGAACACTAAGATTATGAAATTTAGAGTTTTTAGAAAGTTACCCAATCGAGATGAAATTAGTATCAAAACGTAGAGAATGAAGAGAGGATTCTAAATATGTAATTTATTTTGATGTTAGCCTCCAAAATCGGATTTAGATGATGAATTAAGGATTGAATGTTGAGAGGATTTGAAAGTAGTAAAAGATGAGAATGAAAATGAATGGATGAAAGGGGTTTGACCCTTTGACCTAGTCAAGGGTTTGATCCCTTGTCAAGTTTAGTCCCTCAACTTTCGTTCGGGTGCGTGAATTACCTAAATGAGATAATTTAAAACGCGTATTAACGAGAGATGTTATAGTCATATAACGTACTTTAAATAATTAAACGGAAAAGTAAACGGAAAAAGGCGGGATGTTACAATTATTTTGGGATGATTGTCTGTCGGAACGAGCGGATGAATAAGGTTTAGAATTGTGGATAGAATATAATCGTGTCGAGATACCCTAGAAATGAGGCTAAAAATGGTGTTTCGGATAGGTTCGTCGGTAAGTTCTTCAGGTTCTTCACCAAGAGGGTAATATGGTGGATGAAAGGGATCGCCTTCTTCTTGTCTCTAATGACTAAGTAGGCTACGAACCCATCAGATGAATTGGGGATGGCTGATTAGTTTATTCATTTTGGTGACGATGCTTTCGGAGCTTAGGTGAACAACCATGTCGGAATAGCTGTCAGGTTCCGAAGAACTTGAACTAGTGACGAGTTCCATTTCATACGATTGAGTAAAGGATTTTTTGATAGGAAATGATTTTCGGCTATTGGATGGTATTCTAATTACATAGAATATCTATATATATAGAACAAAAGATTTCGTAGATTACGGAGGAATTTACAAAATATGTCAGGCAAGGTCTACAGTAACAGATACGCTAAGATATGAATTTTTCTGTACACTATTCATGCAATCCAGGAAGTAATATATGTCTAGATTAAGAATAATAAGCAAGTGATTTCCTAAGGATGATAAGCAGATAATTTCCGACTAGAAATGATACGCAAAACTTTTGACATGCAGACACGGTCGAAGTCCAGACCCACTAATGCATCTAAACAACTATCAGTTAGACACACTAATACAAGACCTGGTTCGCTAAGACCACCGCTCTGATACCAATTGAAAGGACCCGTTCATATACATTATAAATTATTCACAATAGTTGATTACATCGCGAGGTACTTGACCTCTATATGATACATTTTACAAACATTGCATTCATTTTTAAAAGACAAACTTTCATTTCATCAAAAGTTGACGGCATGCATACCATTTCATAATATATCCAACTATAATTGACTTAATAGTAATCTTGATGAACTCAACGACTCGAATGCAACGTCTATTGAAATATGTCATGAATGACTCCAAGTAATATCTCTAAAATGAGCAAATGCACAGCGGAAGATTTCTTTAATACCTGAGAATAAACATGCTTTAAAGTGTCAACCAAAAGGTTGGTGAGTTCATTAGTTTATTATAATCAATCATTTTCATCATTTTAATAGACCACAAGAATTTCATTTCCATTTCTCATAAATATCATGCATGCAAAAATTCATTCATATGGATTGAACACCTGGTAACTGACATTAACTAGATGCATATAAGAATATCCCCTATCATTCTGGGACATCCATCGGACATGATAAAACAACATCAAAGTACTAAAGCATCCGCAACCATGGATGGAGTTTGTTAGGCCCAATAGATCTATCTTTAGGATTCACGTCAATTAGTAGATCGGTTTACTAATTCTTAGGCTACCAAGCAAAAAGGGGCATATTCGGCTTCGATCATTCAACCATAGAATGTAGTTTCAATTACTTGTGTCTATTTCGCCAAACATTTATAAAAAATAGCGCATGTATTCTCAGTCCCAAAAATATATATTGCAAAAGCATTTAAAAAGGGAGCAAATGAAACTTACTATACTGTATTTTGTAGTAAAAATACATATGACGGCACTGAACAATGTAGGGTTGACCTTAGATTCACGAACCTATATCATTTGTATATTCATTAATATATATAATCGTAATCGAATAAATATATATTATTATTAGTGATGAAATTTATATATTTAATAAGTTATAAGTTTCATTATTTATTTATATATTTTCATGTTATATATGTAAATGTTAATATAGTAAAATTATGTGTACAAAATATATTTATATATATAATCTTTATTTTTATACTTATAACTTTAAGTACGTTATTAAAACTTTTATTTTAGTAATCATAATTATTTTAAAAATATTGATATAGACAATACTGATAATAATAATAACGATAATTTTAATGATAGTAAAATAATAATAATTTTAATAAAAATGATAATAATGATAATATTTAAAATAATGCTTATTTTACTAGTAGTAATAATTCTTATAAAATGATACTAATACTAATAATAAAAATAATAATAATAATAATAATAATAATAATAATAATAATAATAATAATAATAATAATAATAATAATAATAATAATAATAATAAGGAGATTGTTAACAATGATACTTATGTTAATAATAATAATAATAATAATAATAATAATAATAATAATAATAATAATAATAATAATAATAATAATAATAATAATAATAATAATAATAATGATACTAATAATTATAAGGATGATACTAATACTAATATTAAATAAAATATTAATAAATTTTATTATTTTCATATTAATGATAATAATATTAAAGTTTTAAAATTAATAATAATATCATAAGTAATACTCATAGCATTAATAATAATAAATATAATACTTATATTTATGATAATAATAATAACTAAAACTAAGATACTTATAATTGTAATACTAATAATAACTATGACAATACAATTCACAATAATAGTAATAATAAACATAATAATAACTAATAATAATAATGATAGAATTAAAAATAAGAGTGTATACCCCTTTCCAAGCTTTTTATAAAAAAAATGCATCAAACGGGACTTGAACCCGAGATCTCCCGTTCACATGCCATATCCCTAACCAACTGATCTGATCACGTTTTTCTGAAATTATGATCCCTTTTATTTTATTTAACCCTACTCAATCTATTTCTTCTTCTTTAACATAACCATTAACGAATCTTCCCGTCATCTTCATCTAATCGAATTATTTTTACTACCTATGATCATCATGATCTTTTATCATAATCATGCCATCATCCTAATTGTTTACTCAAGATCAACATATCATTATTATCGTACATAAACATCATCGTATTGCTGTGTTCACAAAACCATCAGCACTCGTTAATTGGCCCAACCAAAACATAACTTGGGTTCTTGGCCCATTTTCAGTTCGGTCCATACTAGAAAAATGGGCAACCCAAGAATAAGATTACAAGTTGATTTAGTTGCAAAATTCGTAGGTTTTAGAAGAAGAAAAAAACAACAGCTGGATGATTATGTTGGTGAGGCTTCGGTTTGTAAAAAAAAAATGAAGCAATCGATATCATAACAACTCCACTGGTCGGCCACTAGGACTTAATGTTCCACTTACAATTCATTATCAATAAGGTGACATTATAAAAAGAATGCATGCCTTCTTTGTATGTATGTGTGTGTGTGTGTGTGTGTATATATATATATATATATATATATATATATATATATATATATATATATATATATATATATATATATATATATATATATATATATATATATATATATATGCGGGAGATCACCAGTAGACGAGAAACAAAGCAAAAGGTTCTTAAAATATTCGAATGATTATCATCATTAATTCGTAGTAGTAACAGAAAAGAAGATAACGGTGGAAGTAATGAATTAAACCGGAATGATGGCGGTTTTGTGATTTTTATTTCTTGATGTGGGTTTCGTTGGTGGTTCCAAGGTGTTGTTTTCGTACAGGAAGTGGACAGAAGTAGTGGCAGTAAATTATCGCGTAATTGATGGTGAAGTGGTGGGGTGAAGGTGATGGTGGTTTGTGATGAAAGGTGGTTTACGATGAGTCTCAATGCCCAAAAGTGGCTTACTATTCGTGTTTGCCCGATTAACTGAAAAAGTAAAACAGCCGTGGCAATGAATTACATGAGCAGCAATAGTTTGCAAGTTGGTTGATGGGTGAAAGTGGTGGTGATGAATTGAGGTTGTCGTGATCATGGTGGGTGAACCAAGGGGTGTAGTACCGAATAGAAATAGGAAAAGATGATGAAGATGACGGTTTAGGTTAGTCTTCTTTGGTGAAGTGGTGTTTCTTGGTGGCTCGATGACGGATGAAGATAGATTTAAAAAAATGAATTGGGGTTGTTGGTTTGGTGCTTAACAGAAGAAGAGAGAAGAATATGAAAAAGGAAATGGTTTAGTGTGGCGTCTAATTCTAGTTGCATATACATTTCTACATATATAGTATAGGTACTGGAGGATAGATGGATATTAGTACAGATTCTTCAATCAAGAACAGAACTTAAATAAAAGTTTCAAACTGTAATAGATTGGTACTATGAAAATGATGTGTAACAACTTGTGAGAATTCGTTTGATTATATCAGATTGTGAATTGATAGAATAATTGGAGCAGGTAAAAATAAAATAGAATAAAGACTTGATAGCAATTTGTAACAAACTCATACTGTTAATTAATATTGATCTTAAACGAATTTTGTTTGTGCCTGTGACTGAGTCGACAACTTTACAATTTAGAGATGAAAAGGACGTTACACTGAATCCAGCTTTATTCATGATTTATATAAAAATTAATTTTAATAATAATAATTCTATTAATAATAAATAATAATAATACTGAATTTTATTAATAATAATAACATAATAATAAATCTATTAATAATAATTATCCTAATAATAACAATTTTTAAGAATAATAACACTAATAGTTATAATAATGTTCATAATGATATTGTTATTAATAATATTAATAATTTGTATTATTTTTATGACAATAATAATAATAATTATATTAGTATATGATAATAATGATTCTTGATACTTTAAATGATAATATTAATAATTTTAATGCTTTAGTAATAATACTGAAGATATAATAAATTACATGTTTCTATAGTAATATTAATATTACTTGTACATATTAAATTTCATATATTTATACATATTTTATATCAAAAAATAATTGTACAAATATTAATGTTAATATTAATAGTTATAATGAAAGTAATAATAACATTATTAATATAATATTTATGTTTTAACTTGTAATTAAATTTAATATAATAATATTACAGTTTATTATTTATGTAATATTTACTAATCATGTAATAACATATTTTTAATATTTAATATTTATACAATTTATTACATTACAATATGCATATAATTATCAATTATATGGAAATCTTATTCATATATGTATCCATTTCAACAACATTATTATCTTGTATATTATTTTACTTATTTATTATTATTTATTATATATACCTACATTATGTATCTATATATATTTAATTGTAACCCATAGTTCGTGAATCGTCGGTAATAATCAAAGGTACACTGAATCCATATAATTAGTTCAAAGGTCAAATGTATACATGAACACAGTTCAAAGTTTTTAAGACTTCAACATTACAGACTTTGCTTATCGTGTCGTAATCATATAAGATCAAGCTTAAATTTGGTCGGAAATTTCCGGGTCGTCACAAATGAACTTATTTATAAAAGTTTTTTCTTCATATTAGCGTTTTATAAGTTTTAATTCGGGTAATACCTACCCGTTAAGTTCATACTTAGTAGCTAATATACAATTCAACTACTACAATTCTATATGAAAAACTGATTACAATAATATTTCGCGTTCAAACTTTTATACAATATGTTACAAACTTACAATACCATTATATTACATATAGCATGAAATATAGCACACAATAACTTTGATATAAAGCAGTTGTGAAGTCAATTCTAAGTAAGCGCAAGTCGTTCAGCAAAGGCAATAAAGACACGTAATTCGTAGGTCCAGAAACAAGTCATGCATTCGGGTTTTACTAGTATTATTTTCCATCCTTGGTCTTGTGGAAAATAATCGTTGTGGTCGTTGGCAAGACAGCATGTTGTAACGTCATCAAAAGGACAAGGGTTACGTAATGCCCAACAGCCCCGTAACAATCTAAAAACCTTGTTTCTCACTCCAACTACTGAATCCGTCACTTGTGGAAATGTTTTATTTAACAGTTGCAATTCGATGTTCTTTTTCTCAATTTGGTGAGAAGCGAACATCACTAACCCGTAAGCATAACATGCTTCTTTAAGTTGCATGTTGGAAGCTCTTTCTAAAGAACAAAGTCATATGTTGGGATATGTGGAGTCAAAATAGGCTCTTAACCCGTAGCGTAAAATTGCATTTGGGTTCCCCGCACTTAATGCCTTAAAGAAAACACGGCGTAACTTAAGGTCTCCCCAATGTGATATACCCCATCTCTCAAAGAAAAGCCTTTTATAAACTAAGGCATGCCTGGAACGTCTTTCAAATGTTCGACACACTAACTTCGCCATAAATAATTGACCCATGAATTCTGACCAACTTTAGACAAGATTTCATCAATCATATCCCCTGGTAGGTCTTCTAAAATATCCGATTGTCTATCCTTAACGTCCATTTTGTATTTTTATACTGTAAAAGAGATGAAAATTTAGATCTTGTAAAGGATGATAGAATACAAACATTACAAGCAATTTTTACATACAGCATAAAAGTACAAGCACACTACAGTACACATATTACACAGCATGATTTCAATTTTTTATTCCGACTCACTTGTTTCATCCTCCGTGGACTTGGTTCGTTTTGCTAATTTCCTAGGGATACATGGTGCTCCTCTAATACGAGCCGTCATTTTCACAAATGGTTTAGAATAACCTGGTGGTTTAGATGTACACTGGCTATAGTTAAAGTTTAAGAAATATGGGTGTTTACGATATATCCCATCGGGATATTTCATGTTAACATAAAGTTCATCGGTTTTGGACTCGGGTTTCTCTATTTTGATAGCTTTTCCCTTATTATTTTCTTTTGCTATATTAAATTGAGCCGAGGTAATTTCTATAACATCATCGAAATCCTCGTCGGGACCCGATTCATCAGAAAATTGGTAATTTTCCCAATATTTTTCTTCCTCGGCGGAAACACCATTGACCATTTTTAACTTTGGTCCATTGGTTGAGGATTTTCTTTTATTTAACCTTTTTTCTGTGGTTCTTAATATTTCCTCCTCTGGAACCTCTTCTTCTTCCAGTTCCTATTCTTCCGGTTCCTCTTCGGGAATTTGTGAATCTTCCCAATATATATTCGACTCTTCATTATTATTAGGTGAGTCGATGGGATTTGTACTAGAGGTAGACATCTATCACATAATATCAAACACGTCAAGAGATTAATATATCACATAATATTTACATGTAAAAATATATAGTTTCCAACAAAAGTGTTAAGCAATCGTTTTTAAAGTAAACACGATCGAAGTCCAGACTCACTAATGCATCCTAACAAACTCGGTTAGACACACTAATGCAAATTTCTGGTTCTCTAAGACCAACGCTCAGATACCAACTGAAATGTCCCATTCATATCGATTATAAATGTTTCATATTAATTGATTTCGTTGCGATGTTTTGACTTCTATATGTGATATTTTTCAAAGACTGCATTCGATTTTTAAAATAAACCATAACCTTTATTTTATCGATAAAGGTTTAAAAACATTCCAATGATTATCAAATAATGATAATCTAAGATATAGCATTTTCACAAGAAAATTACATAATAGTTTACAATAATATTACACAACAACTTAAGTCTTCGAATGCAGTTTTTAGACAATATTAAACAAGCATGCAGACTCCAATTCTGTCTTTATTTAGTATGCAATAGCGGAAGCTCTTAATAATCACCTGAGAATAAACATGCTTTAAACGTCAACAAAAATGTTGGTGAGTTATAGGTTTAACCTATATATTTATCAAATTGTAATAATAGACCACAAGATTTCATCTTTCAATAACATGCAATCTGCATAAAAATCATTCATATGGTGAACACCTGGTAACCGACATTAACAAGCTGCATATAGAATATCCCCATCATTCCGGGACAACCTTCGGATATGATAATTTCGAAGTACTAAAGCATCCGGTACTTTGGATGGGGTTTGTTGAGCCCAATAGATCTATCTTTAGGATTCACGTCAATTAGGGTGTCTGTTCCCTAATTCTTAGATTACCAGACTAAAAGGGGCATATTCGGTTTAATAATTCAACCATAGAATGTAGTTTCACGTACTTGTGTCTATTTTGTAAATCATTTATAAAACCTGCATATATTCTCATCCCAAAAATATTAGATTTTAAAAGTGGGACTATAACTCACATTCACAGATTATCAATTCGTTGAGAATTAGACTTGGCCACGGGTCGATTCACGAACCTATAACAAAAATATATATATCAACGTATGATCGAAATATATTCACAATATATTTTATTACGTTTTAACGATTTAAGTTTGTTAAGTTAACAGTCCAACGTTAGTTGTCCACACTTAGTTGTCCACAGTTAGTAGTACAGAAATAAATCAATATATATTATCTCGAATCAATTCACGACCCAGTGTATACAAGTCTCAGACTTGATCACAGCTCAAAGTATATATATTATTTTAGAATCAACCTCAACCCTGTATAGCTAACTCGATCATTACCGCATATAGAGTGTCTATGGCTGTTCCAAATAATATATATAGATGACGTCAATATGATATGTCAAAACATTGTATACGTGTCTATGGTCTATCAAGACATGTATAATACAATATAAGTTAGTTAAGTTATGGTTAGTATGGATTTGTTATAAAATTTACGTAGCTACAACAAGTAAAATTTTCCAATTTTGTTTTACCCATAACTTCTTCGTTTTAAATCCGTTTTGAGTGAATCAAATTTCTATGGTTTCATATTGAACTGTACTTTATGAAACTAAACAGAAAAATTATAGGTTTATAGTCGAAAATACAGGTTACAAGTCATTTTTGTGGAGGTAGTCATTTCAGTTGAAAGAACGACATCTTGATGACTATTTTGAAAAACATACTTCCACTTTGAGTTTAACCATGATTTTTGGATATAGTTTCATGTTCATAAGAAAATTAATTTTCCCATAAGAACAACTTTTAAATCAAAGTTTATCATAGTTTTTAATTATCTAACCCAAAACAGCCCCCGGTTTCACTACGACGACGTATGTCCGAATTTACGGTGTTCTTCGTGTTTCCATGTTTTAAATCATTATGTTAGCATATCATATAGATATAGAACATGTATTTAGTTGATTTTAAAAGTTAAGTTAGAAGGATTAACTTTGTTTGTGAACAAGTTTAGAATTAACTAAACTATGTTCTAGTGATTACTAGTTTAAATCTCCGAATAAGATAGTTATATATATATGAATCGAATGATGTTATGAACATCATTACTACCTCAATTATAGTAGTTAAACCTACTAGAAGTGACAAGAAATGATCTAGCTTCAAAGGATCTTGGATGGCTTGAAAGTTCTTGAAGTAGAATCATGACACGAAAACAAGTTCAAGTAAGATTTTTACTCGAATTAAGATAGTTTATAGTTATAGAAATTGACTCAAAGTTTGAATATGAGTATTACCTTGAATAAGAAAAATAACCTACTGTAAATAACAAAGGTTTCTTGATTTTGGATGATTACTTGGAATGGATTTGAAAGCTTGGAAGTAATCTAGTAACCTTGAAAGTGTTGTTGAAGTGTTCTTCCTATGATGATTATAGCTTGATTCTTGAAGTAGTTTTTGATGAGGATGAAGATTAGTTTTCTGGATATTTGAGTGTTCTTGAGTGTGTTTAGAGAGAAAGAGAATGGAACTAATGATCTTGTGAATTAGACTTGAAATGCATGCATGTATGTATATAATATGGCATTTTTTTTAAAGTCCATAAAGGAGTTTTTAGTTTTTGTTATTTAGTTAGATATTTGTTATAAGAAGTTAAATGATATATCCCCACATGTTGTTGACTCTAAGATGGCTGCTAAGAGTGAATGATTAAGTGTGTATATACCAATAGTAAATACATTTAGTAGCCGGATATTGTACGAGTACGAATACGAGTGCATACGAGTAGAATTGTTGATGAAAATGAACGAGAATGTAATTGTAAGCATTTTTGATAAGTAGAAGTACTTTGATATGTGTCTTGAAGTCTTTCAAAAGTGTATGAATACATCTTAAAATACCACATGTATATACATTTTAACTGAGTCGTTAAGTCATCGTTAGTCGTTACATGTAAGTGTTGTTTTGAAACCTTTAAGTTAACGATCTCATTTGATGTAGTTAACCCATTGTTTATTATATCTAATGAGATATTAAATTATCATATTATCATGATAACATAGTGTATGAATATATCTTAATATCATATATATATATATATATATATATATATATATATATATATATATATATATATATATATATATATATATATATGTTAAAATACTATTACAACGATAATCGTTACATATATATATTGTTTCAAAATCCTTAAGTTAGTAGTCTTGTTTTACATATGTAGTTCATTAACATACTTAATGATATATATAATTATCATTTTATCATGTTAAATATAGTGTAACAATATCTTAATATGATACCTATGTATTTAGTAAGACGTTGTTATAACGATAATCGTTATATATATCGTTTCGAGTTTCTTAACTTAGTAGTCTCATTTTTATGTATATAACTCATTGTTAATATACCTAATGAGATACTTACTTATCATAATATCATGTTAACTATATATATATCCATATATATATATATATATATATATATATATATATATATATATATATATATATATATATATAGTTTTTACAAGTTTTAACTTTCGTGAATCGCCGGTCAATTTGGGTGGTCAATTGTCTACATGAAACCTATTTCAATTAATCAAGTCTTAACAAGGTTGATTGCTTAACATGTTGGAAACATTTAATCATGCAAATATAGTTTTCATTTAATATATAATCATGGAAAAGTTCGGGTCACTACAAATATCATCGCGTTTGCAGTACTCGAGGCTTCTTGAGCCAACAAGTGATCCAATTTGTCTTGCTCAAATGCTTCCGCAATTAATTCCGCCAAATCTCGACAGCGGTTAATATCATGACCGTAATCATCATGAAAAATGCAAAACTTGGACTTATCACGCCTGCTATTTTTCGCCAAAGGCTGAGGATCAGGAAAAGACCGCGCCACTCTTTCTTGTAAAAGATTTTCCTTAGGCGTCTTTGTTAGCATTTGGATAATGTTGAAATATTCGTTATTCCATTTCCGTGATGAATAACGATAGCGCCGGTTGTATCCTTGATTATCACCTTCACTCTGATGTTTGTCGTTACGCGGGTAATTACCGCCGCCATTTCGCCTTGAATAACCTGAGCTGTGAAAGTTATTATTGTTTCCATCACGGAAGGAATCATTATCATCTCGCCAATTTTTGTCATTACCCCATCTGCACGTGTGAGTTATAGTACTATCTTCGCCACCTCTGATGTAATCATATGTTTCCTGTTGAACCTTTGCAAAGTTGGCGGAATGTCCCTTCTCAAACGCCGCACAAGCGTTGGATGTCTTTGCGGATTGATGGCATGCAAAAAACCAGAAATCTTTTGATCTTCATTCAAACTTAGTATCTTTTGGCACTCGTAGATATATCGCGTAAGCAACGCATTTAAAGTTTCTCTGTTGCCTTGCTTTATATCGTGGCACTCAATGTGCGTCTTCTTTTGCGGTAAAAGATTTTGAAACTGCAACAGAAATTTATCGCGAAGATCAATAAAGCCGATAATACTGCGGGCTTGTAGACTATGGAACCTTTCTCTTGCTGACCCTTGCAGAACCATGGGAAAAACACGGCATGCCACCGGTTCATCCCAGTTATAAGTGCTTACAACTCCCTCAAACCGCTGTAAGAAATCTAGCGGGTCAGTTAAGCCAGAATAGACACCCAACGTTGCAGGCACAATGGGCGGTGTGACAATCGGATAGTCGGAAATGTACTAGACAAACTTGTCTGCAGCAGTAGTGATCTCAGTCGCCTTTTTTGTGCGAGTATCGGTATTCTCCGCATAATACTTGGTTATCATATCTTGCAAAAAATTCGGCTGTTCGGACTTATGCTACATTGAGTTAGGCACAATGCCTTTAAAAGCATCCGCTAAGAAAGTTTGAGCATTTTTTCTGCGCACAACGTCAGAAGATTCGCCCTCATCCCTATGGCTGGGGAAAGGTGTTGATGGCCGCCTGCGCTTAACATGTGATTTTTTTACAACTTCTTCTGCGCTTTCGGAGTCATCAGAATATTCGCTTTCCTCTCTTGAGGTATTTGCAATCTTGGAATCATAAATAGAGTTGAAAACAATGCGTTGTTCTGCGCCATCGCTCTATCGCGATGTTCAATAATTAAGCGATCAGCATGTGGTCCTGAATCATTCAATGGCCATAGATAAGTACGCGGTACGCGAGATTCGCGACCTTGCTTAGCATCTCTTTTGGCTTGTTCGATAGCAGTGTCAACAACCTTATCCGCTTTCAAGTTTGCTTTCCCAGATAAAATTCTGAGGCGTTTTCCTTCTGCAGTAGTTTCGTAACGGCTCTTTTGTAAACTTCTGCTCACGATCAACTTATCAGCAGCAACCTTTAGTTGCTGTTCAGCATTAGTAACATTGGCATTAGATGTCTTGGCAAGCGGTTCATTAACCGAATTGCTCGCGTTAGCGTTGACATTTGCATGAAAATTAACTGGCAAAGCATGCTGCAAATCATCATTCGGCATATCAGCATTCACAGAGCTGTTTGCTTGTTTCGCATTAGTTGCCATGGCTAATGATCAAATCAGCTGGTATGCCTTAGCAACTTACCTGCAGATCATCAAAACAATACATGATTAAATCAAGCAATTTTACTTTTCGACAACACGAATCGAAAAATTTCAAATTCAATTTTGGACGTGTCCCATGGATGGGGCCAATTGATCAATCCTAGATTAATATTACTTAATTAAGGATTGAGTGCAATGAGATTAAAGGAGTGAAATGGGATGTTGATGATCGTTTTGGGCCATGATGATCGTCTTTCACTTTAACAATTAATTGATGAACCACCCCGATCCGGTCTTGATTATTGATTAGCATAATTCACCTTAACACAATGTAAAGATTCCTTGGGCAAAGTCACAAGTGAAAATTACAAAGGCTAGAGCAAATGGTAGAGAATCAACAACCTATAAATGAGAGACCAAGCTCTCTATTTATAGTTTCTGAAATATTTGCGGTATGCGGATTAACTATCATCCGCGTTGTCTTGGCGGAATGAATCCGCAACGTTTCACTAACGCACAATCTGACCCACAAACTTTACCTTTAGCCGATCTTCCTAATCCTTTAAGTATACTTTGCGCATTTGCTATTTTCAGCCTTTTGCACTTAAAACATAAATATACAATGCTATGTATATGATCACCGTAATCGCCTTTTCAATCTTAGACTTCTCATCGGCCGAAAGCTTGCAGTACAAAAACAGGAAACTCCACATCTGAATTCGAGTTCAGAAATTTCTCTTTACAAAAAGAGAAAAAGGCATCCTCAATACTTGACATATCCAACACCCAATCGCCATTTAAATTGATGAAATTGATTAAACATTCCTTCTTTGCTTAACTAAATTATGGAAAAAAATTTAGAGTGTACAATTCTATAGATTCACAATAATATAACCACAATGTCTCAAAATTAGTAGTAAAAAAATATGATAATTGTTATAAAATATCTAGATTGTGTTATAAAATATCTAGATTGGATGTTAATTTTATTATTATTATATTTCTTGCATAGTAATATTTTATACTATAAATAGACATGTATGGTAACCATTTAAGGTGCACCATTTCTCTTGAAATATCAATATCAATATTTCTTCTCTCCTTCTTCTCTCTTTTTCTCTCTTTGTTCTTATAACCATTAAAGGTAGTTATAAGCCTACTGAATTATAACACGTTATCAGCACGAAAAGCTTAGTGTAATTAAAAGATATCTCAAACGATCACGAATCACTAATCAAGGTATGAAATTATTAATAATTTTCAGACTCGAATATATCAAATTTTGGACTACTAACATTTATATTTATGTTATTTAAGTTATATATGGTCGGTTATACCACCTGAATTATATTTCTGTAATCTAACTTTTACTAACTTCACTAACATTTATATTTATGTTATTTAAGTTATATATGGTCGGTTATACCACTTGAATTATATTTCTGTAATCTAACTTTTACTAACTTCACTAACATTTATATTTATGTTATTTAAGTTATATATGGTCGGTTATACCACCTGAATTATATTTTCTGTAATCTAACTCTTATTAACTTCACTAACATTTATATTTATGTTAATAAGACCTCATGATTGTACGCAACACGTCATTTGACAACACGGTACTTTATGTACGCAACACGTCATTTGACAACACGGTACCATGGGTCGAGATTAATTCCGATCAATACGAATACGACGGGGTCTTTATATGTTATCTAACATTTATGATTACTTATGCAATTAATCATTATTTATTTCATGCATACTAATGTTTATTCTTAAATTTATAATTTTAAAAGTTAAAATAAAAAAAATAGTTTGTATTTTTATTAAAAGTAAATCTTAAAAGTTAAAATAAGAAAAAGTAGTTTGTACTTTTATTAAAAGTAAATCTTAAAAGTTAAAATACAAAAAGTAGTTTGTATTTTTATTAAAAGTAAATCTTAAAAGTTAAAATAAGAAAAAGTAGTTTGTATTTTTATTAAAAATATATCTTAAAAGTTAAAGTAAGAAAAAAAAGGGGATGGTAAAATGGAATAGTTTTTTTGTCAAAAATGAAGTATTGAAAATGAAGTGGTCTCCTTCTATAACTAAAAAATATATATATACTTTTATCAAATGAATTTTTTTGTGGCCGACAATTTCAAACACGAGTCCGTGTTTAGTTTATCAAGAATATCTCTTGCTTTGGTGAAAGGTCACGATCACGATATCAGGTGTTGTGAAAGAATTAAAAATTTGGTCAAGTGGCCTTTTTTAAAAACTAGAAAAAAAAAATTTAAACAAAAAGTTTTTTTATATATTTATAATTTACGGGTAACGTAAAAAAAAGGAAGTTTCTTTTAAAAAAAAAAACAAAGAAAGTGTTTAAATGAGTTTTACAGAAAGGGGGAAAGCAAAGTAAAAAAAAACTTTTTTCCAAACAAAGGTAAATGAAAGTAGGACTTAATACAAGAAAAAAAGTAAACATCTCCTAGACGTGATAAAATCTATCAATGATAAGTATTAGACTTGATGAGCTAAATGTGACAAAAATGTTTCAACATGTCTTATGTTAATTTTCTAAAATAAGTTATTATTATTCCGAGTTTAACACATATACATATGTTAATTAAAAACAACCTTTTTGTTCTTATGTAGTGTTGGGTTGCAATTTTGGTTGTATGCCATAATTCCATCCAGTAGAGTGACAATAGAAAACTTTTGATGATAATCAATAAAAAACTTTTTTCCAAACTTGTCAAATGTTTTGTTAAAAACGTGACCGTTGAAAAAAGGAGGTTGAATAATAAAACTTAAAAAACAAATTATTTTTTTAAGAGTGTGCATCAAAATGGCCCGTTTAATAATGGGGAGTAAAAATATAGTCAAATTGTTTCAACGAACAAGGGTTCAATTGGATGTCTCTTAAAAAAATCCGCGGGTACGGGTGATGGATCCAATGGATCCGCATCCACGACCCGCGGGTGCTATCCCTAATTGTGACAAGTACAAATCAACTAAAAGTCTAAAAAATAAATGCTCTTATAGGGACCAAATGTTCACAATAATTGCCTAAGCTAGATATGAAACAAATAGTTCATAAAAAAAAAAAGGTCGTTGTGCGTTTTCGGAATGATAGCCGAAATACACTTACAAAAGTAGGTCAGCCGTCAATTCTTTATGGCCATATCAACGTAGATCAATAAAATCATTTATGGTTTTGATAAAAGATTAATTAAAAATTAATTGTTTTTTGGTCTTGGATTCTCGGTAACAAAAGCAAAGGTTGTTTTTGGTTGCCACAACAAACAAGACAGAGGTTGTTGACTTTTGTTGTTAAACATGGCACAAGTGAACAATAACAATAGATTATTGTTTTTGAAAAGAATAATGATGCGTTAATTTTATTGTATAAAATAAAATTAAAGAAAATGGTTTTCATTGATGACTATGAACAAACGCAAACAAAGTGTTTGTGGTATTTGGTGATTAAAAAAAGTGCATCTAAAGCTTCTACTGAAAATAATATGCATCTAAAGCTTCTACTGAAAATTAATGTGCAAGGTACAACGTATAACTATATGGTCAAATTCATTTGAGCCTTCGGAGTCACAAGTATATGATGTATATATATATTACTCAATTAACAAAATAGTAAATCTAAATTAATTCATATGAATAGTAAAACGAAATTAATTAATTTACTATTCACATAAAAAAGCGCATATGATAAAAAGCGCATCGCATATGATAAGCGCATATGATAAAAAGCGAATATGATGAAAAGCACAACGCATATGATGAAAATCGCATATGATTAAAAGCGCATATGGTGAAAAACACAGCGCATATGATTAAAAGCGTATATGGTGAAAAGGATATATGATAAAAAAAAACACATATGGTGATTTATAAAAAAAAAACACATATGGTGATTAATGGAAAGCACATATGGTGATTAATGAAAAGTATATTGTGAAAAAGAATCACAAATGTTTCTTGAAAGAATTCAAGGTAAGATATATGAACCAATTCATCCATCATGTGAACCATTTTGATATTTCATGGTTCTAATAGACGCATCTAGCGGATGGTCTCATATTTGTATGTTATCAAGCCGTAATATGGCATTTGCAAAGTTTCTTGCACAAATTATTAAATTGAGAACACATTATTCTGATTACACCATTAAAAGGATGAGACTTGATAATGCTGGTGAGTTAAAATCTCAAGCATTTAATGATCATTATATATCTACAGGGATTGTTGTTGAACATCCAGTTGCTCATGTGCATACACAAAATTGGTTTAGCTGAATCAATAGATAAACGCTTACAGCTAATAACTAGACAATTGATAATGAGTACAAATCTCTCAATATTTATATGTGGACATGTAAATTTACATGCTGCGACATTAATTCGCATTATACCATGTGGAAGTCGTAAATATTTTCACTTAATACTTGATTTTGGCCAAGAGCCAAATATTTTCTACCTTAAAACATTGGTTGTGCAGTGTATGTTCCAATTGTATCACCACAACACAATAAAATGGTTCTTCAAAGAAAGATGATAATATATTTTGGATATAAAACATCTTCAATCATAAGATATATTGAACCCATGATGGGTGATGTTTTTACAGCACGTTTTGCTGATTGTCATTTTAATAAAACATTGTTCCCTAGATTAGGGGGAGAAATAAAAATAAAAAATAAAATGATGCTTCATGATGTGAACATCAATTAAGGTATATTGAACTCGCACAAAAGAATGTGAAACGAAAGTTCAAAAATAATGCATATGCAAGAACTTGCAAATTAATTACTTTATGCATTTACAGATATAAAAAAGTGACTAAATCATATATACCAGCGATAAATGCTCCAGCTCGAACTAAAATTCCAAAAGCTGGCAATAATGTCACTGTTGAGTCTTTGCCACGCATCAAACGTGGAAGATCAATTGGTTCCGAAGATAAAAATCCTCGAAAAAGAAAATCAGCTGATAATGAGGTAAGAGAAAGTGTTCAAGAAGAACCACAAATCAATATTCCTTCTGCAGAGGATATTGATAAATGTAAATACTAAAATTGCGATAAATTATGCAATATTATGGAACCGAAATGAAACTAAAATCTCTATGAGATATTTTCATATAATGTTACAATGACATCATGAATAAAGATGATGATCTGGAACTAAAATCTGTCATTGAATATACAAAATGGACATGATTGAGCTCAATGAAAAGGAGCAATAAGAGCTGAATTAGAATCGCTCGATAAAAGAAAAGTTTTCGGATCAATCGTTATCACTTTTAAAGATGTGAAACGTATGAGATACAAATGAATTTTTATCCGAAAAGAAATGTGCAAATGAAGTTACAAGGCAAAACTAGACTTGTAACTCAATATTTCCCACAAAGACCAGAAATGAATTAGGAGAAAAAATTATCCTCCTGTAATGGATACAATTACTTATTAGATACTTAATCAACCTGGTAGTTATTTAAATGCATCTCATGAATGTTGTTACTACTTATCTGTATGGATCACTTAATAGTGATATATATGAATATACCTAAAGGGTTAAGGTATCATAAGCATCTAATGTAAAACCCAAGGGAATATATTCCATTAAATCACAAAGATTTCTAAGTGGGTTTATACAAACGGGACGTATGTGGTATAACCGATTAAATGACTACTTGATAAAAAAAAAGGGTATAAATATAAACTTATTTTGCACGTATGTTTTATAAAAATAATGTTCGGATATGAGATCGTAGTTGTTTATGTCAATGTTCTTAACATCATATGAACAAATAAAGAGATCTATGAAATCATTCAACTTCTAAAGAATTATTTTGAAATGAAAGATCTTGAAAAAACCAAGTATTACCTTGGATTGCAAATTGAGCATATGCCTAATGGTTTACTTGTACATCAAACAACTTATACCGAAAAGATTTTAAAACATTTTTTTTAAAGACAAACTCATTGTTGTTAGATCACTCAATATTGACACTGATCTATTTCATCCCTGCGAAGATCATGAAAATTTTAACAGATCGGAAGTTCTATATTTTAGTGCAATTGAGGTTCTTATGTATCTTATAGATTATACAAGATCTGACATTTCTTTTGCAGTTAATTTGTTGACAAGGTTCAGCTCAGCCCCTACCAAAAGACATTGGAATGGGATCAAACAAATAGTTTGATACATTCGGGGAACTACTGATTTATAATTATTTTATTCTAACAACTCGAAACAAGATTTGTTTGGTTATACAGATGCAGATTATTTATCCGATCTACATAAAGCTAAATCTCAAACTGGATATGTATTCCTAAATGGAGGCACCGCAATATCATGACGTTCTCAAAACAAACACTTGTTGCAACATCATCAAATCATGCCGAAGTGATTGCATTACATGAAGCTACTCGGGAATGATTTTAGTTAAGATCAATGATACAAATCATTATTGATTCTTGTGGACTAGAACGCTATAAAAGCGTAACAACTATCTATAAAGATAATACAGCTTACATAATACAAATGAAAGAAGAGTATCAAAAATGACAGAACAAAACATAAATGCTGACGAGGCGCTAAAGCTATAAACGGTCTTAACGGTCATAAGTTTGATGGAAAAGAATGGTATATTGGTAAGGCTCAGAAAAAGACTGAAAGGGAATAGGAACTGAAACAACGGTTTGAACAAACCATGAAGGAGACTGTAGACAAATCACGAGGGCCAAACTTGTACATAAAAGATTTAGATGATACAGTTTCAGATGAAAACCTCAGATTTTTCTCATATACTCAAGATATCGTAAAAGACAACCAGATTAAAATGAGATACGTTCAATCAACAACTCTGCTGATCTTTATACCAAAGCACTGCTAACTGCTATTTTCAGAACACACGTTCATAATATTGGCATGAGGCATGTTCAGAAGATGTAACAACTCAGACGTTGCCTACTTGAGGGGGAGTCAACTTTATGCTGCACTCTTTTTCCCTTAGCTAAAGTTTTATCCCAATGAGTTTTCTTTAGCAAGGTTTTTAACGAGGCAGTACTAGTTATTCTTTAATAAAATTGTCATCCAAGGGGGAGTGTTATAAAATATCTAGATTGTGTTATAAAATATCTAGATTGGATGTTAATTTTATTATTATTATATTTCTTGCATAGTAATATTTTATACTATAAATAGACATGTATGGTAACCATTTAAGGTGCACCATTTCTCTTGAAATATCAATATCAATATTTCTTCTCTCCTTCTTCTCTCTTTTTCTCTCTTTGTTCTTATAACCATTAAAGGTAGTTATAAGCTTACTGAATTATAACAATAATTAAAATTTACCGACAAACATAAAAAAATAAAAAGTTATATTGAAGCATTTTCACTTAAAACTCCCAAGAATAAAAAACTCTTAAGAATAAGACAATATCACCTCGGCATCATGACTGAATGATTATCCAGTGAAGAATACAGGAATCGAAGCCACGAGTATCACTAATTAAAAAATCAAAAAATTTACACTATTCAAGGGTGTCACTAAAAAAAATATAGGTATTACTAGTTAATAGTAAAAAAAAAAACTCCAATGTATTACGTATTCTACTAGTAGCTCGTGCTACCAGTGAATGATAACTAGGTCCGCCCTTGTGATTACCATTGGAATTCAGAAAATAGAACATGAATTATCAAGATGATGAGAATATAATCTCCCAATAATAAACTCTATAAAAAAGAAAGATAATTACTTCTGGCGTGTTATGTTTTTTGAATATAGAACAGATTCTTCTAATAACTTAAGATACTCGCAAAATCTCAAACTATAGGGTAATATGGTGCACTCTATGATTCACACGTATAAAAGAAGACATAATTACTCATTGAGATTTGAGAACGGAAGATGTATCCGCGAGCTACAAAAAATAAGTAAAGACTTTTTTTTATGATATTACGTTTACCGGCTTTCAGGAGGACATGTAAAGTAAAGCGTATAACAGGCCTCTTAGAACAGAGCGTAAGCCATGCAACCCGTGCTCAGCACATAAGCCCTAAAAATCAAGACATTATACATGTGACATGTCAGCATGCACGTGACAAATCTATTAAACACTTTTCGTACAAGATCAACCAATGATAGTATGACACGTGTCTCCGAACATTTCAGAGATCCCATGCGCCTAAAGATAGGACACCGGGACCATCACTTTTCAGACACTTAGACTTGAACAGAAAACACATTATCTCTCTCATATAGTTGTTTCTCTCTCTAGACTCTATGCCAATATCATCAAACCACTAGACGGACCAACTCAGGGTTTGAGTCCAGAGGTTGACTTCTTAAGCCACCCCACAATTTTTTTTATCTTGATCCGTGTTAGCTTGGACTTCTGTCAGGAGGGAAAATAGTCAATCGGCAACACCCACTGCTAAGGGTTTGAAGTTTGCACTTGTGACCATTAGCTAGAAATATCTATAAACATATGGCGTCATCAGTTCCAAAAAATTTTAAAAACGTTAAAAATACAGCAACGAAAATAAGTGAAATACCTTCTTTCAAACTGAAAAGACGGGTTGCCACATCATTGTCTTATCACTACTTTTTTAAGAAAATCAAACAATAATACCCAACGCAATATTGATTTTTCTTTTTCATTTTTTGTTTTACGAAGTGAAAATTTTTGAAATCGAAAACAGAGATCATTTCAAAGTAAGTCATCATGATTAATTTTTAATTCCAAAGTTAGTTTGCACTATTTAAAATATGATTCACGACCTAAATCTACATTTCTACATTCTATATCCAAATAATTCGAGTAAAACATAGAACAATTTTTTATTTTTTTATTTTTTTATTTTTTTGACTATTATACTATATATCTAATTGAAATAGTCTAAATGAATTGTACTACTTGAACTATCTCAATCTCACACTAAGGCCCCAAACTTTATCCAACGTACGAATCGGCTCCCTCCTCAATTTTACTAAAAAAACCTCACACTCTCAACAAAATACAAAACACCCCCAACCCTACCCACTTACCCCAAACCGACCCGACTCGCCTCCCCATTATTATAACTATAATAATATTATATAATATATTTCGTTCTTTCACCTTTTTTTCCCTTTTTCAAAAAAAACCCACAAACTTTGTTCAAAAATTAAAACCGGCCCCCAAACAGGGGGTAAAATATCAAATAACCATTTTCATAAAAAAAAAAAAAACTTAACTAAACTCCACCCAAATATTCAACGGGTCATATCTTCTCGCTCGCAACGAGTTAAATTTTTCCGACACCATCGTTAAACTCGAAATAATTTTAGGAACACAATGTCACTAACTATACGCAAAACGGACTCTTTTTAAAAAACGCTAAATATTTGAGGTACTTTTCATGCACGTTGATTTTGCGTTAAATTTTTAAAAATCGACAATTTTATAGCGAAACGCGAAGACGCACATATATTGTTAATTTAAAATAACATTTAAATCTTCACGGATTATACCTTTTAGTTCGACTCGAGTTGCACTTCAACGACATCATCGTTAGCCATGAAATAATTTTACAAACTAAGCGCACTAAAATACATTAAAAACCGAACCCCCGGCGCGAAGCGAATGTTCGTTTTTTTTTACGGCCAAAGAATAATTAAATTAGAAAAAAGCGATCCCTAGCAAGGAGCTAAGTGATGATTACAAAACTATAGCAAGCCATGAGTTCCAATTAGAAACTAAATGACCTCTATTTTTAATCCAACGAAAAGTAATTAATCTAACAAAATCATAAACTAGTTTATATCTATTCTGAAAAAGTAAGGTTACCTACACTTTGTCTATATAAGTCATTTCACAAATTTTTAGTTTTTTGCCACATCATTGTTTTATAATTATTATAATTATTTTATTTTTCTTCCTTTTTTTAGTTTAACTATGCCACACTTTGTCTATTATTATTTTTAGTTTTCCTTTGAAAGATCGAACAAAATGATTGAACACAATATTATTATTATTTTATTATTATTATTATTATTATTATTATTATTATTATTATTATTATTATTATTATTATTATTATTATTATTATTATTATTATTATTATTATTATTATTATTTTCATTTTTTAGTTTAACTAAGCGCAAAAATATGAAATTGAAAACATATAATCATTTCAATGTAAGGCATCATAATTAATTTAAGTTCCAAAATTAGTTTGCTTTATATACAACCAGCATACAAACCGTACACACGGATCTTTGAAAATTGATATCATTTACAAAAAAATTATCTACTAAAGTCTTTTAATATTGTAGAAAGAAAGATTTATGGAAGACTTACAATAATAATAATAATAATAATAATAATAATAATAATAATAATAATAATAATAATAATAATAATAATAATAATAATAATAATAATGTGGGTGATATAAATATGAATATATAAATAAATAAATATTTGTAAAACTTTTCAACATGATTTGAGTTCTCACGTCCTTTAAATATAAAATCATGTTGAAATAAATGAATCTTCTTTTTTATCTTTTATAATAAAAAGAATATTAGCAAAGCAAGATATTAAGAAGTTGACATGTCAAAATATTGACATTTAGATCAAAAAATTAAATTAAATCAGGACCATCAAATTTAATTTCTGTCATTTATTTTCAAAGAATTCCCAACACTTTGTTTCCCATTCACTTATTCATTAAAAAACATTGTATACGATTATACGTGTAATCAACAAAAAAAACATCATATTACGTATAAGAGCACTCTCAATGGAAGTGCCAATCTTTTGCCAATCTCAAACACCCATTGGGAGTGTGTTGTTAATCTTTTGCTAATTCCTTTTAGCCATTCATTTTGTGAATTTAACGCATATATCATCACGAACCATATGCCTCTATTTACTTGTATAATTTGCTCTTAGATTTGTACCATGATATAATTAATTAATTTTGAATGCTTGAGAAAGGGTGTGATGGTTAAGAGTAATATGTGATGAGTTGGTGACGGGAAGGAAATGAGAATGAAATGATAATGTGGCGCTGATGTGACAGTGTGTTAATATAAAGAAGTGTGTCATGAATGGGAATGCTCTAATCAATTTGAGCCCTAACCAATTTGAGCCCTAACGCCTCCCAATTCGCTCATCGCTCCTAAAACGTTCATCAATCGACCGATAATCCGTTAGATTTCATAAGTTTAAACCGTCAAATCGTGTTGATACACTTATTTTCGAACTATGGTTCAGTGTGCAAGAAAGGTTCTTTGTTCATTGGATGAATCAGTTCATATCAGTTAGGGTTTTTGTGATTGGCAATAAGGTTAAAATAATCATGTTTGTTGGGAGTGCGAAGCGCGTTATACAAGGAAGCGTTTTCTGAACTGAAGCAAGCCTGTCGCGACCGGGATGGAGCTCTCGCGACCGCGAGAAGGTGGCAGTCAAAACAGGTCCTGAAATAATTGCATCATGACCGCGATGCGTGTGTTGCGATCGCGATGCGCTGGATTGCTGGACAAGTTAGTCTAGAATGTTCCTTATTTAGTTTTGCACTATAAATATCCTCATATGTAACCTGCAATGTACATCCACGAAAATCATCAATAAAAGAACTCTCTTTGGTGGCCGAGGATTAAAGTAATCATTCGTGATTACATATAACCTCGTTAAATTCTCTTGTCTTTATCGTTTTTGCTACTTTAATTTCTTCATATACATCAAATATTTTCGTTTATTGTCAGTAGGTTTAATAACCTAGGGTTATATAGTCTTGTTAGGGCTCACGTGTTTTATTCCCAACAAGTGGTATCAAGCGCATTGGTTCGGTTTCATGGGAACAATGCGGAAAAGAGTGATGTGAAGATTGATAAGTTTAATGGGAATGATTTTAGCTTTTGGAAGATGCAAATTGAAAATGTGCTTTATCAAAAGAAGCTTTGTCAATCGTTGAAGGGTGTTAAATCGAAAGAGATGACTCAAGGCGAGTGGGAGTTATTGGATAGACAAGCCCTAGGATTTGTTCGACTTTCTCTGGCCAAGAACGTTGCTTACAACATCGTGGGTGAAACCACAACGGCGGGATTGCTTGCGGCTTATCTAACATATATGAAAAGCCATCCGCTTATAACAAAGTTTTCTTGATTCGACAATTTGTGCATGCTAGGATGATGGAGGGTTCCTATTTGGAGATTGTCATATCCTTTTGACAATTTGGTTGGGCAATTAGATGACGATAATTGTCATATCCTATTTGGAGATCAAAAGTGGGTAGTGTTTAAGGGAGATTATGTGGTTGCTAGCGGGTTCAAAAGGGGAACCATGTATATGGTTAAAGTTCCTAAGGAGGAATGGCTAGGTGACTTTGTGGATGTCTAAAGTCCTAGCGTGCTAATGCTTTCTGGAATTGTTGAGGGATCTTTTTTTAGTTGGAGCTCAAAGGAAGTTGAAGCTAGTGGAAATTTGGGTCGAATTGGGTACACTAGAGCTTTCTGTACTTCGGGTAGATCTTTTCCAATGACAACTTTGTTGTGGTCGATCGAGGAAGATGAACAAAAGGTTTTCTTAAGAGTCATGGTTAATGATACATCCGTACAATGGGAGTTGGCTCGGGATGGAAAATAGGGTTTGTCAAAAGATGTGCGAACGTATGTGGTCGGTGTTCCAATGTTGAAAGCAAAGGCGGTTATGTGGAAGATCAAGGGTGTGATTGCGTTCTCACACGGCTGCCTCGATGGTGTTATCCACATGTTTGTTCTACCGGCGAGTTTATTCTTTGTTGGAAAGATAAATTAGGTGGATGGAATTTTGTGCGGTGGATCGCTTGGGCGATATGGTTACTTGGGTCTGGTCGGACTCAAACGACCCGTTATCTCCTAAACTAAGGAGGAAGGTGTCATAGCCAAAGAGTAGTTCTTGTTTCCCAACCTAGTAACAAAAAGATCGTATTATAGATCTGCGGTATTTTTTGATGTCGAAAGACTTCACTTGTTCGAAGGTTATCGAATGAAGTGCGGCGTGATTTGGGTTTCTCATCCGACGGTATCAAAAGGAGGTGTAATTAGCGGGCCGAGTTGTTGCTGCGGGATGATGATGAAGTCAGATTAAAGTTGAGTGTTGTTTAACGTCTCTTCGAGTGGGAGATTGTTGGGAGTGCGAATCATGTTAAATAAGGAAGCGTTTTCTGAACTGAAGCAAGCATGTCGCGAAGGGGATGCAGTTCTCGCGACCGCGAGTAAGTGGCAGTCGAAACAGGTCTCGAAACAATTTTTAGCGCGACCACGATGCATGTGTTGCGATCGCGATGCGCTGGATTGCTTGACAAGTCAGTCTAGAATGTTCCTTATTTAGTTTTTTGCACTATAAATATTCTCATATGTAACATGCAATGTACATCCACAAAAATTATCAATAAAAGAACTCTCTTTGATGGCCGGAGATTAAAGTGATCATTCGTGATTACATATAATGTCGTTATATTCTCTCGTCTTTATCATTTTTGCTAGTTTCTTCATATACATCAACTACTTTCGTTTATTGTCAGTGGGTTTAATAACCTAGGGTTATCAAGTCTTGTTAGGGCTCACGTGTTTTATTTCCAGCAGTGTTCTCTTATTCGTTAATCATCAATTATTGAATTCTTGCGTTCCAATTTTGATCTATGATATTCATATTTATGATATGCATATTGATCGTGTTTTTCAAAAATCGTAATGTTTACACGAACGATGATATTTGGGGCATTTATTGCTGTTTTGATTTGTGTTTGACCAAGTTATTTAATCATTGGATTAACATGCAACATTCTACATTGAACTTGGTTAATGTATTTTAGAATTGATTTCGAATTTTCAATGCAACTTTGATGAAGCTATTATATAGTTTGGATTGTGGATATGTGAGAGCTCAAAATTTGTTATGACCTCTAGTAATTAGGTGTGTTTAAGAAAAAGTTTATTTATTTTTAACTTTCTTTGAACTTTGAAGTTCTTTCAAGAATTCTTCGAGAATCGAGATAATGATATTTTCAGTTATTCTCATCTTTTTGGAGCTGTTATGTGTTTTTTTGTCAAAGTCCCAATATCATCATATAAGAAAAAAATCTGTCGTCGAGCATTGATGTATCAGCTGAAGGCGAAATAGTTATAAGGGTTGGCTAAGCAATTATTTCAGTTTGGAATGTTACATGTATTTCTAGTGGGTAACCATACAAAAGATTCCAATCTAATATTTTCTTATGGAATGTGACCCAAAAAGACAGTCGTTTTGAAAACGCCATATCTACTATAGGTTATAGAGAGCACGCACCTCTGCTGTTGAGCTGGTCCTTTAATGCATTAGTCTTTCTAGAAATACTAGAGGTGGCAATATGAGTGGGTAGGAAACATGTCCATTATGTTCATTACTTTTGTCCATTTTTCTGTTTATTTAGTTGATGCTAATCTTTAAGACTTTATTTGGTGAAGATTAAATTCCATATTAGAAATGTGTGTGCCCATTTCTAGAATTAGTTTTATGCTAATCTTTATGACTTTGACAAATTTAAGAGTTTATTTCATATTATGTATTATTTTGAAATTAGTATATTCAATCTATACAATGAAGAGTGTTAATAGATAAAACATTACATAAGATATGTGCATCATGTGATTACTATTAAGAACATAATGATGCATTGATATGAATGTGTATAAAATCCTTGTTGGTTGTCAAATAAGTAAAAAGGAATGCAGAGCTTGCTCAAACATGCTTAAGGGTTAGGTCTCTCTAATGAGTTTAAAGATAACTTTGGCTAAGTTTGGGAGGGTTTAGTATTTCCAAGGTTAGTATTAAATGAACATGGCGATGGCATTTATTATGTTATGTACATTTGATATGTTTTGAATTTTACCAACTTGACCATTAACCAACTTTACCATTAGAGAACAATACCCAATTAATTAAATCTATTAAAAGTAAAATGGTTGAAATTGCTATGTGGCATACCTTAGTAATCATAATTATGATTATATCTGTAGCTATTTGTCAAAGTGTCAAGAAAGTAAGTGCATATCACTTTTGATTAGTCTTGATGTCACTCATTTGGATTTTAATAATCGTGGCTAAATATGATTTGCAAGCAAAACCTTTCATTCTGATTAGTGCTAACAAATGTGCAACTTTTTGTAAACGGATCAATGGAGATAGAAACTATCAATGACAGATTAATCAAAACGATTAAAAAACATGTTTGAAAATTGTCCATCTCTTATATATCTCTAAAGTTAATTACCAACCATGTAATTAATTAACGATATAGATGGTTCCATTATATCAATTGCTCCATTGAAACGTTTCTTTAAATAATTCTACGAATTCGCGGGTTTTTAACCAGTTTTTAAATAAACTACACATTAAAATAGATAAAAAAAAACACACTTAATATTTTATCATTATGATTAAAAATGACTAATATAAAAGTATTTGATATTTAATTTATTTATTTGACTTTAATCTTCATGCCTCATAAAATAGAGCAATGAAAACGTGTGATAATTTTCGAATGAAATATGTGTACTCATTTTTTTCTACTAATCAATATCACTATCATTATTTAAATTAAATAGTCAATAAAGAATTTTTAAATGGATTTAAGGATTTCGATAGTTCATTTGTATCCTTAATTTAAGTTGATATCCAAGGAACAAATCTCTGTTCTCGGATCAGATTTTCATCACATGTGATTGAATTTTACAATCACATGTGATTAAATTTGACATGCAGAATCACATGTGATTATGTTTTACATTCACAAACAGAATCACGTGTGATCAGTGGCGAATTTACAGCTTAGGGAGTGGGGTCCCATGACCCCACTAGTGGGGAAAAAAGTTATACGATGTATACTTCAAATTGTACAGGACACCACTAAATTTAACTATAGGACCCCATATATTTTTAAAATTTATACTATTTTTGGAGTTAAACAACTACTAAAGTACCCTTCAAATATAATTAGTCTTGAAATTTTTTTTGGGACCCCATTGAATTTTCATCCTAGATTCGCCACTGCGTGTGATTGAGTTTCAATATCATAATTCAGAATCCTTCAAATTTTGAGTTTTCAAATTGATGATTCAAACAAAAATCTGAACATACATTTGTGATATATATCAAAAACCTAATGATCGAGCGTCAATAATTCATTAACATGCCCAAATTCATCATGATTCGATCGTGTTTATCATTGAATGAAAAATGAACACAAATTGATCATTCTAGATCAATCTGGAACGAAAATGTAAAAGTCTTGAGATGTTCAAATTCATCTCGTGATGCTATATGCTTAATCTCGGATCTATATTCAACGTATCAATTTCGAATTCTTCAAGTCAACTTTTTGAAGCTTTCAGTCAACAAATCGATCAGAGAATTGTATGATGTTTCTGGAGGATTTGAAGATCAGTGAAGGTTATATACATCATTTGAAACGTATTTTATGTAGAGATTATGGCTTGAAAACAACTAGAATCCGTTTTTGATCTTCAAGTGTTGTTCAAGCTTCACGCTACTGTTCATGCTTCGATTCCAGATTTGATACTGTCCTGGATCAAGTTCTTTCACAAAAGATGATAAAGGAGGGCTCAAGAATCTGTGGCAATTATTTTTGAGAATTAATTCATGATTTAAACTGTTCGTGTGAATCTGAATTTGTTTTTATTTTATGTATTTATGAGCGTATTTATGAATCTGAAATCATCTGCAAAATTGATCTAAGGGCTGAGATTTATCCTTTAAATCTCAACTTAAATTATGGATGCAAATGAATATTCCTCATGAACTAATAACTTTTCTAATTAAAATAATGATGCGATATTTTTTTTAAACTAATACGAAGTGTTAATTTTGGGTTGTCCCAATTTAATAGTCCACTTTCATAAATATAAAAGAATAAGAAATTTAAGTTATATTATGCCCTTAATGTATGTGGATATGATTAAAGGAGAAAGAAAAGGTAAGGTTAAATTGAAAAGTAAACAAAAATTATAGTATTTTTATGACATCTAAACTGTGTGTTTTTGTTTGTGGACTATTAATATGAGACGGAGGGAGTATAATAAAAGATTTAATTCACAAATTAAGAGTGCGTTTGATAAAACTAAATGGTTAAGTGCTGAATGATTCATAATCTGACTGATTCAAAGGTTCTGAATGACAATAAGCTGTTTGATAATCATTTTCAATGAGGAATGTTAATAATGTAAAATTACCTTATTAACTTTTATATGAATATGAATAAAAATTAGAATATAGTTGTTTATTAAGTGTTTTTTATATAATTTAAAGAGGATGTTACATAACATTTATGTACTTATAGTTAAGAGAGTATTTCAGCTCTGAATGGTTCAACACTGAATATCTGAACTATTCAGCACCATCTGTCATTCAAATGTCATAAACAAACGCGCTGAATGTTGAATGGTTCAATATTCAGCGTTCAACCATTTCATTAAGAGGTAAACAAACACACCTTAATTCTGTACTTCTATATTCTATATTCTATATCTAAATAATACGACTAAAACAAAATAGAATAATTTTTTCTTCTTTTTAGTGAAAAAAACAAAATAGAACAATTAGGAAGAAACGAGTGAAATATATTAAACCTCCTATATTCGTTCATCACAGATGTAACTTGTAAATGAGTCATGCATGGGCGAACACGCACACACACATCTATGTATACCATCTATGTATACCCATATTTGACTACTTAGATCCTTGAGTCCTTGAATAACATTATTATTTTATTATTTTAATAAATCTATCTAACCAGATACATATTTATAAAATTAACCCACTCCAAACATATAATATAAAAATTACAAATTTAGTGCTGTCGATATGAGAAGTTTCTTGGTATTGTCATAGACTTCAAAACTTGGCTACCACAACAATAAGAAGTTTCTCATTACACGTTGAATGAAGAACTATTTTTGGAGTTTTTATGGTAATCAAAAAGAAAGATAGTCTTTATAGTCAAGATCAAACTTCTTTTTCTCCCATTCACATCGCCCATTTTGAAAACTAAAGTGTATTTGCTCGTCCCTATAAATATACATGTATATAAGGTATAAGCAAATTACATTAATAACTTATACAAAACCTTGATAAGATTACATACATACACAAAAAAATGGATACCAAAAGCTTATTGTTTTCTTCATTTTTCATTGCTCTTTTCATCATATTTTGCATACCTTCCATTACATCCCAAGAAGTTGGTAAGTTCATCCTTGTCCCTTAACTCGTTTATTTGTAAACGTGTAAATATATAAGGTTTTTCATGTTCAGGCCAGGTCATTGTTTATTCGTGTATATATATATTTTTCTATTGTAAACGTTTTTTTAATGGCATGTAGACGATGAACATGAGTTCACATATGACGTGAATAGTCCGAACGGGCCGCAACATTGGGGAGAGATTCATCCTGAATGGAGTATATGTAACCAAGGAGATATGCAATCGCCAATCGATCTCACGCATAAAAGGGTTCAAGTGACATCTAAACTCGGAAAACTTGATAGAGATTATAAACCGGCCAATGCAACTCTTGTTAACCGAGGCCATGATATGATGGTACGCATTGCATCATATCATTTTATTAAGATTATTATTACTTTTTTTTAACAGCAATATCAGTATTACCCATAGGGGAATTAACCATTTTCGTGATCACTTGCTATACACACGTCATTAAGGTTATTATTACATATAAACAATGATTCAAAAATGGATGAAAATAATATTAACCATCTGGATCTCATGTTTATTATGAAAATTACAGTTGAGATGGACAGGAGCAGCAGGACATATTCATATAAACGGAACCGAATATTTGCTTAACCAACTTCATTGGCACACTCCTACTGAACATACCATCAACGGCCGAAGGTACATATCGTAATTCTGTTTTACTTGAAGACAATGATAATAAGTCGTGGTTGATTTATGCTAACAACGTATCCTCGGTTGGACCTTCTTGTCGTCCAAGCAAAAGAATTAAGCGATGATTATACCTAATCAACTATTAAAATTACTAGCCACATATTTATCACAAAAATCATCATTAATAGTTCATTTTCCAATTAATTAAAATATTTTCGTCGAACGTACAGATTCAATCTAGAGTTACACATGGTTCATCAGAGTACCGAAGGAAATGTTGCAGTGATTGGAATCATGTATAAAATCGGTCGCCCTGATTCGCTTCTAACAATGGTATGTACTTGATATATATTTAAGTTACTACTTCGTATTAAACATAACCTCTTAAAATCTAAATTATTCGAAATGTGTGGTGATTGATCAGATTGAACCGCATATGAGAGCAACGGCTTCAACTCGAGGAGTTGAAACAAGTACGGGAATAATTGATCCACGAGATATTAAAATCGGAAGCAGAAAATATTATCGATATATTGGTTCACTTACTACTCCTCCATGTACCCAGAATGTTATTTGGACCATTGTTAGAAAGGTAATTAATTATCCATTTTATATATAAACTTAATTGTGATTTGTGCATCATTTTAAACTACTTCAATTTTGATTACTAACTCTTTCACATCATAACAAAGCCTTATAATTATTTGCTTGATTCTTTTAGGTGAGAACTGTTTCGAGAGAACAATTGCGTATAATTCGTGAAGCAGTACATGATGTGAGTTTTACACATATGATGGGTTTTATTTGTAAATTTTGTATAATTAAATAAACATCTTGTGTTGATTTTGAGTTTATGGTGTAATAACAGGAGGCGGATGCTAACGCTAGACCAATTCAAGCATTGAATGATCGTTGGTTGAAGCTTTATAGACCCGATGGAAAAAGCTAAGGCAATCAAGTTTAATTTATAGCTACGGATATATCTTCAACATATTAGACATTTAGTTAATAATGTACGTCGTCATGTTCATTTGTTGATTCATTATTTTAAACAATTTATATTGCATATTTGTATGATTATGTATAAAGTGATTACTTTTCCATTTAAATAAGAAAGTTATACTTTCGCAAACACTTGATTTAAAGAATGAACATTTTTGGGAGCAAATGTTATCTCCCAGAACACACATAGGAGTAATTCTGGTTATGGTCATTTTCGCTTTTGAAGTGTATATTCATATTCATTTGATTTAAATTGTGGTGTTTGAAGGCGATATGGGCACAAGCGAATCGAAATGCTAGTCGTCGTCGTCATCATCATCAACAACAACAACAACAACAACAACAGACCCAATCCCACATGTGTAAGGTATGGGGAGGTGAGATGTAGACAATCCTTCCTCTATCTTTGAAATAAAGAGAAGTCATTTCTTCACCCCGAATTAAACACTCCAAGAGTAGAGAAGTTCCTCCTTCTCTCTGTTCGACGGATAAAGAGATTGCTTCCAAAGGACCTCCGACAAAAAAAAAAAAAAAAAAAAAAAAAAAAAGGTGTGTGGCATGTGGTGGTAATTAATTATCTAAGGGTTAATAAAGATCGCAAGTTAGTAAATCGTTTTGTGGATGGAAGTTGGAATTAGAATTGGTCGCGGAAGGGAAATTAATGACATCGGTTGCCCTCTTTGTCTGTATCGAGTGAAGTCTTTGTCTCATTTGTTGTTCTCATGAGAAGTTGCTATGGAGGTTTGGAGGAAAGTTAGGATTTGGGTTGGTGTTCCACTTCCTAAATTTGATGGTTGGTTCGATTGGTTTACATCGTTTCAAGGGTGGAATAAATAAGTGGCTTCATAGACACGGCTATACACGATTACGACAGCTTTGACTTGGATTTTTTGAAAGTTTCGAAATGCTTTTATTTTCGATGCAATATAGATGAAGAAGCAAGAGTTGTTTGATTTAATTCGTATGTATTCATTTAGTTGGATTTAAGATACAGGAAAATAAAACATTAGTTGGAAAGATTGGCTAGTTAAGCCGTTGTAATCTTATTTGATTGCTCACCTCCGTAATTTCTCGCTAACGAGGTGGTAGTTTTTTAATAAACTTCGACGTTAAAAAATAGAATATTAGGCTAATAAAGAAAATGATGACTACGGAGGTCGAAAAAGCGAGAAGTGAACTTTATGGACCTCTTCTTCTTTTCGATATCACGTGTATTTGAATGTTGAATAATTTTTACGTAGAAAGTTTCTATTTAGGTATGACAATGGGTGAAAAAAAACCCCGTGATCTGTGGGTACATGTTCTCGTGATGGCGGGTAAATTAAGAAAAACGTACTTGCGCGTACGGGTCGGGCAAAATTCTATACTTGTTAGCGGGTCACGGGTATATCTTACACGTCGCAGATAAAATCCGACTGATGAATCCGTGATACCTGGTTGAACTACCCGTGAGTATACCCGTTTACCCGCATATATATAATTACATATTAATATATTTATAATTATTACTGTATTTCCATCATTATTCGCGAGATTACCCGCAGGTCATGGATATTCGCGGTTAAAAAACTCTTCAATTGCATATATTTTAAGCCCGCAGGATCTGCCCGTGGATCGTGGGTATACGCGGGTCATGGGTACGGGAGAAAATGTTTACTCGTTAGCGGGTATATAGGCCACATGAGTAAAGAAAAATTCTTGACGGGCGGGTCGCGGGTACAAAGGATCCGTACAGATCGCCCGCGAGTGTCATTTATGATGGAAAATCGTGTGTACTTTTACCAAAACAGATTAACGCAGCGGATAGTTAAAATAATAATCTTTTATTATTTTATGAACAAAATTTAACAAGATTAAATTTTCACTTATTTAATGAAACATGCACACGATTAATCTTTCCCAATGATCCAGTTACACCATAATAATTGTCATGAATATAAAACAAAAGAGGAGTTGACGATATACCTTTCTTGGAGAAATTGATGAGACGGAGAGAAACTTACGATCAAAAGTATGACCGTCTCTTTGGATAGTCCATACTACACTTCAAACGACCGTCAATGGATGCTAGTCCAAACCCAAGTAATATTAATCAACCTTTGGTTAATATTATGAAATCAAAATTTTTTAGTTCATCGAAAGAAGAATGAGAGATGAATTACTCCGTAATATGGTACAATATATATAGATATTTTATTTTAATATTTCACCCGTGAACCTACCCGTGAATTCAAATTACGAAATATATGTATCATAAAGTCGTATTTCTCAAATACTTCAGAGGTATGTTATGTAACTTATAATTAATAATTTCTATCATGTCGCTTTTATGTGAATAGTAAATTAATTAATTTCGATTCATTTACTATTCATATGAATAGTAAATAAATTAATTTCGATTTACTATTTTGTTACTTGAGTAATATATATACATCATATATATATATTTTATTTGACGTCTCGGTGTATATGTGTGTGACCCCGAATGCTCAAATGATGTTGGCCATATAGTTATATGTTGTACCTTGCACATTAATCCTACAGACTCCCACTTGTGCATGGCACAACATCAAGTAACTATACAAACAATGGTAAGCGTCTAGCAACACGTCATTGTCCCCAAATTCATGTGAGGGTAGTTTCTCGAAACTGTTTATGGTAAGTTTTAAATGTCATTCGTCCTTTTGTTTCAGATACTTTAGTTAAACTTGAGATATGGATCATCGGTCATTCTCATTTGTTTAACAATTTTGTTTCTCGATCTTAGAACTGAATTAGATCACCAAATTAATTAAGTATCATCTTAATTACATCTGGGTGTGGCCACACAAATATCTTATTCATTCATCGAGGAGCTCAAAAAGTATCTAACTCCAAACATTTTAGAGGAACAAATCCTATATTGCATACACGTGTCTATCACGAGCTTTACATTATACCCAATAATGGCCTTTATAACAGCCTTATTCAGGACAGCGTTTAACCTTATCAAAGTACAATGTTCCACACATCAAAACTGACGTGCATCTCAAGTCTAAGGACATAAAGACATAATCACTAAAAGATTCACCACTGACAATGATCCATGTAGTGACATCTCGGATGGGTCATTCCAACATTCATCATCAATGAATACATATGAATTTTGGTCTCAACAAGTTAACTATTTATCATTAATAAATATAACCAAAACTTCATATTAATCTTAATTCATGTTATTCCCATAACATAACCGATTATGGAGATTTTGAATAATCAACAATTATTCATGGATTAAACATGCTAATATAGAACACAGTGATATAAATGAAACTGATCATACCAACTATATCTCAATTCATTAAGATAAAACTGCTTAATGTTCCAAAAATATCTAAATACTAAATTACAAATTAAAAAGATCAGCAGCATAACGAAGTCCAATACTATTAGCATGATCATCATGCTTGTTGTGTGTCATGGACTTCGTGAACGGGTCAGCCACATTATCATTTGTATGAATCTTAAGAATACTAATATAATTCCTCTCAACGACTTCTTGAATGTAGTCAAACTTTCGAAGAATGTGTCTGCTAACTTTACGTACACGTGATTCTTTTGCAGTTATAATAGCACTTGAATTATCACTGTACATTTCCATAGGGGATTCAATACTGGAAACTACTCCGAGTTCAGCAATAAACTTCCTAATCCAGACAGCTTCTTGAGCAGCTTCTGAGGCAGCAATGTATTCTGCTTCCGTTGTAGACTGTGCAACTGTGCTCTGCTTTGAGCTTCTCCAATCAACTGCCCCACCATTCATGACAAAGACATACCCTGACTGGGATCGAGAATCATCTCGATCAGTTTGGAAACTAGCATCTGTATAACATCTAATACTCAACTCTTCTTCTAAACTACCGTAAACCATTAACATATCTTTAGTTCTCCGCAAATATTTAAGAATGCTCTTAACAGCAATTCAATGTTCTTCACCTAGATTCTGTTGATAACGACTCGTCAAACTCAAAGCTAATGAGACATCAGGTCTAGTACATAACATGACATACATAATGGATCCTATAGCCGAAGCATACGGAACACATTTCATTCGTCTTATCTCATCAGGTGTGATAGGACTTTGAGACTTGCTCAAGGTTATGCCCTTTTGCATGGGCAATGCTCCGCGCTTGGAGTTTTGCATGTTAAATCATCGCAAGATTTTGTCAATGTATGTACTTTGACTCAAACCAATAAGCCTTTTGAATCTATTTCTATAGATCCTGATTCCAAGAATATACTTATCTTCTCCAAGATCTTTCATGGCAAAACATTTTCCAAGCCAAGATTTGACATCTTGCAAAGTTGGAATGTCATTTCCAATAAGTAGTATGTCATCAACATACAAGATCAAGAAGACAACTTTTCTCCCACTAGATTTAATGTAAACACAGGGCTCATCTTGGTTTTGAGAAAAACCAAACTCTTTGATTTTCTGATCAAACTTAAGATTCCAGCTCCTGGATGCTTGCTTTAATCCATAAATAGATTTTAGAAGCTTGCATACTTTAGTAGGATGCTTAGGATTCACAAACCCTTCCGGCTGAACCATATATATGTCCTCGCTTAGGTCGCCATTTAGGAAAGCAGTTTTGACATCCATTTGCCATATTTCATAATCATGAAAAGCAGCTATGGCAATAAGTATCCTAATTGATTTAATGCTCGCGACTGGTGAAAAAGTTTCCTCATAATCAATTCCTTGAGTTTGAGTATAACCTTTTGCCACCAATCGAGCCTTAAAAGTGTTTACATTACCATCCATGTCAACCTTCTTCTTGAAGACCCATTTACTGCCCACTGTCTTGCAATTGGGTGGAAGATCTATCAAGTCCCATACTTGATTATCTTTCATGGACTGCATCTCTGCCTTCATAGCATCTCCCCATTTGTCAGATTGTGGATCTAACATGGCTTCACCATAGCTAGAAGGTTCATCATAACCCCCTAGATGAGGTTCATCTGAATTAATCAGAAGATTTAACCACTCAGGTTGATGAAGAGTTCTACTAGATCTACGAAGTATAGGTGCAACACGTTCTGGCTCACCAACAGTGCGCTCAGTTTCAACGTGTGGATTGCTAGTGCTTACTGAAGGTATGTTACTTTAAAGTACTTGAATTTCTTCAAGATCTACTTTACTCCCACTGACTTCTTGTAAGAGAAGATCTCTTTCCAGAAATTCAGCAGCCCTAGCAGAAAACACGTTGTCTTCAGCTTGGTAGTAAAAGTAGTAACCCATTGTGTCCTTTATGTATCGTATAAAGTAACATTAGATAGTTCCGGGTTCTAATTTGTTTGAAGTGTCATGCTTCACGTACGCTTTACAACTCCAGACTTTCAGATAAGACAACTTGGGATTCTTCCCATGCCATAACTCATATGGTGTCTTTTCTACCTTCATAGTTGGAATCACATTGAGTATGCCTGCAGCAGACTCTCATGCATATCCCTAAAAGACGGTAGTAGAGAAATCAGACTCATCATAAATCAAACTATATCAAGTAAAGTTCGATTCCTTTTACTCAGACACACCATCTTGTTGTGGTGTGTAAGGTAGAGTGAACTATGAGACAATCCCACAATTCTTTAGGTGGTCCAAAAAACTCTTGACTCATAAACTTACTTACTCCATTGGAGCGAAGTGCTTTAATGGTCTTTCCAAGCTGATTATCTACTTCATTTTGGAATACTTTTGAATATTAAAATAGCTTTATGTTTATGTTTCAGCAAGTGAACGTAATCATAGCTACTCTACTCATCAGTAAATGTAATGAAGTAAAATTAACTAAATCTATACATTGTTCTTAAAGGCCTACATACAACAGTATGTATTAGTCCTAAAAGATCTTTAGCTCTTTTACCTAAATCGGAGAAAGAAGCATTTGTCATCTTTTCACATAAACATGACTCACATACATCAAATGACTCAGAGTTAATTGATTTCAAAAGTCCATTAGATTGGAGTTTTGAAATGCATTGTTTGTTTATATGACTAATATGACAATGTCATAGAAAGGTCTTATTCAAGTCTTGCTTGAAGACTTTGGCGATGTTGGTATACACAGAATTCTCATTTGAAATTACACTATTTATATCAATTTCAAAAATACCATCACGTGGATAGGTATTAAGATAAATATATTATCCTTAGAAACTGAAATACCTAAGTGTGTAAATGTAAGTTCAAAATTAGCATTTTTCAAACTATGTCGCTCGCAGTATTGAGAGCATAATGCTATTGTTCCAACAAAATAATAAGACCACTTAGAGAAGTAAGTTCAGAGGTACCAATAGCTTTAACAAAAGCTTGATCCCCCTTGCCTACTTGCAAATCCAGTGTGTCTTTCTTCAGTCTATTACTTCTTCTCATTCCCTTCATATTGTTACAGGTGTGAAGGCCACAACCAGTTAACAAAGATCTAGGAATCACTAGAAGAAGTATATAACTATATATGAAATATACCTGATTTGCTAGTCTCACCAGCGTTGCCTTTTCTCAGCTCAGATTGGAAGATAGGACAACTTCCTTCTCCAATTGCCAACCTTTCCACAATGGAAACATTCGACGTCTTTTATTGGGCTTTCCTTCTTGGAAGGTGGAATATTTTTCCTAGAAAATGATTTGTCATTTTCTTTCCACAAAGTATTCGGCTTATTCTTTTTCACCCTTCAATCCTATTTCTTCCTGATCATCGAACAACATTTGATAATCATTTTGCTGAGCAGCAGCAACTGTCACAACAGGAAGAAAGGATATGGGTTCTAAACTTTATTCAACTTTCAATTATGCTTGAGAACAATTCTCAGGTTGCAGTGCCAGTCTAGGAAGTTTGAACATTGAGTTTATCCTTCTCCAACAAAGAAGAAAGTGTGTTTTGGTTTACGTTTTGATTATTTGACATCTACAACAGATAAAAGATTCAATTTAGTATTTTCGATATTGAGCCTTAATAAATTAACTACCCAAGTTTTTATAATATTTTTAAAAAACAATTAATTTACGAAAGCCTAAGATCCACATAGAGGTTCCATTGCCACATCTGTTGATCAGCTAGCAGTTATGGAGTCTATTGGTAGGTAGCGGGTACCAATTGCATTACAAGTACAACTCTTAGATCTTTATGGGACCTAGAGATATATGTAGTCCAACAAACCACTATTATCTATTGTCATGTTGTCCCATCATTGCCTCGAACTCAGGTCTCACCGTGAATACGATTAAGTCGTCCAATTTGGAAATAGTGGAAATTCACGCTAGTCTCACTAGATCGAAAAATCCACCTCGTTGCTATAATTCAACCTAGTCTCACTAGATCAGAAAAATAACGAGGAGTGTTTGCAAGCTCATTGGATGACATGACTTAAATTTGACGGGTATTTTGGAAATAGTTTGTGTCAACGAATAATGCATGCACACAAGATTCGCTGCACTATTAGTTAAAAAAACATTTTAACCAATTTATATGTCGATCGTATTTATGCGTCTAGTTTGTTATTTTATTTTATATGAAAAATAACAAATACACATTGTTTATCATTTTAAAACATTTTTAAAAGATGTCGCTCATATATATTATTTGAGTTTCAAAAAAAAAAAAATATTTAACTTTAAACTCGTTAGAGTTTAACTTTTTTATTTATTTTTAAAATCATCAATTTTAACCTTTGAAACTCGTTACTAGTTTTATTTGATGTTTTTATCAAAAACATTTTGCATATATTATAATCAACAATTAAATATAAATGCAGAAAAATAAAACACAACCATACCATGCATCACACACACATAGCATAGTCCAAATATTCTATGCTTGATCTCATGAGCCGACATGGGATCAAGAGGTCAAACTAAGGGTAATATCGTAGCTCCCACTTGATTCAAGAATCAAGTGAAAACTTGACAAATACCATTGTTGTCAACTTGATCTGTTCGCCATCTTCTAAGCCAAAAGTATGTTGTATTTTATCTTCAATATTCATCTTGTTACATTTATTTAAATTTGAAAATACAACTAAACTAGTACTTTTACAAATTGAAATAAACTTAAATACAATACTATGAAAATGAAAAATAAATATAATACAACTTTGGCTTCAAAATGGCCTTTCTAATAATACAAATAATCAACATGACATAATATTGCCGCAATCAACAATCACAACAATCATACATAGGTCGGGGCATTATGAGCTATGTGTGCAATCACAATTTTAATAACTACATTATTAAAACTTAAATATGGCTTGTCCATGGTTACAATGCATGTGTATAACCATGAAATAAAACAATCAATAATTATAATAAATATTCAAGCCATAACAAATAAATTCAAAATTTATAACAGTGATTTTTTTTCTTCAGATCTTATTCGTGCGTCATGAGGTAATCAACAAAGTTGACTTTCAAAACCATAAAGGTTTTGACTGTTACCAATTCACCACAAAGCTAAATCTAAAAAAAATCACGCGACAATTAAGATGGTGTAAAAGCGGCTCGGATACCAATGATGAAAAATTGTGTGTACTTTTACCAAAACAGATTAACGCAGCGGATAGTTAAAATAATAATCTTTTATTATTTTATGAACAAAATTTAACAAGATTAAATTTTCACTTATTTAATGAAACATGCACAGGATTAATCTTTCCCAATGATCCAGTTACACCATAATAATTGTCATGAATATAAAACAAAAGAGGAGTTGACGATATACCTTTCTTGGAGAAATTGATGAGACGGAGAGAAACTTACGATCAAAAGTATGACCGTCTTTTTGGATAGTCAACACTACACTTCAAACGACCGTCAATGGATGCTAGTCCAAACCCAAGTAATATTAATCAACCTTTGGTTAATATTATGAAATCAAAATTTTTTAGTTCATCGAAAGAAGAATGAGAGATGAATTACTCCGTAATATGGTACAATATATATAGATATTTTATTTTAATATTTCACCCGTGAACCTACCCGTGAATTCAAATTACGAAATATATGTATCATAAAGTCGTATTTCTCGAATACTTCAGGGGTATGTTATGTAACTTATAATTAATAATTTCTATCATGTCGCTTTCATGTGAATAGTAAATTAATTAATTTCGATTCATTTACTATTCATATGAATAGTAAATAAATTAATTTTGATTTACTATTTTGTTACTTGAGTAATATATATACATCATATATATATATATTTTATTTGACGTCTCGGTGTATATGTGTGTGACCCCGAAGGCTCAAATGATATTGGCCATATAGTTATATGTTGTACCTTGCACATTAATCCTACAATTTATAATTCTATTAAGTTCATAGTGGTACTTATGATGTAGCCTTACATAAATAATGATCAATATAGAAGTATACTTTTCGAGTTGTAAGGTGGCGCTAAATCTGGCTATGGAGTCTTTGTCCTTGTACTAAATTTAGTACAAAATAACTCAAACACCTATCTGTTTTGTACTGAGAACCTTTCTTTCCTTCTACCTCTCTTTAAAAAAACTAATCTAACACATACGTCGTCACCGGCCTCCAAAATCTCCTCAGAGGTCCGGTCGACCTCTTCCTTCTTTCTCTTTGAAGTCTTCTCGTCTCCCTTTTATTTTTCTTCCAGTGTCTTTCTTCTATTGTTCTGGCGAGGTGTAGAGGTTTACTTTAGCCCTAAGAACCTTCTTCTATTGTTTTCAAGGTGAGGGTGTTTATGGTTATTCGGACCTCTTTTCTCACATGGTTTTGAGTATTTTTTCAGTTTTCAAAGCTCGCTGGAGCTCAGTTGGCCAGTGGCTTTGGTGGCTCACCGCTTGTTGGTGGTGGTTACATTTTATTCCCGGTTGAGGCGGAGGTACTACAGTCATCAGGTTTGTTAGAGCAACTGGTGGTGTTATCACCCTTTTGATGGTGGTTGCCCGTTGCTTTTGCGGGGGTGGTGGCTCTTAGTTTCCGGAAAGGTTTGCTCGTACCCATGGTTTTGTCTCGTCGGACCCCATTTTTTACCGTTGTGAGTTGTACCCGACGACTATACACATGTTGGAGATCTGGTTTGAGCTCCGGAGGTGTGACGGATAATTTTCAGCTGGGGTCCTCTTAAATGGTAGCTCAAGAAGATTTATGACGGTCGATGTTCTGATTTTTGAAAGATCAACGGTTTTGTTCTCCTTGCGACCATTTGTGTTTCGTCATATATGGTTTTGGTCTGAATGATAATACGAGTATTAGTTGTAGCCTTGGTCGTTTAGTTTTGCTAGCCGTGTTAACATGTGTCACTCTATTGGTGGTTAGGTTGTGTTTGATTTTGCTACTTTATTTGCTATCATGTTTATTGTGTTTGTTGACTTGGCATTTTCTGTTTCATGTTGTATCAATTTGAATCTTTTTGATCTTTGAATATGTTTATTTAGTGGGTTAAAGTTACTAAATAGCCTTATGCTTTCACTTTTGTTCCATTATAGGCTATATGCCTAGAAAAACACTATTGTAGGCAACGTACTTTAAAAAAATGTGCTAATGTGAATAAAAGGTGTCTGGTTACCTGCTAGAACAGTTAAATTAATTATGTGTCATTTTTTTTAATTTAAAAACATTACGCTTACAGTCACTGTGATTTATTCATTTTGCATGTGCATTCCCTAAAGTTAACGGATGTTAAAAAGTCCGTTAAACTAAATTAGATACCAAGTATCTCACATTCATATTCATCAAAGTAAAAACACATAAATTTCAATTCACCAACTTCATCTCAAGTCATAATCAAATTAAAATCAAATCTAAATTCATGAAGAACACGATCAACAAATTGGAGCTATTACCTTCGTAATTGGAGCTATTACCGTCAGCATTGTCGTAGATGATGAAGAACATGATCAACATATTGGATCTGATTCGTAAATAATATGGGTTTTCATCAATGGTGGTTCCATTAGATCTGACATTAAAAAAACTACAGATTAAAATCAAAAGATGATGAAGGAGAAATGAAGGTGGTGGTTTTCTGAAACCGCCAGCGGCAGCGGTGCAACAACGACGTTGGTGATGAAATAACAATATGTTGTAAATCTTGTATGAAATGTGTTTCTTTTTTGGCCCTAATTCACATTTGTTTGTTTTAAATTTTGAGCAGACTTACAGTAACAAACAATTTGGTGTTTGAAGAGATGAATTTGTTTCTTAGCGCTAACAAAAAAAATTAATAACATTAGCATGTATAACAAATACCTTATTTATTAGGTTAACAAGTTAAGTTGGTTTACATTAACACATTTTTTCAAAGTACATAGCCTACAATAGTAATTTTCTAATATAGCCTATATTGGAACAATAGTGAAAGTATAAGGCTATTTAGTAGCTTTAACCCTTATTTATTTTGTCGTTTTTCTATAAAATATTACAATTAATTCAACAAAGCTGGTAGTTAGTGTTCGAATACAAAATGTAAAAAGTATAAATTGTATACTCCCTCCATCCCTAAATAATTGTCCAATGTTTCATTTCAAAATATCACAAATTAGTTGTCCAAATCTATAAATAGATATGTAAGTAACTAGAGGGGGGGGGGGGGGGGTGAATAGTTAATACATTTTTAACACTTTTTCTATTGATCACCGAATTCGATTAACTTTGATCAACCAATTCAACTCAAACTTGATGTGTGTAGTGTATATGTTCAAAATGATAAATGAAGTAATGTAAAGAACATAGACACAAGGATTTATAGTGGTTCGGGTGGATGTTAACTAATCTACCTTAATCCACTCCTCGATTACACTAATCGGGATTTGTTGCTTCACTAAGCACTTTTCTCCAAACCCGGTGGAGATCCGATTTACAAGTCTTCAACTTCTTTGGTAGACAAAAAACCTAATCTTTCTATCCCTTTGAAAGATCAACTCCAACCTAGATCAACTTGTCTTCACCTTGGACAAGTATTAATCTCTAAATAAGATTAATCAACTTCCTAAGTCCCTTTAAGGAAGTAGATCACTATGCTAGCATATGCTTCTACTAATTGAAGTTACAAGACTTATACACTTTGTAATAATGATCCTAAGACAATACTAGGACATACATTACACTAAGTAAACTTACAAGATTAATAATTTTGATTAGTAAGTTTACAATAACCAAATCCTATATCTATAAGATTATAAAATCTTCTCTTGCTTGATTACATTTGAGTAGTAATTTGAGCCCTTGTGATCTCTGGAAATAAACTTTTGAAATATGAAAGAGGGTCAACTTTAAATGCTCTTCAATGCTTGCCTTTTATAGTAGGATTCAAAATATAGTCGTTGACACACAGTTGCCAGCACGGTCGACCGTGGTTCAACCGTGCGTGCTCCAGTCCAAAATTGGTATCCATTGTATAGCCGTTTGACTCAAATTTGAACACCACATTTTGGCACCTTTACTCCTTCTGGCACCTGCAAAAGAAAACAAACATCCTATACAAGTACTATATGCATTAAGTATGTGAGATTTGGTCTTATTGCATGAAAGTGACATAACATTCCATTAGTGGTAAACCCAACATTCTTGGAGAAGTGTCTTGATTGATATTTTGGGAAATCTCAGGTTGGTCAAGACTTAGTTAGTCACTTTAATGCATTTGGTTCAATTCTAAAGACTATTCAATATGTCATTAACTTCCCAGTTTCAATTAATCACAAGTCATGTATATTTTAAGCTTAGGTAGATTAATTGAATGATGTCTTTCCAAGATGATCATTAAGTATATAGAGACATCAAAGTTAAGTTATACTTGAACAAGCAATCACAATTTGTTACTTAGACAAGACCAAGTAAACAATTGATCATAATTTCATTGTGAACCAATTTACACTTAATTTGTTGGAGTAGACTAGTTACTTGAATCCAAACTAGTAAGCACATAGCAAGCATGTTAATCAAGTTGACAAATTTATGAGTATTAAACATATTAGCAAGTAGCAAGTAATACTCACACATAGCAAGAGATAGTTACTATAAGAGTAATCATATAGATATTTGCACAACTTGTAATTTAAGCTTTTAGCAAGTTTACTTGAAATATAACTGTTGGTCCCTTGATAAACAACAGGAGTATTGTAGAGGGGGGTGAATACAATTCTTTTTAATTAACTTAACAGTTAAACACAATTTAGTATTCAAGCAAGTAGATTAAATAGAGTCAAAGATAATTTTTCAACGGTTATTCTTTATTGATTAAATCACAAAGAATTACAACTATCCTTGGCAGAATGATAGTTGGTTGATACAGATTTACCTAAGTATAGCTAAGAGGGTGTTCTAAGCTATTACACATTTTAGACTCTAAATAAACAAACTCACACCACTAGTTGTTACAATAGTGGATACATCAATTTATACTAATCCTATTATCTGTGTAATTGTTCTATTGTCCACTGGTACATAGGATGTCTATACTTGTAGGGAAAACCGCATCAGAGAGCGTGCTCTCCTCTTTCCTCTTTGGTAGCTATTTGCAAGAACACCCCAATTCGGTTTGGCACCACTATTCATTTAAATAAATAGAATGTTGTGTTCCCTAGGCATTGACAAGGTATAACACATGTCTGCACATGCGTTAAACTTCTGCATTCCCACGTGGTCTTGTATGGTCACTTGTCAGCCGCCGACGCGTGTCCTTTTCTGTTCAACTTTGTCTTTGACTTCTGTTAAATAGTACGATTGATGCAGACCACTCAGGAAACCACTATGCTTGTAATGAAGTATAGTTGTCTTGTGTAGTAAGCTGCATTCCAGCTATGCTGGTTCTTCATTGCTGAGTCACTTGATATTCATGAATTGCTGAGTACACATCATGTGCTAACTGAAGAATACTGTCTACCTTGTGCTGGTAGACTAAGCAGCAAACTAAACACTCAACATAGCAATATTTACTGTCTATACATAAATAAACTTGTGCTGGCTGCACATAACATTTTAGTGCAAATAAATTACAGTTTTATCATAATTAATTCCTTAATTATTTTGGAGACTCAACAATCTCCCCCTATTTGATGATGACAAAACCTATGATATAAAGAGAAAACACTAAAGCCAGCACTAAGGGACCTAATATAAAATAGGCAGTAAATTTGTTGTAGTGACCCGGAAAATTTCGTCTAATTTTAAATCAAACTCTCGATATGATTTAATAACTTTGACACGATAAGCAAAGTCTGTAATGTTGAATCTCAAAAACTTGGAACTATTTACATACATTCATTTAACTTAGACTAAATTCCGACGGTTTACGAACAATTACTTGTAAATAAATATGTATATATTTATTATATATTTAAATAGTAATTAAAATATAATATACGATCTAATAAATATTATATATAGAAACTTATAATATTTCATTCCATGTAAATAATTAAGTGATAATATTAATTTGTTATATTAATATTATTATTATTAATCATTAAATTTTATTACTAATATTAGTAATATTATTAATATAATCATTAATACTAAAATTATTATAATTATTGTTATTGTTATACAACTTATTATTGTCATTAATATTATTATTAATATTATTATTATTATTATTATTTAAAATATTAACAGTATTATTATTATTAATATATTTAAAATTATTAATTATTAATATTAATTAAATTTAAATCATAATATCTGTTGAATTATTGAAATTTCGTTAGCCATCATTGTCCACTTTCTATATTTTCTTCTTGATTGAATAGACATCACTATGTATATTGGTACGTACATATGAGTCATTTACCACTATCTTGAAACCACCATATATCATACTTCCCGCATCTGTTTCTTGCTTGACATACACAAAAATAATCCACCTTCTCCTAATATTGTAAAACCCATAAACTATCCTCTCCATAAACCATGAACTTCCACCACCATAATCCATCATTGGCCGCCACCCTAGTCACCACCTTATAACCATCACTTCTAACTGATAACCCAAAACCACCAAGAACACCTTCATCATAAATCACACACCTATATTCTTCTTCTATGGTTAACTCGTCTCACCATGAATGAACAAAAAAAAAAATCAATGACAGTAAATGACATTGATAGGGATAGTGGTAACTTGTAAATATATGGTTTAAACGATGATGAAGGTGGCGAGTTGCAAACTGCGAATATCATGGACGAACAATTCACGAGGACTAAGGTCTTTCAAATATCATCCTTTCTATTATACATTTCTTTTCTTTCATTCTTTAAACACTTTATAACACCCCACTTGCAACCCACTTTATTTTCTTTTAATCTAACTAAAATCAAAAACCATGGAACCCATGTTTGATAGTTCTTCTTTCTGCTACAAACTCACGTATGATTCCTTTTCCTTACTTATATTACATACTCTGTATAAAACATTCTTCACCATGTTTTCTATCTGATAATTGCTGAATTCATAAATCATAGTCGATCCACCCAAGAACACACCATCCGTCTCACCATATTGATAAAACTTGTTGTTCAAACAACCAGGAAACGCCACATATTCTCTGTTACAATTTGAACTATATACAACCTACAACTATGGTGTTTCTTTTTTTCATTATTATCAAACCATACACCTACTACTTGTTGCTGTTACGGATGCCACTGCTACATGTGTTTTATGTTCCAATTGAACCTCACAACACAAACCATCGAAAGTGTCCACCACTATTGTTTTCTGTTCTTGATCGGTCCGAAACCCATTTCTTATTTGACCCAGGCTGCTGCAACGATGACTTCTTATAGCTGCAACATATTTTTCTTTCTGTTCAACAAATCACAACTAAAACCATAAGAGTTATTCAAGAAAGGTGGCCGACATCTTTCTTTACTTTTGGACAAATTCTTTTTTTGTGGTAGGCCAAAGGAGAGGACAACTACTTGTGTCCCTTTTCATTTCTTTTGTGACTGTTTTCCATCGACAGGGACATTAAAGCACGCACACCTTCTATTATAATTGATATCGGATCATTAATGGACCCTTTCTCCACTAGAAGATGAAACCGTGATTTTTTTTTGTAGAACGAACCGTCTGGTAGCAATCGGTAACCATGCCATAAATAAAACAATTTTTGTTATTGGGCCGTGACCCAAATGTTCTCTTCTGTTGGGTTGGATTGCTACTCGAGATTTCTTATTCTACTATTCCTGTCGATCCACAAGCATGAACCAAACACGTTTCTTAATGTATTATGATGATTATGATACATGGTGATTCATGATCGATGATGATGTAGTGATAAAAGAAAACATATTAGTTATGGTGATGTATACGATGATGACGAATTATTGATAATGATGATCATGGATTAGATCGATAATGATCATGGAGAATAAATATGATTATGATATTTATGATTATGTCAACGAGATGATGATAGAGATGATGACGGTAGTATGATTATGATCGAGCATGATTATGATGGTAAAATTATAGTAGCGATGATGACAGTGTTGATGATGATGATGATGCCGTACGTTTAGATGATAATGATAATTAGGGTTGATGATGTTAAGAAGATGAAACTGTATTGTTTAGATTTTCTAATACAGCGGCACTGTTACGTTTTTCTGATTTTTATTTCACGTACCCATTAGATAAGGATTGGGCTTGGTTAGTATGCTTTTGGACTGCATGATCCATTAATCAAATAACAAGCCATTGTGTTGGGCCGTTTATAATTTAATTGAATTTACAATTGGGCTGTAACATGGACTGCTTGTCTTCGGGTTATATATCATTAAATCCGAATATAAATCAGATAAGGGAGTAGCAGAGCCATGGTCTTGGGAGTATTAGGGTGAGCGAAAGGTCACATGTTCGAGTCCCCTCTGCAGCATCTTTTTATTTAAATCTAGTACTTGGGCCTGTTACAATAAGAGTAGGATTACAGGTTAGATAAAATTAGTGGGGAAGTTTAATCAGAAATACAAAACGGGAAGAAAGGTATAGAGTGGTTGCGATAAGCGAGAGGTCTTGGGTTCGAGCCAGGATATACGCGTTATGTTTGGAACTTTTTCTTGAGGTAGTTTTACTTATTATTATTATTATTATTATTATTATTATTATTATTATTATTATTATTATTATTATTATTATTATTATTATTATTATTATTATTATTATTATTATTATTATTATTATTATTATTATTATTATTATTATTATTATTATTATTAGTATTTTCATTATCACTATTAATATTAGTATTATTAAATTACTAACTAAATATTATATATAAGAAAAATATATTTACTACATATAACTTAACTACATTGATATTTTTTATAATAAATACAAATTATCTATCTAGTATATATAAAATAAATATAGTTAATTAAGTCATTAATGAAACACATAAGTTACCAAAATAACAATTACTAAAAATATATAAGTTGGTTCAATTACAATTATATGCGTTAACATATATATGAATAATATAGGTTCGTGAATCCGAGGCCAATCCTACACTTGTTCATTGTCGTCATATGTATTTTTACTACAAAATACAATATGGTGAGTTTCATTTACCTTTTTACCCTTTATATTTTTGGGCTGAGAATACATGCGCAACTTTTATAACTGTTTTACGAAATAGACACAAGTAATCGAAATTACGTTCTATGGTTGAATGATCGAAACTGAATATGCCCCTTTTTATTAAGTCTGGTAATCTAAGAATTAGGGAACAGACACCCTAATTGACGCGAACTCTAAAGATAGATCTATCGGGCCCAACAAGCCCCATCCAAAGTACCAGATGCTTTAGTACTTCGAAATTTATATCATGTCCGAAGGAGGATCTCGGAATGATGGGGATATTCTTATATGCATATTGTGAATGTCGGTTACCAGGTGTTCAATCCATATGAATGATATTTTTGTCTCTATGCATGGGACGTATGATTATGAGAAATGGAAGTATGAAATCTTGTGGTCTATTAAAATTATGAAATGATTATTTATGTTAAACTAATGAACTCACCAACCTTTTGGTTGACACTTTAAAGCATGTTTATTCTCAGGTACTAAAGAAATCTTCTGCTGTGCATTTGCTCATTTTCGAAATATTACTTGGAGTCATTCATGGCATATTTCAAACGACGTTGCATTCGAGTCGTTGATTTCATCAAGATTATTATTAAGTCAATTATATTTGGATATATTATGAAATGGTATGCATGTCGTCAAATTTCGTCGTAAAGAAAGATTGTCTTTTAAAATCGAATGCAATGTTTGTAAAATGTATCATATAGAGGTCAAGTACCTCGCGATGTAATCAACTGTTGTGAATCGTTTATAATCGATATGGACTTCGTCCGGATGGATTAGGACGGGTCTTCACAGTTGGTATCAGAGCGGTGGTCTTAGCGAACCGGGTTTTGCATTAGTGTATCTAACTGATAGTCGTTAGGATGCATTAGTGAGTCTGGACTTCGACCGTGTCTGCATGTCAAAAGTTTTGCTTATCATTTTGTCAGAAATCATCTGCTTATCATCCTTAGGAAATTACCTGCTCATAATTCTTAGTCTAGACACGTTTTACTGCATTGATTGCATGAATAGTGTATAGACAAATTCATATATTAGCGTATCTATTACGGTAAACTTTGCCTGATATCTCCCGTAAATTTCTCCGTAATTTAAGAGATCCTGGCACTATATATATCTATACATATTATGCACTGAGAATACCATCCAACTATCAATTGCTGTCACTAAACTTTTCTTACCAAAAATCCTTTCTGTGATCGCGTAAAATGGCCTCTACGAATCGACCAAGTTCCTCTGACTCCGAAGACAGCGTGACGGGAGCGCACCAACCGATCAACTACCGTGATTTCTTTAGAAAGTGGGGATGGGTTCGCGAAATACTTACCCTATGGAGAAATGAAGAAGGTACTCCATATCACGAGCCGAACTTACCACCTAACGTCGGAGTGCTCGATCCGCTTACCGGCGAACCTGTTCGCAATACTGTTTTCACTCTTTTCGCACGGATTTTCCGTCTCGAAGGTCGACTCGATGTCATTAAAGATAGTATTCGTCCTCTACTCCCAAATTATAATCGGATAGGATTATTAGAAGAAGTTAGAAGACTTCGAACTAAATATCAAGAATTGACAAACCTTATGGAAGAATGGGTAGAACTAATTCATAGGCTCGAGCGTAAAGTAGAAACCTTGGAAGTGACAGTGATCGATTTAGAAGCTAGGCTCGCGTCTACTACGCAGGTACCACAATCAGTACCAACACCAACAGCAACACCACCAGCACCAACATCATTTCCAACACCACGAGCTCCGTAAGCACCACAGACACCGAAGAGTACTGGGAATGATGAATTATGAAATAATAATTCATTACTTTCTGTTCATGGTTGGAAGATATATGTAATATATTTATGTATATCTCGAGATCGTAATAAAAATTCTTTTCATATTAACTATGACATGTGAAATTTTAACGGGTAGGTAATACCCGAGAAAGAAGAAGCTTTAAAGAGCTTCTATCATAATTAATTCACATATGTTATCGTTCACATCTTTCATCAACGATTTAACAATCGATATCTCTAAATTCATGATTACATCTGAAGAAAATATATATGTAAATATATTTTCATAAAGATTGTAATTAAAAATTCTTTCGTACAAACTGTTAATGGTGAAAATATTTTAACGGGTAGGTAATATCCGAGGAATATTTAGATTTCACATTAATAAGTTACACTGTACATTCTTCGAATCTGATTCAACATTCATTTACTATCCTACTTACATTTTCAAAGATACGAATCCGTTCATCGCAGAATAACCATTTTCATTCAATTTCATATTTGGATTTGACCTATCAGAATCCAACAAGTGGCATAAATGAAGAAAAACATTGGACAAAATAAAAAAAAATTGTTAGAAACAAACAAATTAACTATAAGAAATTCTGTTAAGAAACCACGCTAACAAAATCCTAGCTAACTGTTCCTAGCTAACTGTTAATTCCTTATTACATTTTATTTATCGCAGTTTATTTATCGCAATTTTATTTATTGTCATTTAATTTCTGTTATTTATTTTACGCACTTTAAATACCGGAACATGTATACAAGGTTTTGACATATCATATCGACGCATCTATATATATTATTTGGAATCACCATAGACACTCTATATGAAGTAATGATCGAGTTCTCTATACAGGGTTGAGGTGGATTCTATAATAATATATATACTTTGAGTTGAGATCGAGTCTGAGACATGTACACGGGTGAAAGGACCCGTTCATATACATTATAAACGATTCACAATAGTTGATTACATCGCGAGGTATTTGACCTCTATATAATACATTTTACAAACATTGCATTCATTTTTAAAAGACAAACTTTCTTTACAACGAAAATTGACGGTATGCACACCATTTCATAATATCTCCAACTATAATTGACTTAATAATAATCTTGATGAACTCAATGACTCGAATGCAACGTCTTTCAAAATATGCCATGAATGACTCCAAGTAATATCCTTAAAATGAGCTAATGCACAGCGGAAGATTTCTTTAATACCTGAGAATAAACATGCTTTAAAGTGTCAACCAAAAGGTTGGTGAGTTCATAGGTTTATCGTAACAATCATTTCAATATATTAATAGACCACAAGATTTCCGTTTATAAATATATGTACACTCGCAAGTGTATAAAAGTATTCTATAAGTTGTAGGCACCCGGTAACAAGCCTTAACGTTCATGTTTTACCCCCTGAAGAACACCAGATCATGTGTGTTTAAAATAACCTCGAAGTACTAAAGCATCCCATAGTCAGGATGGGGTTTGTCAGGCCCAATAGATCTATCTTTAGGATTCGCGCCTACCGTACATAGACAACTAGTTTAATGTTACCAAGCTAAGGGTATATTTCTGGTTTAAACCCACATAGAATTAGTTTTAGTACTTGTGCCTATTTCGTAAAACATTTATAAAAACAGCGCATGTATTCTCAGTCCCAAAAATATATATAAAAGGGAGAAAATAAAACTCACTTTTGCCTTGAAGGTATTTAATTCGACTTGGTCTCCGATAGATATCACGAACCTAACTATATATATAATATATCAACATATTTTCTTTTTTAAGTAATCGTTACATATATATATACTATTAATACTTTTAATATTTTCTTAGTCCGTAGTTAGCAATCCGATGTTAGTGGTCCACAATTAGTTGCTTAAATAAAATAAATAAAGACCCCATCATATTCGTATTGATCAGAATTAATCTCGACCCATGGTACCATGTTGTCAAATGACGTGTTGCGTACAATCATGAGGTCTTATGATTAATCTTCTCGTGTTGTTTACGGGTGGTCCTGAAATATATAAAATCAAATCATAAGTAATTATATATAAAATATCATATTAATTGGAAAAGATATGATTAATTTACTTTTTCTCCAAATATTTTCGTAGCTAAACTAGCTTCGGATACCCAATCTTGTTTTAGTCGTAGTTTCTTCATTACAACTCCGTTTTTGTTGGTTCAACTTGCCACTTCCTTGGATCGAGTCAAATTTTAAGAATATGAACTGAAAATACCTTAGTTTGTATTCGAAATCATATGTTATAGGTCAAACTTTGGTGAAACTTATGAAAGTGATCATTTTCCATCATAAAAACAACATTTAATGATCATTTTTCTAAAAATACTTACACTTTGAGTTAAACCATGAAATTTTTATGTGTTAACATATTCATAAGAAATATCATTTTTCAAGAACATGAACTTCCAATTCAAAGTTCAAGATGGTTTTTAATTATCCAACCCAAAACAGCCCCCGGTTGCACTCCGACGACGTAGATTCAGTTTTTAAGATGTTCTTTGTAAAACCAAGTTATATCTTGTTAGGTTAGCATATCATTATGATATATTACAGGTCTTGAAGTGTTTTAAAAGTCAAGTTAGAAGGATCTATTTAGTTTGCGAACAAGTTTGAAATCATTCAAACTATGTTCTTGTTGTTAAAATTTTATACCACAAAATAAGATAGCTATATGAATATGAATTTAATAAGATTATGAACAAGGTTACTACCTCAAGTTACTTGGACAAAGTTACTGCAAAATATAAGAAATAATCTTGGAATCAAAGAGTGGTGGAGTTAGATCAAAAGGTTGGAAGTAAACTTCTTCAAATGAGTGGTTATTTTGATATGTTCTTGAAAGAGTTTTCTTATGGTGTTTAAGGCTTGTAATTGAAGCTAAATGATGGAGAAAATGCTTGGAGATGATCAAGTATGAAGTTAGGAGTATTTTGAGAGAGAAATTAGGGAGTAGGTATGAGAAAATGGAGTGAAGAAATGGTGTTCATTTATAAAAACGTTTTTAGTTTATAAAGAAAGAAAAGGATTCCTAATTTTGTTTTCTTACTAATAATTCATACTACTTGAAAAATCCTAGTTACCTCATATCTAGGGCAGTAATAATGTTTATTAGGATGTTGATTTGATGTGTATATACCAATAGTAAATACGTATAGAAGCTGGGTATGATACGGGTACATATACCCTAGATATACGTATAGAAATCTTGAGGAAACGGAACGAGAATTCAAATATAGCTATCTTTTGTGAATATACTTATATTGTTTTATGTATTTAAGTCCTTAAAAGTGATTAAATACTTTATATATACGATACGTGTATAAGCATTATATATTATAAGTATATATATCAAAGAATGTTACGTATAGTTATCGTTTTGAAAACTTAAGTTAGTAGTTTCAAAATATACTTATAACTCATTGTCATTAGTACACAATGAGATGTTAAACTATCCTTACATCATGTTAAATATATATAAATACATATATATACACAAACGTATAATTATCGTATGTTATATAGTTCGTGATATCATCGGTCATATTGGACGGTCAAACGTTGTGTAAAACTCTTTTCAAAAACACAAGTCTCAACAATTTGGATTGCTTATCATGTTGGTATGGTTTAATTTATGTAAATATTAATCTCATAAGTATAATTTGGTCGGAAAATTCCGGGTCATTACAGTACCTACCCGTTAAAGAAATTTCGTCCCCGAAATTTGATAGAGGTTGTTATGGATAACAATAAGAAGGTTTTCATGACAAATATAAGGTGATAATGGAGTTTTATCATCATTGAGTAATGTAGATAAAACGATTCGATTATGCGAAGAATATAAATGAGACTATCGTAAAAGAGTGAGATGAGTAAAATATATTCGTCTTAACCAATGACGTAGTTATGATTGATTTCCGGGATTTAAAGGATTTAAAGAGAATCTTACGTAACAAGATTTGGTTCTTTGGTGATTAAGGAAATCAGGATCTTCTTTGATTATATGCAATAATCTGTTTCGATTGCTCTGTCAGATATTTCACTATAAATTCACCCCTTCGTTTCCTTATTTTCCATGACTCACACCTTCTATTCTTTCTCCCTTGATTCTTACTTTAAAGCATTCATCAATATGCTCCATCCAGTCCTGATTTTTGATATACTCCTAACTTTTATATCTGTCATTCTTCTTTTTCATCTACCACCAGAAGAATCTATTTACTTCTACTATACTCTTGTGTTTATAGTGTTTCTAATTCTCCCGTGTCTCTATATTGCTATCTGCATCGATATACACGGTTTGTAATTTCGGGGTTATTATCGGATTTTATATTCTTCATTATTTTTCAGAGCTTCATGCTTTCGTTTTCTCTTCTCGACTTCGAGTCAAGCGAGTAATGGTCCGAAATTCGTAGATATGAAATTTAGAATGAACATAGCTAATGCTCTAAGAAGAAAATGGTAATAGAACGACTTTGATTTGTTAAATTACTAGAATACCCTGGAGAAGACCGAGTCATCCAGAAAAATATTCTCTTGATATGTTTAGAGATTAGATAGAATGTAAGAGTCGTGTAAATGGCACATGATGATGGTACTGTGAATCATCATGCTTCATTAGAAACTCAGCATGACTTACTGTAATATAATGACGTTGATCAAGTGTCATTATATTATACTAATCCATGCTTCAGTTCCCAACACTACTTCAAAACATTCATATTTTAAACTCAAAGGTTTCAAAATTTAGAAACTAACACAGTTTCTTTTATGTTGCAGATATTACGGAGAGATAAATGATCTCAAATAAGAATAGTTGTGAAAATATCGCCAGAAATATGGAGGATATTTATAATAGAACATACGAGAATATCTTAGAATTTCTAATATCAATGGATGATGAAGAAGATTTGTCTGTGAAGGTTTAGAATGAGAAATAAGATGTTTGCTAAGGATTTCAGCAGGCACAGAATCATTTGGATTCTTTGAAGGCAAACTTATTCTTTGTGATTTGTCCACGGCTTTCTTCATAGTTTCGCATAATCCGCTTTTCGGTACTAAATTTTCTATCGAGCGTTCCTAACACTCCTTTCTTTATCATCAAACTTTTGGCCATTAAGATCATCTACAACATGCTGCTTCGTCAGCATTTTTAAAGTTAACTGATCTGGGTCATCGGTTATCAAACCGAGGTAGTTTCAGGAGAATTGTGTTTTTAGAATGATTAATCGTTGATGGTAATATTGTGGAATATAAAAGGTTCCCCAGTAACAATAAAGAGTACGCATATATATCGCGGTTATAATAAAGTTGTTTCGGATGAAAAGTCGGAGTTGACTTGCTGGAGCTGTGACAAAATTAGCTACTTTGGAAAGGGATTGCAAAACGATCTTCGGTAATAACAATGTCAAAGGAACTAGAACAGATACGTGTCAAACGTTTACTCAGTTTTTGAGGGTTTTTCAGGTGCATAACTATATGCATCAATCTTTTCTTCTGTAGATGAAGTGCGGTTGGTTTATCCTCTCGATTGAGGTGTTTTTAAGAATCATGATAGATTTGAACGCTGATTGTAATCGTCAAGATACAATGAGGTTTAAGATGAAATCAAGTGGCAATCTTGAAAAAATGTTTAGTTTCATATGTTATAATCAATATTGTAATTCATTTTAATTGTCCAATGTCATTAGTCCACAGTCGATAGTCCACAGTAACAGTCCAATAATTCATATATAGTTTAATATATAATATACAAATTAATTAATACGTGTCGTGACCTGTATACGTCTCAGACTCGATCACAACTCAAACTATATATATTATTGTAGAATCAACCTCAACCCTGTATAGAGAACTCGATCATTACTGCATATAGAGTGTCTATGGTGATTCCAAATAATATATATAGATGCGTCGATATGATATGTCAAAACATTGTATACGTGTCCCGATATTTAAAGTGCGTAAAATAATTACAGAAATTAAATGACGATAAATAAAAGTGCGATAATTAAATTGCGATAAATAAACTGCGATAAATAAAATGTAATCAGTTAGCTAGGAACAGTTAGCTGGAACAGTTAGCGTGGATTCTTAACAAAATTTTTCATAGTTAATTTGTTTGTTTCTAACAGATTTTATTTTGTCATATGTTTTCTTCATATGCCACTTGTTGGATTCTGGGAAGTCAAAATCCAAATATGAAATTGAATGAAAATGGTTATTCTGCGGTGAACGGATACGTATATCGGTAGTTGTAAGTAGGATAGTAAATGACTGTTGAATCAGCTTCGACGAATGTACAATGTAACATATTAAGATGAAATCTAATTATTCCTCGGGTATTACCTACCCGTTAAAAAAAATTTCACCATTAATATTTTGTACAAAAGAACTTTTAATTACAATCTTTATGAAAACATATATACATATATATTTTCTTCAGATGAAATCATGAATTTAATGAGTTAATATGATATTAATCTCATTTGCTTTTCGGTTTGAGCTAGAATAAGAAATCTCTAAAACTTTTTGAAACCACATATTCTTCGCAGAACATCAATGAAGTTATGGATCAATACTTCATCGTTCATTATTGTTGGTACTCCTTGGTATCTATGGTGCGTATGATGTTGATGTTTGTGGGACAGATTATGATGTCGAGACGTGTGATGCGGATGTTGTTAATTAGTGGTGATGATGGTATTGTTGATGTTATTGATGGTGGTGCTGATTACGCTGCTGGTGCTGCTGCTGGTGTTTGCAACCTTCGCACCATGTTCTCCAAAGCCGTCACGCGAGCGCGAAGTTCGTTAACTTCTGCTAGTACACCGGGATGATTGGTGGTTGGAGCGAGCGAATGAACAAGATTTGTAATATGGGATAGTATATAATCGTGACTAGATACTCTAGAAATGAGAGAGAAAATGGTGTTTCGAATAGGTTCGCCGGTAAGTGCTTCAGGTTCATCGCCAAAAGGGCAATTTGGTGGATGGAATGGATCACCTTCTTCTTGTCTCCAGTGATTTAGTATATTACGAACCCATCCCCAATTCATCCAGAATAGATGATGGGAAATTGGTTGATCCATTCCGGTGATGCTGCTTTCGGAGCCCGAATGGAAATCCATATCGGCATAACTGTCGGAATCTGAAGAATTCGAACTAGATGCGGAATCCATCTTGTATAATGGGGAAAATGAATTTTTGGTATGGAATAGATTATAGGAGTTAGATTTGGTACTCTTCAATACATAATTTACATATGTATATATAATACCAAAATCCCGTAAATTACGAAGAATCTTTGAAAAGATAACAGTCAAAGTTCGCAATAACAGATATGCTAAGATAAGAATTCGTCTATACACTATCAATGCAGTAAATGCAGTAAAATGTGTCTAGACTTATGAATGATAAGCAGGTAATTTCCTAAGGATGATAAGCAGATGATTTTCGACTAGAAATGATAAGCAAAACTTTTGACATGTAGACACGGTCGAAGTCCAGACTCATTAATGCATCCTAACAACTACTAGTTAGACACACTAATGCAAGACCTGGTTCGCTACGACCACCGCTCTGATACCAACTGAAAGGACCCGTTCATATACATTATAAACGATTCACAATAGTTGATTACATCGCGAGGTATTTGACCTCTATATAATACATTTTACAAACATTGCATTCATTTTTAAAAGACAAACTTTCTTTACAACAAAAATTGACGGTATGCACACCATTTCATAATATCTCCAACTATAATTGACTTAATAATAATCTTGATGAACTCAATGACTCGAATGCAACGTCTTTCAAAATATGCCATGAATGACTCCAAGTAATATCCTTAAAATGAGCTAATGCACAGTGGAAGATTTCTTTAATACCTGAGAATAAACATGCTTTAAAGTGTCAACCAAAAGGTTGGTGAGTTCATAGGTTTATCGTAACAATCATTTCAATATATTAATAGACCACAAGATTTCCGTTTATAAATATATGTACACTCGCAAGTGTATAAAAGTATTCTATAAGTTGTAGGCACCCGGTAACAAGCCTTAACGTTCATGTTTTACCCTCTGAAGAACACCAGATCATGTGTGTTTAAAATAACCTCGAAGTACTAAAGCATCCCATAGTCAGGATGGGGTTTGTCAGGCCCAATAGATCTATCTTTAGGATTCGCGCCTACCGTACATAGACAACTAGTTTAATGTTACCAAGCTAAGGGTATATTTCTGGTTTAAACCCACGTAGAATTAGTTTTAGTACTTGTGCCTATTTCGTAAAACATTTATAAAAACAGCGCATGTATTCTCAGTCCCAAAAATATATATAAAAGGGAGAAAATAAAACTCACTTTTGCCTTGAAGGTATTTAATTCGACTTGGTCTCCGATAGATATCACGAACCTAACCATATATATAATATATCAACATATTTTCTTTTTTAAGTAATCGTTACATATATATATATACTATTAATACTTTTAATATTTTCTTAGTCCGTAGTTAGCAATCCGATGTTAGTGGTCCACAATTAGTTGCTTAAATAAAATAAATAAAGACCCCATCATATTCGTATTGATCAGAATTAATCTCGACCCATGGTACCATGTTGTCAAATGACGTGTTGCGTACAATCATGAGGTCTTATGATTAATCTTCTCGTGTTGTTTACGGGTGGTCCTGAAATATATAAAATCAAATCATAAGTAATTATATATAAAATATCATATTAATTGGAAAAGATATGATTAATTTACTTTTTCTCCAAATATTTTCGTAGCTAAACTAGCTTCGGATACCCAATCTTGTTTTAGTCGTAGTTTCTTCATTACAACTCCGTTTTTGTTGGTTCAACTTGCCACTTCCTTGGATCGAGTCAAATTTTAAGAATATGAACTGAAAATACCTTAGTTTGTATTCAAAATCATATGTTATAGGTCAAACTTTGGTGAAACTTATGAAAGTGATCATTTTCCATCATAAAAACATTTAATGATCATTTTTCTAAAAATACTTACACTTTGAGTTAAACCATGAAATTTTTATGTGTTAACATATTCATAAGAAATATCATTTTTCCAGAACATGAACTTCCAATTCAAAGTTCAAGATGGTTTTTAATTATCCAACCCAAAACAGCCCCCGGTTGCACTCCGACGACGTAGATTCAGTTTTTAAGATGTTCTTTGTAAAACCAAGTTATATCTTGTTAGGTTAGCATATCATTATGATATATTACAGGTCTTGAAGTGTTTTAAAAGTCAAGTTAGAAGGATCTATTTAGTTTGCGAACAAGTTTGAAATCATTCAAACTATGTTCTTGTTGTTAAAATTTTATACCACAAAATAAGATAGCTATATGAATATGAATTTAATAAGATTATGAACAAGGTTACTACCTCAAGTTACTTGGACAAAGTTACTGCAAAAGATAAGAAATAATCTTGGAATCAAAGAGTGGTGGAGTTAGATCAAAAGGTTGGAAGTAAACTTCTTCAAATGAGTGGTTATTTTGATATGTTCTTGAAAGAGTTTTCTTATGGTGTTTAAGGCTTGTAATTGAAGCTAAATGATGGGGAAAATGCTTGGAGATGATCAAGTATGAAGTTAGGAGTATTTTGAGAGAGAAATTAGGGAGTAGGTATGAGAAAATGGAGTGAAGAAATGGTGTTCATTTATAAAAACGTTTTTAGTTTATAAAGAAAGAAAAGGATTCCTAATTTTGTTTTCTTACTAATAATTCATACTACTTGAAAAATCCTAGTTACCTCATATCTAGGGCAGTAATAATGTTTATTAGGATGTTGATTTGATGTGTATATACCAATAGTAAATACGTATAGAAGCTGGGTATGATACGGGTACATATACCCTAGATATACGTATAGAAATCTTGAGGAAACGGAACGAGAATTCAAATATAGCTATATTTTGTGAATATACTTATATTGTTTTATGTATTTAAGTCCTTAAAAGTGATTAAATACTTTATATATACGATACGTGTATAAGCATTATATATTATAAGTATATATATCAAAGAATGTTACGTATAGTTATCGTTTTGAAAACTTAAGTTAGTAGTTTCAAAATATACTTATAACTCATTGTCATTAGTACACAATGAGATGTTAAACTATCCTTACATCATGTTAAATATATATAAATACATATATATACACAAACGTATAATTATCGTATGTTATATAGTTCGTGATATCATCGGTCATATTGGACGGTCAAACGTTGTGTAAAACTCTTTTCAAAAACACAAGTCTCAACAATTTGGATTGCTTATCATGTTGGTATGGTTTAATTTATGTAAATATTAATCTCATAAGTATAATTTGGTCGGAAAATTCCGGGTCATTACAACGGGTCACGATACGTATTAATTAATTCGAATATTATATATTAAACTGTATATGAATTATTGGACTGTCAATGTGGACTATCAACTGTGGACTACCAACATTAGACAATTAAAATGAATTAAAATATTGTTTATAACATATGAAACTAAACAATTCTTCAAGTTTGCCACTTGATTCCATCTCAAACCTCATTTGTATCTTGACGATTACAATCTGCGTTCAAACTCTTCATGATTCTTGAAAACACCTTAATCGGGAGAATGAACCAACCGCACTTCATCTATGAAAGAAAAGATTGATGCATATAGCTATTCACCTGAGAAACACTCGGCAACTGAGTAAACATTTAAAACGTAGCTATACTAATTTCTTAGTGTTATTATTACCCAAAATAACTTTGCAATCCCTTTCCTAATTAGCAAATTTTGTCACAGCTCCAGCAAGTCAACTTTGACTTTTCGTTCGAAACAACCTTATTATAACCTTGATTTATATAGGTGCTCTTTTATTGTTACCGGGGAAATTTTTATTAAATTCCACTATATTACCAGCAGATGTACCAGCAACCTCGTCGCTCCTTGGTTTAAATCTCTCCGATAAATCACTATATTTATCTATTGAAGTCTCATCATGTACTCATCCGCATCTTATAACAAGAACTGACATACCAATTACCGGGAATAAGCAATTAGTACTTTGAAAACTCACAGCATATCTACATCAACAGTTATATGTATAACATTTATCTCTTAGAATTATGATCTTTCATTTTGAAATTCTGAAAAGCACCCAGTCTACAAATCAATACTCTAAATGTTGAAAAAGCTGAATGAAGCAGAAGAAGCCGTAGACAACTGTAAACGACCTTAACAACCAAAAGTTTGATGATAAAGAATTGTATGTTAGCAAAGCTCAAAAATATTGGAACTGGAAAACGGATTGAGCTAACCACGAAGGAATCTCTGAACAAATTACAAGGACTAAACTTGTACATTAAGGATCCTGATGATTCTGTTTCTGAAGATATCTTTAGCGAATACCTTGCTTCTGACTCCAAACTCTTGCGGACAAATTTTCTTCACCATCCTTCGATATTAGAAATTCCAAGATATCATCATATCTTTCATTAAAATATCCTCCATATTTCTGAAGATATTTTCATAACTATTCTTATCTGAAACCAATAATTTCTTTGTGCTATCAGTGTTACATCATATAGAAAATGTTAGTTTCTATATTCTGTAAACTTTCGAGTTTAAAATATGAATGTTTTTGAAGTAGTGTTGGGAACTGATGCATGAGTTAGTATAATATAATGACACTTGATCAACGTGATTATATTACAGTAAGTCATGCTGAGTTTCTAATGGGACGTGATGATTCACAGATCATAACGTCATCATGTGCCATGTTTCATAACTCTTTCGTTCTGCTTAACTTCCGAACATATCAAGAAAGAATATCCTTGATAGTTCTATTCTCAGAACTTCAGGTAATTTGACAAATTAAATCGTGCGATTACATTCTTTCTTGTTTAGAACATTAAGTTCATTCGAAACTCCACGCTTACGAATTCTGGACCGTTACTCGCTTTACTAGAGGTCTAGAAAAGAATAAAAAGGCAAAGAGATCCAAAATATAAGAGAAAATATAAAGCCCAATAACAACACGGAGGTTACAAACTATGGATATTAATACGAATAGTAATATAAAGACACGGTATAGTTAAGAATAGTATCACCCCAAAGTAATAGTATAAAGGAATAGATTCCTCTGGTGGTAGTTGAAAAAGAAGAGTGATTGATACGATAATCAAGAAGATAATAAGGATTAGAACTGGATTAAGCATTTTCAAAATATTTTGGATGTATGAACTAAGAAACAAAATATAGGAATGGTGAGAATAATGGAACGGAAGAGTTTAATTTATAGTGGGAATATCAGACAGAGTAATCGAGGCAAGATGACCGCATTTAATTAAAGAGATCTTAAATCCCTTAAATCTCGAAGAATCAGATCTTATAGGTTTCGAAGATTTTCCTTAATCCCTTGAATTCCGGAATTCAACCCTGATTCTGTCAAAAGTTAAGTTAAATCTTTACGTTCCTATTTCACTCTTTTGTGATAGCTTCATTCGTGCTCTTCGAATAATCGCATTGTTTTATCCATATTACTCAATGACGATAGAACTCTATTTAACAACTCATATTCGTCATAAAAATATTTTTATTATTAGCCATGACGACCTCGCTCAAATTTCGGGACGAAATTTCTTTAACGGGTAGGTACTGTAGTGACCCGGAAAATTTCGACTAATTTTAAATCAAACTCTCGATATGATTTAATAACTTTGACACGATAAGCAAAGTCTGTAATGTTGAATCTCAAAAACTTGGAACTATTTACATACATTCATTTAACTTAGACTAAATTTCGACGGTTTACAAACAATTACTTGTAAATAAATATGTATATATTTATTATATATTTAAATAGTAATTAAAATATAATATACGATCTAATAAATATTATATATAGAAACTTATAATATTTCATTCCATGTAAATAATTAAGTGATAATATTAATTTGTTATATTAATATTATTATTATTAATCATTAAATTTTATTACTAATATTAGTAATATTATTAATATAATCATTAATACTAAAATTATTATAATTATTGTTATTGTTATACAACTTATTATTGTCATTAATATTATTATTAATATTATTATTATTATTATTATTATTTAAAATATTAATAGTATTATTATTATTAATATATTTAAAATTATTAATTATTAATATTAATTAAATTTAAATCATAATATCTGTTGAATTATTGAAATTTCGTTAGCCATCATTGTCCACTTTCTATATTTTCTTCTTGATTGAATAGACATCACTATGTATATTGGTACGTACATATGAGTCATTTACCACTATCTTGAAACCACCATATATCATACTTCCCGCATCTGTTTCTTGCTTGACATACACAAAAATAATCCACCTTCTCCTAATATTGTAAAACCCATAAACTATCCTCTCCATAAACCATGAACTTCCACCACCATAATCCATCATTGGCCGCCACCCTAGTCACCACCTTATAACCATCACTTCTAACTGATCACCCAAAACCACCAAGAACACCTTCATCATAAATCACACACCTATATTCTTCTTCTATGGTTAACTCGTCTCACCATGAATGAACAAAAAAAAAAAAAATCAATGACAGTAAATGACATTGATAGGGATAGTGGTAACTTGTAAATATATGGTTTAAACGATGATGAAGGTGGCGAGTTGCAAACTGCGAATATCATGGACGAACAATTCACGAGGACTAAGGTCTTTCAAATATCATCCTTTCTATTATACATTTCTTTTCTTTCATTCTTTAAACACTTTATAACACCCCACTTGCAACCCACTTTATTTTCTTTTAATCTAACTAAAATCAAAAACCATGGAAGCCATGTTTGATAGTTCTTCTTTCTGCTACAAACTCACGTATGATTCCTTTTCCTTACTTATATTACATACTCTGTATAAAACATTCTTCACCATGTTTTCTATCTGATAATTGCTGAATTCATAAATCATAGTCGATCCACCCAAGAACACACCATCCGTCTCACCATATTGATAAAACTTGTTGTTCAAACAACCAGGAAACGCCACATATTCTCTGTTACAATTTGAACTATATACAACCTGCAACTATGGTGTTTCTTTTTTTCATTATTATCAAACCATACACCTACTACTTGTTGCTGTTATGGATGCCACTGCTACATGTGTTTTATGTTCCAATTGAACCTCACAACACAAACCATCGAAAGTGTCCACCACTATTGTTTTCTGTTCTTGATCGGTCCGAAACCCATTTCCTATTTGACCCAGGCTGCTGCAACGATGACTTCTTACAGCTGCAACATATTTTTCTTTCTGTTCAACAAATCACAACTAAAACCATAAGAGTTATTCAAGAAAGGTGGCTGACATCTTTCTTTACTTTTGGACAAATTCTTTTTTTGTGGTAGGCCAAAGGAGAGGACAACTACTTGTGTCCCTTTTCATTTCTTTTGTGACTGTTTTCCATCGACAGGGACATTAAAGCACGCACACCTTCTATTATAATTGATATCAGATCATTAATGGACCCCTTTCTCCACTAGAAGATGAAACCGTGATTTTTTTTTTGTAGAACGAACCGTCTGGTAGCAATCGGTAACCATGCCATAAATAAAACAATTTTTGTTATTGGGCCGTGACCCAAATGTTCTCTTCTGTTGGGTTGGATTGCTACTCGAGATTTCTTATTCTACTATTCCTGTCGATCCACAAGCATGAACCAAACACGTTTCTTAATGTATTATGATGATTATGATACATGGTGATTCATGATCGATGATGATGTAGTGATAAAAGAAAACATATTAGTTATGGTGATGTATACGATGATGACGAATTATTGATAATGATGATCATGGATTAGATCGATGATGATCATGGAGAATAAATATGATTATGATATTTATGATTATGTCAACGAGATGATGATAGAGATGATGACGGTAGTATGATTATGATCGAGCATGATTATGATGGTAAAATTATAGTAGCGATGATGACAGTGTTGATGATGATGATGCCGTACGTTTAGATGATAATGATAATTAGGGTTGATGATGTTAAGAAGATGAAACTGTATTGTTTAGATTTTCTAATACAGCGGCACTGTTACGTTTTTTTGATTTTTATTTCACGTACCCATTAGATAAGGATTGGGCTTGGTTAGTATGCTTTTGGACTGCATGATCCATTAATCAAATAACAAGCCATTGTGTTGGGCCGTTTATAATTTAATTGGATTTACAATTGGGCTGTAACATGGACTGCTTGTCTTCGGGTTATATATCATTAAATCCGAATATAAATCAGATAAGGGAGTAGCAGAGCCATGGTCTTGGGAGTATTAGGGTGAGCGAAAGGTCACATGTTCGAGTCCCCTCTGCAGCATCTTTTTATTTAAATCTAGTACTTGGGCTGTTACAATAAGAGTAGGATTACGGGTTAGATAAAATTAGTGGGGAAGTTTAATCAGAAATACAAAACGGGAAGAAAGGTATAGAGTGGTTGCGATAAGCGAGAGGTCTTGGGTTCGAGCCAGGATATACGCGTTATGTTTGGAACTTTTTCTTGAGGTAGTTTTACTTATTATTATTATTATTATTATTATTATTATTATTATTATTATTATTATTATTATTATTATTATTATTATTATTATTATTATTATTATTATTATTATTATTATTATTATTATTATTATTATTAGTATTTTCATTATCACTATTAATATTAGTATTATTAAATTACTAACTAAATATTATATATAAGAAAAATATATTTACTACATATAACTTAACTACATTGATATTTTTTATAATAAATACAAATTATCTATCTAGTATATATAAAATAAATATAGTTAATTAAGTCATTAATGAAACACATAAGTTACCAAAATAACAATTACTAAAAATATATAAGTTGGTTCAATTACAATTATATGCGTTAACATATATATGAATAATATAGGTTCGTGAATCCGAGGCCAACCCTACACTTGTTCATTGTCGTCATATGTATTTTTACTACAAAATACAATATGGTGAGTTTCATTTACCTTTTTACCCTTTATATTTTTGGGCTGAGAATACATGCGCAACTTTTATAACTGTTTTACGAAATAGACACAAGTAATCGAAATTACGTTCTATGGTTGAATAATCGAAACTGAATATGCCCCTTTTTATTAAGTCTGGTAATCTAAGAATTAGGGAACAGACACCCTAATTGACGCGAACTCTAAAGATAGATCTATCGGGCCCAACAAGCCCCATCCAAAGTACCGGATGCTTTAGTACTTCAAAATTTATATCATGTCCGAAGGAGGATCCCGGAATGATGGGGATATTCTTATATGCATATTGTGAATGTCGGTTACCAGTTGTTCAATCCATATGAATGATATTTTTGTCTCTATGCATGGGACGTATGATTATGAGAAATGGAAGTATGAAATCTTGTGGTCTATTAAAATTATGAAATGATTATTTATGTTAAACTAATGAACTCACCAACCTTTTGGTTGACACTTTAAAGCATGTTTATTTTCAGGTACGAAAGAAATCTTCTGCTGTGCATTTGCTCATTTTCGAAATATTACTTGGAGTCATTCATGGCATATTTCAAACGACGTTGCATTCGAGTCGTCGATTTCATCAAGATTATTATTAAGTCAATTATATTTGGATATATTATGAAATGGTATGCATGTCGTCAACTTTCGTCGTAAAGAAAGATTGTCTTTTAAAAGCGAATGCAATGTTTGTAAAATGTATCATATAGAGGTCAAGTACCTCGCGATGTAATCAACTGTTGTGAATCATTTATAATCGATATGGACTTCGTCCGGATGGATTAGGACGGGTCTTCACATTTGTCCCTTTTAAGGTTTGTTTTTGGGATCTTTTGCTGAGTTATCTATATCTTATAATTTGATATGATTTTGAAGATAAACTCATTTCATTTTCATTACAGCAAAGTATATACAAACTTTTACAACACAATATAATGAAGAATGAAATAACAAAAGATACAATCAATTATAAGAAGGCTATCTATCTTTATCTTTATCTTTCTCTTATTCATCACCAGATAGCTCTTCTTCCTTTACTTTGAGGGCTGCCCAGGCTTCAGGAAATAAGTAAGGCACTTCAGCGGGATCGAATACTGGAATCTGAGGGGGGTAGAATGATGGAATTTCTTCTGTGTGGGCCATCACCAGTAGATTTCTTTCCTTTAGGCTTTTGAGAGAGAACTTCTTCTACATTCACTACTGGTGCATTCCCATATTTTACTGCTTTGTTGAAGAGCTCTTGAAGTACAGGTTTCAGTGTATTTTTAATACCACTTTTACCTTTACCGATAAAGAACTGCAGTATCTCCATCCATTCACTGAACCCTAAGGTTCTTAGTTCAGTGTAGTTTATCCTCTCCTGAACATTACCTTCCCTGCTGACAGAGAAAGCCCTTTTTGTGCCTTTGTGCACCTTGATGATCTTACTTGGATTTGATCTTCTGGTTAGCACATCACCATATTTGCTCCTATAGTAATGATCAGATAACTCTATTGTTTGTTCAGTTTCTATAGGGGCAGCAGCAGGTGCTTTCTCAGTAGCTTCCAGTTCATCTAATGCCTTGTCCTGTTCCTTAACAATGGCTTTGGCTAACTTGAGGGATTCAGCCTCTTTTTTTCTATCAGCAGCCAACTTAGCTTCTTCTTCCCGAAACCTCAGCCTCTCAGCATATTCAGCATCAGCATCCTCCCTTCTTTGCCTTTCAAGTTGAACACTCAAGAGATAATCATTGGCAGTAATTTTGAGGGATTTTGCTGTAGCAATCAACTGTCTGCCTTCATTAGTAGTCATGGCATCACAGTATTGCTTTAGATAAATGTCCAGCTGTAGAGCCTCATAAAAGAGAGCATTCTCTGCATCAGTATGTAGCCTTTGACCACTGTTGTATAGATACACACCAACTTCAATGCCAAATTCCGAAGCATTGATGTAGAATTTCTGATCAAGTGGATGGTACAGCATTCTGATTTGGCGTATCCTTTCAGGTATAGCTACTGCTCTTTGTTCAAGCAGTTCTGGAAAAGTGATCTTCAGTCTGTAAGCCTCTCTTTCGTATGGATTCATCTTTCTTAAGTCTGGATCACCCTGTGTAGCTGGATCATCTTCCCAAGTAGTGTGTTTATCATGACGTTTTGGGAAGATGGAGGATACATACGTGATTCTGCTATGCCAGAAGAACCCACTGAATAAAAATCAATACGTTCATCCATTCTCCTATCAAAATAAGCAAGAGTTGGGGCAGGAATAGGTGATTGAATGAAAGTTGAACTCCCTCTGCCTCAGACTGTGAAATCAGCAGTATCAACAGAATCAGCATCTTTGTTAGCACCCAGCTCAACCACCTTAGCCGGGTCTTCATCACTTGTTACACCCAGCCGCACACTTCTGGCTGGGTCTTCATTCACAGTACTCCTTGATGTGTCTTCAGTACCAACTGATTGATTAGTATCAGCTGGCACAACTGCCACAATATCTTCATTAGCTGCCTCAAATAAGGGCTCTTTCCTTAGGGGCTGATTGTCCCTAGGGGCAGATTTTACCCTTTGTTTATCGATTGGCATGGGTTCAGCTGATATTTCTTGTGTTGATACTAGTTCTTGTGGAGGCAGATAGGAAGTAAAATCAAGATACACCCCCTGAACATCATCATCATCAAGGTTGATAGTTTCTGCTAGCTGTTGTGGTGCAGCTGGCTGAGCAGAAGATGTTGGTCGAGACGATTGGCTGGTTTTTAACATAGCATCCAGCCATTTCATAAATATATCTGCTCTAATTCCTCCTGACTCAATAGATTGCAAATAATCTTGCATCTCTTCAGGTGTCATTCTTTTAATCATGTCTGCTCGCTCAGCATACAGCTTTGCCTTCTTTTTGTCATATTTCACCATGAACTTAGCATTTCGTTTTCGAGCATCTCTCTTGTATTTGTTTATGCTGATTAGTTCATCTTGAATATCCATCTTTTCAGGGTCTAGGCTTCTTCTATGCTTAATTCTATGTCATTTACGAGCATCATAGTCCTCTCATTTAGCATTAAAGGCATCATTCAATTCCTGCTGTCTCTTCTGATGTCTCTCCTTTTTTCTTTTCATTTTTCTTTCAATAGTTTGCGAAACAGCAAAAGATTCAGCAACAGCCAGTTCAGAAACATCACTTGGCTTACTGTCAGAACCAATATCATCCACAGATGTGGCAGACACACTGGGTTGAGATTCACCAGTAGTCTTTACACCTGCTTCAGTATGAGCGTTGCTGGGCTTAATGTCAGTACCTTAATCAGCACCATCACCACCGTCATCACTATCTCTCCGTTGTTGCTTTGGAGCCTTCTCATGCTCATGCTCCCCCTCAGTTTGTTTTCTCTTTTTATGCTTTTTAGATTTCTTCTCCCCCTTTTGTCATCAGCAGGGGCAGAAGGATGGTCTGAGAAAACATGTGCATCAAGGTCACTATCTGACTCTGGAACAGAATAGGAAAAGTTGTTCCAGTCAGCATCAGCAGGAGATAGATGGGCACCAGGATCCACGCCATATTGTCTGAGGCATAGGTTTGAAGTACGAACTTCATTCCTTGCAACACCCATGGCCATTTGATTATGCTGGCCCTTACATCAGCTTAAAGAGCAGCCATGCGTTGCATTACCTCCACCATTTGAACATAAGCAAAGGCAGGAATCATTGTAGCCATTTGCCGTTCCTGTGAATCTAACCTCTCTTCCAATACCCTATTCTCCTCATTAAGAAACAGAAGCCTACGATTAGTAGCATCAAGTTCAGCTTGAAGACGGGCAATATGATCAGCATATTCATTATGAGAGATGATTCACTTTTTAAGATCCTCTTCTTCTTCATGGTGTTGGACAATGGCATCAACTGCTAGATCAACAAAAGCACATACTTGTTTGAGCTGGGCATCAATAGTTGATGTTATAACGTCCACAGCTCTGCATATGGCTTCAGTCATTCGATCAGTAATAGTATCGCGGATGGATCGCTGGATGTCTGGTGTGATTCTGGCTACAGTACGATAAACAGCCAGAGTAGAAATGGCAGCCATCTTAGTAGGATCAAAACTACTGGGTGAGGGGCGATCACTGGCAGCTACAACAGGAGTACCTCCGTGGGGTGGTGGAGGTGTAAGGTCAGAATCTGACTCATCACCATGATCACCATCATTTTTACCTTTACCCGAAGGTTTAGAACCACTTGTATCCTTTGCAGCAGCATCATCAACATCATCAGTAAGATCCACTGGTTTGTCTTTGGAGCCAGTCACATTATTAGAAATGACTGGCTCGTCCTTACCAGCACCTTTATCAGCATCATCATCAGATGAAGAAGATGATGAGGAAGAAGCTGATGAATCAGAAGGTACTGGCGAATCAGGAACCTTTTGCATGACACATTTACCAGTAGCAGGATCAATGATGAACTTAAGAGGCCTCCATGTACCAGGCCATGGAGAAACAGCTGGAGCCATACCAAAATAATGGTAGTATGGCTGCTCATTGACTGGTTATAGAGTGACCAGCCTCTCATATACCTCTTCCCTTGCTGTTCGATTAAGATGAGACAGTAGTTCAATCAGCTCTTCCTGTGGTAGCTTGTTGATTGAGACTAAAGCACTTTGAGGATCAATTGTCAGCTGATCCACAAGCAAGGAAATCTTGGGAGTGATAGAGGCTCCCTTATATATGAAGTTGGGTACAACTTCATCTGGATCTGGTACCTGACACACATACTTAGACTTTTTACCAGAAACAGAAGCCTGAGTAGTGTCAGTAGTAGTAGCAGTGGATGTACCAGCATCCAAAGTGGGTTCTGTAGAACCAGTGACATGTGCAGAATAAGCAGTATTTACTGCAATAAGCTCATCAGTAAGCACCACGTCACCCTGGTTACCACCTGTAGAAATTTCCTCAGTAGCAGCAGTTGGAGGAGTAATAGTGGAAGAACTAGTAACATCGAAATCAAGAACCTCCTTAACAATATTATCAATAACTTTTTCAAGTGCAGGAGGAGGTTCTATTATCATTTCATCAACCATCTCAGAATCAGTGGTTGAAGTAGCAATACCGGAGACAGTAGGAGGAATAGCAGAAATATTAGCAGTAGCTAACTCCTCATTAACAGTAAGATCAGTGGAACCAGCAGCCACAATATCTCCAGTAGTACCAGCAGTAGTAGAGGCAACAGTACTAGCATCAGCACCACCAGTAGACAAATCTGTAACACCAACACCAGTAGCAGAAACAGAGAGCTTATCAGTAGAAACAATAACATTCTTTTCTTGCTTCCCTCTACCTATTCATCTACCCTGCTAAGAACTGAAACTAAAGAACATTTTATCTTAACAACTGCAGAACCAAATAAATTTGACTCAACAATTGCATCTGTTGTTGGTCTCTGGGGACAGACTGGTGATTTAGTCAGCCCTTTGATTGAGACAGAGTAAGGTGTCTAAAAATGCAGCTGTGACTCTGCTGACTCATTGGCAACACATTTTGACCCAGATTGTGTAAGAGTTCTCGCTGGTAATGATGTAGGAGTGTGACTCTTATCATGATCCAAGTAACATTTAGGCGGTGCAGTAGCCTGAGCTGATTCAACACGATGAGGAGCCAGCTCAAGTCTGCTTTGGGGGTCAGTTATGTTCTCTGCTGGTTGTACTGTCAGCAGAGGATATTTCTTGAAGGATAATTTTGAAAAATGTGGAAGTGCCTGGATAGAAGAGTATGAGATGCTACTCATCTTAACACTAGTTTTAAAACCAGTCAGCTTGGGAGTCAAGGTTGTACCTTTAACTCCACTTTCATTTTTCAAGTCAGCAGTTAAACTAGTGTTAATTAAGTTAAAAATTTCTGCTGTTTGGTCTAGAGATGCACCATGTTCCATAGCAGCCTTCTTTTCAGAAGCCGCAGTTGTGACTGGGGCAATCTCCCCTGTGGCTTGCGTGGAGCCAGCTTTAGGTCATTTGGATTTGCCTGTTACCAAAAAATAGATAAGCAATGGATTCCAATACTAGAAGTGGGTAGTCAGTATATAAGACTAGGGCTGTTCTTTATTATCAGAGAGCACTAGATTCTAATACAACTACTTCTTTACCAGTATGTGAGACGATGACTGTTCTAGTTGAGGTAGCTGGCTTCTTCCTTTTAACAGCTGGCTTACGTTGAGGTCCCTCCCCCTCAGCTGGTGCAACACCAGAGGTAGTTGATTGGGCAACTCCACCTTGAGCAGCTAGATACTCAAGAATTGCTGGCGTCAAGGCATCATATGGAGCAGTTGGTTTATCTTTCGGCATCCCCCTTGCTTTAAATGCAGGTCAAATGATTCGTCAGTAATCTGCTGGTAAGCATCACGCAGCTCGTTTTCAAACACAAGGCTCAAGAACCTTGGAAAGGGGATTAAATGTGTTCTTTTGGGTGCAAGCACCATTTCCCTTAACCTGAGGTAGATCTCAGCTGCATAATCAATGTTCCTGTTGAACAGTAAACCATGACCAATTTTGAGCTTAAAGTCTGAGCATTGATCGAAGCTACCGGACTTTTAGCTGATGCACTGGGTCAGCAGTCCAATGAAGTAGTACCACAGTGGTGGCATGTTCTTCCTTAATGACGTATGAGCAATTGGACTAGCATATCCAATCGTTTCCAGCACTTCCCTCCTGAAATCATCGTTTGTCGGTGAATTAACAAATGGACCACCTGGTAATTGAAGAGCCCGTTGAATAGTGTCAACGGTGATGGAGCAGGTTAGGGTTTCAGTAACCATGCCACGAATACATGGAGCATTCTGTTGAATGGTGTCCATGGTGGCAGTATACCAGAATCTGGCTAAACAGGCTGGATAAAGACGCGAAGGAACTCCGGTGATGGATCTCGCCAAAGGGCATCGCCTGATATAATCGATCAAAGCCTCATAGCCTATGCTGGCATTATACTTGGGGATGGAGAGAGCATGTGCAGCATTGCCTCTTGATAGGCGAATGAGATCATGTGCATGTGCGTTAGAAGCCTTAACAAGGCTTGAATGAAGATTGAACAATGGGCCTTGTTCAACCTGTTCCTCTATGACTGGTGGAGGTTACTGTTCTGGTTGTTGTTACTATTGTTGTTGTTCCTCCGGTTAGTTCTCGATGGGTGGTGATTGTTGTTGGTCTGACATTGATGATTTTGTTGAAGATGAATGTATGAATGATTTGAAAATTTGGCGATTTAGAGAGAAGAGTGGGTGTTGTTGAAAGGTAAATTGAAGAGTTAATAACCGAAGGTTATTATGAGAAATGGATCACCTTATTTAACCTTTCGGATTGGTGTAAAAAGTGCAGGAGAGAGAAAAATGGCAACTGTCATCGGCTTGAACGTGGGCAGATGTGACAGACTGGCACGTTTTTGAGGGGACACAAACTGTTGACATGACGTATAATTGCCTTGAACACTCATACCTCCCATTAAGCATTAAATGCAGCAAGTTTTAATTCAAAATGAAGTTAAAGACCATAGAATAAAGTTTGTATTAATATTAAATACAAAAATTCTTTGTTACATTTAAGATGTCATGAATTTAATTTTAAATCATTGGGAGTAAATGAGTTTCTGTGTTAAGGTATCATTTAATGTTGTGAGCTATTTATTATTTCATTTTAGACATTGAATAACAATAATATATGTAACAACCCTGCTTTTTACGTTACTTTCGTTAGTTTATTTAACGGCGATTACTTGACTTTTATGTGTTTATGTGTAATAAATACATACTTGATCCTGGAGGGTTACAATAATTAATATGGGTTGATATTAATACGAATAAATATTTCGAATAATGAAATACGATAAAAACGATATGGTTTTGATAACTGCTTTTTGAGCAACGAAACGCTCGGGTTTATGTTAATAATTAACTTATTAATTATTAAGTTTTTAAAAATAATTAATTTATTGGGTTTTTAATAAATTAACGTTTGGTTGCGTTTTAACGATCGGTTTAGCGTTCCGGGCCTTTGGTACGACTAAATGGCACTTGAAACGGACCGCGAGTACAAGCTTTTGCAAAACACGAGCCCGAGAGTCACCCCCATGGGCCAATCGACCGAACCCCACTCCCCACCCCCTTTTATATTTAATTTTGACAACTTGAGGGGCTTATGTGTTGATTTAGTAAACTAGGGTTAGTATAAATACAAGCATTAACCTAAAATTAGATAAAACCCTCACAAATAAATTGCACCAGTCGACTTCCTCCCTCGCCCTGGAACCGTCGACCATAAACAACCCTAGCACCATCAATTTTTCACTTTTTGATCAAACCTCAAGAACGAACGTTGTAATTCCCTTCATCCTCTATGCGTGTGTGTAATTATTTTCGCGATTAAAGGTATAATTAGCTACACCCTAATCTTAAAAATCTGATCTTCATTAACGTTTCATAGTTATGTTGTCAATTGCTCAAGTCTATACGCGTACATGTTAATTGCTATCATTAATTTGATCGTTTGATGCGTTAGGGTTTAAAATCGAATTTGTTTTTGCATGATCAGTGAATTTTGATTTTTCAAATGCATGATATTATGTGTTAATTAGATTCCTTGCGAAAAACTATTGATTTTAGGCTTTGGATTCGCTTGATTTCGTTTCCGGATGATCAAGTTATGGCCAATTGAAATTAACATTGTGTTTTTGTGTGTAATCAGAAATCTGGGTTTGATAGACCATGAATTGGCATGTGAAACTTATACCACTGGAAAGATAATTTAAAAACACTCAAGTTACACTAGGATATCATGTCGTTTGCTTATTTATAACTCGAGATATGCTTGATTTAGTGTAAAAGTGAAATTATACAGCACTTGCATGAAAATAGCCTTGTATGATAAAATGTGTTGACTTCTGTGTTTAAAGCTTTGCATATTTGAAAAACTACACAAAAATTACTTCACCTTGCATGTAGATATCATAGTCTAATTGTATCTAGATCTTCGGATAATTGCGTGCGAATGTGATTAGCTAAACAAGAATCGAATCTGCAACTTGCTCTCTGTGTTATACTCTGTGGTTTGTGTTTATTGAAATAGTATGTATTCTTCTGTAATATGAATCTTTATATGTTATGTGGTGTATTCTTAGTTTATTGCAACCTTCAAAACCTTATGTATTGGGCACAACAGAGCCATACTTTGTGTAGCTTCTGAATTGAGCTGAAAACTGAACATTCAACTTGCACGAATAAACTGTACAAATTGGCTAAACAAAAAGTGCTCAACTTTTGATATGTGTTATTTTGACTTGTCCTTGAACTATGACCACTGACCTTGTGTCAATTTCATGTTCCTAGCTCCGGTTATAGCTAAAACGAAATCAGGGCGCGGTCAGAAACTGACTTGATAAACTACAAATGTACCCCTTCTGATTCATGACTTTTAATTATCGTATGAGACCCTGGCTGGACTTTTTGGAATATATTTTGAGTATACTTATGATCTGGAGTTTCCCATGTTTACTTAAATTTTGTACTATGAGATAACATGCTAAGTTTGCTACGTGTACATGAACTTTGTGCACAACGATAAACTGAAATTGTGAAATTGACTATTTATGATCCAAAACGTGTTGTTTGACTTAGGTTTGACATGTTGACCAACATTTTACATGAACCTACTGATATTGACTTTAGTTGATTACTTTGACCAAGTTTGACTTCGGTTGACTTTGTTTGACTTGCAAGATATAGTTTATTGTATGTTGACTTTTACTTTGAAACGCGTCGAGTCGAGCAATAAGACAACTTATACTATGAAACCACATTTTTTTAGGACATATTTATTGACCAACTTAAATACGTATACTTATGTTGCATTACTCGGTTATAATCCATACAAGTCATTTGTCTTTCAATCCGAGCTTTATTTCAAAGGTGAGTCTACAGTCCCGCTTTTTACATGTTTTCAGGGATGAGAATACACGATGTTATACTTACATTATCAAATGCTTTTGTATTGACACGAGTACTATATATGAATATTGAGTTTGTTCACAAAGCCTCTATCTTGAATACTTTTAATACCATCGGTGTAAGCACAATTTAGATGGACGGATCCGTTAGGTTGACAACCTCACCCTACAATATTAACTGTGGTGCATTTACTTTGAACATTAGATACACTCGAACAAGTGTATAACATTTTATGAGGTAAAGGCGGGTATAGTGGTTTCTATACTCGGGTCATTGCTAGTATTCAGGTGCTCATAGATTATGCAAACGTTTTTCAACTTGGAGTTGTACTTGTAAAATCTCGTGGTCAAGGAACTTAAACTATTTTCTTATAACTGTTTTTCAGATACCGTTACATTATTTTAAACCTGTAGATTCACCAACATTATTGTTGACCTATTTTTGCGTGTTTTATTCTCAGGTCCTTAAGAGGTAGACTTCCGCTGTGTTTGCTGAATGGTCAGGCCTTGGAGTCAGCATACTTTTAAAGAACATTATTTACTTTCGCATTTGAAGCTTTTATAACTATTTAAATACTGTTACCTTGTGGTTACGATCACAACAGTGTTTCTATTTTGGGATTATTGACTTATGTTTTGAAAGTGAACTTTTAATAAAATTAAATGCGGTTGCTTTAAACGTCTCATATAGAGGGCGTAACTGTTAACTGTGGGACCTGGATTAACACGCCGTCAGATGGAAATTTGGCGGGGTGTTAAAATATAAACGACCTTGTTGTGCTGAGTGTTTGACATGTAGGCAGTAATCAAAGAATTTGTGACTTACTGGTTTGTCCTACATGTTGTAGAACCAGCACACCAATAAAATTGCCTTTTATTTTAAAGTTCGAGCATACCCAGCTCAGAGATGAGATAGTTAAAATGTTTCTCATCTAAGGGCTTTGTGAAGAGATCTACTAAATGCTGGTCTGTTGAAATAAAATGTAGCTCCACATCTCCTTTTTGAACATGATCCCTTATGAAGTGATATCGAACGTCAATGTGCTTTGTCCTAGAATGCATCACAGGATTGTTGGTAATGACAATTGCACTTGTGTTGTCACAGTAGATTGGAGTTTTTGTAATATGAACTACATAGTCCTTCAGCTGGCTTTGTATACATAGTACTTGAGCAGTATAACTACCAGCAGAAACATATTCTGCCTCAGCAGTAGATGTGGACACAGTATTTTGCTTTTTATTTGTCCAGCTGACTAGCCTACCACCCAGTAACTGGCAACCACCAGTAGTACTTTTCTTGTCTATTTTACACCCTGCAAAATCAGCATCTGAATACCCTATTAGCTCAAAATCCTAGTCTTTGGGATACCAAAGACCATGTTTAGCAGTACCTTTCAGATACCTAAATATCCTTTTTACTGCTAACAAATGTGACTCTTTAGGATCAGCTTGATATCTGGCACAGAGACAAGTGGCAAACATAATATCTAGTTTGCTGGCTGTGAGATAAAGTAGGGACCCAATCATACCTCTATATTCAGTGATATTGACTGGTTCACCATTGAGATCAGCATCGATTTTGATATTGACTGGTTCACCATTGCTGCCATTGGAGTCCCTATATCTTTTAAACAGGTCAGACCAAATTTCTTTAACATATCTTTGATATATTTATCTTGACTCATAAAAATTCCATCATCGAGTTGTTTAATTTGCAATCCTAAAAAGTATTGCAAATCTCTTTGTAAGCTCATTTCATATGTCTTTGACATAAGTTCTGAAAAATCTTGACAATGTTTCTCATTCTTAGATCCATAAATAATATCATCCACATATATTTGTACCAGCAAAAGATCACCATCTATCTCTTTTGAGAATAGAGTGGTATCAATTGTTTCAACTTTAAAACCTATACCAGTAAGATACACATGAAGTGTCTCATACCATGCTTTTGGTGCCTGTTTGAGGCCATAAAGAGCTTTTTCTAGTTTGTAGACATGGTCTGGATATTTTCTGCTTACAAAACCAGGAGGCTGTTTGACATAAACTTCTTCTTGCAGCTTCCCATTTAGAAATACAGACTTAACATCCATCTGGAATACCCTAAAGTTCATCTTAGCAGCATATGCCAAGAACAATCTGATAGCTTCCATCCTAGCTACTGGAGCATATGTCTCTCCATAATCCAATCCTTCTTCCTGTTTGAAACCTTGAGCTACCAATCTAGCTTTGTTTCTGATCACAATCCCATCTTCATCCATCTTATTTTTGAAAACTCACTTGGTACCAATGATCTTTTTAGTTTCATCATCAGGTTGAGGTACCAATGTCCAAACCTTATTCCTATCAAGCTGGAAGATCTCTTCTTGCATAGCTCCTGCCCAACTTGGATCCTTGATTGCTTCTTCAGGACATGTAGGTTCAATGGTAGATACAAAGTTTACATGCATACAAAAATTGCTGGTTGTATGTCTTCTTGTTTTAACACCACTCACCAGATTACCAATAACTTGTTCAATTGGATGCTCCTTTGTCCATCTAGTGTTATGAACATGTGAGCTTGTTGTGGAACACGCAACATCTTGATCATTAGCTGGCTCAGAGGAATGAGCAGCAGTGGGAGATAGCTGTTCATTATGAGTGTAACCAGTACCAGCTTGAGATCCTTCAGAACCAGCAGACCTATGCTCAAGTTGTAAAACTTCAGTAGAGCTAGTAGGTCCACCTGGTTTAGACACAGATGGAACAGAGTGTTCCATCTCATCATCAGAGAACCCAACAACATGGATTGGTGAGGGATTTGCTGCTGGTTCTTCATCATCATCTAGAGCTTGCTGAGTTGGCTCTTCAAACAGTAACTCCTCATCTTCTTGACCAGAAGAAGAAGTAGGGGCAGTTTCATCAAATGTAACATTAATGGATTCTTTAAAACAACCCCTTCTTTTATTGAAAACCCTATATGCCTTTGACATGTTAGAATATCTAAGGAATATACCTTCATCAGCCTTAGCATCAAACTTGCCTAGCTGATCCCTATTGTTTAGAATGAAACAGGGAGTGCCAAATACATGAAGAAATGAAATTGAGGGTTTTCTGCCTTTGAGAACTTCATAAGCAGTTTTCTGATGTCTTTTCACTATTAAAGATCTATTCTGGGTAAAACAAGCAGTGTTCATAGCTTCTGCCCAGTATGAATTTTTCAGCCCAGACTCAGTCAACATAGATCTTGCTGCTTCAATGAGAGTTCTGTTTCTTCTTTGTACAACACCATTCTGTTGAGGTGTTCTCACAGCAGAAAAGTTCTGTGAAATACCTTTGTCAGCACAAAATTCTTCCAATGTAGCATTTTCGAATTCTGTACCATGATCACTTCTAAGCTGCTTTACCAGTTTCCCATTTAGTAGTTCCATTCTTTTGATAAAATTGATAATTTCATCAGCAGCTTCACTCTTTTGCTTCAAAAAGAATTCCCAAGTGTATCTGGAATATTCATTAACAATCACCAGTGTATACTTCTTCCCACTACAGTTGGCTATATTAACAGGACCAAAGAGATCCATATGAAGTAGGTGAAATGGTTTCTCAATAGATGAAATCTGATTTGATTTGAATGAGGCATGGTGATGCTTCCTTTTTTCACATCTAGGACACAATCTGTCCTTCACATAGGACATTGTGGGTAGCCCAGACACCAAACTTTTACTAGATAATTTGTGAATATCTTTAAAGTTGAGATGTGAGAGTCTTTTGTGCCATAACCATTTGAGGTTGTGTGCTGCCTTTGAATAAAAATAAGTATCAGTTGTTGTGACTGATGTGTTCATGTCAATTTGATACATGTTCTCATGTCTTTTAGCTATCAGCAGTGGCTTCCCTGTCTTATCAAAAATAGTGCCAATTTACCTTCTGAATTGAACTATCTTACTTTTTCTTGTCAGTTGGCTTATGCTGAGTAAGTTGTGTTTAAGCCCAACGACATATGCTACATTTGAAAATGTAATATTCTCATTTGTTAAAGTACCAAAACCCTTTGTGTAACCCAACGAATTATCTCCATATGAAACAACTGAACCATCCTTTTCTTGATAGTCCATTAGCAGGGACTTACTTCCGGTCATATGTCTTGAAAATCCACTATCAAGATACCAGATTTGCTTATTTTGAATGCCCTGCACAGTAGCTAAGAGATTAGTTCTTTTTGGGAACCCATCCAAGGATGGGTTCTGGAAGGGTGATTTCTGATGATCTCTTCATGTCTGCTAGTTTGCTTGAAGAGGCAGCAGCAGATGGGGTTAGGGTTAGAGTACACTAGTTAGCTAAGTGAAACTTGCTGCCACACTTATACATTTTCTCACATTTGATATCGGTGACTGGTCATACACTGAGTAAATGGGGGCAGTAAGATCAAGTCTGCTTTCAGATATGGCAGCTATGAGCTGGTCAAGCTTGACAGTCATTATCTCAGTGATAGATGACTCAGCACATGATTCCACAATTTGGTTCACTTTAGCTTTTCCCTTAAGGGCAGCTTTCTTTTTAGAACCAGTACCATAATCATGGAATACTGCTTTGCCTTTGTTGTTCGACGAGCCAGTGTGGGAAGTTACTGACCCGTCAGCTGATACCGGTCGATTCGTGTGAATCTTGATTGCTGCCTTTGACTTGCCAGTATTACATTTTGCTGGCTTGTCAGCAGCTACTGGTTGACCAGTACAATTTTCATCAGCTGGCTCAGCATTGGTAGAATTTGAACACGAAGGGGAATCAATTATTTTCGACTTTCTTTGATTGTTTTTAGTGATTTCCCTTTTAATGCATCTTTCTTTTGGAGTCATATAGTAAATGCTTGAGGGATCAGTAGTTTCATCAATTGAAGTACTGGTTTCCTTGGCTTTTACTTCATTCTCCAAAATTTCTTTCATTGATGGTGGTGGGGTCTCTGTAGGTCTGACAAACTTATTTGTTAAGACCTTTTTACCCTTAACTATCTTAGCAAAAGTATTTGGCAAGACAGCTTCAGGATCAGTTTCAAGAATGAGGTCCATAAAAGTAACTTCTGCAAGAGCAGTAGAAGCAGCATAGTCACCAGCAAAGACGGCTTCAACTTGGGCAGGCACCTGCGCATTTATACACTTAGCTGTACGTTGAGCGGATGTACACCATGAAGTAAAAACCTTCTTGAGTTCGTTTAGCTGGTTCTTAACATCTGCTGCCTCAACGTGAAGAGACTTTAGAGCAAAATTTTATTTTTCAAGTTTTGAAATTTCATCCTTCAAGATCTTAATTTCATCAGTTTTGCTTTTAAGTTTATCATTTAAAGATTTGTTATCATTTTTCAAAACTTCTTCACGTTTACTGCCTCTACATAGATCAACTCTTAGGTAGTCAAATATTTCAGCTTTTTCATCATCAGTATAAGTTCAAAAATTATCAACCTTATACAGCATTTCAGTTTTTCATTGAGGTGAATCCATTTTCAGGTCAGCTTCCCTCATATCAGACACAAATGTACTACCATTATCATCCTCATCAGACTCCTCGACCTCTTTGGCCATCAAACACAGTTTTTTACCAGAAGCATAACCAGCATCATCATCAGTATCCCAGTCAGAAGATGAAGAAGAGCTGGTTTCATCCTAGTCATGATGCTTAGCAACTAGAACCTTTTCTGGCTTCTTTCCCTTCTTATCAGTCTTTGCATTCTCCTTCATCTGAGCATTCATAGCTTTGTACTTGTTCTTGTACTTATCAGCTTTTGAGAAAGAGTTAGCATGTGAGATTGAAGGTTTCCTGGACATGCATTCAGCAGCAAAATGTCCAACCTTCCCACAATTGTAACACTCAGATTTAGGACCTTTGACTGATTTGCTATTGTACCTAGCACTCGGCTTCTTACTCCCTTTGTATGACTTGCTGGTTCTATTACGATTGAACCTTTTAAATTGCCTAGCCAGCAAAGCCATACCTTCAGCAAACCCTTCCACATCATTTTCATCATCACTGCTGTAACGACCTGACTTTTTCGACTTATATTTTTGTGCTCTATACTTTCACGAATCTGCGTATACGTGCGTACTGAGCTAGTTTATGCTGTGGGATCTTTATTCATGATTAATTACTCTCGTTAATATCTTACAACGTGCTATTAAGTGTGTAATCACTTAACTTGATCCTCGAATGCTTTTATGATCGTTAGTGTCACTTGACGTTTAGAACGAGCTATGTACTTTGTACACATTAAACTTTGGTCATAATTGGAATATTATGACTACGTAATACTAATTTTTTTCTAATAACAATTACTTGGGTTTATGGTTGCTTAATTACACTTAGTAATTTACTTATGCTCACTAGTTAGTCTTGTTGGACTTTCTACCTTGTTGGACTTTAGCGCACCCTACTCTAGCTAATGGACCATTTAATTAGCCCAATTTTAATAAGTTAATGACCCCACTAATATGAAAGACAAATGCCCATTAATTAGAGCCCACATACTAGTATTTTTGTTCACCATTATCATACATGTTGCATGAGATCCTAACAACTAGCACCGCCTTTAGACCACCACTAACCAAAAGGCAAAAGGGTGTCCCCCTTGTCCCCTTGAAACCCCATGACCATCACCCCCTTTCTCCACTATAAATACCAAGCAAATCCCACCCATTTCACACTTAATCTCATTCACATTTTACACACACTTACTCTCTAATTCTCTCTCTAGTCTTTCTCACTCTAAAAAGTGTAAGTTTTAAATTTTATTCTTCTTCTTTTCTTCTTCATAGCATCGACATCATCATCATCATCATCATACAAGAATTAAGCTTTTTAGCTTCTTGATCTTGTTATATCTTGAAGATTCAAACTTTTATTTGAATCCTTCAAGGAACATGAAAGATTCAAGCTTTCTAGCTTTGAATCTTCATTATTTTATTGGATCTAAGTTTTCTAGCTTATGATCCCTTTATTTTGTTAAAAAAAATCAAAACTTGTGTTTATGATCTTCATGTAACTTGAAGATCTAGCCTTTTGCTTTAAGGATCTTCAAGAACATTAAAGATCCAAGCTTTCTACCTTAGGTTTTCATTATTTTGTTAAAGATCTTAGCTTTTTAGCTTATGGCTCATTACTTTTACTAGATCTTAGCTTTCTAGCTTATGGTCCCATTAATCTTGTATAGATCCAAGCTTTCTAGCTTAGGGTTTTCATAATACTTGAGATCTAAGTTATCATTGTAGATCTCACTTACTTGGAACCTTTTTGTGATTTTTATGATGATAAAGATCAAATCTTCATCATCTCATTTGATGAAGATGCATAAACTTTCGTAAAAAGGACAAAGGTTGAAGCTTTATTGGGTTTATGCAATAAAGAGACAACCTTGATGTTCAAAACTTGTAGGATGTTAGCTTTTACTCTTAGTTGTGTTTTGATGGTTGAAAATTGGTCAAAGTGATGCTAAAACATCAAAGTGTTGTACACTTGAAGCTTACACGCATCAAGGATGAGAACCGTGATGAGCATCAAGCACCAAGAAACCCACTAGAGTACTTGTTTTCTGTTTTTCGGGGTCCGATCAGACTCCTAGGACTTCTGTAAAATTGATTTTCAGATATTTCGGTTCGATTAGATGACTTTTCATTTAGGACTCGTCTAAATCCGATATACGGTTTAGGATTTATGGCCTTCCAAAAGTCACTACGCCCTTGTAACGACGTGCTGAAAATTCTGACCTACTCGAGTTTGAACCGTCGCCACGGTCAAACGACATCGAGTTAGGATCTGAAAATTGGATAGCGGTACAAGGACTCGCATACGGAGCCTTGGCCACTGACCATGCATCTTTTTGTTTTTAATAGAGGTCGTAGCAGCTGTCCGAAGTCAGCCTTTTGTTTCGATCTTTATTCTTGTTGAAAACCTTACTTTATCTTTTACGTACGATGATAATGATGATGATGATGATGATGATGATGATGATGATGATGATGATACTTAAAATTAATTTATTCACTTTTAAACTTTTGGGGACAATTTACTGACCTAGTAACCTTTGACTTAGGTTGAGGACCTTTTGGATCGACCAACTTACTTGTTTGGACCGACTTACTACTTGCATACTTTTAATATCGACTTTACCGCACATTCACTGTGAGTTATAGCTTCTCTTTTTACTTTAACTATTTTTGGGACTGAGAATACATGCGCTTTTTATGTTTTACATACTAGACACGAGTACTTAAACTTTATATATGTGTGGGTGATATAACGGCACAAACACTTCCCTTAGCACGGTAACGTTTAATCATTGGTTTTTGAACTGGTGAACGCGAATATTAGATATGGATCCATAGGGTTTGACATTCCCACTCAGGCTAGTCGCGCTAGCATTTAACGGGTGTTTGATACTTCGAGGACATACGCACTTGCCAAGTGTACTTTTATGTGGTATTATTATTATGTTAAGTTAGTTACCGGGTGCCCACGGATAAGCATATACTTTATCATACTGATTTGAAACACTGATTTAAACTGCTGGTTGAAGCACTGAAATCTTGTGGTCTACATTACATTACTGAATACAAACAAACTATAGCTCACCAATATTCGTGTTGACCTTTTAAGCGTGTATTTCTCAGGTACTTAGACATTGTTACTTCCACTGTTAGACTTGCTGTTATAGTCTTGGTGTTATAGACTTGCTGTTACAAACTCACTGTGTTAGACTTTCGCTAGATTGTTTCGAGATGTCTCAATCATGGAACTTTTATTTTGCATTCGCAACTTCTGTCATTTTGAATAATGGCTTTGTAACGACCTTTGTGTCACGTTATCTTTTCATGAATGTAAACTTGTTTTAAAACAGCATGTAGTATTATACCATGTAATGGACCTGTTGTTGACAACTCGTACATGATGGTTTTGTACGGGGCGTCACATTTGGTATCAGAGCATTGGTTGTAGGGAATTAGGTTGCATTAGTGAGTCTTGACCGAGTCGAGTAGGATTCACTAATAGGACCAAACTACAACTTGCTTGTTTACTTGTTTCTGCGAAACTGTTGCATGCTACTGCTTACTTTTGCTACTACATGAACTGCTGCATGCTACTGCTTACTTTTACTGCTATATGATCTTGTTGTATGATATTGCTTATTATAGCTACTGCATGCTACTACCTGCTTTTGATTGCATGTTACTTCTGTTTGATACTGTTACTATTGCCATGCTATGTACTGGTGTAGACGATCTAGGCTGCTATAGTTATTATGCCTGATTACGTTCTCACTACATGTCTGCTATTCGCTGTACCGACTTGGAAAATTTATCTTTCCTAATTTAGATGTTTCTCTGAACCCTTTTCCCACTCGTCTAACCCTGAGGACTAGTATTGTAATCCACCTGTTACTACCGTTCCACCGTTCAAGAGATCGAAATATTACTTCCCTCAATCTAGGAGGAGTACCCCTCGGATTACACGCCCACTAAAGTTGATCCTTGGAGGAGGAGATATGTGAGGACTTGTCAGAGTAACCGCACCCTGAGCTCACCCTAATTAGCCACATACAACGTACGAACATTAGAAGGATGTTCAGTTTCTGCGAGGTGACCCGTATCCCGTACGATTTCATGACCGTCACTTATCTCTTTCATTCTTCACCACTACTCGACGATCTAACGACACTTCTGGACTTAGGTCCCTAACACTCTTAGGCATTGGAGAAATCGGGAAGGCATCTCCTTTCACAAGGTCAGAGTGTTTTCCACTGATGCTCAGCCATACCCAAGAACTTGGGAGTCGCCTCAAGACATATCGTATTACTACTTGCTACACGTACAACTCGACACGAGACCCAGATTGAATTTCTAGAAAGGAACCTAACGACATTACCTGAACCCGAACATTTTGAAGAAATTTCGGGATATTTAGGCATTGATGCATGACCAACGGAACCTACGAACCCACACCGAGAAACCGTGAGATTAATTATGTATATTTTGTTTTGAGATAGCATAGATAAAGCACCTTTAGATGAAATTGAGTAGAACTTGAAGTGTGATTATATTGAAGTAAATCATGCAGAAGTCCCAATGTTACTACATAAGGAATATGAAGTGATTCAAAGAAAATTTTGGTAGGAACCACTTGAGTATACACATTATGGTCTGTTAGAGGTAGGGAAAGGATAACCACTTAGCCCAGATACTATATAAGGAGGGCCTTGATTGCAGAATTGATAACCTGAAAACTTGTTATAGATATAGACACCCTGGACACTTAAGGAAAACGTTCTCAAATAGGAAAAACTTTTGACTTACTTGTGGAAGAACAATCGTTATCTCAGCTATGGAGACTCGCATGGATCCTGATTATAGTTAGGGTACGATCCATCATAACGTTTTATTGTATCGAAGTTGTTTAATACTATAGTGATAGAAACCTTATATCTAAGGACCCTAGTGTTATGACTAATAAGTCATTAACAACCATGGGAGTTAAGTATTCTATAGGACAAGCTAATTGTAAGCTGGCAGAGATAGAGGAATAATTTAAGGTAGTACCTTAAAATTAACAGGTGGGTCATTTGGAGATGACCTCATGTCAACAAAACTTGGAAGTTTTAAAGTAGCAGCTGGAAGGAATTAGTTACAAGTAGATGTTATTGGAAAAGATTTTTCACGGTAGTATAATAAGATTTGGTTGGAATGAACCTTAAGATTAACCTAACACCCATCAATTTGGGAAGCTTGATGTAATGGTTGGAATAGACTTTAGGATTAACCTAATACGCATCAAGTCAGGAAAATTTGATGTAATAGTTGGAATGGACTGTCTTTCAAGGATGAAAGCGAAAGTTATTTATAGAGAGAAAATTATTCGTATACCTCGTGAGAATGGTGAGCCATTAATAGTTTACGAGGAGAGAAGTGGCCGAAGCTGAACCTTATTAGTTGCATGACAACAATCCGAAATCCCACAATGGAAATGGGAAGGAATAGCAATGGATTTCATCATGAAGCTACCGAAAATGGTAGGCGGTTAGGACACTATCTGGGTTATTGTTGACCGTCTCACCAAAACTGCTCACTTTCGAGCCATGAAGGAGACCGATACAATGGACAAACTTGCACAACGATACATAAAGGAAATTGTATCCCGCCACTTCAGCAATTCAAATCCTATATTAAAGACTACCCAAGAATCTTATTTGATACATATTCTTACGCGACTCTAAGTCCTAACTCATTCCGAGAGATTTTTTATTTGATGATAATCACGCCATCATCCTTCTTACTTCGATATTAGTCATACCAGTTCGAAATTTTAAAAATCAATGGGTAGTTAACTCCCACCCTCATACTCTCCCTTTCGTATCTCACTTATAAGCAACAACTTTACACTTAAGCATTTTTAGTCGAAGGACTTATGCCCTACTGATAGTCATCAACCACATTTAAATTCAACAGTTTTCATTACCTCGTGACATTTTTGCTCAAATACCACCCAAAATTTTCAAAATCTTTTACTCAATCCTCATCAATCTTTTTTCAACTTGTAATCTCCGAAATATGAAAATTTTGTTTGCCAAAATTTTACTCACACTATTTTACTGTGCGATCGTCTCAAAGTTTTATAATAAATAAATTTATTTTATTGCCATTCGTACAGATTTTAGAAACCGTATATGTTATATATAATAAAGTAAATAATTACTTATTTTTGACTAGTACGTATGAAATTTTACTTTCACTTTTACAAATCAAGTCTTTTATTCAAAAGGTATTTTACTTAGAATAGTACATGTTTGCTAAGAACTTCGTTTCTTTTCTTACATTGTCACCTTAAACGATTTCTATAAATTTTCGTTGCTTGTTATATAAAATTTTTCGTGTTATTCGTATCCCAGTCATCATGAAGACTTCACAACAGTCGAAACCGAGAGATTCATGTGTGTGATAAAGGCACTTACTACCACGTCATGCAGAGCCTTCGGGCATCCACTAACAATTAAACCATTCAAAATTATTGCGTTACCCTAAGGATCTTATTTGCCACACCTGTTGGAACGATGCTCTTCCTTACATAACTCTAAGTCCTGACTTATTCCAGGGGAATTCTCATTTAGTGATAATAACACCATCAGTATTCCGACTTTAATATTAGTCATAACCTGTTTGGCATTTTGCAAAGTCAAGAAGCGATTAACTTCTCGTCCTCATGCTCTATCCTTCATACCTCACTTTTTAGCAACGGCTTCGCACGTGAACATTTTTGGCCCAAAGACTTATGTCCTGATAATTATCAAAACTATATTTAATTCATTAGTTTTCATTACCTAGTAATATGTCACCCGCTGATTCAAATATTTTTCACTCTATCTTTTTCAACTCGTAACCTCTGAAATACAAAAAACTATGTTATAGAAAATTTTTACACGTTGTTTATTTGTGCGGTCCTCACGAGATTTATGGATAAATAAAAGTAATAAAAAATTTTCTGTCACTTATGCGATTTATAAAATCATATATGTATATATATAATTAAGTTAATAAATTTACCTTTACTTATTTTAGCTAGTACATACTAAGTTATACCTTCAAATTATTTAAAAATCGCCCCTTTATTGAGTTGTTTAACTTAAGTCAAATAGTTTTGTGCCAAATGGTACACGTTGTACATACTTCTAAATTTACTAGGAACTTCGTTCCGTTTATATTGTCACATCAAACGTTTAAAGGTTTTTCAAAACTTCCTTGGTTAATTTTACTAAGGATTTTCGTATTAGTCTACACCATGTATGGATCACACTTCTTCACATCCTCCGTTAGGGATGAAGCTTACTATTAAGATCTTTGTTAAAAACTCTTGAGCCACTTTGGATGGCAGATTTATAAAATTTGTTGGGAAGTCTTTGCGCTCATAGAATTTTCCTTTTAAGGGTAGACATGGCAAAAATACGGGCCGATAAATCAATTTTCTGGGGTACACTCAGTGGTCACCCTATCGTAGGAAAGGCACTAGGCGGGTTTCTACTCTCAATGTTTCACGACTAATCGCAATAACCTCGTAAACATCATCTCTATGAATCAGTATATTGAGGTACAAGAAATCATTTTTGAAGATTCTTTTCACTTGGAGTAAACCATTCTTTAGGACCAAGAGTTCAAGTATCTTCTCATCCGCGCACCCCCTTAAGTATAAAGATAAATTCAGAACGAACCGCTCGAAGAGTTCACTCTCGTTAAAAGATCACACCTTTCGTACGATTTTCTTTCGAAAAGGTAATATAAAATACTTTATGGATCTATGAATCTTGTTATCCACTTGGAATGGACTGCTTAAAATGTCTATAACTTAGATGTGGTTACTCTACATATTCCTTCCTTCGTTGGTTGTAACTATATGTTGCTCTAGTCGATGTTATCCATAACTTCAACATGTAACTGAAGGGATATAGTTACATTCGGGAACTGTAACGAACCGGATTTTTTCGATCGTTTTATACATATGAGATTAATATTTACATAAATTAATCATTACCAACATGATAAGCAATCCAAATTGTTGAGTCTTGTGTTTTTGAAAAGAGTTTTACACAACGTTTGACCGTCCAATTTGACTGATGATATCACGAACTATATAACACACGATAATTATACGATTGTGTACATATACGTATTTATACATATTTAACATGACCTAAGGATGGTTTAATATATCATTGTGTACTAATAACAAGGGATTTTAAGTATACTTTGAAACTACTAACTTAAGTTTTCAAAACGATAACTATATGTAACGTTCTTTGACATAAATACTTATAACTTATAATGCTTATACATATATCGTATAGATATGTATTTAATCACTTTTAAAGGGCTTATATACATGAAAAAATATAAGTATATTTACAAAAGATAGCTATATTTAAATCCTTGTTCCGTTTTCTCAAGATTTTTATACGTATATCTAGGGTATATTCACCCGTATCATACCCAGCTTTTATACGTATTTACTATTAGTATATTCACATCAAATCAAAATCTTAATCACCAAAAGTACTGCCATAAATGAGAGGGAAACACTTTTTGACCTCTACCATACAATAAATATACAAAATTACAAATTAGGATTTTGTTTTTACATACATATATCACATTCCATATTTATTTATATATCATTCCATGTTTTTGATTTCTAACTCAAATTTTATATCTCTAAAACACTCTCTAATTATATACTCAAACCATTCAGCAAACCTTCAACACTTAAATCAAAAACTAGATCAAAAACCAATCTATAATCATCATAAGAAAAACCTTTCAAGAACACTTCAATAATCCTTCTAAGAATACAAGTTTACTTCCAACTTTTCAATCCAACTCCACCACTCTTTTGGTTCCAAGATTATTTCTTATCTCTTACAATAACTTTGTCCAAGTAACTTGAGGTAGTAACCTTGTTCATAATCTTATTCGATTCATATTTATATAGCTATCTTATTTTGTGTTGTAAAATTTTAACAACAAGAACATAGTTTGAATGATTTCAAACTTGTTCGCAAACTAAATAGATCCTTCTAACTTAACTTTTAAAATACTTCAAGACCTGTAATATATCATAATGATATGCTAACTTAACAAGATATAACTTGGTTTTACAAAGAACATCTTAAAAACTGAATCTACGTCGTCGGAGTGCAACCGGGGGCTGTTTTGGGTTGGATAATTAAAAACCATCTTGAACTTTGAATTGAAAGTTCATGTTTTGAAAAAAATGATATTTCTTATGAATATGTTAACACATAAAAATTTCATGGTTTAACTCAAAGTGTAAGTATTTTTAGAAAAATGATCAGTAAATGTTGTTTTTATGATGGAAAATGATCAATTTCATAAGTTTCACCTAAGTTTGACCTATAACCTGTGATTTCGAATACAAACTAAGGTATTTTCAGTTCATATTCTTAAAATTTGACTCGATCTAAGGAAGTGGCAAGTTGAACCAACAAAAACGGAGTTGTAATGAAGAAACTACGACTAAAACAAGATTGGGTATCCGAAGCTACTTTAGCTACGAAAATATTTGGAGAAAAAGTAAATTAATCATATCTTTTCTAATTAATATGATAATTTATATATAATTACTTATGATTTAATTTTATATATTTCAGGACCACCCGTAAACAACACGAGAAGATTAATCATAAGACCTCATGATTGTACGCAACACGTCATTTGACAACACGGTACTTTATGTACGCAACACGTCATTTGGACAACATGGTACCATGGGTCGAGATTAATTCTGATCAATACGAATACGATGGGGTCTTTATTTATTTTATTGAGCAACTAATTGTGGACCACTAACATCGGACTGCTAACTACGGACTAATAGATATTAAAAGTATTAAAAGTATATATGTAACAATTATTTGAAAAGAAAATATGTTGATATATTATATATATGGTTAGGTTCGTGATATCTATCGGAGACCAAGTTGTTAAATACCTTCAAGGCAAAAGTGAGTATATAGTCCCATTTTTTTAAAACTCTTAATATTTCGGGATGAGAATACATGCATTTTATGATTTACGTTATGGACACAAGTGATTAAAAATATATATTCTACGTTGAGTTGTACCACTGGCATACTTCCCTGTAACTTGGTAACTACTATTTACATGCGGTATTGTAAACGCGAATCCTGTTGATAGATCTATCGGGCCTGACAACCCCAACCGGACTGGACGACCAGTATTCAACGGTTGCACAGTACTTCGTTTCGGTGACTACACTTGGTACGGTGTAGTGAGATTTCATAATAAAGGGAATATGCGACGTTGATTAAATGTTAAGTATGGTTATCAAGTGCTCAACCACTTAGAATATTTTTATTAAAACGTTTATGTATATGAAATCTTGTGGTCTATATTTTATAACGCTGCTAGCATTAAACCTATATCTCACCAACTTTATGTTGACGTTTTAAAGCATGTTTATTCTCAGGTTCCTAGAAGTCTTCCGCTGTTTGAATATATGTTAGAGAAACTATGTGCATGGAGTCATACATGTTTTATTCGAGGAAGCATTGCATTCACAAAATCATCACCGTGTATTTATTTTGACTACATTGTCAACGGAAGTATTCTTGTAAACTGTTATTTACGGTGATTGTCTATATGTAGAAATCATCAGATGTCGAAAACATTGAATTTTAAATATTCATTTATGGTATATCTTTTCAAAAGAATGAAATGTTTATAAAACGTATCATATAGAGGTCAAATGCCTCGCGATGTAACCAACTATTGTGATTCGTTTATAATCGATATGGACTTTGTCCGGATGGATTAGGACGGGTTGTTAGAGTTGGTATCAGAACGGTGGTCTTAGCAAACCAGGTCTGCATTAGTGTGTCTAACTGATAAGTCGTTAGGTTGCATTAGTGAGTCTGGACTTTGACCGTGTCTGCATGTCAAAATTTTGCTTATCATTTTGTGTCGAAAATCATCTACTTATCATCAGTAGGAAATTACCTGCTTATCATCTTAAGTCTAAACGCGTCTTACTGCATTCATTGCATGAATGGTGTATAGACAAAATTCATATCTTAGTGTATTTGCTAATTCATATCTACGCGTATCTGTTACTGTAAACTTTGTCTGACATATTCCGTAAATCCCTTCGTAAACTACGAGATCTTTTGTTCTATATATATGGATATTCTATATAATTAGAATACCACCCGATAGCCAGAAAATCATTTCATATCGAAAAATCCTTTATTCAATCATACGAAATGGAACTTGTCACTAGTTCAAGTCCCTCGGATTCCGATATAGAATTCCACTCAAGCTCCGAAAGCAGTGTGACCGGAATGGATCAACCAATCAGTCATCATCTATTTTGGATGGATTTGGAATGGGTTCGTAGCCTCCTCAATCATTGGAGACAAGAGGAAGGTGATCTCTTCCATCCACCAAATTTCCCTCTTGACGATGAACCTGAAGCACCAACCGGCGAACCTGTTCGAGAAACCATTTTCTCTCTCATTTCCAGAGTATCTCGTCACGATTATATACTACATAAAATTCTAGATTTTATTTATCCGCTCGTCCGAACCGACAATCACCCCGGTATAATAGAAGAAGTCAATGAGCTTCGCGCTCGGGTAGTGGCTTTGGAGAATATGGTACGAAGGTTACAAACGCCATCAGCAGCATCAGCAGCATAACCAGTACCGTCAATAACATCAACATCGCAAGCCTCAATACCCTAAGCACCAGCAGCATCACCAGCATCAACGTTATCACCATCATCAACATCAACAGGATCATTACCACTACCAACAATCACATCCGCATCACACGCCTCAATATCACTATCCGTACCTCGGATATCAACGTCACACGCACCATAGATACCAAGAAGTACCAACAACAACAAACGATGAAGTATTGATTCATAACTTCATCGGATTCTATGGTGATTATGTAATCTCTAAAGACATAGAGATTACCTATTTCTGCCTTAACCATAAATCAGATGAGTGGACAGAAATGATAAAAGGAAGAGTAGAAACCCATACAAGAATGATGCGTAAGGTACAAGCTAGACTTGTTTTACCAACAGCATCAGCAGTACCCTTAGCCTCACCAACACAGTCAGTGCTGTCAACATCGTTGGAATCGTCAGCACCTTTAACATCACAAGCTCCACCAGTTCAAGAATCACCGTGGACATCATCAATAACGCGTATATTGCATCAACGAGTTATGAAGTATTAACTCATTCTTCTGAAGAATTTATATAAATATTTTATATATATGAATTCGAAAACCAAAATAAATCTTTTCGTACTAAGCTATTAAGTATGAATTGAAAAAGGGTAGATACTACTCGTTTAAATTCATACTACAAATATGCAATAATGTACGTCCTTCGTCAGTAACTTAATCATCGTTAACAACAATCCCTGTTTCAATTCAATGAATTCTGATTTATAATAAACCAAGTGTATTATTCAATAATATGTTTGATTTTACACTTTCATCTTCAATGTACTCGAAGCTTACTGGGAAACAACATTCATATCTTGCGAAGTTAGCAAGAGTTCAATGAGTATCAGCATTATTCACTAAGGAAATATATATAAGAATAAATAATGAAGTATTGATCCATAACTTCATTAGTATTCTGTGAAGAATATGTGGTTCCTAATCGTTTTAGAGATTACTTATTCTAGCTCAAACCGAAAATCAAATAAGTCTAATATTATATTGACTTATTAAATTCATGATTACATATGAATAAAATATATATGTACATATATTTTCATAAAGATTGTAATAAAATTCTCTGGTACAAAACATTACTTGTGAAATTTGTTTTAACGGGTAGGTAATACCCGAGAGATATATAAATTCACAATTAATATGATTATATTCTTCGACTCTAATTCAACAATCATCAACTATACTCACTACCTTCACAATAATATACATTCTTTCATAGAAATCAAAACAACCATTCTCATCCAAATTTGATTACGACAAAATGAAATCCAAGTTAAGACTTAACAGAAGACATCACTCTTAGGACTCTTACATCTTTCAAAACTATACTTTGACTTAAAAACTATGCTAGAACATCATTCGATTCTTGGAACCGAGAAAAATAATTGTATCATTCAAAGTCCTAAAACATCATATGTATATTAACAATTACAATCTATGATCAAATCCTTCGAAATTCCTGAAGACACTTCAAATAATGGACAATCGAGATGATGATCCAACCACACATTACCCGCAGTCTTGCATCTGAAAAGCTCTCGAAACTAAGGACATAATTTAACACGTATCCGCATTAAATCTTTTAGCATTTATTAGCAAAAATAACTTTGCGATTCCTTTCCTAAAATAGCAAATTTTATCACAGTTTCAGCAAGTCAACCTCGACTTTCCATTCGAAGTAGCCTTATTATAACCTATAATACATACGATTACCCTTTTGTTACTGGGGAACCTTTTATATTCCACGACATTATCAGCAGATGTACCAGCAACTCGTTACCCCTTTGGCGGAATCAACAATAGGTATTTTGAAATCTCGCAGCGTTTCTATTTCAGCAGTTATATATATATATATATATATATATATACAACGTCTATCCCCAAGAATTACATATTTCAAATGTGAAGTTTCTGAAAAACGCTCCAGCCTACGAATTAGTGCTATGAAGTTTTGAAAAAGACTGATAAAGTGGTAAAGACAGTAGACAACAATTACGGTCAGAAGTTTAACAATAAAGAATAATAGATTGGAAAAGCTCGAACGAAAAATTTGGTACTGGAAAACGGATTGAGCAAAGTATAAAGGAGGCCGTGGACAAATCATAAGGATGAAATCTACCTTCAAAGGATTCAAATGATTCAGTGTCTGCTGAAACCGTTAGTAAGAATCTTACTCCTTATTCTAAACCTTCACAGACAGATTTTCCGCGTCATTCTCTGATCTTAGATATTCTAAGATATCATCGTATCTTTCATTATAAATATCTCCGATATTCCTGAAGATATATTCCCAACTATCCTCATTAAAAATCATTTATCTCTTCACAATATCTGCGTTACAACATAAAAGAAACTGTGTTAGTTTCTAAATTCTGAAAAATTCGAGTTTAAAATATGAATGTTTTGAAGTAGTGTTGGAAACTGAAGCATGAATTAGTATAATATAATGACACTTGATCAACGTGATTATATTACAGTAATTCATGCTGAGTTTCTAAATGGAACGTGATGATTCATAGATCATAACGTCATCATGTGCCATGTTACACAACTCTTACACTCTACCCAATCTCCAAACATATTAAGAACATATCTCCTTGATAATTCTATCTTTTCGGACATTCTGGTAACTTGCCAAATCAAGATCGTGCAATTACTATTTCCTTTTTAGAACAATAACTATGTTTATTTCAAAATCCATACCTACGAATTCCGGACCATTATTCGCTTGACTCAAAGTCGGGAAGAGGAAACAGAAGTATGGAACTGTTAAATATAAAAGAAAATATAAAGCTCGACAACAACAAATAAATTACAAACCGTGTATATCAATACGTATTGCAACGTAAAGGCACGGGAGAATTAACAATACTATAACCCCAAGGTAATAGTAGAAATAAATAAAATCCTCCGGTGGTAGATGAAAAAGAAGAATGACAGAGATGAAAGTTAAGGGTATATCCAGGATCAGTACTGGATGAAGCATACTGATAAATGTTTTAAAGTATGAATTGAGGGAGGAAGAATATAAGGTATGAGTTGTAAGGAAATGAAGGGAGGTGGATTTATAATAAAAGATCCGACAGAGCAATCAAAATAGATGATCGCATTTAAAGCGGATTCTAATTTCCTTGATTAACGAAGAATCAAATCTCATTATGAAGATTTTCCTCCAAATCTCTTGAACTTGGAAATCAATCCTATCTACGTCAAAAGATATGACGAATCTATACCTACTCATTTCACCCTTTGGTGATAGCCACACTCGTACTCTTCACAAAAATCAAATTGCTTTATCAATACTACTTGATGATAATAAAACTCTAATTTTCAACTCGTATACGTCATGAAAACATACTTATTGTCAGCCTTGACCCTCCCATTCAAATTTCGGGACGAAATTTCTTTTACGGGTAGGTACTATAACGAACCGGATTTTTCCGATCGTTTTATACATATGAGATTAATATTTACATAAATTAATCATTACCAACATGATAAGCAATCCAAATTGTTGAGTCTTGTTTTTTGAAAAGAGTTTTACACAACGTTTGAACGTCCAATTTGACCGATGATATCACGAACTATATAACACACGATAATTATAAGATTGTGTACATATACCTATTTATACATATTTAACATGACCTAAGGATGGTTTAATATATCATTGTGTACTAATAACAAGGGATTTTAAGTATACTTTGAAACTACTAACTTAAGTTTTCAAAGCGATAACTATATGTAACGTTCTTTGACATAAATACTTATAACTTATAATGCTTATACATATATCGTATAGATATGTATTTAATCACTTTTAAAGAGCTTATATACATGAAACAATATAAGTATATTTACAAAAGATAGCTATATTTAAATCCTCGTTCCGTTTTCTCAAGATTTTTATACGTATATCTACGGTATATGCACCCGTATCATACCCAGCTTCTATACGTATTTACTATTAGTATATTCACATCAAATCAAAATCTAAATCACCAAAAGTACTGCCCTAAATGAGAGGGAAACACTTTTTGACCTCTAGCATACAATAAATATACAAAATTACAAATTAGGATTTTGTTTTTACATACATATATCACATTCCATATTTATTTATATATCATTCCATGTTTTTGATTTCTAACTCAAATTTTATATCTCTAAAACACTCTCTAATTATATACTCAAACCATTCAGCAAACCTTCAACACTTAAATCAAAAACTAAATCAAAAACCAATCTATAATCATCATAAGAAAAACCTTTCAAGAACACTTCAATAATCCTTCCAAGAATACAAGTTTACTTCCAACTTTTCAATCCAACTCCACCACTCTTTTGGTTCCAATATTATTTCTTATCTCTTACAATAACTTTGTCCAAGTAACTTGAGGTAGTAACCTTGTTCATAATCTTATTCGATTCATATTTATATAGCTATATTATTTTGTGTTGTAAAATTTTAACAACAAGAACATAGTTTGAATGATTTCAAACTTGTTCGCAAACTAAATAGATCCTTCTAACTTAACTTTTAAAACACTTCAAGACCTGTAATATATCATAATAATATGCTAACTTAACAATATATAACTTGGTTTTACAAAGAACATCTTAAAAACTGAATCTACGTCGTCGGAGTGCAACCGGGGGCTGTTTTGGGTTGGATAATTAAAAACCATCTTGAACTTTAAATTGGAAGTTCATGTTCTGGAAAAATGATATTTCTTATGAATATGTTAACACATAAAAATTTCATGGTTTAACTCAAAGTGTAAGTATTTTTAGAAAAATGATCATTAAATGTTGTTTTTATGATGGAAAATGATCAATTTCATAAGTTTCACCTAAGTTTGACCGATAACCTGTGATTTCAAATACAAACTAAGGTATTTTCAGTTCATATTCTTAAAATTTGACTCGATCTAAGGAAGTGGCAAGTTGAACCAACAAAAATGGAGTTGTAATGAAGAAACTACGACTAAAACAAGATTGGGTATCCGAAGCTACTTTAGCTACGAAAATATTTGGAGAAAAAGTAAATTAATCATATCTTTTCTAATTAATATGATAATTTATATATAATTACTTATGATTTGATTTTATATATTTCAGGACCACCCGTAAACAACACGAGAAGATTAATCATAAGACCTCATGATTGTACGCAACACGTCATTTGACAACACGGTACTTTATGTACGCAACACGTCATTTGGACAACATGGTACCATGGGTCGAGATTAATTCTGATCAATACTAATACGATGGGATCTTTATTTATTTTATTGAGCAACTAATTGTGGACCACTAACATTGGACTGCTAACTACGGACTAATAGATATTAAAAGTATTAAAAGTATATATGTAACGATTATTTGAAAAGAAAATATGTTGATATATTATATATATGGTTAGGTTCGTGATATCTATCGGAGACCAAGTTGTTAAATACCTTCAAGGCAAAAGTGAGTATATAGTCCCATTTTTTTAAAACTCTTAATATTTCGGGATGAGAATACATGCATTTTATGATTTACGTTATGGACACAAGTGATTAAAAATATATATTCTACGTTGAGTTGTACCACTGGCATACTTCCCTGTAACTTGGTAACTACTATTTACATGCGGTATTGTAAACGCGAATCCTGTTGATAGATCTATCGGGCCTGACAACCCCAACCGGACTGGACGACCAGTATTCAACGGTTGCACAGTACTTCATTTCGGTGACTACACTTGGTACGGTGTAGTGAGATTTCATAATAAAGGGAATATGCGACGTTGATTAAATGTTAAGTATGGTTATCAAGTGCTCAACCACTTAGAATATTTTTATTAAAACGTTTATGTATATGAAATCTAGTGGTCTATATTTATAACGCTACTAGCATTAAACCTATATCTCACCAACTTTATGTTGACGTTTTAAAGCATGTTTATTCTCAGGTTCCTAGAAGTCTTCCGCTGTTTGAATATATGTTAGAGAAACTATGTGCATGGAGTCATACATGTTTTATTTGAGGAAGCATTGCATTCACAAAATCATCACCGTGTATTTATTTTGACTGCATTGTCAACGGAAGTATTCTTGTAAACTGTTATTTACGGTGATTGTCTATATGTAGAAATCATCAGATGTCGAAATCATTGAATTTTAAATATTCATTTATGGTATATCTTTTCAAAAGAATGAAATGTTTATAAAACGTATCATATAGAGGTCAAATGCCTCGCGATGTAACCAACTATTGTGATTCGTTTATAACCGATATGGACTTTGTCCGGATGGATTAGGACGGGTTGTTAGAGGAACTATGCTTTCGTTCCATCCAAGGATAAGTTCACATGCAGTATGTTGTGATCACCATATTTTCCATTCTATCTGTCAGCTTTGTATTGCGACATAAGCGCTCAATGTTTTAGATGAGTTTAGTAACATTCATGATGTATTTCATGCATCCAGCTTACTGAAGATGCCTGTAAGGTTAAAAACATCATCTTTCCTTTTGTGGGTATATATTCGGATGACATATTCATGTTAGCAAGAAACGAAATCAATTTGTTGATCTCTTAGGACAAGAGACTTAATTAATAGCATATACCTATTCTTACTTTTATACGCCAAGTACCTTTTAAGGTAAATAGCTCACTTCTGAGCCCACGAGTCCCTCGGAACTTGGATACGCTCCTTCTTCCTCAACTTAGGTACCGTTGTTAGTCACTCCTCAAAATTTTGGGACGAAATTTTCTTTAATAAGTGGTTAATGTTACGACCCGACTTTTTTTACTTATATTTTTGTGCTCTATACTTTCACGAACCTGCATATACGTGCGTACTGAGCTAGTTTATGCTCTGGGATCTTTATTCATGATTAATTACTCTCATTAATATCTTACAACATGCTATTAAATGTGTAATCACTTAACTTGATCCTCGAATGCTTTTATGACCGTTAGTGTCACTTTACGTTTAGAACGAGCTTTGTACTTTGTACATGTTAAACTTTGGTCATAATTCGAATATTATGACTACGTAATACTAATTGTTATTTTCTAATAACAATTACTTGGGTTTATGGTTACTTAATTACGCTTAGTAATTTACTTATGCTCACTAGTTAGTCTTGTTGGACTTTCTACCTTGTTGGACTTTAGCCCACCCTACTCTAGCGAATGGACCATTTAATTAGCCCAAATTTAATAAGTTAATGACCCTCTAATATGAAAGACAAATTCCCATTAATAAGAGCCAACATACTAGCATTTTTGTTCACCATTACCATACATGTTGCATGAGATCCTAACAACTAGCACCACCTTTAGACCACCACTAACCAAAAAGCAAAAAGGTGTCCTCCTTGTCCTCTTGAAACCCCACGACCATCACCCCCTTTCTCCACTATAAATACCAAGCAAATCCCACCCATTTAACACTTAATCTCATTCACATTTTACACACACTTACTCTCTAATTCTCTCTCTACTCTTTCTCACTCTAAAAAGTGTAAGTTTTAAATTTTCTTCTTCTTCTTTTCTTCTTCATAGCATCGACATCATCATCATCATACAAGGATCAAGCTTTTTAGCTTCTTGATCATGTTATATCTTGAAGATTCAAACTTTGATTTGAATCCTTCAAGAACATGAAAGATTCAAGATTTCTAGCTTTGAATCTTCATTATTTTATTGGATCTAAGTTTTCTAGCTTATGATCCCTTTATTTTGTTAAAAAGATCAAAACTTGTGTTTATGATCTTCATGTAACTTGAAGATCTAGCCTTTTGCTTTAAGGATCTTCAAGAACATTAAAGATCCAAGCTTTCTAGCTTAGGTTTTCATTATTTTGTTAAAGATCTTATCTTTTTAGCTTATGGTCTCATTACTTTTACTAGATCTTAGCTTTCTAGCTTATGGTCCCATTAATCTTATAAAGATCCAAGCTTTCTAGCTTAGGATTTTCTTAATACTTGAGATCTAAGTTATCATTGTAGATCTCACTTACTTGGAACCTTTTTGTGATTATTGTGATGATAAAGATCAAGTCTTCATCATCTCATATGATGAAGATGCATAAACTTGCGTAAAAAAGGACAAATGTTGAAGCTTTATTGGGTTTATGCAATAAAGAGATAACCTTGATGTTCAAAACTTGTAGGATGTTAGCTTTTACTCTTAGTTGGGTGTTGATGGTTGAAACTTGGTCAAAGTGATGCTAAAACATTAAAGAGTTGTACACTTGAAGCTTACACGCATCAAGGATGAGAACCGTGATGAGCATCAAGCACCAAGAAACCCACCGGAGCACTTATTTGCTATTTTTCGTAGTCTGATCAGACTCCTAGGACTTCTGTAAAATTGATTTTCAGATATTTTGGTTCGAGTAGATGACTTTTCGTTTAGGACTCATCTAAATCCGATATACGGTTTAGGATTTATGGCCTTCCGAAAGTCACTACACCCTTGTAACGACGTGCTGAAAATTCTGACCTACTCGCGCTTGAACCATCGCCAAGGTTAAACGACATCGAGTTAGTATCTGAAAATTAGATAGCAGTACAAGGACTCACATACTGAGCCATGGACACTGACCACGCATCTTTTCATTTTGTATAGAGGTCGTAGCAGCTGTCCGGAGTCAGCCTTTTGTTTCGATCTTTATTCTTGTTGAAAACCTTACTTTATCTTTTACGTATGATGATGATGATGATGATGATGATGATGATGATACTTAAACTTAATTTATTCACTTTTAAACTTTTGGGGACAATTTACTGACCTAGTAACCTTTGACTTAGGTTGAGGACCTTTTGGATCGACTAACTTACTTGTTTGGACCGACTTACTACTTGCATACTTTTCATATCGACTTTACCGCACATTCACTGTGAGTTATAGCTTTCCTTTTTACTTTAACTATTTTTGGGACTGAAAATACATGCGCTTTTTATGTTTTACATACTAGACACGAGTACTTAAACTTTATATATGTGTGGGTGATATAACGGCATAAACATTCCCCTTAGCACGGTAACGTTTAATCATTGGTTTTTGAACTGGTGAAAGCGAATATTAGATATGGATCCATAGGGTTTGACATCCCCACTCGGGCTAGTCGCGCTAGCATTTAATTGGTGTTTGATACTTCAAGGACATACGCACTCGCCAAGTGTACTTTTAGGGGGTATTATTATTACGTTAAGTTAGTTACCGGGTGCCCACGGATAAGCATATACTTTATCATACTGATTTGAAACACTGATTTAAACTGCTGGTTGAAGCACTGAAATCTCGTGGTCTACATTACATTACTGAATACAAACAAACTATAGCTCACGAACATTCGTGTTGACCTTTTAAGCGTGTATTTCTCAGGTGCTTAGACGTTGTTGCTTCCGCTGTTAGACTTGCTATTATAGTCTTGGTGTTATAGACTTGTTGTTACAGACTCGCTGTGTTAGACTTCCTCTGCGTTGTTTAGAGATGTCTCAATCATGGAACTTTTATTTTGCATTCGCAACTTATGTCATTTTGAATAATGGCTTTGTAACGACCTTTGTGTCACGTTATCTTTTGTAAAACGTTATCTTTTTATTAATGCAAAACTTGTTTTAAAACATCATGTAGTATTATACCGTGTAATAGACCTGCTGTTGACGATTCGTACATGATAGTTTTGTACGGGGCGTCACAACTGCTCTCTTCAGATCCAGTACCACTCTCCATATCATCTTCATCTGACTCTTCTTCTGCTATCAACTTTTGAACCTGTAAAGCCTTTTGAGCTTTCTTTTTAACAGCAACAATAAGAGCAGTATCATCTATTTTAGAAGATTCTGAAGTGGTGGGGCAGACTTAAAGTTTTCTTTCAAGTTTAGTTCAAGTTTAGCTTCTGCCTTTTCATGGTTCCAAAGTGTACCATAGTGAGAAGACATGTTAAAGTTCTTTAAAGTCTGGGTGATTCTGAGAGGGTCAGTCACAGGTTTCCATTTACCAGACAGTGAGTCAATGAATTTGTTTACTTGTTCAAAATCAGTATATGTGATTTTCAAAGTAAGCAGGTCAGCAACTAAGGAGTTAAACCTAATGAAGATTTTCTTAAGGGTCTCATTCTTATAGGCAAAGAACATTTCATACTCTCTTTTCAAAGCAATAATCTTGTTCTGCCTAACCTCATCCATGCCTTCATAAGTGACATCTAGATAGTTTAACATAAGCTTAGCATTCAGTTTTCCCTTAATCAATTTGAACAGATGGTTTGGTAAAGTTATAGGTAACAGAGTTCTGATCTTAGGGTCAAGTCCAACACGACGTTTGTCCTCAGCATCCCATTTGGCTGGAGTGAGAACAACCTCTCTGCCAGGAATGGTAGGAGTGTCAGCAGTAGCTGGAATGCTATCAATAGTCTCAGTTGGGATAAATGGACCATCTGTGGCAATACCAGACATGAGTGGGTCAATAGACTCCAGGTAAAGCATGAACCTTGCCTTCCAAGTTTCATACTCATCTTCATCAAATTTGGATGGTCTATTGGATGAGCCATTTTCAAGGTAAGCTGTATTTGAATATGCAGCCATGAGAGAATTCAGATCCAAGATATTAAATTATCAAGACTGAAGCTCTGATACCAGTTGTTGGTCCCTTGATAAACAACAGGAGTATTGTAGAGGGGGGGGGGGTGAATAAATTTCTTTTTAATTAACTTAACAGTTAAACACAATTTAGTATTCAAGCAAGTAGATTAAATAGGGTCAAAGGTAATTTTTCAACGGTTATTCTTTATTGATTAAATCACAAAGAATTACAACTATCCTTGACGGAATGATAGTTGGTTGATACAGATTTACCTAAGTATAGCTACAGAGGGTGTTCTAAGCTATTACACGTTTTGGACTCTAAATAAACAAACCCACACCACTAGTTGTTACAATAGTGGATACATCAATTTATACTAGTCCTATTATCCATGTAATTGTTCTATTGTCCACTGGTACATCGGATTTCTGTACTTGTGGGGATAACTGCATCAGAGAGCGTGCTCTCCTCTTTCCACTTTGGTAGCTATTTGCAGGAACACCCCAATTCGGTTTGGCACCACTATTCATTTAAACAAATAGAATGTTGTGTTCCCTAGGTGTTGACAGGGTATAACACATGTCTACACATGCGTTAAACTTCTGCATTCCTACGTGGTCTTGTAAGGTCACTTGTCAGCCGCCGACGCGTGTCCTTTTCTGTTCAACTTTGTCTTTGACTTCTGTTGAATAATACGATTGATGTAGACCACTCAGGAAATCACTATGCTTGTAATGGAGCATAACTTTCTTATGTAGTAAGCTGCATTCCAGCTATGCTGGTTCTTCATTGCTGAGTCACTTGATATTCTTGAATTGCTGAGTACACATCATGTGCTAACTGAAGAATACTGTCTACCTTGTTCTGGTAGACTAAGCAGCAAACTAAACACTTGACACAGCAATATTTGATGTCTATACATAAGCAAACTTATGCTGGCCGCACATAACATTTTAGTGCAAATAAATTACAGTTTTATCATAATTAAATCCTTAATTATTTTGGGGACTCAACAATAACATATTGCATGATTAATGTGTAATCACACATTAATGTCCAACACATGCACATGGGAAGACCAATCTCTAGTTGGGACTTGGTGACCATCCTAAATATATCTAAGTGTATTTTAGGATTACAAGTCTTTACTAGTTACACTTGAAAGTATTGCTCTTTGTTTTTCCTTAATTAATCACTAAGTCATCTTTAATAGTAATTATTGTTCTAGTGACATTGGCTTAAGTGTGTTGGTACTTGATGATCATACTAAAGATGTCTAGATAAGAATCAAGATCACAAGCTGTTGATTAACATTTATGTGTTATGTCTAGTCTTGGTTAATTTGTCATTAACATGTCATTAGGCGTAATTAACCATGATTAGTGTTTTTATGACCAAAACTCAATTGAGTATGGAGAAGGCATCTATTCTAAGCATGTTGAGAAAGGTTTCATGAATTATAGATGTCGGGAACTAGTCAAACTTTATTTGGTCAAATTGGTAACAGAGAAAACTGCGGTTGCACTGCGGTTGACCATGGTGGCGACCGTGCAACTTGTTTTCACAAAACTGCGTTGCAATTCAGTTTGGAGTTCTGGGGCTGGCTATGCGGTCGACCGTACCTTGATCGTGTATTTAGCTGAACTTTAATTCTATTCTTTATGCTATGTTTGACTTGGTCATTTGCAAGATAAAGTATGGATTAGTGACCTTGCATGTTTTATGTTAAGATGTCGGTCATTACTTATACATATGTATGTGTCATTATCAAAACATAAACTTTGGTTAATCATCATACTTAAGTTTGTCGTTTAGTACATTAACCAACATTCAACCAACATTCTCCCCCTTTTTGATAATGACAAACATACAAGTGATGAGAGACATTTTGCTATAAATACGCAAGTGTTAATAATCACTTGTATCCATCTTTCTCCTTCTTTTGTCGAAGTAAAAAGGTTAGATCCCCCTAGAACTAAGCTCGCTCTTAGAGCAAAGCTCCCCTTAAATTGTGCACGTTTGAAAACATTTATTAAAACATAACAAGCACACATTTTATTGGCACTCTAAGGAGGTTAGTGCTCTTCTTGGAATGAACTTGGGAAGGAGTTGTATATGATTCTTCGTATCATAGAACTTAGCTCCTTTTATTGGCACTCTAAGGATGTAGCCAAATCGCTTAAGTGTCATCACATGGTCTTGATCAAGTAGAGTGAATTTTACCCTTCGGCCAAAGTTAAATTCAAACTTTGAATAGAATTGCTTGACAAGCAAAGGAAATGTGTAGGCTTTGAGTGAAAGAAATGATCCCCATCCAATTTTGTCAAACTCACTTTGAAGTGTACGATAGTCATAGAACACTTCATGTTCTTCTTGGATGTGTCTTGAATCATCTTGAGTGTTCTTCTTTTCATCACATGGAGTTTGTTGAAAACTTTTATCATTTTGAGATTTGAGTGATGTTTGGAATTTGAGAAGATAAAGGGTTTTGAAGAGCTCATTGCTTTGGGGTGTAAGATGTTCTTTGAGAATTCTCAATTTAAAGAATCTTGAGTAAAGGGTTTCCATCCATTTTGAGTAATTGTTTTGTTCTAGAATTTTAAAGTTGGAGTTAAATTTGATTGGTTTTTGGATATTGTTTGTAAGATAGTGTTATTGATTTGCTATTGGTGTGCATTTAATAAAACTTGAATGAACTGCAGTCAATCTGCGGTCATTGTCACGGTCAGCCGTGATTATGGGCGCATGTTATCTGCAACACATTTTCAGTTATTTAATCTTTCATATTTTTGAGTAAGATTAAGGCATTACAGTATTCAAATGCATTATGTCTACATTCAACCATAGAGTCATAGCATAATCGTCTTACACATTCCACAACCTAATTATTCTACTTCAGGAATTTCTTAGATTGACGCACTCGAATTTTCGTCCTCCGTATCACTTGTCTTGCAAGTTAACTTCTTCATTACCCCCTTCATTATCTTCACAATTTTTGACTCCTTCTTGAGATTCTTGATTTGTTCCTTGTAGATTTTGTCCATCTTTGCCATCACTCTTAATTCTTGAATTTGTTCCTCAGTCTCCTCGTCTTCGCTGTTAGGTATCTCAGTATTTTCTCTACTGGTATCTACTTCACTGGTAGTTCTTTTTCGTTTGTGAGTGGTTACTTCTAAAGTTTTTGGTCCTTTGAATATGGCTAAAGTGGGTTGATGAAGATTATCACTTGTGACACCCAAATAATCGAACACTTTATTGAGATGCAGTCCATAGGGTAGTGCACGAGTGGTTTCCATGACAATTCCATTCATTCTTGATGCCATGAGATAGGCCATGTTTACTTTGATGTCGTTCTCTAAATACCACATCAGAGAAAATTGAGTGGCATGAACATTTGAGTGATTACCGGATTTGCAATAGATGTTGTAGATGATGATTTTGTTCCAGATGTCATACTCATGACGAAGGTGTTTTCCTTGTACACCAAATTTCTTAATTTCAGCTCTAGGAGCATCATTTTTGCAAAGTGTATCAATAAGAGGAGTATTGTCTGAGATGAAGTCAGGAAGATTTGAGAGGTCATGTTTCCTATTGTAGAATTTTTCACCATCGGTGAGAACATCCAGCATAATCCCAAAATCCTTAAGTGAATAATGATAATTGATGCCCAGAAGGTTGAAGAATACTTCTTCATTTACAAAGTTGAAGTTGGCGTAGAATTCTCGAATGAGTGACGGATAAATAGGACCATTTAGAGTAAAAAAGGATTTCCATTTGAGTTTTTCAAATTGCCTTACGAGTTCAGGCATTTGAGTGTGAGCAACTCTTCTTCCTTCAGCGATTTTTCTGCCTGACAGGAATTCAATGTTGTAAGTGATTCTCTCTTCAGGATCCAATGGTAGATCGTATGAGTCCTTTCTTTTTATGACAATCGTCTTGCCTTTTCCTTTTGCCATTTTCTACACAATGATACTTCAAATTAATTCAAAGTGTATAATTCAATTGTAGGCAACAAGTTTTGCAAACTTTAATTATCATCAATTCTTAGATGTTTTGATGTTAATGTTCTTCACATTTTCACTCTTTATTAGTGTTAATGACTTTGCAACTAGATTACGATTTTCATAAAGTTCATACGTGTCTTAGACTTTTGAGATCATCATCAACACATGTTTTGACATCTAACATTATCACACTCAATTTGCAACAATGTTGTTTGTATCATATGAACAATGATTCTATGAAAATCTAACCTAGATGTATAATGAACCCTAGAATTATCCAAAGTTAAATCAATGCATAGATATATTACAATCATTACTACAATCGTTTCTAAATTGTTCTTCAAGAACAATTTTGATTGTTTGCATCAATTTGAGTTTTGATTCATTCAAGTTAGGGTTTCTTCATAACCCTAATTCAATTGAATGCTAGGAAAGCAAGGATTATCTTACCGAGAGTAGGAGTTGAGATGGAAGGAATGCGTGTTCTTCTCCGTGCGGTCGATCTCCTCAGCCGAGTGCAAAGTGTGTGTGTTTTGAAGTGAGTTGGAATAAAGTAAAAGTGAGGGTTTTATTTAATATAAAACAGAATCAGACCACGCACGGTCGAAGCATGGTCGACCGTGGTGTTTGCCGTGCAGGAATTTCTAAACGTACCAAGCAGGGGTCTGCGGTTGAGTATACGGTCAACCGTGTTCCAGCCGTAGATTCTTCTGATCACCAATTTCTTCACTTCTACTTCTTTTGAGCACCTTTTGATGATTCGTAGGTTCGATAGAATACTTGAGGACAAGTTTTCTTTCCCTAACATTGAATGATTACATCCTCCCGATGTTTAATCATCAATGACACGTAGTATACTATATATATATATATATATATATATATATATATATATATATATATATATATATATATATATATATATATATATATATATATATATTCAATTATACACATAGTATACACAAAGCGCATTCATCTTGTATTTAGCATGAAATGCATGGTTTCACACAAACACACAATCCTAATACAAGTAAACTTCCTTCACTAATATTTTAAAATTATTTTTCAAAAACAATTTTGCATTTGTAAGAAAAACCTTTCATTAATACAAAGTCTTTTGAGAAAGATATTCTCATTAGCATTTTGATCATTGGTTTTGACTGATTTTAAGATTACCCAATCCTTGAATTATCCCTACCATTGAATTGTTAGCTTGATCCATTTTTCCCATCTTCTCAATTCTTCTAATAATAGACAATGGACTTTGATTACATGACTTGTGTTTGCTAGAGCCGTGACACATACTCATTTCACGTTTGTCTTTTGATGAATCATAAATAATCATTCTTTCAAGTTTCTTTTCAAAGCGTTGTTTTCATCAATTAAGACTTTGTTAAGTTGTCTAACATTGTGTAATTCTTTCTCTAAAAGTTTTACTTTGTCACGACTACTATCATACACAAATTTAATAGTTTTGTAATCATCTAACAATTCTTCATAATTAGAAGGATAGAATACATGTACCTCATTTCATTCCATGCTTGAGACATCATCTTCTTTGAGTGGAGATTCAACTTCTTCTTCACTTTGACCATCTTGATCCAAATCATTCCAAGAACCCATGAGGCAAACATCTTCATTTACATACAAACCCTTTTCTTGAAAATCTTCAAGCTTCCCCAAATTCTTCCTTACTCCTTTACCCTTTAAACTCCCAGAGTTTTCTTCTTCTTGAGAACATAGTGAATCCCAACACTCTTTTGCACTTTCACATGAAATTATCTTTAATATTTCTTCACTAGGAAGAATTCCATGAAGTAGTGAAATTACATCAAATTGTTTCAAAACATCATTGTTTTGAAATGTTGACTTCACTAGTCTTGAACTAGCTTGTGGAACAAAGTCTCCTACTTTGATTATTCTCCACAAGTAGTAATCTTTGGGTTTGAGATAAGCCTCAAATCTCAATTTCCACACATCAATATCCATCTTATCAAAGATTGGCGCTTCTTTCACCAATTCTTCCAAGTATTCCATAGTTTGAGTTGATCCGAGAATCGTTGACTCAAGTTTTTGCACGAAATGAATTTTGACACTTTCAAAAACGTTTATAGAGCAATGATTTGAGCAACCACTCTGATACCAATTGTAAGTAACTAGGGGGTGAATAGTTACTTAATACGAATTTTGACACTTTTAAAAACGTTTATAGAGCAATGATTTGAGCAACCACTCTGATACCAATTGTAAGTAACTAGGGGGTGAATAGTTACTTAATACGTGTTAACACTTTTTCGATTGATCACCGAATTCGATTAACTTTGATCAACCAATTCAACTCAAACTTGATGTGTGTAGTGTATATGTTCAAAATGATTAATGAAGTAATGTAAAGAACATAGATACAAGGATTTATAGTGGTTCGGGTGGATGTTAACTAATCCACCTTAATCCACTCCCTAATTACACTAATCGGGATTTGTTGCTTCACTAAGCACTTTTCTCCAAACCCGGTGGAGATCCGATTACAAGTCTTCAACTTCTTTGGTAGACAACAAACCTAATCTTTCTATCCCTTTGAAAGATCAACTCCAACCTAGATCAATTTGTCTTCACCTTGGACAAGTATTAATCTCTAAATAAGATTAATCAACTTCCTTAGTCCCTTTAAGGAAGTAGATCACTAAGCTAGCCTATGTGATAATGCTAAAAACAAACACATATTTCATAACATTATCCTTCAAGAAAGACAAGCTTTTAGTTGCAATTGTTCTATTTACAAGTGATATTAGTTTAAATAATAAAAGGTGAAGACAAAAGACAGATTCGACGATTTGAAGACGCAAACGACCAAAATGCTAAAAAGTACAAAGTACAATCCAACTGGTTCAATTTACTGATGAGAAACGTCTAAAAATTACAATAGTACAAGCCGTGAAACGCAAAGTACAAGATATTAAATTATACGAAAAGGCGTTCGAAAATCCAGAACCAAGACATGAACCAACTATCAACGTACGACTCAACGGAGCTAAAATTACAAGTCAACTATGCACACGAATATAATATAATATATAAATAATTCTATAAATTATATATATATTATATTTATATATTAAATAAATATCGTCGGCAAGCTAGGATCCAAACTTTATATGAGCTGGAAATGGAAGCTCCGCAGTCGCGGAGCCCTTCAGGTATAAACCACCGCAGTCGCGGAGCACACCAATTCAGAAATCCGCCTATAAAAGGCCATGCAATTCGACGAGTAAATTACACCTTCATCATCAATCATCAAACTCTCTCTCAATAATATATTTATATTTATATTTTAATTTTAATATTAAGTTAGTAATAATAATAAGGTTGTAGTAGCGAATGTTTTAAGGTTTGTAAGTCGAAACTCTGTCAGTGTAACACTACGCGATTAATACTCATTGTAAGTTATGTTCAACCTTTTTAAATTAATGTCTCGTAGCTAAGTTATTATTATGCTTATTAAAGCCGAAGTAATCGTGATGTTGCACTAAATATTAAGACTGGGTTATTGGGCTTTGGACCATAATTGGGGTTTGGACAAAAGACCGACACTTGTGGAAATTAGACTATGGACTATTAATGGGCTTTATATTAATTAAATGATATCTCTTTGATTTAATATAGAAATTTATAATTTGACGTATTTATATTTAACCACATACGTTTGACTGGGTACGGTGGGCGGGATATCTATAAATACTAATAATTATTCATTTGACCGGACACGGGGATGGATTAATAGTCACCGGACTCATTAAAACAGGGGTGGATTACATTCAAAGGTAATTGGTGTAATTGTTAACAAAGTATTAAAACCTTGGATTACACGCAGTCGATAATCTGGTGTATTCATTAAACAAAGTATTAAGACCTTGTTACAGTTTGAATCCCCAATTAGTTGGAATATTTAACTTCGGGTATAAGGTTTTAACACCCCGTCAAAAATCCCTTTAACGGAATGTTAACGCTGGTCTCAGTGCTTGGCTTGACTTCTATGTAACAGCAATATTCTATAGCAAAAGCAATTAATACCTGAGAATAAAACACGCAAAACGGATCAACAATAATGTTGAGTGAATCTACAGGTTTTAGGTAAACAATACAGTATGTTTAAGAAATAAAATTTCGAAAACGTTTATTAGTGGAAGACCACCAAGGTTTAATGTTATAGTTTGTAGACAACACCGTTTTCTGTTTCAAAAGTTTGTTGACACTACCATGTCAAATTTCAATCATTTGTATACAATACCATATCAAGTTTTAAATATTCGTAGACAATACCATGTCAAGTTTTATCTCATTTGTACGTAAACCGCAGTTTTAAATAACATGGTATAGTATCTGAAAAATAGTTATCAGCAAAATAGTTTAGTTTCCTTGACCACGAGATTTTACAAGTACAACCCCAAGTTGCAAAACGTTTGCATAATCTGAGCACCTGAATACTAGTAATGACCCGAGTATAGAACCACTATACCCGCCCTTACCTTGTAAAATGTTATACACTTGTTCGAGCGTATCTAATGTTCAAAGTAAATGCACCACAGTTAATAATGTAGGGTGAGGTTGTCAACCTAACGGATCCGTCCATCTAAATTGTGCTTACACCTATGGTATTAAAAGTATTCAAGCTAGAGGCTTTTTGAACAAACTCAATATGCATATATAGTACTCGTGTCAATACAAAATCATTTGATAATGAAAGTATAACAGCGTGTATTCTCATCCCTGAAAACATGTAAAAAGCGGGACTATAGACTCACCTTTGAATAAAGCTCGGATGACAGACAAAAACTTATACGGTTTACAGCTGAGTAATGCAACCTAAGTATACGTATTTAGGTTGGTCAATATATGTATCTTAAATAAGGGTGGTTTCAGAGTATAAGTTGTCTTATTGCTCGACTCGACGCGTTTTGTAGCGACCCCGACAAATCGTCAAGTGACGGCGTCGGCTACGTGGGTCCCATTACCTGATTATAAGTCTTTAAGATAACGTTTGACCAAAATATGTCGCCTTCATTTCAAAATAAAGATTGTTTCAAAGTTTACAAGAATTGTTCAACCAAAAGTTAAGTTACAACGTTATAGATACGATTGAAATCTAGGCGACACGGTTTAAAGTAAAGTCAAAAGACGCTCCATGAAATGCATGTATACTCGACATCGGATGCAAGTATCAAATAGTAAGCGGAAGCATGTTTCACATATCGTGCAAGACCTGAGAAAAACATAGAAATCTGTCAACGAAAACGTTGGTGAAATCATAGGTTTAGTAAGTATTAAACGTTGTTTTTGAACCACAAGATTTTGTATTTCCATAGCGTAGATTATCCAAATCATTTGCATTCCAAAAGTGTTGTTATACGCGAGCACTCAATTATCAAAACTTAACTAACGTTACCCCATCACACAGTGCTAGAACCCGCACTAAAACACAAAAATATATTTCATCCGCATAACGGTAGCGAACCGTCCGAATGAGGGTTTGTTAAACCCGTATGGCCACACAATATAAGTTCTCGCTTACACCCTGCAAGTGTAACTAATGATAATCGAATTGAGGCATTTTTGTTCTAACTCGCACGTGGAATGTTTGTTTTCACACTTGTGTTCAAAACATAAAAGTAAGTAGTACAAGATGTAACAAAGTATATGTTTTCTCAGCCCACGATTTAAAAGTATAAAAGTTGTTGAAAAGGTGGGACTATGATCTCACCTCGAGTGCACGAGTATAAAGGTACTTCAACAAGTAAACGTGTGCATGAAAGTTGCTTAGCCTTGACCTAAACAAGTAAGTTATATCAATTAACCGGTTACGACACAAGGTCGGGTGAAATGTGTTCAATTAGTCCTATGGCTCAATACGACTCGATTAAATATAGCATGTGAATCACGTTGTCAAGTTTCATACAAGAAACAAGTATAAAAGCATGTTAGAATGATTGTATAAAAGTTTGGTTAAGTTTGACTAAAAGTCAAACTTGGTCAAAGTCAACGAAAAAGTCAACGCGTTCGGGTCGGGTCCCGGACTATTTTTCTATGCTAAATATTCATATACAAGTATATTAAAACAAGTTTCATGTGAATCGGAGGTCGATAGCTAGTCAAACATTTCGCGTGAAATGCGCCAAACAAGGCAGAATCTGGCCAGGCCAATCCGCGCGCCGCGCGGGAATGGGGCGCGCCGCGCCACTACCTGGGCAGAGAATTCTGGTCAGTTTTTCACACTCAAGCACGAATCCAACTTCAAATACCCATAATTCCTAAACCGTAAACATCCAAAACAAATATCTTATATCGTTGGAAAGGTATTTTGACGAGCAATACAACTAACCACATATCATCAAACAAAAACATCATTTACAATAACCGAAAACTCGTCAATTGATCAAGAAAGGTTTATTTTCAAAGTTTCAAGTTCGTAAAACGTATTTTATGATTCGGGAATCCAATTTACACATACGATATGCCGTTTCGAAAGTAATGAAGCATACATTACTACTAAACACTAACCATTAACATTTCATGGCATTCAAGCATCTAAAAATTCATGTCAAGAACTATCAAACCCTAGTCAAACATCTCAAAATCAATAATCATGTTTTTGGAGTTTCCTTAATCAACCTATACATCAAAACGAAGCTAATGATACTAGTAACACTTTTAAAACATGCACTTTAACAATCTAACAACATTTGATCATCCAAAATCAAGGATTAAGCATACACTTTTCATTTTCAAGCTAGTTACACCAAAACATCAAGATCGAGAATACAAATCATATATTCATGTTATACACGAGCCATAGACACTAACCAACACAATTTCAAGTCAAAAACACGAATTTATAGAAATCTAGAGTTTTTAGAAAGTTACCCAAACTTGATGAAATTGGTATCAAAATGTAGAGGATGAAGAGAGGATCACGAATATGTAATTTGTTTTGAAGTTTGCTTCCCGATCCGAATTTAGATGATGAATGTTTGAATTGGGTGTTTGTGTGTGTGTTCTTGCTAGAGAGAAAGAGAGAGAGATGGAGGTGATTGAATGGTGAGGAAGGTGGGGAGGTGGTGGCTAGTTGCCCCAATTTGGCCAAGTGACGAGATTGGTCCCTCAAGTTTCAAAGCGGGTGCGGTAATTAACCAAACGAATATTTTAAAACGCTCGAGTAACGGGTGATGTCAAAATTAAATAGCGGGAATATAATGAACGTTACTCAAGGAAACTATTAATTTAAATACGAAAGATTATGTTTTAAAAAAAAAAGACGGTGTTAAAATTAAATTTAACGGAAAAACGCGGGATGTTACATTATCCACACCTCAAAAGAAATTTCGTCCCGAAATTTAGTTGGAAGTAGTAGTCGATATCTCTTACTCGAGACTTTACGTTGTTCATAATATGAATAAGTGTAGGTACGTCCTTGAGTGTTCTCATGAATTTGGATAGTCAGGGTTTTACGTTGTATTAAAGTTTGGTTTTTACGATCCCCGGTTTCAACTGGTTTTCCTATGAAGAGAAGTTTGTCATCGATAGTTGATGTATCCAGCAGGATTGCACGTTCCTGTTCCGCAGGACACGTTTCTAAGTTTGTTACACGAAATGTAGGGTAAACGGAAACTTAATTGAGTCGGAAGTTCTAAACGGTAGGGAGCGGTTCCAATACGCCCCAAGGTTTCAAAAGGGTTAACATGTCGCGGGTTTAACTTTCCCTGATTCCCGAAACGGATTACACCCTTCCAAGGTGCGGGTTCTCAATATTACGCGGTTACACACTGGGATTTGTGAGGTTCTCCTCTAAGTTTGGTATAACTCTTCTGGCGACAATGGGTTGTCTCGAGCCCTTCTCGGACTTGAACGATCTCAATTGTTGTTTCTTGATGGAGTTCAGATTTCGGTGGTTGATGCTTTGGTTAAATGAACAGGGGTATGACATTAGCGGTCATATAAGGTTTCGAAAAGTGCGCGTGAACACACGAGTGGTAACTACTGTTGTAAGAGTGATCTACTAAAGGTGACAATACGAGTTTGTGAGATGTCTTTCCAAGACGTAAATCGTTCGTTTGCTCGGTTCGTCAGTTTGTGGGTGGTACGCGGTACTCATGTCTAAGCGGGTTCCCAAGGTTTCTTGTAAAACTAGAAGTGAAACGAGTATTTCGATACAAAATAATTGACAAAGATACACCGTGTTGGAATAGAATCTCTTAAGATACGTTTGAACAAGTTAGTTAGGGTTCGAAAAATGTTCGTTAGGACTATTCACCCTCGTGGCGAATACTTATGTAATATGAGGAGTTTCTCTATCCATGGAGAAATGTTACAAGGAGTTCCTTTAAACGGAAATGCGAACGGTAAAGATAGTAGTGAAATGAGGACTTAGAATAGGATGAGTTTACATCTCGAGGTTGCTATAACGTGCCTCTAGTTGTCAAAAGTTGAAGTCTGAAAGAGAAACGAGGTAGTACACGTAGTTGTATAGTTCGGGGTTGAATAATAGTTGACCGATTATCAGAAACACAAGGGCGTTAAGTCAAAGAAGAGTGAAGTATCGTTGGATTGTGTGTTATCTTAATTTCCAGTAATATCAGACGGTAACGGTGAAATAACAGAGGTATGTAGTGTGGTACGTGATGACAAGAATATTGATCGGATCCACAATTTAGTATTCGAATTCTTCGTGCAAAATAACGAATTTCCGTCCCGTTGATTTCGAGTCGAGGGAGTATGCCTTTCGGCGTCCAAGTAGAAATATTTCCATATTTGAGTCCCATCTGGTGTTGTACGAATTTAGCTAGAAATGTTGGTGTGAAGAATCACGCTCAAGGTTCGATTGCGGAGAGATTAAAGTCGTGTAATACGAGAAAAGTCAGAAATGAATCTTCGGTAACAACCGGTGATATCTAAGATTTTTACGAATACAAGTCTGAGTTGGGAGAGTTTCCTGATTACATGTGGCTTGATTTCGAGATTGATTGTAATGCCTTGACCATTAACTTCATGGTCTAGAAAATTGGACTTCGTTCAACAGAAATTCTCACTCGGAGAATTTGGTATAAGGTTGCTCTTTTCTCAAAAGTTCGAGCTTACGGGTCTCTTCGCGCGGGAAGTATTCGGTGATCATCTTTTTCTTTAAGTCGGCCCATGAGAGTGTGTGGGCTTCATCGATACCCACCGACAGCACATACGTATTCCACCATGTGAGGGCGATACCGGCAAAAGTGTGGGTGGAATATTTGACTTTGTCCTGGTCCCGACAACCGCTTATGCTAAAAACGGCTTCTGTTTGCTCAAACCATCGGGTGAGCACAACCGGTCCTCCGGTCCCATCGAAGGTGTGAGGTTTGCACCCCATGAAAGTTTTGTAGGAGCAACCCTCGTTTGAATTACCGGCTCCATGGTTGTTGTGGTTGTGGTTGTTATTGATGTCGGAGGAGATACTAGCCATAGCCGCACCTATGGCGGCGGCTATCATGCATTGAAAAGCTTGTTCGGAAGTTTCATTACGTGGCCCGCGACGGGGAGGCATTGTTCCTTCAAGACACAAGAATATCGTTGATTAGTATTCTCAATAATACTAATCATGATATGGAATGATGATGTAGAGAAAATTTTCCTTGACTCGCCTTAAATTCTTTATGTCATAATGTCGGAATGTCCATATGAATCACCGTAATATAATCCCGGAAATTATATTACCCTGATTCTCGTGTGCATTTAACATTACTTCATAAAGTCAAGGTGGCGCGTCAACAAAATTTATCAACGTAAGATCAAGATCGAATACGAGTTAGATATGATAGAAGAGTTCGAGTATAAATGCACAAATAGTCAAGTAATTCCTACTTCTGTCTATATGCCGGTTGTAGTCTAGATTCACCTATGTACCCTATGACTCGGGGTGGACACAAATGAACTCTAAATCCCTACAACCAAGGCTCTGATACCACCTGTAGCGACCCCGACAAATCGTCAAGTGACGGCGTCGGCTACGTGGGTCCCATTACCTGATTATAAGTCTTTAAGATAACGTTTGACCAAAATATGTCGCCTTCATTTCAAAATAAAGATTGTTTCAAAGTTTACAAGAATTGTTCAACCAAAAGTTAAGTTACAACGTTATAGATACGATTGAAATCTAGGCGACACGGTTTAAAGTAAAGTCAAAAGACGCTCCATGAAATGCATGTATACTCGACATCGGATGCAAGTATCAAATAGTAAGCGGAAGCATGTTTCACATATCGTGCAAGACCTGAGAAAAACATAGAAATCTGTCAACGAAAACGTTGGTGAAATCATAGGTTTAGTAAGTATTAAACGTTGTTTTTGAACCACAAGATTTTGTATTTCCATAACGTAGATTATCCAAATCATTTGCATTCCAAAAGTGTTGTTATACGCGAGCACTCAATTATCAAAACTTAACTAACGTTACCCCATCACACAGTGCTAGAACCCGCACTAAAACACAAAAATATATTTCATCCGCATAACGGTAGCGAACCGTCCGAATGAGGGTTTGTTAAACCCGTATGGCCACACAATATAAGTTCTCGCTTACACCCTGCAAGTGTAACTAATGATAATCGAATTGAGGCATTTTTGTTCTAACTCGCACGTGGAATGTTTGTTTTCACACTTGTGTTCAAAACATAAAAGTAAGTAGTACAAGATGTAACAAAGTATATGTTTTCTCAGCCCACGATTTAAAAGTATAAAAGTTGTTGAAAAGGTGGGACTATGATCTCACCTCGAGTGCACGAGTATAAAGGTACTTCAACAAGTAAACGTGTGCATGAAAGTTGCTTAGCCTTGACCTAAACAAGTAAGTTATATCAATTAACCGGTTACGACACAAGGTCGGGTGAAATGTGTTCAATTAGTCCTATGGCTCAATACGACTCGATTAAATATAGCATGTGAATCACGTTGTCAAGTTTCATACAAGAAACAAGTATAAAAGCATGTTAGAATGATTGTATAAAAGTTTGGTTAAGTTTGACTAAAAGTCAAACTTGGTCAAAGTCAACGAAAAAGTCAACGCGTTCGGGTCGGGTCCCGGACTATTTTTCTATGCTAAATATTCATATACAAGTATATTAAAACAAGTTTCATGTGAATCGGAGGTCGATAGCTAGTCAAACATTTCGCGTGAAATGCGCCAAACAAGGCAGAATCTGGCCAGGCCAATCCGCGCGCCGCGCGGGAATGGGGCGCGCCGCGCCACTACCTGGGCAGAGAATTCTGGTAAGTTTTTCACACTCAAGCACGAATCCAACTTCAAATACCCATAATTCCTAAACCGTAAACATCCAAAACAAATATCTTATATCGTTGGAAAGGTATTTTGACGAGCAATACAACTAACCACATATCATCAAACAAAAACATCATTTACAATAACCGAAAACTCGTCAATTGATCAAGAAAGGTTTATTTTCAAAGTTTCAAGTTCGTAAAACGTATTTTATGATTCGGGAATCCAATTTACACATACGATATGCCGTTTCGAAAGTAATGAAGCATACATTACTACTAAACACTAACCATTAACATTTCATGGCATTCAAGCATCCAAAAATTCATGTCAAGAACTATCAAACCCTAGTCAAACATCTCAAAATCAATAATCATGTTTTTGGAGTTTCCTTAATCAACCTATACATCAAAACGAAGCTAATGATACTAGTAACACTTTTAAAACATGCACTTTAACAATCTAACAACATTTGATCATCCAAAATCAAGGATTAAGCATACACTTTTCATTTTCAAGCTAGTTACACCAAAACATCAAGATCGAGAATACAAATCATATATTCATGTTATACACGAGCCATAGACACTAACCAACACAATTTCAAGTCAAAAACACGAATTTATAGAAATCTAGAGTTTTTAGAAAGTTACCCAAACTTGATGAAATTGGTATCAAAATGTAGAGGATGAAGAGAGGATCACGAATATGTAATTTGTTTTGAAGTTTGCTTCCCGATCCGAATTTAGATGATGAATGTTTGAATTGGGTGTTTGTGTGTGTGTTCTTGCTAGAGAGAAAGAGAGAGAGATGGAGGTGATTGAATGGTGAGGAAGGTGGGGAGGTGGTGGCTAGTTGCCCCAATTTGGCCAAGTGACGAGATTGGTCCCTCAAGTTTCAAAGCGGGTGCGGTAATTAACCAAACGAATATTTTAAAACGCTCGAGTAACGGGTGATGTCAAAATTAAATAGCGGGAATATAATGAACGTTACTCACGGAAACTATTAATTTAAATACGAAAGATTATGTTTTAAAAAAAAAAGACGGTGTTAAAATTAAATTTAACGGAAAAACGCGGGATGTTACACGTTTCAAAGTAAAAGTCAACAAATAGTCAACTAGATCATGCAAGTCAAACAAAGTCAACCGAAGTCAAACCGAAAGACAAACTCGGTCTATGTGGTCAACCAAAGTCAACATCAGTAGTTTCATGTCAAATGTTGGTCAACATGTCAAACCTGAGTCAAACAACACGTTTCAGGTCATAAATGGTCATTTTCACAATTTCAGTTTATCGTTGTGCACAAAGTTCATGAACACGTAGCATACTTAGCACATTATCTCATAGTACAAAATTCAAGTAAACATGGAAAACACCAGATCATAAGTCTACTCAAAATCAATTCCAAAAAGTCTGGCCATGGTCTCATACGATAATTAAAAGTCAGGAATCAGAAAGGGTACATTTGTAGTTTGCCAAGTCAGTTTCTGACCGCCCACTGATTTCGTTTTGGCTATAAACGGAGTTAGGAACATGAAATTGATACAAGACCAATGTCCATAGTTCAAGGACAAGTCAAACTAACACATATCAAAAATTGAGCAATTTTTTTAAAGCCAATTTGTACAGTTTATTCATGCAAGTTGAATATTCAGTTTTTCAGCTCAAATCAGAATTTACGTAAAGTATGGCCCTATTGTGCCCAATGCATAAGGTTTCAGAGATTGACATTAACTAACCATAAGTCTCATATTATGTTAAGTTTCATTTTACAGAAGCATATATGCTAAATCAATAAACACAAATCACAGAGTATAAAACAGAGAGCAATTTACAGATTCGATTCTAGTTTAGCTAGTCACATTCGCACTCGATTATCCGAAGATCTAGATACAATTAGCCTATGATATCTACATGAAAGGTGAAGTAATTTTTGTGTAAATTTCAAATATTCAAATCTTTAAACACAGAAGTTAACACATTTTATCATACAAGGCTGTTTTCATGCAAGTGCTGCATAATTCCACTTTTACACTAAATCAAGCATATCTCGAGTTATACATAAGCAAACGACATGATATACTAGTGTAACTTGAGTGTTTTTAAATTATCTTTTTAGTGGTATAAGTTTCACATTCATATTCGTGGTCTATCAAACCCGGATTTCTGATTACACAATAAAAACACAACGTTAATTCAAATGGACATAACTTGATCATCCGGAAACGAAATCAAGTGAATCCAAAGCCTAAACTCAATAGTTTTTCGCAAGGAATCTGCATATAACATAATATCATGCATTTGAAAAACTTAAAATCAGTGATCATGAAATAACAAATTCGGTTTTCATGCAAAATAATCAATACGATCGAATTAATGACTAACAATACATACACACGCGATGAATCGAGCAATTGACCAACTTAAACTATAAAACGTTATGAAATCAGAATTTTTAAGATTAAGGTTCATGTGATTATACCTTTGATCAACAAAATAGTTACACCAACGCGTAGAGGAGATCGAGAATTACACTTTTCGTGTTCAAGGCTTGAGCTAAAAATTAATTTTGATGGGTGTTGTGTGGGAGATGATGATCGACGAAGAAGGGAGGCAGGAGGAGGGAAAAAGTCGACTAATTAGGTCTAGGGGTTTTAGTTGCAGTTTTTTATTTCACTAGTAATTAGATCACGGCTTAATACTACACACTAGTAACAATTACAAGCCCAAATAAGATAATTAAAGGGGGAGGGTGGCCCATTCGGCCGAAAGGGGCCCAAGGAGGTATCCCGGGCTCGTGTTTTGCAAAGACGTATAATCGTGGCTCGTTTCAAGTGCCGTTTAAACGTACCGAAGGCCCGGAACGCTAAACCGATCGTTAAAACGCAACCAAACGTTAATTTATTAAAAATCCAATAAATTAATTATTTTTGAAAAGTTAATAACTAATAATTTAATTATTAAAATAAACCCGAGCGTTTCGTTGTTCAAAAAGCAGTTATCAAAACTGTATCATTTTTATCGTATTTCTTTATCTGAAATATATATTTGAATTAATATCAACCCATATTAATTATTGTAACCCACCAAGGATCAAGTGCGTATTTAATATACATAAATACATAAATTCAAGTGATCGCCGTTAAATAAACTAATAGAAGGTTAACGGAAGTAACGAAAAAAGCAGGGTTGTTACAAAGGTTAATTTGGCGAAGACTCTCGCACTTTATAATTATGACCGATGAACTATTATGGACAAAACCAGATGGACATATCGAATAATTCAGGACAAAGGACAATTAACCCTTGGTAATAAATTAAAATCAACACGTCAAACATCATGATTACGGAAGTTTAAATAAGCATAATTCTCTTAATTTATATCTCATCGTACTTTTATTTACCGTCATTTTATTTATCGTACTTTAAATTATCGCACTTTTAAATTATCGCACTTTTATCGTCATTTACTTTATGCTTTAAATTAAGTTATATTTATTTTGCATTAGGACTTAAAATCGACAAACCGGTCATTAAACGGTAAAATCCCCTTTATATATATATATATATATATATATATATATATATATATATATATATATATATATATATATATATACACACACACACACTTATATACAAAATATAGTTATTAAAAAATATAGCGTTAAACTCAGCTGTATCCCTGTGGAATGAACCGGACTTACTAAAAAATACACTACTCTACGATTAGGTACACTGCCTATAAGTGTTGTAGCAAGGTTCAGGTATATCCATTCAATAAATAAATAAATAACTTGTGTAAAATTCTAACGTATTTAATAGTATTTTGTAGTAACTATAATAGTATTTCATACTACACCTCACACACATCAAGTATTTTTGGCGCCGCTGCTGGGGACAAATCACGCCGAAGCGAAGCGCTATAAAAAAAATTAGTTTTAAGCCATTTTTGTAAAAATATATTTTTATAAGTTTTAAATATTAAAATATTTTTGTTAAAATATAATTTATACTTCAATTATATTTTTTAAAAATTAAAATCAGAAAATAAAAAATCAAAATATAAAAATATATATTAAAACTGAACCTGCACGAATTTGAACCTGCCATCATCTGAGACTGCGGAGCTCTCCTCTTAGAGAATACCGCAGTCGTGGAGCAGTCTCAGACTACAACATTTGACTGCATTAATTACGAATTTAGGGTTAAATTTTATAATTATTATTATTATTATTAAACCTAATTAGGGTTTTTAGTTAATTAATACATAATTAGTTTTAGTTTTAATTTAATTAGTTTTTAAGTTTTAACTAGTTTTATTAATTATAAAATTAATACTTTTATAGAATAATAATATAAAAATAATATTTTTATAAAAATAAGCAATTTTGTCATTTTTTGTTTCTTTTTATAAATTTTATATTTTTATCGTTTAATTCGTAAATTGTATATTTATCGTTTGTAATTAGTTCTAAACTTAGTTTTTCCCATAGTTATTTTATATTTCTAGATTTTTAGGCTTTGCCATAAAATCCCTTAAGTGCTTTTTCTTTAGATTAAGATTTAGGTGCTTTAGAATTTTACGACGTCGCTTATCTCTTTATATTTAATAGATTTTAGTGCCTTTTAAGTTATTGCCGTTTAGGATATAGAATTCCTTTTAAGCTTTAATACTTTTAGACGTAATTTTTAATATTTAGTTTTCAAACTTTTAAGTTTCGACGCTTTGCTTTCTTATTTTTATTTCTCGACTGTTTATTTTTCGATGTTTGTTTTTCGATTCTTATTTTTCGACGCGCTTTTTCTTTCTCATTTGTACGCTCTAGTTTTTAGGACATAGATTTTTGTTTTCTTCTTTAAATTTCGACGAAAAATTATTTTAAGCGGTTAAATTGATAGACATCCAAAATTTTCTGGTTCGTAGTAATAGTTAGATTTGTTAGTGGCGAGTTGGATTTGTTAGTGGCGAGTTGTGAGCTTCCGATTTAAAGGGTCCTGGCTACCTGCTGCATCTATTGGCTATTCGAAACGTGGGCAAAATCAGAAAAGTCTATTAATTTGATAACTCATATAATTTTTATCTTTATAACTAATAGGATATTCAGTGAATGCAACGAGCAAAACGTTCACCACCTTTCATACGTTCACCACCTGTAACTCGATCAAGACATCTAGCCAATATCGTCGCCATTGATTTTTCTTTAGAATCATCATACCAAGTACTCCAATTCAAATTTTCGATAATCCATTTTTTGGACCCGACCTCACAATTGAGAACCCGGAGGATATTCAGGGACAATTCAGAGATCCTGAACCACTAATCATTCCTCCTGAACCACAAATCATACAACCAGAGATTGTCGAGGAAGAAACTATTAAATCAGAATCCTCAAGTGATTCAGATTCAACAAATTCAATCATGGAATCAGGAACCTCTAAGTATGGAAGATCGAATGAGAGCCACACGCACGGGCCAAGGTCATGCCATTACTCAACCAGACATTAATGCGCCAGATTATGAAATCAAAGGACAAATCCTACACATGGTAACTAATCAATTCCAATTTAGTGGTACACCAAAAGAAGATCCAAACGAACATCTTCGAACCTTTAAAGGGAGAAACCAAAGATTGGTTAGAATCGTTACCCAAAGGAGCGATTGACACATGGGATGTCTTAGTTGAAAAATTTCTTAAAAGATTCTTTCCGGAATCTAAAGCCGTGAGACTTCAAGGAGAAATTGTTACGTTTACACAAAAGCCAAATGAAACATTATATGAGGCGTGGACAAGATTCGAAAAGTTGTTGAGAGGATGTCCTCAACACGGTTTAGACACTTATCAAATAATACAAATATTCTACCAAGGATGTGATGTTGCTACAAGAAAAGACATCCACACAGCAGCTGGTGGTTCCATTATGAAGAAAACCGCAACTGAAGCTCACAAAATTATTGATAACACAGCATCCCACTCACATGAGTGGCATCAAGAAAAAGATATTTTTCGATCATCTAAAGCGGCTAGAGCCGATTCTAGCCATGACTTTGATTCCATTTCCGCAAAGTTAGATGCTTTCGAGAGACGAATGGAAAAGATGACTAAGGATATTCACACAATACGAATTAGTTGTGAGCAGTGTGGAGAACCACATTTGACAAAAGATTGTCTCAGTATTGAACAAACAATGGAACAAAGAGAGAATGTTTCATACATGAATCAAAGGCCTGGAAATAATTATCAAAATAATTATCAACTGCCAAGACCAAATTACAATCAAAATCAGAATTATAACCGAAATGTTTCATACAATAACCAACAAGGTCCTAGCAATCAATAAGTATCTAATAATACTTACAACTAGCAAAGACCTATTTTTCCAAATAAACCACCACAAACCGATGATAAAAAGCCAATTCTAGAAGATATGATGTCGAAGCTAGTTGAATCTCAAACGCAGTTTTTCACATCTCAGAAACAAACTAATGAACAAAATGCTCAAGCATTTAGAAATCAACAAGCTTCAATCCAAAATCTGGAACAAGAAGTGAGTAACCTAGCAAGGTTAATTGGTGAAAGAAAACCGAGAAGTCTACCTAGCGATACATATGCTAACCCCCGAAATGAAACAGCTAAAGCCATTACCACAAGAAGTGGTATTACACTTAAGCCACCTGAAATACCTGTAATTTCTGATGACTCTATTCCTACTACACAGGCACCACAGCCTGAGCAAGAGAAGGAAACAGAGCCGGTAGTTGAAAAGGTTAATGAAGATAACATAGTTAAGGAAAAACCTTATGTTAAACCATACCAACCACCACTTCCTTACCCGAGTAGAATGAGAAAAGAAAGACTTGAAGTCGAGTAATCCAAATTCTTAGATATGTTTAAACCAATAAATGTAAACATTCCTTTCATTGATGTGATTTCAAGAGTGCTAAGATATGCTAAATTCCTGAATAAGCTAAGTTAAAAATAGAAGAAAAATGGAAGAACTCTTGGCTGTTACAATGAATGCTAATTGTTCTGCAGTGCTGTTGAATAAGCTACCAGAAAAATTATCAGATCCAGGAAGTTTCACAATTCCATGTTTTCTGGGTAGTCTTAGTTTAATAGAAGCATTGGCAGACTTAGGTGCTAGTATAAATTTAATGCCGTATTCACTATACGCTAAACTAGACCTTGGAGAATTGAAACCAACAAGAATAAGCATACAACTAGCAGATCGATCAGTAAAATATTCTAGAGGGATAATGGAGAACGCGCTAGTTAAAGTTGGTACTTTAGTATTTCCAGTAGACTTTGTTATTCTGGAAATGGAAGAAGATTCTCGAGTTCCTCTCATATTAGGAAGACCATTCTTAAACACGGCTAAAGCAATAATAGACGTGTTTGGTAAGAAACTAACGCTAAGTATAGAGGACGAGAGTGTTACCTTTTCTGTTGATAGAGCCACACAATAACCGTAATCTGCAGATGATACATGTTAATATATTCCAACTATAGATTCACATGAAAAATTGTTACAAGAGTTTCCAGAATTACAAGGAATAGGAGAATGTTCTTTAAGAGAAGGAACTGAACCAACTGATGAAGCTGAAATGTTAGCTACACTTATGGCTAATGAATACGAACTAACAATAGAAGAACTTCAAATGCTGAAAGAGGAAGACAGATATCGATACAAATCATCGATAGAAGAACCACTTTTATTATAGTTAAAGCCACTTCCAACCCATTTGGAATACGCTTATTTACATGGTGAATCTGAATTACCTGTAATAATATCGTCTTCTCTTACAGAAAATGAAAAATTTCAACTCATTTCTGTGCTAAAAGCTCACAAACCAGCTATTGCATGGAAGATTCATGACATTAAAGGAATAAGTCCTTCGTATTGCACACATAAAATCCTTATGGAAGAAAATCATAAAACATATGTTTAACGACCCGTCAAAGTACACTTGACGACCATCGTTATCTTGGTCCCACAGCTTGATCGAAACTCTATATGAATTTAATAAAACAACCTTGCATTCTTTATTTAAAAATAATTCCTTATAAAGGAAACCTACCTAAATGTATAAGTTTAGAAAACCTATACATGAATACTTAATCAAAAGTTGACCAAAACAAGTCAACGACATTCACTATTAAATGTATCAAAATAGAATGCAAGTTAATGTTTAACAAAAGCTGCCATCATAAATATGCAGACTCTCTAAGCACAGCGGAAGCAATCAATCATGAACCTGAGAATAAAACATGCGAGTAACTGTCAACAAAAATGTTGAGTGAATTATAGGTTTAATATTGCAAACAATATTTAATTTAAACAACAAAAATTTATGTTTGAAAACATAAAAACTCCTTTTTGGACCACCAAATTATATGCTAGAAAACATATAATAAAACATTATTCCATTTTCCGTGAGCCACCTGGTAACCACTTAACCATTTATTTACCCTTGCCAAACACAATAAATAATATACACCGAACAAGTGTATCTACAACAAAATACGAAGTACTAAACATTCCGATTATAAATTGCTAGCGCGACTAGCTCGAAATGGGGTTGTCAAATCCGATAGATCTATCCGTAGGATTCGCGTTCACCAGTAGAAACCAGTGATTACAGTTACCAGACTAGGGAATATTTTTGTTCAACTCACAATGAATAATTTAAACCAACCTCCACTTGTGTCCAAAATATAAAATAAATTGCATGTATTCTCATCCCAAAAGATTTAAACTAGAAAATGGGACTATAACTCACCTTAATAGCAAACGAAGTAACCACACAAATATGCGAACAGCAAATGAAGTAAAGTGATCAGGAATGATCACAACGCCGACCTATAAATAAAGCAGGTCGACATAAATAACTAACTTAGGTCAAGTCTTAGTATGATAACTATTGTACATGTCGCAAGTAGACATAGAACAATACTCAACATGCATCGGTTTGATCGGAACAGCGTACGGACACACACTTTCTATTTTTAGAAAGTTTCTATTTTTAGCAGGTTTCCATTTTTGGAAAGTTTCTATTTTAGGAAAGTTTCTATTTTTGGAAAGTTTCTATTTTTGGAAAGTTTCTATTTTTGGAAAGTTTCTATTTTTGGAAAGTTGCTATTTTAGGAAAGTTTATAAGTTAGGAAAGTTTCCTTATTTAGAAAGTCAACAAAAGTGAACTGAAAGTGAAAGTCAACCGAAAGTCAACTCAAAAGTCAACCTTGGTCAAACATAGTCAACGTTAATTTTAAAAGTGTAAGTTGTAAGTTATAATGTTTATTAAAGTTAAATATGTCTAATTATGTCATAACATAAATTTAATTAAATTCAAATGAATTATTAAAGTTAATATATGTTTAAATGATATAATTAATATAACATAAGTATTTAATTAATGAATTAAATATTAGTCATAATATAAGTATTATTAATTAATAATAAATTTTAAATCATATCATAAGTATTATTAATTAATAATGAATTATTTATCATATCATAAGTTTCTAATTATAATTATTAAATCATAAGTATTTAATAATTAAATTATAATTAAATAATAACTAAGCCTTATAATAATTAAATAATTAATTAATCTTTATTATAAGTCTTATAATAATAATCTTATAATATAAGTTTAATACTTATCATAAGTATCTTCCATTAATAATAAAAGTATTATTAATCATAAGTTTAATTAAAATGTTAATTAAATCATAAGTAATAATTAAATGATATAATAAATATATATCATAAGTCTTAAATTATAATAATTACTTTTTATATCATAAGTAATTAAATGATAATGAAATTCATTATTTATATCATAAGTTTAATAATTAATCACAAGTTTTAAATCAAAAGTTCATCGGGTCGTATCTTGAGCCCCGGGTGTCGGTTTTCGGCGAGCCTTACATATATCTCTGCCTAATCAAACCACCCGACACCTCGGTACACTCAAGAACACACCAAGAATAGTCCACAAGTTATGATGTACAGCCATTACACTACTTGGAACTTCAATTCAATCAAGATCGTGTTTTAGCTATAACGGGTGATTCGTGGCTCGGATTTAGATGACCCGAACATGAAAGTTCGTCCCACCATCAGTACTAACACACTAACACACCCTAAAGTCACCAAATATGGTCACAAAGTTGGACCAAACTTGGTTCACATCAATATCACAATTCAATCTTAACAAAATACTAATTTGATCATAACTAGGGCTCCGGGAATCTAAACGACATGAATCCGGAGTCTAAAATTAATGTCTTGATGAGAGGAACTCATCTAGCTACTTTATTTTAATTTTTATAACAGTCACAAAGTCAGAAAAGCACGAAATAGCTGTTGTCCCAATTATATCAAACCGAAAACATATGAAATTGAGTAATTCTACGCATACAAACATCATTACAACAACCAATAGTCATCATACTATTAAAATAGATATCAAATGCAGTAAAATAAAGAAAAATCAAAAGTTCTAGGGTTAAGGTTTATACCCTAATCAAGAATTGATTAATATAGGCGTGTAGAGCTCGAAGAGATGAACGCGATGATGATTAAAGCTTCTTGATCCATGTAATATTTTGTGAGATGATGATGATGATGATGCTAGTGATGGGCGATGGCCAAAAGAAGAAAAAGGAGGAGAGAAAATAATTTGGTTTAGGTTAAAATGAAAGTGAAATGAGGAGGTTATGGATTAAGATCACAAGAATGAGAGTTTGACAACTTTTCCCCCTCCCCTTGACAATTTCGGCCAAAAACTGAATGGGGTGGGCCCCATAGTGGCCTAATTTGATAAATTACAAAATCCTAGTGGCCCGAACGCTCGAACGAAACCCGAAACGCGAAAATGCCGCTACGCGATTGATTTTTCGGAGAGATAATAAATACGCGACGAATAAAATATATTAACACTATATTTAATCATATGACATCAAAATATCATATTTAAGATAATTTGGATTTAAAAATCCCAAAAGCTCGACCGTTGGTTTGAAAACTGAAAAGATTCGCCGGATAGAAATTCGCGACACGTAGAAACGTACAATTAAAGATATGAATACAAATATTCATATAACACATAATAATTAATATATTATTACAAAAATAATAATATAGGTCATAGAAATGACGTGGCACGAATAACAATTAACGGTCGTTAAATAATTAACGGTAAAAGGTAACGAAAAAAGTAGGGTCGTTACAGTACCTTCCCGTTACGGAAATTTCGTCCCGAAATTTAGCAGGTGCAGGGGTTGACTCAGCATATGGGAACAAATGCGGGTACTTCTGCTTCGTCTGATCTTCACGCTCCCAAGTGAACTCGGGATCGCATCTGGCGTTCTATCTAACTCGAACAATAGGAATTCTACTCTGTTTAAGAGTCTTAACCTCTCGGTCCATAATTTCAACAGGCTCCTCAGCAAAATGAAGTTGCTTATCAACATGAAGTTCCTCCAGAGGAATAGTTTTATCGGCCTCGGCCAAACACTTCTTTAAATTTGATACATGAAAAAGCATCGTGAACAGCACTGAGTTCTTGTGGCAGTTTCAAACGATAAGCCACTGGTCCAACTCTCTCAATAATCTCAAATGGCCCAACAAAACGAGGATTCAACTTTCCCCTTTTACCAAAACGTACCACACCCTTCCAAGGTGAAACTTTCAACATGACACGATCACCGACCTGAAATTCGATATCGTTCCTTCTCTTATCAACATAACTCTTTTGCCTACTCCTGGCGGTTCTCAATCTTTCCTTAATCTGTACAATCTTCTCGGTAGTCTCGTGAATAATCTCTGGACCTGTGAGTTGAGCATCCCCAACCTCATTCCAACAAATAGGAGACCCACACTTTCTACCATACAGAGCTTCAAACGGTGCGGCTTTAATACTTGCATGATAACTTGTTGTTATAAGAAAATTTAGCCAACGACAAGTGTCTATCCCAACCATTACCAAAATCAATTACGCATGCCCTCAACATGCCTCCTAACGTTTGGAAGGTCCTTTCATTCTGACCATCTGACTGTGGATGATAAGCGGTGCTCATATCCAATTTAGTTCCCAAAGCATCTTGTAAAGACTGCCAAAACCTCGACGTAAATTGACCGTCTCGGTCCGAAATAATCGATACGGGAACACCGTGTCTCGAAACAATCTCCTTCAAATACAACGAGCAAGCTTCTTCATTGAATCTGTTTCCTTAATTGGCAAGAAAATGAGTTGACTCAGTGAGTTGGTCAACAATCACCTAGATGGTATCATAACCACCCACAACTCTTGGTAACTTCGTAATATAGTCCATCGTAATACCTTCCCACTTCCACTCGGGAATTTCAGGTTGCACCAAAAGTCTTGACGGTTCTGATGTTCAGCTTTAACCTTAGCACAGGTCAAATACTTAGCCACATACGTAGCCACATCAGCTTTCAAATTAGGCCACCAATACAGCTCCTTAAGATCATGATACATCTTTCCTGAACCAGGATGAATAGAGTACCTAGACTTATGAGCCTCCTCTAGAACAAGTTGTCATAGATCACCAAACTTCGAAACTCAAAGGCATCCCGTAAAGTACCGAATACCATCGGTTCGTACCCCTAACTGTTTACTCAAACCTCGGACCTTCCCGTTACAAAATTCTCCTCCTTCAAGGCTTCTTGTTGAGCTGCAAGAATCTACCTTGCGAGGTTTGTTCGAATGGTCATATTAAAGGCCCTAAACCTGCGAGGTTCAATCCTTTCTTTACGACTTAACGCATCAGCCACAACATTGGCCTTTCCCGGATGATATAAAAGTTCACAATCATAATCATTCAAAGTCTCAATCCATCTTCGTTGTCTCATATTCAACTATTTCTGATCGAGGATATGTTGAAGACTTTTGTGATCTGTGTACACATTACTTTTGACCCCATACAGATAATGTCTCCAAATCTTAAGCACAAAAACAACAGCTCCCAACTCTAAATCATGGGTTGTATAATTCTGCTCGTGAATCTTCAACTGACGTGATGCGTACGCAATAACTTTCTTTCGTTGCATTAAAACACAACCAAAGCCTTGGCGCGAAGCATCACAATAAACAACAAAACCATCATTACCCTCAGGTAGTGATAATATCGGAGCGGTAGTCAACTTCTTCTTCAAAATTTGAAAAGCAGTCTCTTGTTCATCCTTCCACTCATACTTCTTCCCCTTGAGCGTTAAAACAGTCAGAGGTTTCGCTATACGAGAGAAATCTTGAATGAACCTTCTTTAGTAACCTGCCAACCCTAGAAACTGACGAATCTGAGTGGGGGTTTTTGGAATTTCCCACTTCTCAATTGCCTCAATCTTAGCAGGATCAACTTGTATTCCCTATTTACTAACAATATGTTCAAGGAATTGAACTTCTCGTAACCAGAAAGCACACTTAGAGAACCTAGCGTACAACTCTTCTTTTCTTAATAAATCAAGCACTAACTCCAAATGTTCTCCGTGCTCTTCATCACCCTTAGAATAAATAAGGATGTCGTCAATGAAAACAATAACGAATTTGTCCATATAGGGTCTACACATACGGTTCATGAGTTCCATGAACACAACAGGTGCATTTGTAAATCCGAACGGCATAACAAGGAATTCGAAGTGACCATAACGGGTGCAAAAAGCGGTTTTCGGAACATCAGTTTCTTTAACGCGCAATTGTTGATAACCAGAACGAAGATCGATCTTAGAATAAACAGACGAACCTTGAAGTTGATCGAACAGATCATCAATTCTCGGAAGAGGGTAACAGTTCTTAACTGTAAGCTTGTTCAACTCGCTATATTCAATAAACCATCGGAACGAACCACCTTTCTTCTTAACAAACAAAACAGGAGCTCCCCAAGGGGATGAACTGGGACGAATGAAATATAGTTGCAACAATGAAATAAGAAATATATGGAATAGTCACATCGGTGGCATGGATATTTAAGGTAATTCTCTCAAAGGAGATAACGAGGATCATGAACTTCAAAGTAAATTTTCATTATATTTTCGAAAGGAAGACGTACGAAAAGTGTGATATTTCAACGAGAGTGAATTTCCTTGTACAATGAGCGAGGAAATCTAGGATTCATCCATATTCTTAAATTTATGGGCGGATGAAAAGAACGCGAATCATGGGTTAAAAAGAATGGCCGACTTCAGGTGAGATGAATCTCCAAAAATAATTTTGTGCACCTCAAAGTATTGGATCATAGGATTGATGTTTTCGAGGGTATTGCGGTTGACATCGAATATTGAGAGTAGAAACTCCTCAAACGGTCTAGTGTAATATATATCCATGATACTCACTATAACAACAGTTGGGGTAGAAACCCACATAGCGCCTTTTCTATAATAGGGTGACCACCGAGTGTACCTCAGAAAATTGATTTATCGGTCCTCGTTTCGGCCATGTCCAAACATAAGAGGGAAAATTTTACGAGCGCAAAGACTTTCCAACAAATTTTATAAAACCGGAATCCAAAGTGGTGTAAGAGTTTCTATCAACGAACTTAATGGTAAGTTTCATCCTTAAACGGAGAATAAGAAGAACCGTGATCCAAATACTCTGTAGAGTTATGCGAAAATTTGATAAGATCAATCAAAAGGGGTTTTGAAAAAGCTTTAAACGTTTGATGCGACATCATAAACGGAGCGAAGTTCTTAGTAAATTTAGAAGTATGTACAACGTGTACCATTTTATATAAGACAAATTGACTTAGTCAAACAGCTCAATAAATGAGTGGTTTTAAAAAAAAAAATTGAAGGTATGATTTAGTATATACTAGCCAAAATGGGTAAGGTTAAATTTATTCATTTGAATCTATACGTACATATATGATTTTATTAATTGTATACATGACAAAATATTTCATTACTTCTATTCGCCCATAAATCTCATGAGAACCGCCCAACTAAACAGATGTGTAAAACTCCCGATGATAAACAGAGTATCTGCATTTCAGAGGTTACAAGTTGAAGTAAGATCGTGGAAGATCGAGTAAAGGACTTGAATCGTTATGCGACATTTGACCAACAAATGTTACGAGGTCATGAAACCAATGAGTTAATTGTTGTTTTGACTATTATCAGGACGTAAGTCCTTGGGCTAAAACTATTCTCGAGCGAAGCTGTTGCTAACAAGTGAGTTATGAAGGATAGAGCAAGAGATACATAATTTGGTTAAAACGAGCTTCTCATATATCAACAAATAAGATAATGAATATTTTCTCTACCCATGTAATACATCGGAATTTCTGAATAAGTAGTGTAAAAATTTTCTTTGACTCGCTTTCTATTCCTCATGTCACAATATTGGGACTTCTTTATGAATTAACGTAATATAATCACGTTGGCCTGACGCCATTATATTTCACTAATTCATAGTTCCATTCTAATAGCACTACATGAGGTCAGGACACGCGATCAACCTCGGATTTCCACGCAATTTCTCTAAAACAATTTCTTAAACAATGTGCTAAAGATACCACAAGAGACTAAACATCATAAGTAACGAATAGGAGTAACGTTGACATAGAAATGTCTTCGAAGTACCCAAAAAATCTCTAAAAGTCAAGAATGACGTCTTCCGGTTCAAAAACTAAAGCACATAGGCACAACGGCACAAAGGCACGTAATAAAACAAGAATGTTATATACCTAAACATAATAGCAGACATTGAAATGAAGAGCATTTAGAAGTCAAGAATGACATCTCGCGTAATATAACTCAAACGTTATATACATAACCATAATAGATGACATAGAAATGTCGAGAATTTTAGAAGTCAAGAATGACATCCCTCGGTTTCACTACCCGAGGTGCTCTTATAAGGATAAGTTCGCATGAGCCGGAGAATTTGTTTAAATCGGAATAGAAGTTCCTCCCGAATTTCAAAACATAATAGGGATGTATGTATGATAACAATATACATACCAATACGATACAAATAATCACATATAATAATACATTATAGGCCGGGCTGTAGACTAGACTCACTAATGCACCCTATCGACTCGGGTAACGACATCAATGCAGCCTAATTCCCTACAACCAACGCTCTGATACCAACTTTAACGACCCGTCAAAGTACACTTGACGACCATCGTTATCTTGGTCCCACAGCTTGATCGAAACTCTATATGAATTTAATAAAACAACCTTGCATTCTTTATTTAAAAATAATTCCTTATAAAGGAAACCTACCAAAATGTATAAGTTTAGAAAACCTATACATGAATACTTAATCAAAAGTTGACCAAAACAAGTCAACGACATTCACTATTAAATGTATCAAAATAGAATGCAAGTTAATGTTTAACAAAAGCTGCCATCATAAATATGCAGACTCTCTAAGCACAGCGGAAGCAATCAATCATGAACCTGAGAATAAAACATGCGAGTAACTGTCAACAAAAATGTTGAGTGAATTATAGGTTTAATATTGCAAACAATATTTAATTTAAACAACAAAAATTTATGTTTGAAAACATAAAAACTCCTTTTTGGACCACCAAATTATATGCTAGAAAACATATACTAAAACATTATTCCATTTTCCGTGAGCCACCTGGTAACCACTTAACCATTTATTTACCCTTGCCAAACACAATAAATAATATACACCGAACAAGTGTATCTACAACAAAATACGAAGTACTAAACATTCCGATTATAAATTGCTAGCGCAACTAGCTCGAAATGGGGTTGTCAAACCTGATAGATCTATTCGTAGGATTCGCGTTCACCAGTAGAAACCAGTGATTACAGTTACCAGACTAGGGAATATTTTTGTTCAACTCACAATAAATAATTTAAACCAACCTCCACTTGTGTCCAAAATATAAAATAAATTGCATGTATTCTCATCCCAAAAGATTTAAACTAGAAAATAGGACTATAACTCACCTTAATAGCAAACGAAGTAACCACACAAATATGCGAACAACAAATGAAGTAAAGTGATCAGGAATGCTCACAACGCCGACCTATAAATAAAGCAGGTCGACATAAATAACTAACTTAGGTCAAGTCTTAGTATGATAGCTATTGTACATGTTGCAAGTAGACATAGAACAATACTCAACATGCATCGGTTTGATCGGAACAGCGTACGGACACACTTTCTATTTTTAGAAAGTTTCTATTTTTAGCAGGTTTCCATTTTTGGAAAGTTTCTATTTTAGGAAAGTTTCTATTTTTGGAAAGTTTCTATTTTTGGAAAGTTTCTATTTTTAGAAAGTTGCTATTTTAGGAAAGTTTATAAGTTAGGAAAGTTTCCTTATTTAGAAAGTCAACAAAAGTCAAATGAAAGTGAAAGTCAACCGAAAGTCAACTCAAAAGTCAACCTTGGTCAAACATAGTCAACGTTAATTTTAAAAGTGTAAGTTGTAAGTTATAATGTTTATTAAAGTTATATATGTCTAATTATGTCATAACATAAGTTTAATTAAATTCAAATGAATTATTAAAGTTAATATATGTTTAAATGATATAATTAATATAACATAAGTATTTAATTAATTAATTAAATATTAGTCATAATATAAGTATTATTAATTAATAATAAATTTTAAATCATATCATAAGTATTATTAATTAATAATGAATTATTAATCATATCATAAGTTTCTAATTATAATTATTAAATGATAAGTATTTAATAATTAAATTATAATTAAATAATAACTAAGCCTTATAATAATTAAATAATTAATTAATCTTTATTATAAGTCTTATAATAATAATCTTATAATATAAGTTTAATACTTATCATAAGTATCTTCCATTAATAATAAAAGTATTATTAATCATAAGTTTAATTAAAATGTTAATTAAATCATAAATAATAATTAAATGATATAATAAATATATATCATAAGTCTTTAATTATAATAATTACTTTTTATATCATAAGTAATTAAATGATAATGAAATTCATTATTTATATCATAAGTTTAATAATTAATCACAAGTTTTAAATCAAAAGTTCATCGGGTCGTATCTTGAGCCCCGGGTGTCGGTTTTCGACGAGCCTTACATATATCTCCGACTAATCAAACCACCCGACACTTCGGTACACTCAAGAACACACCAAGAACAGTCCACAAGTCGTGATGTACAGCCATTACACTACTTGGAACTTCAATTCAATCAAGATCGTGTTTTACCTATAACGGGTGATTCGTGGCTCGGATTTAGATGACCCGAACATGAAAGTTCGTCCCACCATTAGTACTAACACACTAACACACCCTAAAGTCACCAAATATGGTCACAAAGTCGGACCAAACCTGGTTCATATCAATATCACAATTCAATCTTAACAAAATACTAATTTGATCATATCTAGGGCTCCGGGAATCGAAACGACATGAATCCGGAGTCTAAAATTAATGTCTTGATGAGAGGAACTCATATAGCAACTTTATTTTAATTTTTATAACAGTCACAAAGTCAGAAAAGCATGAAATAGCTGCTGTCCCAATTATATCAAACCAAAAACATATGAAATTGAGTAATTCTACGCATACAAACATCATTACAACAACCAATAATCATCATACTATTAAAATAGACATCAAATACAGTAAAATGAAGAAAAATCAAAAGTTCTAGGGTTAGGGTTTATACCCTAATCAAGAATTGATTAATATAGGCGTGTAGAGCTCGAAGAGATGAACACGATGATGATTAAAGCTTCTTGATCCATGTAATATTTTGTGAGATGATGATGATGATGCTAGTGATGGGCAACGGCCAAAATAAGAAAAAGGAGGAGAGAAAATAATTTGGTTTAGGTTAAAATGAAAGTGAAATGAGGAGGTTATGGATTAAGATCACAAGAATGAGAGTTTGACAATTTTTACCCCTCCCATTGACAATTTCGGCCAAAAACTGAATGGGGTGGGCCCCATAGTGGCCCAATTTGATAAATGACAAAATCCTAGTGGCCCAAACGCTCGAACGAAACCCGAAACGCGAAAATGCCGCTACGCGATTGATTTTTCGGAGATATAATAAATACGCGACAAATAAAATATATAAACACTATATTTAATCATATGACATCAAAATATCATATTTAAGATAATTTGGATTTAAAAATCCCAAAAGCTCGACCGTTGGTTTGAAAACCGAAAAGATTCGCCGGATAGAAATCCGCGACACGTAGAAACGTACAATTAAAGATATGAATACAAATATTCATATAACACATAATAATTAATATATTATTACAAAAATAATAATATAGGTCATAGAAATGACGTGGCACGAATAACAGTTAACGGTCATTAAATAATTAACGGTAAAAGGTAACGGAAAAAGTAGAGTCGTTACAATATGTGCAACGCCAACGAAGACTAAATCCTAATATGCAAGATATTGTTAAGAAAGAAATTATTAAACTGCTCGATGCAGGTTTAATTTATCCAATCTCTGATAGTCCATGGGTAAGCCCAGTTCAATGCGTACCTAAGAAGGGTGGCATCACTGTCATCACAAATGAAAAAGATGAGCTTATTCCTACTAGGACTGTAACAGGATGGCGTATTTGTATTAATTATAGAAAATTAAATGACGCCGCCAGAAAAGATCACTTTCCCTTACCTTTCATTGATCAAATGTTGGAAAGGTTAGCTGTGTGACGACCCGGAAATTTCTGACCAAATTTAAACTTAATCTTTATATGATTTCGACAAGATAAGCAAAGTCTGTTAGGTTGAGTCTCAATAATTTTGAACTGTTTCATAAATTCATTTGACCTTGGACTGTTTCCGACGATTCACGAACAATTGTGTGTAAATAGACATGTAAATATATATATATATATATATATATATATATATATATATATATATATATATATATATATAAGTATTGAAAATACTAAAATGTAATTAAATCATTAGAATTAAATAAGTAATATATTATACAAGATAATAATGTGATTATTAAAATAAAACTATATATAAGTGTATATGACTTCTATAATTAGTTATTTGAATATGTATTTTACAAAATATAAAAGGTTTAACTGTTATATATTATATATAATTATAAAAATATACATGACTAATAATATGTAATATTAATATATTAAATTTAACTGCAAGTTAAAATACTACTAATGTTATTACTTTATTTAAAATAAATATTGTTAGTAAAATCAAAATAGTATTATATATAACATATAGATATGAAATGTGATAAGTAGAAATTGTTATTTTTAACATTAATAATATTAATATTATTATAATTAACATTATTATTAGTATCATAAATAATACTATTATTATCATTTTTATTATGGTTATCATTTTTATTTATAGTGATTAAACCTAGCTTTTTATTAAAAATCTCCATTATCTTTATTATTAACATTATCATATCAATATTTTCTATTACACTGTATTATTTGATATTATTATTATTAATGATTATTAGTATTTTTTTTATTACAAACATGATCATTATGATTATTAGAAAATAAAATATTCTATAAAATTAATATTATTATCATTTGATTATTTATTTATTATTATTATTAATACATATAATTATTATTATTGTATTAGTGATATTATTATTATTATTATTATTATTTATATTATTATTATTATTATTATTATTACTTGTATTATTATTAATATTATTAATAATATAATAATTATTATTATTTTCTAAAAATTATTTACGGATTTATACAAGACTGGAATCAAATCAGTTGCACGTTCTAATCCATACTGTAATTGATTTTGTTTGAATCTCATAAGTTGTTACACATCTCAATCTATCATACCAATATATTCCCTTTCAAGTTCTTATATTTTTTATTTTTTATATACTTTTGTTCTTGATGGGAACTTTGTCGACCATCAACACTAACCAACAATTATGTTACTGCTTTAAATGATTGAATTAACATCCTTATTATCATTATATATTGTTTGTAGCTGTTAGTAGTTGAAAGAAAAACAGAAATTTAATAAAAACTAAAACCGTCCCCTGTTCTTGCCTTCATTTTCATTTAGAATGATTTCGAATTCAATCTCAAAATGTATTAATGGTATTTTGTTAGGAATCTGTTAAACAAACTTTCTATAAACTTTCAAACTTCAATTTTCCATATTGAAATCGAATTTTCGAGTCAAACTTTTATTTCAAAAAGTCAAACGAATGTTCTTCAATCAAATTGAAGTTGTAGAGATTATATCAGTTGAAATTAATGATTCAAAAAGATTCTATGAAGGATTTATAACACTTTTCATTTTATAATCATCGTTTAAAAGTGTCTAGAATTTAAAAGCAAGATTTGAGTTCATATTTTTTTTGTTTCACGACAGTTACAGCTTCTGCTACCTGTCTAATTTTTTTTATTTGAGTCTGTTAATTACAAATACCGTCATTTCCATTTATGTTTCAAGAATAAATCAAACTTTAATTAGAGTTAGGATTGGTTCTCTGATCGAATTATTGGTGAAGAAGATGAAGTTTATAAACGAAAATATAATTATGTGTTAAATAGAAATGGGTCTGCGAATATATCAGAACAACTGAGATGGTTAGATGGTTTAGAGTGATTGTGTGTTAGCGAGAGGTAGCGAGTTCGAGTTCCATCAGTGGCGTTTTGTTTTTAAGAGCATTTCTTCAAAGGTTGTAATCCCTCATTATTATTATTATTATTATTATTATTATTATTATTATTATTATTATTATTATTATTATTATTATTATTATTATTATTATTATTATTACTATTATTATTATTATTATTATTATTATTATTATTATTATTATTATTATTATTATTATTATTATTATTATTATTATTATTATTATTATTGGTATGTATTTATTTTTACTTACTAATATTATTGTATTACTAATTATTAACATTATTGTTATGGTCATTAAAATTATTATTACTAATATAGTTTATATTATTATCATTATTAATATTATAGTATTAACATTATAATTAATCTTAGTATTATTATTAAGTATTAGTATCATTATCATTAGCATTATTATTATTATTATTATTAAGTATTAAGAATATTAACAGTATTATTATTACCATTATAATTTATTATTAATATTGTTACTATTATTAGTATTATTATTATTACTACTACTAATATAAGTACCATGAGAAAGATTATCATTTACTAAATTTTTTTATTATGAATATGTTTACAAACATGATTATTATTATTATTATTATTATTATTATTATTATTATTATTATTATTATTATTATTATTATTATTATTATTATTATTATTATTATAATTATTATTATTATTATTATTATTATTATTATTATTATTATTATTATTATTATTATTATTATGAAAATGGTTACAACCTTAAGTTATAGGAACTATAGATATAGGTTACAAATTTAACACGAAGTTTATGATAAAACTTATTATTACTAACACTGTTATTATTATTATCATTATATTATCAAACTAAGGTATCATTATATTTAAAAACTATCAAATTTATTATTTTTATTAAAACTATTATTTTTATCAAAAATTAGTAAAGTTATTATCTTTATCATTAATAAAACTAACACTATCATTGTTATTAATATTACTATCATTAGTATCATCATTCTTACCATGTTAGTATTATTACGAATAGATATTTTTATAACAAAATACATTACAATAATATTAATATTACATATCACTATATTTTTGGTTATTAAATATTAACTAAGCTATATGTAAAAATATATCAAGTAAAATATAAATATATATATTTTCTTTTATTATATATAAAACTTAATATAAAGTAGTATTATTAATATGTTATAATGAATATTAGTGATATAAAATATATAAATTAAATATTATCTATATAACACATAATTTAACAAGTATAATTATTAATAATAATATATATAAACTTATTCAAATACGATTTTATGTTTTAATATATATACAAATGATATAGGTTCGTGAATCCAAGGCCAACCCTGCATTGTTCAGTTGTTCAATGTCGTCATATTTATTTTTATTACAAAATACAGTATAGTAAGTTTCATTTGCTCCTTTTTAAATGCTTTTGCAATATATATTTTGGAACTGAGAATACATGCACTACTTTTATAACTGTTTTACGAAATAGATGCATGTACTGAAACTACATTCTATGGTTGAATTATTATACCGGATATCACCCTTTTTAGCTTGGTAGCCTAAGAATTTGGGAACAGACCCCCAAATTGACGCGAATCCTAAAGATAGATCTATTGGGCCTAACAAACCCCATCCAGGTTATGGATACTTTAGTACTTCGATTTTTTATACAGATGAGTGTACCTGTATATTTGAGGATATTCTAGATGCATTTGTTAATGTCGGTTACCAGGTGTTCACCATATGAATGAATTTTAATTCGCAGGTTATGCGTACTATTTTATTACACAGGTTATGTGTAGTATAAAAATGAAATCTTGTGGTCTATTAAAACTATGGAATGATTGGTAACGATAAACTAATGAACTCACAACCTTTTGGTTGACACTTTTAAGCATGTTTATTCTCAGGTATGAAAGAAATCTTCCGCTGTGCATTTGCTCATTTTAGAGATATTATTTGGAGTCATTCATGACATATTTCAAAAGACGTTGCATTCAAGTCGTTGAGTTCATCAAAATTAATATTAAGTCATTCATAGTTTAGATATATTATGAAAGGATATGCATATCTGTCAACTTTCGTTATAATGAAAGTTGTCTTTTAAAAACGAATGCAATGTTTGTAAATTGTATCATATAGAGGTCAAATACCTCGCAATGTACCATATGCTATTGTATTCGTCCTTATGGATTAGGACGGGTCGCTTCATGTGGTATCAGAGCGGTGGTCTTAGCGAAGCAGGTCTTGCATTAGTGTGTCTAACTGATAGTTGTTAGGATGCATTAGTAAGTCTGGACTTCGACCTTAGCTGCATGTCAAAAGTTTTGCTTATCATTTCTTGTCAAAAATTACATGTTTATCATTCTTAGTCTAGACACATCTTACTGCATTAATTGCATAAATAGTGTATAGACAAAATTCATATCTTAGCATATCTGCTAATTCATATCTTAGCGTATCTGTTACTGTAAACTTTGTCTGACATATTCCGTAAATTCCTCCGTAATCTACGAAATCTTTTATTCTATATATATAGATATTCTATTAGAATACCATTCGATAGATGGAAATCAATTCATATCGAAAATTCTTTATTCAATCGTACGAAATGGAATTCGCCACTAGTTCAAGTCCCTCGAATTCCGATATGGAGTTTCACTCGAGCTCCGAAAGCAGTGTGACCGGAATGGATCATCCAATTAGCCATCATCTATTCTGGATCTATTCTGGATAAATTGAGGATGGGTTCGTAGCCTACTTAATCATTGGAGACAAGAAGAAGGTGATCCCTTCCATCCACCACATTCCCCACTTGGCGAAGAACCTGAAGCACTTACCGGCGAACCTGTTCGTAATACCATTTTCTCTCTTATTTCCAGAGTATCTCGTCACGATTATATACTATCTCAGATTCTAGATCTTATTCACCCGCTCGTCCGAACCGACAATCATCCCGGAGTAATTGAAGAAGTCAACGAGCTTCGCGATCAAGTAGTTGCTTTGGAGCATATGGTGCAAAGTTACAAGCACCAGCAACAACACCGGCAGCAACAGTACCACCAACAGTAACATCCGCATTCCACACCTCAACAACACAATCTGTATCTCGAGCATCAACGTCATACACACCATAGGTACCAAGGAGTACCAACAACAACAACCGATGAAGTATTAATCCATAACATCATTGGAGAAACATTCTGTAGTGACTATGTAATCTCCAAAGTCTTAGAGATTATTTATTCTAGCTCAAACCGAAAAGCAAATGAGATTAATATCATATTAACTCATTAAATCCATGATTACATCTGAAGAAAATATATATGTATATATATGTTTTCATAAATATGGTAATTAAAAATTCTTTTGTACAAACTGTTAATGGTAAAAATATTTTAACGGGTAGGTAATACCTGAGAAATATTTAGATTTCACATTAATAGGTTACACTGTACATTCTTAAAATCTGATTAAATAGTCATTTACTATCCTACTTACATCCACAGATATACGAATCCGTTCACTACAGAATAACCATTTTCATTCAATTTCATATTTGGATTTTGACTTATCAGAATCCAACAAGTGGCATGATGAAGAAAACATTGGACAAAATAAAATTTGTTAGAAACAAACAAATTAACTAAGAGAAAATTTTTGTTAAGAATTCACGCTAACTATTTCCAGCTAACTGTTCCTGGCTAACTGATTACATTTATTTATCGCAATTTTAATTCTCGCAATTTTATTTATCGTCATTTAATTTCTGTTATTTACTTTACGCACTTTAAATATCGTCAGATAAATCGGGACACATATGCGATGTTTTAACATATCATATCGACGTCATCTATATATATTATTTTGAATAACCATAGACACTCTATATGCGGTAATGACCGAGTTAGCTATACAGGATTGAGGGTTATTCTAAAATAATATATATATACTTTGAGTTGTGATCGAGTCTGAGACATGTATACAATGGGTCACGATACGTATTAATTAATTCGAATATTATATATTAAACTACGTATGAATTATTGAATTACTAACTGTGGACTACTAACATTGGACAATTAAAATGAATTAAAATATTGATTATAACATATGAAACTAAACATTTCTTCAAGTTTGCCACTTAATTTTATCGTAAACCTCATTTGTATCTTGACGATTACAATCCGCGTTCAAACCTTTCATGATTCTTAAAAACACCTCAATCGAGAGGATGAACCAACCGTACTTCATCTACAGAAGGAAAGATTTATGCATATAGTTACGCACCTGAAAAACTCTCGGAAACTGAGTAAACGTTTAACATATAGCTGTGCTAATTCCTTTAGTGTTATTATTACCGAAAATAACTTTGCAACTCCTGTTCGAGATAGTCAGTTTTGTCACAGCTCCAGCAAGTCAACTTCGAATTTTCGTTCGAATCAACCTTATTATAACTTTGATATATACGTTTGCCATTGTTATTGTTACCGGGAAACCTTTTATATTCTGCAATATTACCAACAGACGTACCAGCAACCTCGGTGCACCTTGGCTTAAATCTCTCCGAAAAATTGCTATACTTATTTATTGAAACTCTATCATGTATTCATCGACATCTTGTAACGATAATTGTCATACCAAAAAGCTTCAATCATTATTCTCGAATTTCGCAGCAATTCTACGCCAACAGTTATATGTATACATATAACATTTATCTCTTAGAATTACGATCTTCATTTCTGAAATTCTGAAAAGCAACCAGTCTGCGAATCAATACTCGCAATGTTGAAAAAGCTGAATGAAGCAGCAAAAACTGTAAACGACCTTAACAGCCAAAAGTTTGATGATAAAGAATAGTATGTTGGTAAATCTCAGAAAAGTTGGAACTGAAAAACGGATTGAGCAAACCATGAAGGAGGCTGTGGACATATCACAAAGATGAAATCTGCCTTCAAAGAATCCCGATGATTCTGTTTATGATCAAATCTTTAGCGAATACCTTACTTCTTAATTGCTCTAAATCATTGTGAATGAATTTTTTCATCACACTATGATTCTAAAATTCTAAGATATTATTGTATCTTTCATTATGAATATCCTCAATATTTCTGGAGAAATCTTCTTAACTATTCTGATCTGATATTAATTACCTCTCCGTATTATCGGTGTTACATCATAAAAGAAGCTATTTTAGTTTCTAAATTCTGAAACCTTCGAGTTTAAAATATGAATGTTTTTGAAGTAGTGTTAGGAACTGAAACATGAGTTAGTATAATATAATGACACTTGATCAACGTGATTATATTACAGTAAGTCATGCTGAGTTTCTAATGGAACGCGATGATTCACAGACCATAACGTCATCATGTGCCATGTACACGACTCTTACATTTTATCTAATCTCTAAACAAATCAAGAACATATTTTCTTGATAGTTCTATCATTTCCCGTAACTTCTGGTAATTTAACAATCAAGATCTTGTTATTACACTTTCTTAAAACATTAGTTATGTTCATTCAAAACTCCATACCTACGAATTCTGGACCATTACTTGCTTTATTTAAAGTCGGGAAGAGAAAACAAAAGCAAAGAGCTCCAAAATATAAGGGAAAATATAAAGCCCGATCACAACACATAAATTACAAATTGTGGATATGAATGTTTATCGCAACATAAAGACACGGGAGAATTAAAAATACTATAACCCCAAGGGCGAAGTAGAAGTAAATAGATTCCTCCGGTGGAAGTTGGAAAAGGAGAATGATTGTTGCGATAGTTAGGATAAGGACAAGGATCAGAACTGGATTAAGCATTTTCACAATCTTTTGAATTTGGGAATTGAGTATAGGAGTGATAAAAGTAATGGAACGGAAGAAGTTAATATATAGTGAAATATCTTATAAAGAAATAAAGGCAGATCTCCGCATTTAATTAGAAAGATCCTAATTTTTTGAATTACCGAAGAATCAAATATTTAGGGATTCGAAGATTATATTTAAATCCCTGGAATTCCGGAAATCAACCATGACTACGTCAAAAGTTAAGACGAATCTCTATTTCTTTATTTCAAACTTTTACGATAGCTTCGCTTATACTCTTCGAGTAATCGAATTATCTTATCCATATTACTCAACAGTAATAAAACTCTATTTATCAGCTCATATTCGTCAAGAAAACATTCTTACTGTTAGCCATGACGATCTCGATCAAATTTCGGGGACGAAATTTCTTTAACGGGTAGGTACTGTGACGACCCGAAAATTTCCGACCAAATTTAAACTTAAACTTTATATGATTTTGACAAGATAAGCAAAGTCTGTTAGGTTGAGTCTCAAAAATTTTGAACTGTGAAATGCCCCGTTCATATACAATATAAACGATTCACAATAGTTGATTACATCGAGAGGTAATTGACCTTTATATGATACATTTTACAAACATTGCATTCGTTTTTTAAAAGACAAACTTTCTTTACATCGAAAGTTGACGGCAAGCATACTATTTCATAATACCTCCAACTATAATTGACTTAATAATAATCTTGATGAACTCGACGAATCGAATGCAACGTCTTTTGAAATATGTCATGAATGATTCCAAGTAATATCTCTAATATGAGTAAATGCACAACGGAAGATTTCTTTCATACCTGAGAATAAATATGCTTTCAAGTGTCAACCAAAAGGTTGGCGAGTTCATAGGTTTATCATAAAACAATAAAATTCCTCATTTTGATAGATCACAAGATTTAAATCCTGCATGGTACAAATGGGCCCAAATCCTATACCCTCCTGTAATGTACATGCGATATCTTTTAAATACAGTACACCTTTCTTGTGTACGAAATCATCTTTCATAAATCTTAGTAACCGTACACATATCTCGTGCACAAAAATAACATACACATAACCTGTGTATAACATCATTCTCTCGATACATAACATTCACTTTTCATTACTTTCATAGCTTGGCTTAGTAACCGACCTTAACATATAATGCGCATAATAATATCCCCAAAACAGAACATCTCATCTGTATAATAATCATATAAACTTCGAAGTACTAAACACCACGCCCACTAGCCCTTCCGTCTAGTGAACATTCTGGGTGGGGGTGTTAAACCCGGTAGCCACCTTTAGGATTCGCGTCAATTAGGCGTGCACTAATTCTCAAAATTAGTGATGTTCCCTAATTCTTAGGTTACCAAGCAATAATAATCAGGGGAAAAATATTCATATCAATTGTGGCAATTATCACGTCCACATAATTCAATGGTGGCAATTATCACGTCCACATAATTCATTCGAGGAATGTTTTGCTTGTGTCTATCTCGTCAAACATTTATAAAAGCATTTCATGTATTTGCAGTTCAAAAAATATTTCAAAAGCATTTAATAAAGCAGTTATAAAAACAGTGCATGTATTCTCAGTCCCAAAAATGTAAAGAGTAAAAGGGAATCAAATGAACTCACCTAATGTATTTTGTAGTAAAAATACATATGACTATATTGAACAATGCAGGGTTGGCCTCGGATTCACGAACCTATATCAAGTATATATATTAACCTCTATACTCGTGATCGAACAACTAGATTTATATATAATTAGTGATATAATTGTTGTTTTAGTAAGTTATATATTTTTATCAATAAGTAATTTAATTATTTCTATTTTGTGTACTTTAACTAAATAATTAGTTTTTATTTTAAAACGTTAATATAGATATGTTATATGTATTAACTATAGGGTTATATAACTAAAAATCATTTGATAACATAATATAAATGATAATAAATAAAAAGTTATATTATAATAATAATATTAGTAAATATACTTAATAATGATAATAATAATAAGTATGATAATAATACTTATAATGATAATAATTTTTGTAGAAATATTGTTAATACTAATAATAATAGTTTTAATGATAATAATACTTATAATAGTAATGAAGACGATAATTTTAAATAAAATACCTTTGTTAAAATTTATAATTTTAAAAATGATAATACTAGTGCTAATGCTAAAAATAACAATAACAATGGTATTAATATTTATATAATGATATTAATATAATAATAATACTTTGTATTATGATAGTAAAACTAGTGAAATTCTTAACAATAATAACGCTTAACTAATAACAACAATAATAATAATGATGATGATGATAATAATAATAATAATAATAATAATAATAATAATAATAATAATAATAATACTAATTTTTAATATGAAAACTACCTCAAAAGAAGCCTTAAAAAAAGAAAACTGCCGCGAACGGGACTCGAACCCAAGACCTCTCGCACACCCGCCAACACCCCTAACCATCCTTCTGTTGTGTATTTTCTATTATAATTACGACTCTATATGCTTATAACCCGTCTCCATTATCATACATCATTCCTTTTCACCATCATAAACATAACCATCATCATCCTTCGATTTCATCATCATCATCATACATCTTTTCGGCCCAATCATAACACAAACGAATTTTGGCCCAAATGTCTTTATTTAAAACCAACATGTATCAATTAATTAAATTGGTGTTTGTTTCGGCCCATCACAATTTAATCAACCCAAATTGCAGCCCAAGAAGGATACTGTAAAAAAAAATTATATATATATATATATATATATATATATATATATATATATATATATATATATATATACACCCCTGCCTAGTATCAAACTCGCGACCACTTGGTAAGACACACCCAACCCCTTAAACCATTGAGCCCTCTGTTTCTTTCTGTTTTAAATCATATCATAATTAATATAAACTAATAAGTATCTGTTTCTTTTTCTTCTTAAACGTAATCGTAATCGACCAGGGGTATATAATAACCATAACAACAACTTAATCATAATCATAATCGTCATTTCCATAACACGATCAACATCATCTTTGTCGTTCCACTGTATCATGTTTCATCATCATTATTTTGTCACGATCATGCTCATGTAGCATCACCTTCATTATTTTGCAATCCACCTCTTCGAACACCATCATCTCCATCCGCTATTACCGTCATTAGATTATTATATCATCATCATTGCCATCGTAAAAAAAATATAAAAAATAAATAACGCAGTAGTAGTACAGTAACGTGGTGGTGCTCCGGTGGTGATGGAGTGGAGGATGGTGGTGGTATCAAGTGGTGAGGTGATGGTTCTCTTCGATTTGTTCGATCTATAATCACCACTAGAGAGAGAGAGAGGGATTAAATATGGAGAGGGTGGTGGTGCTTCATACAGAAAACGAACAAATCAAAGCAAGGAAATAGTGATAATGATGGTGGGTTTGTGGTTGTTTGTTCAGTTAAAATGAAACAGAAAAATAGAAGGTACAGTAGCATTAAAGTAGTAGTTGCAGTTTGTTACTCAAGGTGGTGGTTTACGATTGTCAAAGATGAGGATGGTGGCAGGGGTGATGGTGATCCGATGGAGTGGTTGTTTATGGGTGTTATTAGTGGTGATTGGTTCATGGTGGTTTGAAGGGTGTTAGTGATAGATTGATACTCCTCTCTGTTATGTATATATCTATCCATATAACTTATATATGTAGATATTAGTTAGTAAAGTAATAATTAATTATATAATATAATAATAAATCTCAATCTCAATATACAGTACCAAACAGTTAGCCACTGGTTGCTTTTGGAATATTACTACCGACAGTTTATCCCGAATGATTATATCGCGTCCATTGCTAAATAGTTAACGTATAATTTAATTCAGAAAAATCTCATATTTTAAAATTAAGTCCATTTATTTATTTTAGTCATTACCTGTTTGAAACCTGATCAAAAAGATTCGATAATTATTTATTTTCTAGTTCCAATTTGTATGTACGGAGTACAAAAACTTAGATTGAAAAGGTAAAAAAAATATTTATCAAAACTATTATCTTTTTAATCAAATTTTGGACCAACTTTTATTTTAAAACTTCATATATATATAATAGACCTATTTTAAGAATAATTAAATGTCAATCGAAAGTTACAGACATTTACTATTTAAGCTCAAAATTAATTATATTTAATATACACTGTGTATATATATAACCAGTTTTAAATAACAAAATTTACTACGCAAATAAATATATATTAAATAATTAAATTAAATATAACAATATATATATATACAAGTAATATACATACATTTTATATAAAATAATAGTTTTTATTACAATGTATTTTATTTTACATATTTATTTATAACAATAAATGTATATAATAATTTATTAATATTCATGTTATTATATATATTATACATATATTTATATATACACATATTTATATATATCCACATATTTACAAGCAATGGTTCGTGAATCATCGGGAACAGTCAAAGGTCACATGAATATATGAAAATTGTTCAAACTTTTTGAGACTCAACATTACAGAATTTGCTTTTCGTGTCAAAATCATATAGAGATTAAGTTTAAATTTGGTCGAAAATCTCCGGGTCATCACAGTACCTACCCGTTAAAGAAATTTCGTCCCAAAATTTAAGTAAGGTCGTCATGGCTAACAATAAAAATGTCTTCTTGACGAATATGGGTTAGAGTTTTATCATTATTGAATAATACAGATAAAACAATTCGATCATGTGAAGTGTACGAGTGAAGCTATCACAAAAGAGTGAAAAGTTTCGTCTGAACTTTTGATGTAGTCATGGTGGATTTTTTGAAATTCAAGGAATTTAAGGAAATCTTCTAATTATAAATAAATTGTAATATCATGATTAATTAGCAAACTGCTGGAATCACGGTAAGGATAGAACTATCAAGAAAATAATCTCTTGATATGTTTAGAGGTTAATTAGAATGAAAGAGTTATGTATCATGGCACATGATGAGGGTAAGATCTGTGAACCATCATCACGTTCCATTAGAAATTTAGCATGACTTACTGTAATATAACCACGTTGGCCTGACGTCATTATATTATACTAACTCATGCTTCAATTCCCAACATTTCTCCGGAAACCATTCATAATTCAAACTCGAATTTAAAAAAAAAAATAGAAACTAAGATAGTTTCCTTTATGACGTAACAGGAATAGCACAAAGAGATAGATAATTTTGAATAAAGATATTTATGAAGGTATCTTCAGAAATATCTAAGATATTTATAACGAAAGATACGATGATATCTTTAGAATTTAAAATATTTAAGATCAGAAGATGATGAAGAAATTCGTCCGCAAGGATTTAGAGTAAGGAGCAAGGTATTCTCTAAAGATTTCATCAGCTTTTATAACTCAGAAAACTGATTCATAGACTAAAGCGCTTTTCAGAAATTCAGAATTGAAGTTTTGTAAGTCCAGGAGATAGAATATATATATATATATATATATATATATATATATATATATATATATATATATATATATATATATATATATATATATATATATATATATATATAATTGTTTTCGTAGAATCGCTGAGGAATTCGAGATTATCAATTGATGCCTCCCGGTATTTGGTATGGTAATTATCGTTACAAGATGCCGATGAGTTCATGATAAGACTTCAATAGATAAATATAGTGATTTGTCAGAGAGATTTAAACCAAGGAGCAACGAGGTTACTTGTACATCTGCTGGTAATATGGGGAAATATAAAAGGTTCTTCGGTAACAATAAAAGAGCACGCATATATATCAAGGTTATAATAAGATTGTTTCGAACTAAAAGTTGAAGTTGACTTGCTGGAGCTGTGATAAAACTGACTATTGTGAAAAAGAATTGAAATGTTATTTTCTGTAATAACAATGCTAAAGGAGCTAGCACAGATACGTGCTAAATGTTTAATCAGGTTCCGAGAGTTTTCAAGTGCATAACTATATACGTGTTAAATTTTAAAATTTCGGGACGAAATTTATTTAACGGGTAGGTACTGTAACGATCCGGATTTTTCCGATCATTTTATACCTATGAGATTAATATTTACATAAATTAAACCTTAAGAACATTATAAGTAATCTAAATTGTTGATATTTATGTTTTTAAAAAGAGTTTTACACAACGTTTGACCGTCCAATTTGACCGATGATATCACGAACTATATAACAAACGATAATTATACGTTTGTGTATTTATATGTATTTATATATATTGAACATGATCTAAGAATGGTTTAACATCTTATTGTGTACTAATAACAATAAGTTATAAGTATACTTTGAGACTACTAACTTAAGTTTTCAAAATGATAACTATACGTAACGTTATTTGACATATATACCTTTAACCTATAATACTTATACAAGTATCGTATAAATATGTATTTAATCACTTTTAAAGGGCTTATATACATAAAACAATATAAGTATATTTACAAAAGATAGCTATATTTGAATTCTCGTTCCGTTTCCTCAAAATTTCTACATGTATACCTAGAGTATATGTACTCGTATCATACCCAGCTCCTATACGTATTTACTATTAGTATATACACATCACAATCACTTTATTAGCAGCCATGAGTCAGCCAATTTTGGATCTTAGCATGCATGATTAATCAATTTGGCATATTACAAGACTTTTGCACAATATTACAAATTTATACATCTTTTCACCACCATTTATACTCCATTCCATTTTCATTTTTACTACACATTTTCTCTAACCAAAAACACACTCTTAGGAACCTTAAGTGTTCTTCATAATCTCAGAAAATAACCATGAAGATCTAGCTTCAAAAACAACCCTTAATCATCATAAGAAAATCCATTCAAGAACACTTCAAAAATCCTTTCAAGTAAACAAGTTTACTTCCAACCTTTCAATCCAACTCCACCACTCTTTTGATTCTAGGATTTTTCTCATCTTTTACAGTAACTTTGTCCAAGTAACTTGAGGTAGTAACCTTGTTCATAACCTTATTCGATTCATATTTATATAGCTATCTTATTTTGTGTTGTAAAATTTTAACAACAAGAACATAGTTTGAATGATTTCAAACTTGTTTGCAAACTAAATAGATCCTTCTAACTTAACTTTTAAAACACTTCAAGACCTGTAATATATCATAATGATATGCTAACTTAACAAGATATAACTTGGTTTTACAAAGAACATCTTAAAAACTGAATCTACGTCGTCGGAGTGCAACCGGGTGCTGTTTTGGGTTGGATAATTAAAAACCATCTTAAGCTTTGAATTGGAAGTTCATGTTCTGGAAAAATGATATTTCTTATGAATATGTTAACACATAAAAATTTCATGGTTTAACTCAAAGTGTAAGTATTTTTAGAAAAATGATCATTAAATGTTGTTTTTATGATGGAAAATGATCACTTTCATAAGTTTCACCAAAGTTTGACCTATAACCTGTGATTTTGAATACAACCTAAGGTATTTTCAGTTCATATTCTTAAAATTTGACTCGATCCAAGGAAGTGGCAAGTTGAACCAACAAAAACGGAGTTGTAATGAAGAAACTACGACTAAAACAAGATCGGGTATCCGAAGCTAGTTTAGCTACGAAAATATTTGGAGAAAAATTAAATTAATCATATATTTCTAATTAATATGATATTTCATATATATTTACTTATGATTTGATTTTATATATTTCAGGACCACCCGTAAACAACACGAGAAGATTAATCATAAGACCTCATGATTGTACGCAACACGTCATTTGACAACACGGTACTTTATGTACGCAACACGTCACTTGACAACATGGTACCATGGGTCGAGATTAATTCTGATCAATATGAATACGATGGGGTCTTTATTTATTTTATTTAAGCAACTAATTGTGGACCACTAACATCGGACTGCTAACTACGGACTAAGAAAATATTAAAAGTATTAAAAGTATATATATATATATATATATATATATATATATATATATATATATATATATATATATATATATATAACGATTACTTAAAAAGAAAATATGTTGATATATTATATATATGGTTAGGTTCGTGATATCTATCGGAGACCAAGTCGTGATAAATACCTTCAAGGCAAAAGTGAGTATATAGTCCCACTTTTAAACTCTAAATATTTTGGGATGAGAATACATGCATTTTATGATTTACGTTATGGACACAAGTGATTAAAAATATATATTCTACGTTGAGTTGTACCACTGGCATACTTCCCTGTAACTTGGTAACTATTATTTACATGAGGTATTGTAAACGCGAATCCTGTTGATAGATCTATCGGGCCTGACAACCCCAACCAGACTGGACGACCAGTATTCAACGGTTGCACAGTACTTCGTTTCGGTGACTACACTTGGTACGGTGTAGTAAGATTTCATAATAAAGGGAATATGCGACGTTGATTAAATGTTAAGTATGGTTATCAAGTGCTCAACAACTTAGAATATTTTTATTGAAACGTTTATATATGAAATCTTGTGGTCTATATTTATAACGCTACCGGCATTATACCTATATCTCACCAACTTTATGTTGACATTTTAAGCATGTTTATTCTCAGGTGATAACTAAAAGCTTCCTCTGCAACATGTTGAATTTAAGCAAGATCTTGAGTATGCATATTTGTGTCAAAAATAAAACTGCATATCGGAGGATTTGTAATGTAAAATATGTTGGAAGTCGTATTGTTATTATCACATGTAAAGTTTGTAAGTCTAAGATTATCGCTAAACGATAATCATTATTAAGTTGTTTAAACCTTGTATTTGTAATAAAAGCTATGGTTTGTATTGTAAAAACGAATGCAGTTTTTGAAAAATGTCGCATATAGAGGTCAATACCTCGCGATGAAATCATATGTTATTGTATTCGCCCTTATGGTTAAGGTTGGGTTATGACATGTGGTATCAGAGCGTTGGTCTTAGAGAACCAGAAAATTTGCATTAGTGTGTCTTATCGAGTTTGTTAGGATGCATTAGTGAGTCTGGACTTTGACCGTGTTTGATTTAGAAAACTATTGCTTATCCTTGTTGGTTAAAAATTAATATGTAAATATTATGTGATACTAACATGCTAGTTGTTATGTGATAGATGTCTAGCTTAGAACTTGTTATCACATTCAGCGACTCTGAACCAGAATCTTCAGATGGTGTTCCAGTCATTAACCTATCCGATGATGAAAATGACACCTTTGGGGAAGACTCACAAGTTCCGGATGAATCGATTGAAGAGGAACCGGAAGGTGATCCTGAGGAGGAAGAAATACAGGAAATTACGAAAGAAAAGTTCGAACGAGGAAAGAAACGAAAGGCTACTGAATTGGAAAATCCAAATCCCGAGTTTAGAGAGGATGTTGTGGCACCAACTCCACCAGATACTTCCACAACTATTCCCGCTATTCCTATTAGTTCTATCCCGACATCCAGTTCTTCGGTTCCTCAGCCAAAACGCAGGGAGACAACCAGGATAACCTTTAAGCGATTTCTTTGAACACAAATGCTTTGGGTTAAATGATGCGCTGTTGTTTTAAACCATGGGATCATATAATGTTTTGTATAATATTACTAGTGTGGTTTGCTTAATGTTTGATGTAAGATAAGCATATGTAAAATAGTGAAGTGTGAAATGCAATAATTTTCCATGGTTAAGTATTATTTGGGTGGTAGTAATTGATTTTCGTACTAAGCTATTAAGTATGAACTTTAACGGGTAGGTACTACCCTAGATATAATTATAAAATGCTAATAAGAAGAAAAGGCTTTTATAATAATAACTGGTTCATATTATTAATAAGCTACAATGTACTGTAAATACATACTACATCTATAATATTCCATGTGAATAATTATTTTTTTTCATTCTTATTGAAGATTATGGCGCGATTGAACCGAATGACGGAACAAGAAATCGAGGAACTCATCAATCAGCGAGTTGATGATAGAATGTTATAGGTCGAGGCTGCGAGAGGTGCTGCAATTAACCCAAATCCTCGTGTGGGATGTACTTACAAAAATTTTCAAGGTTGCAAGCCCTCATCATTCAGTGGAACAGAAGGACCAGTCAGTTTAACCCGGTGGATCGAAAAGATTAAGTCTGTGTTTAAAATCAGTGGTTGTATTGAGAAGGACATGACCAAGTATGCATCGTGCACCTTACAAGATAGTGCACTCACATGGTGGAAAAGCTATGTGAAGGCCGTAGGAGGAGATGTAGCTTATGATACTCCCTGGGAAGAATTCAAAACAATGCTAATCAACGAGTATTGTCCAAGGAACGAGGTTAGGAAGTTGGAAGCTGAATTACGAAGCCTAAAAGTTGTTGGTACTGAACTCACCAACTACAATCAGCGATTCATGGAATTAGCTTTGCTATGTCCCGAATTGGTACCAACCGAAGAACGGAAGATAAAACTGTACAAAGATGGTTTGCCTAAAAATGTCAAAGCAAATGTTACAGCATCGAAACCCAAGACTATTCACGAAGCCATCACCATGGCGAACGAGTTGATGGACCAGATTATTCTGGATAAGAACACCGATGTCAAGACATCGGGAAACAAAAGAAAGTGGGAAGGTAATCATCAACAATCCAACAAGAAACAAGAAACCACGCAAGGTGCGGGTAGCGGTTCGAACTCAGGTTACAAAGGACGAAATCCTTTTTGTAACAGATGCCACAAACATCACTCTGGTTATTGTAATGTGGTGTGCGAAAATTGTAATCGAAGGGGTCATCTTGCTGAAGATTGTCGGATTCCTGTTACAAATACAAATGGCACCAAGACTCCTGCCACTAATGCAAATAGAACTGCCTTGGCCACTGTTACTTGTTATAGGTGTGGGAAACAGAGTCATTATAAGAGTCAGTGCCCGAATCCAGAGAAGAATAACAGATCTGCACGTGGAAGAGCATTTGTTATTAATGCTAGAGAGGCGTGCGAAGACTCAGAGCTTGTTACGGGTACGTTTACCATTAATAACTTATCTGCATCTATTATATTTGATACTGGTGCCGATAGAAGTTACGTGTGTAGAGACTTTCACGCTAAATTGAATTGTTCATCATTACCTCTAGATGCTAAGTACATGATTGAGTTAGCTAATGGTAAACTAATTAAAGCCGATAAAATTTGCCGTGATTGTAAAATAAATTTAGCCGGAGAAACATTTAAGATTGATTTGATACCCGTAGAATTAGGAAGTTTTGATGTAATAGTCGGCATGGACTGGATGTCCAAAATAGGAGCTGAAGTTGTGTGCGCCAAGAAGGCAATTCGCATTCCTCGTAAGGATAAAACGCCAGTAATGATTTAGGGAGAGAAGGGTAACTCAAAGCTAAAACTCATTAGTTGTTTGAAAGCTCAAAAGTGCTTGAAGAAAGGGCGCTATGCCATCTTAGCATATGTTAATAAAGTCGAAACGAAGGAAAAAGTGAAGAGCATCAATGACGTGCCTGTGGCAAGAGATTTTCCTGAAGTATTTCCGGAAGAGTTACCGGGATTACCTCCCTTTAGATCTGTAGAATTTCAAATAGATCTAGTACCGGGAGCTGTACCAGTGGCTCGTACTCCATATAGACTTGCACCATCTGAGATGAAAGAGTTACAAAGCCAGTTACAAGAATTACTGGACCGTGGTTTCATTCGACCGAGCACTTCACCGTGGGGAGCTCCGATTTTATTCGTCAAGAAGAAAGACGGATCTTTCCGAATGTGTATAGATTATCGTGAATTAAATAAGTTAACTATCAAGAATCGGTATCCACTACCGAGAATTGATGACTTATTTGATCAATTGCAAGGATCATGTGTTTACTCGAAAATCGACCTAAGGTCGGGCTATCATCAACTACGCGTCAAAGAAGAAGATATTCTGAAAACTGCTTTTCTGACACGCTACGGTCATTATGAATTTTTGGTCATGCCGTTTGGATTAACGAATGCGCCAGCTGTATTCATGGACCTCATGAATCGAGTTTGTAGTCCGTATTTAGATAAGTTTGTTATCGTTTTCATTGACGATATTCTTATCTATTCCAAGAGTGAGCAAGAGCATGAACAACATTTAAGATTGGTATTAGAATTGTTAAGAAAAGAACAATTATACGCCAAATTTTCTAAGTGTGCGTTTTGGTTGAAAGAAGTGCAATTTCTTGGCCATGTTGTTAGTAGCAAAGGAATTCAGGTTGACCCAGCTAAAATTGAGGCCATTGAAAAATGGGAGACTCCTAAGACACCAACGCAGATACGCCAATTTTTGGGTTTAGCTGGTTATTATAGAAGGTTTATTCAAGATTTTTCCCGAATAGCTAAGCCGTTGACAGCGTTAACGCAAAAAGGGAAGAAGTATGAATGGACCTCTGAGCAGGAGAGTACATTTCAATTACTGAAGAAAAAGTTGACTACAATGCCTATTTTATCGTTACCTGAAGGGAACGATGATTTTGAGATATATTGTGACGCTTCGCGACAAGGTTTTGGTTGCGTCCTTATGCAACAAAAGAAAGTTATTGCATACGCATCTCGTCAATTGAAGATTCACGAGTGGAATTACACGACGCATGATCTAGAACTGGGAGCAGTAATGTTTGCATTGAAGATATGGAGACACTACTTATATGGGGTTAAATGCACTGTGTTTACCGATCATAAAAGCCTTCAACATATCTTCGATCAGAAACAGCTGAACATGAGGCAACGAAGGTGGGTCGAGCTGATAAACGACTACGATTGTGAGATTCGCTATCATCCCGGGAAAGCGAATGTAGTGGCCGACGCTCTAAGCAGAAAAGAACGGGAACCAATTCGAGTACGAGCGATGAACATAAAAATTTGCATGAATCTTAACTCACAAATCAAAGAGGCTCAACGAGAAGCTATTACTAAAGAAAACATAGGAAATGAAATAATGAAGAAGTATGAGAAGCAACTCGTTATACGGGAAGACGGAATTCGATATTTCGCAAACCGTATTTGGGTACCGAAGTTGGGTGGATTAAGGAAGTTGATATTGAATGAGGCGCACAAGACAAGATACTCGATACATCCTGGAGTTGGAAAGATGTACCAAGATCTTAAGACGCATTATTGGTGACCTAATTTAAAGACAGACGTTGCGACATATGTTGGGGAATGTTTAACTTGTTCCAAAGTCAAAGAAGAACACTAGAAGCCGTCAGGGTTACTTCAACAACTAGAAATCCCAGAATGGAAATGGGACGGTATTACCATGGATTTCATCACAAAGTTACCTAAGACTGCCTGGGGTTATGACACCATTTGGGTAATAGTTGATCGTCTCACCAAATCTGCACATTTCTTGCCTATAAAGGAAACGGATAGAATGGAGAAACTATTACGATTATACATAAAGGAAATTGTTTCAAGGCATGGAATACCTATTTCCATTATATCCGATCGTGATAGTAGATTTACATCAAAGTTTTGGCAATCACTACAGGAGGCCCTGGGAACTCGTTTGGATATGAGCACCGCATATCATCCACAAACTGACGGGCAGAGTGAAAGAACAATTCAGACTCTTGAAGACATGCTCAGGGCATGTGTGATCGATTTTGGAAACGGATGGGATAAATATCTACCATTAGCAGAATTCTTGTATAATAACAGTTATCATGCGAGCATTAAAGCTGCACCATTCGAAGCATTGTATGGAAGGAAGTGTAGATCCCCTATCTGTTGGAATGAAGTAGGAGATCGACAATTAACTGGTCCCGAGATCATACACGAAACGACTGAGAAGATAGTACAAATCAATGAGAGATTGAAAACAGCCCGTAGTCACCAAAAGAGCTACGCCGATGTCCGAAGGAAACCATTAGAGTTTCAGATCGGTGACATGGTTATGTTAAAGGTGTCACCTTAGAAAGGTGTAATACGTTTCGGTAAAAGGGGTAAACTGAACCCAAGGTATGTAGGTCCGTTCAAGATCATCGAACGCATTGAACTGGTAGCTTATCGACTCGAGTTACCGCAAAAACTCGCCGGAGTACATAATACATTTCACGTATCAAACCTTAAGAAATGTCTTGCAAAGGAAGATCTCACCATTCCTCTTGAAGAAATCCAAGTCAACGAGAAACTACAATTCATAGAAGAACTAGTCGAAATCATGGACCGTGAAGTTAAACAACTCAAGCAGAGCAACATACCGATCGTTAAGGTTCGTTGGAGTGCTCGAAGGGGTCCCAAGTTTACTTGTTAATGAGAGGATCAGATGAAACGAAAGTACCCACATTTGTTTCCCGAGAACGCAAAATAGGTACAATTTTAAAATTTCGGGACGAAATTTATTTAACGGGTAGGTACTGTAACGACCCGGATTTTTCCGATCATTTTATACCTATGAGATTAATATTTACATAAATTAAACCTTACCAACATGATAAGTAATCTAAATTGTTGAGATTTATGTTTTTAAAAAGAGTTTTACACAACGTTTGACCGTCCAATTTGACCGATGATATCACGAACTATATAACAAACGATAATTATACGTTTGTGTATATATATGTATTTATATATATTTAACATCATCTAAGAATGGTTTAACATCTTATTGTGTACTAATAACAATAAGTTATAAGTATACTTTGAGACTACTAACTTAAGTTTTCAAAATGATAACTATACGTAACGTTATTTGACATATATACCTTTAACCTATAATACTTATACAAGTATTGTATAAATATGTATTTAATCACTTTTAAAGGGCTTATATACATAAAACAATATAAGTATATTTACAAAAGATAGCTATATTTGAATTCTCGTTCCGTTTCCTCAAAATTTCTACATGTATACCTAGAGTATATGTACTCGTATCATACCCAGCTCCTATACGTATTTACTATTAGTATATACACATCACAATCACTTTATTAGCAGCCATGATTCAGCCAATTTTGGATCTTATCATGCATGATTAATCAATTTGGCATATTACAAGACTTTTGCACAATATTACAAATTTATACATCTTTTCACCACCATTTACACTCCATTCCATTTTCATTTTTACTACACATTTTCTTTAACCAAAAACACACTCTTAGGAACCTTAAGTGTTCTTCACAATCTCAGCAAATAACCATAAAGATCTAGCTTCAAAAACAACCCTTAATCATCATAAGAAAATCCATTCAAGAACACTTCAAAAATCCTTTCAAGTAAACAAGTTTACTTCCAACCTTTCAATCCAACTCCACCACTCTTTTGATTCTAGGATTTTTCTCATCTTTTACAGTAACTTTGTCCAAGTAACTTGAGGTAGTAACCTTGTTCATAACCTTATTCGATTCATATTTATATAGCTATCTTATTTTGTGTTGTAAAATTTTAACAACAAGAACATAGTTTGAATCATTTCAAACTTGTTTGCAAACTAAATAGATCCTTCTAACTTAACTTTTAAAACACTTCAAGACCTGTAATATATCATAATGATATGCTAACTTAACAAGATATAACTTGGTTTTACAAAGAACATCTTAAAAACTGAATCTACGTCGTCGGAGTGCAACCGGGTGCTGTTTTGGGTTGGATAATTAAAAACCATCTTAAGCTTTGAATTGGAAGTTCATGTTCTGAAAAAATGATATTTCTTATGAATATGTTAACACATAAAAATTTCATGGTTTAACTCAAAGTGTAAGTATTTTTAGAAAAATGATCATTAAATGTTGTTTTTATGATGGAAAATGATCACTTTCATAAGTTTCACCAAAGTTTGACCTATAACCTGTGATTTTGAATACAACCTAAGGTATTTTCAGTTCATATTCTTAAAATTTTACTCAATCCAAGGAAGTGGCAAGTTGAACCAACAAAAACGGAGTTGTAATGAAGAAACTACGACTAAAACAAGATCGGGTATCCGAAGCTAGTTTAGCTACGAAAATATTTGGAGAAAAATTAAATTAATCATATATTTCTAATAAATATGATATTTCATATATATTTACTTATGATTTGATTTTATATATTTCAGGACCACCCGTAAACAACACGAGAAGATTAATCATAAGACCTCATGATTGTACGCAACACGTCATTTGACAACACGGTACTTTATGTACGCAACACGTCACTTGACAACATGGTACCATGGGTCGAGATTAATTCTGATCAATATGAATACGATGGGGTCTTTATTTATTTTATTTAAGCAACTAATTGTGGACCACTAACATCGGACCGCTAACTACGGACTAAGAAAATATTAAAAGTATTAAAGGTATATATATATATATATATATAGGTATATATATATATATATATATATATATATATATATATATATATATATATATATATATATATATATATATAACGATTACTTAAAAAGAAAATATGTTGATATATTATATATATGGTTAGGTTCGTGATATCTATCGGAGACCAAGTCGTGATAAATACCTTCAAGGCAAAAGTGAGTATATAGTCCCACTTTTAAACTCTAAATATTTTGGGATGAGAATACATGCATTTTATGATTTACGTTATGGACACAAGTGATTAAAAATATATATTCTACGTTGAGTTGTAGCACTGGCATACTTCCCTGTAACTTGGTAACTATTATTTACATGAGGTATTGTAAACGCGAATCCTGTTGATAGATCTATCGGGCCTGACAACCCCAATCGGACTGGACGACCAGTATTCAATGGTTGCACAGTACTTCGTTTCGGTGACTACACTTGGTACGGTGTAGTAAGATTTCATAATAAAGGGAATATGCGACGTTGATTAAATGTTAAGTATGGTTATCAAGTGCTCAACAACTTAGAATATTTTTATTAAAATGTTTATATATGAAATCTTGTGGTCTATATTTATAACGCTGCCGGCATTAAACCTATATCTCACCAACTTTATGTTGACGTTTTAAGCATGTTTATTCTCAGGTGATAACTAAAAGCTTCCGCTGCAACATGTTGAATTTAAGCAAGATCTTGAGTATGCATATTTGTGTCAAAAATAAAACTGCATATCGGAGGATTTGTAATGTAAAATATGTTGGAAGTCGTATTGTTATTATCACATGTAAAGTTTGTAAGTCTAAGATTATCGCTAAACGATAATCATTATTAAGTTGTTTAAACCTTGTATTTGTAATAAAAGCTATGGTTTGTATTGTAAAAACGAATGCAGTTTTTGAAAAATATCGCATATAGAGGTCAATACCTCGCGATGAAATCATATGTTATTGTATTCGTCCTTATGGTTAAGGTTGGGTTATGACATGAAAGGTTTGAACGCAGATTGTAATCGTCAAGATACAAATGAGGTTTAAGATGAAATCAAGTGGCAAACTTGAAGAGATGTTTAGTTTCATATGTTATAATCAATATTTTAATTCATTTTAATTGTCCAATGTTATTAGTCCATAGTCGATAGTCCACAGTTAACAGTCCAATAATTCATATATAGTTTTATTTATAATATTCGAATTAATTAATACGTATCGTGACCCGTGTACATGTCTCAGACTCGATCACAACTCAAACTATATATATTATTGTAGAATCAACCTCAACCATGTATAGCTAACTCCAACATTACTGCATATAGAGTGTCTATGGTTATTCCAAATAATATATATAGATGCGTCGATATGATATGTCAAAACCTTGTATACATGTCCCGATATTTAAAGTACGTAAAATAAATAACAAAAATTAAATGACGATAAATAAAATTGCGAGAATATAAATTGCGATAATTAAATTGCGATAATTAAAATGTAATCAGTTAGCTAGGAACAGTTAGCGTGGATTCTTAACAAAATTTCTCATAGTTAATTTTTTTGTTTCTAACAAATTTTATTTTGTCCAATGTTTTCTTCATTATGTCACTTGTTGGATTCTGGTAAATCAAAATCCAAATATGAAATTGGATGAAAATGGTTATTCTGCGGTGAACGGATACATATATCGATGGTTGTAAGTAGGATAGTGAATGACTGTTGAATCAGATTAGAAGAATGTACAGTACAACTTATTAATGTGAAATCTAAATATTCCTCGGGTATTACCTACCCGTTAAAATATTTTCACCATTAACAGTTTGTACAAAAGAATTTTTAATTACAATCTTTATGAAAACATATATACATATATATTTTCTTCAGATGTAATCATGGATTTAATGAGTTAATATGATATTAATCTCATTTGCTTTACCGTTAGAACAAGAATATATATAATCTCTAAAACATTAGAGATTACATAATCGCTATGTCGAATGAAGATAATTGATGTAGAACGATTCGTAGAACGATGATTATACTCGAGGTACAGAATGAGATGTTGAGGCATGGATTGTTGATGATACTGGTGCTGTTGCTGATGGTACTGTTGGTACCGGTGATGTTGCTGAAGTTGGTAAATTTGGCACCATATTCTCCAAATTTATTTCTCGAGCGCGAAGTTCGTTGACTTCTTCTATTATTCTGGGATGATTGTCAGTCAGAACGAGTGGAAGAATAAGGTTTTGAATTTGAGATAGTATATAATCGTGGTGAGGTATTTGGGAAATGAGGGTGAAAATGGTGTTTCGGACTGGTTCGCCAGTAAGTGCTTCGGGTTCTCCGTCAAGTGGTGAATTCGGTTGGTGGAAAAGATCGCCTTCTTCTCGTCTCCATTGATTAAGTCAACTACGAACCCATCAGATGAATTGGTTGATTCATTCCGGTGTCGCTGCTTTTGGAGCTTAGGTGAACATCCATGTCGGAATAGCTGTCGGAATAACTATCGGAATAGCTATCGAAATCTGAGGGACTCGAACTGGTTGAGGGGTTCATCTCGTACGATCAAATGAAGTATTTTCGATAAGAATTAGATTATGGGATGTAGATTAGTACCCTGCAATACATAATTTACATATGCATATATAATACATATGCATATATAATACTAAAATCCCATAAGTTACGAAGGAATCTACGGAAGCTGTCAGGCAAAGGTAATAATAGCAGATACGCTAAGATATGAATTTATCTATACACTTTCTATGCAATAGAGGTAGTAAGACGTGTCTAGACTTTAAGCATGATAAGCAAATAATTTTCGACACTTAAATGATAAGCAAAACTTTTGACATGCAGACACGGTCGAAGTCCAGACTCACTAATGAATCTAAACAACTATCAGTTAGACACACTAATGCAAGACCTGGTTCGCTAAGACCACCGCTCTGATACCAACTGAAATGCCCCGTTCATATACAATATAAACGATTCATAATAGTTGATTACATCGCGAGGTAATTGACCTTTATATGATACAATTTACAAACATTGCATTCGTTTTTTAAAAGACAAACTTTCTTTACATCGAAAGTTGATGGCAAGCATACTATTTCATAATACCTCCAACTATAATTGACTTAATAATAATCTTGATGAACTCGACGACTCGAATGCAACGTCTTTTGAAATATGTCATGAATGATTCCAAGTAATATCTCTAATATGAGCAAATGCACAGCGGAAGATTTCTTTCATACCTGAGAATAAACATGCTTTCAAGTGTCAACCAAAAGGTTGGCGAGTTCATAGATTTATCATAGACAAAATTGCTGAAATAGTCCCTGTGGTTTGTATCAAAACGCTGGTTTAGTCCCTGTGCTTTTTTTTTGATGGATTTGGTCCCGGTAGTTGGTAAAAGTTGCTAATTTAGTCCCTCTGACCGACGGCCGTCAAAAAATGCCGTTAACTCCAGTCATGTGCCAGACATGTGAGGGTATTTTCGTCAGTTTCTTTCCTTTATTTACAATATTGCTAAAATGGTCCCTGTGGTTTGTAACAAAGTTGCTGGAATAGTCCCTGTGGTTTGTCTTTCCTTTAAAAAAAACTTCATTATCTATCTTTATCTTCATCCTCAAATTCTCTACATTGATAAACAAATCCACATCAAATTCTCTAAAAAAACGAACCAAGCATATACTAACCATCTGCCATTATTTAGTTCTAACTAATTCTAAATCAAATTAAATCCAACACAAACACTTTAAACAAAAACTCCAAATTAAATCTGGTGGTTTTGAACACCATAACTTTGTGGTGGTTTTAAACTCCGACTATGGTTCTTCAAATGGTTCTTCAAATGACCGGAAATCCATCGCCGTCGTTGAATCAAGACAACCAGAAATCTATCCGCCTTCATGATTAATACCACCGGTCTTCATCTGTCTTCATTAACCATTATCTGATTTCGTTTTATTTAAGGATTCTCAGATCTGATTTCATTTTTCAGATTTGATTATGTTGAAGCAACCATAGAAGATTTCGTTTCAGATCTGATTTCATTTCTCAGATCCAGATCTGATTTCATTTCAGGTTTCGACCAGAAGGTGATGGTGGCCGGAACTTTGCCGTCACAGATATGAACGAAGCTGAAAAGTTTCGGGGCACTGTAGCTTTTTTTTTTTGGTAATGTATTATTGTAATTTATTGTTTGGAATAAGAGATTAACTCATGATGGCATCCGAGTCTTCAAGAACGTATCTGAACGTAATCAAGTATTTGTATTTTAGTTGAATTAGTATTTCCTATTTCCTATTTGTTTGGGATTTTTCGTAATTGTTGGCTAGTGGCCACTTATTCTCATTTTTGTTTTGTTTATTCTCATTTTTGTTTTATATGAAGCCAGTAGCAATAGTATGCATTTAATAAAAGTAAGCAATTTCAATTCCAATTTTGTCCAAACTTTACATATATGGATTTCTTATTTTGATTTTGATTTTAATTTTGATCTTGTTTATAAAAAAATATAGGAATATGTGTTGATTGGGTTGTGAATTTAACTGCTGAAATATTTTATTTGGGAAGATGGATTTGAATTGGGTTTAGGCGAGGAAGGAGATAAGGTAAATTTATTTCAGCAATTTTTTTACAAACCACAGGGACTATTCCAGCAACTTTGTTACAAACTACAGGGACCATTTTAGCAATATTGTAAATAAAGGAAAGAAATTGACGGAAATACCCTCACATGTCTGGCACATGACTGGAGTAAACGGCATTTTTTGACGGTCGTCGGTCAGAGGGACTAAATCAGGAACTTTTACCAACTACCGGGACCAAATCCATCAAAAAAAAGCACAGGGACTAAACCAGCGTTTTGATACAAACCACAGGGACTATTTTAGCAATTTTGTCTTTATCATAAAACAATAAAATTCCTCATTTTGATAGACCACAAGATTTAAATCCTGCATGGTACAAATGGGCCCGAATCCTATACCCACCTGTAATGTACATGCGATATCTTTTAAATACAGTACACCTTTTTTGTGTACGAAATCATCTTTCATAAATCTTAGTAACCGTACACATATCTCGTGCACAAAAATAATATACACATAACATGTGTATAAAATCATTCTCTCGATACATAACATTCACTTTTCATTGCTTTCATAGCTTGGCTTGGTAACCGACCTTAACATATAATGCGCATAATAATATCCCCAAAACTGAACAGCTCGTCTGTATAATAATTATATAAACTTCGAAGTACTAAACACCACGCCCACTAGCCCTTCAGTCTAGTGAACATTCTGGGTGGGGGTGTTAAACCCGGTAGCTACCTTTAGGATTCGCGTCAATTAGGCGTGCACTAATTCTCAATATTAGTGATGTTCCCTAATTCTTAGGTTACCAAGCAATAATATTCAGGGGAAAAATATTCATATCAATTGTGGCAATTATCACGTCCACATAATTCAATGGTGGAAATTATCACGTCCACATAATTCATTCGAGGAATGTTTTGCTAGTGTCTATCTCGTCAAACATTTATAAAAGCATTTCATGTATTCGCAGTTCAAAAAATATTTCAAAAGCATTTAATAAAGCAGTTATAAAAACAGCGCATGTATTCTCAGTCCCAAAAATGTAAAGAGTAAAAGGGAATCAAATGAACTCACCTAATATATTTTGTAGTAAAAATACATATGACTCTATTGAACAATGCAGGGTTGGCCTCGGATTCACGAACCTATATCAAGTATATATATTAACATCTATACTCGTAATCGAACAACTAGATTTATATATAATTAGTGATATAATTGTTGTTTTAGTAAGTTATATATTTTTATCAATAAGTAACTTAATTATTTCTATTTTGTGTACTTTAACTAAATAATTAGTATTTATTTTAAAACGTTAATATAGATATGTTATATGTATTAACTATAGGGTTATATAACTAAAAATCATTTGATAACATAATATAAATGATAATAAATAAAAAGTTATATTATAATAATAATAATAGTAAATATACTTAATAATGATAATAATAATAAGTATGATAATAATACTTATAATGATAATAATTTTTGTAGAAATATTGTTAATACTAATAATAATAGTTTTAATGATAATAATACTTATAATAGTAATGAAGACGATAATTTAAAATAAAATACCTTTGTTAAAATTTATAATTTTAAAAATGATAATACTAGTGCTAATGCTAAAAATAACAATAATAATGGTATTAATTTTTATATAATGATATTAATATAATAATAATACTTTGTATTATGATAGTAAAACTAGTGAAATTCTTAACAATAATAACACTTAACTAATAACAACAATAATAATAATAATAATAATAATAATAATAATAATAATAATAATAATAATAATAATAATAATAATAATAATAATAATAATAATAATAATAATAATAATAATAATATTAATAATAATAATAATAATAATAATAATAATAATAATAATAATAATAATAATAATAATAATAATACTAATAATAATAATAATAATAATAATAATAATAATAATAATAATAATAATAATAATAATAATAATAATACTAATAATACTAATTTTTAATATGAAAACGACCTCAATAGAAGCCTTAAAAAAAGAAAACTGCCGCAAACGGGACTCGAACCAAAGACCTCTCGCACACCCGCCAACACCCCTAACCATCCTTCGGTTTCGTATTTTTTGTTACAATTACGACTCTATATGCTTATAACCCGTCTCCATCATCATACATCATTCCTTTTCTCCATCATAAACATAACCATCATCATCCTTCGATTTCATCATCATCATACATCTTTTCGGCCCAATCATAACACAAACGAATTTCGGCCCAAATGTCTTTATTTAAACCCAACATGTATCAATTAATTAAATTGGTGTTTGTTTCGGCCCAACACAATTTAATCAACCCAAATTGCAGCCCAAGAAGGATACTGTAAAAAAAATTATATATATATATATACACCCCTGCCTAGTATCGAACTCGCGACCACTTGGTAAGACACACCCAACCCCTTAAACCATTGAGCCCTCTGTTTCTTTCTGTTTTAAATCATATCATAATTCATATAAACTAATAAGTATCTATTTCTTTTTCTTCTTAAACGTAATCGTAATCAACCAGGGGTATATAATAACCATAACAACAACTTAATCATAATCATAATCGTCATTTCCATAACACGATCAACATCATCTTTGTCGTTCCACTGTATCACGTTTCATCATCATTATTTTGTCACGATCATGCTAATGTAGCATCACCTTCATTATTTTGCAATCCACCTCTTCGAACATCATCATCTCCATCCGCTATTACCGTCATTAGATTATTATATCATCATTATTGCCATCGTAAAAAAAATAAAAATAAATAAATAACGTAGTAGTAGTACAGTAACGTGGTGGTGCTCCGGTGGTGATGGAGTGGAGGATGGTGCTGGTCTCAAGTGGTGAGGTGATGGTTCTCTTCAATTTGTTCGATCTATAATCACCACTAGAGAGAGAGGGATTAAATATGGCGAGGGTGGTGGTGCTTCGTACAGAAAATGAACGGATCAAAGCAAGGAAATAGCGATGATGATGGTGGGTTTGTTGTTGTTTGTTCGGTTAAAATGAAACAGAAAAATAGAAGGTACAGTAGCATTAAAGTAGTAGTTGCAGTTTCTTACTCAAGGTGGTGGTTTACGGTTGTCAATGATGAGGATGGTGGCGGGGGTGATGGTGATCCGATGGAGTGGTTGTTTATGGGTGTTATTGGTGGTGATTGGTTCATGGTGGTTTGAAGGGTGTTAGTGATAGATTGATACTCCTCTCTGTTATGTATATATCTATCCATATAACTTATATATGTAGATATTAGTTAGTAAAGTAATAATTAATTATATAATATAATAATAAATCTCAATCTCAATATACAGTACCAAACAGTTAGCCACCGGTTGCTTTTGGAATATTACTACCGACAGTTTATCCCGAATGATTATATCGCGTCCATTGCTAAACAGTTAACGTATAATTTAATTCAGAAAAATCTCATATTTTAAAATTAAGTCCATTTATTTATTTCAGTCATTACCTGTTTGAAACCTGATAAAAAAGATTCGATAATTATTTATTTTCTGTTCCAATTTGTATGTACGAAGTACAAAAACTTAGATTGAAAAGGTAAAAAAAATATTTATCAAAACTATTATCTTTTTAATCAAATTTTGGACCAACTTTTATTTTAAAACTTCATATATATATAATAGACCTATTTTAAGAATAATTAAACGTCAACCGAAAGTTACAGACATTTACTATTTAAGCTCAAAATTAATTATATTTAATATACACTGTGTATATATATAACCAGTTTTAAATAACAAAATTTACTACGCAAAAAAATATATATTAAATAATTAAATTAAATATAACAATATACATATATATATATATTGTAACGACCCGGAAATTTCCGACCAAATTTAAACCTTAATCTTTATATGTTTCCGACACGATAAGCAAAATCTGTAATGTTGAGTCTAGAAAGTTTGAAATCTATATTCATTTAATCAATTACCCTTTGACCATGCCTGACGATTCACGAACAATTGTTGATAAATAAATAAGTATGTAAAATAATATCTATTCCATTAAAATTTTATTATTGTGACTTATTATTATAATTACTTTTATTATTATTATTATTATTATTATTATTATTATTATTATTATTATTATTATTATTATTATTATTATTATTAATAATACACTTATAATTAATTAATATTATTACTAATATACTTATTAGTTATTAATTATTAATATTATTTATGTAATTTATAAAATTAGGAAATAAAAGCAGAAGGTTTCATGTAAACATCACTCTCCTGTTCCATTTTTGTTTCTAGTCTTTAAGGATCGAATCAGAATCACTTTCAGATTGTATATCACGATCGAACAGTATAATATTCTTGTTTCTGTCTATAAATCGGATTACATATAGAATATAATCACAAGAACAATCCAAATGATGTTAGAAATCAATTTCAACTTGTAATTTTGTTTCTGTTCTTGATTGAAACTGTCAAATATCGAATTGGCTATAAGAGACAATCCATTCCAGTTGTAAGTAACACCAAGAACCACCTTCATCTCTCTCTCTCTTCTTTCTCTCCCTAACTCTTCGTGAATCACCAAAAACAAACCGTCATCTTTCGATCACCTTTGAAACCACCACGACAACCACCCTTCTCACCAATCCCATAAAACCACTACCACCGCAACTTTCGACCACCATGACTTCACCTTGAACCACACCACAGCTACAACCACTCGACCATTACACCACCCCATATTTCTATTTTCGAGTTCCAATCTATAAACCCACCCATGACCATTTTTGAGCACCAACCATCAACCTACTTCGTTACTCTCTCTTCTTGATTGAACAAATGCACCCTCACCACCGTACACCCGCCGTGACCATGAGTCACTCAACCGGCAGTCATCTCTCCGGCATATCACCACCACCACCTACAACTATGATAAACTGTCAATACTTTGTTTCCATTCCTCCTTTAACAATCACCAACACTAACCAATCACCACTCGTGTCTGCTGCACTCTCGTTTCCTGTTTCATTCTAAAAACATCACCTTAAAACGGCTACAACCATCAACAAATCACCGACACCTGCTACTACCCCCTCGTTTCTGTAACTGTGTAAACAAACAAGTTCACGCGATGACATATTGAATAAGTTCACAGTTAATGTTTTGGAAATAGTGGATATTATAGATATTAGTATAGAATGTTTTATCTTCTTTTCCAGACAAACGATATTGGTGGGGCAGTTTAACTTATGGTGGCCAACAAGTGGGAAACGAATTAGACTAGTATTATATTATATGGCCGACAGTGGGTATTACTATCATTATCTATTATATTTTTTTTCTGATTCGTAATTTCTTACCACAGCAACAAACGAGATAAAAATTACCTTGGCCCGTTCTATTTTTATTTAAGTGGACTCTATGGTTGGGCCGTAAATGAGCTTGGGCCGTGAGCCAAATTCTGTTTTTCTGATGGGCTGAAACAAGGCCATGCATTATGATTACGGGATTATATAGCTGATAGGTTTGTGTAATTACAGAAGAGCTGAAGTGGTCGAATGGTTTGGTAGTGTGTCATGGGAATGAGAGGTCGCGGGTTCAATCCGTGGCCATGGCATTTTTTTTAAAAGAAAAAGATAGAGGTGAAAACAAAAGGAATAAGATAAAAGAAAATTTTGTGGGGATACATTCAGGAAAATAGAAATTTGACAAGTAGTTAGGAGGTTAAAGGGTGAGCGAGAGGTCTTGGGTTCGAGCCCCGTCTTGAACAGTATAACTCTTTTTAATACTACCAAGGTATAACTTAGTATTATTATGATTTTAATCATTATTATTAATCTTAGAATTTATAATAATATTAATAATACTAATAAAAATATTAACTACTAAATATTATTATTATTAACTTAATTATTAGTATTACTATAATAATGAAACTACATAATGTTATCATTAAAATAACTACTATTATCATAACTATAATTATTATTATCATCATAAATATTAATATTAAATTTATTATTATTTTTACCACTAATATCATTATAAGTACTATTATTATAAGATTTTTAACATATATTACTATATGTATTATCATTACTACTATTAATATTATTATTTTTGATATTATTACTAAGTATCAATATGATTAATATTATTCTTATTAAAACAAGTAAATATTATATATATAATTTAATCTATATTTAATGTATAACATAATTATATCATTATCTTAACCAATAATATTAATTTTATTTAAAACATATGAATATATATTTAATCAATTTACTAAATAAACATATGATTTATTAAAACAATTATATCATTAATAATAAAATATAATATTTGTTCGATTACGAATATGTATTAATAAATATACAAATGATATAGGTTCGTGAATCCGAGGCCAACCTTATAATTAACCAATGGTGTTATATGTATTTTTACTACAAAATACAGTCTGGTGAGTATATAGATCCCTTTTAAACTCTAAATATTTTTGGGCTGAGAATACATGCGCTGTTTTTATAAATGATTCACGTTATGGACACAAGTGAACAAAAATATAAATTCTACGTTGAGTTGTACCATGGCATATCTCTTTATACTTGGTAGCTAATATTTACGTGAGGAGCGTAAACGCGAATCCTGTTGATAGATCTATCGGGCCTGACAACCCCAACCGAGCTGGACGACCAGTTTTTAACGGTTGCATAGTACTTCGTTTCGTTACTACACATGGTACGGTGTAGGGTTTATTTAAGAGTATGCTGCTGTGATTTAAATGTTAAGTATGGTTACCAAGTGCTCAACGTCTTTTCTATACAAGAGGAGTGTATTATGTATTAACTTAAAATCTTGTGGTTCATTGTTATAACGCTGCTAGCATCAAACCTATATATCTCACCAACTTTATGTTGACATTTTAAAGCATGTTATTCTCAGGTACGAATTAAGTCTTCCGCTGTGCATTAGCTCGTATTAAGGACATTATTTGGGACCATTTAAGCCATGATTCAAGAACGTTGCATTCGAGTCATTGAAGTTTATAGAGATTATTATTAAGTAAATGGCGAATTAGGTCATTTGAATGTTATGAGATGTTAGGCGAATATGAAAACTCTTGATGTAATGATAGATTGCCTTTTAAGTATAAATGCAACGTTTGTAAAATGTATCATATAGAGGTCAAGTACCTCGCGATGTTATCAACTGTTGTAATTCGTTTGTAATCGATATGGACTTCGTCCGAATGGATTAGTTCGGGTTTTCACAGTTGGTATCAGAGCGTTGGTCTTAGCGAACCAGGCCTTGCATTAGTGTGTCTAACTGGTAGTTGTTAGGATGCATTAGTGAGTCTGGACTTTGACCGTGTCTACATGTCAAAAGTTTTGCTTATCAATTTTAGTCAGAAATCATCTGCTTATCATCCTTAGGAAATTGCCTGCCTATCATTCCCAAGTCTAGACACGTCCTACTGCATTTAGTGCATCGATAGTGTATAGACGAAATTCATATCTTAGCGTATCTGTAGATTTGCCTGATATATGCCGCAAATTCTTCTGTAATCTACAAAATCTTTAGTAACATATATGTAGATATTCTATATAGCTAGAATATCATCCGATATCCGAAAATAATTTCACATCAAGAATCCTTTCCATTCACCAAATTGTCCTCTTGACGATGAACCTGAAACGCTTACCGGTGAACCTGTTCGAGAAACCATTTACCCTCTCATTTCTAGAGTATCCCGTTATGACTATATATTATCCTATATTTCGAATCTTACTCATCCGCTCGTTTCAATAGTCAATCATCCCGACATAATATAAGAAGTTAATGAACTACGTGCTCGAGTAATGGTTTTGGAGAATCTGGTGCGGAGGTTACAAACACCAGCAGCAGCACCAGCAGCATAATCCATATCACCATCATCAACGTCAATGGTATCCTTATCACCCTCAAACCACAACCACGTCGTAAATCTCAACGTCACAAATTACACCTCGAGTATAATCACCGTTCTACGTATCGCTCTATCCACTTTATTTTCATTCTACATATCGTTCTACATCGATTATCTTCGATTTACATACCATTCTACCTCATTACCTTCGTTCAATATGGCGACTAAGTAATCTCTAATGCTTTAGAGATTATGTAATCTAGTATTAACAATAAACCTGATGAGTTTAATATCTTATTGACTCATTAAATCTATGATTACATCTGAAGAAAATATATATGCAAGTATATTTTCATAAAGATTGTAATTAAAAATTCTTTCGTACAAACTGTTAATGATGAAAATATTTTAACGGGTGGGTAGTACCCGAGAAATATTTAGAATTCACATTAATAAGTTACATTGTACATTCTTCGAATCTGATTCGACGATCATTTACTATCCTACTTACAACTACCGATATATGTATCCGTTCACCACAGAATAACCATTTCTATTCAAATTTCATATTGGATTTTGACCTATCAGAATCCAACATGGCATAATGAAGAAAACATTGGACAAAAATAAAAAGTGTTAGAAACAAACAAATTAATTAATTGAAATTGTGATAGGAATCCACGCTAACTGTTGCGGCTAACTGTTCCCAGCTAACTGATTAACATTTAATTTATCGTAATTTACATTCTCGCAATTTTATTGTTATTTAATTTCTGCACTTTACATACCGTCGGGACACATGTACAACAATACGTTGGATTTATTCTGAGACAACACGTTGTATAATGGGTCATGATATATATTTATTTATTTTACGCACTTTAAATAACGGGACACGTATACAAGGTTTCGACTTATCATATTGACTCATCTATATATATATTTCGGAACAACCATAGACACTCTATATGTGAAGGTAGGAGTTGGCTATACAGGGTCGGAGTTGATTCCAAAATATATATATACTTTGAGTTGTGATCGACACTGAGACCGGTACACGGGTAACGATACGTATTAATTAATTCGAATATTATATATTTAATTTATATATGAAATTATTGGACCATTGGACAATCGGACTATTAGACTGTTAACTTTGGACAATTAAAATGAATTAAAATGTTGATTATAACATATGAAACTAAACAATTCTTCAAGTTTGCCACTTGATTTTATCCTAAACCTCATTTGTACCTCGACAATTACAATTCGCGTTCAAACCTTTCATGATTCTTGAAAACACCTCAACCGAGAAGTTGAATTAACCACACTTCATCTACAGAAGAAAAGATTTATGTACCTGAAAAACTTTTGAAACCGAAATTATAGTTAAAACTTATTCGCGTCGAATTCCTTATCATTCATTAGCAAAAACAATCATGCGATTCCTTTTCAAATACCAATTTTTGTTACAGCTCCACTTCGACTTCTCAGAAAGACTAGCCTTATTATAATCTTGATATATATACATCATCCTTTCGCCGTCGTTATCAGTGAATCTTTCATATTTCACGATATCATCAGCAAATGTACCAGCAGCTCGTCATTTCTTTGGCGAACTCCGCAATCAGTATTTTGAAAATTTCGCAGAACTTCTCCAGTTATACCTATAACGTTATCTCTAAGAATTTCATACTCCGAATGTGAAGTTTCTGAAAAACACCCTGAACTACAGACTAGTTCTCGAAATGCTGATGAAGCAGCAAAAACTGTAAACGACTTTAACAGTCAAAAGTTTGACGATAAAGTACAGTGTGTTGGAAAAGCTCAGAAAATAGAAGGGGTTGGAATTAAGAAACGGATTGAGCAAAGTATGAAGGAAGGTGTGGATAAATCACAAGAACTGAATTTGCTTTCAAAGAATCCAAATGATTCAGTGCCTGCTGAAACTGTTAGTAAGAACCATATTCCTTATTCTAAACCTTTTTAGATGATATTCTTCATCATCATCTTATCTTAGATATTATAAGATATCTTCATATCTTCCGTTATACATATTCTCCATATTTCTGGAGATATTTTCACAAATATTCCTATCTGCAATCATTTATCTCTCCGTAATATCTGCGTTACAACATAAAAGAAACTGTGTTAGTTTCTAAATTCTGAAACCTCCGAGTTTAAAATATGAATGTTTTGAAGTAGTGTTGGGAACTGATGCATGATTTAGTATAATATAATGACACTTGATCAACGTCATTATATTACAGTAAGTCATGTTGAGTTTCTAATGGAATGTGATGATTCACAGTACCATCATCATGTGCCATGTTACACGACTCTTACATTCTATCTAATCTCTAAATATATCAAGAAAGTATTTTTCTTGATGATTCGGTCTGTTCCAGGATAATCTGGAAATTTGACAAATCAAAATCGTGCCATTACCATTTGTTTCTTAGAACATTTACTATGTTCATTCCGAAATTCATACCTGCAAATTCTGGACCATTACAAGCGGTGCTTAATCACAAGAAGAAGAAACGAAAGGACAAAACTCTGAAATAGAAATTGGAGTATAAATCGCAGCAAGTAGGAGAGAGCATTAACTATGGATGACAATGATTATAGAAAACAGAAGCAGGAATATCGAAGTATAAGGGAAGATATAAAACCCAATAACGACCCTGAAACTACAAACCGTACATATCAATACGCATCGCCACGTAAAGGCACAGGAAGATTAATAACACTATAATCTCAAAATAATAGTAGAAGTAAATAAAATTCTCCGGTGGAAGATGAAAGAGAAGGATGACAGATGTGAAGATTAAGGGTATATCAAGAATCAGGATTGGATGAAGCATATTAAGGAATGAGTAGAGGGAGAAAGAATAGAAGGTATGAAGAATAAGGAAAAGAAGGGGGTAGATTTATAGTAAATTATCCGACAGAGAAATCGAAACAGATTGGCGCATTAAATCAAAGAATATTATAATTTTCTTATTCGCCGAAGAATCAAATATTTTAGATTTCCTTTAAATCTCTTAAATCCCGAAAGTCAATAGTAGCTACGTCATCGGTTAAAACAAATATATTTATTTACTCATTTCACTCTTTTGCGATAGCTTCATTTATATTCTTCGTGTAATCGAATCGTTTTATCTACATTACCCAATGATGATAAAACTCCATTATCACCTCATATTCGTCATGAAAACATTCTTATAGTTAGCCATGACGACATCACTCAAATTTCGAGGACGAAATTTCTTTAACGGGTGGGTACTGTAACGACCCAGAAATTTCCGACCAAATTTAAACCTTAATCTTTATATGTTTCTGACACGATAAGCAAAATCTGTAATGTTGAGTCTAGAAAGTTTGAAATCTATATTCATTTAATCAATTACCCTTTGACCATGCCTGACGATTCACGAACAATTGTTGATAAATAAATAAGTATGTAAAATAATATCTATTCCATTAAAATTTTATTATTGTGACTTATTATTATAATTACTTTTATTATTATTATTATTATTATTATTATTATTATTATTATTATTATTATTATTATTATTATTATTATTATTATTATTATTATTATTATTATTATTAATACACTTATAATTAATTAATATTATTACTAATATACTTATTAGTTATTAATTATTAATATTATTTATGTAATTTATAAAATTAGGAAATAAAAGCAGAAGGTTTCATGTAAACATCACTCTCCTGTTCCATTTTTGTTTCTAGTCTTTAAGGATCGAATCAGAATCACTTTCAGATTGTATATCACGATCGAACAGTGCAATATTCTTGTTTCTGTCTATAAATCGGATTACATATAGAATATAATCACAAGAACAATCCAAATGATGTTAGAAATCAATTTCAACTTGTAATTTTGTTTCTGTTCTTGATTGAAACTGTCAAATATCGAATTGGCTATAAGAGACAATCCATTCCAGTTGTAAGTAACACCAAGAACCACCTTCATCTCTCTCTCTCTTCTTTCTCTCCCTAACTCTTCGTGAATCACCAAAAACAAACCGTCATCTTTCGATCACCTTTGAAACCACCACGACAACCACCCTTCTCACCAATCCCATAAAACCACTACCACTGCAACTTTCGGCCACCATGACTTCACCTTGAACCACACCACAGCTACAACCACTAGACCATTACACCACCCCATATTTCTATTTTCGAGTTCCAATCTATAAACCCACCCATGACCATTTTCGAGCACCAACCATCAACCTACTTCGTTACTCTCTCTTCTTGATTGAACAAATGCACCCTCACCACCGTACACCCGCCGTGACCATGAGTCACTCAACCGGCAGTCATCTCTCCGGCATATCACCACCACCACCTACAACTATGATAAACCGTCAATACTTTGTTTCCATTCCTCCTTTAACAATCACCAACACTAACCAATCACCACTCGTGTCTGTTGCACTCTCGTTTCCTGTTTCATTCTAAAAACATCACCTTAAAACGGCTACAACCATCAACAAATCACCGACACCTGCTGCTACCCCCTCGTTTCTGTAACTGTGTAAACAAACAAGTTCACGCGATGACATATTGAATAAGTTCACAGTTAATGTTTTGGCAATAGTGGATATTATAGATATTAGTATAGAATGCTTTATCTTCTTTTCCATACAAACGATATTGGTGGGGCAGTTTAACTTATGGTGGCCAACAAGTGGGAAACGAATTAGACTAGTATTATATTATATGGCCGACAGTGGGTATTACTATCATTATCTATTATATTTTTTTTCTGATTCGTAATTTCTTACCACAGCAACAAACGAGATAAAAATTACCTTGGCCCGTTCTATTTTTATTTAAGTGGACTCTATGGTTGGGCCGTAAATGAGCTTGGGCCGTGAGCCAAATTCTGTTTTTCTGATGGGCTGAAACAAGGCCATGCATTATGATTACGGGATTATATAGCTGATAGGTTTGTGTAATTACAGAAGAGCTGAAGTGGTCTAATGGTTTGGTAGTGTGTCATGGGAATGAGAGGTCGCGGGTTCAATCCGTGGCCATGGCATTTTTTTTAAAAGAAAAAGATAGAGGTGAAAACAAAAGGAATAAGATAAAAGAAAATTTTGTGGGGATACATTCAGGAAAATAGAAATTTGACAAGTAGTTAGGAGGTTAAAGGGTGAGCGAGAGGTCTTGGGTTCGAGCCCCGTCTTGAACAGTATAACTCTTTTTAATACTACCAAGGTATAACTTAGTATTATTATGATTTTAATCATTATTATTAATCTTAGAATTTATAATAATATTAATAATACTAATAAAAATATTAACTACTAAATATTATTATTATTAACTTAATTATTAGTATTACTATAATAATGAAACTACATAATGTTATCATTAAAATAACTACTATTATCATAACTATAATTATTATTATCATCATAAATATTAATATTAAATTTATTATTATTTTTACCACTAATATCATTATAAGTACTATTATTATAAGATTTTTAACATATATTACTATATGTATTATCATTACTACTATTAATATTATTATTTTTGATATTATTACTAAGTATCAATATTATTAATATTATTCTTATTAAAACAAGTAAATATTATATATATAATTTAATCTATATTTAATGTATAACATAATTATATCATTATCTTAACCAATAATATTAATTTTATTTAAAACATATGAATATATATTTAATCAATTTACTAAATAAACATATGATTTATTAAAACAATTATATCATTAATAATAAAATATAATATTTGTTCGATTACGAATATGTATTAATAAATATACAAATGATATAGGTTCGTGAATCCGAGGCCAACCTTATAATTAACCAATGGTGTTATATGTATTTTTACTACAAAATACAGTCTGGTGAGTATATAGATCCCTTTTAAACTCTAAATATTTTTGGGCTGAGAATACATGCGCTGTTTTTATAAATGATTCACGTTATGGACACAAGTGAACAAAAATATAAATTCTACGTTGAGTTGTACCATGGCATATCTCTTTATACTTGGTAGCTAATATTTACGTGAGGAGCGTAAACGCGAATCCTGTTGATAGATCTATCGGGCCTGACAACCCCAACCGGGCTGGACGACCAGTTTTAACGGTTGGACAGTACTTCGTTTCGTTACTACACATGGTACGGTGTAGGGTTTATTTAAGAGTATGCTGCTGTGATTTAAATGTTAAGTATGGTTACCAAGTGCTCAACGTCTTTTCTATACACGAGGAGTGTATTATGTATTAACTTAAAATCTTGTGGTTCATTGTTATAACGCTGCTAGCATCAAACCTATATATCTCACCAACTTTATGTTGACATTTTAAAGCATGTTATTCTCAGGTACGAATTAAGTCTTCCGCTGTGCATTAGCTCGTATTAAGGACATTATTTGGGACCATTTAAGCCATGATTCAAGAACGTTGCATTCGAGTCATTGAAGTTTATAGAGATTATTATTAAGTAAATGGCGAATTAGGTCATTTGGATGTTATGAGATGTTAGGCGAATATGAAAACTCTTGATGTAATGATAGATTGCCTTTTAAGTATAAATGCAACGTTTGTAAAATGTATCATATAGAGGTCAAGTACCTCGCGATGTTATCAACTGTTGTAATTCATTTGTAATCGATATGGACTTCTTCCGGATGGATTAGTTCAGGTTTTCACATATATATATATATATATATATATATATATATATATATATATATATATATATATATATATATATATATATATATATATATATATATATATATATATATATATACAAGTAATATACATATATTTTATATAAAATAATAGTTTTTATTACAATGTATTTTATTTTACATATTTATTTATAATAATAAATGTATATAATAGTTTATTAATATTCATGTTATTATATATATTATACATATATTTATATATACACATATTTATATATATCCACATATTTACAAGCATTGGTTCATGAATCATCGGGAACAGTCGAAGGTCACATGAATATATGAAAATAGTTCAAACTTTTTGAGACTCAACATTACAGAATTTGCTTTTCGTGTCGAAATCATATAGAGATTAAGTTTAAATTTGGTCGAAAATCTCCGGGTCGTCACAAACTGTTTCATAAATTCATTTGACCTTGGACTGTTTTCGACGATTCACGAACAATTGTGTGTAAATAGACATGTAAATACACACACACACACACACACACACACACACACACATATATATATATATATATATATATATATATATATATATATATATATATATATATATAAGTATTGAAAATACTAAAATGTAATTAAATCATTAGAAATAAATACGTAATATATTATACAAGGTAATAATGTGATTGTTAAAATAAAACTATATATAAGTGTATATGACTTCTATAATTAGTTATTTGGATATGTATTTTACAAAATATAAAAGGTTTAACTGTTATAAAAATATACATGATTAATAATATGTAATATTAATATATTAAATTTAACTGCAAGTTAAAATACTATTAATGTTATTACTTTATTTAAAATAGATATTGTTAGTAAAATCAAAATAGTATTATATATTACATATAGATATGAAATGTGATAGGTAGAAATTGTTATTTTTAACAGTAATAATATTAATATTATTATAATTAACATTATTATTAGTATCATAAATAATACTATTATTATCCTTTTTATTATGGTTATCATTTTTATTTATAGTTATTAAACCTATCTTTTTATTAAAAATCTCCATTATCTTTATTATTAACATTATCATATCAATATTTTCTATTACACTGTATTATTTGATATTATTATTATTAATGATTATTAGTATTTTTTTATTACAAACATGATCATTATGATTATTAGAAAATAAAATATTCTATAAAATTAATATTATTATCATTTAATTATTTATTTATTATTATTATTAATACATATAATTATTATTATTATTGTATTAGTGATATTATTATTATTATTTTTATTATTATTATCATTATTATTATTATTACTTGTATTATTATTAATATTATTAATAATATAATTATTATTATTTTATAATAATTATTTATGGATTTATACAAGACTGGAATCAAATCAGTTGCACGTTCTAATCCATACTATAATTGATTTTGTTTGAATCTCCTAAGTTGTTACACATATCAATCTATCGTACCAATCTATTCCCTTTCAAGTTGTTATATTTTTTATTTTTTTTATATACTTCTGTTCTTGATGGGAACTTTGTCGACCATCAACACTAACCAGCAATTATGTTACTGCTTCAAATGATTGAATTAACATCCTTATTATTGTTATATATTTTTTGTAGCTGTTAGTAGTTGAAAGAAAAACAGAAATTTAATAAAAACTAAAACCGTCCCTTGTTCTAGCCTTCATTTTCATTTAGAATGATTTTGAATTCAATCTCAAAATGTATTAATGATATTTTGTTAGGAATCTGCTAAACAAACTTTCTATAAACTTTCAAACTTCAATTTTCCATATTGAAATCGAATTTTCGAGTCAAACTTTTGTTTCAAAAAGTCAAACGAATGTTCTTCAATCAAATTGAAGTTGTAGAGATTATATCAGTTGAAATTAACTATTCAAAAAGATTCTATGAAGGATTTATAACACTTTTCATTTTATAATCATCGTTTAAAAGTGTCTAGAATTTAAAAGCAAGATTTGAGTTCATATTTTTTTTTTCTGTTTCACGACAGTTACAGCTTCTGCTACCTGTCTAATTTTTTTTAATTTGAGTCTGTTAATTACAAATATCGTCGTTTCCATTTATGTTTCAAGAATAAATCAAATTTTAATTAGAGTTAGGATTGGTTCTCTGATCGAATTATTGGTGAAGAAGATGAAGTTTATAAAACGGAAATATAATTATGTGTTAAATAGAAATGGGTCTGCGAATATATCAGAAAAACTGAGATGGTTAGATGGTTTAGAGTGCTTGTGTGTTAGCGAGAGGTAGCGAGTTCGAGTTCCATCAGCGGCGTTTTGTTTTTAAGAGCATTTCTTCAATGGTTGTAATCCCTCATTATTATTATTATTATTATTATTATTATCATTATTATTATTATTATTATTATTATTATTATTATTATTATTATTATTATTATTATTACTACTACTACTACTATTATTATTATTATTATTATTATTATTATTATTATTATTATTATTATTATTATTATTATTATTATTATTATTATTATTATTATTATTATTATTATTAATATTATTATTATTAGTATTATTATTATTATTATTATTATTATTATTATTATTATTATTATTATTATTATTATTATTGTTATGTATTTATTTTTACTTACTAATATTATTGTATTACTAATTATTAACATTATTATTATTATGGTCATTAAAATTATTATTACTAATATAGTTTATATTATTATCATTATTAATATTATTAGTATTAACATTATAATTAATCTTAGTATTATTATTAAGTATTAGTATCATTATCATTAGCATTATTATTATTATTAAGTATTAAGAATATTAACAGTATTATTATTACCATTATAATTTATTATTAATATTGTTACTATTATTAGTATTATTATTACTACTAATATAAGTACCATGAGAAAGATTATCATTTACTAAATTTTTTTATAATGAATATGGTTACAAACATTATTATTATTATTATTATTATTATTATTATTATTATTATTATTATTATTATTATTATTATTATTATTATTATTATTATTATTATTATTATTATTATTATTATTATTATTATTATTATTATTATTATGAAAATGGTTACAACCTTAAGTTATAGGAACTATAGATATAGGTTACAAATTTAACACGAAGTTTATGATAAAACTTATTATTACTAACACTGTTATTATTATTATCATTATATTATCAAACTAAGGTATCATTATATTTAAAAACTATCAAATTTATTATTTTTATTAAAACTATTATTTTTATCAAAAATTAGTAAAGTTATTATCTTTATCATTAATAAAACTAACACTATCATTGTTATTAATATTACTATCATTAGTATCATCATTTTTTACCATGTTAGTATTATTACGAATAGATATTTTTATAACAAAATACATTACAATAATATTAATATTACATATCACTATATTTTTGGTTATTAAATATTAACTAAGCTATATGTAAAAATATATCAAGTAAAATATAAATATATATATTTTCTTTTATTATATATAAAACTTAATATAAATTAGTATTATTAATATGTTATAATGAATATTAGTGATATAAAATATATAAATTAAATTTTATCTATATAACACATAATTTAACAAGTATAATTATTAATAATAATATATATAAACTTATTCAAATACGATTTTATGTTTTAATATATATATAAATGATATAGGTTCGTGAATCCAAGGCCAACCCTGCATTGTTCAGTTGTTCAATGTCGTCATATGTATTTTTACTACAAAATACAGTATAGTGAGTTCATTTGCTCCCTTTTTAAATGCTTTTGCAATATATATTTTGGGACTGAGAATACATGCGCTGCTTTTATAACTGTTTTATGAAATAGACACAAGTACTAAAACTACATTCTATGGTTGAATTATTATACCGGATATCACCCATTTTAGCTTGGTAGCCTAAGAATTTGGGAACAGACCCCCAAATTGACGCGAATCCTAAAGATAGATCTATTGGGCCTAATAAACCCCATCCAGGTTATGGATGCTTTAGTACTTCGATTTTATATACAGATGAGTGTACTTGTATATTTGGGGATATTCTAGATGCATTTGTTAATGTCGGTTACCAGGTGTTCACCATATGAATGAATTTTAATTCGCAGGTTATGCGTACTATTTTATTACACAGGTTATGTGTAGTATAAAAATGAAATCTTGTGGTCTATTAAAACTATGGAATGATTGGTTACGATAAACTAATGAACTCACCAACCTTTTGGTTGTCACTTTTAAGCATGTTTATTCTCAGGTATGAAAGAAATATTCCGCTGTGCATTTGCTCATTTTAGAGATATTACTTGGAGTCATTCATGACATATTTCAAAATACGTTGCATTCAAGTCGTTGAGTTCATCAAGATTAATATTAAGTCATTCATAGTTTAGATATATTATGAAAGGATATGCATATATGTCAACTTTCGTTATAATGAAAGTTGTCTTTTAAAAACGAATGCAATGTTTGTAAATTGTATCATATAGAGGTCAAATACCTCGCAATGTACCATATGCTATTGTATTCGTCCTTATAGATTAGGACCGAGTCGCTTCATGTGGTATCAGAGCGGTGGTCTTAGCGAACTAGGTCTTGCATTAGTGTGTCTAATTGATAGTTATTAGGATGCATTAGTAAGTCTGGACTTCGACCTTAACTGCATGTCAAAAGTTTTGTTAATCATTTCTTGTCGGAAATTACATGCTTATCATTCTTAGTCTAGACACATCTCACTGCATTGATTGCATGAATAGTGTATAGACAAAATTCATATCTTAGCATATCTGCTAATTCATATCTTAGCGTATCTGTTACTGTAAACTTTGCCTGACATATTCCGTAAATTCCTCCGTAATCTACGAAATCTTTTGTTCTATATATATAGATATTCTATTAGAATACCATTCGATAGATGGAAATCAATTCATATCGAAAAATTCTTTATTCAATCGTACGAAATGGAATTCGCCACTAGTTCAAGTCCCTCGGATTCCGATATGGAGTTTCACTCGAGCTCCGAAAGCAGTGTGACCGGAATGGATCAACCAATTAGCCATCATCTATTCTGGATCTATTCTGGATGAATTGGGGATGGGTTCGTAGCCTACTTAATCATTGGAGACAAGAAGAAGGTGATCCCTTCCATCCACCATATTCCCCACTTGACGAAGAACCTGAAGCACTTACCAGAGAACCTGTTCGTAATACCATTTTCTCTCTCATTTCCAGAGTATCTCATCATGATTATATACTATCTCAGATTCTAGATCTTATTCACCCACTCATCTGAACCGACAATTACCCCGGAGTAATTGAAGAAGTTAACTAGCTTCGCGCTCGAGTAGTGGCTTTGGAGCATATGGTGCAAAGGTTACAAGCACCAGCAGCAACACCGGCAGCAACAGTACCACCAACAGTAACATCCGCATTCCAAGCCTCAACATCACAATCTGTATCTCGAGCATCAACGTCATACGCATCATAGATACTAAGGAGTACCAACAACAACAACCGATGAAGTATTAATCCATAACATCATTGGAGAAACATTCTGTAGCGACTATGTAATCTCCAAAGTCTTAGAGATTCTTTATTCTAGCTCAAACCAAAAAGCAAATGAGATTAATATCATATTAACTCATTAAATCCATGATTACATCTGAATAAAATATATATGCATATATATGTTTTCATAAATATGGTAATTAAAAATTCTTTTGTACAAACTGTTAATGGTAAAAATATTTTAATGGGAAGGTAATACCTGAGAAATATTTAGATTTCACATTAATAGGTTACACTGTACATTCTTCGAATCTGATTCAACAGTCATTATCTATCCTACTTACATCCACAGATATACGAATCCGTTCACTACAGAATAACCATTTTCATTCAATTTCATATTTGGATTTTGACTTATCAGAATCCAACAAGTGGCATAATGAAGAAAACATTGGACAAAATAAAATTTGTTAGATTCAAACAAATTAACTAAGAGAAAAATTTTGTTAAGAATTCACGCTAACTGTTTCCAGCTAACTGTTACTGGCTAACTGATTACATTTATTTATCGCAATTTTAATTCTCGCAATTTTATTTATCGTCATTTAATTTCTGTTATTTACTTTTCGCACTTTAAATATCGTCAGATAAATCGGGACACATATGCAATGTTTTGACATATCATATCGACGTCATCTATATATATTATTTGGAATAACCATAGACACTCTATATGCGATAATGACCGAGTTAGCTATACAGGGTTGAGGTTGATTCTAAAATAATATATATACTTTAAGTTGTGATAGAGTCTGAGACATGTATACAATGGGTCACGATACGTATTAATTAATTCGAATATTATATACTAAACTACATATGAATTATTGAATTACTAACCGTGGACTACTAACATTGGACAATTAAAATGAATTAAAATATTGATTATAACATATGAAACTAAACATTTCTTCAAGTTTGCCACTTGATTTCATCGTAAACCTCATTTGTATCTTGACGATTACAATCCGCATTCAAACCTTTCATGATTCTTGAAAACACTTCAATCGAGAGGATGAACCAACCGCACTTCATCTACGGAAGGAAAGATTTATGATATAGTTATGCACCTGGAAAACTCTTGAAAACTGAGTAAACATTTAATATATAGCTGTGCTAATTCCTTTAGTGTTATTATTACCGAAAATAACTTTGCAACTCCTATTCAAGATAGTCAGTTTTGTCACAGCTCCAGCAAGTCAACTTTGACTTTTCGTTCGAATTAACCTTATTATAACTTTGATATATACGTTTGCCATTGTTATTGTTACCGGGAAACCTTTTATATTCTGCAATATTACCAACAGACGTACCAGCAACCTCGTTGCTCCTTGGCTTAAATCTCTTCGAAAAATTGCTATACTTATTTATTGAAACTCTATCATGTATTCATCAACATCTTGTAACGATAATTGTCATACTGTAACGACCCGCACTTTTTCGATCGTTCTATACTTATAAGATTAATATTTACATAAATTAAACCTTACCAACATGATAAGCAATCCAAATTGTCGAGACTTATGTTTTTCGAAAAGAGTTTTACACAACGTTTGACCGTCTAGTTTGACCGATGATATCACGAACTATACAATATATGATAATTATACGTTTGTGTATATATATGTATATATACATATTTAACATGACCTAAGAATGTTTTAATATCTCATTTTGTATTAATAACAATAAGTTATAAGTATATTTTGAAACTACTAACTTAAGTTTTCAAAACGATAACCATACGTAACGTTATTTGACATAAATACTTATGACCTATAATGTTTATACATATATCGTATAAGTAATGTATTTAATCACTTTTAAAGACTTAAATACATAAAACAATATAAGTATATTTACAAAAGATAACTATATTTGAATCCTCGTTCCGTTTTCTCAAAGATTTCTATACGTATACCTAGGGTATATGTACCCGTATCATACGCAGCTTCTAGATGTATTTACTATTGGTATATACCAATAAAAATCTGCTCCTTAGTAGCCTTAAATGATTAAGAAACATGTGGAACCAACCATTTGTCAAGTAGCATGAATTATTTAGCAAGAAAACAAAGTTAGGTATCTTTTTTTTCCTTTATAACCTAAAAACGTTTTTATGCATGCACACCATTTCTTCACCCCATTTTCTCATACTTACACTTCCATTTCTCTCTCAAAATACTCTTAACTTCATACTTGATCATCTCCAAGCATTTTCCCCATCATTTAGCTTCAAAAACAACACTTAAACCTCATAGGAAAACCTTACAAAAACACTTCAAGAAATCCTTCCAAGAACACCAACTTACTTCCAATCTTTCATCCACTTCCATCACCCTTTTGGTTCTAGGTTCTTACTCCTCTTTTACAACAACCTTGTCCAAGGAACTTGAGGTAGAATCTATGTTCATAACCTTATTCGATTCATATATATATAGCTATCTTATTTTGTGGTATAAAATTTTAACAACAAGAACATAGTTTGAATGTTTTCAAACTTGTTTGCAAACTAAATAGATCCTTCTAACTTAACTTTTAAAATACTCCAAGACCTGTAATATAACTTAAATATATGCTAATTTAACAAGGTATAACTTGTTTTTTCAAAGATTATCTTAAAAACTGTTTTTACGACGTCGGAGTGCCACCGGGGGCTGTTTTGGGTTGGATAATTAAAAACCATCTTAAACTTTGAATTGGAGGTTTATTTTCTGGAAAAATGATTTTTACTATGAATATGATAACACATAAAAATTTCATGATTTAACTCAAAGTATAAGTATTTTTAGAAAAATAATCATTTAAGGTTGTTTACATGATGGAAAATGATTAACTTCATAAGTTTCACTAAAGTTTGACCTATGCCGTGTGATTTTGAATACAAACTAAGGTATTTACAGTTCATAGTCTTAAAGAGGGACTCGATCCAAGGAGATGGCAAGTTGAATCAACGAAAACGGAGTTGTAACGAAGAAACTATGACCGAAACAAAATCGGATATCCAAGACTAGTTTAGCCACGAAAATAATTGGGAAAAATTAAATAAATCACATCTTTTTAAGTTAACATGATATTTTATATATATGTACTTATAATTCAATTTTATATGGTTCAGGATCACCCGTAAACAACACGAGAAGATTAATCATAAGATCCCATGATTGTACGCAACACGTCATTTGACAACACCGGTACTTTATGTACGCAACACGTCATTTGACAACACCGGTACCGTGGGTCAAGATTAATCTCGACCAATACATATACGATGGGGTTTTATTTATTTCGTTGGGGGTTTTATTTATTTCATTGCGGGTATATTAAACATCTAAAAATGAACCATTAAAATTGAATTACTAACAACGAACTGCTAACTACGGACTAAGGAATTATTCAAAGTATTAAAAGTATAACAAGTATATATATGTGACGTTTGTTTAAAAAGAAAAGGTATTGATATATTATATATGGATAGGTTCGTGATATCAACCGGAGACCAAGTCAAATTATATATATATCTTCAAGACGAAAGTGAGTATATAGTCCCACTTTTAAACTCTAAATATTTCGGGATGAGAATACATGTATTTTATGTTTTACGTTATGGATACAAGTAACTGAAAAATATATTCTACGTTGAGTTGTACCACTGGCATACTTCCCTGTAGCTTGGTAACTGTTATTTACAGCGGTATTGTAAACGCGAATCCTGTTGATAGATCTATCGGGCCTGACAACCCCAACCGGACTGGACGACCAGTATTCAACGGTTGCACAGTACTTCGTTTCGTGACTACACTTGGTACGGTGTAGTAAGATTTCATAATAAAGGGAATATGCGACGTGATTAAATGTTAAGTATGGTTACCAAGTGCTCAACCACTTAGAATATTTTTATTAAACTGTTTATATACGAAATCTTGTGGTCTATATATATATATTGCTGCCGGCATTAAACCTATATCTCACCAACTTTATGTTGACCTTTTAAAACATGTCTATTCTCAGGTGATTACTAAAGCTTCCGCTGCATTATGTTGAATTTGAGCAGGATCTTGCGTACGCATATTTGTGTCAAAAATAAAACTGCATACCCAAGGATTTGTGTTGTAAAATATGCTCGAAATCATGTTGTTATCATTATATGTAAAGTTTGTAAGTCGAAGATTATCGCTAAACGATAATCATCTTTTTATTGTCTAAAGCTTGTAACAAAAATAATGGTTATGGTTTGTAATGTATAATATATGCAGTTTCTCTTTTAAAAATGTCGCATATAGAGGTCAATACCTCGCAATGAAATCATACGTTATCTAACACGTTCTTATGGTTAAGGACGGGTTATGACATGTGGTATCAGAGCGGTGGTCTTAGCGAACCAGGTTTGCATTAGTGTGTCTAACTGATAAGTCGTTAGGATACATTAGTAAGTCTGGACTTTGACCGGGTCTGATTTAAAAACCATTGCTTATCATTGTTGGTTAAAATTTATATGTAAATATTATGTAGTACTAATGGGTTAGTTGTTGTGTGATAGATGTCGGGCTCAAAACTTGTCAGCACGTTCAGCGACTTCGAACCAGAATCTTCAGATGGTGTTCCAGTCATTAACCTATCCGATGACGAAAATAATATCTTTGGGGAAGACTCACAAATTCCGGATGAACCGACTATAGAGAACCCGGAAAGTGAACCCGAGGAGGAAAGTGAACCCGAGGAGGAAAGTGAACCCGAGGAGGAAAGTGAACCCGAGGAAGAAATACAGGAAATTACAAAAGACGAGTTCGAACTAGGAAAGAAACGAAAGGCTAATGAATTAGAAAATTCAAATCCCGAGTTTAGTAAGGATGATGTGGCACCAACTCCACTAGACACTACCACCCCTATTCCCGCTATTCCTATTCGTTCTATCCCGGCATCCAGTTCTTCAGTCCCACAGTCAAAATATAGGCAGACAGCCAGGATAAGCGTTAAGCGATTCTTTGAACCTAAACGTCCTAGAAAATAGACCAAACGATGCGCTGCCGTATTAAACCATGGGATCATATAATGTTTTGTATAATATTATTAGTGTGGTTTGCTTAATGTTCGATGTAAGATAAGCATATGTAAAATAGTGAAGTGTGAAATGCAATAATTTTCCATGGTTAAGTATTATTTAGTTGGTAGTAATTGATTCTGTACTAAGCTATTAAGTATGGACATTAACGGGTAGGTACTACCCTAGATATAATTATAAAATGCTAATAAGAAGAAAAGGCTTTTATAATAATACCTGGTTCATATTATTAACAAGCTATAATGTACTATAAATACACACTACATCTATAATAATCTATGTGAATAATTATTTTCTTTCATTAGGAAATGGCGCGATTGAATCAAATGACGGAACAAGAAATTCAGGAACTCATCAATCAGCGAGTGAACGACAGAATGTTATGGGTCGAGGCTGCAAGAGGTGCTGCAGTTAACCCAAATCCTTGTGTGGGGTGCACTTACAAAACTTTTCAAGCTTGCAAGCCCTCATCATTCAGTGGAACAGAAGGACCAATCGGTTTAACCCGGTGGATAGAAAAGATGGAGACTGTGTTTAAAATCAGTGGTTGTGTTGAAAAGGACATGACCAAGTATGCATCGTGCACTTTACAAGATAGTGCACTCACGTGGTGGAAAAATTATGTGAAGGCTGTAGGAGGAGATGTAGCTTATGATACTCCGTGGGAAGAATTCAAAACAATGTTAATCAACGAATATTGTCCAAGGAACGAGGTTAGGAAGTTGGAAGATGAGTTACGAAGTCTGAAGGTTATTGGTACTGAAATCACCAACTACAATCAGCGATTCATGGAATTAGTTTTGCTATGTCCTGAATTGGTTCCAACCGAAGAACGGAAGATTGAAATGTACAAAGATGGTTTGCCCAAAAAGGTCAAGGCAAATGTTACAGCATCGAAACCTAAGACAATTCATGAAGCTATAACCATGGCAAACGAGCTAATGGATCAGGTCATCATGGATAAGAAAGTATCCAATACTGATGTGAAGGTATCAGGTAACAAAAGAAAGTGGAATGGAAATTATGATCGAGGTAACCAACAACAATCTTTTAAGAAACAAGAAAACACGCAAGGTGCGGGTAGTGGTTTAAGCTTTGGTTATAAAGGACAAAATCCTTTATGCAACCGATGCCACAAACATCACTCTGGTTACTGTAATGTGGTATGCAACAAATGTAATCGAAAGGGTCATCTTGCTGAAGATTGTAGGGCTCTCGTTACAAATACAAATGGTACCAAGACTCTTGCCACCAATGCAAATAGAACTGCTTTGGCTACCATTACTTGTTTTGGGTGTGGAAAACAAGGTCACTATAAGAGCCAGTGCTCGAATCCAGAGAAGAATATCGGACCTGCACGTGGGAGAGCATTTGTTATTAATGCTAGAGAGGCATGTGAAGACCCGGAGCTTGTTACGGGTACGTTTATCATTAATAACTTATCCGCATCTATTATATTTGATACTGGTGCTGATAGAAGTTACGTGTGTAGAGACTTTCACGCTAAATTGAATTGTTCATCATTACCTCTAGATGCTAAGTACATGATTGAGTTAGCTAATGGTAAACTAATTAAAGCCGATAAAATTTGCCGTGATTGTAAAATAAATTTAGCCGGAGAAACATTTAAGATTGATTTGATACCCGTAGAATTAGGAAGTTTTGATGTAATAGTCGGCATGGACTGGATGTCCAAAATAGGAGCTGAAGTTGTGTGCGCCAAGAAGGCAATTCGCATTCCTCGTAAGAATAAAATGCCAGTAATGATTTATGGAGAGAAGGGTAACTCAAAGCTAAAACTCATTAGTTATTTGAAAGCTCAAAAGTGCTTGAAGAAAGGGTGCTATGCTATCTTAGCACATGTTAATAAAGTCGAAAAGAAAGAAAAAGAGAAGTGCATCAATGACGTGCCTGTGGCAAGAAATTTTCCTGAAGTATTTCCGGAAGAGTTGCCGGGATTACCTCCATTTAGATCTGTAGAATTTCAAATAGATCTTGTACCAGGAGGTGCACCGGTTGCCCGTGCTCCATATAGACTTGCACCGTCCGAGTTAAAAGAACTTCAGAGTCAGTTAAAAGAATTACTGGATCGTGGATTCATACGACCAAGTACTTCACCGTGGGGAGCTCCAATTTTATTCGTCAAGAAGAAAGACGGATCTTTCCGAATGTGTATAGATTATCGTGAATTAAATAAGTTAACTATCAAGAATCGGTATCCACTACCGAGAATTGATGACTTATTTGATCAACTCCAAGGATCATGTGTGTACTCGAAAATTGACCTAAGATCGGGCTATCATCAATTACGTGTCAAAGAAGAAGATATACCGAAAACTGCTTTTCGGACACGTTATGGTCATTACGAATTTTTGGTCATGCCGTTTGGGTTGACAAATGCGCCAGCTGTATTCATGGACCTCATGAATCGAGTTTGTAGTCCATATTTAGATAAGTTTGTTATCGTTTTCATTGATGATATTCTTATCTATTCCAAGAGTGAGCAAGAGCATGAGCAGCATTTAAGGTTGATATTAGAGTTGTTAAGAAAAGAACAGCTATATGCTAAATTTTCTAAATGTGCTTTCTGGTTGAAAGAAGTGCAATTTCTTGGCCACGTTGTTAGTAGCAAAGGAATTCAGGTTGATCCAGCAAAAATTGAAGCCATTGAAAAATGGGAGACTCCTAAGACACCAACGCAGATACGCCAATTTTTGGGTTTAGCCGGTTATTATAGAAGGTTTATTCAAGATTTTTCCCGAATAGCTAAGCCGTTGACAGCGTTAACGCAAAAAGGGAAGAAATATGAATGGACCTCTGAGCAGGAGAACGCATTTCAAATACTAAAGAAGGAGTTAACTACGGCGCCTATTTTATCGTTACCAGAAGGGAACGATGATTTTGAAATATATTGTGACACTTCACGACAAGGTTTTGGTTGCGTTCTTATGCAACGGAAGAGAGTTATTGCATACGCATCCCGACAATTGAAGATTCACGAGCGGAATTATACGACGCATGATCTAGAATTGGGAGCAGTTGTGTTTGCATTGAAGATGTGGAGACACTACTTGTATGGGGTTAAATTCACTGTGTTTACTGATCATAAAAGCCTTCAACATATTTTTGATCAGAAACAATTGAACATGAGGCAACGTAGGTGGGTCGAGTTAATAAACGACTATGATTGTGAAATTCGCTATCATCCCGGGAAAGCGAACGTAGTGGCCGATGCTCTAAGCAGAAAGGAACGAGAACCAATCCGAGTTCGAGCAATGAACATAAAAATTCGCATGAATCTCAACTCACAAATCAAAGAGGTTCAACAAGAAGCACTCAATAAAGAAAACATAAGAAATGAAATAATGAAGAAGTATGAGAAGCAACTCGTTATACGGGAAGACGGAATTCGATATTTTGCAAATCGTATTTGGGTACCGAAGTTGGGTGGATTAAGGAAGTTGATATTGAACGAGGCACATAAGACAAGATACTCGATACATCCTGGAGTTGGAAAGATGTATCAAGATCTTAAGACACGTTATTGGTGGCCTAATTTAAAGACAGACGTAGCAACATATGTTGGGGAGTGTTTAACTTGTTCCAAGGTCAAAGCAGAACACCAGAAGCCGTCAGGGTTACTTCAACAACCAGAAATCCCAGAATGGAAATGGGATGGTATTACCATGGATTTCATCACGAAGTTACCAAAGACTGCCTGGGGTTACGACACCATTTGGGTGATTGTTGATCGTCTCACCAAGTCTGCACATTTCTTGCCTATAAAGGAAACGGATAGAATGGAGAAACTATTATGATTGTATATAAAGGAAGTTGTTTCAAGGCATGGAATACCTATTTCCATTATATCTGATCGTGATAGTAGATTTACCTCAAAGTTCTGGCAATCACTACAGGAGGCACTAGGAACTCGTCTGGATATGAGTACCGCATATCATCCACAAACCGACGGGCAGAGTGAAAGAACAATTCAGACTCTTGAAGACATGCTCAGGGCATGTGTGATCGATTTTGGAAACGGATGGGATAAGTATTTACCGTTAGCAGAATTCTCGTATAATAATAGTTATCATGCGAGCATTAAAGCTGCACCATTCGAAGCATTGTATGGAAGGAAGTGTAGATCTCCTATCTGTTGGAATGAAGTAGGAGATCGACATTTAACTGGTCCCGAGATCATACACGAAACGACTGAGAAGATAGTACAAATCAAGGAGAGATTGAAAACAGCCCGTAGTCGCCAAAAGAGCTACGCCGATGTCCGAAGGAAACCATTAGAGTTTCAGATCGGTGACATGGTTATGCTAAAGGTGTCACCTTGGAAAGGTGTGATACATTTTGGAAAAAGGGGTAAACTGAACCCAAGATATGTAGGCCCGTTCAAGATCATCGAACGCATTGGACCGGTAGCTTATCGACTCGAGTTACCGCAACAACTCGCCGGAGTACATAATACCTTTCACGTCTCGAACCTTAAGAAGTGTCTTGCAAAGGAAGACCTCACCATTCCTCTTGAAGAAATCCATGTCGACGAGAAACTACAATTCGTCGAAGAACCAATCGAAATCATGGACCGTGAAGTTAAACAGCTCAAGCAGAGCAACATACCGATCGTTAAGGTTCGTTGGAATGCTCGAAGAGGTCCCGAGTTTACGTGGGAACGGGAGGATCAGATGAAACAAAAGTATCCACACTTGTTTCTCGATGACGCAAAATAGGTACAATTTTAAAATTTCGGGACGAAATTTATTTAACGGGGAGGTAATGTAACGACCCGCACTTTTTCGATCGTTCTATACTTATAAGATTAATATTTATATAAATTAAACCTTACCAACATGATAAGCAATCCAAATTGTCGAGACTTATGTTTTTCGAAAAGAGTTTTACACAACGTTTGACCGTCTAGTTTGACCGATGATATCACGAACTATACAATATATGATAATTATACGTTTGTGTATATATATGTATATATACATATTTAACATGACCTAAGAATGTTTTAATATCTCATTTTGTATTAATAACAATAAGTTATAAGTATATTTTGAAACTACTAACTTAAGTTTTCAAAACGATAACCATACGTAACGTTATTTGACATAAATACTTATGACCTATAATGTTTATACATATATCGTATAAGTAATGTATTTAATCACTTTTAAAGACTTAAATACATAAAACAATATAAGTATATTTACAAAAGATAACTATATTTGAATCCTCGTTCCGTTTTCTCAAAGATTTCTATACGTATACCTAGGGTATATGTACCCGTATCATACGCAGCTTCTAGATGTATTTACTATTGGTATATACCAATAAAAATCTGCTCCTTAGCAGCCTTAAATGATTAAGAAACATGTGGAACCAACCATTTGTCAAGTAGCATGAATTATTTAGCAAGAAAACAAAGTTAGGTATCTTTTTTTTCCTTTATAACCTAAAAACGTTTTTATGCATGCACACCATTTCTTCACCCCATTTTCTCATACTTACACTTCCATTTCTCTCTCAAAATACTCTTAAATTCATACTTGATCATCTCCAAGCATTTTCCCCATCATTTAGCTTCAAAAACAACACTTAAACCTCATAAGAAAACCTTACAAAAACACTTCAAGAAATCCTTCCAAGAACACCAACTTACTTCCAATCTTTCATCAACTTCCATCACCCTTTTGGTTCTAGGTTCTTACTCCTCTTTTACAACAACCTTGTCCAAGGAACTTGAGGTAGAATCTATGTTCATAACCTTATTCGATTCATATATATATATATAGCTATCTTATTTTGTGGTATAAAATTTTAACAACAAGAATATAGTTTGAATGTTTTCAAACTTGTTTGCAAACTAAATAGATCCTTCTAACTTAACTTTTAAAATACTCCAAGACCTGTAATATAACTTAAATATATGCTAATTTAACAAGGTATAACTTGTTTTTTCAAAGATTATCTTAAAAACTGTTTTTACGACGTCGGAGTGCCACCGGGGGCTGTTTTGGGTTGGATAATTAAAAACCATCTTAAACTTTGAATTGGAGGTTTATTTTCTGGAAAAATGATTTTTACTATGAATATGATAACACATAAAAATTTCATGATTTAACTCAAAGTATAAGTATTTTTAGAAAAATAATCATTTAAGGTTGTTTACATGATGGAAAATGATTAACTTCATAAGTTTCACTAAAGTTTGACCTATACCGTGTGATTTTGAATACAAACTAAGGTATTTACAGTTCATAGTCTTAAAGGGGGACTCGATCCAAGGAGATGGCAAGTTGAATCAACGAAAACGGAGTTGTAACGAAGAAACTATGACCGAAACAAAATCGGATATCCAAGACTAGTTTAGCCACGAAAATAATTGGGAAAAATTAAATAAATCACATCTTTTTAAGTTAACATGATATTTTATATATATGTACTTATAATTCAATTTTATATGGTTCAGGATCACCCGTAAACAACACGAGAAGATTAATCATAAGATCCCATGATTGTACGCAACACGTCATTTGACAACACTGGTACTTTATGTACGCAACACGTCATTTGACAACACCGGTACCGTGGGTCAAGATTAATCTCGACCAATACATATACGATGGGGTTTTATTTATTTCGTTGGGGGTTTTATTTATTTCATTGCGGGTATATTAAACATCTAAAAATGAACCATTAAAATTGAATTACTAACAACGAACTGCTAACTACGGACTAAGGAATTATTCAAAGTATTAAAAGTATAACAAGTATATATATGTGACGTTTGTTTAAAAAGAAAAGGTATTGATATATTATATATGGATAGGTTCGTGATATCAACCGGAGACCAAGTCAAATTATATATATATATCTTCAAGACGAAAGTGAGTATATAGTCCCACTTTTAAACTCTAAATATTTCGGGATGAGAATACATGTATTTTATGTTTTACGTTATGGACACAAGTAACTGAAAAATATATTCTACGTTGAGTTGTACCACTGGCATACTTCCCTGTAGCTTGGTAACTGTTATTTACAGCGGTATTGTAAATGCGAATCCTGTTGATAGATCTATCGGGCCTGACAACCCCAACCGGACTGGACGACCAGTATTCAACGGTTGCACAGTACTTCGTTTCGTGACTACACTTGGTACGGTGTAGTAAGATTTCATAATAAAGGGAATATGCGACGTGATTAAATGTTAAGTATGGTTACCAAGTGCTCAACCACTTAGAATATTTTTATTAAACTGTTTATATACGAAATCTTGTGGTCTATATATATATATATATATTGCTGCCGGCATTAAACCTATATCTCACCAACTTTATGTTGACCTTTTAAAACATGTCTATTCTCAGGTGATTACTAAAGCTTCCGCTGCATTATGTTGAATTTGAGCAGGATCTTGCGTACGCATATTTGTGTCAAAAATAAAACTGCATACCCAAGGATTTGTGTTGTAAAATATGCTCGAAATCGTGTTGTTATCATTATATGTAAAGTTTGTAAGTCGAAGATTATCGCTAAACGATAATCATCTTTTTATTGTCTAAAGCTTGTAACAAAAATAATGGTTATGGTTTGTAATGTATAATATATGCAGTTTCTCTTTTAAAAATGTCGCATATAGAGGTCAATACCTCGCAATGAAATCATACGTTATCTAACACGTTCTTATGGTTAAGGACGGGTTATGACACATACCAAAAAGCTTCAATCATTATTCTCGAATTTCGCAGCAATTCTACGCCAACAGTTATATGTATACATATAACATTTATCTCTTAGAATTACGATCTTCATTTCTGAAATTCTGAAAAGCAACCAGTCTGCGAATCAATACTCGCAATGTTGAAAAAGCTGAATGAAGCAGCAAAAACTGTAAACGACCTTAACAGCCAAAAGTTTGATGATAAAGAATAGTATGTTGGCAAATCTCAGAAAAGTTGGAACTGAAAAACGGATTGAGCAAACTATGAAGGAGGCTGTGGGCATATCACAAAGATGAAATCTGCCTTCAAAGAATCCTGATGATTCTGTTTATGATTAAATCTTTAGCGAATACCTTACTTCTTAATTGCTCTAAATCATTGTGAATGAATTTCTTCATCACACTATGATTCTAAAATTCTAAGATATTATTGTATCTTTCATTATGAATATTCTCAATATTTCTGGAGAAATCTTCTTGACTATTCTGATTTGATATTAATTACCTCTCCGTATTATCGGTGTTACATCATAAAAGAAGCTATTTTAGTTTCTAAATTCTGAAACCTTCGAGTTTAAAATATGAATGTTTTTGAAGTAGTGTTAGGAACTGAAGCATGAGTTAGTATAATACAATGACACTTGATCAACGTGATTATATTACAGTAAGTCATGCTGAGTTTCTAATGGAACGTAATGATTCACATACTATAACGTCATCATGTGCCATGTACACGACTCTTACATTTTTCCTAATCTCTAAACAAATTAAGAACATATTTTCTTGATAGTTCTATCTTTTCCCGTAACTTCTGGTAATTTAACCAATCAAGTTCTTGTTATTACACTTTCTTAAAACATTAGTTATGTTCATTCGAAACTCCATACCTACGAATTCTGGACCATTACTTGCTTTATTTAAAGTCGGGAAGAGAAAACAAAAGCAAGGAGCTCCGAAATATAAGGGAGAATATAAAGCCCGATAACAACACATAAATTACAAACCGTGGATATCAATGTTTATCGCAACATAAAGACACGGGAGAATTAAAAATACTATAACCCCAAGGGCGAAGTAGAAGTAAACAGATTCCTCCGGTGAAAGTTGGAAAAGGAGAATGATTGTTGCGGTAGTCAGGATAAGGACAAGGATCAGAACTGGATTAAGCATTTTCACAATCTTTTAAATTTGGGAATTGAGTAAAGGAGTGGTAAAGTTAATGGAATGGAAGAAGTTAATTTATAGTGAAATATCTTATAAAGAAACCAAGGCAGATCTCCGCATTTAATTAGAAAGATCCTAATTTCCTGAATTTCCAAAGAATCAAATCTTTATAGATTCGAAGATTATCTTTAAATCCCTGGAATTCTGAAAATCAACCGTGACTACGTCAAAAGTTAAGACGAATCTCTATTTCTTTATTTCAAACTTTTGCGATAGCTTCGCTTATACTCTTCGAGTAATCGAATTATCTTATCCATATTACTCAACAGTAATAAAACTCTATTTATCAGCTCATATTTGTCAGGAAAACATTCTTACTGTTAGCCATGATGATCTCGATCAAATTTTGAGGACGAAATTTCTTTAACGGGTAGGTACTGTGATGACCCGAAATTTTCCGACCAAATTTAAACTTAATCTTTATATGATTTTGACAAGATAAGCAAAGTCTGTTAGGTTGAGTCTCAATAATTTTGAACTGTTTCATAAATTCATTTGACCTTGGACTGTTTTCGACGATTCACAAACAATTGTGTGTAAATAGACATGTATATATATATATATATATATATATATATATATATATATATATATGTATTGAAAATACTAAAATGTAATTAAATCATTAGAATTAAATACGTAATATATTATACAAGGTAATAATGTGATTGTTAAAATAAAACTAAATATAAGTGTATATGACTTCTATAATTAGTTATTTGGATATGTATTTTACAAAATATAAAAGGTTTAACTGTTATATATATATATATATATATATATATATATATATATATATATATATATATATATATATATATATAATTATAAAAATATACATGATTAATAAAATATAATATTAATATATTAAATTTAACTGCAAGTTAAAATACTATTAATGTTATTACTTTATTTAAAATAAATATTGTTAGTAAAATCAAAATAGTATTATATATAACATATAGATATGAAATGTGATAGGTAGAAATTGATATTTTTAACATTAATAATATTAATATTATTATAATTAACATTATTATTAGTATCATAAATAATACTATTATTATCATTTTTATTATGGTTATCATTTTTATTTATAGTTATTAAACCTATCTTTTTATTAAAAATCTCCATTATCTTTATTATGAACATTATCATATCAATATTTTCTATTACACTTTATTTTTTGATATTATTATTATTAATGATTATTAGTATTTTTTTTATTACAAACATGATCATTATGATTATTAGAAAATAAAATATTCTATAAAATTAATATTATTATCATTTGATTATTTATTTATTTATTATTATTAATACATATAATTATTATTATTGTATTAGTGATATTATTATTATTATTATTATTATTATTATTATTATTATTATTATTATTATTTCTATTATTATTAATATTATTATTACTTGTATAATTAATAATATAATTATTAATATTATTAATAATATAATTATTATTATTTTATAAAAATTATTTACGGATTTATACAGGACCGGAATCAAATCAGTTGCACGTTCTAATCCATACTGTAATTGATTTTGTTTGAATCTTCTAAGTTGTTGCACATCTCAATCTATCATACCAATCTATTCCCTTTCAAGTTGTTATATTTTTTATTTTTTTTATATACTTCTGTTCTTGATGGGAACTTTGTCGACCATCAACACTAACCAACAACTATGTTACTGCTTCAAATGATTGAATTAACATCCTTATTATCGTTATATATTGTTTGTAGCTGTTAGTAGTTGAAAGAAAAACAGAAATTTAATAAAAACTAAAACAGTCCCCTGTTCTTGCCTTCATTTTCATTTAGAACGATTTCGAATTCAATCTCAAATGTATTTATGCTATTTTGTTAGGAATCTGCTAAACAAACTTTCTGTAAACTTTCAAACTTCAATTTTCCATACTAAAATCGAATTTTCGAGTCAAACTTTTGTTTCAAAAAGTCAAACGAATGTTCTTTAATCAAATTGAAGTTGTAGAGATTATATCAGTTGTAATTAACGATTCAAAAAGATTCTATGAAGGATTTATAACACTTTTCATTTTATAATCATCGTTTAAAAGTGTCTAGAATTTCAAAGCAAGATTTGAGTTCATATTTTTTTTGTTTCACGACAGTTACAGCTTCTGCTACCTGTCTAATTTTTTTTAGTTTGAGTCTGTTAATTATAAATACCGTCGTTTCCATTTATGTTTCAATAATAAATCAAACTTTAATTAGAGTTAGGATTGGTTCTTTAATCGAATTATTGGTGAAGAAGATGAAGTTTATAAACGGAAATATAATTATGTGTTAAATAGAAATGGGTCTGCGAATATATCAGAAAAACTGAGATGGTTAGATGGTTTAGAGTGCTTATGTGTTAGCGAGAGGTAGCGAGTTCGAGTTCCATCAGTGGCGTTTTGTTTTTAAGAGCATTTCTTCAGAGGTTGTAATCCCTCATTATTATTATTATTATTATTATTATTATTATTATTATTATTATTATTATTATTATTATTATTATTATTATTATTATTATTATTATTATTATTAGTACTACTACTACTACTACTACTACTACTACTACTACTACTACTACTACTACTACTACTACTACTACTACTACTACTACTACTACTATTATTATTATTATTATTATTATTATTATTATTATTATTATTATTGTTGTTGTTATGTATTTATTTTTACTTACTAATATTATTGTATTACTAATTATTAACAATATTATTATGGTCATTAAAATTATTATTACTAATATAGTTTATATTATTATCATTATTAATATTATTATTATTAACATTATAATTAATCTTAGTATTATTATTAAGTATTAGTATCATTTTCATTAGCATTATTATTATTAAGTATTAAGAATATTAACAGTATTATTATTACCATTATACTTTATTATTAATATTGTTACTCTTATTAGTATTATTATTATTATTACTACTAATATAAGTACCATGAGAAAGATTATCATTTACTAAATTTTTTTATTATGAATATGGTTACAAACATGATTATTGTTATTATTATTATTATTATTATGAAAATGGTTACAACCTTAAGTTATAGGAACTATAGATATAGGTTACAAATTTAACACGAAGTTTATGATAATACTTATTATTACTAACACTGTTATTATTATTATCATTATATTATCAAACTAAGGTATCATTATATTTAAAAACTATCAAATTTATTATTTTTATTAAAACTATTATTTTTATCAAAAATTAGTAAAGTTATTATCTTTATCATTAATAAAACTAACACTATCATTGTTATTAATATTACTATCATTAGTATCATCATTTTTTACCATGTTAGTATTATTACGAATAGATATTTTTATAACAAAATACATTACAATAATATTAATATTACATATCACTATATTTTTGGTTATTAAATATTAACTAAGCTATATGTAAAAATATATCAAGTAAAATATAAATATATATATTTTCTTTTATTATATATAAAACTTAATATAAAGTAGTATTATTAATATGTTATAATGAATATTAGTGATATAAAATATATAAATTAAATTTTATCTATATAACACATAATTTAACAAGTATAATTATTAATAATAATATATATAAACTTATTCAAATACGATTTTATGTTTTAATATATATACAAATGATATAGGTTCGTGAATCCAAGGCCAACCCTGCATTGTTCAGTTGTTCAATGTCGTCATATGTATTTTTACTACAAAATACAGTATAGTGAGTTTCATTTGCTCCCTTTTTAAATGCTTTTGCAATATATATTTTGGAACTGAGAATACATGCGCTGCTTTTATAACTGTTTTATGAAATAGACACAAGTACTGAAACTACATTCTATGGTTGAATTATTATACCGGATATCACCCATTTTAGCTTGGTAGCCTAAGAATTTGGGAACAGACCCCCAAATTGACGCGAATCCTAAAGATAGATCTATTGGGCCTAACAAACCCCATCCAGGTTATGGATGCTTTAGTACTTTGATTTTATATACAGATGAGTGTACCTGTATATTTGGGGATATTCTAGATGCATTTGTTAATGTCGGTTACCAGGTGTTCACCATATGAATGAATTTTAATTCGCAGGTTATGCGTACTATTTTATTACACAGGTTATGAGTAGTATAAAAATGAAATCTTGTGGTCTATTAAAACTGTGGAATGATTGGTTACGATAAACTAATGAACTCACCAACCTTTTGATTGACACTTTTAAGCATGTTTATTCTCAGGTATGAAAGAAATCTTTCGCTGTGCATTTTGCTCATTTTAGAGATATTACTTGGAGTCATTCATGACATATTTCAAAAGACGTTGCATTCAAGTCGTTGAGTTCATCAAGATTAATATTAAGTCATTCATAGTTTAGATATAATATGAAAGGATATGTATATCTGTCAACTTTCGTTATAATGAAAGTTGTCTTTTAAAAACTAATGCAATGTTTGTAAAATTGTATCATATAGAGGTCAAATACCTCGCAATGTACCATATGCTATTGTATTCGTCCTTATGGATTAGGACGGGTCGCTTCAAGCTGAGAACAGTTACTATTGTTTTCTTGACGGTTTCTTCGGATACTTTCAAATTCCAATCGCACCCGAGGATCAAGAGAAAACCACATTCACGTGCCCTTATGGTACTTTTGCTTACAAACGCATGCCATTTGACTTTGCAACGCCCTTGCAACCTTTCAAAGGTGCATGATGGCAATTTTTCACGACATGATATAGGAATGCATGGAAGTTTTCATGGATGACTTTTCAGTCTTCGGTGATACTTTTGAATCATGTCTAGTTAATCTTGAACGAATGCTTATTAGATGCGAACAATCAAATCTAGTTCTTAATTGGGAGAAATGCCATTTCATGGTTAAAGAAGGCATCGTTCTTGGTCATAAAATTTCAAAGGAAGGAATTGAAGTGGATAGAGCTAAAGTAGATGTAAGTGCTAAACTTCCACATCCACCAATGTCAGAGGAGTTAGGAGTTTTCTAGGGCATGCCGGTTTTTACCGACGTTTCATAAAATTTTTTTCTAAATTTGCCACTCCTATGAATAAACTCCTAGAAAAAGATGCTCCATTCATCTTTTCGGATGAATGCATCAAATCTTTTAATATTCTTAAAGAAAAACTCACTAATGCGCCGATTATGATAACTCCAAATTGGAATCTACCATTTGAACTCATGTGCGATCCAAGTTATTTTGCAATGGGAGCCGTTTTAGGTCAAAGAATTGAAAAATGATTTCAACCTATTTATTACGCTAGTAACACGTTACAAGGAGCACAAACAAATTACACAACTACTGAAAAAGAACTCCTTGCTATTGTCTTTGCTTTTGACAAATTTCGTTCATATCTAGTTCTAGCTAAAACGGTGGTCTATACCGACCATTCTGCTCTTAGAAACCTATTTTCGAAACAAAATACCAAACCACGATTAATCTGTTGGATCTTACTCTTACAAGAGTTCGATATTGAAATTCGAGACAAAAAGGGAGCAGAAAATCTCGCCGCTGATCATCTTTCTCGCCTTGAAAATCCCGAATTAGAAGTCCTAAACGAATCGGCCATACAAGACAACTTTCCTGATGAATATCTATTGAAGATCGATTATAATGAAATTCCATGGTTTGCAGACTTTGCAAACTACTTAGTATGTGGATTCCTTGAAAAAGGGTTGTCGTACCAAAAACGAAAGAAATTCTTTAGTGATATAAAACATTATTTTTTGGAGGATCCACATTTGTTTAAAAGTTGTCCCGATGGAATAATACGCCGATGCGTATTTGGAGATGAAGCTAGTCAAATATTAAACCATTGTCACACAGGACCAACAGGAGGGCATTATGGGCCACAACTCATAGCAAGAAAAGTTTACGTCGCTGGATTCTATTGGCCTACAATTTTCAAAGACGCATACCTTCTTTATAAATCCTGTGATGCATGTCAAAGGGCCGAAAAAATAAGTCAACGTGATGAAATGCCACAAAATGTCATTCAAGTATGTGAAGTATTTGACGTTTGGGATATTGACTTTATGGGTCCATTTCTAAAATCTCATAATAATCTCTACATTCTCGTAGCCATTGATTATGTATCTAAATGGGTGAAAGCACAAGCTCTCCCAACTAACGATGCACGAGTTGTAGTCAACTTCTTAAAACGTCTTTTTGCAAGGTTCGGAACACCGAAAGCTTTAATAAGTGATCGGGGAACTCATTTTTGTAATAATCAACTTGAGAAAGTTCTCAAAAGATATGGAGTAACTCATAAAATATCAACCGCTTATCATCCACAAACAAGTGGACAAGTTGAAAATACCAATCGAGCATTAAAACGTATTCTAGAGAAAACCGTAGGATCAAATCCGAAGGAATGGTCCATGAAATTAGATGATGCACTCTGGGCTTTTAGAACAGCCTACAAAACTCCAGTTGGAACCACACATTTTAAACTCGTTTATGGAAAAGCATGTCACCTTCCAGTAGAAATTAAGCACAAATCATTTTGGGGTTTGAAGACATGTAATCTTGATTTGCATGAAGCTGGACGTCTACGATTAAGTCAACTAAATGAATTAGAAGAATTAAGACATGATGCATATGAAAATTCGTTAATCTATAAGGAAAGAACGAAGAAATGGCATGATAAAAGAATCAGAATTTCAAAAGAATTTAAGGAAGGAGACCGAGTCCTTCTTTTCAATTCACGATTCAAGCTATTTCCTGGAAAATTGAAATCAAGATGGACTGGACCATTTATAGTCAAAAGAGTTTTCCCATACGGAACAATAGAGTTAATAAATTCAAATAGGATTGAATTTAAAGTTAATGGTCACATAGTTAAACATTACATACATGATCCGAAGTTAATAATGAAGTTAATCACAATTTCGATACCACAGCTAACTAAGTGTGGGGAGATTCAAATGTTTTAAAGGATAATATAATGCTGTCTAGAGTTAGATTTTCTGTTTTTGTGTAGTTCTCGAGAATGGAATCCGAATGGTCTTTCCCTAGCAGACCCTAAAGAACTAGTCTTCTCCCTCCATTCTGAATTTTTGTGTTTTTAGGTTTTACGAGATGAAGAATTCTTTTAATCTGAACCATGGTCTACTACTACACGCTATGATTACTAAACGTAATAATAACACCTTCTCGAGTGAACCGGTATCATTCATAAGTGATGTTATGCGAGGTGTATATAAAATAGCTTTATATTTTACAAGGAAATACTATTAAATACGATACAATTTTACACAAGATATTTATTTATTTATAGAATGGATATACTTAAACCTTGCTACAACACTTATAGGCAGTGTACCTAATCGTACAGTAGTGTAGTTTTTAGTAAGTCCGGTTCGTTCCACAGGGAAAATCTTTAAACAAAGCTTAACGCTATATTAGTTTACTTTTATAAAAATACAAATATATATATAAGTAATATTATTATTATAAAGGGGGATTTTTACCGTTTAATGACCATTTTGTCGATTTTAAAACTTTAGTCGCAGTTAAAACCAAATGTAAAAAAATAAATAAATACAAGACTTAATTTAAAGCATAAAGTAAATAACGATAACGAAATTGCGAATAATAAAAGTGCGATAAAATAAACTTGCGATAATTAAAAAGTACGATAATTAAAAGTGCAATTAAATACAATAACAATAAAAATGTGATAATTAGAAGTGCAATTAAATATAAAATAAAGGAAATTAAATATGAAATAAAAGAATTATGCTTATTTAAACTTCCGTAATCATGATGTTTGACGTGTTGATTTTAGTTTTATGCCCATGGGTTAATTGTCCTTTGTCCTGGAATATTTAATATGTCCGTCTGGTTTTTGTCCATAACAGTCCATCAGTCATAAATATAAAGTGCGAGTATCCTCGTCAAATTATCCTTATACCCGAAGTCAAATATTCCAACTAATTGGGGACTTAAACTGTAACATATTTTAATACTTTGTTTAATAATTACACCAGGATGTCGACTGAGTGTAACCCAAGGTTTTAATACTTTGTTAACAATTATGCCAAGTGTCCTTGTACATAATTTCACCCCTGTTTTAATAATTCTAGTGGCTATTAATCCATTCCCGTGTCCGGTTAAATGAACGATTATTCGCACATATAAATACCCCGCCCATCGTGTCCGATCGAGTGTATATGGTAATTTATGGGTGCGTCCAATTATAAATCTTTATATTAGCATTAACAAACTATCATTTAGTTAAACAAATATAAAGCCCATTAATAGTCCATAGTCTAATTTCCACAAGTGTCGTTCTTTTGTCCAAACCCCAATTATGGTACAAAGCCCAATTACCCAATTTTAGTAATTAGCCCAACATCATGATTATTTCGTTTTAAATAAGCATAATACTAACTTAGCTACGAGACATTAAATTAAAAAGGTTGAACATAACTTACAATGATTAAAAATAGCGTAGCGTTACACGGACAGAATTTCGACTTACACCCTTACAACATTCGCTAATATACCCTTATTATTAGGATTAAAATTAAAATTAAAATTAAAATATAAATTATAAATATAAATATTACGTATATAGATAGAGAGATTGATATATTGGATGATAAAAATGATCAGAATTCGTTGGGTTTTATAGGGATTTTCGTATTTGGCTGCTCCGCGAGTCGCGGCTTTTTTTGGCCTCCATACTCCGCAACTCGCGGAGTTCGTAATTCCAGCTCACAAAGGTTTGTCTTTTAATTTGCCGACATTTTATAAATATATTATAATATATATATTAATTTTAAGAATTAATTATTTATTATATTATATTTATATACATAGTTAACTTGTAATTTTTAGTCCGTTGCGTTGAGCGTTGAGAGTTGACTCTGGTCCCGGTTCCGAATTTTCGAACGTCCTTGCGTACAATTTAATATCTTGTACTTTGCGTTTTGAATCTTGTACTCTTGTAAGTTCGAGACGTTTGTTATCAATAATTGGAACCTCTTTGATTGTATTTTGTACTTTTGAGCTTTTTGGTCGTTTGCATCTTCAATTCGTCGAATCTGTCTTTTGTCTTCACCTTTTAATATTTAAATGAATATCACTTGTAAATAGAACAATTGAAACTAAAAGCTTGTCTTTCTTGGGGAATAATGCTATGAAATATATGTTCGTTTTTAGCATTATCAAATATTCCCACACTTGAGCGTTGCTTGTCCTCAAGCAATATAGTCTTGAAATACTAGAATCACTTCTTTATTCTTCACATTTTGTACATCAGTGATTTCTATACGGCGGTATAAACAATGGTAGTAACGATATGGTTTACAGTCCCATATGACTATAAAAATTTAGATCCATTAAGGAAATTGGATCTTTATGAAAACATTTGATTTTTTTTGAAAATTAAATCTAGCTTTTACCCTAGATAAGTTTTCCGGAATAACCCTTCACCGGTGTTTGAAAAATATTTTTGTGGGTTTGGTGGGTTTCAGATTTGAAAATTTTAGCTCAAAACTTATGGTTTTGTGTCACCCACTTGCTAACCTTGTATTTGGAAAGCAACACGTCCAGTTTACTTGTCCCGTATATTACCTTTCGGTAAACTACCGTCCGGTTGTAAAGGAAAGCGTTGAACAAGCAACTGTTAAGGCAATGTCCCCTGACATGCTTTTAATTATGGTCTATAACGTGTCGGACGCAATTACTATCCTTTGTAGGAGAAATAGTAAAGCTCACCCTTATAATTTTCCGGTCTGGCACAAGGTCCTGTCTTTGACCATGCTATGCAACCACCGTTCTTACGGTTGACACCCGATTTGGTTCAGGTGAGCTAATGAATTCTAGGTGAATTCCTAGGATTTTACGTTCAATGGTAATGAACGCATTGAAAATGGATTTTTAGAAAACAAATCGGTTTGTAATTTTGATCAAAATATTTTCTCGTTCAGGCTCGAGTTTAGATATCATTGAATTCCATGAGTTTGTAATTCTCAATCTTTAAGGTCAATCTCAAGGATTGAGTAATATCAGGCTTAAAAGCTAATTTTTGATCTTTTAAGGAGATTATCCTTTCTGGGGATCTGATTCATTAGTCTTGTCCAGCTAATTTGCACGGTGCCCCCCATTGTACGAGATAAATCCTTCTCATGGTTAGGATAAATCTGACCACTTGGCGACCCTGTTTAATGCTGAGGTCCGTGGATTTCCTGCTGATTTTAGTGATGACTTTTCTAGATTTTTCGTCAACCTACAGCTGGTCTGGACGACAACTTCATGACCTAAATCAAGAAGCACGTTTCTTTTTCGAAAGACTTTACTTCCTTTTAACGATGGAATTGATTCATCGTGTAGATCCATCTCTTCTTTTCTTTCATCGGGTAAAACAGTTTAGTTTAGTCCAAAGCAAAAGTATTTTCAGTTATTTATTACAGAAATATGTGACATATGATTAAAATATCTTGGTAAATTTTCCCATACTTGGCTTTTATTTTCCTTTTTATTGTCCTCTATTCCATTTTAAATGAATTTTAACATTTTGGTTTGTTTCTCAATTTAGGTCCTTTCCGAGGTAACAATAATTTCGGTGTTAAAACCTAGTTTTATCATTCATAAATATGTATAAACATGATTTTGAGTTCATTTAATTGAAAATTTTGAAAAATTTTACTAGAATTGGGTAGTCAGTATATAAGACTAGGGCTGTTCTTTATTATCAGAGAGCACTAGATTCTAATACAACTACTGCTTTACTAGTATTTTTAATGGTAACCAAGTGTTTAAAGTAAAAATTTTAAAATCCGAAAGAATTTAACCCCTTCCCACACTTAAGATCTTGCAATGCCCTCATTTGCAAGAAATCAGTAACAATTTAAATTATTGAGGGTGATTAGCGTAGAAATGATTAAATTTTACCAAAGTTTCCAAACATATTTGTGTTTGTGTTGAATGATAAATGGGGCACATCATTTGTTCATTCCGTCTTGTTGTTATATCACATTTATTTTGCATCTTGTCGTCAAAATTAGTTGCTTTTGCTGAACTTAATGCCAGTCTTTGAAAATGCGTTGTTTTACCCTGTTGTGTACATAAGATAAACTGCAAACATATATACATATTTTTGAAGTTTGGTATATTATCCCACATTCAAACATTATTAAAATATAATAATAAAAGTTAGAAAATTATAAAAACTATTACAATATTAATATAAGTATTAAATGTATCAACACTACAAATTATAAAATAAATAAAACTAAGTAGACTAGGGATAATACTGATACCAGTAGGGGTTCCATGCATAACCATATGTGTTATAAAATGCTTCGGCTGGGTTATACGTAGGATACGGTGGTTGGATCTCTATAGACCAGGGAGGGAATATGGGCGATGGAGTAGGAATATAGTTTCTACCTATATGTTGGCAATAAGCTATGATTTGGTTTTGATGAACTTGCCAATCTTCAAATGCTCTATGTCTAGCATTTTCATACTCTTGTGAAGCTATAAACCTTTGCATTTCTGCCATTTCATTTCCCCCTCCTACATTACCTTGCTATTGGTTTCTCTCAACCTGTGGATGTCTACCATTATATCGTACTGCGGCGTTATTTCGCCTCTTCAAAACTTTCGCACCATGGTATACATTTAAACCTATTGTATCTCGGGGTTCTGGTTCTTCGATTAGTAATCCCCCCCGACTTATATCCACACCGAGATATTCAGCAATCAAAGTAATAAATATACCACCTCCTATTATGCTATGCGGTCTCATCCCCCTAACCATAGCTGATAAATAATAACCCACACAATAAGGTATACTTACAGCACTTTGTGGGTCTCGAATACACATGTGGTAAAACAAATCCTGTTCATTTACCTTTTCCTTGTTCTTACCTCGTTGTGTAATCGAATTGGCTAAAAACCTATGAATTACTCTTAATTCAGCTCTATCTATATCCAAATAAGAGTAATTTCCCCCTTTAAATCGGTGATGGCTAGTCATTTGACTCCATACACCATGCGTATCAAAATTTTCATCTATCTTCCTACCGTTCAATATTAACCCTCTACAATCGGCAGATGCTAACTCCCCAGGCGTATATATACGTAAAGCCTGAGCCATGTCTAGTAAAGACATGTGGCGCATCGAACCTCCTAACAAAAATCTAATAAAAGATCGATCGGTTAAACTAGCTACCCGATCATTTAATTCTATACTACACAACAAATCTTCACACCATACTTTATATACAGGTCTACGCATGTTGAATAACCGTACCCAATCGTTAAAAGTAGAATTACCATACCTCTGTGCAAGTAATTCCCTTATTGGCCCGGCCAATTCCACAGCTTCTAATGGTCCCCATTCTATGACCCTAGGTACCTCAACAGCTTTAGAATGAAGAGTATGCAAACCCCTTTGGTATTTTGGATAATCTATCCAAAGTCTGTCAAATCTCAGGTTCGGGTGCAAATCTTCCAAGTGCATATCAGAAAATGTCATGACTAGATGAGGTATTTCTTGTTTGTAGTAGTTATCCACCTCCTGTTGTTCCGCATTCTCAGCAGGAGCATTGCGAGCTTGGGATGAAGATTCACCCCTTTCAGTCTGCAAAACACATCAAACACAATTTTTGTGCATCCAAATATGCATTAGTGTCAGCAAAATCATCAATCAAAATAATTACAATGACATGATCAATTTATATCAAACTTAAGCTCATTTTCATATTTTCATCAAATTTACACTTTTTCAAATAAGCATATACGAAAATGTTCGCCAAGTTCATAAGCATTCAACTCAAATAACATGTCAAAATAATCATTACTAGCAATTAAACAAGTTTCAAATGGCATTATCTCTCAAAAATCAAGTTCATGAATTTTAGACTTGAAAAAGTCCACTTTAATTCTCAAAATCATGTTTAGGCTCAAAGTTTGGATCATTTAACTACCTAAACATGTTACACTACTTAATTTAGCAACAATTCATGACAAAAATCGGCCATATCCTGTTTATATCAAAAAGCCCCAAATTGCTCAAGAACACAAACCCTAGATTACTCAAAATTTGAAGTTTAAGGCTTCTAATCATGTTAAATAGCATCAATCTAGGTTATACAAGTATAATACATAAACAATTTAAGCATAATTACACTAAAAATCATCAAAATCAAATTGGGTATAAAATTGCTCAAGAACACCAATTTTCGGATTAAATGGTATTTAGGTGTAGAAATTTACCATTTTTCTTGAGTAATTCCTTGATAGCACCCTTCTCAACATGATTTTAGTAAAAGATTTGATGATTAACGGTCAAAAATTGCGAATTTGGTGTGTGTTTTTCGGGTTTTTCGGGTTTATTTCGCAGTTTATGTTTGTGTTGTGGTGTGTGGACTGAGCTGATTACGTTTTTATTTTTTCTGGGTTTTGGTCCCTCCGCGAGTCGCGGTGTTTGAACCTTCAAACTCCACGAGTCGCGGAGTTTGTATTTTTTTTATATAAATCTTATACTAATTAAAACAATTAAGTAATTAATTTTAAAATTTTGTTTCCCTTGTTATTTAGGACGAGGTCGTTTCGGATCGATGTCCTAGTCCGTCCTTCCACAAAATTTTAAAATTTGTCTTTTTGTAGCGATTGTTTTAAAAGCTAAGATTTTTGGTTTTTTTTTTATGTTTTTGGCATACTTTAATTCAATAAGATTAAAAATAATGATAATAAAAGTTCTCGTCCCTCCCTCGGGTAAAGCAATTTCGGTTCAAAGACTTAGTCTTCAACTTACGACGAATTTTAAAAATCATATTTTTAACTTAACGAAATAAAGTAAATTTTTGTTTTTAAATTCACACAACTTAAATATAAAATTCAAAATTAATATTAAAAATTCACACCAAACTTATAATTTAAAATGCATAAAAATAAAATTCATATTTTAAAAATTAAAAATTCACACCAAACTTAATTTAAAAATTCATATTATAAATTCACACCAAACTTATATTAATTTTTCAAATATTTACAATTTTAAATATATTGATTTTACAAAGTTTACAATATTAATTTAAGATTTATATATTAATTTTAAAAACATGGTAAAAATAAAATTAAAATTCTTTTTGGCTTTTATCCCACTTTAATCAATCAAATATTATCAAAAATATGCGCCCCTCTTTTCGGTAAAGTAATTTCGGTTCCAAGACCTAATTTAACTCATGACGAATTTTTGAAATATTTTGGGTTGATTGATTAAAGATATTTATATCTTAAGAATAAACGTTAAATTTCGCAGTGATGTAATAAATTTTTGAATGATATCAATAATTTCGGTCGCCAAACCTAATTTTATTCAATACCAATTTAATACTTTATAGCGAACAAATTAGCGTTTATTATCAAAAGGTTAAAAATAAAAATAAAAACTGTACAGACTTACCTGTGAGATAGTATTCTTAGTTATATGATCTATCCCATTCATAAGATAGTCGGTTTAATTAGTTTTCCATAGCTACATAGGCGTAGTCTCGAGCATTCAGTGTTTTTTCTTCTAAACATATGAACGGTCCGTCTCTGCATAAAGTAACAAATTTGGTATTTGAATAGGTTTAATTATTTGAACATTTACCTCCATGTGACCATTTTCCGCATTTGTGACATCTTTCTAGGTGTCGTGCTCTTCTTTTCGCTGCGGATTTTGATTTTCCTTTACCAAATTGTAACTTATTATCTTCGCAACTGGATTTTTTTCTTACTCCATCCAATCTTTCTCTGATTACTGATACTATTTCACTCGGTAGTGTGTCATTATTACGTTTAGTGATCAAAGCGTGTAGCATTAGACCATGGTTTAGTTCACAGACAGTCTTCATTTCGTAAAAACCTAAAAAAATAAAAATTCAGAATGGGGGGAGAAGACTAGTTCTTTAGGGTCTGCTAGGGAAAGACCATTCGGGTTCCATTTTCGAGAACTACACGAAAACAGAAAATCTAACTCTAACAGAAATACATATTATCATTTAAAGACTTGATTCTCCCCACACTTAGTTAGCTGTGGTATCGAAATTGTGATTAACTTCGTTGTCAATTTCCATTGGACTATCTATGTAATGTTTAACTCTGTGACCATTAACTTTAAATTCAATTCCATTTGAATTTATTAATTCTACTGTTCTGTATGGGAAAACTCTTTTGACTATGAATGGTCCAGACCATCTTGATTTCAATTTTTCAGGAAATAGCTTGAATCGTGAATTGAAAAGAAGAACTCTGTCTCCTTCTTTGAATTCTTTTGAACTTCTGATTCTTTTATCATGCCATTTCTTCGTTCTTTCTTTATAGATTAATGAATTTTCGTATGCTTCATGTCTTAATTCTTCTAATTCGTTTAGTTGACTTAACCGTAGACGTCCAGCTTCATATAAATCAAGATTACATGTCTTCAAAGCCCAAAATGCTTTGTGTTCAATTTCTACTGGAAGATGACATGCTTTTCCATAAACAAGTCTAAAAGGTGTGGTTCCAATTGGAGTTTTGTAGGCTGTTCTAAAAGCCCAGAGTGCATCCTCCAATTTAATGGACCATTCCTTCGGATTTGATCCTACGGTTTTCTCTAGAATACGTTTTAAAGCTCGGTTGGTATTTTCAACTTGTCCACTTGTTTGTGGATGATATACGGTGGAGATTTTATGAGTTACTCCATATCTTTTAAGAACTTTTTCAAGTTGATTATTACAGAAATGAGTTCCCCGATCACTTATTAAAGCTTTCGATGTTCCAAACCTTGCAAAAAGACGTTTTAAAAAGTTGACTACAACTCGTGCATCGTTAGTTGGGAGAGCTTGTGCTTCCGCCCATTTAGATACATAATCAATGGCAACGAGAATATAGAGATTATTATGAGATTTTGAAAATGGACCCATTAAGTCAATACCCCAAATGTCAAATACTTCACATACTTGTATGATATTTTGTGGCATTTCATCACGTTGACTTATTTTTCCGGCCCTTTGACATGCATCACAGGATTTGCAAAAAAGGTGTGCGTCTTTGTAAATTGTAGGCCAATAGAATCCAGCTTCATAAACTTTTCTTGCTGTTAATTGAGGCCCATAATGCCCTCCTGTTGGTCCTGTGTGACAATGGTTTAAAATTTTACTAGCTTCATCTCCGAATACACATCGGCGTATTATTCCATCTGGACAACTTTTAAACAAATGTGGATCTTCCCAGAAATAGTGTTTTATATTACTGAAGAATTTCTTTCGTTTTTGGTACGATAATCCTTTTTCAAGGAATCCACAAACTAAGCAGTTTGCATAGTCTGCAAACCATGGGATTTCATTATAATCTATCTTCAATAGATATTCATCAGGAAAGTTGTCTTGTATGGCCGATTCATTTAGAACTTCTAACTCAGGATTTTCAAGACGAGAAAGATGATCAGCGGCGAGATTTTCTGCTCCTCTTTTATCTCGGATTTCAATATCGAATTCTTGTAAGAGTAAGATCCAGCGGATTAATCTTGGTTTAGCATCTTGTTTCGAAAATAGGTATCTAAGAGCAGAATGGTCGGTATAGACCACCGTTTTTGCTAGAACGAGATATGATCGAAATTTGTCAAAAGCAAAGACAATAGAAAGGAGTTCTTTTTCAGTAGTTGTGTAATTTGTTTGTGCTCCTTGTAACGTCTTACTAGCATAATATATAGGTTGAAATCTTTTTTCAATCCTTTGTCCTAAAACGGCTCCCATTGCAAAATCACTTGCATCGCACATTAGTTCAAATGGTAGATTCCAATTTGGTGTTATCATGATCGGCGCATTAGTGAGTTTCTCTTTAAGAATATTAAAAGATTTGATACATTCATCTGAAAAGATGAATGGAGCATCTTTTTCTAGGAGTTTATTCATAGGAGTGGCAATTTTAGAAAAATCTTTAATGAAACGTCGGTAAAAACCGGCATGCCCTAGAAAACTCCTAACTCCTCTAACATTAGTGGGATGTGGAAGTTTAGCAATTACATCTACTTTAGCTCTATCCACTTCAATTCCTTCCTTTGAGATTTTATGTCCAAGAACGATGCCTTCTTTAACCATGAAATGGCATTTCTCCCAATTAAGAACTAGATTTGATTGTTCGCATCTAATAAGCATTCGTTCCAGATTAACTAGACATGATTCAAATGTATCACCGAAGACTGAAAAGTCATCCATGAAAACTTCCATGCATTCTTCTATCATGTCGTGAAAAATCACCATCATACACCTTTGAAAGGTTGCAGGGGCATTGCAAAGTCCAAATGGCATGTGTTTGTAAGCAAAAGTACCATAAGGGCACGTGAATGTGGTTTTCTCTTGATCTTCGGGTGCTATTGGAATTTGAAAATATCCGGAAAATCCATCAAGAAAACAATAGTATCTATTTCCGGCTAATCTTTCCAACATTTGATCAATGAAAGGTAAGGGAAAGTGATCTTCTTTTCTGGTGGCGTCATTTAATTTTCTATAATCAATACATACACGCCATCCTGTTACAGTCCTAGTAGGAATAAGCTCATTTTTCTCATTTGTAATGACAGTCATGCCACCCTTCTTAGGCACGCATTGAACTGGGCTTACCCATGGACTATCAGAAATTGGATAAATTAGACCTGCGTCTAGCAGTTTAATAATTTCTTTTTTAACTACATCTTGCATATTAGGATTTAGTCTTCGTTGGCGTTGCACATACGTTTTATGACCTTCTTCCATAAGGATTTTATGTGTGCAATACGAAGGACTTATTCCTTTAATATCATGAATCTTCCATGCAATGGCTGGTTTATGAGCTTTCAACACAGAAATGAGTTGTGATTTCTCATTTTTAGTAAGAGAAGACGATATTATTACAGGTAATTCAGATTCACCATGTAAATAAGCGTATTCCAAATGGTTTGAAAGTGGCTTTAACTCTAATGTCGGAGGTTCTTCTATCGATGATTTATATCGATATCTGTCTTCTTCTTTTAGCATTTGAATTTCTTCTGTTGTTGGTTCATATCCATTAGCTATTAGTGTAGCTAATATTTCAGCTTCATCAATTGGTTCAGTTCCTTCTCCTAAAGAACATTCTCCCGTTCCTTGTAATTCTGGAAATTCTTCTAACAATTCTGCATGTGAATCTATAGTTTGAATATAATAACATGTATCATCTGCAGATTGCGGTTGTTGCATGGCTCTATCAACTGAAAAGGTAACACTCTCATCCTCTATAATTAGGGTCAATTTCTTACCAAACACGTCTATCATTGCTTTAGCCGTGTTTAAGAATGGTCTTCCTAATATGAGAGGAACTTGAGAATCTTCTTCCATGTCCAGAACAACAAAATCTACTGGAAATACTAAAGTACCAACTTTAACTAGCATGTTCTCCATTATTCCTCTAGGATATTTTATTGAACGATCGGCTAGTTGTATGCTTATTCTTGTTGGTTTCAATTCTCCAAGGTCTAGTTTAGTGTATAGTGAATACGGCATTAGATTTATACTAGCACCTAAGTCTGCCAATGCTTCTATTGAACTAAGACTACCCAGAAAACATGGAATTGTGAAACTTCCTGGATCAGATAGTTTTTCTGGTATCTTATTCAACAGCACTGCTGAACAATTAGCATTCAAAGTAACAGCCGAGAGTTCTTCCATTTTCTTTCTATTTGAGATTAGATCTTTCAAGAATTTAGCATATCTAGGCATTCCTGAAATCACATCAATGAAAGGAAGATTTACATTTATTTGTTTAAACATATCCAAGAATTTGGATTGCTCAGCTTCAAGTTTCTCTTTCTTCATTTTACTCGGGTAAGGAAGTGGTGGTTGGTATGGTTTAACATAAGGTTTAGCCTTAACTGTGTTATCTTCATTAACCTTTTCAACTACCAGTTCTTTTTCCTTATCTTGATCAGGTTGTGGTTTTTGTGGAGTAGGAATAGTTTCATCAGAAGTTACAGGTATTTCAGGTGGTTTAAGTGTTGTACCACTTCTTGTGGTAATGGCTTTAGCTGTTTCATTCTGGGGGTTAGCATTTGTATCACTAGGTAAACTTCCCGATTTTCTTTCACCTATTAACCTTGCTAGGTTACTTACTTCTTATTCCAGATTTTAAATAGAAGCTTGTTGATTTCTAAATGCTTGAGCATTTTGTTCATTAGTTTGTTTTTGAGATGTGAAAAACTGCGTTTGAGTTTCAACTAGCTTCGTCATCATATCTTCTAAATTCGGCTTTTTATCATCGGGTTGTGGTTTGTTTTGAAAATTAGGTCTTTGCTGGTTGTAAGTATTATTAGATACTTGTTGATTGCTAGGACCTTGTTGGTTGTTGTATGGAATATTTCGGTTATAGTTCTGGTTTTGATTGTAGATCGGTCTTGGCGGTTGATAATTATTCTGATAATTATTTCCAGGCCTTTGGTTTATGTATGAAATATTCTCTCTTTGTTCCATTGTTAGTTCAATACTGAGACAATCTTTTGTCAAATGTGGTCCTCCACACTGCTCAGAACTAATTCGTATTGAGTGAATATCCTTAGTCATCTTTTCCATTCGTCTCTCGACAGCATCTATCTTTGCGGAAATGGAATCTAAGTCATGGCTAGAATCAGCTCTAGCTGCTTTAGATGATCTAACGATATCTTTTTCTTGGTGCCATTCATGTGAGTGGGAAGCAGTGTTATCAATAATTTTATAAGCATCAGTTTCTGTTTTCTTCATAATAGAACCACCAGCTGCTATATCGATGTCTTTTCTTGTGGTGATGTCGCATCCTTGGTAGAATATTTGTACTATTTGACAGGTGTCTAAACCATGTTGCGGACATCCTCTTAATAACTTTCCAAATCTTGTCCACGCCTCATATAGAGTTTCATTTGGCTTCTGTGTGAATGTAACAATTTCTCCTTAAAGTCTTACGGCTTTAGATGCCGGAAAGAATTGTTTAAGAAATTTTTCAACTAAAACGTCCCATGTAGCAATCGCCCCTTCAGGTAACGATTCCAACCAATCTTTGGCTTCTCCCTTTAAAGTCCAGGGAAATAACATGAGATATATCTGTTCATCTTCAACTTCTCTTATTTTAAATAGAGTGCAGATCCTATTAAAGGTACGAAGATGTTCATTTGGATCTTCCTTCGGTGCACCACTAAATTGGCATTGATTAGTCACCATGTGTAGAATTTGTCCTTTGATTTCATAATCTGGCGCATTAATGTCAGGATAAGTAATTGCGTGACCTTGGCCAGTGTGTTTAGCTCTCATTCGGTCTTCCATACTTAAAGGTTCCAGATTCTCCATAATTGAATTTGTTGAATCTGAATCACTAGAGGATTCTGATTTAATGGTTCGTTCCGCAACAATCTCTGTTTGAATGATTGGTGGTTCTGGAGGAAAATTTAATGGTTCAGGATCTATGAATCGTCCCTGAATATTCTCCGGATTCTCAATTGTGAGGTCGGGTTCAAAAAATGGATTATCGGAAATTTGAACTGGAGTACTTGGTCGACTGGATGACGATTCTAAAGAAAAATCAACGACGGTAATATTTGCTAAATGTCTTGATCTAGTTATAGGTGGTGAACGTACAAAAGGTGGTGAACGTCTTGCTCGGTGCATTCACTGAATATCCTATTAGTTTTTAAAAAGAAAGAAAAATTATATAAGTTATCCAATTAATAGACTTTTCTGATTTTGCCCACGTTTCGAATAGGCAAAAGATGCAGCAGAGGGGCAGGATTCGTTTGGTCTCAATATAATTGAGGACTGTTTGCCTCCAATAACCCGGTCCACGTACAAATCCAACTATTACTACGAACCAGAAAATTTTGATGTCTATCAATTTAACCACTTAAAATAAATTTTCGTAATTTTAAGAAATTTAGATAAGAAGTAGAATAAAAATCTATGTCCTAAAACTAGAATAGCGAGAAATAAGAAAGAAAAAGAGTGCGTCGGAAAAAGATCGAAAAATAAAAATAAGAAAGAAAAAGAGTGACTTATAGAACTTAAAAACACTCGACTAACCCAACTTTATTACTATCACTAACTTAAAATTATAATCGCAAATTGAGATTACTAATTGGAATGATAATTGATACATAGGTAAAAGGCGTCTAAAAATATTAAAGCTTACAAGTAAAACTATATCCCAAATGGAAATAACTTAAAAAGGTACTAAAACTTAAAAAGGTGTCGCAAAATTCTAAAGTACCTAAATCTTAGTCTAAAGAAAAGGCACTTAAGGAATTTTACGGCAAAGCCTAAAAATCTAGAAGTAAAAAATATAACTATGGCAAAAACTAAGTTTAAAACTAAAAACTAGCGAAAAAATACAAATATTACGCTAAAACAATTAAAAAGGGACAAAATATAAAAATATACAAAAAGTTGTAAAAAGTACAATTTTTATAAAAATATTATTTTTATATTATTTATTTTATTAAACTATTAATTTTATATTAATTAAACTAATTTAACTAAATATATAAATTAAATAAAAAAAACTTAAAACTAATTATAATAATAAGTAATTTAGGGTTAATAATAATAATAATTAATAATTACTCCGTAATTAATGCTGATTAGGGTTCCTGTGTGGCCCGTGTCAGACGGCTCCGCGAGTTGCGGTATTCGAAGCTGCAAACTCCGCGAGTCGCGGGGTTCCAAAATTCAACTCAGGCACAGTTTTTAATTCGACATTTTTTTTATGTTTTAATAAAAATAAAATAATTAAATAAAACTTATATTTTTATAAAATAAAAATAAAGAAACTTTACAAAACTTAAATATTTAACAAATTCTTAAAAATATTTATATTTTTGTTTTTTTTTTTATGTTTTCGAATAATTAAAAACGTATTTTTACAAAAGTGAATTTTAATAAAAGTAAACTAAAAATAAAAATCTTTTTTTTATTTATTTAGCGTTGCGCTTCCAGCTTTTAAGTTTGATTGTTCCCCGGCAGCGGCGCCAAAAATAACTTGATGTTATGCGAGGTGTATATAAAATAGCTTTATATTTTACAAGGAAATACTATTAAATAGGATACAATTTTACACAAGATATTTATTTATTTATAGAATGGATATACTTAAACCTTGCTACAACACTTATAGGCAGTGTACCTAATCGTACAGTAGTGTAGTTTTTAGTAAGTCCGGTTCGTTCCACAGGGAAAATCTTTAAACAAAGCTTAACGCTATATTAGTTTACTTTTATAAAAATACAAATATATATATATAAGCAAGGTTGGAGAACTCGGATCTCGGGGAGATCTCGTTTGGACAGTTTTGAGGAGATCTCGGCATCTCGGAAAATTCTCGGGGAGATCTCGGACGTTGACTTGTGTTGACTTTCTAGTTTTTTAATATAAATATGTATAAATATATAAATATATTTATATTTATATGGATTTTTACGAGAAAATTTGAGAAATGAGCGAAAAATTACAAGAAAATCCGAGAAATTGCTAGAAAATCCGAGAAATTACGAGAAAATCCGAGATCTCACCGAGAAAATCCGAGAAATTGTGACGTTGACCGAGATTTTAACCGTTGACCGAGAAATCTCAACGAGATGAGAAAATATTCTCGGCTGAATTTTGAAACCGAGATCTACCCGAGATCTCGCCGAGAAATTCCGAGATCTACAACACTGTATATAAGTAATATTATTATTATAAAGGGGAATTTTTACCGTTTAATGACCGGTTTGTCGATTTTAAAACTTTAGTCGCAGTTAAAACCAAATGTAAAATAATAAATAAATACAAGACTTAATTTAAAGCATAAAGTAAATAACGACAATGAAATTGCGAATAATAAAAGTGCGATAAAATAAACTTGCGATAATTAAAAAGTAGGATAAATAAAAGTGCAATTAAATACAATAACAATAAAAATGCGATAATTAGAAGTGCAATTAAATATAAAATAAAGGAAATTAAATATGAAATAAAAGAATTATGCTTATTTAAACTTCCGTAATTATGATGTTTGACGTGTTGATTTTAGTTTTATGCCCATGGGTTAATTGTCCTTTGTCCTGGATTATTTAATATGTCCGTCTGGTTTTTGTCCATAACAGTCCATCAGTCATAAATATAAAGTGCGAGTATCCTCGTCAAATTATCCTTATACCCGAAGTCAAATATTCCAACTAATTGGGGACTTAAACTGTAACAAGATTTTAATACTTTGTTTAATAATTACACCAGGATGTCGACTGAGTGTAACCCAAGGTTTTAATACTTTGTTAACAATTATGCCAAATGTCCTTGTACATAATTTCACCCCTGTTTTAATAATTCTAGTGGCTATTAATCCATTCCCGTGTCCGGTTAAATGAACGATTATTCGTACATATAAATACCCCGCCCATCGTGTCCGATCGAGTGTATATGGTAATTTATGGGTACGTCCAATTATAAATCTTTATATTAGCATTAACAAACTATCATTTAGTTAAACAAATATAAAGCCCATTAATAGCCCATAGTCTAATTTCGACAAGTGTCGTTCTTTTGTCCAAACCCCAATTATGGTACAAAGCCCAATTACCCAATTTTAGTAATTAGCCCAACATCATGATTACTTCGTTTTAAATAAGCATAATACTAACTTAGCTACGAGACATTAAATTAAAAAGGTTGAACATAACTTACAATGATTAAAAATAGCGTAGCGTTACACGGACAGAATTTCGACTTATACCCTTACAACATTCGCTAAATACCCTTATTATTAGGATTAAAATTAAAATTAAAATTAAAATATAAATTATAAATATAAATATTACGTATATAGATAGAGAGATTGATATATTGGATGATAAAAATGATCAGAATTCGTTGGGTTTTATAGGGATTTTCGTATTTGGCTGCTCCGCGAGTCGCGGCTTTTTTTGGCCTCCATACTCCGCAACTCGCGGAGTTCGTAATTCCAGCTCACAAAGGTTTGTCTTTTAATTTGCCGATGTTTTATAAATATATTATAATATATATATTAATTTTAAGAATTAATTATATATTATATTATATTTATATACATAGTTAACTTATAATTTTTAGTCCGTTGCGTCGAGCGTTGAGAGTTGACTCTGGTCCCGGTTCCGGATTTTCGAACGTCCTTGCGTACAATTTAATATCTTGTACTTTGCGTTTGAAATCTTGTACTCTTGTAATTTCGAGACGTTTCTTATCAATAATTGGAACCTCTTTGATTGTATTTTGTACTTTTGAGCTTTTTGGTCGTTTGCATCTTCAATTCGTCGAATCTGTCTTTTGTCTTCACCTTTTAATATTTAAACGAATATCACTTGTAAATAGAACAATTGCAACTTAAAGCTTGTCTTTCTTGGGGAATAATGCTATGAAATATATGTTCGTTTTTAGCATTATCAATAAGAGGCAAAATGGACGAAGAGAGGAAAGAACTCAGGAAAGATCATCATAAGACACATTTTGGTGAAGGAAAATCAAAATCCGCAACAAAAAGAAGAGCACGACACCTTGAAAGATGTCATAAATGCGGAAAATGGCCACACGAAGGGAAATTTTCGAACAATCAAACACATTCCAATACCGAGTTCGTTACTTTATGTAGAGAAGGACCGTTCATATGTTTAGAAGAAAAGTTATTGAAAAATCGAGGTTACGTTTATGTAGCAATGGAAAACCAAATTTAAACGACTCTCCTATGAGTCAACTAAAGCAGGTCTCTGAGAAATTTATCTCATAGGTAAGTATGTACAGTTTTTATTTTATTTTTATTTATTGCTTTGAACCTTTTATTAATAAACGTTGAATCGTTCGCTATTAAGTATTAAATTGATATTCAATAAAATTAGGTGTAATAAACCGAAATTATTGATATCATACAAAAATTTAGTTCATCACTGCGAAATTTACCGTTTATTCATAAGCTATAAATATCTTTAATCAATCAATTCAAAATATTTCAGAAATTCGTCAGGAGTAAAACTAGGTAATATAGCCAAAATTGCTTTACCCAAAAGAGGGACGTATATTTTTGTAAATATTTGATTGATTAAAGTGGGATAAAAGACCAAAAAGATTTTTATTTTTATTTTTACCTTATTTTTAAAATTAATATATAACTATATTATTTTAAATATAAGTTTGTAAAATTAGTGTATATAAAAAATATTAATATTTATATGAAATTTTATGCATTTTAAATTTAAGTTTGGTGTGAATTTAAAAAAAATTTACTTTATTTCATTAAGTTAAAAAAATTTACTTTATTTTGTGAGTTGAAGACTAGGTCGTGAAACTGAAATTGCTTTATCCGAGGGCGGGACGAGAAATTTTTTTTATCATTATTTTTAATCTTATTGATTTAAAGTATGCCAAAAATATTTAAAAAAAACCCTAAAAATCTTTGCTTTTAAAACAACGCTTTTGAAATGACAAATTTTAAAATTTTGTAGAGGGACGAACTAGGTGAACGTACCAAAACGCCCTCAATCTAAAAAGAAACAAAATTTTAAATTAATTAATTAATTAATTGTTTTACAAGTAAAAGGTTTAATAATTAAAAAAAAAAAAAAAGAGCACCGCACTCGCGGAGCTCTTGAGGGGAAATAGAACCGCACTCGCGGAGCAACTAAATTCCAGATCAAGATAACTGGTCGACAGATTAGTCCCCAAGCACACACTCTCATATTTTTCTGCGAAAAAACACCCAAAACACACACACAAACTCGCGATTTTTACCCATTTTTTGTGACGACCCGGAAATTTTCGACTAATTTTAAACCAAACTCTCGATATGATTTAATATTTTTGACACGATAAGCTAAGTCTGTTAGGTTGAGTCTCAAAAATTTTTTGAATTTTTTTTCTTTCTTGCATTCATTTAACTTTCGACCATTCCCGACGATTCACGAACAACTGTGTAAAATATATATATATATATATATATATATATATATATATATATATATATATATATATATATATATATAAATTCTATATATAAGTGATATCATATATATTGTAATATATATAAAATTTATAAATATTAAATATTCAGTATATTATATAATTAGTAAATATGATATAATTGATAATTTGTAATATTAATATATTAAATTTAAATTATAAAATAAAATAATTGTTATAGAATTATTATTACTAATATTATTATCATAAATAATATTAATATTATTATAATCAGTATTATTAATTATTAATAATATTATTATTATAATTGATAATAAAATAATAATTTTAGTCATTATTATAATTATTACTATTATGATTACTAAAAATTATTATTTCTATTTAAATTAGTATTTCCTTATTTTTATTACATTTATCATTATTACTCTTATCATTATTAATGTTAATATTAGTATTATTAAAATAATTATCATTAATTGGAATTAGTATTATTACTTATATAAATATTAATTGTTAATACTAATTATATAATTTATAAATTTATAAATACAGATATAGAAAATGAATCAGTTTCATATCCACATCAACAATATATATTCTTGTCTCAAAATCTAAACAAATGAACTTAAAATCTCAAATATAAAACAAAATTCTGTTACATGTAATTATCTGCTTTATTTTCTTATTCTCCTTATTGAAAAATGAATTGTCCTTCCTGTCTGCCATTTGTACCCATCGAATCTTCATTTCAATATGACAAGTGAGTAAACACAAATTCAGCTGGCCATCTAATTCACCTTTGTTTCACCTGGATCAATCTGATAGATATCAATTCAGATAAATACAAACTATAAGGACTGAATTATTCCATTCTGTTAGCAATCACAATCGAGCTTTATATTTTTTTTCCTTTTCTTTTTCTTCTTCATTTTTGTTCCTATCTCCAATCTGTTACACATCTCATTCAAATCGTACCAAAATGGAATATCTAAATCTGCTTTTAAATTGTTTATTAATTAAATCTCCTGATCGAAAATAATCTATTGACCCAATCTTAACTATAAAACAAATTACGATCGAATCTTAACGCTGTAGTAATTGTTAATTAACATATTATATATATACATTGTTTCTATTGAGAATGAAAAGGAGAAAAATTAAGATACATACATATATTACTTACACTCAACCCTTTACAGAGAGATATTTAAGAATCACCATCGAAGACGACCATCAACTTCACACCTTCGGCCTTCATCTAAATCAAGCGATTTCCATGTTCGATTACCACCTTGACCACCACGCTTCACCACACTTCACCACCATTTCACGATTACTACCATCTTCCCATATCTCTATATATCACTCTCTTTCACTTCAAAGCTTGTACAAAGAAATCACCTTCTTTAATTTTGTTTTGATGAACCATCGGCTAACCATGAGCACCACAAGACACCATTTTTTTTATTGTTCAAGTTCACGATCATAGCCACCACCCCTTTAAGCCACTATAAACTGCTGTTGCAGTATTATTATTTTTTTCTGTTTCTCACTCGCTACTTCACAAATCGAAATCTTTGTTGTTGTGTACTGCTGCAACTTCGTTTCTTCTCGTTTTAAATATAGATGAATATAGAAAATGGTGGGACGTTTGGTTGATAATGATAATTCCTTTTCTTTTTCTTTTGAGCCAACCATTACCAAAGTGAAACCCCACCCATTATTTCCTTTTGACTATTAAATTCACAAAGCATTGAATTAATGGACTTGTTGTTACTCTTCTAGCTAACCAAACCCCACCTACACTTAAATTACATATTAAACCATGTTTAGCAAATGAATTGGTTGTTTTGCGTGGTGGCCGACCCTCATTAAGAAGAAAAGGTGCCGCATCATTTTTGCAAAGAGGGGACAAAATGATGGGTGGTCGACAAATAATAAAATAACAATACCACTTGTGCAATTTGGTAGATTTAATTGTTGTTACTAATCAATTCGTGGAGCCAGTCAAGGATCACGCACACCTTTTAGTAAATGGTATCGTTTCATTATTGGACTCAAGTTCTTAACTTGGGCCGAAGCCACTACACACCCAACTCAAAATAAGTTCTCATCGGCCAAACTTTACTCGGGTTAATTATGATGAAGACGATTATGAATGATGATCAAAATGATGGACTGTTATGATTTTAGGTGATGAGTTGTTGTGATATTAACAATAATATTAATGATTATGAAGAAGATGATGTTATGATGTAGTGATGTTAAAATAGGAAGAAAATAAACTGATTCATATATGCTAATTGAATAATAATGCGAGATGTTAAAAGAATGAGAACAGCGATGCAGTGGTTAAGAGTGTTGTGGGTTAAGTGAGAGGTCTCGGGTTCGTGCCTGGGCTCGGGCTTTTTTTTTAGAAACAGAAGAAGAAGGATACAGAAGTAAAGGCTAAAAACAATTCAAGTTGGGTATTATTTCAGAATTGAAACACATAGCGTAATGGTTAAGGATGTTATCAGGTTAGCGGAACATCGCGGGTTCAAACCTGGACTTGGGTATTTTATTTTTAAGGGCTACTTCTTTGAGGTAGTATTACTATTACCATTATTATTATTATTATTATTATTATTATTATTATTATTATTATTATTATTATTATTATCATTATTATTTTTTTATTATTATCATAAGTACTAGTATTATTATTAGTAGTATTTTTATCATTATAGATATTTAAATAAATATTAGTATTATTATTATTTGTAAAATCATTATTTTTATAGTTATTATTATTAGTAGTATTATCATTATAATCAAAAACAACTTTTATTACTATTATTGATATTATGTTACCAAATAAATATTTCGTATATAAAAATATACTTTTAGTAATATTACATATAAGTAAGTAATAATCACATTAACATTTTTATATAGATATTCATATATAACAAATTAAGTATTTTTAATATAATATTAACCAAATATATATTAATATAACTATATCAATATTAGTCATTATAAATGTATATACACAAATTAAATATATATAATATAAGTTATAATATAAGAAATTGTTCAATTACGATTATATGTATTAATATATATATATATATAAATGATATAGGTTCGTGAATCCGAGGCCAACCTTGCATTGTTCAGTATCGTCGTATGCATATTTTTACTACAAAATATCGTATAATGAGTTCATTTGCTCCCTTTTACTCTTTACATTTTTGGGACTGAGAATACATGTGCTGTTTTTATAACTGTTTTATTAAATGCTTCTGAAATATATTTTGAACTGAGAATACATGAAATGCTTTTATAAATGTTTGACGCGATATGACACAAGCAAAACATTCCTCGAATGAATTATTATGCAGAGAGAAGTTCTGTTGATTATTATTGAATTAGTTGGACGTGATAATTGACAGTAATTGTTGTGAATATTTTTCCCTGATTATTATTGCTTGGTAACCTAAGAATTAGAAATGGGTATGGCCCTAATTCACGCGAATCCTAAAGGTAGCTACCGGGTTTAACACTCCCACCCAGAATGTTCACTAGACGGAAGAGCTAGTGAGCGTGGTGTTTAGTACTTCGAAGTTTATATATTATACTGACGAGATGTTCTATTTTTGAGGATATTATTGATGCGCATTATATGTTAAGGTTGGTTACCATGTTGAGCAATGAAATCAAAATGAATGTTATGTATCAAGAGAATGATAATATACACAGGTTATGTGTATGATATTTTGTACACGAGATATGTGTACGGTTATTTAAAAATCGCGAGGCAACCTACGGGGGAGAAAAGGATACGAACCTACTCTGCTAAGCATTATGAAAAATGGTTTAGTACACGAGATAGGTGTACTGCATTTAAATCTTGTGGTCTATCAAAATGATGAATTTTATTGTTTATGATAAACCTATGAACTCACCAACTTTTTGGTTGACACTTTAAAGCATGTTTATTCTCTGGTATGAAAGAAATCTTCCACTGTACATTTGCTCATTTAGAGATAATACTTAGAGTCATTCATGACATATTTCAAAAGACGTTGCATTCGAGTCGTTGAGTTCATCAAGAATATTATTAAGTCATTTATAGTTGGATATATTATGAAATGGTATGCATGCCGTCAACTTTCGATGTGATGAAAGTTTGTCTTTTAGAAACGAATGCAATATTTGTAAAATGTATCATTTGGAGGTCAAATACCTCGCAATGAAATCAACTATTGTGAATCATTTATAATCGGTATGAACGGGTCCTTTCATTTTTCACCAAATCTTCACTAAAATCATGATAAGAAGAATCCTACATAGAAGTTTTTCAAGGAGAACGGTAAATTTCTACACCAAACACTCTTTAATTCGTATTTATAGTGTTCTTAAGCATATTTTAACCTAATTTGATTTTGATGAATTCTAGCCTAATTGTGCTTAAATTGTTTGTATATTATGATTGTATAACCTAGATTGATGCTATTTAACATGATTAGAAGCCTTAAACTTAAAAATTTTGAGTAATCTAGGGTTTGTGTTCTTGAGCAAAAATTGGGGCTTTTTGATATAAACAGATTATGGCCGAATTTTGTTGTTAGTTCATGCTTAATTAAGTAGTGTAACATGTTTAGGCTGCTAAATGATCAAAACTTTGATCCTAAACATGATTTTTGAGCATTAAAGTGGACTTTTTAAGTCTAAAATACATGAACTTGATTAATTTGATATGAATGCCATTTGAAACTTGTTTATTTGCTAGTAATGGTTATTTTGACATGTTATTTGAGTAGAATGCTTATAAAGATTGTATACATTTTCATATATGCTTATTTGTAAAAGTGTAGAATTGTTAATTTTATGAAATTGTGTATAAGTTTAATATTGTTTAAATATTTCATTATGATTATTTTAATTTATGATTTTGCTAACACTAATGCATATTTGAATGCACAAAAATTGTGTTTAATGTATTTTGCAGACTGAAAGGGGTGAATCTTCATCCGCTTCCCAGGCTCACAATGCTTCTCCTGAGAATGCATACGAATAGGAGATTAACGACCAATACAGACAAAATCTACCGCATCAATTCATTTCATATTCAAATATACAAGAGGCAGATCTACACCCTAATTTAAGATTTGACAGACATTGGATAGATTATCCAAAATATCAGAGGAACTTACACATTCTTCAGTCAAAGGATGTTGAAGTACCCAGGGTGATAGATTGGGAACCGTTAGAAACAGTGGGATTAGCCGTACGAATTAGGGAATTACTTTACCAAAGGTATGGTAATTCTACTTTTAATGATTGGGAAGGTTTATTCACTATACGTAGGCCTGTATATAGGTAATGGTGTGTGGAATTATTAAGTACAGTTGAAATAAATGATCAGGTAGCTAGCTTAACCGATCAAAGTTTTATTAGATTTTTGTTAGGTGGTGTGATGCGCCATATGTCTCTATTAGATATGGCTCGGGCCTTGTGTATATATACGCCTGAGGAATTAGTATCTAATGATTGTCAAAGGTTGATAATTAATGGTAGAAGGGTTGATGAAAATTTTGATATGAATGGAATATGGAGTAGAATGACTAGCCATAACCGATTTCATGGGGGATCTTACTCTTATACTTATATTAATTGAGCTGAGCTAAGAGTGATCCATAGGTTTTTAGCAAACTCGATTACACAACGAGGTATTAATAAAGAAAAGGTAAATGAAAATGATCTATTTTACCTCATGTGTATTCGAGACCCACAGAGAGTTGTGAACATACCTTATTGTGTGGGTTATTACTTATCGGTAATGGTAAGGGGTATGCGAAATAATAGTATAACAGGAGGTGGAATTTTCATTACTTTAATTGCTGAGTATCTCAATGTGGATAGAAGTCAGGGGGGATTATTAGTTGCAGTACCAGAACCCCATGATAGAATTGATTTATGCGTGTATCATGGTGCAAAGGTTTTAAAGAAATGACATAACACTGCAGTACCAATGATGGCACGCATCCACAGGTAGAACGAGATCAGGAGCAAGGTAATGCGGGTGGAGAAAACTAAATGACATATATACAAAGAATAATGGCCCAAAGTGCATACAATCAGGCTATGCAACGTGAGTTTCAGGCTTGGCAATATCATCAAGAATATATCAAACCCTATTTAGCCTCCCAAGGTAGGAACTACATTCCTACTGAACCGGCTTATTTTCCTCCATGGACCGACGATACACAACCACCTTTTCCTACATATGACCCATTCCAGGCATATCAAAACATATACCACGAACCTTGGAACCCCTTCTGGTACAATCAGAATTAACCCTAATTTCCTTAGTCATATTTATTTTATTATTTGTAATGTTACTACTTTTAATATTTATTTTGGTATTGTAAAAGTTTTTATAGTTTTTTAACATTTTAAATATTAGATTTTATAAATTTTTGAACGTGGGGTGATATACCCAACTTCATATATATATATATATATATATATATATATATATATATATATATATATATATATATATATATATATATATATATATATATATATATATATATTTGTAGTTTATCTTATGTACACAACAGGGTAAAACAACGCACTTTCAAAGGCTGACATTAAGTTCAGCAAAAGCAACTAATTTTGACGACAAGATGCAAAATAAATGTGATATAACAACTGTAGGAATGAATAAATGATGTGCACCATTTATCATTCAAACAAAGAACAATATATTTGGAAACTTTGGTAAATCTAAATCATATTTCTACGCTAATCACCCTCAATAATTTAAATTGTTACTGATTTCTTGCAAATAGGGGCATTGCAAGATCTTAAGTGTGGGAATGGATTAAATTCTTTCGGGTTTTAAAACATTTGACTTATACACTTGGTTTAATAGCCACCGTTAAATTTTACTAGTAACGCAGTAGTTGTATTAGAATCTAGTGCTCTCTGATAATAAAGAACAGCCCTAGTCTTATATACTGACTACCCACTTCTAGTAAAATTTTCAACTAAATGAACTTAAAATCATGTTTATACATATTTATGAACGATAAAACTAGGTATTAACACCGAAATTATTGTTACCTCGGAAAGGACATAAATTGAGAAACAACCCAAAACGCTTGAATTCATTTAAAATGGAATGGAAGAGAATAAAAAGGCAAAGAAAGAAAAATAAAAGCCAAGTGTGGGAAAAATTTACCAAGTTATTTAAAACATATATCACATATTTTTGTACAAATAATTGAAGGTACCTTTGTTTTGGACGATATTAATCAGTTTTACCCAGTTTACTGTAATATAAATGGAATTTAAAAGGAAGTAAAGTCTTCCGAGAAAAAGAAACGCGCTTCTTGATTTCGGTCAGGAAGTTGTCGTCCAGACCAGTTGTAGAGTCTACGAAAAACCTTGAAAAGTTTTCTCGAAAATCAGCTGGAAATCCACGGACCTCAACATCAAACAGGGTCGCCAAGTGGTCAGACTTATCCTAACCATGAGAGGATCTGTCTCGTACAATGGGGGGCACCATGCAAATTAGCTTATAAGACTAATGAATCAGATCCTCAGAAAAGATAATCTCCTTAAAAGATTAAAAATCAAGATTTAAGCCTGATATTACTCAATCCTTGAGATTGACTTTAAAATATTGAGAATTACAAACTCATGGAATTCGATGATATCTAAACTCGAGCTTGAACGAGAAAATATTTTGATCAAAATTAAAACCAATTTATTTTCTGAAAACCCATTTTCAATGCGTTCATTACCATTGAACGTAAAATCCTAGAAATTCACCTGGAACTCATTAGGTCACCTGAACCAAATCGGGTGTCAACCTTAAGAACGGTGGTTGCATAGCATGGTCGAAGACAGGACCTTGTGCCAGACTGAAAAAAATTACAGGGTGATATTTGCTATTGCTCCTACAAAGGATAGTAATTGCATCCGACACGATGTAGACCATAATAAAAAGCATGTCATTAGACAGTGCCTTAACAGTTGCTTGTTCAACGCTTTTCTTTACAATCGGACGGTAGTTTATCGAAAGATAATATACGGAGCAAGTATACTGGACGTGTTGCTTTTCTAATACAAGGTTAGCAAGTGGGTGACACAAATCCGCAAGTTTTGAGCTAAAATTTTAAAATCTGAAACCCACAAAACCCACAAAAACATTTTGCAAACACAGGTGAAGGGTTATTCCGGAAAACTTATCTTGGGTAAAAGCTAGATTTAATTTTCAAAAGATCAAATATTTTCATAAAGATCCAATTTCCTTAAAGGATCTAAATTTTCATAGTCATATGGGACTGTAAACCACAACGTTACTATCATTGTTCATACCGCCGTATCAAAATCACTGACGTACAAAGTGTGAAGAATAAAGAAGTGATTCTAGTAAAGTTATATTCAAGTTCTATATTGCTTGAGGACAACCAATGCTCAAGTGTGAGAATATTTGATAATGCTAAAAACGAACACATATTTCATAGCATTATCCTTCAAGAAAGACAAGCTTTCAGTTGCAATTGTTCTATTTACAAGTGATATTCGTTTAAATAATAAAAGGTGAAGACAAAAGATAGATTCGACGATTTGAAGACGCAAACGACCAAAACGCTAAAAAGTACAAAGTACAATCTAAGTGATTCAATTTACTGATGAGAAACGTCTAAAAATTACAAGAGTACAAGCTGTGAAACGCAAAGTACAAGATATTAAATTATACAAAAAGGCGTTCGAAAATCCGGAACCAAGACATGAACCAACTATCAACGTATGACTCAACGGAGCTAAAATTACAAGTCAACTATGCACACGAATATAATATAATATATAAATAATTCTATAAATTATATATATATATATATATATATATATATATATATTATATTTATATATTAAATAAATAACGTCGACAAGCTAGGATCCAAACTTTGTGTGAGCTGGAAATGAAAACTCCACAGTCGCGGAGCCCTTCAGGTATAAACCACCACAGTTGCGGAGCACACCAATTCAGAAATCCGCCTATAAAAGGCCATGCAATTCGACGAGTAAATTACACCTTCATCATCAATCATCAAACTCTCTCTCAATAATATATTTATATTTATATTTTAATTTTAATATTAAGTTAATAATAATAATAAGGTTATAGTAGCGAATGTTTTAAGGTTTGTAAGTCGAAACTCTGTCAGTGTAACACTACGCGATTAATACTCATTGTAAGTTATGTTCAACCTTTTTAAATTAATGTCTCGTATCTAAGTTATTATTATGCTTATTTAAGCTGAAGTAATTGTGATGTTGGACTAAATATTAAGACTGGGTTATTGGGCTTTGGATCATAATTGGGGTTTGGACAAAAGACTGACACTTGTGGAAATTGACTATGGGCTATTAATGGGATTTATATTAATTAAATGATATCTCGTTGATTTAATATAGAAATTTATAATTTGACGTATTTATATTTAACCACATACGCTTGACTGGGTACGGTGGGCAGGATATCTATAAATACTAATAATTATTCATTTGACCGGACACGGGGATGGATTAATAGTCACTAGACTCATTAAAACAGGGGTGGATTACATTCAAGGGTAATTGGTGTAATTTTTAACAAAGTATTAAAACCTTGGATTACATGCAGTCGATAACCTGGTGTATTCATTAAATAAAGTATTAAGACCTTGTTACAGTTTGAATCCCCAATTAGTTGGAATATTTGACTTCAGGTATAAGGTTAATTTGGCGAAGACTCTCGCAATTTATAACTATGACCGATGAACTATTATGGACAAAACCAGATGGACATATCGAATAATCCAGGACAAAGGAAAATTAACCCTTGGTAATAAATTAAAATCAACACGTCAAACATCATGATTACGGAAGTTTAAATAAGCATAATTCTCTTAATTTATATCTCATCGTACTTTTATTTACCGTCATTTTATTTATCGTACTTTAAATTATCGCACTTTTAAATTATTGCACTTTTATCGTCATTTACTTTACGCTTTAAATTAAGTTATATTTATTTTGCATTAGGACTTAAAATCGACAAACCGGTCATTAAACGGTAAAACCCCCTTTTTATTATAATAATAATACTACTTATATATATATATATATATATATATATATATATATATATATATATATATATATATATATATATATATATATATACTTATATACAAATATAGTTATTAAAAAATATAGCGTTAAACTCAGCTGTATCCCTGTGGAACGAACCGGACTTACTAAAGATTACACTACTCTACGATTAGGTACACTGCCTATAAGTGTTGTAGCAAGGTTTAGGTATATCCATTCAATAAATAAATAAATAACTTGTGTAAAATTGTAACGTATTTAATAGAATTTTGTAGTAACTATAATAGTATTTCATACTACACCTCGCACACATCACTATGCTTCTACTAATTGAAGTTACAAGACTTATACACTTTGTAATGATGATCCTAAGACAATACTAGGACATACATTACACTAAGTAAACTTACAAGATTAATGATTTTGATTAGTAAGTTTACAACAACCAAATTCTATATCTATAAGATTATAGAATCTTCTCTTGCTTGATCACATTTGAGTAGTAATTTGAGCCCTTGTGATCTCTGGAAATAAGCTTTTGAAATATGCAAGAGGGTCAACTTCAAATGCTCTTCAATGCTTGCCTTTTATAGTAGGATTCAAAATATAGCCGTTGACACACAGTTGCCAGTACGGTCTACCGTGGTTCGACCGTGCATGCTCCAGTCCAAAATGGTATCCGTTGTATAGCTGTTTGACTCAAATTTGAACACCACATTTTGGCACCTTTACTCCTTCTAGCACCTGCAAAAGAAACCAAACATCCTATACAAGTACTATATGCATTAAGTGTGTGAGATTTGGTCTTATTGCATGAAAGTGACATAACACTCCATTAGTGGTAAACCCAACATTCTTGGAGAAGTGTCTTGATTGATATTTTGGGAAATCTAACATTGGTCAAGACTTAGTTAGTCACTATAATGCATTTGGTTCAATTCTAAAGACTAGTCAATATGTCATTAACTTCCTAGTTTCAATTAATCACAAGTCATGTTTATTTTAAGCTTAGGTAGATTAATTGAATGATGTCTTTCTAAGATGATCCTTAAGTATATAGAGACATCAAAGTTAAGTCATACTTGAAAAAGCAATCATAATTTGTTACTTAGACAAGACCCAAGTAAACAATTCATCATAATTTTATTTTGAACCAATTTACACTTAATTTGTTGGAGTAGACTAGTTACTTGAATCCTAACTAGTAAGCACATAGCAAGCATGTTAATCAAGTTGACAAATTTATGAGCATTAAACATATTAGCAAGTAGCAAGTAATACTCACAAATAGCAAGAGATAGTTACTATAAGATCAATCATATAGATATTTGCACAACTTGTAATTTAAGCTTTTAGCAAGCTTACTTGGAATATAACATATTGCATGATTAATGTGTAATCACACATTAATGTCCAACACATGAACAAGGGAAGACCAATCTCTAGTTGGGACTTGGTGACCATCCTAAATGTATCTAAGTGTATTTTAGGATTACAAGTCTTTACTAGTTACACTTGAAAGCATTGTTCTTTGTTTTCCCTTTATTAATCACTAAGTCGTCTTTAATAGTAATTATTGTTCTAGTGACATTGGCTTAAGTGTGTTGGTACTTGATGATCATACTAAGGATGTCTAGATAAGAATCAAGATCACAAGCTGTTGCTTAACACTTATGTGTTATGCCTAGTCTTGGTTAATTTGTCATTAAGATGTCATTAGGCGTAATTAATCACGATTAGTGTTTTTATGACCAAAACTCAATTGAGTATGGAGAATGCATCTATTCTAAGCGTGTTGAGAAAGGTTTCATGAATTATAGATGTCGGGAACCAGTCAAACTTTATTTGGTCAAAATTGGTAACAGAGAAAACTGCGGTCGCACTACGGTTGACCGTGGTGGTGACCGTGCAACTTGTTTTCACAAAACTGCGTTGCAATTCAGTTTGGAGTTCTGCGGCTAGCTATGCGGTCGACCGTACCTTGACCGTGTATTTAGCTGAACTTTAATTCTATTCTTTAAGCTATGTTTGACTTGGTCATTTGCAAGATAAAGTATAGATTAGTTACCTTGCGTGTTCTATGTTAAGCTGTCGGTCATTACTTATACATATGTATGTGTCATCATCAAAACATAATCTTTGGTTAATCATCATACTTAAGTTTGTCGTTTAGTTCAATAACCAACATTCAACCAACAAGATACAAAAACTAAAGTTCATTTATGCTTTATTTTATGCATGAAAGACAAAAAGATAAGTAAAAAATAAAGATAAACTGTAAAGTTAACAAAAGTACAATATAATATGACCTTTCTAAAATTGTGTTTTATCTATCCGGGGATAAAGGATGGAGTATTTCTTTTTTGATCTAGAGTTTGAACACGTTAGCTAATTCATTAGTTTTCTTAGAACACTTCAATCTGTAACTAAACGAGTGTAAAATTTTCTCAATTTCGTTCATTCATTTATTAAAGTATTAACAATATTAAAGAAAAACAAAAGAACTTGAGCAACATCATCATCTCTATTTCATTTCCTTCTACATCTCCGTTTCACTTGTTAAGATAAATGATCAATCTTGAGCCTGGATTTATTTAATCTTATTCATATTGCATGATTTGTGGTTGTTCTGTAGGTTATATGTTGATGGTTAGAAAATGGACTTCTGGTGCATGGATTCTAGAGGGCTACATTTGATACTCAAGCATACTTGGTTACTAAGGAGTCTTGCTAGCTGATACATGAATGGATCATTAGGGTCTTTTGCATTTATATATATACCCTACACTAGAATTTAAGAGCTGAATACACACACATACGATTTATTTCATCCGTTACTTTAATTTTGAGCGATTTTAGGGTTGATCGTATTTTTTTCTACGATTCATCATCTTGGTGATCTTGTTTACAGTTTTCATTACTCGTTCTTGTCTCTAAACATATTATTAGAGATTGTAGTTTGTGTGTGGTGTTCTTATCTTTGTATCTAATGACAGCGCATAAAATACGCTAAACGTATTGCGCACAAAATACGCTAACACATAGCGTCAGACTGTTATCGCGCGCAATATAAGGCGCGGTTCAGCCAATGATATCGCGCGATTGAGTGTAGCGCTACCAGAAGATTGCGCTAAGAAAAGGTGGGGAATGAATAAGACAAAAGGCAGTACACGACATCAAGGACGGAATCTCAGTAATCGTACGAGTGGTAGGAGGTGGTGAAACAGCACGATGTGGAGGGGACCACGCGAGTGCACGATCCAATGCGACAGAATAGTACAATTCTGTACCATTCTGTCCCCTTGTCCTTTTCTTGTCGCCCACGTGGCAAAGAAAAGGACAGCTACTCTTACCTATAAATACACACATCCAGCTTCTCACAAAGGACCAATTCTAGATACAGGGAGAAAACTCATCTATCACAGTACTCTATCTGTGTAGTTATAACAACGGTTCTCAGGTAACATTCCTTGAACATTAAATCCTAACACCATCCAATGAGCCATCGTCTCCGGTTAACCTGAATGATGGTGGATTACGTTTAACCACCCTTTCTGAGATCATCATCTCGTATGAGGGTTATTCATGGTACTCTAGACCGGAGAGTTAAACTCAAGAAACCCTTAAATCTCCTTTTATTGTTGATCTTGCATGAAAAGAAGCCCTTGGACCATTTTATGCTTGATCAGTATCATCGATTGTAATAACTTGATATTTCTAGAGTTTAGTAATCTTGGTTGATTTTGGTTATTTTATGGATTGATTCAATGTTTCTGACATGGTATAAGAGAATACGTGTGATTAATTGTTTATTCATTTGGTTTGTTCGATTGATCGTCGAAGAAATTAGGGTTCTCTGGAAATTAGAGTATCGTTTTATTCTAGTGATTTGGAGGCATTACTTATTGTGATTCTTGCTTTATTCTTTCCGCTGCTTAACTCTTTATTAAGTAAAGAATCACTGTAAGTCCTTTTTTAACAGCATGAATTTTTTTATTAAAAAACTAGCAAAATGCTAGGAAAGAATTACAAAGAATACAGTGGCCTTTGAAGCCAAGTCGACCAGTTTACTCTAGTCTTAAAAAATCTAGAATACAACCAGTTAAAAGCACAAACCACAATGTTATCAATAACAAAACGTTTTCGAAAGCTTGAATCCTTAAAGGTAATGGTGTTCCGAAGCCTCTGGATATTCAAAAGAGTAGAGTGACACTTTCCTAATCAAGTATTTCCAACCAATTAGTCACGGGTTGCATGAAATCAGTATTGAGATAAAACAAAGAATGATTTATTTTCTTGGCTAAAAGAGAATAAATCTAGGATATTATAGACTGTATAATCTGATTGTAGAGGGTAAAAAGTCTGTTTGAATGTTCAAAATGTTTAACTCATTTTCAGAAAATTAGTTCCTTATTTATAACGGGCGAAAGGTGCAACCGACCTGTTGCAACCTTTGGAAATGACCATATTGAAATGACACATCACTTGGGAACCTACACCCTTTAAAATGTGTCAAAATAGGCTAAATAACATGTACAAACAGTACCTTAACTACTAGGAATAACTGTGCAACATTTAGTAAACAATGCAACATTTCAGTAAAGAATAACACCTATTCGCTGCTGACCTTGGCACACGCCTTACTACGCGGCGCACATATGTCCTGGGTGATCTAGTTTTCTGAAAAAGTGACTTCTGTCTCCTGAACTCGCTTTATGGCGCGGCGAGCCACCATTCTGCGCGGCGCGCAGATGTGCTACAAGCCAAGTGTAACCAACCAACTTTTTCCATTAAATACTTAACGACCGTTATTTAAATCCTATGATTTTCTAAATTAAAATCCAAGAAATTTGTTTAAACGCTTGGTTAACGTTTCGGTTCCGGTTAACGACACTTAAAATAAATAATTATTAAGTAAAATAATTATTCTATATATTTTATGAGATTTAGAATTCTTTTTATAATTAAGAGAATTTAATACTATTTTAGAATTCGAAAGAAATTAACGTTTAGCGATTAGGTTCGCATTTTCGATTATTGACACATAGAAACGGACCATAGAATTGTGCTAGCTAGCCAAGCGAGCCTATGGGCACCTCTTTTCCAGCCTCAATCGGCCAAGCCCCTTCCCCATGGTCTATTTGATTTAGTTTTGAGCCACTAATTCTAATTAATACAAGATAAAAGCCCTAATATTGTCTTAAACACACTTAAAAAAAATTAAGGTAGTATATTTTTCCTGCTTCCTCCTAAGCCACGACCTAGCAAGCCCACCACCATCATCATCCTCATCGTGACCTTCATCATCATCATACACTCTCGATTAATTGTTAGATCATTAAATTAAACACGAATCCGCGATCTACACGCTCTCCTCTGCACATCCCTACCTTCAATTGTTTGATTTGGGTAAGAACATGAAACCATAGATTTTTATTTTTCAGCTTTGATCTATTTTAATGGTGTATTAAGGTCTAGTGCTCAAGTTATTACATGTATATATATACATGCGGTTATGCTTTAATTGTTTCGTTTGCGATGTTTTTATGTTTGGACGATTTTGAACATGTGTATATGATAATTACACTTTAGAAAACTGATCATAATATGTGTTTATATGGATAGCTCTCGAAAAATTATTCACTTATCTTTTAAAAATTGTGTGTTTTCGTTATATGATTTGCAAGTTATGCCTGTTTGAAGTTTTGATATGAAATACGTATTTAAAACTTCATTTATGGAAAAATGAGTTTTGGAACAGGTTAGATAAAGTTTACCATTGAAATCCTATTGGAAAATGGAAAATTTTTCATATAAGATTCGTCACGTTTCGATTCCCGAAGGTCACGTTATGCTAGAAACAAAGTAGACTATTTGCTGCACATTTTTACTTAACCATTGTTTAAACAAATTGAGTTTGTGAATTTATTGAAAAGATGTATTTTCAAAATTTTCTATAAAATGAACATTTGCATGTGTAGGAAGGTTCACCAAATGGCCGATATGTGATTTGATTTGTTATGTGGGAGATATGTTGCAAACAAAAGTGTGTTTTATTATTATTATTTTTTTTTGTCAATACAGTCAGTTTCAACTTTCACGAATTAACTGTACAAATTGGCTAAACAAAAACCTTTGAAAACTTTGCATGAGGTAGCTTGATGAGTTAAAAAAATTCTTCAATTGTATTTGCATCATTTTGAAATTTTATGATTTTTCTATAATTATTTTGCTTTGACCGCGCAAGCTGAAAATACTGTTTAGGAAAACGGCTATAGCTTGAGTTCTAAAAATGGTTTGCATGTGAGGTAGGACTTTTTAGAAAGGTATTAAGTTAATCTATAGGTCTGTAAGTTTTTTTTTAGTGCCATGATACTTGAGTTGTGAAAGTTTCTTGTTACATTGTATGAAATCAGGAAATACTTAGTATTTGAAACGGTTCATACACATATGATGATGTATTGCAATTAGGAATTGTTTAACTTATAAGTGTATGAGTTTTAACATTTCCAAAGGTGTTAAAATTGATTAATTATATGTTGGAGTGTAGTGTTTAGTAGTGTGATGCACTAGTCGAGTGAAACCAAGTAGTGACACTACCGAATACTACCTTTTCGACTTGACACTACTGTGCACTACATGTTACTGCTTTGTTGACCTACTATTGACTACTGTTAGTAATGTTTTGCCTGAGTTGACTTATGATTTGACTTTTGGTTTGACCTTTGAACCTTGACTTTGATCGTTGACTTTTGAGTTGACTTTTGAGTTGACTTTCCAAGTTGACTTTTGTGTTGACTTTTGTGTGTTGGTCTCGAGCACTAGGATTGTAATACACTATGACCTGACCTAGCTTATTAGACATTTATTGACCAACTTATTTATTTAGGTAAAATCTATGGGTCAAGGACCTACAACTTGTTTATCTATTGTGCTATTTATAGATGCGCTGAAGGTGAGTTTACAGCCCCTTTTTCTCTAATCTTTTTGGGGTGAGAATACATGCGATTTTGAAAACTGTTTTACGACATGACACAATTATTCAAATGAAATCTTGTATTGCATGAGTTAGAGACTAAAAATACCTTAGCTCGATTATGTTAAATTACTTATGTAAGCGTGAATCATAGGGACATATCTGTTGGGCATTGACATCTCCACTCTACAATGTATTTGAGGTAATTATTACTTCATTTAATGTACACCTAGTCAGTGTATGCATATAAAAGATTAAACACATGTTGCATGGGAAACCATGTTTTGGGTTAAGCTTCATAATTCGGGTGCTCATGAATACAAATTTATGAAAAACTTATGAAAATGTATTATGATTTAAATATCGGGGTCAAACATCTTGTTTATACTTATGACAAACAAACCTTTCAATTCACCAACTTTATGTTGACCTTTAGTGTGATGACCCGGGAATTTCTGATCAAATTTAAACTTAATCTTTATATGATTTCGATACGATAAGCAAAGTTTGTAATATTGAGTCTCAAAAGTTTTGAAATTATGTTCATATATTCAATTGACCTTCGACTGCTCTCAACGATTCACGAACAATTTAATTGTAAATAGATTTGTGTGGGTTTAAATATATATGTATTTATAAATATAATAATTTGGAAATTAATTTTTAATATTATATGTTGTTATATTAAAAATTAAATATGTAAAATAACATGCAAAATAATAATGTTGTTGTTAAGATAAATAAATCTATATATATAAATATAAATGACTTCTATACATAATTATTATTATTGTAATTTCTAATATGAAATAATATAATATAGTAATAGATATAAAATGATTATATATATATAACATTATAATGTATTCATATTTACATGAGGTAACTAATATGCGAACACAATTGCATAATATTAAATATAAAATGTGTAAATATTAAACATTCAGTATATGTTATTATATAATATATTACGATACATAATTAATAATAAATAATATTAAGATATTCAATTAAGTTATGAATTTAAGATATAGTTACTAAGGTAATAGTGTTACCACTTTCAAAGTAACATCAACATTAGTATTTTTAATATCAGTATAATAAATATATAACATATAGATATAGAATTTGATATATATAAATATTATCAATAATATTATTATTATCCTTATTAATACTAATATAATTAGTATTGTTATTATTATTATCATTAATAATATTATTATTATCAAATTCACTAAAATTATTTTTATGGTGACTTATTAGTATTATTATTCTTATTATTATTATTATTATTAGAAATTTAATTATTATTAATATAATTATAATTATTAATTATTAATATTAATATTTAATATTTAATATATATATTTATATAATTATATAATACCAAACGTACAATTTGGAATCTGAATCAGTTCCATATATCTATCAAGCTACAATGCGTTTTTTGTTTATCTCACCAATCTGTTTAACATCCATTTCATTTAACAAGAATCTGATACAGCACGATAGCAACTAGTTTATTTTTTTATTTTATTTTTTTTCCGTTCGGCCTGGTAACTCATCCTGTCGATATCATATAGCTTTAAAAGTCAGTGAATTCTCTGTATTCATAACAAACTCATTCCACTTTATACACAAAATATCAATTACAATCACAATTAACAGTTGAATTTAACAGAAAATATTTAAAATTGCACGTTACCTCTGTTCTTGCTTTATTTTTCAAAATATTTGAATTCGAAATATGTTTCAAAATGTGTTAAAACAGTTTTGTTAGGAATATTTTACTTAACCGATCTGGAAAGTTTCAACTGTCAATTTCTAATATCGGGATCAAATTTTGGAGTCAAAGTGTTTGAATTAAAAAGTCAACCAATGTGTTCATGGGAAAATTCAAGTTCATTTCTAAGTTTTAAGTCAAATTGATTATCCAGATAGTTTCTATAATGAATTTATAACATATTTCATGTTGCAATCGAAGTCTGAAACTTTCGCAAATTCAAAATCAAATTTAAAGTTCATAACAGTATACTTTTTCTGTTTCAGCTTTTTATTTCTTTTATTTTTTTTTGTTTTTCTATTCTGATTAATTTAGATCATCTATAAATGTTTCTGTATCATATATTAATCCTAAAACTCATTATGAAAAATCATTGTGTATTAATTTGGGCTCTGTTCGATTTGCTAAGAAAGAAGAAGAAGAAGATATAAGGGAAACCAGAATAAGTGGATTAAATAGTTTAGGGTCTGTGTTAATAACAGAAAAACGTGATGGTTCAGATGGTGAAGAGGTTTGTGGGTATGCGAGGAATCCTGGGTTCGAGTCCCTCCAAATGACTGCATCATTTTTTTTGAGCTTTTTGAAGTAGTTATTATTATTATTATTATTATTATTATTATTATTATTATTATTATTATTGTTATTATTATTATTATTATTATTATTATTATTATTATTGTTATTATTATTATTATTATTATTATTGTTATTGTTATTATTGTTATTGTTATTGTTATTATTATTATTATCATACTTATTGTTATTATGTTAAAATGTTATTATTAACAAAATGAATATTAATATACTTTATAATATTATCATTACTATTACTAGTATTACACTTATAAATTGATAGAATTATTATCATTATTATGTTTATAATTATTACTAGTAATATGAGTATAATTACTAATAATATCATCTTTATTATTATTAATATAAATGTTAGTTGCGTATTATTAAACTTATTATTATTATCATTAGTTATAAAATGGATAGTTTTATATAAAATACATTACAATAATATTAAAATTTACATATCACTATAATGTTATTATTAAAATGATAATTACTAAGCTATATATATATATATATATATATATATATATATATATATATATATATATATATATATATATATATATATATATATATATATATATATATATATATATATATATATATATATATATGTGTGTCAATTAATACGTAAATATATATTGTTATCATATATAAACTCTAATATATATTTTTGTAACATATTATAAAGAATAATAAATCTTAGTTATATATATATATATATATATATATATATATATATATAAATTAAATATATTAAATTGGTCTAAATAACAAATGATATGACAAGTATATTATTAATAATAATTTATATAAACTTGCTCGATTACGATTATATATTTTAATAAATATACAATTGATATAGGTTCGTGAATCCAAGACCAACCCTGCATTGTTCAGTTTGTCTAATGTTGTCATATGTATTTTTACTACAAAATACATTAGGTGAGTTCATTTGAATTCCTTTTACTCTTTATATTTTTGGGCTGAGAATACATGCAAATGCTTTATTAACTGTTTTACAATATTTATATGCGTGAGTTTCATTATTCCCTTTTTATATATATTTTTGGGCTGAGAATACATGCAAATGCTTTATTAACTGTTTTACAATATTTATATGCATGAGTTTCATTATTCCCTTTTTATATATATTTTTGGGCTGAGAATACATGCAAATGCTTTATTAACTGTTTTACAATATTTATATGCGTGAGTTTCATTAATCCCTTTTTAAATGCTTTTGTAATATATATTTTTATGACTGAGAATACATGCGCTTTTTTTATAACTGTTTTACGAAATAGACACAAGTAATTGAAACTACATTATATGGTTGAATGATCGAAATCGAATATGCCCCTTTTTATTAAGTCTGGTAATCTAAGAATTAGGGAACAGACACCCTAATTGACGCGAACTCTAAAGATAGATCTATCGGGCCCAACCAGCCCCATCCAAAGTACCGGATGCTTTAGTACTTCGAAATTTATATCATGTCCGAAGGAGGATCCCGGAATGATGGGGATATTCTTATATGTATATTGTGAATGTCGGTTACCAGGTGTTCAATCCATATGAATGATATTTTTGTCTCTATGCACGGGACGTATGTTTATGAGAAATGGAAATATGAAATCTTGTGGTCTATTAAAATTATGAAATGATTATTTATGTTAAACTAATGGACTTACCAGCCTTTTGGTTGACACTTGAAACCATGTTTATTCTCAGGTACGAAAGAAATCTTCCGCTGTGCATTTGCTCATTTTAAAGATATTACTTGGAGTCATTCACAACATATTTCAAAAGACGTTGCATTCGAGTCGTTGAGTTCATCAAAAATATTATTAAGTCAGTTATAGTTAGATATATTATAAAATGGTATGCACGCCGTCAAATTTCGATGTAATGAAAGATTGTCTTTTCAAAAATGAATGCAATGTTTGTAAAATGTATCATATAGAGGTCAAGTACCTCGCGATGTAATCAACTGTTGTGAATCGTTTATAATCGATATGGACTTCATCCGGATGGATTAGGACGGGTCTTTACAGTTGGTATCAGAGCGGTGGTCTTAGTGAACCGGGTCTGAATTAGTATGACTAACTGATAAGTCTTTAGGATGCATTAGTGAGTCTGGACTTCGACCGTGTCTGCATGTCAAAAGTTTTGCTTATCATTTTTGTCAGAAATCATTTGCTTATCATCCTTAGTAAATTACCTGCTTATTATTCTTAGTCTAGACACATCTTATTGCATTGACTGCATGAATAGTGTATAGACAAAATTCATGGCTTAGCGTATCTGCTAATTCATATCTTAGCGTATCTGTTATTGTTATCTTTACCTGACAGCTTCCGTAGATTCCTCCGTAACTTATGAGATTTTAGTATTACATATGCATATGTAAATGATGTATTGCAGGATACTAATCTACATCCTATAATCTATTTCTTATCGAAAATCCTTCATCTGATCGTACGAGATGAATCCTTCAACTAGTTCGAGTCCCTCGGATTCCGACAGCTATTCCGATAGTTATCCCGATAGTTATTCTGAATGAATAGTCATCTAAGCTCCGGAAGCAATGTCACCAGAATGAATCAACCAATCATCCATCCCCAATTCATCTGATGGATTCGTAGTCGACTTAATCAATGGAGACGCGCAGAAGGCGATCCCTTCCACTAACCGAATTCACCTTTTGGCGAAGAACCTGAAGCACTTACCGGCGAACCTGTTCGTAACACCATTTTCACCCTCATTTCTCGAATATCTTGCCACGACTATATCATAACTCAGATTCTAAACCTTATTCATCTGCTCGTTCTGACTGACAATCATCCCGGAGTAATACAAGAAGTCAATGAACTTCGCGCTCTAGTAATCAATTTGGAGAATATGGTGCAAAACATACCAGCTTCAGCAACATCACCAGCACCAACATCAATACCAGTACCACCAACAACTCAAGTTCACATCATACACCTCAACATCTAAATATGTACCTCGAGCATAATCATCAATCTGCGAATCGTTCTACATCATTTATCTTCGTTCGACATGACGATTATGTAATCTTCAATGTTTTAGAGATTATATATTCTAGTTCTAACGGTAAGTCAAATGAGATTAATATTATATTAACTCATTAAATCTATGATTACATCTGAAGAAAATATATATGTAAGTATATTTTCATAAAGATTGTAATTAAAAATTCTTTCGTATAAACTGTTAATGGTGAAAATATTTTAACGGGTAGGTAATACCCGGGGATATTTAGATTTCACTTTAATAGGTTATACTGTATATTCTTCGAATCTGATTCAACATCCATTTACTATCCTACTTACATCTACAGAGATACAAATCCGTTCACCGCAGAATAACCATTTTTTTTATTTCAATTTCATATTTGGATTTTGATTTATCACAATCCAACAAGTGGCATAATGAAGAAAACATTGGACAAAATAAAAGTTGTTAGAAACAAACGAATTAACTAATTGAAATTTTGTTAAGAATCCACGCTAACTGTTCCTAGCTAACTTTTCCTAGCTAACTGATTACATTTCAGTTATCGCAGTTTATTTATCGCAATTTAATTATCGCAATTTTATTTATCGTTATTTAATTTCTGTTATTTACTTTACGCATTTAATTTATCGTCATTTAATTTATGTTATTTATTTTACGCATTTTAAATACCGGGACACGTATACAAGGTTTTGACATATCATATCGATGCATCTATATATATATATATATTATTTGGAATCACCATAGACACTCTATATGTAGTAATGATCGAGTTCTCTATACAGGGTTGAGGTTGATTCTCAAATAATATATATACTTTGAGTTGTGATCGAGTCTGAGACATGTACACGGGTCACGATACGTATTAATTAATTCGAATATTATATATTAAACTATATATAAATTATTGAACTGTAAATTTTGAACTATCGACTGTGGACTAATAATATTGGACAATTAAAGTGAATTAAAATACTGATTATAACATATGAAACTAAATAATTCTTCAAGTTTGCCACTTGATTTCATCTTAAACCTCATTTGTATCCTGACAATTATAATCCGCATTCAAACCTTTCATGATCCTTGAAAACACCTCAATCGAGAAGACGAATCAACCGCACTTCATCTATGGGAGAAGAGATTGATGCATTTAGTTCTGCATCTAAAAAAAAAAAAAAAAAAAACTCTCAGAAACTGAGTAAACGTTTAACACGTAGTTGTGCTAATTCCTTTAGTGTTATTATTACCCAAAATAACTTTGCATTCCCTTTCCAAATTAGCAAATTTTGTCACAGCTCCAGCAAGTCAACTTTGACTTTTCGTTCGAAACAACCTTATTATAACCTTGATATATATGTGCGCTCTTTTATTGTTACCGGGGAACCTTTTATATTCCACCATAGTACCATCAGCGTTTAATCATCTAAAAATACAATTCTCCTGAAACCACCTCGGATTGATAACCGATGATTCAAATATCGTAGCATTAAATGCAGAGGAAATAGAAAAATTGTAGATGGTCTAAACGACCAAAAGTTTGATAATAAAGAAGGGAATGTTAGGAACGCTCGATAGAAAATTTGGTACTGAAAAACAGATTGAGCAAACTATGAAGGAGACCAAGGCCAAATACAAAGACCATACCCTATATTCAAAGAATCCAGATAATTCTGGATCCATTGAAATCTTTAGAGAATATCTTGCTCCGAAGTCATGTTAAAATCTTGCGGAAAACCTTTCTCCATCAACCATCGAACTTAGAAATTCCAAAAAAAAAAAAAAAAAAAAAAATCCTCATCAATATCTTCGATATTTCTGAGGATATTTTCATAAATATTCTCGTCCGAAATTATATACCTCTTCGTGCTTCCTGTGTATCATTATATTGGAAACATTCAATAGAAAATTTAGTACCGAAAAGCAAATTATGCGAAACTATGAAGAAAGCCGTGGACAAATCACAAAGAATAAGTTTGACTTCATATAATCCAAATGATTCAATGTCTGCTAAAGTCTTTAGCGAATATCTTGCTCTTTACTCTAAACCATTGCGGACAATAGTTTCTATCATCCTCTGATCTTAGATATTCCGAGATATTATCGTATCTTTCATTATAAATATCCTCGATATTTCTGAATATATTTTCATAACTAATCTTATCTGAAATTATTAATCTCTTCATGATATCAGTGTTACATCATATAGAAACTGTTAGTTTCTATATTCTGTAAACTTTCGAGCTTAAAATATGAATGTTATTGAAGTAATGTTGGGAACTGATGCATGAGTTAGTATAATATAATGACACTTGATCAACGTGATTATATTACAGTAAGTCATGCTGGGTTTCTAAATAGAACATGATGATTCACAGATTATAACGTCATCATGTGTTATGTTACATAACTCTTTCATTCTGATTAACTTCTGAACATATCAAGAAAATATATTCTTGATAGTTCTATTCTCAGTGATTCTGGTAATTTGACAAATCAAATCATGCTAATACGTTCTTTCTTGTTTAGAACATTAAGCTCATTCGAAACTCCACACCTATGAATTCTAGACCATTACTTGCAAAAAGAAAACAAAAGCATGAAGCTCCGAGATAGAAAGGGGGTATAAATCGCAGCAAATTAGAGAGAGCATTAACTGTGAATGATAATGATTATAGAAGACGGAAACAGGTATTCCAAAATATAAGAGAAAATATAAAACCCAATAACAACACGGAGATTTCAAACCGGGGATATTAATACGAATAGCAATATAACGACACGGTAGAATTAAGAATAGTATCCCCCCAAGGTAAAAGTAGAAGTAGACAGATTCGTCAGGTGGAAGTTGGAAAAAGGAGAATGATTGTTACGATAGTAAGGGTGAGGACAAGGATTTAAACTGGATTAAGCATTTGTTCAATCTTTTAAATTTGGGAATTGAGTATAGGAATGGTAAAAGTAATGGAGCGGGAGAAGTTAATTTATAGTAAAATGTCTGATAGAGGAAGCAAGAAAGATCTCCACATTTAATTAGATAGATCCTAATTTCCTTATTCGCCGAAGAATCAAATCTTATAAATTTTAAAGATTTTCTTTTAAATCCCTGGAATTCTGGAATTCCACCAAGACAACGTCAAAAGTAAAGAAACACCTTATTTTCTAAATTCAATCATGACTACGTCAAAAGTTAAATCTCTATCTCAATCTTTTGTGATAGCTTCATTCGTATTCTTCAAATAATCAAATTGTTTTATCTATATTACTCAATGATGATAAAACTCTTTTGATCAGCTAATATTGTCAGGAAAACATATTTATTGTTAGCCATGACGACCTCAATCAAATTTTGGGACGAAATTTCTTTAACGGGTAGGTACTGTGATGACCCGAGAATTTCCGACCAAATTTAAACTTAATCTTTATATGATTTCGATACGATAAGCAAAGTTTGTAATATTGAGTCTCAAAAGTTTTGAAATTATGTTCATATATTCAATTGACCTTCGACTGCTCTCGACGATTCACGAATAATTTAATTGTAAATAGATTTGTGTGGGTTTAAATATATATGTATTTATAAATATAATAATTTGGAAATTAATTTTTAATATTATATGTTGTTATATTAAAAATTAAATATGTAAAATAACATGCAAAATAATAATGTTGTTGTTAAGATAAATAAATCTATATATATAAATATAAATGACTTCTATACATAATTATTATTATTGTAATTTCTAATATGAAATAATATAATATAGTAATAGATATAAAATGATTATATATATATATATATATATATATATATATATATATATATATATATATATATATATATATATATATATATATATATATATATATATATATATATATATATATATATATATATAACATTATAATGTATTCATATTTACATGAGGTAACTAATATGCGAACACAATTGCATAATATTAAATATAAAATGTGTAAATATTAAACATTCGGTATATTTTATTATATAATATATTATGATACATAATTAATAATAAATAATATTAAGATATTCAATTAAGTTATGAATTTAAGATATAGTTACTAAGGTAATAGTGTTACCACTTTCAAAGTAATATCAACATTAGTATTTTTAATATCAGTATAATAAATATATAACATATAGATATAGAATTTGATATATATAAATATTATCATTAATATTATTATTATCCTTATTAATACTAATGTGTTAAAACAGTTTTGTTAGGAATATTTTACTTAACCGATCTGGAAAGTTTCAACTGTCAATTTCTAATATCGGGATCGAATTTTGGAGTCAAAGTGTTTGAATTAAAAAGTCAACCAATGTGTTCATGGGAAAATTCGAGTTCATTTCTAAGTTTTAAGTCAAATTGATTATCCAGATTGTTTCTATAATGGATTTATAACATATTTCATGTTGCAATCGAAGTCTGAAACTTTCGCAAATTCAAAATCAAATTTAAAGTTCATAAAAGTATACTTTTTCTGTTTCAGCTTTTTATTTCTTTTATTTTGTTTTGTTTTTTTATTCTAATTAATTTAGATCATCTATAATTGTTTCTGTATCATATATTAATCCTAAAACTCATTATGAAAAATCATTGTGTATTAATTTGGGCTCTGTTCGATTTGCTAAGAAAGAAGAAGAAGAAGATATAAGGGAAACCATAATAAGTGGATTAAATAGTTTAGGGTCTGTGTTAATAACAGAAAAACGTGATGGTTCAGATGGTGAAGAGGTTTGTGGGTATGCGAGTCCCTCCAAATGAATGCATCGTTTTTTTTGAGCTTTTTGAGATAGTTATTATGTTTATTATTATTATTATTATTATTATTATTATTATTATTATTATTATTATTATTATTATTATTATTATTATTATTATTATTATTATTATTATTATTATTGTTATTATTATTATTATTGTTATTATTATTATTATTATTATTATTATTATTATTATTATTATTATTATTATTATTATTATTATTATTGTTATTGTTATTTATATTAATATTATTATCATACTTATTGTTATTATGTTAAAAAGTTATTATTAACAAAATGAATATTAATATACTTTATAATATTATCATTACTATTACTAGTATTACACTTATAAATTGATAGAATTATTATCATTATTATGTTTATAATTATTACTAGTAATATGAGTATAATTACTAATAATATCATCTTTATTATTATTAATATAAATATTAGTTGTGTATTATTAAACTTATTATTATTATCATTAATTATAAAATGGATAGTTTTATATAAAAATACATTACAATAATATTAAAATTTACATATCACTATAATGTTATTATTTAAATGATAATTACTAAGCTATATATATATATATATATATATATATATATATATATATATATATATATATATATATATATATATATATATATATATATATATATATATATATATATATATATATATATATATATATATATATAATGTATCAATTAATACGTAAATATATATTGTTATCATATATAAACTCTAATATATATTTTTGTAACATATTATAAAGAATAATAAATCTTAGTTATATATATATTAAATTGGTCTAAATAACAAATGATATGACAAGTATATTATTAATAATAATTTATATAAACTTGCTCGATTACGATTATATATTTTAATAAATATACAATTGATATAGGTTCGTGAATCCAAGGCCAACCCTGCATTGTTCAGTTTGTCTAATGTTGTCATATGTATTTTTACTACAAAATACATTAGGTGAGTTCATTTGAATCCCTTTTACTCTTTACATTTTTGGGCTGAGAATACATGCAAATGCTTTATTAACTGTTTTACAATATTTATATGCGTGAGTTTCATTATTCCCTTTTTATATATATTTTTGGGCTGAGAATACATGTAAATGCTTTATTAACTATTTTACAATATTTATATATGCGTGAGTTTCATTATTTCCTTTTTATATATATTTTTGGGCTGAGAATACATGCAAATGCTTTATTAACTGTTTTACAATATTTATATGCGTGAGTTTCATTAATCCCTTTTTAAATGCTTTTGTAATATATATTTTTGGGACTGAGAATACATGCGCTGTTTTTATAACTGTTTTACGAAATAGTCACAAGTAATTGAAACTACATTATATGGTTGAATGATCGAAATCGAATATGCCCCTTTTTATTAAGTCTGGTAATCTAAGAATTAGGGAACAGACACTCTAATTGACGCGAACTCTAAAGAAAGATCTATCGGGCCCAACAAGCCCCATTCAAAGTACCGGATGCTTTAGTACTTCAAAATTTATATCATGTCCGAAGGAGGATCCCGGAATGATGGGGATATTCTTATATGTATATTGTGAATGTCGGTTACCAGGTGTTCAATCCATATGAATGATATTTTTATCTCTATGCACGGGACGTATGTTTATGAGAAATGGAAATATGAAATCTTGTGGTCTATTAAAATTATGAAATGATTATTTATGTTAAACTAATGGACTCACCAACCTTTTGGTTGACACTTGAAAGCATGTTTATTCTCAGGTACGAAAGAAATCTTCCGCTGTGCATTTGCTCATTTTAAAGATATTACTTGGAGTCATTCACGACATATTTCAAAAGACGTTGCATTCGAGTCGTTGAGTTCATCAAGAATATTACTAAGTCAGTTATAGTTAGATATATTATAAAATGGTATGCACGCCGTCAAATTTAGATGTAATGAAAGATTGTCTTTTCAAAAACGAATGCAATGTTTGTAAAATGTATCATATAGAGGTCAAGTACCTCGCGATGTAATCAACTGTTGTGAATCATTTATAATCGATATGGACTTCGTCCGGATGGATTAGGATGAGTCTTTACATTTAGCATGTCTTATTCTCGATGTACTAGATGATTTGCTTCCGCTGTTTGCTTAGAGGTCGCATACTGCATAACTGGAGATCCAGTTGTTATTTTAAAACATTGATTATTCGCATTTAGGATTTTAAATACTTAAACATCGTGAAATCGGTTCTGTTACTTTTAATCATTTACTTTTATGGTAACTCTAATGTATTAGAAAACTTTGGAATTACAAGTGCGAATCTTTTGAAAAATGTCTAATATAGAGGGAGTATCCGTTACTGTGGGACCTAATGACTAGCACGCCGTTAAATGGAATTTGGCGGGTTGTTTCACCCAGGAAGATTATTTCAAGCACAACAAAGCCTGTTCTAAATTAACCAAGTTTATTTCCAACTCCCATAATTCATCTAACTCTTTATGAACGTGTACTCCACACTTCACCGAATTCATTATAGAGTATGAATGGATCACGATCGCTTTCTACTTAGAATATCCAGTTCCACTAAAATAGTTTGTTGGATAACCCTAAAATCACAAATAGTTTAGATAATAATATTAGTTATATAAATAAAGAAAACATATTACTGATATTTAGTCATTATTGTACAATTATTCTTCATACAAAATGTGATGCCCCGTATAAAATTAACGTGTACGGATCATCAACAACAGGATTATCACAAGTTCAAACACTATATGCTGTTTTAAAATAAGTTTGCATTCATGAGAAAAGGTGACGTCATAACCAACGTCAAATGTTTAACATACAAAAGTGGGCTTCTACGAATAGAAGCAATTAACATGAGTACGAGACCCGTAAGTCGTTACAAATTCATTGTTTCAAAAGTAACATAGTTTGAATGAAAAATAAATGTTTCATGCGAAGACATCTCTAACAGAAGCAGCGGGTGTCTACACAGCAGTACTACAACATCAGAAGCAACCAAACCTCTAAGCACCTGAGAAAACATGCTTAAAAACGTCAACACGAATGTTGGTGAGCTATAGTTTAAGTATAACAGTAATGTAAGGTAGGCCACGAGATTTCATATTTCAAAACAGTATGAAAAGTATATGTTCAACCGTGGGCACTTGGTAACTAACTTAACGTAATATCACCCCCTAAAAGTACACTTGGCGAGTGCGTATGTTTATGAAGTATTAAACACCCATTAAATGCTAGCGCTTACTAGCACTAGTGGGGATGTCAAACCCTATGGATCCATATCTAAGATTCGCGTTCACCGGTTCAAAGACCAATGACTAAACGTTACCGAGCTAAGGGGAAAATTTATGCCGTTGTATAACCCACATATATAATAAGTTTAAGTACTCGTGCCTAGTATGTAAAACATAAAACGTGCATGTATTCTCAGTTCCTAAAATAATTAAAGTAAAAAGGGATGCTATAACTCACAGTGAAAAGTAGTAAAGTCGGTACGAGATAAGTAAACAAGTAGTTGGTCCGAAAGGTCCTCAACCTAAGTCAAAAGTTACTAAGTTAGTAAATCGTTCCCAAAGGTTTAAAAGTATGTAAATTAGGTCTTAAGTATCATCATCATTCATCATTAATCAAAAAGTGTAAAGTAAGTTTCAATAAAGAATAGAGTTCGAAACAAAGGCTGACTTCGTTCAGTTGCCACGACCTCTATACAAACTGAAATGAGGTGAGACCAGTGGCCATGACTCCGTATATGAGTCCCCTAGTTGCTGACCAATTTCTAGAACCAAAATCGTCTTCGTTTAACCGTGGTGACGGTTTAAGTACGAGTAGGTCAGAAATTTCAGCACAACGTTAAAAGGGTGTAGTGACTTTCGGAAGGCCATAAATCCTAAACCGTAACTCGGATTAAGATGAGGCCTAAACAGAAAATCATCTAATCGGACCGAGATAACTAGAAATCAACTTTTACAGTAGCCCAGGTTAGTGATCAGACCCAGAAAACAGCAAGAAATGTGTTCCGGTGGGTTCTTGGAGCTTGATGCTCATCACGGTTCTCATCCTTGATGCGTGTAGCTTCAAGTGTACAACTCGATGATGGGTTTGCATCATATTAACCAAGGTTTGACCATAATAACACTAGTGTATTTCTAAGATAAGTAGCACAACACATTTAAGGGTTGTATGAAGGTTGATGAACCAAAGTTACATCAAGATCTTAGATCCGACAAATACATGAGTTCTAATAATAATATTAAGCTATAAACTTGAAAGTAAACTAAATAAACAAGATCTTAAGTTGTAGAACTTAGATATTAGTTAGATCTAAAAGATCCTAGACTAGAAAGTCTAGATCTAGTGTTTTTAAGTTAAACCCTAAGTTATAGAACTTGGATCTTTACTTTAACAAAACCATAAGCTATGAAACTTAGATTTTTATCTTGTAAAATGTATATAAGCTTATAAGCTCTTGTTTTAGACAAAATTAGAAGACCATAAGCTATAGAAACTTAGATCCAACATAAGTGTATGAATTTATAACTAGAAAGTTTAACTTCCATGTTCTTGAACTTACAAAGTTTAACTTTAGTTTCAAGAAATATGAGATCAAGTTTAACTTGTAATACTTGACCAAAATAACAACATCACAAATTTAATATGCTTACAAAAGAAAGAAATAAACTAAAGTTACAAGTAATAATTCATGTTTGTTTCATACTTAAGAAGATTCAAATCAATGTTTGGATCTTAGGAAAGTAAACCTTAAGTCTACAAAACATGAACACAAGTAAGATCTCAAAACTTATGAGCTTTAGATCTTTATAACATTGAAGTGTAGAACCATAAGTTATAGAAACTTAGATCCTTGTTCTTGGTTCTTCATCAAACAAAGATGGAAGTAACAAGATTACATGAAGATACAAGCTAGATAACTTGATCTTTAACAACAACAAACAACAAGTAACAAAACAAGTAAGAATGATGATGCTAGTGGCGGTTTTTCAAAGGAAAAAAGAGAAGAAAGAAAAAGATATAATACTTACAAACTAGAGAGAAAAACTAGAGAAAATAGAGTGCAAGTATGTTGTGTGTGAAATGAGATTGTAAGCTAGCATATAAGTATCAAAAAAAAAAAAAAATGGAACTCCCTTTCTCCCCACTATAGGCCGATGGTATAAGGAGCTCAAAAGGGAAGTCAATGTGCAACTTTCAAGCATGGGATGATGGTGTATGCTAGGATGGGTAATAAGTTAAATGCATGGGAAAGAGGTGTAAGCATGCTTACAACATTTGTCTCCTCATTAACTTAATTAATCCATGCTTAACATTAATAAGTTACTAGTAATATAGTGGGCTCACAACTAGTCCAATAAGAAAAGTAGGGTGGGCTTCCAAGTTCAAGTCCATTAATAAAAGCCCAAGTCCAAGTAAGTATGCAACAATTAAATAAATAAAGCCCAAGTAATTAACTACTTACATTAGTTAATTAGAAATGAGTAATAATAATTAATCATGAATGTAAATAATATTCAAAATATTATTCGTGAAAAGTACGTGTCGAAAAGACGAGTCGGGGCATGGAAAGTCAAATACGGTGACAAGTAAAATGTATAAAAATACATTTATTAAAGTGCAAGTATTAATAATAAATATTAATAATATAAGTTGGAAATTCCAGGGTCGTTACACAAAAATCTAGTTTTCTACAAGTGATTAAAATAAATGTTGAAATGGTTGAACAAGGTAAGTCATAAACTAATGCCGGTGTTGACCGATTATATAGGTCATTACGTATCCTTACATACTCGACTCGTACTCTCACTCTTGGCAAAACCCTAGCTCACCATTCCATTTTTTTCATTTTCCGCGTCGCATACACTTTTTCGGCGATCCTTCAGCCGTTTTAAGGTCTTCAGGTACGTTTCTCTTCACTAACTATCGGCATCTCGTTGGTGGTTGAGGCCTCTTCGTTTTTCCTTTCCTTCTCCAGCGTCATTAATGTTTTCCTAGACGATAGCGACCCACATCCGCCGATCTGGCGACAGTGTGGCATTTTATGATGGGGATCCTCCTCCTATGATGTTTTCTTTTTTATTTGACGGCTGCCTCGTCTTCACCCTTTCCGGCGACCGATCTACCTCTTTGGATCTCACCGGAGGTATGACTGTAGCCAATGGTATGTGGCTCGACATTCTCTCGACCATATGTTGTCTTAATTGTGCTTTTTGGTGGTTCAGGTTAGGTTCTCAGGTGTTGGGTTGGTGAGGTGTCATCGGTATTTGTTTTTCTTTATCGAAATCCGTACTCCGAAGGCTCTCTATTCAAGATCCAGGAGACGAGTGCCGTGTTGGTTCTCAGGTGATTTTTTCGGGTTCCGCTGTGATTAATTTGTGGTGTATTCTTAGGTCCTGGAGGTAACACAGGTGTTGGTGGCCGTTTTTATCTTTTTCCGGCCGACGGTTTTCTTTGCCGGAGTTTGGTCAGATTTGTTCCGGGTACTGATTTCTTGTCTCCACTATGACGTTCTCTCGCTCATGGGTTCCGGTTCGGTGGTTTCTTGGTTCTGTGGGCTTATCCGACTTCATTCTGGCGGGCTACTAGTTCTTTGGGTTTCGGGGCTTCGGTTTGTTTTGTGTTTATATTGCAGGTCGGTTCCTCCTCGGTGATTTCTTCTGGTTTAGACCAGGCTACGATCTCCCTATTGGAGATCTGGCCTTGACCAGGGGGAGGATGCATTTCTTGAAGGGATGGTTGATGTTTTTGACGACTAAGGATAATCTGTGGCGCTCCATTTTTGTGTTGGCGGTCGGCGTTCTCCCGACTGTTGACACTATTTGTCCATTTACTTTATCTGTCATGTGTAGTGTCGCCGGTATTGTAGTGTTCCTTCTGTTATAACTTCAGTTGTATTTTGATCATTTGAAAAACACGTATTTCTCACCCTGTTGGGCAACCGTTTGATTAGGATTGATGTGTAGTAGTTAGAGCTCGTTTAGGACCTTACTGTATCGGCTGTACGAGTTGATCTCCGAATCGATCACTAATGTTATCGTTTTTTCGAGAAAAGAAAATTATAGGTTATTACGTAATTTACGACAAACATGGCTGGTAAAGCAACAAACAAGGTGGATCTATGCAATTGGCTAGGGGTACCATGTCACTATTAGTTTAAAATATTTATTTATAAAGTAGTCTTTAATTTGTACGTATAGACAGTGGCGAAGCAGAAATTTTTTTCACGGGGAGCGAAATTTTTTTTAAAAGCGTAGCAATTTTTTGGGTAAAATATGGAGGTTTTTTTTGACATAATATGGAGTTTTTTGGGCAAAATAAAGAGATTTTGGGGGCAAAATACAGAGACTTATGAGGGAAAAAAATCCACCTTGGGCAAAATCGAAAAATCCAAAATTTTTATACTGCAAATTACAAATCCACTAGAGACGGACGCCCCACCTTGCCCGCACATATTTCCGCCCCTGCGTGTAGAACACCACAAGTAAATTTAATGATAGAGCCTTATACGTTTTTAGGATCTATATACATGGGGTTTTAAAGGTAAATATATAGCCACTAAAATACTTTTAAGATATGATTTGTTTATGAAAAAAATTCAAAACCCCTCTGAGTTTGAATTCTGAATTCGCCATGGCAACAAGTGAACTTTATCATATGATAATTTAGAAGTAATTTATCGAATTTTATAATGTCAGGTGGTACCAAAAAGATAGAACATTTCTTTTGTGTTATAATTCAATAAAGTTAGTTCAGCCATACAACTTAATTCAACAAAGTAGGCAAATGGTTGTTTGAATTATATATCTCAGATGTTGACTTGAATTTTACTGAGTACTCTATAATTTTTTTTAACGGCTTGAGAATCATAAAATGCTCTCATTTGCACCCACGCACGCTAGGTAGAAAACTTTAAGAATCGAACCCGAGTTGCTTGACTACTAATCGCGGGTCCCGAGTTGCTTGGCAACTAATCGCGGAAATCCTGAAGAAAAACCTCCCCCTCCTTTATAATTTGCCACTCCCAAAGTTAATGGCAAAGTGGTAAAACGGGATGCTTTGGATCGTTAGGTCTTTGGCCGATTCCTTTTCATTTTCTTGTCTGTTGAGCTTTAGATAATACTTGTTTAATTGTTTATTTTGTTTAAGTTTGTTTCGTTCTCGTTTTTTTAGTCTTTTGGTTGCGGTTTGTCTCTGTTTATGCTTGTAATCAGGGGCGGAAGTAGTAAGAGAGAAGCGGGGTACCCGCTCCTAGTGGATTCGAAATTTTTAATGCAAGATTTTAGAATTTTTTGATTTTTTACTTAGTGAATTTTTTTTTTGTCCAAAGTCTTCCTATTTTGCCCTCAAAGCCTCCATATTTTTTTCAAAAGTCTCAGTATTTGCTCAAAAACCTTCCTATTTTACCAAAAACCTCCATATTTTACACAAAAACATCCATAGTTTGCCAAAAAAATTGATACACTTTTAAAAAAATTTATCCCCCGGTGAAAAAATTTGTATTTCCGTCACTGCTTGTAATGTGGATTGTATTTGGTTGTTTGGTCCTTAATCTCGGTTCGGATCGTAGGTAGATATTAGCGGTTAGATTTTCGTTTTCTAGTTCTCAGTCTCTCTAACTATGTTTTGGGTTTGTATTCTTGTCGGCTTATCATCTATTGATGATTTGTGTTTGTTTTATAGCATTAATTATTTTTATTTAAAAAAAACTAATTTCTTGAAGTTAATGATGTAGTATCTGAAACGAAGTATTTAAGGTTATATATATATATATATATATATATATATATATAATATTAATAATAATAATTTTTTTTTTTCGAGGGGCGGTAGAACTGTAATAGTTCGATCAAGGAAATGATTGGGTGAGTGGGTTCTGACATCGTGTTCCGGTCTTTGTCGGTGACTCTTAACCGTCATTTAATATATATATATATATATATATATATATATATATATATATATATATATATATATATATATATATATATATATATATATATATATATATATATATATATATAATAATAATAATAATAATAATAATAATATAATAGTGGGTTCTGACATCGTGTTCGAGTCTTCGTCGGTGACTCTTAACCGTCATTTAATATATATATATATATATATATATTATATATAATAATAATAATAATAATAATAATAATAATAATAATATAATAGTGGGTTCTGACATCGTGTTGGGGTCTTCGTCGGTGACTCTTAATCGCCATATATATATATATATATATATATATATATATATATATATATATATATATATAATAGTAATAATAATATAATAATAATTAAAATTACAATTATTATAAATTATAATAATATAGTAGCACATGTTAATAAACTAGTGGTGAAAAAAAGATAAATCCCGTCAAAAAATTTGGTGAGTTTTATTTATGGGGTATAATATTAAATTGCAAAGTTGTTCTTTCCCCCAAAATTCCCTTGACTCATACCCTTAATACCCCTAAATAGTTACATGTTATACACCTTAACTAAACTCCACTTGACTCAATTTCTCCCCCATCAAATACGATATTTGGTCACCTTTCTATATTGGATTGAAACGACCAAATTCTATATGCTAATTAGTATATATGGGTCACCTTTCTATATTGGATTGAAACGACCAAATTCTATATGCTAATTAGTATATATGGTAATAATTACTTGAAAAGTATCCGCACAATATAATCCTTCGTATCTCGACATACTGTGTTAACGTATGATGAAACGACCTCGACTCGTCACCGAGAAAAACGACAATTTTTTTAACTGTTAGTGGTACGGAGTGCCAAAGTGTCACTCAGTGACACATTATTCGTGTTTTTCACCAGACCAGACTTGGCACGGCATGTCAATGTGTCATGCCGTGCCACCTGACTTCTGTTAGCACATGGCACGGTGTGCCACATTCAGCTGAATCTGATTTCCTGTAACTTTTAAACATTTTAACAAGACTCCAACATTTTAGACCTCTTTTGATCCAACACAATGGTTTCATACACATACGAACTTATATAAAGTTCCAAATTCATGTTTTTGCATAAACCGACATACATAACTTGTTTGCTTAACGTTTATTACATATGATAAAAAAAACTGTTGGATGTGTGAAGGATATCAAAACAACAAGAAAAAAAGACTGTTTTGAATTTTGCCGTGGAGGCGCGGCGCGACCCACTCTGGGCGCGGCGCGGGTTGGGCCTGACGGGCTAAAAATTCTAGAATCAAGTTTTCTTGTTCCCTAAGTTGTTTCCTTGCTTATATAAACATCTCATTGTAACCCTAACATGTTGAAATGTCCCGTTCTTATTGATTAAAAACGTTCCATATTAATTGATTTCGTTGCGAGGTTTTAACCTCTATATGAGACGTTTTTCAAAGACTGCATTCATTTTTAAAACAAACCATAACCTTTATTTCATAAATAAAGGTTTAAAAAGCTTTACATAGATTATCAAATAATGATAATCTAAAATATCCTGTTTACACACGACCATTACATAATGGTTTACAATACAAATATGTTACATCGAAATCAGTTTCTTGAATGCAGTTTTTACACAATATCATACAAACATGGACTCCAAATCTTGTCCTTATTTTAGTATGCAACAGCGGAAGCTCTTAGTATTCACCTGAGAATAAACATGCTTTAAACGTCAACAAAAATGTTGGTGAGTTATAGGTTTAACCTATATATATCAAATCGTAACAATAGAGCACAAGATTTCATATTTCAATACACATCCCATACATAGAGATAAAAATCATTCATATGGTGAACACCTGGTAACCGACATTAACAAGATGCATATATAAGAATATCCCCATCATTCCGGGACACCCTTCGGATATGAAATAAATTTCGAAGTACTAAAGCATCCGGTACTTTGGATGGGTTTGTTAGGCCCAATAGATCTATCTTTAGGATTCGCGTCAATTAGGGTGTCTGTTCCCTAATTCTTAGATTACCAGACTTAATAAAAAAGGGGCATATTCGATTTTGATAATTCAACCATAGAATGTAGTTTCACGTACTTGTGTCTATTTTGTAAATCATTTATAAAACCTGCATGTATTCTCATCCCAAAAATATTAGATTTTAAAAGTGGGACTATAACTCACTTTCACAGATTTTTACTTCGTCGGGAAGTAAGACTTGGCCACTGGTTGATTCACGAACCTATAACAATATATACATATATATCAAAGTATGTTCAAAATATATTTACAACACTTTTAATATATTTTGATGTTTTAAGTTTATTAAGTCAGCTGTCCTCGTTAGTAACCTACAACTAGTTGTCCACAGTTAGATGTACAGAAATAAATCGATAAATATTATCTTGAATCAATCCACGACCCAGTGTATACGTATCTCAGTATTGATCACAACTCAAACTATATATATTTTGGAATCAACCTCAACCCTGTATAGCTAACTCCAACATTCACATATAGAGTGTCTATGGTTGTTCCGAAATATATATAGATGTGTCGACATGATAGGTCGAAACATTGTATACGTGTCTATGGTATCTCAAGATTACATAATATACAATACAAGTTGATCAAGTTATGGTTGGAATAGATTTGTTACCAATTTTCACGTAGCTAAAATGAGAAAAATTATCCAATCTTGTTTTACCAATAACTTCTTCATTTTAAATCCGTTTTGAGTGAATCAAATTGCTATGGTTTCATATTGAACTCTATTTTATGAATCTAAACAGAAACAGTATAGGTTTATAGTCGAAAAAATAAGTTACAAGTCATTTTTGTAAAGGTAGTCATTTCAGTCGAAAGAACGACGTCTAGATGACCATTTTAGAAAACATACTTCCACTTTGAGTTTAACCATAGTTTTTAGATATAGTTTCATGTTCATAATAAAAATCATTTTCCCAGAATAACAACTTTTAAATCAAAGTTTATCATAGTTTTTAATTAACTAACCCAAAACAGCCCGCGGTGTTACTACGACGGCGTAAATCCGGTTTTACGGTGTTTTTCGTGTTTCCAGGTTTTAAATCATTAAGTTAGCATATCATATAGATATAGAACATGTGTTTAGTTGATTTTAAAAGTCAAGTTAGAAGGATTAACTTTTATTTGCGAACAAGTTTAGAATTAACTAAACTATGTTCTAGTGATTACAAGTTTAAACCTTCGAATAAGATAGCTTTATATGTATGAATTGAATGATGTTATGAACATCATTACTACCTCAAGTTCTTTGGATAAACCTACTGGAAATGAGAAAAATAGATCTAGCTTCAAAGGATCCTTGGATGGCTTGAAAGTTCTTGAAGCAGAATCATGACACGAAAATAATTTCAAGTAAGATTTCCACTCGAAATAAAATTGTTATAGTTATAGAAATTGAATTAAAGTTTGAATATGATTATTACCTTGTATTAGAAAGATAACCTACTGTAAGTAACAAAGGTTTCTTGATCTTGGATGATTACTTGGAATGGATTTAGAAAACTTGGAAGTAAACTTGCAATCTTGGAAGTATTCTTGATTTTATGAAACTAGAACTTTTGGAATTTATGAAGAACACTTAGAACTTGAAGATAGAACTTGAGAGAGATCAACTAGATGAAGAAAATTAAAGAATGAAAGTGTTTGTAGGTGTTTTTGGTCGTTGGTGTATGGATTAGATATAAAGGATACGTAATTTTGTTTTCATGTAAATAAGTCATGAATGATTACTCATATTTTTGTAATTTTATGAGATATTTCATGCTAGTTGCCAAATGATGGTTCCCACATGTGTTAGGTGACTCACATGGGCTGCTAAGAGCTGATCATTGGAGTGTATATACTAATAGTACATACATCTAAAAGCTGTGTATTGTACAAGTACGAATACGAGTGCATACGAGTAGAATTATTGATAAAACTGAACGAGGATGTAATTGTAAGCATTTTTTTTAAGTAGAAGTATTTTGATAAGTGTCTTGAAGTCTTTCAAAAGTGTATGAATACATATTAAAACACTACATGTATATACATTTTAACTGAGTCGTTAAGTCATCGTTAATCTTTACATGTAAATGTTGTTTTGAAACCTTTAGGTTAACGATCTTGTTGAATGTTGTTAACCCATTGTTTATTATAACAAATGAGATGTTAAATTGTTATATTATCATGATATTATGATATATAATATATCTTAGTATTATATATATACAGTTAAATGCCGTTACAACGATAATCGTTACATATATGTCTCGTTTCGAAATCATTAAGTTAGTAGTCTTATTTTTACATATGTATTTCATTGTTAATACACTTAATAATATATTTACTTATCATTTAACATAATTAACCAAGTGTATCAATATCTTAATATGATTCATATGTACCTAGTAAGACGTTGTTATAACGATAATCGTTATATATATCGTTTTCGAGTTTCTTAAATTAATAGTCTCATTTTTATGTATATAACTCATTGTTAAAATACCTAATGAGATACATACTTATAATAAAATCATTTTAACTATATATATAACCATATATATGTCATCGTATAGTTTTTATAAGTTTTAACGTTCGTGAATCACCGGTCAACTTGGGTGGTCAATTGTCTATATGAAACCTATTTCAATTAATCAAGTCTTAACAAGTTTGATTGCTTAACATGTTGGAAACACTTAATCATGTAAATAACAATTTCATTTAATATATATATAAACATGGAAAAGTTCGGGCCACTACAGTACCTACCCGTTAAATAAATTTCGTCCCGAAATTTTAAGCAGTTGGAGGTGTTGACGTATCTTCTGGAAATAAATGCGGGTATTTCTTCTTCATCTGATCTTCACGCTCCCAGGTGAACTCGGGTCCTCTACGAGCATTCCATCGAACCTTAACAATCGGTATCTTGTTTTGTTTAAGTCTCTTAACCTCACGATCCATTATTTCGACGGGTTCTTCAATGAATTGAAGTTTTTCATTGATTTGGATTTCGTCCAACGGAATAGTGAGATCTTCTTTAGCAAAACATTTCTTCAAATTTGAGACGTGGAAAGTGTTATGTACAGCCGCGAGTTGTTGAGGTAGCTCCAGTTGGTAAGCTACTGGCCCGACACGATCTATAATCTTGAATGGTCCAATGTACCTTGGATTTAGTTTCCCCCGTTTACCAAATCGAACAACACCTTTCCAAGGTGAAACCCGCATGACCATTTCTCCAATTTCAAACTCTATATCTTTTCTTTTACTGTCCGCGTAGCTCTTTTGTCGACTCTGGGCGGTTTTCAATCTTTGTTGAATTTGGATGATTTTCTCGGTAGTTTCTTGTATTATCTCCGGACCCGTAATCTGTCTATCCCCCACTTCACTCCAACAAATCGGAGACCTGCACTTTCTACCATAAAGTGCTTCAAACGGCGCCATCTCAATGCTTGAATGGTAGCTGTTGTTGTAGGAAAATTCTGCTAACGGTAGATGTCGATCCCAACTGTTTCTGAAATCAATAAAACAAGCTCGTAGCATATCTTCAAGCGTTTGTATCATCATTTCGCTCTGCCCATTAGTTAGTGGATGATAGGCAGTACTCATGTCTAGACGATTTCCCAATGCTTGCTGTAATGTCTGCCAGAATCTTGAAATAAATCTGCCATCCCTATCAGAGATAATAGAGATTGGTATTCCATGTCTGAAGATGAATTCCTTCAAATACAGTCGTGCTAACTTCTCGATCTTGTCATCTTCTCTTATTGGCAGGAAGTGTGCTGATTTGGTGAGACGATCAACTATTACCCAAATAGTATCAAAACCACTTGCAGTCCTTAGCAATTTAGTGATGAAATCCATGGTAATGTTTTCCCATTTCCATTCCGGGATTTCGGGTTGTTGCAGTAGACCTGATGGTTTTTGATGCTCCGCTTTAATATTCGAACACATCAAACATTCCCCTACGTATTTAGCAACATCGACTTTCATACCTGGCCACCAAAAATGTTTCTTGAGATCCTTTTACATCTTCCCCGTTCCAGGATGTATTGAGTATCTAGTTTTATGAGCTTCTCTAAGTACCATTTCTCTCATATCTCCAAATTTTGGTACCCAAATTCTTTCAGCCCTATACCGGGTTCCGTCTTCCCGAATATTAAGATGCTTCTCCGATCCTTTGGGTATTTCATCCTTTAAATTTCCCTCTTTTAAAACTCCTTGTTGCGCCTCCTTTATTTGAGTAGTAAGGTTAGCGTGAATCATTATATTCATAGATTTTACTCGAACGGGTTCTCTGTCCTTTCTGCTCAAGGCGTCGGCTACCACATTTGCCTTCCCCGGGTGGTAACGAATCTCAAAGTCGTAATCATTCAACAATTCAATCCACCTACGCTGCCTCATATTCAGTTGTTTCTGATTAAATATGTGTTGAAGACTTTTGTGGTCGGTATATATAATACTTTTGACCCCATATAAGTAGTGCATCCAAGTCTTTAATGCAAAAACAACCGCGCCTAATTCCAAATCATGCGTCGTATAATTTTGCTCGTGAATCTTCAATTGTCTAGACGCATAAGCAATCACCTTCGTCCGTTGCATTAATACACAACCGAGACCTTGCTTTGATGCGTCACAATAAATCACAAAATCATCATTCCCTTCAGGCAATGACAATATAGGTGCCGTAGTTAGCTTTTTCTTCAATAATTGAAACGCCTTTTCTTGTTCATCCTTCCATTCAAATTTCTTCCCTTTATGCGTTAATGCAGTCAAGAGTTTTGCTATTTTGGAGAAATCTTGGATGAATCTTCTGTAGTAACCAGCCAATCCTAAAAATTGACGTATATGCTTAGGAGTTTTTGGGGTTTCCCACTTTTCAACGGTTTTGATCTTTGCCGGGTCCACCTGGATACCTTCTTTGTTCACTATGTGACCGAGGAATTGAACTTCTTCCAACCAAAATGCACACTTTGAAAACTTAGCGTACAGTTTTTCTTTCCTCAATACTTCTAGCACTTTTCTCAAATGTTCTTCGTGCTCTTGATCATTCTTTGAGTAAATAAGTATGTCATCGATGAAAACAATGACAAACTTTTCAAGATATGGCCCACACACTCGGTTCATAAGGTCCATGAACACAGCTGGTGCGTTAGTCAATCCAAACGGCATAACCATAAACTCGTAATGACCATAACACGTCCTAAAAGCAGTTTTTGGAATATCATCCTCCTTTACTCGCATTTGATGATATCCAGAACGTAAATCGATCTTCGAATAAACCGACGAGCCTTGTAGTTGATCAAATAAGTCATCAATTCTCGGCAGTGGATAACGGTTTTTGATGGTAAGTTTGTTCAACTCTCTGTAGTCAATATACAACCTAAATGTACCATCCTTCTTCTTGACAAACAAAACAGGAGCTCCCCATGGTGATGTGCTTGGTCGAATGAAACCACGTTCTAATAGTTCTTACAGTTGGATTTGCAGTTCTTTCATCTCGCTGGGTGCGAGTCTATAAGGAGCACGAGCTATTGGTGCAGCTCCTGGTACAAGATCTATTTGAAATTCAACAGATCGATGTGGAGGTAGTCCCGGTAATTCTTTCGGAAATACATCGGGAAATTCTTTTGCGACGGGAACATCATTGATGCTCTTTTCTTCAGTTTATACTTTCTCGACGTGTGCTAGAACAGCATAGCAACCTTTTCTTATTAGTTTTTGTGCCTTCAAATTTCTAATAAGATGTAGCTTCATGTTGCCCTTTTCTCCGTACACCATTAAGGGTTCTCCTTCTTCTCGTACAATGCGAATTGCATTTTTATAACATACGATCTCTGCTTTCACCTTCTTCAGCCAGTCCATGCCAACTATTACATCAAAACTCCCTAACTCTACTTGTATCAAATCAATCTTAAATATTTCGCTACCCAGTTTAATTTCTCGATTCCGGCATATATTATCTGCTGAAATTAATTTACCGTTTGCTAATTCGAGTAAAAATTTACTATCCAACGGCGTCAATGGACAACTTAATTTAGCACAAAAATCTCTACTCATATAGCTTCTATCCGCACCCGAATCAAATAAAACGTAAGAAGATTTATTGTCAATAAGAAACGTACCCGTAACAAGCTCCGGGTCTTCCTGTGCCTCTGCCGCATTAATATTGAAAACTCTTCCGCGGCCTTGTCCATTCGTGTTCTCCTGGTTCGGGCAATTTCTAATAATGTGGCCCGGTTTTCCACATTTATAACAAACTACATTGGCATAACTTGCTCCGACACTACTTGCTCCGCCATTACTCGTTCCGACACCATTTGTTCCTTTCGTTCTATTAACCCCTGGTCCGTAGACCTCACACTTTGCCGCGCTATGACAATTTCTTTTACACTTGTTGCAAAATTTGGTACAGAACCCCGAGTGATACTTTTCACACCATTGGCATAGCTGCTTCTGATTGTTGTTGTTGTTGCGGTTGTTATTGTTGTTGGGATGATTGTTGTAGTTGCTGTTGTTGTTGTTGTTGTTGTTGGGCCGTTTGTTGTAGTTGCGATTGATGTTGCGATTGTTGGGATAATTGTTGCGATTATTATTGTAATTGCTGTTGTTGTTGTTGTATTGGTGATTCTTATCACCGTTTTCCTCTCACTTTCTTTTGACTTGCTTCACATTGGCCTATTCAGCCGTCTGTTCTTTAATTCTTTGCTCAATCTGGTTCACTAGTTTGTGAGCCATTTTACATGCCTGTTGTATGGAGGCGGGCTCGTGTGAACTTATATCTTCTTGGATTCTTTCCGGTAATCCTTTCACAAACGCGTCGATCTTCTCTTCCTCATCTTCGAACGTTCCCGGACACAATAGGCACAATTCTGTGAATCGTCTTTCGTACGTGGTAATATCAAATCCTTGGGTTCGTAACCCTCTAAGTTCTGTCTTGAGCTTATTGACCTCAGTTCCGGGACGGTACTTCTCGTTCATCAAGTGCTTGAATGATGACCACGGTAGTGCGTACGCATCATCTTGTCCCACTTGCTCTAGATAGGTATTCCACCATGTTAACGCAGAACCTGTGAAGGTATGCGTAGCGTACTTCACTTTGTCCTCTTCAGTACACTTACTTATGGCAAACACCGATTCGACCTTCTCGGTCCACCGTTTTAATCCGATCGGTCCTTCGGTTCCATCAAATTCCAAAGGTTTGTAGGCAGTGAATTCTTTGTAGGTGCATCCTACACGATTTCCTATACTGCTAGATCCAAGGTTATTGTTGGTATGTAGCGAAGCCTGTACTGCGGCTATGTTTGAAGCTAGAAAAGTACGGAATTCCTCTTCATTCATATTCACGGTGTGTCGAGTAGTCGGTGCCATTTCCTTCAAAATAGTCAAATGGAACAAGTTAATCATACAGAATATTAAGAGTAGTTAATAGTATTTCGTAGCATAATATGAACTCATTTATAAAAGCTTTTTCTTCATATTAGCGTTTTATAAGTTTAAATTCGGGTAGTACCTACCCGTTAAGTTCATACTTAGTAGCTAATATACAATTCAACTACTACAATTCTATATGAAAAACTGATTATAATAATATTTCGCGTTCAAACTTTTATACAATATTTTACAAACTTACAATACCGCTTATTTTACATAAAGCATGAAATATATCACACAATAACTTTGATACAAGATAGTTGTGAAGATAATTCTAGCTAGTACACAAGTCGTTCAGCAAAGGCAATAAAGACACGTAATTCATACGTCCAGAAACAAGTCATGCATTCTGGTTTTACTAGGACTACTTCCCATCCTTGGTCTTGTGGAACATAACCGTTATGGCCGTTGATAAGACAGTGTGTTGTAACGTCGTCAAAGGGACGAGGATTACGTAATGACCAACAGTCTCGTAATAACCTAAAAACCTCATTTCTTACCCCAATTACCGACTCCGTCACTTGTGGGAACGTTTTGTTTAATAGTTGTAGCCCGATGTTCTTTTTCTCGCTTTGGTGAGAAGGGAACATTACTAACCCGTAAACATAGCATGCTTCTTTATGTTGCATGTTAGCCGCTTTTTCTAAATCATGAAGTCCTATATTCGGATACATTGAGTCAAAATAATTTCTTAACCCGTTGCGTAAAATAGCATTTGGGTTCCCCGCAATATATGCGTCAAAGTAAACACATCATAACTTATGGGTTTCCCAATGTGATATCCCCCATCCTTCAAACGAAGGACTCTTATAAACCAAGACATTCTTGGAACATTCTTCGAATGTCTTACAAACTGATTTCGCCGTAAATAGTTGTGCCGAAGAATTCTGACCGACTTTAGACAAGATTTCATCAATCATGTCTCCGGGTAGGTCACTTAAAATATTGGGTTGTCTATCCATTTTGTGTTTTTATACTGTAAAATAGACAAGAGTTAGATTCATAAAAAAAAATACTTATTAATACAAGCAATTTTTACATATATCATAAAGCATAAGCACACTATATTACATATATTACACCACACGAATACAACTATCTTATTCCGACTCGCTCTTTTCTTCTTCTTCTGTTTTGGTTCGTTTTGCCAAGTTTCTAGGGATATATGATGTTCCCCTAATACGAGCTGTCGTTTTCCACAACGGTTTAGAAAAACTTGGTGGTTTAGAGGTTCCCGGGTCATTGTTACAACTTAAGGACTTCGGGGGTTGACGATACATATAAAGTTCATCGGGGTTGGAATTAGATTTCTCTATTTTTATGCCCTTTCCCTTATTATTTTCTTTTGCCTTTTTAAATTCAGTTGGGGTAATTTCTATAACATCATCGGAATTCTCGTCGGAATCCGATTCATCGGAGAATTGGTAATCCTCCCAATATTTTGCTTCCTTGGCGGAAACACCATTGACCATAATTAACCTTGGTCGGTTGGTTGAGGATTTTCTTTTACTTAACCATTTTATTATTTTCCCCACCGGTTCTATTTCCTCCTCCGGTTCCTCCTCTTCCGGTTCTGATTCTTCTTCCGGTTCTGATTCTTCTTCCGGTTCCTCTTCGGGAACTTGTGAATCAGTCCAATATATATTCGAATCTTCGTTATTATTAGGTGAGTCAATGAGATTTGTGCTAGAGGTAGACATCTATCACACAATATCAAACATGTTAAGAGATTAATATATCACATAATATATACATGTTAATAATATATAGTTTCCAACAAAAATGTTAAGCAATCATTTTTAAAGATAACACGGTCGAAGTCCCGACTCACTAATGCATCCTAACAAACTCGATAAGACACACTAATGCAAATTTTCTGGTTCTCTAAGACCAACGCTCGGATACCAACTGAAATGTCCCGTTCTTATTGATTAAAAACGTTCCATATGAATTGATTTCGTTGCGAGGTTTTGACCTCTATATGAGACGTTTTTCAAAGACTGCATTCATTTTTAAAACAAACCATAACCTTTATTTCATAAATAAAGGTTTAAAAAGCTTTACGTAGATTATCAAATAATGATAATCTAAAATATCCTGTTTACACACGACCATTACATAATGGTTTACAATACAAATATGTTACATCAAAATCAGTTTCTTGAATGCAGTTTTTACACAATATCATACAAACATGGACTCCAAATCTTGTTCTTATTTTAGTATGCAACAGCGGAAGCTCTTAGTATTCACCTGAGAAAAAACATGCTTTAAACGTCAACAAAAATGTTGGTGAGTTATAGGTTTAACCTATATATATCAAATCGTAACAATAGACCACAAGATTTCATATTTCAATACACATCCCATACATAGAGATAAAAATCATTCATATGGTGAACACCTGGTAACCGACATTAACAAGATGCATGTATAAGAATATCCCCATCATTCCGGGACACCCTTTGGATATGATATAAATTTCGAAGTACTAAAGCATCCGGTACTTTGGATAGGGTTTGTTAGGCCCAATAGATCTATCTTTAGGATTCGCGTCAATTAGGGTGTCTGTTCCCTAATTCTTAGATTACCAGACTTAATAAAAAAGGGGCATATTCGATTTCGATAATTCAACCATAGAATGTAGTTTCACGTACTTGTGTCTATTTTGTAAATCATTTATAAAACCTGCATGTATTCTCATCCCAAAAATATTAGATTTTAAAAGTGGGACTATAACTCACTTTCACAGATTTTTACTTCGTCGGGAAGTAAGACTTGGCCACTGGTTGATTCACGAACCTATAACAATATATACATATATATCAAAGTATGTTCAAAATATATTTACAACACTTTTAATATATTTTGATGTTTTAAGTTTATTAAGTCAGCTGTCCTCGTTAGTAACCTACAACTAGTTGTCCACAGTTAGATGTACAGAAATAAATCGATAAATATTATCTTGAATCAATCCACGACCCAGTGTATACGTATCTCAGTATTGATCACAACTCAAACTATATATATTTTGGAATCAACCTCAACCCTGTATAGCTAACTCCAACATTCACATATAGAGTGTCTATGGTTGTTCCGAAATATATATAGATGTGTCGACATGATAGGTCGAAACATTGTATACGTGTCTATGGTATCTCAAGATTACATAATATACAATACAAGTTGATCAAGTTATGGTTGGAATAGATTTGTTACCAATTTTCACGTAGCTAAAATGAGAAAAATTATCCAATCTTGTTTTACCAATAACTTCTTCATTTTAAATCCGTTTTGAGTGAATCAAATTGCTATGGTTTCATATTGAACTCTATTTTATGAATCTAAACAGAAACAGTATAGGTTTATAGTCGGAAAAATAAGTTACGAGTCGTTTTTGTAAAGGTAGTCATTTCAGTCGAAAGAACGACGTCTAGATGACCATTTTAGAAAACATACTTTCACTTTGAGTTTAACCATAATTTTTGGATATAGTTTCATGTTCATAATAAAAATCATTTTCCCAGAATAACAACTTTTAAATCAAAGTTTATCATAGTTTTTAATTAACTAACCCAAAACAGCCCGCGGTGTTACTACGACGGCGTAAATCCGGTTTTACGGTGTTTTTCGTGTTTCCAGGTTTTAAATCATTAAGTTAGCATATCATATAGATATAGAACATGTGTTTAGTTGATTTTAAAAGTCAAGTTAGAAGGATTAACTTTTATTTGCGAACAAGTTTAGAATTAACTAAACTATGTTCTAGTGATTACAAGTTTAAACCTTCGAATAAGATAGCTTTATATGTATGAATCGAATGATGTTATGAACATCATTACTACCTCAAGTTCCTTGGATAAACCTACTGGAAATGAGAAAAATAGATCTAGCTTCAAAGGATCCTTGGATGGCTTGAAAGTTCTTGAAGCAGAATCATGACACGAAAACAATTTCAAGTAAGATTTCCACTCGAAATAAGATTGTTATAGTTATAGAAATTGAATTAAAGTTTGAATATGATTATTACCTTGTATTAGAAAGATAACCTACTGTAAGTAACAAAGGTTTCTTGATCTTGGATGATTACTTGGAATGGATTTAGAAAACTTGGAAGTAAACTTGCAATCTTGGAAGTATTCTTGATTTTATGAAACTAGAACTTTTGGAATTTATGAAGAACACTTAGAACTTGAAGATAGAACTTGAGAGAGATCAACTAGATGAAGAAAATTGAAGAATGAAAGTGTTTGTAGGTGTTTTTGGTCGTTGGTGTATGGATTAGATATAAAGGATACGTAATTTTGTTTTCATGTAAATAAGTCATGAATGATTACTCATATTTTTGTAATTTTATGAGATATTTCATGCTAGTTGCCAAATGATGGTTTCCACATATGTTAGGTGACTCACATGGGCTACTAAGAGCTGATCATTGGAGTGTATATACCAATAGTACATACATCTAAAAGCTGTGTATTGTACGAGTACGAATACAGGTGCATACGAGTAGAATTGTTGATGAAACTGAACGAGGATGTAATTGTAAGCATTTTTGTTAAGTAGAAGTATTTTGATAAGTGTCTTGAAGTCTTTCAAAAGTGTATGAATACATATTAAAATACTACATGTATATACATTTTAACTGAGTCGTTAAGTCATCGTTAGTCATTACATGTAAATGTTGTTTTGAAACCTTTAGGTTAACGATCTTGTTGAATGTTGTTAACCCATTGTTTATTATAACAAATGAGATGTTAAATTGTTATATTATCATGATATTATGATATATAATATATCTTAGTATGATATATATACAGTTAAATGCCGTTACAACGATAATCGTTACATATATGTCTCGTTTCGAAATCATTAAGTTAGTAGTCTTATTTTTACATATGTATTTCATTGTTAATACACTTAATAATATATTTACTTATCATTTAACATAATTAACCAAGTGTATCAATATCTTAATATGATTCATATGTACCTAGTAAGACGTTGTTATAACGATAATCATTATATATATCGTTTTCGAGTTTCTTAAATTAATAGTCTCATTTTTATGTATATAACTCATTGTTAAAATACCTAATGAGATACATACTTATAATAAAATCATGTTAACTATATATATAACCATATATATGTCATCGTATAGTTTTTACAAGTTTTAACGTTCGTGAATCACCGGTCAACTTGGGTGGTCAATTGTCTATATGAAACCTATTTCATTTAATCAAGTCTTAACAAGTTTGATTGCTTAACATGTTGGAAACACTTAATCATGTAAATAACAATTTCATTTAATATATATATAAACTTGGAAAAGTTCGGGTCACTACACATGTGTGCACGAAAATTATAGTGAAGAATTTCTGGTTTGCGCCCGTGGATTAAACCTTTCTCCGTGTTTTGGAGTTGGGATATAACCACGTTAAATCACGTGTCGTTTACGTTTATTGTTATGCTTTATTTTATCATTTATTGTTCGTGGGTTTGGTGATTGGTTTAAATCACCGGTCTTGTTTGGGTCGATAAATTCTTAAAAAGTGGTATCAGAGCTCAAGGTTTCGAGTGAAGCGATGACGATTTGAAAGCATGGTGAACGAACGACGGGTTTTGTACAACATGTATCGAGATCAAAGGGCTTAGTTGAAGAGATCGCGAAGAACTCACGGGTATGTCTATGTACTCATGAGACAATCTATTAAAATTGGTCTATGATTATAAAAGATTATTGTGGTGATTCCGGTGATAATGGAGTCGGTGGTCGGATCGATAGTTTTTTGTTGTGAAAGAGATTTTTTTTCAAAAATTCGGAATTCTGGTGCAGCCGTGGTAGAAAATTCGTAGCGGTTTCGTTAACCGTTGGATATCCATGATATTTTAACCTTAGGTTGAAGACTCATAGATCTGGTCGTGTACAAATTTAAAAGTGATCAGACGGTTGGATTGGGTGATAAAGTTTTTCGAAGTTGCGGTAACTCGATTTGGGGTTTAATTGTAGAGCTGTGTTCGAAATTTCATAGAGGGTTCGTTAACTGTCAGATTATCTTGAAACATTTTTTGTAGGTGGTAGACATGTAGCAATAAAACATATCCAAAATTCGTAGAGATCGGACCGTTCAATTTGGAGTTATATGTTTTCGAATTTTGGAGCCGCCAGAAAAAACCCTTTTGAGGTTTGTTTGCACAGCTGTGCGAGAAAATTAAATGTGGCTTCGTATACCATTGGATTGACTTAATTTTTGGGCTGGTAATTCTACACACATAGATCTAGTTGTGGTAAAAATTCGAGGTTGATCGGAAAGTTGGATTTTCATATATGATTTTTCGAATTTGGGCAGTTTCAGGGTTAAACTTTTTCGGGTTTGATGACTCGAGTGTGAGACGGTTTTTTGTCTCGTGAAACTTTGAGCGATACGACTTGTGTTTTTCTGCGATGTAGGTTTGTTATGGGAGCTCAGGAGGTTGTTTTTATCTCGGGTTAGAGCAGTTGGATAACGAACAAGATGCATCGAGTCGAAGTTGACAGTGGCAGTTATCGGTGGAAGTTGGTGCTTGCGTGTTATGAAACTGGGTGACCAAGCGTATGATTGGATATTCCAAGATGATTGGGATATTATGGAACTTGAGCTTTCCAGGATCGTCGAGCTTGTGGGAGTTAGTCAACTAGTAGAGTGGTGGAGATAATTATGCGACGTTGTTCTCCAAAGTTCTCAAGATTAGTGTGATGATTCCGTGTAACACTAGGGCTTCAAGTACTTGTTTTACTCTCCGATGACAAAGTAATTTGTGACTAACCGGTGATACAAACCAAGTTTCTTCTCGAGTAGCCGCGGTTTAATTCTTGCTCGTACAGTGGGAGCGTGATTGGATGAGAAGATGGGGTTTGTGAAATTCATAGCTATGAGGAGGTTAGTGTACCAATGAGGAAGCAGAAAGTTGGAAAAGGTGGTAGACTTCAAGGTGGTGATTGCGTTCTCACTAGGGTATCTTGAAGAATAGTTTACAAAGGCGTCTGTTGGGGTTCCTTTTTGTTGGTGAAAGAAATCATAGATAGACGATTATAATCTATACGAGTGGTCGTTGACATGTGTGTTCGGGATTGGACGTGTCTGGATCGATGTGTGAGGCGGTGTTGTCTCATGAAGAATCCTATGATTGAAGTCTCGCTTACTTCAGTTGGTCTTCTAGTGTAAGAAAATGATCTTCGTGTTAGAAGATGGTGGCGATAAAAACCGAGATGGCTCAAGCTAGTAACTAAAAGATTGGATTATCGCTCAACGGTGTTTTTGGTGTCGAAAGACTTCACTTGCTCATAGGATAACGAGTGAAGTGCAGCGTGATTTAGGTGTCTCATACGGCGATATCAAAAGGAGTTGGTAATCGGCTAATCTGTAGTTATTGTGGGTTGTTGAAGAAAAATAGTGACGGGTTGGCGAAGGTTGTGTTTAGATCATCCTTCAAGTGGGAGATTGTTGGATGTGTGAAGGATACCAAAACAATAAGAAAAAAGACTGCTTTGGATTTTTCCGTGGAGGCGCGGCGCGGCCCACTCTGGGCGCAGCACGGCTAGGGCCTGACGGACTGAAAATTCTAGAATTAAGTTTTCTTATTCCCTAAGTTGTTTCCTTGCCTATATAAACATCTCATTGTAACCCTAACATGTGTGCACGAAAATTATAGTGAAGAATCTCTGGTTTGTGCCCGTGGAGTAAACCTTTCTCCGTGTTTTGGAGTTGGGATATAACCACGTTAAATCTCGTTTCGTTTACATTTATAGTTATGCTTTATTTTATCATTTATTGTTCGTGCATTTGATGATTGGTTTAAATCACCGATCTTGTTTGGGTCCATAAATTCCTAACAAAAACAACATGACAATTTCGACCAAACTGTACAAAGGACGCTTTCAAGTGTTAGAGCGTAATTCTTGGGAAATTTTTCTACCTAAATATACCATGTACACAAAATAAGCACAAAAGCTTCAAATCTATCCAAAAGCACAAGCAAAGCATCTCTAACGATCTTTCAAATGATTCCACATTCTTACCCTTATCGGGGCTCATTCCAACAAAATGTTAAACCTCAATGGAGTAAGAGAAAAGCTTAGTGTATATAATATATGCATACGAGTTAAAAATATTCACAAAGATAAACAATTATTCGCATATCACAATCCAATCAAGTCATGCAAACCACAATCACATATGGTTCCCGATGTGTTCCCAACATGAACCGATAACCCTATCATCATATCAACCATCACAATGCGCATATGTCTACTATGGAACCCAATGCGTTCCCAACGTGAACCAAGATCCCGCTTGACGCATCCCAACATGAACCAAGCACCTCATACCATCCACAATACAAACAATCGCATACCAATGTAAACACACATTATACTCACCTTTGGTTCCAAACAAGCAATAATCAACAAACACTTCCAAATGGTCTCTAACAATCTTTTAAGCACAAGTCACCAAGTAACAAGCATATACATACACATATCACAATACATTCAATTAATGATTAGCTAGTACAAATCAAGTCTAGGGTTTCCTTTAAAGGACCCACAAGACCCATTTTTACACCTTCTAAACATGAACACAAGACTTACAAATTGCAAGTCTTCAATCTCATCACTACTCATACAAGTCTTTGACGTGTACATAAACTTCTTAACTTAATCAACAATTTCTTCTAAAAGTGAAAACTTAGATTGTGACCCAAACTAAACCACTTACAATTTACCAGTTAAAACTACCAATTTCATTAAACTAGTTCATTATTTCAAATAAACCCCAAATCCACAACCCTAACCCTAATATTTGAATTAGGGTGTCAAAGGAACCAAAACCTTGATTCCTAACAATTAAAACATTATCTACATACATAAATTCGAATTTAGAAGCATAAAAGTTCATACCTTAACTTAGGGTTACAAAACCCCAAAATTTCAAATGACAGTAGAAAAGATGATGAATCTTGACCTTCAATGGGTCTAGCTAGTGTTGTTGAAGGTGATTACACCTAAAGACTAATTTGCATGAGGAAATTTAGAGTTCTTGATTGCTTCTTCTTAAAATTGACATTTTCATCCACACCCACACACACACACTTTGTTTTTCAGGAAATGAGGAAAAGAAATCAGCTGACCCATTTTTATTAAACGGAGTATTTGATTAAATTTACATTTTTAACTATTCCACATAGAACATTGCACTCAGGGTCCTTCTATTGCAACAAAGGTCCTTTTTCTAACATAGATAAGTTAGCCATAACTATAATAATAAAAAATAATACATTATATAAATTGGGTTCTTACAACTCTCCTTCACTTGAATCGGATCGCGTCGTCCTGATTCAAGCTTGATGGCTAGACGGAAAGTGTTTGATCATGAATTCTTCCTCCTCCCAAGTATTTTTCCCCCCCGTATTTCCATATGACTTTCAAGGATTTAATCTGCTTATTTTTAATTTTTCGTACTTGCTGTTCCATTATATCAACCGATTCTTCCACAAATCCCAACTTATCATTTACCTCAATTTCTTCTAAAGGCACAATTGTAGATTGTGCGGTTAAGCATTTGCTCAAATGAGATACATGAAAATTATTATGAATCCTCGAAAGTTTCTCGCGCAATTCCAAACGGCAAGCTACTTCACCCACTCAATGGACCGTCTTCTCGTATTCGCGTAGGATTTTTGTCTATTTTAGGCCGCTTTTAAGCGTTCTCGAATAGTCTCAATCTCTACGTTAATCTTCATTACAAGTTCGGTTCCACCAAGTAGTGGCAGATCTAGTTTCGTAATCATGGGTATAACTACTTAAAAGTTCAAAAATTTTACACTATCCAATGGTGTCACACAATAAAAATCATTCTATCTAGCGGTATCACCAGTTAAAGTCCTATAAAAATTTCAATACATTGCGTTACTCAGTGGTAGCCCATGCTACCACTGGATATACAATTGATCCACCCTTGGATCCATGGAAACAATGACGGTCTAAGTGGTAATGGTTGCAAAGGAGGTAGGTTTTGGTCAAACATCATAGCTGCGCAGGGCCGGTCCTGAGTATTTTGGTGCTCCGTGCGAAACGGTGAAACAATGCCCCTCAATAACATATCAACTTCCCTTATTGAACTCAAACTTGACAACTTTCAATCTAAACTACAAATCAAAAAATTCAACACGACTGATTGTATAATTATGGATGCTTCAAAATCAAGATTGAAAATATCACACACATAAGTCCTCTTTCAAGCTTTCACTGTTTCAATATATATTTATATTTATATTGATATTTATATTTAGATATTCAAAGCCTTCTTTGGTAAAATTGATATCGTGATGTATAATTGATAAATTGTCGAGATGTTTGGTAACTAATATCTATTCTATCTATCTATGAAGATATAAAAAACATGAAGTATACTGGAAACATATAATAGTCTCAAAGTTTTTAATTGCACATATAATAGTCTCAAAAGTTTTTAGTTACAAAGCAAAAAGAAATAAATAGCTTTACAAAATTATGAAGCGGTGCCGTTTTTGTGTAGTATATGTAGCGTGTTAGCTACATTCAATTGTAGCTAAGATTTTTCATTTGTTGTTTATATTTTAAATGTGCACTTCTATTATTACTAGTTTACCAATTCCCACATCGAATATTAAACAGACTTTTCTCTAGTATTAAATACAGTAGTACCCAACGACGATATTATGTTACAATCTGACCTTAATCAATCTGACCTTACCCAATTCTGAAGCCTGTAGCATATGTAGGGTTTGTGTTCTTGTTGGTTTTGTATAACTGATGCTCGAATCTTGATGTTTAGGTTGTTATAAGCTTGTTTAATGCTTGATGTATATCTTGATGTTTAGGTTGTTATAAGCTTGTTTAATGCTTGATGTATGTTGTATACCTGTTATACCGTTGTATACCTGTTATACTAGCTTCGCGAACCATCAATCGACACGTAACAACTTGAAATCGTTGGATTTGAGCATAGAAGATACTGTTGTATACCTGTTATACTAGCTTCGCGAACCATCAAAAGACACGTAACAACTTGAAATCGGTTTGTCCTCACGCACATGAGTGAGATGTCACTCGTACGAATGAGTCTGTCAATTGCACGAGTGAGCTCTCACCTGCACGAGTGAAGATGTCATCCATGTCGTGACCCGTCCTAATTCATCTGGACGAATACATTACATTTGGTTACATCGCGAGGTACTTGACCTCTATATGATACATTTTACAAACATTGCATTCGTTTTAAAAAGACAAACTTTCATTACATCGAAAGTTGACAGATATGCATATCCTTTCATAATATATCCAAACTATGAATGACTTAATATTAATCTTGATGAACTCAACTACTCGAATGCAACGTCTTTTGAAATATGTCATGAATGACTCCAAGTAATATCCTTAAAATGAGCTAATGCACAGCGGAAGATTTCTTTCATACCTGAGAATAAACATGCTTTAAAATGTCAACCAAAAGGTTGGTGAGTTCATTAGTTTATCATAATCGATCATTTCCATAATTTTAATAGACCACAAGATTCTCTTTTTCGTAAATAACATTACACTCGCAAGTGTATAAAAATCATTCGTATGATGAACACCTTGTAACCGACATTAACATAATGCATATAGAATATCCCCCGCATACTCGCAAGTATGCCATAAATATTGGCAATCGCAATCACCATTTAAATCGAAGTACTAAAGCATTCCAAATTCCAGAATGGGGTTTGTTAGGCCCATAGATCTATCTTTAGGATTCGCGTCAATTATGGGCCATTTCCCTAATTCTTAGGTTACCAGACTTGAAGGGGCAATATTCGGTTTAATAATCCAACCATACAATGTAGTTTCAAGTACTTGTGTCTATTTTGTCAAACATTTATAAAAACAGTGCATGTATTCTCAGTCCCAAAAATATATATTGCAAAAGCATTTAAAAAGGGAGCATATGAAACTCACTATACTGTATTTTGAAGTAAAAATACACATGACGACATTGAACAAGTGTAGGGTTGGCCTCGGATTCACGAACCTATATCATGTATATATATTAATACATATAATTGAAGTCAAATAAATTTATGTATTATTATTATTATAACTGTTAGTTTTAGTAATTCATGTGTTTCATTATTAACTTAAATATATTTACTTTATATACTTTAAATAAATAATTTATTAAATGTAGTTTTATTAAGTATATTTTTATTTAACTAACTAATAATGATATTAATAGTAATATTAATAATAATAATAATAATATAGTTGTAATAATAATAATAATGGTAAAAGTAATAATAATGATAGTAATAATATTAAAAATGAGAAAGATATTAATAATAATGTTAATACTAATAATAATAATAATAAACATAAAAAAATAATAATAGTAATAACAAAAATATTAATTTTAATGATAATAAATAATAAAAAGTTGTATTATCGTTACAATAAAAATTATAATTTTGATCCTAACTCTTAATACTAATAATACTTATTAATAATACCAGATAGTAATCAATATTAATAATAATAATAATATTAACAATATTATTAATAATAATAAGTAATAAGTAAACTACCTCAAGGAGTAGTCCTAAAAAAATGCCTAAGTCCGGGTTTAAACCCGCGACGTCCCGCTAACCCGATAACAACCTAAACCATTCCTCTATCTCCGCTTTTCTGTTATCTTTACTAATTTATATTCTTTTATCTCGTCATCATCAACATCAACTTTATCATCATCATTGCTAATCATAACATCATCACACTCATCATTTTATCATCATCTTACATCATCTTCGTGATCATTATCACGATCATCATTTAACAATATCATAATCATATCATCTTCATCGTCTTTCGATTATCACCATGATCATTCTATCATCTCCATTCAACGTTACCACTATCCATCATCATCACCATACGGTGTTACCTTCATCATCATCAACACAACCGTCGCCATATACCATCATCATTCTTGTTACTTCGTCTAAGCATCATAACCACCATTGTCAACACCTAAAAGCTATTCGAGTCCAACAACAACTTACTAAGCCCCATTTTAATTCAATCCAACACCTAGTGGCCCTTTATGATTTATAGATAATAAGGCCCAAAAGTAGTCCACAAATTCATTAGATTAAACGTTTACAGCCCAATTAGTAGGGATGAAAAAGCTTCGGTTCTTATTCTTTCATCATCATACACGTAATCCTTCCACTATCTTAATCATAATCGATAGATGACCGGTAAATAATAAGAATACTAAATTTAATATCGTGTTATACTTATCTTTTATATCATACTGTCACCATCATGCCTTATTCATCATCAATCTCTATCACCGAAGATTCATAATCATTATCTCAACTTTCATGATCGATCATCATGATCATCCCTTCATTATCGATATTGTTCATCGTCATTTCCATTTACTTCATCATAACAGTGAACGAAGCAAGATGAGGTAATAGTAGGTGAACTTGTGGGTTGTGGGTTTAGAATTGAACAGCAAAATAGGAGTAAAAACAGAAGTATTGCAGCAGCTAATTTGATTTACAGGTGCCTGTTGTTGGTGACGTTTAAAACAGAAAAATAGAAGTAAAAGAGAGCAACAACAACAGAAGGTAAACAGTAGGAGTTCACGATGGTTGGGCTGCAAAACAGAAAGAGAATAGAGGAAGATAACTAGAGAGGGAAAGTGGTTGTAATGATCCTAACTCGTACAGGAATAATGGAAATAAGCTGCAGGTTATGTGATGGTGCAGTTTTTGTTTTGGTGTTCGGTTGGTGGTGTAGAGTGATGGTTGTTTATGGTTGAAGGTGTATGATAGCGGTTGTTGAAGAAAAAGGTGGTGATATGGTGGAGAGGTGGTTCGGTTGTGGCTATAGTAATACAATCACCATAGCAGCTGCCATAAACGCAAGTACTTTAATGGCGGTTTTCGATATAGTTGATTAGGAATTTAGGATGACAATGGAGATGTTGGTTACCACGATATTAGAGAGAGAGAGAGAGAGAGAGAGAGAGAGAGAGAGTTGTAGTGGTACATGGTGGTTCGTAAGGTTGGAGTTTTATGGAGTTTCATTTAAATAGTCGGTATTGGTGGTGTCGGTTGTAATGAATAAGTGGTGGTTAAATGGATTTAACCGAACCATAACTGAAATGAGTTACGGATAAGATATAACGAGAGATAGGATTCAAGGTGATAGTTCTTGATGTCATGGTGGCGGATGGTGGTAGCAGTGGAGGTGGTGTGGGGTGGTGACCGATGGTCATGAGTGGTGGGTGCCGCCTGTAAGTGATCTAGTTCGTTGGTGTGTGATTTGAAAAACATGTAAGATATATATATGCATAACATACATATGTCTTCAACTATTACAACAATAATTAGTAATAATATTATATTAAATATAATATAAGAATTGTAAGAAACGTGCATCCTTATTTAATTAGTTTGCCGACAGTTTAGACAGACCGAAATATCGTACTCCATTGTTAAGTCAGTGGCGGATAAAAGTATTCATAAAAATTTCAAAATTTTAAATTAACTATATTTATTTATTTTGGTCATTATGGTATAAAATTCGATCATTAACTATCAAATAAAAATTACATTAATTATTCACTCCCAACCCCAAGTAAAATATAAAAACTTTTTAAAACTCCACAAATAGTTCCTAAATATATTTTTAATAAGTCTAAAATTTATAGAACTCATTTTCGTATCACCGTTTATTTTAAAATTATATATGTTTGAATTTAACTTGCTTAATATCAATCGGAACATCAGACGAGTATTACAATCATTTAATATTTATTTTTAATATACTTTATTTATATATATAGATATATTTTAAATAAAAATTATTATAATATCCTATTTTTATTTTATTAATTTTTTTTAATAACAACAACATATAATACTTCAAATTATATTTCGAATTATTATTTTTATATACATACACAGATCTCTATTTACAATTAATTGTTCGTGAATCGTCGAGAGCAGTCGAAGGTCAATTGAATATATGAAATAGTTTAAACTTTTTTTGAGACTCGATATTATAGACTTTGCTTATCGTGTCGAAATCATTTAAAGATTAAGTTTAAATTTGGTCGGAAATTTTTGGGTCATCACAGTACCTACCCGTTAAAGAAATTTTGTCCCGAAATTTGATCGAGGTTGTCATGGCTACCAATAAGAATGTTTTCATGGCGAATATGAGTTGATAAATAGGGTTTTATAATTATTGAGAAATATGGATAAAATAATTCGATTACTCGAAGCGTATGAGTGAAGCTATCACAAAAGAATGAAATGCAGATTTGACTTAACCGTTGACGTAGTCACAGTGGATTTTCGAAATTCAAGGGATTTAAAGAAAATTTTCGAAATCTAAAAGATTTGATTCTTTGGCGAATAAGGAAATTTGGATCTCTATAATTAAATACGGTGATCTGTCTCGATCGATTACTCTGTCTGATATTTCCATTATAAATTAAGCTCTTCCGTTCTATTATTCTAACCATTTCTATACTTTCTTTCTTAGTTCATACATCCAAAAGATTGTGAAAATGCTTAATTCCGTTCTAATCCTTGATATTTTTCTAATTATCATTTCTGTCATCTTTCTTTTCAATCTTCCACCAGAAAAATCTGTTTACTTCTACTATTACCTTGGGTGATACTATTCTTAATTATACCGTGTCTTTATATTGCTATTCGTATTAATATCCACGGTTTGTAACCTCCGTTTTGTTATTGGGCTTTATATTTTCTCTTATTTTGGAGCTCTTTGCCTTTTTATTCTCTTCTCGACCTCTAGTAAATCGAATAATGGTCCAGAATTTGTAAGTATGGAGTTTCGAATGAACTTAAAGTTCTAAACAAGAAAGAACGTAATCGCACGATTTGATTTGTCAAATTACCTTAATCACTGAGAATAGAACTATCAAGAATATATGTTCTTGATATGTTTGGAGGTTTGATTGAATGTAAGAGTCGTGTAACATGGCACATGATGACGTTATGGTCCGTGAATCATCATGTTTCATTAGAAACTCAGCATGACTTACTGTTATATAATCACGTTGATCAAGTGTCATTATATTATACTAACTCATGCTTCAGTTCCCAACACTACTTCAAAAATATTCATATTTTAATTTGAATTTTTTAGAATTTAGAAACTAAAACAGTTTCCTTTCTGATGTAATACTGATAGTGCGATGAGATAAATGGTTTCAGATGAGAATAGTTATGAAATTATCTTTAGAAATATCGAGGATATTTATAATGAAAGATACGATGATATCTTAGAATTTCTAACATCGGTGGATAATGAAGAAGATTTGTTCGTAAAGGTTTAGAGTCAGAAGTAAGGTATTCGATAATAATTTCAGCAACACTGAATCATTTGGATTCTTTGAAGGCAGGTTTAGTCTTTGTGATTTGTCCACAGTCTCCTTCATACCTTGCTCAATCCGTTTTCCAATTCCAAACCTTCTCTTTTTCTGAGCTTTGCAAACACACTATTCTTTATCATCAAACTTTTTACTGTTAAGGTCGTTTACAGTGTGTGCTGCTTCATTCAGCTTTTTCAACATTCAGAGTATTGATTCACAGACTGGATGCTTTCCAGAATTTCAAAATGGAAGATCATAATTCTAAGTGATAGATGTTATATGTATGCATATAACTGTTGATGTAGAAACGTTGCGCGATTCAAAATACTGATTGAAAATTCTCGATAATTGGTATGACAATTATCGTTACAAGATTCTGATAGGGTTTCAATAAATATAATGATTTTTTGGAAAATCAAAAATCAACGAAGTTGTTGGTAAGTTTACTGCTAATGTGGTGAGATATAAACAGTTCTCCGGTAACGATGATGGAATGGGCAATCATATACATCAAGGTTATAATAAGACTAGTACGATTGAAAAGTCGAAGTTGACTTGATGGAGCTGTGACAAAATTGGCTACTTTGGAGAGGTATTGTAAAGTTATTTTTGGTAATAACACTCCAATGGATCATAGATTCGTGTTAAACTTCTACTTGGGTTCCGGAAGTTCTCCCAGGTGCATGATTGTGGATAGCATGTGGTTGGATTATCATCTCGATTGAAGTGTTTTCAAGAATCATGAAAGGTTTAAACGCAGTTTGAAATCGTCAAGATACAAATGAGGTTTAGGATGAAATCAAGTGGCAAACTTGAAGAATTATTTAGTTTCATATGTTATAATCAATATTTTAATTCATTTTAATTGTCAAATGTTGGCAGTCCACAGTTAGCAGTCCACAATTAATAATCCAATAATTCATATATAGTTTAATATATAATATTTGAATTAATTAATACGTATTCGTGACCCATTGTATACATGTCTCAGACTCGATCACAACTCAAAGTATATATATTATTGTAGAATCAACCTCAATCCTGTATAGCTAACTCGAACATTACTGCATATAGAGTGTCTGTGGTTATTCCAAATAATATATATAGATGCGTCGATATGATATGTCAAAACCTTGTATACGTGTCCCGATATTTAAAGTGCGTAAAATAAATAACAGAAATTAAATGACATTAAATAAAATTGCCAGAATTTAAATTGCGATAAATAAATTGCGATAATTAAATTGCGATAAATAAATGTAATAAGGAATTAACAGTTAGCTAGGAACAGTTAGCTAGGACTTTGTAAGCGTGGATTCTTAACAGAATTTCTCATATTTAATTTGTTTGTTTCTAACAAATTTTATTTTGTCCAATGTTTTCTTCATTATGCCACTTGTTGGATTCTGATAAGTCAAAATCCAAATATGAAATTGAATGAAATTGGTTATTCTGTGGTGAACGGATTCGTATATCTGTGGATGTAAGTAGGATAGTAAATGACTGTTGAATCAGATTCGAAGAATGTACAGTGTAACTTATTAATGTGAAATCAAAATATTTCTCGGGTATTACCTACCCGTTAAAATATTTTCACCATTACCCGTTAAAATACATGTATATTTTCTTCAGATGTGATCATGGATTTATGAGTTAATATGATATTAATCTCATTTGCTTTTTGGTTTGAGCTAAAATAAATAATCTATAAGACTTTAGAGATTACATAATCGCCACCTAATAGTTCTCCAATGAAGTTATGAATCAATACTTCATCGTTGATTCTTATTAGTACTCCTTGGTATCTATGGTAAGTACGATGTTGATGCTCGAGGTACAGATTGTGATGTCGAGGTGTGGGATGCGGATGTTTCTGTTGGTGGTATTGATGCTGTTGGTGTTGATGTTGGTGGTACTGTTGCTGCCGGTGCTGTTGCTGGTGCTTTTAACCTTTGCAACATATTCTCCAAAGCCACTACCCGAGCGCGAAGTTCGTTGACTTCTTCTATTACACCAGGGTGATTGTCGGTTCGGACGAGCGGATAAATAAAATCTAGAATTTGGTATAGTATATAATCGTGACGAGATACTCTGGAAATGAGAGAGAAAATGGTGTTTCGGACAGGTTCGCCGGTAAGTGCATCAGGTTCTTCACCAAGAGGACAATGTGGTGGATGGAAAGGATCACCTTCTTCTTGTCTCCAATGATTGAGGAGGGTACGAACCCATCCCCAATTCATCCAGAATAGATGATGACTGATTGGTTGATCCATTCTGGTCACACTGCTTTCGGAGCTTGAGTAGGATTCCCTTTCGGAATCTGTGGGACTTGAACTAACGATGAATTCCATTTTGTACGATTGAATAAAGGATTTTTAGATTTGAAATGATTTTCTAGCTATCGGATGGTATTCTAATCACATAGAATACCTATTTATATAGAGCAAAAGATTTCGTAGATTACGGAGGGATTTACGGAATATGTCAGGTAAAATTTACAGTAACATATATGCTAAGATATGAATTTTGTCTATACACTATTCATGCAATCAATGTAGTAAGATGTGTCTAGACTTAAGAATGATAAGCAAATAATTTTCGACACTAAACGATAAGCAAAACTTTTGACATGCAGACACGGTCGAAGTCCAGACTTACTAATGCATCTAAACAACTATCAGTTAGACACACTAATGCAAGATCTGGTTCGCTAAGACCACCGCCCTGATACCACAAGTCGTGACCCGTCCTAATCCATCTGGACGAATACATTACATTTGGTTACATCGCGAGGTACTTGACCTCTATATGATACATTTTACAAACATTGCATTCGTTTTAAAAAGACAAACTTCCATTACATCGAAAGTTGACAGATATGCATATCCTTTCATAATATATCCAAACTATGAATGACTTAATATTAATCTTGATGAACTCAACGACTCGAATGCAACGTCTTTTGAAATACATCATGAATGACTCCAAGTAATATCCTTAAAATGAGCTAATGCACAGCAAAAGATTTCTTTCATACCTGAGAATAAACATGCTTTAAAGTGTCAACCAAATGGTTGGTGAGTTCATTAGTTTATCATAATTGATCATTTCTATAATTTTAATAGACCACAAGATTCTCTTTTTCGTAAATAACATTACACTTGCAAGTGTATAAAAATCATTCATATGATGAACACATGGTAACCGAAATTAACATAATGCATATAGAATATCCCCCGCATACTCGCAAGTATGCCATAAATATTGGCAATCGCAATCACCAATTAAATCGAAGTACCAAAGCATTCCAAATTCCAGAATGGGGTTTGTTAGGCCCATAGATCTATCTTTAGGATTCGTGTCAATTAGGGGCCATTTCCCTAATTCTTAGGTTACAAGACTTGAAGGGGCAATATTCGATTTAATAATCCAACCATACAATGTAGTTTCAAGTACTTGTGTCTATTTCGTCAAACATTTATAAAAACAGTGCATGTATTCTCATTTCCAAAAATATATATTGCAAAAGCATGTAAAAGGGAGCAAATGAAACTCACTATACTGTATTTTGTAGTAAAAATACACATGACGACATTGAACAAGTGTAGGGTTGGCCTCGGGTTCACGAACCTATATCATGTATATATATTAATACATATAACTGAAGTCAAATAAATTTATGTATTATTATTATGATAACAGTTAGTTTTAGTAATTCATGTGTTTCATTATTAACTTAAATATACTTTAAATAAATAATTTATAAAATGTAGTTTTATTAAGTATATTTTTATTTAACTAACTAATAATGATATTAATAGTAATATTAATTATAATAATAATAATAATAATAATAATATAGTTGTAATAATAATAATAATGGTAAAAGTAATAATAATGATAGTAATTATATTAAAAATAAGAAAGATATTAATAATAATGTTAATACTAATAATAATATTAATAATAATAAACATAAAAAAAAATAATAGTGATAATAAAAATATTAATTTTAATGATACATAATAAAAAGTTGTATTATCGTTACAATAAAAATTATAATTTTGATCCTAACTCTTAATATTAATAATACTTATTAATAATACCAGATAGTAATCAATGTTAATAATAATAATAATATTAAAAATATTATTAATAATAATAAGTAATAAGTAAACTACCTCAAGGAGTAGTCCTAAAAAATGCCCAAGTCTGGGTTTAAACCCGCGACGTCCCGCTAACCCGATAACAACCTAAACCATTCCTCTATCTCCGCTTTTCTGTTATCTTTACTAATTTATATTCTTTTATCTCATCATCATCAACATCAACTTTATCATCATCATCGCTAATCATAACATCATCACACTCATCATTTTATCATCATCTTACATCATCTTCATGATCATTATCACGATTATCATTTAACAATATTAGGGATGGCAATGGGCGAGAAAAACCCGTGACCCGCGGGTACCCGATTCACGATGGACGGGTAAAATCATTAAATCTTATCCGCGGGCACGGGTACGGGTAAAAATTTATACTCGCCGACGAGTCGCGGGCGGGTTGCGGGTATATACTACCCGTCTCGGGTAAAACCCAACCCGTGAATACATGAGACTTTTTTTGATTTATCCACGAATTAATACTTACAATTACTAAATTTAAAATCTATTTTAATAGTATTTGAATAATGATTAAAAATATATAATACTATATACAAGGAAAAAACTTAATTTTCACGTCATTATACATATAGCTTGTACATATGATTTTATAATTAATAAAATTATTTAGATTTTCTAATAAAAAGTTGTATATTATTATTACCCGCGGGTCACGGGTATCCGCAGGTCACGGGCATGGGCAAAAAGTTTTTACCCGTGGACGGGTAATGGGTCTCAACGTACAAAAAAGAAACCCGACGGGCGGGTCGCAGGTATATAGAACCCGTGTCCGTTACCCGCGGGCGCCATCCCTAAACAATATCATAATCATATCATCTTCATCGTCTTTCGGTTATCACCATGATCATTCTATCATCTCCATTCAACGTTACCACTATCCATCCTCATCATCATACAGTGTTACCTTCATCATCATCAATACAACTGTCGCCATATACCATCATCATTCTTGTTACTTCGTCTAAGCATCATAACCACCATTATCAACACCTAAACGCTATTCGAGTCCAACAACAACTTTCTAAGCCCATTTTAATTCAATCTAACACCTAGTGGCCCTTTATGATTTATAGATAATAAGGCCCAAAAGTAGTCCACAAATTCATTAGATTAAATGTTTACAGCCCAATTAGTAGGGATGAAAAAGCTTCGGTTCTTATTCTTTCATCATCATACACGTAATCCTTCCACTATCTTAATCATAATCGATAGATGACCGATAAATAATTAGAATACTAAATTTAATATCGTGTTATACTTATCTTTTATATCATACTGTCACCATCATGCCTTATTCATCATCAATCTCTATCACCGAAGGTTCATAATCATTATCTCAACTTTCATGATCGATCATCATGATCATCCCTTCATTATCGATATTGTTCATCGTCATTTCCATTTACCTCATCATAAAAGTGAACGAAGCAAGATGAGGTAATAGTTGGTGAACTTGTGGGTTGTGGGTTTAGATTTGAACAACAAAATAGGAGTAAAAACAGTAGTATTTCAGCAGCTAATTCGATTTACAGGTGCCTATTGTTGGTGATGTTTAAAACAAAAAAAATAGAAGTAAAAGAGAGCAACAATAATAGAAGGTAAACAGTAGGAGTTCACGATGGTTGGGCTGCAAAACAGAAAGAGAATAGAGGAAGATAACTAGAGAGGGAAAGTGGTTGTAATGATCCTAACTCGTACAGGAATAATGGAAATAAGCTGCAGGTTATGTGATGGTGCATTTTTTGTTTTGGTGTTCGGTTGGTGGTGTAGAGTGATGGTTGTTTATGGTTGAAGGTGTATGATGGCGGTGGTTGAAGAAAAAGGTGGTGATATGGTGGAGAGGTGGTTCAGTTTTGGCTATAGTAATACGATCACCATAGCAGCGGCCATAAACGCAAGTACCTTAATGGTGGTTTTCGATATAGTTGTTTAGGAATTTAGGATGACAATGGAGATGTTGGTTACCACGATATTAGAGAGAGAGAGAGAGAGAGAGAGAGAGAGGGAGAGAGAGAGTTGTGGTGGTACATGGCGGTTGTAATGAATAAGTGGTGGTTAAATGGATTTAACCGAACCATAACTGAAATGAGTTACGGATAAGATATTACGAGAGTTAGGATTCAAGGTGATAGTTCTTGATGTCATGGCAGTGGATGGTGGTAGCAGTGGAGGTGGTGTGGGGTGGTGACCGATGGTCATGAGTGGTGGGTACCGCCTGTAAGTGATCTAGTTCGTTGGTGTGTGATTTGAAAAACATGTAAGACATATATATGCATAACATACATATGTCTTCAACTATTACAGCAATAATTAGTAATAATATTATATTAAATATAATATAAGAATTGTAAGAAACGTGCATCCTTATTTAATTAGTTTGCCGATAGTTTAGACAGACCGAAATATCGTACTCCGTTGTTAAGTCAGTGGCGGATAAAAGTATTCAGAAAAATTCTAAAATTTTAAATTAACTATATTTATTTATTTTGGTCATTATGGTATAAAATTCGATCATTAACTATCAAATAAAAATTACATTAATTATTCACTCCCAATCCCAAGTAAAATATAAAAACTTTTTAAAACTCCACAAATAGTTCCTAAATATATTTTTAATAAGTCTTAAATTTATAGAACTCATTTTCGTATCACCGTTTATTTTAAAATTATATATGTTTGAATTTAACTTGCTTAATATTAATCGGAACATCAGACGAGTATTAAAATCATTTAATATTTATTTTTAATATATTTTATTTATATATATAGATATATTTTAAATAAAAATTATTATAATATCTTATTTTTATTTTATTAATTTTTTTAATAACAACAACATATAATACTTCAAATTATATTTTGAATTATTATTTATATATACATACACACATCTCTATTTACAATTAATTGTTCGTGAATCGTCGAGAGCAGTCGAAGGTCAATTGAATATATGAAATAGTTCAAACTTTTTTGAGACTCGATATTATAGACTTTGCTTATCGTGTCGAAATCATTTAAAGATTAAGTTTAAATTTGGTCAGAAATTTCCGATCGTCACAATCCGTACGGATGAGTGATGTTTCTATGATGGTATGGGTTATGTTAACTCACACGAGTGAGTTGTCACTCACACAAGTGAGATGTTACTCGCATGAGTGATCTGTTACTCGCACGACTGAGGATGTCACCCGTATGAATGTTATATTGTTTCTTTGTGGTTTTTGTAATTAAGTCACTCACATGAGTGAGTAGTCACTCGCACAAGTGAGAGGTCACTCGCACAAGTGACCTGGCAGTTTGATGTTGTTGGTGATGATCCTTATTAATAAGTTTTTTCTGTCAGAATAGTAATTTACGGACTAACTTGTGGATATATTTATCATGTGAAAAGATAAAGAGAAGGCTCAGAAAGAGTAGACCTCTAAGAACCTTCTGTGGCTAGTAATCAATGAGTGGAACTTTTCATGGTTAAGTGTAAAGTAGGAGATTATGCTACTGTTTTTATGTTCCTTAAAATTACCTTGAGTTAAACTGTATTTGGTTGTTTGTATGATTGTATGTGCACATGTGGAAAACCCGTCGCGTGGTAGCCTAGGCGGGAAAGAGGTCAACTAGGTCAGCCGAGTTGGGTTCAGGTGTTACTATTCATGTAGTATAGTTTGAATGACGCCTCCCCTATTCCCGGTTTACTATACGAGGGAGCCCGTAACAGGAGCTATCGGTAAACTCTAGCCTGATCAGCTAGTAGTTGGAGGCCCGTACAAGCTGATGTGTGAAATCTACCTTAAAATGACTAGCTTTTTACTCAACAATTATCACACAATTACAAGCAACTATAACCCGATCATGCAGTAACCTATAAGTAATTTGACCAGTTCGTTCCAAAGAGAGCAGTTTAATCGAGATCTTAAAACTAGTAATTATCCTAGAAATTTAATAAAAAAATTTTGGTTTGTGTTTTAATTCACGCAATCAACGCGAAGCAAATGAACTGAATTAACAATTAAGAGGAAGCGGTGTTCACTTGAATGATTCACTATCGATATGGATTGTTCTTGCGATTATTACCAATTGTTATGTCTTTAATATAGTTGTATGACTTCTCATAAAGTTCTAATCGATCAAAGTTAGTAAACTCACATAAACCTACTTCAAAAGATTAAACTATATTTGATAGAAATTAATGAGACTTGATTTAGACTAAACTCACGTAAAATCCTAACTATAACAATCACTTGATGTAGTTACACTATTATGTAGTTCACAATCCTTCCAATCACCAATTATACCAATGATACAATCACTTAAAATCACTTATCTAATTGTCTAGATCACCTAAGTGTTGAAGCATAAATTGCATCTCAATTTAACTCACATTAAATAATTAACAACCTATGTAATTGAATTAAGAATATAGAACATGCACAATAATGGATCTTTAATCAAACACAATCAATTTCATTCACAAAACATTAAATCCAATTGATAGAACAATCTGATATGTAGCGACCCGACAAAATCGTCATTGACGACGCCGTCTACTTAGGTCCCGTTACGTGGTCATAAGTCCTTAAAACAATGTTTGACCAAAATATGTCGCATTCATTTCAAATGTAAGGATATTTCAAGTTTACAAAAGTAGTTCGACAACTAGTTACGTTACAACGTTTTAAATACAAATGAAACCTATGCAAAACAATTTAAGTAAAGTCAAAAGGCGCTCCATGTATGCATTTATACTCGACATCTAAGCAAGTATCAAAAAATAGCGTGCGGAAGCATGTAACACTTAACGTTCAAGGACCTGAGAAAAACATAGAGAATCTGTCAACGAAAACGTTGGTGAAATCATAGGTTTAATAAGTAAGTAAGTGAGTAAGTAAGTTGAACCACAAGCTTTATCACGTTGAAATAATAGTAAACCATTCTAAAAGTTGATATCACGAGCACCCAATTATCAAGGCTTAACTATCACGAAACCCCATTAATATAGTGTCAGAACATACACTTATCCCCGAAAATATATTTCATCCGTTTAATGGTAGCGAACCGTCCGAATGAGGGTTTGTCAAACCCGTATAGCCACACAACATAAGTTCTCGCTTACACCCTGTAAGTGTAACTAATGATAATTGTATTGAGGCTTTTTGTTCTAACTCGTACGTAGAATGTTTATTTTCGTACTTGTGTTCACTTTGTAAAATGAAACGTTTATGTTTTCTCATCCCAAATATAAGTATAAAAGAGTAAAAGCGGGATTATGATCTCACCTTGAGTGCACGAGTAAATAAAGTACTTCACAAAGTAACGTGTGCAAGAACGAATGTTAGTCTTGACCTAAACAAGTTGGTCCTATCAATAACGGTAAACACGGTTGGTCAAAGATGTTCAATTAGTCCTATGGCTCTTTACGACTCAATTATATAGCATGTGAATCATGTTGTTAAGTTTCATGCAAGATACAAGTATAAAAGAAAGCTAGAACGATTGCATAAGTATTTGGTTAGGTTTGACTAAAAAGTCAAACTTGGTCAAAGTCAAAGTCAACGGGGTCGGGTCGGGTATCCGACAATTTTTCCATGATGAGGAATCATATATGAGCATGTTAACCAAATTGCATGTTAATCGAAGTTGCGGTTAAGCGGGAAAGATTTTTGTGAAAGTAAAACACAAGTAAAATTGGCCTGAGGAAATGCGCGGTGCGCGCAGGAGTACGAGACGCGCACTACAACATGGAAACAGATCAGGTACCAGTCCAGGGGGTTTAGGATTTGTACCTCAACATGTGCGCAGCGCGCTCAAATCTGCGCGGCGCGCTTTACTGGAAAAAGTGCTGTTACTACAGTTTTGTTATGTCTCGAACCAAAACTCAATTTAACATAACTCATGAACCGAAAACATTCAAAACGCATGCCATACATCGTTAGAAAGGTAATTTAATGGGGAACACAACTAAACATATTTCATCAACCAAAATCATCATTTACAATAATCAAATCCAAGTTGAAAGCTCATTAAATGCCCACCATAAATGCTTTCAAGTTCATAAATGCACTTTGATGATTTGGGAATTAAATGCACACATATAATACGCCGTTTTGTAGGTAATTATGTATACAATACAACTAAACACTTACAAACCATATTGCAAAGAATTCAATGCATCAAAATCCATTTTACCGTTATCAAACCCTAACTCAAAATCATAAATTTAACAATTATGTTTTTGAAGCTTTTCCATGACAACCTACATACCAAATTGAAGCTAGTGATGCTAGTAACACATTTAATACATGCACTTTTAACATCTAACAGCATTTAAGCAATCAAATCTCAAGATCAAGCACACCCATTTCAAGTTCATGCTAGTTACATCAAAATGACAAGAACAAGCATATAATTCATATATTCATGTTAGACTTAAGCAATAGACACTAATTAACACTTTTATAAATTAAAAACATCAAGAACAAAGAATCTAGTGTTTTTAGAAAGTTACCCAAATGAGACGAAGTTGTATGGATTTGAAGAGGAAGATGCAAGGATTCCGAATATGTAATTTGTTTTGAAGAACGCTCACTAGATCGAATTTAGATGATGAATGTATGAAATGGGTGTTTGAGAGTAAAAGTGAAAGTAGTGGAAAATGGGGAAGATGAAATGAATGGAAGAGGGTGAAGGTTGATTAGTTGACCTAGTAATCTCTTTGCCCTCTTGAGAACATTGGTCCCTCAAGTTTAAATACGGGTGCGTAAATTTACCAAACGAATTACCTTAATTACGTAGTGTAAACGATAGATGTTATAATTAAATAACGGACTTTAAGATAAATAAACGGAAAGTAAACTGAAAAAGACGGGATGTTACATTACCTACTCCTTAAAAGAAATTTCGTCCCGAAATTTAAGTAGGCGTAGTAGTAAAGTATATACCAATCTTTATGAAAGAATTTTTCAACTCTACGAATAAGTGAGGATACTTTCTTTGCATCTGATCTTGTCTTTCCCATGTAAACTCGGGTCCCCTTTTGGCATTCTAACGAACTTTAACGATCGGAATTTGTGACAACCTAGAAATTTCCGACCAAATTTAAACTTAATTTCATATGATCTCGACACAATAAGCAAAGTCTATAATGTTGAAGTCTTAAAAACTTCGAACTATGTTTGATACATTCATTTAACCTATGACTATTCCCGACGATTCACGAACAACTATTTGTAAATAGATTCATATATATTTAAGTATGTATATATATATGTACATAAATATTAATTGTAAATATATAAGATTAAATATTAAATTTATTTATTTGAAAACATATATTTAATGTATTTAATTATATAATAAAACCCGAATCTATATATATATATATATATATATATATATATATATATATATATATATATATATATATATATATATATATATATATATAAAGTATATTAAAAATAAATATTAAATGATTGTATTACTCGTTTGATGTTTCGATTAATATTAAGCAAGTTAAATTAAAACTATTGTAATTTCAAAATAAACGGTGATACGAAAATGAGTTCTATAAATTTTAGGCTTACTAAAATTATATTTAGGACCTAGTTATTAAAATTCAACACTTTTTATTTTTCACCCATGAATGAGAGGGACAGTTGAGGTAATTTTTATTTAGCAAGTTAATGCTCGAATTTTATACCACAAAGACTAAAATAAATAAATATAGCTAATTTAAAAATATGAGATTTTTCTGAACACTTTTATCCGCCACTGATTTCGCACAGTCCGTGAAAACTGTCGGTATAATAAACCAAGAATTTCGACTAGTGTAATGTTAAATCACGTTTCAATTACAATTGAATTATGATTGATTATAATATGTTAATTATTAAAGTTATGTTTTTCTTTTGTCTGCCATATATCAACATCCATATCTACAATATCTCTTACTCTATATATACATAACATATATGTATATCGATATAGCAATTCAAATAGCAACCAAGAAATGAACCATCTTCTTCCTGCATTTTTTGTGAACCAACCCTCAACTTCACCTACACATAGCCGTCTCCATAACCAACTCATCTTATACGTATACATACACCAATATACCGTTGAAAACAACAACCTCACCACCAATCAACTTGATCAATCACCTCTACCACCACGGCTAATGTCTATAACCTCCAATAATACAACAACCACCTTCACCCTACCACCTTTAAATATCACCTTCACCGTCACTCGAGAACAACCACACCATCAAAACCGTGATCTTCCTTCTCTTTCTGTGACACTATTCGAGAGACACCAACTAATGGCTACTACTATTCTGACCACTAAAACACCCCTACAAACGATCACTTATTAATTACTACCACTCATGCTAGACAAACAAACACCCACTTGATCATAATGTTACATTTCTTTCTCTGTTACCAAGAAACCACACGCCACCATGTAATTAAACACTTATGGCTACAGCGTGTTTGGAGTTCTGTTACCATAGCTGCTATATTTTTTTTCTCTTCTTTTGTTCGATTTCTATTTCAAATGAAGAAGGTGATTTTTGTTGCTACTGCTATTATATCACTGCTGCACCTTACTTCTCCTTCTGTTTCTATTCTATTTATGATCAAAGCAACGATGAGATGGTTCTGTGATGTTACTCGATGATGATGTACCGTTACAATGACGGTGGAGGAATGAGAGTCGTGAAGGTGAATAAAATGGATGTTACGAAGGTGATCGAAATTATGAAGATAATACGTGATGGTGATGAATATGATGATGATGATTATGTTATAGAAATGATACCCGTTTGATAGTAATCGTGATCAAAATTCTTTGATGATGATGTTTATAATGATGGTGAGGATGTTATAGATGATAGATGATGATTATGAAAATGATGATGAAAATGATCAAAGAAGATGATGATGGAATATTAAGAAAATGATGAATAGTTTTGAGTTTGGTTTTAGAAGAAGATGAAGAAAACAGAAAAGTAGTGGATATATAAGTTTGATCAGTGAATTATAACAGAAAGAAAAAGTTGGTTCAATGGTTGCGGGTGTTTGATTTAAGCGAGAGGTCCTGGGTTCGAACCCAGGCCACTACAATATTTTTTTAAAAGTATCAAGAGAAGCTGTTGGGCTGAAAGTAGTTAGGCCAAGGATTAAGTTAACTGTTGGGCTCGCGAAAATGTGTTGGGCTCTTTAAATCGGGTTAAGTAGTGGTGGGTAGCAGATTAAATCAGGAAGACAACAGTAGTCATATGGTTAAGGTTGTTTGCGAGTGAGCGGGAGATTGTGGGTTCGAGCCCGGCTTGAGACAATTTTTTTTAGGAAAAGCTTTTTAAGGTAGTTCATTTTTTATTATTATTATTATTATTATTATTATTATTATTATTATTATTATTATTATTATTATTATTATTATTATTATTATTATTATTATTATTATTATTAATATAAATACTATACTTATTATTATTATTATTAAAATGAGTATTAGGATTATCATTACTATTAATATTATTATTAATATTATTACTAAGTATTACCATTAAATTATCATTTTTAAAATTATTATTATTAACAAAAGTATTTTATTAAAAATTATCATTTTTGGAATTATTATTATTATTATCATTATTATTACTATTACCATTAGTATTAACAATATTCTTATTATTATTTTTAACATTATTATTATTATTATCATCAATATTTTAGTATTATTTTAACTATTATTTAAAAACAAATAAAATTATACAAAAATAAACCTAATACATATGATATAACTATATTAATATTTTAATGGAACATATGAGTTCTAAAATGATATCACTAAATAAATACATATATAAATTTGTTCGATTACCATTATATGTGTTAATATACATAATGGAATATAGGTTTGTGAATCCGAGGGCAACCCTACCGTTGTTCATTTTCGTCATATGTATTTTTACTACAAAATACAATAGGTGAGTTTCATTTTCTCCCCTTTTAAATGTTTTTGCAATATATATTTTTGGGACTGAGAATACATGCGCTGCTTTTATAAATGTTTTACAAAATAAGCACAAGTTCATGAAACTACATTCTACGATTGTTTTGTTATACCGGATATCTGTACTTATTATTATTATGCTTGGTAACCTAAGAATTAGTGAAAAACACTAATTTATGTGAATCCTAAAGGTAGATCTACGGGCACCAACCACCCCCATTTTTGAATAGTGGAAATGCTTTAGTACTTCGAAGGGTTCTTGTCATACATTTGAATAGTGGAATGTATGATGCCAGATATCTTAAGCGCTCTATGTTAAGGTTGGTTACCAGGCGACTCATCGTATGAATGATTTTTGCAGTTGTATTGATCCTGCACATTTAATTAAATGAAATCTTGTGGCTTATTAAACATTATGATTATTATGATAAACCTATGAACTCACCAACCTTTTGGTTGACACTTTAAGCATGTTTATTCTCAGGTATTAAAGAAATCTTCCGCTGTGCATTTGCTCATTTTAGAGATATTATTTGGAGTCATTCATGACATATTTCAAAAGACGTTGCATTCGAGTCGTTGAGTTCATCAAGTATTATTAAGTCAATTATAGTTGGATACATTATGAAATGGTATGCATGCCGTCAACTTTCGATGTAAAGCAAGTTTGTCTTTTAAAAACGAATGCAATGTTTGTAAAATGTATCATATAGAGGTCAAGAACCTCGCGATGTAATCAACTATTATGAATCGTTTATAATCGATATGGACTTCGTCCGAATGGATTAGGACGGGTCATCACATAATTCTACTTTGTTTTAGCGTCTTGACGGAGTTGTCCACAATTTCAACCAGTTCTTCCACGAAATGAAGGTTTTCATCAATAGTGAGCTCTTCGAGAGGGACGACGACATCGGGTTCGGCAAGGCACTTCTTCAAGTTTGATACATGGAAAGTAGGATGAACGGAGCTCAATTGAGTCGGAAGATCCAAACGGTAAGCAACGGGTCCAATACGCTCCAAGATTTTAAAAGGACCAATATATCGCGGATTTAGTTTCCCCTGCTTCCCAAAACAGATTACACCTTACCAAGGCACGACTTTTAACATTACACGATCCCCGACTTGGAACTCGAGATCATTATGCCTTTTGTTGGTATAGCTCTTTTGACAACTACAGGCCGTCCTGAGCCTATCTCGAATTTGAACAATCTTCTCTGTTGTTTCGTGAATGAGTTCGGGTCCGGTGATTTGCTTATCACCTACTTCGAAGCAACAAAGAGGAGAATGACATTTGCAGTAGTATAACGCTTCAAAAGGTGCGGCTTTAATACTCGTGTGATAACTATTGTTGTAAGAGAACTCGGTTTGAGGCAAGTGCTTTTCCCAAGCTTTTCCGAAATCGATAACGCAAGCTCGTAGCATGTCTTCCAAAGTTTGAATTGTGCATTCACTTTGTCCGTCGGTTTGTGGATGGTAAGAAGTACTCATGTCTAAATACGTTCCCAAGGCTTCTTGCAAGGTACGCCAAAATCTAGAAACAAACCGAGCATCTTGGTCAGATATGATCGATAAGGGTACCCCGTGATGGGTTACAATCTCTTTGATGTAAAGTTGTGCAAGTTTTTCCATCTTGTCCGTTTCTTTCATGGCGAGGAAGTGGGCGGATTTGGTGAGAGGGCAAATAATAACTCAAATGGTATCATAACCGCTCGCCGACTTTGGTAGTTTCGTGATGAAGTCCATCGTTATTCTTTACCACTTCCATTGCGGAATTTTGGGTTGTTGAAGTAACCCGGACGGCCGTTGGTGTTCGGCTTTGACCTTGGAACATGTTAAACACCTTGCAACATAAGTAGCAACGTCCCTTTTAGTGTTCGGCCACCAATATTGTTCTTTGAGGTTGTGGTACATCTTATTAGCACCGGGATGAATCGAGTATCTTGACTTATGGGCTTCGTCTAAAATAAGGCTTCGTAAATTCCCATAACTAGGCACCCAAATCCTTCTGGCAAAATATCGGAGTCCGGTCTCCTTAACTTCGAATCGAGAGGCGAGGACGTTCAAGCATTCGAGAGAAATGTTTTCATCTTTGAGAGCCTCATCTTGGGCTACCCGAATTTGACTATTGAGGTTGGTGTGGATGGTGATGTTTAAGGCTCAGACATGAAGAGGTACCATTATTTCCTTTCGACTTAAGGCATCGGCTACAACATTTGCCTTCCCGGGATGGTAACGAAGCTCGCAATCGTAATCGTTCAAAGTTTCAATCCACCGTCGTTGTCTCATGTTTAGTTGCTTTTGGTCGAATATGTGTTGGAGGATTTTGTGGTCGGTGAAGATAGTACTCTTGGTTCCGTAAAGATAGTGTCTTCACATTTTGAGTGCAAAGGCAATGGCTCCGAGTTCGAGATCTTGGGTTGTGTAGTTCCGTTCATGAATTTTTAATTGTCGAGAGGCGTAAGCAATGACTTTTTTTCGTTGCATCAATACGCACTCAAAACCATGTTTCGAGGCATCGCAATATACAATAAATTCATCATTGCCTTCGGGAAGAGACAAGATAGGAGCAGTGGTTAGCTTCATCTTCAAGATTTGAAATGCGGATTCTTGTTCGGTTGCCCAAATGAATATTCTTCCCTTGTGAGTTAGCGCGGTTAGAGGACCAGCAACCGAAGAGAAATCTTTGATGAACCTACGATAGTATCCGGCGAGACCCAAGAATTGACGGATGTGAGTAGGAGTAGTAGGGGTTTCCCATTTGCTAATGGCTTCGATTTTTGAAGGATCGACTTTAATACCTTTATCATGTGATGACCCGAAAATTTCTGACCAAATTTAAACTTAATCTTTACATAGTTTCAACACGATAAGCAAAGTCTGTAATGTTGAGTCTCAAAATTTTGAACTGTTTCATATATGCATTTGACTTACGACCATTCTCGACGATTCACGAACAATTAATTATAAATAGTTATGTGTTTATATGTATATATATATATATATATATATATATATATATATATATATATATATATAAATGGAAATTGGAAAAATAATTGGAAACATTATATGTTGTCGTATTTAAAATTTACTATGTAAAATAAAATAAAATATGATATTATAATAATAATAATTATTATTTAAAACATAACTATATATAAATAAAATATATTAAAAATAAATAATAAATGATTTTAATACTCGTTAGACATTTCAGTTATTAATTAGACAAGTTTAATTCGAACTTATATGATTTTAAAATAAACAGTGATCCAAAAATGAGTTTTACAAATTTTAGGCTTATTAATAACATATTTAGAAGTTGTTTGTCAAATTTTAAAACTTTTTATATTTTACTTGGGGGTTGGGAGTGAATAATTAATGTAATTTTTATTTAATAATTTATGATTGAATTTTATACCATAATGACCAAAATAAATAAATATAGTTAATTTAAAAATATGGGATTTTTCTGAACACTTTTATCCGCCACTAGTTCCGCACGATACACAGTCCGTGAAAACTGTCGGTAATTAGAATACAAATTCATGGCTGCTAAATTCTATATGTACACGTTTCTTTAATTAGGATTATTATTATATTATTGTTATGTGAGAAATTTGGACACCATTTCTTTCTTTTCCTCTTGTGTCCTATTACCTATCTATTTTCTCTACATATATATTATATACACCTATAGATGCATGTACTCACATTCACAAAACCCACTACCTCTTATTAATTACTGTTTTCGTTTCTTTGATGGCTGCAGAAGGCTATCCAACTCGACCCACAGACCACGAACTCCATAAGGCATACAAACCTTCACTCACAGCTACCACTCTAAACCGCTCAATCCATCACCTTATTTTGTTTTTCTTTCTTCTCGGTTAACCCACTAGATCACCAATTATCCATATATATATATATATATATATATATATATATATATATATATATATATATATATATATATATATATATATATATATATATATATATATATATATATATATATATATATATAAATATACCCATGTACAATACACGAACCACCACCACCTTGCAAACCTTTGTTCACATTAATCCGTCACCCTACCATAGCCAATCACCACCACTGTTGTTCATTTCTACTTTTGATCGAGAACAAATAACAACCACGTTCACTGCTGCAAATTGTTGCTATTGTTACTCGTTTCTGTTTTGAAGCCCAACCGCCAACTTGCTATTCTCTTTGGCAACAAAAACCGTCGCCACCATCTTGCAACTGTTAATGTTCCTGCTGTCCTCATGCAGTAATTCACCACCCTTATTTCTCCCTTTCATTAGCTCGTGATATTTTTCTTTTCTTTTGTTTCAAATCACCATCGAACCCACCATCTTTTATTTTTCCTTTTGCTTTGATAAAGCATCACCGGGAACCACAAACCCGTCAACCAACACTTCCACCATCTCCAAAACTCACCATCTTATTCACTATCTTCGTTAAAACACTCAAACCCATTTAATTTTCTATTTTACTCGACCTAAACCGCCACCTTCAAACTATTTTTTTTCTCTCTCTCTCTCTTCATCTCCTACTTCTGTTTAAACGCGAGAAAGAAAGCTGATATGTTTTTATATTGCATAAGGGTGAGATCGTGAATGTTATAATGTATTTAATCTTCCCTTGTTGGCCGACATACTAATCAAATAAACCACTCAAAGTTCCACTAACCCTTTAAAAAAATAAGATATAACAAAAAGATGTTGGGAAAATGGATGGTTTTGAATGGTGTACAGCTATGTTACTACAGCGACTTGCATTCTATTTCCAATCATCCTAACCCCACTTGTTAAAATAAATGAATATACACGATACATTTTTCTTTCCTTCCAGCAAATTTTTACAGCAAATTTACGGACCAAGGAGAGTTCTAATTAGTGGACCGATAGAAATTCCATTTGGTTGTATAAGGCCAAGTTCAATAAGATGATAAATGGGCTCCTTAAGTATTTATTTGGGCTGCATGTTTCTGGGTTATAGATTGGGCCGGAACTCTAAAATAATCAAATGATGTTAAGTATTGGTGATGATTATGAGGGTACACGTAAAGATGATGCTCTTCTTATGGTTAATGCTCGTTTTCTGTTTCAATGTTCTATTATGGAACGATGATGGTGAATACGCTTGATAAGGTTAGCGGGGATGATGATGGTTAGATAACGATAGTGAGATTTAGATGATTAAGTTATGATTATGATTTTATGATGTAGAAGTAATGATAATGATTAGGATGATGATGGATGATGAGATGATTTCGTGATAAGGGTGAGTCACGATGTTGTTGATGATGATATAGGACACGAAAATGATGATTAAAGATGAAGATGCTTGTAATACATAATATTAGATATATGATGATGATGGCGTAAGAATGATGATGATGATGAGCTGTAGTTTAAAGAAGGAGGAAGAAACAGATTGAAATATGGTTTATAAATTGATTTTGAGAGTGAAATCAGAAATGAATGGTTAGCCGATTGGTTTGGGAGTGTGACAAGGGAACGAAAGGTCGCGGGTTCGAGCCCGGGCTCTGACAATTTTTTTTTTAGGAAGCTTAGCTAATCTCTTTGAAGGTAGTCTCCTTTTAGATTGTTAACATTATTATTATTATTATTATTATTATTATTATTATTATTATTATTATTATTATTATTATTATTATTATTATTATTATTATTATTATTATTATTATTATTATTAGTATTATTATCATTCTTATTATTATTAGTATTATTATTATTAATATAAGTATTATTATTAATATTATTATCATTATCATTATCATTATCATTATCATTATTACTAAAATAAGTATTCTTATTATAATTATTTTATTAATACTATTATTATCATTATTATTATTATTATAAATAAATATTTTATATATAAATACATTACAATTATATTTGTATTACATATTACTATATTTTATCAGTAAAACGTTATTAATTAAATTATAATAAAAATTTTATATGATAAATAATACTACCTCCGTCCCACCACAAGTGTCCACATTTCTATTTTGGGATGTCCCATTTCAAGTGTCCACTTTGTGTTTCAATCAATGAGAAGAGGTTATTCTGGAGAGAGAAGATTTTTGATTGGTGGAGAATGAAGTTAGTGGGATTTCCTAAAATTGTGTGCAAAAAGTAAGTGGACATTTGTAATGGGACGGAGGGAGTAATAAATTAATTAAATATAATAAATCTGTCTATGTAACATATAACATAACTAGTATATTACTCATAATAATATATGAGCTTGTTCGATTACGATTACATGTTTTAATATATATAATTGATATAGGTTCGTGAATCTAAGGCCAACCCTGCATTGTTCAGTTTCGTCGTATGAATATTTTTACTACAAAATATTGTAGAGTGAGTTTCATTTGTGTAGTGACCCGAACTTTTCCATGTTTATATATATTAATTGAGATTGATATTTACATGATTAAATGTTTCCAACATGTTAAGCAATCAAACTTGTTAAGACTTGATTAATTGAAATATGTTTCATATAGACAATTGACCACCCAAGTTGACCGGTGATTCACGAACGTTAAAAATTGTAAAAACTATATGATGACATATATATGGATATATATATAGTTAACATGATACTATGATAAGTAAACATATCATTAAGTATATTAACAATGAACTACATATGTAAAAACAAGACTACTAACTTAATGATTATTAAACGAGACATATATGTAACGATTATCGTTGTAAAGACATTTAATGTATATATATCATATTAAGAGATATTCATACATGATAATATCATGATAATATAATAATTTAAAATCTCATTTGATATTATAAACATTGGGTTAACAACATTTAACAAGATCGTTAACCTAAATGTTTCAAAACAACACTTACATGTAACGACTAACGATGACTTAACGACTCAGTTAAAATGTATATACATGTAGTGTTTTAATATGTATTTATACACTTTTGAAAGACTTCAATACACTTATCAAAATACTTCTATTTAACAAAAATGCTTACAATTACATCCTCGTTCAGTTTCATCAACAATTCTACTCGTATGCACCCGTATTCGTACTCGTACAATACACAGCTTTTAGATGTATGTACTATTGGTATATACACTCCAATGATCAGCTCTTAGCAGCCCATGTGAGTCACCTAACACATGTGGGAACCATCATTTGGCAACTAGCATGAAATATCTCATAAAATTACAAAAATATGAGTAATCATTCATGACTTATTTACATGAAAACAAAATTACATATCCTTTATATCTAATCCATACACCAACGACCAAAAACACCTACAAACACTTTCATTCTTCAATTTTCTTCATCTAATTGATCTCTCTCAAGTTCTATCTTCAAGTTCTAAGTGTTCTTCATATATTCTACAAGTTCTAGTTACATAAAATCAAGAATACTTTCAAGTTTGCTAGCTCACTTCCAATCTTGTAAGGTGATCATCCAACCTCAAGAAATCTTTGTTTCTTACAGTAGGTTATCATTCTAATACAAGGTAATAATCATATTCAAACTTTGGTTCAATTTCTATAACTATAACAATCTTATTTCAAGTGATGATCTTACTTGAACTTGTTTTCGTGTCATGATTCTGCTTCAAGAACTTCGAGCCATCCAAGGATCCGTTGAAGCTAGATCCATTTTTCACTTTTTCAGTAGGTTTATCCAAGGAACTTAAGGTAGTAATGATGTTCATAACATCATTCAATTCATACATATAAAGCTATCTTATTCGAAGGTTTAAACTTGTAATCACTAGAACATAGTTTAGTTAATTCTAAACTTGTTCGCAAACAAAAGTTAATCCTTCTAACTTGACTTTTAAAATCAACTAAACACATGTTCTATATCTATATGATATGCTAACTTAATGATTTAAAACCTGGAGACACGAAAAATACCATAAAACCGGATTTACGCCGTCGTAGTAACACCGCGGGCTGTTTTGGGTTAGTTAATTAAAAACTATGATAAACTTTGATTTAAAAGTTGTTATTCTTAGAAAATGATTTTTATTATGAACATGAAACTATATCCAAAAATTATGGTTAAACTCAAAGTGGAAGTATGTTTTCTAAAATGGTCATCTAGACGTCGTTCTTTCGACTGAAATGTCTACCTTTACAAAAACGACTTGTAACTTATTTTTACGACTATAAACCTATACTTTTTCTGTTTAGATTCATAAAATAGAGTTCAATATGAAACCATAGCAATTCGATTCACTCAAAACGGATTTAAAATGAAGAAGTTATGGGTAAAACAAGATTGGATAATTTTTCTCATTTTAGCTACGTGAAAATTTGTAACAAATCTATTCCAACCATAACTTAATCAACTTGTATTGTATATTATGTAATCTTGAGATACCATAGACACATATACAATGTTTCGACCTATCATGTCGACACATGTATATATATTTCGGAACAACCATAGACACTCTATATGTGAATGTTGGAGTTAGCTATACAGGGTTGAGGTTGATTCCAAAATATATATAGTTTGAGTTGTGATCAATACTGAGATACGTATACACTGGGTCGTGGATTGATTCAAGATAATATTTATCGATTTATTTCTGTACATCTAACTGTGGACAACTAGTTGTAGGTTACTAACGAGGACAGCTGACTTAATAAACTTAAAACATCAAAATATATTAAAAGTGTTGTAAATATATTTTGAACATACTTTGATATATATGTATATATTGTTATAGGTTCGTGAATCAACCAGTGGCCAAGTCTTACTTCCCGACGAAGTAAAAATCTGTAAAAGTGAGTTATAGTCCCACTTTTAAAATCTAATATTTTTGGGATGAGAATACATGCAGGTTTTATAAATGATTTACAAAATAGACACAAGTACGTGAAACTACATTCTATGGTTGAATTATCAAAATCGAATATGCCCCTTTTTATTAAGTCTGGTAATCTAAGAATTAGGGAACAGACACCCTAATTGACGCGAATCCTAAAGATAGATCTATTGGGCCTAACAAACCCCATCCAAAGTACCGGATGCTTTAGTACTTCGAAATTTATATCATATCCGAAGGGTGTCCCGGAATGATGGGGATATTCTTATATATGCATCTTGTTAATGTCGGTTACCAGGTGTTCACCATATGAATGATTTTTATCTCTATGTATGGGGTGTGTATTGAAATATGAAATCTTGTGGTCTATTATTATGATTTGATATATATAGGTTAAACCTATAACTCACCAACATTTTTGTTGACATTTTAAGCATGTTTATTCTCAGGTGATTATTAAGAGCTTCCGCTGTCGCATACTTAAATAAGGACGAGATTTGGAGTCCATGCTTGTATGATATTGTGTAAAAACTGCATTCAAGAAACTTATTTTGTTGTAACATATTTGTATTGTAAACCATTATGTAATGGTCGTGTGTAAACAGGATATTTTAGATTATCATTATTTGATAATCTACGTAAAGCTTTTTAAACCTTTATTGATGAAATAAAGGTTATGGTTTGTTTTAAAATGAATGCAGTCTTTGAAAAACGTCTCATATAGAGATCAAAACCTCGCAACGAAATCAATTAATATGGAACGTTTTTAATCAATAAGAACGGGACATTTCAGTTGGTATCCGAGCGTTGGTCTTAGAGAACCAGAATTTTGCATTAGTGTGTCTTATCGAGTTTGTTAGGATGCATTAGTGAGTCTGGACTTCGACCGTGTTTACTTGAAAAATGATTGCTTAACAAATTTTGTTGGAAACTATATATTTTTAACATGTGAATATTATGTGATATATTAATCTCTTAACGCGTTTGATATTATGTGATAGATGTCTACCTCTAGAACAAGTCCCATTGACTCACCTAATAATAATGAAGAGTCAAATGTAAATTGGAATGATTCGTGGACTGATTCACAAGTTCCCGAAGAGGAACCGGAAGAAGAGTCGGAACCAGAAGAAGAATCTGAACCGGAAGAAGAATCGGAACCGGATGAAGAAATAGAACCGGTGGGGGAAATAATAAAACGGTTAAGTAAAAGAAAATCCTCAACCAACCGACCAAGGTTAATTATGGTCAATGGTGTTTCCGCCAAGGAAGCAAAATATTGGGAGGATTACCAATTCTCCGATGAATCGGATTCCGACGAGAATTCCGATGATGTTATAGAAATTACCCCAACTGAATTTAAAAAGGCAAAAGAAAATAATAAGGGAAAGGGCATAAAAATAGAGAAATCTAATTCTAACCCCGATGAACTTTATATGTATCGTCAACCCCCGAAGTCCTTAAGTTGTAACAATGACCCGGGAACCTCTAAACCACCAGGCTTTTCTAAACCAATGTGGATAACGACGGCTCGTATTAGGGGAACATCATATATCCCTAGAAACTTGGCAAAACGAACCAAAACCGAAGAAGAAGAAACAAGCGAGTCGGAATAAGATAGTTGTATTCGTGTGGTGTAATATATGTAATATAGTGTGCTTATGCTTTATGATATATGTAAAAATTGCTTGTATTAATAAGTATTTTTTTATGAATCTAACTCTTGTCTATTTTACAGTATAAAAACACAAAATGGATAGACAACCTAATATTTTAAGAGACCTACCCGGAGACATGATTGATGAAATCTTGTCTAGAGTCGGTCAGAATTCTTCGGCACAACTATTTAAGGCGAGATCAGTTTGTAAGACATTCGAAGAACGTTCCAAGAATGCCTTGGTTTATAAAAGGCTTTCGTTCGAAAGATGGGGGATATCACATTGGGAAATCCATAAGTTACGATGTGTTTACTTTGACGCATATATTGCGGGGAACCCAAATGCTATTTTACGCAATGGGTTAAGAAATTATTTTGACTCAATATATCCGAATATTGGACTTCGTGATTTAGAAAAAGCGGCTAACATGCAACATAAAGAAGCATGTTATGCTTACGGATTAGTAATGTTCGCTTCTCACCAAAGTGAGAACAAGAACATCGGGCTACAACTATTAAACAAAACGTTCCCACAAGTGACGGAGTCGGTAATTGGGGTAAGAAATGAGGTTTTTAGATTGTTACGGGACTGTTGGACATTACGTAACCCTTGTCCCTTTGACGACGTTACAACACGCTGTCTTATCAACGGCCATAACGGTTATGTTCCACAAGACCAAGGATGGGAAGTAGTCCTAGTAAAACCAGACTGCATGACTTGTTTCTGGACGTATGAATTACGTGTCTTTATTGCCTTTGCTGAACGACTTGTGTACTAGCTAGAATTATCTTCACAACTATCTTGTATCAAAGTTATTGTGTGTTATATTTCATGCTTTATGTAAAATAAGCGGTATTGTAAGTTTGTAAAATATTGTATAAAAGTTTGAACGCGAAATATTATTATAATCAGTTTTTCATATAGAATTGTAGTAGTTGAATTGTATATTAGCTACTAAGTATGAACTTAACGGGTAGGTACTACCCGAATTTAAACTTATAAAACGCTAATATGAAGAAAAAGCTTTTATAAATGAGTTCATATTATGCTACGAAATACTATTAACTACTCTTAATATTCTGTATGATTAACTTGTTCCATTTGACTATTTTGAAGGAAATGGCACCGACTACTCGACACACCGTGAATATGAATGAAGAGGAATTCCGTACTTTTCTAGCTTCAAACATAGCCGCAGTACAGGCTGCGCTACATACCAATAATAACCTTGGATCTAGCAGTACAGGAAATCGTGTAGGATGCACCTACAAAGAATTCACTGCCTGCAAACCTTTGGAATTTGATGGAACCGAAGGACCGATCGGATTGAAACGGTGGACCGAGAAGGTCGAATCGGTGTTTGCCATAAGTAAGTGTACTGAAGAGGACAAAGTGAAGTACGCTACGCATACCTTCACAGGTTCTGCGTTAACATGGTGGAATACCTATCTAGAGCAAGTGGGACAAGACGATGCGTACGCACTACCGTGGTCAGCATTCAAGCACTTGATGAACGAGAAGTACCGTCCCAGAACCGAGGTCAATAAGCTCAAGACAGAACTTAGAGGGTTACGAACCCAAGGATTTGATATTACCACGTACGAAAGACGATTCACAGAATTGTGCCTATTGTGTCCGGGAGCGTTCGAAGATGAGGAAGAGAAGATCGACGCGTTTGTGAAAGGATTACCGGAAAGAATCCAAGAAGATATAAGTTCACACGAGCCCGCCTCCATGCAACAGGCATGTAGAATGGCTCACAAACTAGTGAACCAGATTGAAGAAAGAATTAAAGAACAGACTGCTGAAGAGGCCAATGTGAAGCAAGTCAAAAGAAAGTGGGAGGAAAACGGGGATAAGAATCACCAATACAACAACAACAGCAATTACAACAATAATCGAAACAATTATCCCAACAATCGCAACTACAACAAACGGCCCAACAACAACAACAACAACAGCAACTACAACAATCATCCCAACAATAATAATAATCGCAACAACAACAACAATCAGAAGCAGCTATGCCAAAGGTGTGAAAAGTATCACTCGGGGTTCTGCACCAAATTTTGCAACAAGTGTAAAAGAAATGGTCATAGCGCGGCGAAGTGTGAGGTCTACGGGCCAGGGGTTAATAGAACGAAAGGAACAAATGGTGTCAGAACGAGTAATGGTGGAGCAAGTAGTGTCGGAGCAAGTTATGCCAATGTAGTTTGTTATAAATGTGGAAAACCGGGCCACATTATTAGAAATTGCCCGAACCAGGAGAACACGAATGGACAAGGCCGCGGAAGAGTTTTCAATATTAATGCGGTAGAGGCACAGGAAGACCCGGAGCTTGTTACGGGTACTTTTCTTATTGACAATAAATCTGCTTACGTTTTATTTGATTCTGGTGCGGATAGAAGCTATATGAGTAGAGATTTTTGTGCTAAATTAAGTTGTCCATTGATGCCTTTGGATAGTAAATTTTTACTCGAATTAGCAAATGGTAAATTAATTTCAGCAGATAATATATGTCGGAATCGAGAAATTAAACTGGTTAGCGAAACATTTAAGATTGACTTGATACCAGTAGAGTTAGGGAGTTTTGATGTGATAATCGGTATGGACTGGTTGAAAGAAGTGAAAGCAGAGATCGTTTATTACAAAAATGCAATTCGCATTATACGAGAAAAAGGAAAACCCTTAATGGTGTACGGAGAAAAGGGCAACACGAAGCTACATCTTATTAGTAATTTGAAGGCACAAAAACTAATAAGAAAAGGTTGCTATGCTGTTCTAGCACACGTCGAGAAAGTACAAACTGAAGAAAAGAGCATCAATGATGTTCCCGTCGCAAAAGAATTTCCCGATGTATTTCCGAAAGAATTACCGGGATTACCCCCACATCGATCCGTTGAATTTCAAATAGATCTTGTACCAGGAGCTGCACCAATAGCTCGTGCTCCTTACAGACTAGCACCCAGCGAGATGAAAGAACTGCAAAGCCAATTACAAGAACTTTTAGAGCGTGGTTTCATTCGACCAAGCACATCACCGTGGGGAGCTCCTGTTTTGTTTGTCAAGAAGAAAGATGGTACATTCAGGTTGTGTATCGACTAGCGAGAGTTGAACAAACTTACCATCAAGAACCGCTACCCACTACCGAGAATCGACGACTTATTTGATCAACTACAAGGCTCGTCTGTTTATTCAAAGATTGACTTACGTTCCGGGTATCATCAAATGCGGGTGAAAGAAGATGATATTCCAAAGACTGCTTTCAGAACACGTTACGGTCATTACGAGTTTATGGTCATGCCGTTTGGTTTAACTAATGCACCAGCTATGTTCATGGACCTTATGAACCGAGTGTGTGGACCATACCTTGACAAGTTTGTCATTGTTTTCATTGATGACATACTTATTTACACAAAGAATGACCAAGAACACGGTGAACATTTGAGAAAGGTGTTAGAAGTATTGAGGAAGGAAGAATTGTACGCTAAGTTTTCAAAGTGTGCATTTTGGTTAGAAGAAGTTCAATTCCTCGGTCACATAGTGAACAAAGAAGGTATTAAGGTGGATCCGGCAAAGATAGAAATTGTTGAAAAGTGGGAAACCCCGAAAACTCCGAAACACATACGCCAGTTTTTAGGACTAGCTGGTTACTACAGAAGGTTCATCCAAGACTTTTCCAGAATAGCAAAACCCTTGACTACATTAACGCATAAAGGGAAGAAATTTGAATGGAATGATGAACAAGAGAAAGCGTTTCAGTTATTGAAGAAAAAGCTAACTACGGCACCTATATTGTCATTGCCTGAAGGGAATGATGATTTTGTGATTTATTGTGATGCATCAAAGCAAGGTCTCGGTTGTGTATTAATGCAACGAACGAAGGTGATTGCTTATGCGTCTAGACAATTGAAGATTCACTAACAAAATTATATGACGCATGATTTGGAATTAGGCGCGGTTGTTTTTGCATTAAAGACTTGGAGGCACTACTTATATGGGGTCAAAAGTATTATATATACCGACCACAAAAGTCTTCAACACATATTTAATCAGAAACAACTGAATATGAGGCAGCGTAGGTGGATTGAATTGTTGAATGATTACGACTTTGAGATTCGTTACCACCCGGGGAAGGCAAATGTGGTAGCCGATGCCTTGAGCAGGAAGGACAGAGAACCCATTCGAGTAAAATCTATGAATATAATGATTCATAATAACCTTACTACTCAAATAAAGGAGGTGCAACAAGGAGTTTTAAAAGAGGGAAATTTAAAGGATGAAATACCCAAGGGATCGGAGAAGCATCTTAATATTCGGGAAGACGGAACCCGGTATAGGGCTGAAAGGATTTGGGTACCAAAATTTGGAGATATGAGAGAAATGGTACTTAGAGAAGCTCATAAAACCAGATACTCAATACATCCTGGAACGGGGAAGATGTACAAGGATCTCAAGAAACATTTTTGGTGGCCGGGTATGAAAGCTGATGTTGCTAAATATGTAGGAGAATGTTTGACGTGTTCTAAGGTCAAAGCTGAGCATCAGAAACCATTAGGTCTACTTTAACAACCCGAAATCCCGGAATGGAAATGGGAAAACATTACCATGGATTTCATCACTAAATTGCCAATGACTGCAAGTGGTTTTGATACTATTTGGGTAATAGTTGATCGTCTCACCAAATCAGCACACTTCCTGCCAATAAGAGAAGATGACAAGATGGAGAAGTTAGCATGACTGTATTTGAAGGAAGTCGTCTCCAGACATGGAATACCAATCTCTATTATCTCTGATAGGGATGGTAGATTTATTTCAAGATTCTGGCAGACATTACAGCAAGCATTAGGAACTCGTCTAGACATGAGTACTGCCTATCATCCACAAACTGATGGGCAGAGCGAAAGGACAATACAAACGCTTGAAGACATGCTACGACCATGTGTTATTGATTTCGGAAACAGTTGGGATCGACATCTACCGTTAGCAGAATTTTCCTACAACAACAACTACCATTCAAGCATTGAAATGGCGCCGTTTGAAGCACTTTATGGTAGAAAGTGCAGGTCTCCGATTTGTTAGAGTGAAGTGGGGGATAGACAGATTACGGGTCCGGAGATTATACAAGAAACTACCGAGAAGATCATCCAAATTCAACAACGGTTGAAAACCGCCCAAAGTCGACAAAAGAGCTACGCTGACATTAAAAGAAAAGATATAGAATTTGAAATTGGAGAGATGGTCATGCTCAAAGTTGCACTTTGGAAAGGCGTTGTTCGATTTGGTAAACGAGGGAAATTAAATCCAAGGTATATTGGACCATTCAAGATTATTGATCGTGTCGGACCAGTAGCTTACCGACTTGAGTTACCTCAACAACTCGCGGCTGTACATAACGCTTTCCACGTCTCGAATTTGAAGAAATTTTTTGCTAAAGAAGATCTCACTATTCCGTTAGATGAAATCCAAATCAACGAAAAACTTCAATTCATCGAAGAACCCGTCAAAATAATGGATTGTTAGGTTAAAAGACTTAAGCAAAACAAGATACCAATTGTTAAGGTTCGATGGAATGCTCATAGAGGACCCGAGTTCACCTGGGAGCGTGAAGATCAGATGAAGAAGAAATACCCGCATCTATTTCTAGAAGATTCGTCAACACCTTCAACTGTTTAAAATTTCGGGACGAAATTTATTTAACGGGTAGGTACTGTAGTGACCCGAAATTTTCCATGTTTATATATATTAATTGAGATTGATATTTACATGATAAAATGTTTCCAACATGTTAAGCAATCAAACTTGTTAAGACTTGATTAATTGAAATATGTTTCATATAGACAATTGACCACCCAAGTTGACCGGTGATTCACGAACGTTAAAACTTGTAAAAACTATATGATGACATATATATGGATATATATATAGTTAACATGATACTATGATAAGTAAACATATCATTAAGTATATTAACAATGAACTACATATGTAAAAACAAGACTACTAACTTAATGATTTTTAAACGAGACATATATGTAACGATTATCGTTGTAAAGACATTTAATGTATATATATCATATTAAGAGATATTCATACATGATAATATCATGATAATATAATAATTTAAAATCTCATTTGATATTATAAACATTGGGTTAACAACATTTAACAAGATCGTTAACCTAAATGTTTCAAAACAACACTTACATGTAACGACTAACGATGACTTAACGACTCAGTTAAAATGTATATACATGTAGTGTTTTAATATGTATTTATACACTTTTGAAAGACTTCAATACACTTATCAAAATACTTCTATTTAACAAAAATGCTTACAATTACATCCTCGTTCAGTTTCATCAACAATTCTACTCGTATGCACCCGTATTCGTACTCGTACAATACACAGCTTTTAGATGTATGTACTATTGGTATATACACTCCAATGATCAGCTCTTAGCAGCCCATATGAGTCACCTAACACATGTGGGAACCATCATTTGGCAACTAGCATGAAATATCTCATAAAATTACAAAAATATGAGTAATCATTCATGACTTATTTACATGAAAACAAAATTACATATCCTTTATATCTAATCCATACACCAACGACCAAAAACACCTACAAACACTTTTATTCTTCAATTTTCTTCATCTAATTGATCTCTCTCAAGTTCTATCTTCAAGTTCTAAGTGTTCTTCATATATTCTACAAGTTCTAGTTACATAAAATCAAGAATACTTTCAAGTTTGCTAGCTCACTTCCAATCTTGTAAGGTGATCATCCAACCTCAATAAATCTTTGTTTCTTACAGTAGGTTATCATTCTAATACAAGGTAATAATCATATTCAAACTTTGGTTCAATTTCTATAACTATAACAATCTTATTTCAAGTGATGATCTTACTTGAACTTGTTTTCGTGTCATGATTCTGCTTCAAGAACTTCGAGCCATCCAAGGATCCGTTGAAGCTAGATCCATTTTTCACTTTTCCAGTAGGTTTATCCAAGGAACTTAAGGTAGTAATGATGTTCATAACATCATTCAATTCATACATATAAAGCTATCTTATTCGAAGGTTTAAACTTGTAATCACTAGAACATAGTTTAGTTAATTCTAAACTTGTTCGCAAATAAAAGTTAATCCTTCTAACTTGATTTTTAAAATCAACTAAACACATGTTCTATATCTATATGATATGCTAACTTAATGATTTAAAACCTGGAGACACGAAAAACACCGTAAAACCGGATTTACGCCGTCGTAGTAACACCGCGGGCTGTTTTGGGTTAGTTAATTAAAAACTATGATAAACTTTGATTTAAAAGTTTTTATTCTTAGAAAATGATTTTTATTATGAACATGAAACTATATCCAAAAAATATGGTTAAACTCAAAGTGGAAGTATGTTTTCTAAAATGGTCATCTAGACGTCGTTTTTTCGACTGAAATGACTACCTTTACAAAAACGACTTGTAACTTATTTTTACGACTATAAACCTATACTTTTTCTATTTAGATTCATAAAATAGAGTTCAATATGAAACTATATCAATTCGATTCACTCAAAACGGATTTAAAATGAAGAAGTTATGGGTAAAACAAGATTGGATAATTTTTCTCATTTTAGCTACGTGAAAATTTGTAACAAATCTATTCCAACCATAACTTAATCAACTTGTATTGTATATTATGTAATCTTGAGATACCATAGACACATATACAATGTTTCGACCTATCATGTCGACACATGTATATATATTTCGGAACAACCATAGACACTCTATATGTGAATGTTGGAGTTAGCTATACAGGGTTGAGGTTGATTCCAAAATATATATAGTTTGAGTTGTGATCAATACTGAAATACGTATACACTGGGTCGTGGATTGATTCAAGATAATATTTATCGATTTATTTCTGTACATCTAACTGTGGACAACTAGTTGTAGGTTACTAACGAGGACAGCTGACTTAATAAACTTAAAACATCAAAATATATTAAAAGTGTTGTAAATATATTTTGAACATACTTTGATATATATGTATATATTGTTATAGGTTCGTGAATCAACCAGTGGCCAAGTCTTACTTCCCGACGAAGTAAAAATCTGTGAAAGTGAGTTATAGTCCCACTTTTAAAATCTAATATTTTTGGGATGAGAATACATGCAGGTTTTATAAATGATTTACAAAATAGACACAAGTACGTGAAACTACATTCTATGGTTGAATTATCGAAATCGAATATGCCCCTTTTTATTAAGTCTGGTAATCTAAGAATTAGGGAACAGACACCCTAATTGACGCGAATCCTAAAGATAGATCTATTGGGCCTAACAAACCCCATCCAAAGTACCGGATGCTTTAGTACTTCGAAATTTATATCATATCCGAAGGGTGTCCCGGAATGATGGGGATATTCTTATATATGCATCTTGTTAATGTCGGTTACCAGGTGTTCACCATATGAATGATTTTTATCTCTATGTATGGGGTGTGTATTGAAATATGAAATCTTGTGGTCTATTATTATGATTTGATATATATAGGTTAACCTATAACTCACCAACATTTTTGTTGACGTTTTAAGCATGTTTATTCTCAGGTGATTATTAAGAGCTTCCGCTGTCGCATACTTAAATAAGGACGAGATTTGGAGTCCATGCTTGTATGATATTGTGTAAAAACTGCATTCAAGAAACTTATTTTGTTGTAACATATTTGTATTGTAAACCATTATGTAATGGTCGTGTGTAAACAGGATATTTTAGATTATCATTATTTGATAATCTACGTAAAGCTTTTTAAACCTTTATTGATGAAATAAAGGTTATGGTTTGTTTTAAAATGAATGCAGTCTTTGAAAAACGTCTCATATAGAGGTCAAAACTTCGCAACGAAATTAATTAATATGGAACGTTTTTAATCAATAAGAACGGGACATTTCAATTTGCTCCCTTTTTAATTGCTTTTGCAATATATATTTTTGGGACTGAGAATACATGCGCTGCTTTTATAAATGTTTTACGAAATAGACACAAGTAATCGAAACTACATTCTATGGTTGGATTATCGAATCGAATATGCCCCTTTTTAGCTTGGTAGCCTAAGAATTAGGGAAATGGCCCCTAATTGACGCGAATCCTAAAGATAGATCTATGGACCTTGACACGTCCCATTCGGGTTACGAATGCTTTAGTACTTCGATTATCATGTCCGATGAGAGTCCAGGAATGATGGGGATATTCTATATGCATCATGTTAGTTCGGTTATTAAGCGTTCACCATATGAATGATTTTTATCTCTATGCCGTGAGAAATGCCTGATATGAGATTATGTTTATGAGAAATGGAAATGAAATCTTGTGGTCTATTAAAATGATGAAAATGAATGATTATGATAAACTATTAAACTCACCAACCTTTTAGTTGACACTTGAAAGCATGTTTATTCTCAGGTATGAAAGAAATCTTCTGCTGTGCATTTTCTCATATTAGAGATATTACTTGGAGTCATTCATGACATATTTCAAAAGACGTTGCATTCGAGTCGTTGAGTTCATCAAGATTATTATTAAGTCAATTATAGTTGGATATATTATGAAATGATATGCATGCCATCAACTTTCGATGTAAAGAAAGTTTGTCTTTTAAAAACGAATGCAATGTTTGTAAAATGTATCATATAGAGGTCAAATACCTCGCGATGAAATCATATGTTTTTGTATTCATCCTTATGGATTGGGACGGGTCATCTCATGTGCTATCAGAGCGGTGGTCTTAGCGAACCAGGTTTTGCATTAGTGTGTCTAATTGATAGTTGTTTAGATGCATTAGTGAGTCTGGACTTCGACCGTGTCTGCATGTCAAAAGTTTTGCTTATCATTTAGTGTCAAAAATTATTTGCTTATCTTCCTTAAAGTCTAGACATGTCTTACTGCCTCTATTGCATAGACAGTGTATAGATAAATTCATATCTTAGCGTATCTGTTATTGTTACCTTTGCCTGACAGCTTCCGTAGATTCCTCCGTAACTTATGGGATTTTAGTATTATATATGCATATGTAAATTATGTATTGTAGGATACTAATCTACATCCTATAATCTATTTCTTATCGAAAATTCTTCATCTAATCGTACAAGATGAATCCCTCAACCAGTTCGAATTCCTCGGATTTCGACAGCTACTCCGACATGGATGTTCACCTAAGCTCCAGAGGCAGCGTCACTAGAATGAATCAACCAATCAACCATCCCCAATTCATTTGATGGGTTCGTAGCCGACTCAGTCAATGGAGGCAAGAAGAAGGCAATCCCTTCCACCCAACGAATTTCCCTCTCAGCAATGAACCTGAAACACTTACCGACGAATCAGTCCGAAACACCATTTTCACACTTATTTCCAGGATATCTCATCACGATTATATTCTATCTAAAATTCTAAACCTTATTCACCCACTCGTCCCGACCGACAATCATCCTGGAATAATAGAAGAAGTCAACGAACTTCGCGCTCGAGTAATCAATTTAGAGAATATGGTGCAAAATTTACCAGCCTCAAAAACATCACAACAGTACCATCAGTAACAGCACCAGTACCATCAACAATCCATGCCTTAACATCTCATTCTGTACCTCAAGTATAATCATCGTTCTACGTATCCTTCTACATCGATTATCTTCGTTCTACATGACGATTATGTAAACTCTAATGTTTTAGAGATTATGTATCATAGTTCTAATCGTAAATCTGATGAGTTTAATATCACATTGACTCATTAAATCCATGATTACATCTGAAGAAAATATATATGTATATATGTTTTCATAAAGATTGTAATTAAAAATTCTTTTGTACAAACTGTTAATGGTGAAAATATTTTAACGGGTAGGTAATACCCGAGGAATATTTAGATTTCACATTAATAAGTTACACTGTACATTCTTTCAATCTGATTCAACAATCATTTACTATCCTACTTACATCCACAGATATACGTATCCGTTCATCGCAGAATAACCATTTTCATTCAATTTCATATTTGGATTTTGACCTATCAGAATCCAACAAGTGGCATAATGAAGAAAACATTGGACAAAAAATAAAATTTGTTAGAAACAAACAAATTAACTATGAGAAATTTTGTTAAGAATCCACGCTAACAAAATTCTAGCTAACTGTTCCTAGCTAACTGATTACATTTTAATTATCGCAATTTATTTATTGCATTTTATATTCTCGCAATTTTATTTATCGTCATTTAATTTCTGCTATTTATTTTACGCACTTTAAATATCGGGACACGTATACAAGGTTTTGACATATCATATCGATGCATCTATATATATTATTTGGAATAACCATAGACACTCTATATGCGGTAATGATCGAGTTAGCTATATAGGGTTGAGGTTGATTCTACAATAATATATATACTTTGAGTTGTGATCAAGTCTGAGACATGTATATAACGGGTCACGACATGTATTAATTAATTCGAATATTATATATTAAACTATATATGAATTGTTGAATTACTAACTGTGGACTACTAACTATGGACTACCAATATTGGACAATTAAAATGAATTAAAATATTGATTATAACATATGAAACTAAACATTTCTTCAAGCTTGCCACTTGATTTCATCTTAAACCTCATTTGTATCTTGAAGATTACAATCTGCGTTCACACCTTTCATAATTTTTGAAAACACCTTAATCGAGAGGATGAACCAACCGTACTTCGTCTACGAAAGAAAAGATTGATGCATATAGTTATGCACCTGAAAACACTTGGAACCTGAGTAAACGTTTAACACGTATCTGTGCTAATTCATTTAGTGTTATTATTACCTAAAATAACTTGGTGATTCCTTTCCAAATTAGCCAATTTTGTCACAGCTCCAACAAGTCAACTTCGACTTTTCATTCGAAACAACCTTATTATAACCTTGATATATATGGGTGCTCTTTTATTGTTACCGAGGAACCTTTTATATTCCACCATATTACCATCAGCGTTTAATCATCTAAAAACACAATTCTCCTGGAATAAACTCGGATTGATAACCGATGATTCAGATATCGTAGCATTAAATGCAAAGGAAATAGAAAAAAATTGTAGATGGTCTAAACGGCCAAAAGTTTGATGATAAAGAAGAGAGTGTTAGGAACGCTCGATAGAAAACTTGATACTGAAAAATAGATTGAGCAAACCATGAAGGAGACCAAGGCCAAATACAAGGACCATACCATATATTCAAAGAATCTAAGTAATTCTGGATTCGATAAAACCTTCAACGAATATCTTGCTCCGTACTCATGTTAAAATCTTGCGGAAAATCTTTCTTCATCAACTATCAAACTTTGAAATTCTAAAATATCATCATAAATATCTTCGATATTTCTGAAGATATTTTCATAAATATTCTTGTCCGATATTATTTATCTCTTTGCGTTATCTGTGTTACATCATAAATAAAACTATTTTAGTTTCTAAATTCTGCAAATTCGAGTTTGAATTATGAATGATTTTGAAGTAGTGTTGGAAATTGATGCATGAGTTAGTATAATATAATGACACTTGATCAACGTGATTATATTACAGTAAGTTATGCTGAGTTTTTAAATGAAACGTGATGATTCACAGATCATAACGTCATCATGTGCCATGTTACATAACTCTTTCATTCTGCTTAACTTCTGAACATATCAAGAAAGTATATTCTTGATAGTTTTATTCTCAGTGATTCTGGTAACTTGACAAATCAAGATCGTGCTATTACAATCTCTCTTAGAACATTAGTCATGTTTATTTGAAACTTCATACCTACTAATTCTGGACCATTATTAGCTTGACTTAAAATCGTGAAGAGAAAACAAAAGGATGGAACTTCAAAATATAAAGGAAACGAAGAGGGTAGATTTATAGTGAAATATCTGATAGAGCAATCAAAATAGATTATCACATTTAACCAAAAAGGTTCATATCTTCCTTGATTACCGAAGAATAAAATCTTATAAAGATTTCGATGATTTTATTTAAATCCCTTAAATTCTGGAATTCAATCGTGACTACGTCAAAGTTAAATCTCTATTTCAATCTTTTGTGACAGCTTCACGTGTACGCTTCACATAATCGAATTGTTTTATCCATATTACTCAATGATGATAAAACTTCATTTATCAACTCGTATGAGTCATGAAAACATACTTATTGTCAGCCATGACCATGTCAATCAAATTTCGGGACATAATTTCTTTAACGGGTAGGTACTGTGACGACCCGGAAATTTCCGACCAAATTTAAACTTAATCTTTACATAGTTTCAACACGATAAGCAAAGTCTGTAATGTTGAGTCTCAAAATTTTGATCTATTTCATATATGCATTTGACTTACGACCGTTATCGACGAATCACGAACAATTAATTGTAAATAGTTATGTGTTTATATGTATATATATATATATATATATATATATATATATATATATATATATATATATATATATATATATATATATATATATATATATATATATATGTGTGTGGAAATTGGAAAAATAATTGGAAACATTATATGTTGTCGTATTTAAAATTTACTATGTAAAATTAAATAAAATATGATATTATAATAATTATTATTTAAAACATAACTATATATAAATAAAATATATTAAAAATAAATAATAAATGATTGTAATACTCGTTAGATGTTTCAGTTATTAATTAGACAAGTTTAATTCGAACTTATATGATTTTAAAATAAATAGTGATCCGAAAATGAGTTTTAAAAATTTTAGGCTTATTAATAATATATTTAGAAGTTGTTTGTCAAATTTTAAAACTTTTTATATTTTACTTGGGGGTTGGGAGTGAATAATTAATGTAATTTTTATTTAATAATTTATGATTGAATTTTATATCATAATGACCGAAATAAATAAATATAGTTAATTTAAAAATATGGGATTTTTCTGAACACTTTTATCCGCCACTGGTTTCGCACGATACACAGTCCGAAAAAAACTGTCGGTAATTAGAATACAAATTCATGGATGCTAAATTCTATATGTACACGTTTCTTTAATTAGGGTTATTATTATATTATTGTTATGTGAGAAATTTGGACACCATTTCTTTCTTTTCCTCTTGTGTCCTATCACCTATCTATTTTCTCTACATATATATTATATACACCTATAGATGCATGTACTCACATTCACAAAACCCACTACCTCTTATTAATTACTGTTTTCGTTTCTTTGATGGCTGCAGAAGGCTATCCAACTCGACCCACAGACCACGAACTCCATAAGGCATACAAACCTTCATCTCACAGCCACCACTCTAAACCGCTCAATCCATCACCTTATTTTGTTTTTCTTTCTTCTCTGTTAACCCACTAGATCACCAATTATCCATATATATATATATATATATATATATATATATATATATATATATATATATATATATATATATATATATATATATATATATATATATATACCCACGTATAATACACGAACCACCACCACCTTGCAAACCTTTGTTCACATTAATCCGTTACCCTACCATAGCCAATCACCACCACTGTTGTTCGTTTCTACTTTTGACCGAGAACAAATAACAACCACATTCACTGCTGCAAATTGTTGCTATTGTTACTCGTTTCTGTTTTGAAGCCCAATCGCCAACTTGCTATTCTCTTAGGCAACAAAAACCTTCGCCACCATCTTGCAACCGTTAATGTTCCTACTGTCCTCCTGCAGTAATTCGCCACCCTTCTTTCTCCCTTTCATTAGCTCGTGATATTTTTCTTTTCTTTTGTTTCAAATCACCATCGAACCCACCATCTTTGATTTTTCCTTTTTCTTTGATAAAGCATCACCAGGAACCACCAACCTGTCAACCAACACCTCCACCATCTCCAAAACTCACCATCTTATTCACTATCTTCGTTAAAACACTCAAACCCATTTAATTTTCTTTTTTACTCGACCTAAACCGCCACCTTCAAACTATTTCTCTCTCTCTCTCTCTCTCTCTCTCTCTCTCTCCTACTTCCGTTTAAACGAGAGAAAGAAAGCTGATATGTTTTTATATGGCATAATGTATTTAATCTTCCCATTGTTGGCCGACATACTAATCAAATAAACCACTCAAAGTTCCACTAGCCCTTTAAAAAAAATAAGATATAATAAAAAGATGTTGGGAAAATGGCTGGTATCGAATGGTGTACAGCTATGTTACTACATCGACTTGCATTCTATTTCCAATCATCCTAACCCCACTTGTTAAAATAAATGAATATACACGATACATTTTTCTTTCCTTCCAGCAAATTTTATAGCAAATTTACGGACCAAGGAGAGTTCTAATTTGTGGACCAATAGAAATTCCATTTAGTTGTATAAGGCCAAGTTCAATAAGATGATAAATGGGCTCCTTAAGTATTTATTTGGGCTGCATGTTTCTGGGTTGTAGATTGGGCCAGAACTCTAAAATAATCAAATGATGTTAAGTATTGGTGATGATTATGAGGGTACACGTAAAGATGATGCTCTTATTATGGTTAATGCTCGTTTTCTGTTTCAATGTTCTATTATGGAACGATGATGGTGAATACGCGTGATAAGGTTAGTGGGGATGATGATGGTTAGATAACGATAGTGAGATTTAGATGATTAAGTTATGATTATGATTTTATGATGTAGATGTAATGATAATGATTAGGATGATGATGGATGATGAGATGATTTTGTGATAAGGGTGAGTCACGATGTTGTTGATGATGATATAGGACACGAAAATGATGATTAAAGATGATGATGCTCGTAATACATAATATTAGATATATGATGATGATGGCGTAAGAATGATGATGATGATGATGAGCTGTAGTTTAAAGAAGGAGGAAGAAACAGATTGAAATATGGTTTATAAATTGATTTTGAGAGTGAAATCAGAAATGAATGGTTAGCCGATTGGTTTGGGAGTGTGACAAGGGAACGAAAGGTCGCGGGTTCGAGCCCGGGCTCTGACAATTTTTTTTTAGGAAGCTTATTTAATCTCTTTAAAGGTAGTCTCCTTTTAGATTGTTAATATTATTATTATTATTATTATTATTATTATTATTATTATTATTATTATTATTATTATTATTATTATTATTATTATTATTATTATTATTATTATTATTATTATCATTCTTATTATTATTAGTATTATTATTATTATTAATATAAGTATTATTATTAATATTATTATCATTATCATTATCATTATTACTAAAATAAGTATTCGTATTATAATTATTTTATTAATACTATTATTATGATTATTATTATTACAAATTTTTATATATAAATACATTACAATTATATTTGTATTACATATTACTATATTTTATCAGTAAAACGTTATTAATTAAATTATAATAAAAATTTAATATGATAAATATTAATAAATTAATTAAATACAGTAAATTAATTAAATATAATAAATCTATCTCTGTAACATATAACATAACTAGTATATTACTCATAATAATATATGAGTTTGTTCGATTACGATTACATGTTTTAATATATATAATTGATATAGGTTCGTGAATCTGAGGCCAACCCTGCATTGTTCAGTTTCGTTGTATGAATATTTTCACTACAAAATATTGTAGAGTTTCATTTGCTCCCTTTTTAAATGCTTTTGCAATATATATTATTGGGACTGAGAATACATGCGCTGATTTTATAAATGTTTTATGAAATAGACACAAGTAATCGAAACTACATTCTATGGTTGGATTATCGAATCGAATATGCCCCTTTTTAGCTTAGTAGCCTAAGAATTAAGGAAATGGCCCCTAATTGAAACGAATCCTAAAGATAGATCTATGGACCTTGACACGTCCCATTCGGGTTACGAATGCTTTAGTACTTCGATTATCATGTCCGATGAGAGTCCCAGAATGATGGGGATATTCTATATGCATCCTGTTAGTTCGGTTATCAAGTGTTCACCATATGAATGATTTTTATCTCTATGCCGTGTGTAATGCCTAATATGAGATTATGTTTATGAGAAATGGAAATGAAATCTTGTGGTCTATTAAAATGATGAAAATGAATGATTATGATAAACTAATGAACTCACCAACCTTTTGGTTGACACTTGAAAGCATGTTTATTTTCTGGTATGAAAGAAATCTTCCGCCGTGCATTTGCTCATATTAGAGATATTACTTGGAGTCATTCATGACATATTTCAAAAGACGTTGCATTCGAGTCGTTGAGTTCATCAAGATTATTATTAAGTCAATTATAGTTGGATATATTATGAAACGGTATGCATGCCATCAACTTTCAATGTAAAGAAAGTTTGTCTTTTAAAAACGAATGCAATGTTTGTAAAATGTATCATATAGAGGTCAAATACCTCGCAATGAAATCATATGTTTTTTATTCGTCCTTATGGATAGGGACGGGTCGTCTCAGATCACTTACCACATGACCAAGAAATTGAACTTCCTTCAACCAAAATTCACACTTGGAGAATTTGGCATAGAGTCATTCTTGACTCAAGAGTTCAAGTACAAGTCGGAGATGTTCTTCGTGTTATTCTTCGCTTTTAGAATAGATCAAAATATCATCGATGAAAACAATAATGAATTTGTCGGGGTATGGTTTACACACGCGGTTCATAAGATCCATGAGCACCGCCGGTGCGTTAGTTAGACCAAATGGCATTACAAGAAATTCATAACTACCATAACTAGTCCAGAAAGCGGTTTTGGAGACATCTTCCCCCTTAACCCTTAGTTGATGATAACCCGAGCGGAGATCGATTTATGAATATACACAAGACCCTTGTAGTTGGTCAAAGAGGTCATCGATGCGAGGAAGAGGATATCGGTTCTTAATCATCAATTTGTTTAGTTCACGATAATCAATGCACATTCGTAGGGATCCATCTTTCTTCTTAACGAACAAAATTGGAGCGCCCCATGGTGAATGGCTAGGTTGGATAAAACCACGGTCAAGTAGTTCTTGGATTTGACTTTGCAATTCTTGCATTTTGGATGGAGCAAGTCTATACGGTGCACGTGCTACGGGTGCGGCTCCCGGAATAAGACCAATTTGGAATTCAACTGGTCGATGAGGTGGAAGACCCGACAATTCGTCGGGAAATACATCAGAAAAGTCACTAACAATTGGAACATCATCGATATGCTTCTCATCGATCTCGACTTTCTTAACGTGGGCTAGGATTGCAAAACAACCCTTAAGAAGTAATTTTCTAACTTTAAGGCACGAGACGAGGTTGAGTCCGGTGCAACTCTTATCGCCATAGACAATCAAGGGTTCACCATTCTCGATAGGAATTCGGATTGCATTAAGATCACAAGGATGTGGGATTTTGTTTTGACCAACCAATTCATACCGATTATTACATCGAAACTTCCTAGTTCCATGGGTATCAAGTCAATTTCAAACTCATTACCCAATATGTTTAACGTACACCCCCGGTAATATGTGTCGGCACTTAATAGGTTCCCGTAGGCCACTTCAATGGCATAAGTAGCATCTAGGGGGAGTGGTGGAGTGCAAAGAGTATGAGCCAAAGTCTTGGCTACAAAACATTTATCGGCACCCGAATCAAATAAGCAAGAAACATAAGAGTTGTTGAGAAGAAACGTACCCGTGACTAGTTCATTGTCATCTCGGGCCTCTTAGGCGTTAATGTTAAAAGTTCGGCCGCGTGCATTGGGGTTAGCTTTATTCTTTAGGCACGCATCTTTAAAATGACCCGGTTGACCACACTCAAAACAAACTTTCGGTTTTGGTGCATTAGGCCCCTTTTGAGCGACGGGGGCGGCACTCCTACAATCATTGGCCACACGACCACTTCTTTAGCACCGGTGGCAAAATAGTTGCCACATTCACCATAGTGATGTTTGTGGCATTTGTTGCAAAAAGGTTTATTTCCGACATAACTTTTCTTGGCGTCGGAGGTGAAAGGCTTCTTAGCGAAGTTGTTGTTATAGTTGCTTGATCGGGAAGCTTCCCACTTTCTTTCATTACCACCCAACTTATCCTCGGCCTAAGGTGCCCGTATTACGATTTCATCCACCGTTTCTATCAATTGGGCCATCTTCAAAGCTTCTTGTAGATTTGCGGGTTTGGATGACATTACCCCGTGTTTGATGCTCTTAGGGAGGCCATCCATGTAAAGTTCAACTCTTAGGGACTCAGGAGTCATGAAATTCGGACACATTAAGGCTAGCTTGACAAACCGTTGATTCATTTTCGACCGCTTTTAAATTTCTTAGCTCGTGTTCGAGCTTGCGGGTCTCTTCACGTGGTAAGTATTCGGTGATCATCTTTTCGCTTAGATAGGCCCAAGAGAGTGCGTGGGCTTCATCGGTAACCACCGATTGCACATAGGTGTTACACCAAGTGAGAGCGACACCGGCGAGAGTATGAGTGGAGTACTTAACCTTGTCTTGGTCCCGACAACCGCTTATGCTAAAGACGGCTTCCGTTTGCTCAATCCATCAGGTGAGCACAATCGGTCCCCCGGTTCAATCAAAAGCGTGAGGTTTGCACCCCATGAAGTTCTAGTAGGAGCACCCCTCACTTGAATTACCGGCTCCATGATTGTTGTTGTCGTGGTTGTTGTTATTGTTGTTGTTGAAGAAGTGACCGGCCATGGCCGCATCTACGGCGGTGACTATCATTCGTTAAAGAGCTTGCTCGGGAGTTTCATTGCGTGGGATTCGGCGAGGAGGCATTGTTCCTTCAAGACACAAGAATATCTTTGATTAGTATTCTCAATAATACTAATCGTGATATGCAATAAAGATAAAGATAAAATTTTCCTTAACCCGCCTTAGATTCTTTATGTCGTAATGTCGGAATGTCCATGTGAGCCACCGTAATATAATCCCGGCAATTATATTACCCTGATTCACATGTGCGTTTAACATTACTTCATAAGGTCAAGGTGGCGTGTCAATCAAATTTAACAACGTGAGATTAAGGTGGAATAGGAGTTAGATATGAATAGGAGAGTTCGAGTATAAATGCACAAGTAGTCAAGTAAGTCCTGCATCAAGTCTATATGCCGGTTGTATTCTAGACTTACTAATGTACCCTACGACTCGGGATTGATACCAATGAACTCTAAATCCCTACAACTTGGCTCTGATACCATCTGTAGTGACCCGACAAAATCGTCATTGACGGCGCCATCTACTTAGGTCCCGTTACGTGGTCATAAGTCCTTAAAACAACGTTTGACCAAAATATGTCGCATTCATTTCAAATGTAAGGATGTTTCAAGTTTACAAAAGTAGTTCGACAACTAGTTACGTTACAACATTTTAAATACAAATGAAACCTATGCGACAAAATTTAAGTAAAGTCAAAATACGCTCCATGTATGCATGTATACTCGACATCCAAGCAAGTATCAAAAAATAGCGTGCGGAAGCATGTAACACTTAACGTTCAAGGACCTGAGAAAAACATAGAGAATCTGTCAACGAAAATGTTGGTGAAATCATAGGTTTAATTAGTAAGTAAGTGAGTAAGTAAGTTGAACCACAAGCTTTATCACGTTGAAATAATAGTAAACCATTCTAAAAGTTGATATCACGAGCACCCAATTATCAAGGCTTAACTATCACGAAACCCCATTAATATAGTGTCAGAACATACACTTATCCCCGAAAATATATTTCATCCGTTTAACGGTAGCGAACCGTCCGAATGAGGGTTTGTCAAACCCGTATGGCCACACAACATAAGTTCTCGCTTACACCCTGCAAGTGTAGCTAATGATAATTGAATTGAGGCTTTTTGTTCTAACTCGAACGTAGAATGTTTGTTTTCATACTTGTGTTCACTTTGTAAAATGAAACGTTTATGTTTTCTCATCCCAAATATAAGTATAAAAGAGTAAAAGTGGGACTATGGTCTCACCTTTAGAGCACGAGTAAATAAAGTACTTCACAAAAGTAATATGTGCAAGAACGAATCCAAGTCTTGACCTAAACAAGTAGGTCGTATCAATAACGGTAAACACGGTTGGTCAAAGATGTTCAATTAGTCCTATGGCTCGTTACGACTCAATTATATAGCATGAGAATCACGTTGTCAAGTTTCATGCAAGATACGAGTATAAAAGCAAGTTAGAACGATTGCATAAGTATTTGGTTAGGTTTGACTAAAAAGTCAAACTTGGTCAAAGTCAAAGTCAAAGTCAACAGAGTCGGGTCGGGTATCCGACAATCTTCCCATGATGAGGAATCATATATGAGCATGTTAACCAAATTTCATGTTAATCGGAGTTACGATTAAGCGGGAAAGTTTTTGTGAAAGTAAAACACAAGTAAAATTGGCCCGAGGAAATGCGCGGTGCGCGCAGGAGTGCGCGGTGCGCACTACAATGTGGAAACAGATCAGGTACCAGTCCAGGGGGTATAGCATTTGCACCTCAACATGTGCGCGGCTCGCTCAAATCTGCGCGGCGCGCTTAACTGGAAAAGTGCTGTTGCTGCAGTTTTGTTAAGTCTCGAACCAAAACTCAATTTAACATAACTCATGAACCGAAAACATTCAAAACGCATGCCATACATCGTTGGAAAGTTAATTTAATGAGGAACACAACTAAACACATTTCATCAACCAAAATCATCATTTACAATAATCAAATCCAAGTTGAAAGCTCATTAAATGCCCACCATAAATGCTTTCAAGTTCATAAATGCACTTTGATGATTCGGGAATTAAATGCACACATATAATACGCCGTTTTGAAGGTAATTATGCATACAATACAACTAAACACTTACAAACCACATTGCAAAGCATTCAATGCATCAAAATCCATTTTACTTCTATCAAACCCTAACTCAAAATCACAAATTTAACAATTATGTTTTTGAAGCTTTTCCATGACAACCTACATACCAAATTAAAGCTAGTGATGCTAGTAACACATTTAATACATGCATTTTTAACATCTAACAACATTTAAGCAACCAAATCTCAAGATCAAACACACCCATTTTCAAGTTCATGCTAGTTACATCAAAATGACAAGAACAAGCATATAAATCATATATTCATATTAGAATTGAGCCATAGACACTAATTAACACTTTTATAAGTTAAAAACATCAAGAACAAAGAATCTAGTATTTTTAGAAAGTTACCCAAATGAGATGAAGTTAGTATGGATTTGAAGAGGAAGATGCAAGGATTCCGAATATATAATTTGTTTTTAAGAACACTCTCTAGATCGAATTTAGATGATGAATGTATGAAATGGGTGTTTGAGAGCAAAAGTGAAAGTAGTGGAAAATGAGGAAAGTGAAATGAATGGAGGAGGGTGAAGGTTGACTAGTTGACCTAGTCATCTCTTTGCCCTCTTGATAACATTGGTCCCTCAAGTTTAAATACGAGTGCGTGAATTTACCAAACGAATTACCTTAATTACGTAGTGTAAACGAGAGAAGTTATAATTAAATAACGGACTTTAAGATAAATAAACGGAAAGTAAACGGAAAAAGACGGGATGTTACACGATATCTATAGTTTCACATTCAAGCAAACACTCAAACTATTTAGCCTAGCATATTAAAGTTGCAAGAAACAAAGAAACAATCAAAACAATGAGTATTCATGATTACAATGATAAAACTAATGATTAAATCGAGTACCAAAAATAATAAATGATGGAATGAAAATAAAGGATGAACTAATATTCAATGGTATGATCATGGTCTTCAAAAAGCTCTCCAATTCGTAGCCCTAAAAAATGCACACCCCATTAGGGTAAAAAACCTCATCTAATTATAGTTGATCAAAAAGTCACCAGACCGGGCCCGCGTCACGACCGGGATTGAGGGATCGCGACCCGGATCACCCATTTGCATCGCAACCGTGATTAAGCTGTCGCGACCGTGATTAAGCTATTTTCGATTCCTCCATACGTTCTGTTGATGTATTACGGCCGGGATTCACCTAGTTGCGGCTGGGATCAGCTTCAGACTCAATAAAACTTCAATTTTTCGCGTTCAAACATACTTTGAGCTTATATATAACCAATACTCAATCGAAAACGACCCAAACATTAAACCAAAGACCTCTGGAGCTAAAGTAATCATTTTCTCTCCAATTACCACAAAAGTCTTCAAATCTTCGCAAATAAATAACAATAAGGACCCGATATCGCGATATAATATATGTATAATTTGAGCGATATCAAATCCCCCACACTTGAACCTTGCTTGTCCTCAAGCAAGTGTATCTTCAAATAATATCACTAATGTAGAGATAAACACACTCGGCCAAGTCTTCAGAAATTAGAAAATCAAGGCGTACCGATATCATTCTTCAAAAGCAATAATTCCATATCATGTAGTCTTCAACTTAACAAGCACAAGGTTCAAGCCTTCAATCAAAATACCATCTTCAAAATTCGAACTTTTGATTACCAAACAGCTTCAAAACCAGAATCAAGAGCGCCACGTACGGAACCAAGAAAAATTTAGCCTTACGGAAAACAAGACCTTAAGAAAACCATTTTATATTTTAAGAACGGGAAAACTAGCTAAGTTTTTACACTAAACCAGCTTTTCGGGAATTTTGGGTTATAAGGTTATGTGCTTTCAAAGCCATCTCGGTTTTGAGACAGCCGCACGAACAATTGTTACCCCGGTGTATTATCTAGGATAAACCACTTCACGGTTCAAAAGCGATGAGATAATAATTGTCTTGGGCTCAAAAAGGCAATGTGCATACAAGCCTTCCCGGTTGTGGGATAGCCGCACGGGTAGTTGCCAACCCGGTATATCACCGAAGTGAACTACCTTCCGGTTCGAAGGCGATGAGAAAGCAACTACCTTGGGTGTAAATTTTTCGGGGGGTCTGGTGCACGAAACCTGAAAGAATTTACTTTCAAGTAATGGTCTTTTGAAACAAACTTAACTTTACTTACAAGTTTCAGAAGACTTTACTTCCTAAGAACAACATGGGAGGACTCGATTATCCCGAAAGTGTTTAAACACTTGGTTAATTTTATTTAAGGTCCTTGGACCCCACTTTCCACGCATCTAGCTTTTATGCTAGTTTTAAGAAAATGTACGAAGTAGATACTACATTCCCATATTTGAAAAGGGTACCTCAGTTTTTGACCATGGCGAGTGTTGGCTAGCAACACTAGCACGAAGTCATTGCTCTTCATCAAGAAGACATCACTTTGTGAAGCTCGAGGCTCCTCTTCCCACATTACAATACATCAATGTAACACATCGTGAAATGATGAATTAATCAATGTTAGTATGAAATGATGTAGATTAGGAAGTCTCCTACACCAAGTAATACGGGCATTCGGAAGACTTGACTTCCTTCATGAATGCACTTGAATCATACTACAATTTGGAATTTTAAGATCCTGGAAGACTTTGCTTCCTTATTTTTTTAACAAAAACCGTTCAAAAAGTTCATAAAATTTTCAAATTGGTAACAAATGCTCGTGAGGATTTATCTCCCCCACACTTAAGATCATGTAATGCCCTCATTTACATGAAATTTGACAATTAAAGATAAATTCGAGAGGACATTAGTGAAAAGGAAAAAACAAAAAAATCCGGATTTTTAGATCCGAAGATCATGGAGAGACGGTGCACGATGGTGCTGAACTTACTGCCAGCATAAGAACATCAGCATGCGAATCATCATAATCTGCAAATCAAAATAAAAACCACGCATGAAAACGATAGGGTGGTACTACCATGGTATCGAAACGCCCCATCAAAATATCCAAGTACATAGTTTAACAAATATCAAATACAGTTATCCAAAATACAAAACATAAAATTAAAAATAGTCTTAACAAACACACACGCGCACACGCGCACTAGCCATCATCATAAAAGCTGCTCAAAAGAACCCCTAGAAGGACGCATCACTTAGTCTAGGGTTCTGCTGATCCTGATGCTTCTGCTGGGACAGCTGGTGCTGTTACTGCATCGCAAACTGGTGGCCGGCTTGAGCCTGGGCGAGAGTCGTTTCATAATCATAGGAAGGGCGAGGCATCCCTGGTCCCTCCCAGTCTGTCTAACCCAGACCAATCGGTTGAATGAAGTTCTTTGGGTCCCAGTGGTATAGATCGAAGGAATGTTGAGTCCATTGCACATTTGCCCGAATACCTGCTTGATTATACCAAGTCTGCTCAAAACCATGGTTAACATGCTGACGAAGCAACCAGTTCTGCTCGTCATAATATGCTCGATCTTCTCGACTACGATTATCAATGTAATCTCTCATACCCATAAACTGCCCCTCTGTATGAAGTCTCATCCCACTAAACTGGTTCGTAATGAAATCACAACTCAAACCAGCACCACTAGAACTACCTGCTTCGGTCATTTCCACATCAGCACCTGGAGGCACATCCTCATCTTCATCCGGATTAGTTAAATCTGCTTCAGACAGAGTATGCGTACCCGTATACTTACAAATTTTCTTCGTCTTTCGCACCAACACTTTACAACCCTCATAAACCTGGGCACCCAACGCGCGTGTTTTCAATCTTAGCAACCTGAATACGCCTAACATGCAGAGGCGTGAGAGAAAGACCCAGAAACTCAGCAATCAAAGTAACATAAACTCCACCGCTCAATGGGCTGCGGGGTTTAAGATTGTAACCCTGCCCTCAAAGAGACTTTGCAACACCATAGGGAATGTTGACTTTAACCTCATCTCGCAAACAACTAAGATAAAATAAATCAGTGATGCTGACTTTCTCAGTATTCTGCCATGTCTGATTAATGGTATTAGTAATGAACCGCTGAATGATGCGAAGACGATTGTCCTTGATTAAGGTATAAGAGTTGCTACTTTCTTTGTAACTTCACTTATGAGTCATATTATACCAAGCTACCTCATGCTCAAATGTATTAGTAAAACGCCTGCTCGTATCCAGATACTCCTCTAAATTATCTTCATCCACCTGTTCGTCCTCATAAATTGCAAGTGCATTAGCCATGTCCATGATAGTCATGGAATGCATTTGACCCCGCAATTGAAAAGTCATTAATGTATCAGTGCTAAGCTTTGCGGTGGGAACAAACTTCGTAGTTGAAATGAACTCTAAACACCACACTTTATAAATCGGATGATTGAGATGGAAGAACTCATAACAATCAGTAAAACCAATACTCTAATGGGTATTAGTGTAGTATTACTGAACTAACATTTCCATAACCTATTCGGCTAAACCAACCTCCTCGAGAGGTTCCCAATCAGGATAATGGGTAGACAGGAACTTACGATCCTCAATCTTAGTCAAAATATCCATCCATTCCATATAATTCTCATTAGTACGATCCCAAACTAAATAAGGATGTAAATCCTTAGGAAGCTTATGAGCGCGCGAATGAATTGGCGTCATAGGCACAGATTGTGAAGCAATGGGTCGTTTAGTTCCCTACAAAAATAGCCAACATACACAAGAAACCAAATGGGAAAGAAAAATGTTAGCGTTAGTTAAAAGCCAAATGATATTTCAACTTCCACATTCGTTTTCATGTTTTACAAGTGTTCTTCATATACATAAAACTCAACCAACGAAAACTTCATCATCTCAAATCATACTTCCACAATGCCAATAAAATCTTTCATGCAATTATAATCATAATTAAATAAACGGATAGCACATGAAACTAGGCATATTACAATCTCACAATCAAACTCAATTTAAAAGTCAAACTGAGTTAAACTCTGTCAACTAAACCAAAATTACCCAAATTGACATGAACCCTAAATTTAAGAATCAAGCAATCGAATGATTCATGACAATTAACAACTAACAAACTCAATAACTAGCATTACTAACATCAATTCATAGCAATTAAACATCAAATCCACAATAAAGCCCCAAATTTCACATACTCAAGAACCTTAGATTCAAAACAAGCAATTTAAGAGCAATAAGCATATGAAACTAGACTAAAGCATGTTATAGAATCATAATACATAACAAATTCGGCCTAAATCAAACCAATTAACACCCCCACACTTGAATTCAACAAAACCTGCATGAACACCCAATTAAGATTCAAAATTAGAAGAGATTACAATTAAAAAGGATGTTAAAATTATTACCTTAGTCTTAGGAGGCATGATTAAAGATGGATTTGATGTTGATTAGAAGTAAAAATCGATTAGGGTTTGTGTGTGGGAGCTCAAAAATTTGGCGGGTGTATGTGTGTGAATTTGAAAACCAAACAGCAAATAAAAAGCAAAAAAACAAGTGATTTTGGACTGGGGCCGGATCGAGATCGCGATTGGGGTAATCCCGGTCGCGATCGGGCTGTATCTGGTACAGTTTTTCTGAGACTCCGGATCGCGGTCGCGATCGACTTAGTTTCTGGCACCTCATGTTTTGTTATTGAATCGCGGTCGTGACACCCTGTGTTGCGGCGTGATTCAGAACCCAACTTTTTTTTTCAAAAAGGTTTTATATGCAATAAAAATTAACGAAGATGAAAATAAAATCTAAGCATGCAATCCTAAATGAACAAAAAGTACAAGTGTGACAATCTATTAAAGAGTCTATCACGTGACTCGTACCCGTGCTAGTTAGCTTTTTGGATACAAGGTGATGTCATCATACTCGTTAACCACAACTCCATCATAATAGACTTTCAAACGATGACCATTCATCTTAAACGTATTACCATTCCCTATTAACTCAACATAACCAGTCGGTAATGCTTTCTTCACCTCATAAGGTCCCGTCCAATGGGACTTCAACTTTCCTAGGGAAAATTTAAAACGCGAATTAAAAACAAGAACTTTATCCCCCGGGGCAAACTCCTTCTTATCTCTTAAACGGGCATCATGCCACCGTTTCGTTTTCTCTTTATATGAGACCGAACTCTCATATGCGTCTAACCTCAACTCATCTAACTCATTTAATTACAACATCCTACTTTCACCCTCTTTTTGTAAGTCCATATTACAATTCTTCAACGCCCAATACGCTCGATGTTCCAACTCTAACCGTAAATGGCACGCTTTTCCTTAAACAAGTTGAAACGGTGTAGTTCCGATAGCCGTTTTGAATGCGGTTCGGAAAGCCCACAATACGTCATCTAATTTACGTTGCTATATCTTTGGGTTGTCATTAACCGTGTTTTTAAGAATACGCTTTAAAGAACTATTGATATTCTCCACTTGCTCGCTCGTTTGCATGTGATAAGCGGTAGAGAACCTATGAGTAACACCATACTTCTTTAACACCTTTTCGAGAAGGTTGTTAGTGAAATGGGTGCCACGATCGGAAATGAGCGCCTTTGGAATTCCAAAACACGAGAAGAAATTCTTCAAGAAATTCACCACGACTCGTGCATCATTAGTAGGTAGAGCTTTGGCCTTCGCCCACTTAGACACATAATCGACGGCTACTAAGAAATATTTGCTGTTGTGGGAAATTGGGAAGGGACCCATAAAATCAATTTCCCTCACATTGAAAACTTCACATACTTGGATGCCGGTTTGTGGCATCTCATCACGTCTGGTGATGGTTCCTGTTCTTTGACATGCATCACAAGTGCGTACAAACGCATGAGCGTCTTTAAAGATTGAGGGCCAATAAAAACCTGAATCGAAAACTTTCCTAGCGGTATGGCTTGGTCCATAGTGACCACCGGTGGGACCTTGATGACAATGCTCAATAATTTGTTGAGCTTCTTTCCCATACACACCGGCGAATCACTTGATTTGCAAAAACTCGAAAAAGATGAGGGTGATCCCAAAAGTAATATTTCAAATCCGCAAAGAATTTCTTCTTTTGCTGATAAGAAAACCCCTTCTGAAAAACACCCGATGCTAGATAATTTGCGTAATCCGTAAACCAAGGAACTTACGGATCATTGTCGACCTGCATTAAGAACTCATCGGGGAATGTGTCCTTAATATCCGACTCATTGACCTTCTCCAAATTAGTATTCTCAAGTCGAGAGAGGTGGTCACCAGCGAGGTTCTCGGCCCCCTTTTATCGCGAATCTCAATGTCAAATTCTTGTAAGAGAAGAACCCAACGAATGAGACGTTACTTGGCGTCTTGCTTAGCAAAGAGGTATTTAAGGGCTAAGTGGTCGGTATAGACAATGGTCTTAGACAACACCAAATAAGGTCGGAATTTATCAAATGCAAAGACAACTGTGAAACGCTCTTTTTCAGTTGTGGTATAATTAATCTGAGCTCCCGTTAGTGTTCTACTTGCGTAGTAAATTGGACGAAAATGATTATCGTGGCATTGTCCTAAGATTGCTCCTAATGCATAATCGCTAGCGTCACACAAAAGCTCAAAAGGTAAACTGAAATCAGATAATACAATTATAGGAACTTGTGTGAGCTTAGTTTTCAGAATAGAGAAGGCGTTCTTACAATCATCATTAAAATCAAAAGGAACATCCTTCTTAAGAAGCTTGGTCATATGGCGAGCAATTTTTGATAAGTCTTTTATAAATCGCCGATAAAACCCTTCATGACCGAGGAAGCTACAAATGGCCTTAACACTCGTTGGTTCAGGTAGTTTAGATATGACCTTGAGTTTGGCTTGGTTTACCTCTTTGCCCGAACGATATATTTTATGGCCGAGAACAATGCCTTTTTTTTACCATGAAATGGCATTTCTACCAATTCAAGACAAGATTGGCTTTCTCACACCGAATTAGCATACGTTCAAGGAGAGACATGAATCAAAGGATTCTCCAAATACGTAGAAATCGTCCATAAAGACTTCCATGCACTCCTCGATCATGTCATGGAAGATCGTCATCATGCATCTTTGAAAAGTTCCAGGTGCATTACACAACCCGAAAGGCATGCGATGATAAGCAAAAGTACCGAACGAACAAGTGAATGTTGTCTTGTCCTAATCTCGAGGGTCTATGGGAATTTAGAAATACCCAGAGAATCCATATAGGAAGTAGTAAAACTCCTTACCCACTAATCTTCAAGCATTTGATCGATAAAAGGTAGCGGGAAGTGATCCTTCCTAGTAGTGTCATTTAAATGACGATAGTCTATACAAACTCTCCATCCCGTAACTGTGCGCATAAGAACAAGTTCGTTCTTTTCGTTAAGCACAACGGTTGTACCCCCTTTTTTGGTACAACTTGGACAGGACTCAACCATGGGCTGTCAGAGATTGGGTAAATTAAGCCAGCATCAAGTAGCTTGACTTCCTCCTTCTTCGCAACGTCCTTCATATTTAGGTTTAGCCTCCTTTGCCTTTGGACAACGGGTTTGTATTCGTCCTCTAAGGGGATTTTATGAGTGCAAAAGGATGGGTGATGCCCGATATGTGGGTCATTTTCAAAGCAATTGCCCTTTTGTGAGCCTTTAACAAATTAATTAACCTACCATTTTGATCACCGAAAAGAGTAGAAGAGATAATTACCGGTAATTGTGATGTACCTTTAAGGTAGGCATACTCGAAATGTTCCGGGAGTTTCTTAAGTTCAAGGACAGGCGGTTCTTCTAAAGAAGTTTTAATTCGGAACTTATCCTCCTCCTTGATCTCTTCAATTAGTTCCTCTTATTTGAGGTCTTTTTCATCACTCAATTCACCATTCGTATTTACCGTCATCAAATTCTCAAACTCATCATCTAAGTCAAAATCATCACTACCATCAACGAGGACAAAACCTGTAGTATCAACCTCCAAGAATTCCTGTAAATCATTCTCAACACACAAGTCTATTATATGAAGTTTAAAACAAGTATCATCAGTGGACTTGGGTTATTTCATGGCTTTGTCTACATGGCAAATCACTCTTTCGTCACCTACACCTATGCTAAGTTGGTTTTGTTGAACATGGATAATAGCATCCGCGGTGTTTAGGAATGGTCGACCTAGAATGATTGGTACTTTAGTATCCTCTTTCATTTCAAGGATAACAAAATCGGCTAGAAAGACTAAAGGTTCCCTATTTGGAAAAGGGTGGTTAACTGATAAGGCTAAAAAGGAACATATATTTCATAGCAATATCCCTCCTAAATAATAGGTTTTCATATGTAATTGTATTACATTTTCATTGTAATTGTTTAAATAAATAAGTGCGAAGATAAAAGGTGAAAATGAAGATTTGAAGACACAAACGTCCAAAAAGCTCAAATGTTCAAGATACAATTCAAAAGGTTCAATTTATTGATGAAAAACGTCTAAAAATGACAAGAGTACAAGTTACAAAATGCAAAGTACAAAATATTAAATTGTACGCAAGGACGTTCGAAAATCCGGAACCGGGATATGAGTCAACTATCAACGCCCGACGCAATGGACCAAAAATTATGAGTCAACTATGCACAAGAATAAAATATAATATATAAATAATTATATAAATTATTTATATATTATAAATATATATATAATCATGTCGACAAGCTATGAGACAAAGGATCCTGAGCTGGATTTTCAAACTCCACGACTCGCGGAGTTTGAAGGCCAAAAACTCCACGACTCGCGGAGCTGTCAGAAATCAAAACGCCTATAAAAGGCCATGCATTCGTTCGATAAAAAATAATAAATAATAATAATAATACTGTGTAATAAATAAATAAATAAATATATATATAATATATATTGTATAGATTAGTTTTATATTAGATTAGTTCGGGTTATGTAAAGGTTATTTTACGGGTTTTTGAAGTCGAAATTCTGTCCGTGTAACACTACGCGATAAATACTCAATGTAAGTTATGTTCTCCTTTTTAAATTAATGTCTCGTACTTAAGTTATTATTATACTTATTTGAGCCAAAGTAATCATGATGTTGGACTAAATATTAAAGACGGGGTAATTGGGCTTTGTACCATAATTGGGGTTTGGACAAAAGAACGACACTTGTGGAAATTAGACTATGGGCTATTAATGGGCTTTATATTTGTTTAACAAAATGATAGTTTGTTAATTTTAATATAAAGATTTACAATTGGACGTCCCTATAAATAACCATATACACTCGATCGGACACGATGGGCGGGGTATTTATATGTACGAATAATAGTTCATTTAACCGGACACGGGAATGGATTAATAGTCACTAGAATTATTAAAACAGGGGTGAAATTATGTACAAGGACACTTGGCATAATTGATAACAAAGTATTAAAACCTTGGGTTACACGTAGTCGATAACCTGATGTAATTATTAAACAAAGTATTAAAACCTTGTTACAGTTTAAGTCCCCAATTAGTTGGAATATTTGACTCCGGATATAAGGATAATTTGACAAGGACACTCGCACTTTATATTTATGACTGATGGACTGTTATGGATAAAAACCAGACGGGCATATTAAATAATCTAGGACAAAGAACAATTAACCCATGGGAATAAATAAATAATCAACACGTCAAACATCATGATTACGGAAGTTTAAATAAGCATAATATATTTTATTTCATTTTTCCTCGTACTTTTATTTATTGTCATTTTAATTATTGTTATTTATTTTATATTGTTATTTAAATATCATCATTTACTATACGCTTCGCTTAAAATATAAATCGACAAACCGGTCATTAAACGGTAAACCCCCTTTTATATATTATTATATATAATTATATATATTTTGTATGAATATAATTGTTTAAAATATAGTGTGAAATAAGCCAGCTCCCTGTGGAACGAACCGGACTTACTAAAAACTACACTACTCTATGATTAGGTACACTGCCTATAGTGTTGTAGCAAGGTTTAGGAATATCCCATTTGTAAATAAATAATTAAAACTTGTGTAATTTGTAACGTATTTCATAGTAAAATATAGTACTATCACGTACCCCCACGCTACCACATCAAGTTTTTGGCGCCGCTGCCGGGGACTCGGCGAAACGCTATATTTTTATTTTATTTTTCTATAAATATATTTATATATCATTTTAGAAAAACAATATAAAAAAATATAAAAAAACGTCTTTCAAACTCCACGACTCGCGGAGTTTGCAGGCTTAAAACTCCACGAGTCGCGGAGCCGCCCTGTCTGATGCGCCTGAAACCCTAAACCAGCATTTATTACGGTATATTATTATTTATTATTATTAATAAACCCTAAATTAGTTAATTAATTTATTAATTAGTTTTATTATTAATTTGTTTATTTAGTTTAATTAGTTTTATTAAATTATAAAATTAATAGTTTTATTAAATAAATAATATAAAAATAATATTTTTATAAAAATTGTACTTTTTACGGATTTTAGTATATTTTTATATTTTGTCCCTTTTTATTTGTTTTTAGCGTAATATTTGTCTGTTTTTCTCTCGTATTTAGTTTTAATCCATAGTTTTTGCCATAGTTATTTTTACTTCTAGATTTTTAGGCTTTGCCGTAAAATTCCTTAAGTGCTTTTTCTTTAGACTAAGATTTAGGTGCTTTAGAATTTTGCGACGCCGTTTTTCGCTTTAGTTTTAAATAGATTTTAGTGCCTTTAAGTAATTGCCGTTTTCTGAATAAAATTGCAGTTACCTTTAGACCTTTAGGCGCAACTTTTTAGATATAATTTTTAGACTTTTAAGTTTCGACGTTTTTCTTTCTTATTTTTATTTTTCGACGTTTTTCGACGCGCACTCTTTTTCTTTCTTATTTCTCGACGCTTTAGTTTTTAGGACTTAGAAATTTTCTCTATTTCTTATCTAATATCTCAAACGGAAAGAAAAATTATTTAAGTGGTTAAATTAATGGACGTTGACAATTTTCTGCTTCGTAGTAATAGTTGGATTTGTTAGTAGCTGAGTTGTGAGCTTCCGATTTAAAGGGTTCTGGCTCCCTGCTGCATCTTTTGGCTATTCGAAACTTGGGCAAAAGCAGAAAAGTCTATTAATTGGACAACTTATATAAGTTTTTCTATTTTTATAACTAATAGGATAATTAGTAAATGCACCACATTGTAGCTAAAATTTGGCCATCGCAATAAAATGGAAAATTTTAAAAACAAGGCTATGGAAACTCTTTTTGATATCCAAAATCAATTAAATCAATACTCTCAAACGGGTGTTGATGACAATTCGCTCGGTCAATCTTGGATCACGAATGACGAAACAATAACTAGTTGTGAAATCTGTGGAGATTATCACTCAACATGGGAATGTTATTATTACGTTCCTGTAGAAAATTACGCACCTACGGAACCTGAATGGAATGATTATGAAGAATACAATTCAAATTGGGATTATTCCCAAGAATATATCCAAACTCAACAACCAGTAGACGAGGAAAATTATGTGTCTGAAAATTCTTTAGACAATATAAAAATCAAACTAGAAGAACTCGATGCTCAAAATGAACAAATGAGAGAGTTTGTAAATCGGCAAGCTGAAACTCTATCAGATTACACACCTGTTGATCTGAGGAGTATTGTGCAAGAAAATCTCATATCATCAAATTTTGATGAATTCGAGAGCTCCGAAATCACCAACTATCCCGATGATACTTTTTATTCAGTCTTACCAATTTCACAACATATCGACACATTAGCCTCTACCGACAAAATCATTGATCCATCAATGAATGAAGAAGAAGTAAGGGTGACAAATTGGTACTCATGGGAAAATGATAACGTTGAAAATTTTACCCCCGAAACCAAAATGGTGGGACCAATAAGTACCATTAATGAAGAAGAATTTGCTTCGATCCCGAAATTCACCATTCCACAACCTTCCAACTCAATATTCTCAATAGACAAGTCATCTACCAAAGATGAACTACAAGCTGTAACAGATAATGACACCTCAGATTTCACCCAATCGGGTAATAGAGGTGAAAACTTTGATCACGAGAATAAAAGGAAGGAAATATTAGGAATTATCCACCCTATAGAAATAAGTATGTCGGTGTATATCGATCCATTTGACCAAGAACTAGAAAAGAGACATATCCATTTACTAAAAGCTACACTTAAAAAAGAATTAGGTAGTGACGATTGGGTGGGTCTAAACTTTAAACCCATTGATATAATATATACCACCCAAGATGTAAATAACTGGCTCACTATTTTAATTCGTGGAACTTATTCTACCGACTTCACATGTCGTCAGCTAAGTGTGGGGAAGTCTAACCCCACTTAATGTTAAATTAGGGGTTCGGGTTAATGCATAACTCGTTAATAAAAATGCATGATAAGTTAGGGTAAAAGACGCATTTTCAAAAATTATCAAACAGTTCAGAAAAGCAACCATTTTTGAAGAAAAACATGTGTGGTAAAACAAGAAGGAATGAACGATGAGGTGCACCATCTATCATCCTGCAATTTTATAGTATCTTTAACTACTTTCTACACTAATCACCCTCGTGAATTTATAATTATAGTCTGATTTCATGCAAATGAGGGCATTGCATGATCTCAAGTGTGGGGAAGGGTTATAAATTCTCTCGGGTTTGCACTTAGTTTATTTGCCAAATTTTGTGAAAATTTTAAAAATTTTCAAATAAATGAATTCAAAATCATGTTTATACATATTTATGAACGATGAAAATTAGGTGTTAATAACGAAATTATCGTTACCTCGGAAAGGACATAAATTGAGAAACAACCCAAAACGCTTGAATTCATTTAAAATGGAATATAAGAGAATAAAAAGGCAAAGAACATAATAAATAAAAGCCAAGTGTGGGGAGAATATACCAAGTTATTCAATAAAAAATTATCTATCACATGTTTCCGTAAAGTTATTGCAGGTGCTTTTGTTTTGGACTAAATTAACTGTTTTACCCGATTTACTATAATGAAAGATGGATCTACACGATGAATCAATTCTATCATTAAAAATAAGTAAAGTCTTCCGAAAAAGACACGCGCTTCTTGATTTAGGTCAAGAAGTTGCCGTCCAGACCAGCTGTAGGTTGACGAAAAATCTAGAAAAGTCATCTCTAAAATCAGCAGGAAATTCGAGGACCTCAGCATCAAACAGGGTCGCCAGGTGGTCAGATTTATCCTAACCATGAGAAGGATTTATCTCATACAATGGGGGGCACCGTGCAAATTATCTTGATAAGACTAATGAATCAGATCCCCAGAAAGGATAATCTCCTTAAAGATCAAAAATCAGCTTTTAAGACTGATATTACTCAATCCTTGAGATTGACCTTAAAGATTGAGAATTACAAACTCATGGAATTCAATGATATCTAAACTCGAGCTTGAACGAGAAAATATTTTGATCAAAATTACAAACCAATTTGTTTTCTGAAAACCTATTTTCAATGCGTTCATTACCATTGAACATAAAATCCTAGGAATTCACCTGGAATTCATTAGGTCACCTGAACCAAATCGGGTGTCAACTGTAAGAACGGTGGTTGCATAGCATGGTCGGAGACAGGACCTTGTTCCAGACTGAAAAATCATAGGATGATCTTTACTATTGCTCCTACAAAGGATAGTACTAGCATCCGACACGTTTATAGACCATAATCAAAAGCAAGTCATTAGACATTTCCTTAACAGTTGCTTGTTCATCGCTTTCCTTTACAACCGGACGGTAGTTTGCCGAAAGGTAATATACGGGACAAGTAAACTGGACGTGTTGCTTTCCTAATACAAGGTTAGCAAGTGGGTGACACAAAACCACAAGTGTTGAGCTAAAATTTTCAAATCTGAAACCCACACAACCCATAAAAATATTTTGCAAACACCGGTGAAGGGTTATTCCTGAAAACTTATCTAGGGTAAAAGCTAGAATGAATTTTCAAAGACCAAATGTTTTCATAAAGATCCAATTTCCTTAAGGATCAACATTTTCATAGTCATTGGGACTGTAAACCGCCTTTCAAATGTGCACTTTGCTTTGGAAACCGAAAGTAAATCGGCTATTTGATTGCAAGTGTCGTTGACCTAAACCCGAGGCAACTGTGGATGACACACTCACCTTTAACCATGGTTCTATCGTTACTATCATTGTTTATACCACCATATCAAAATCACTGATGTACAAAGTGTGATGAATAAAAAAGTGATTCATGTATGTATTTATTTCAAGTTCTGTATTGCTTGAGGACAAGCAACGCTCAAGTGTGGGGATGTTTGATAAGGCTAAAAAGGAACATATATTTCATAGCAATATCCCTCCTAAATAATAGGTTTTCATATGTAATTGTATTATATTTTCATTGTAATTGTTTAAATAAATAAGTGCGAAGACAAAAGGCGAAAATGAAGATTTGAAGACACAAACGTCCAAAAAGCTCAAATGTTCAAGATACAATTCAAAAGGTTCAATTTATTGATGAAAAACGTCTAAAAATGACAAGAGTACAAGTTACAAAACGCAAAGTACAAGATATTAAATTGTACGCAAGGACGTTCGAAAATCCGGAACCGGGACATGAGTCAACTATCAACGCCCGACGCAATGGACCAAAAATTGTGAGTCAACTATGCACAAGAATAAAATATAATATATAAATAATTATATAAATTATTTATATATTATAAATATATATATAATCATGTCGACAAGCTATGAGACAAAGGATCCTAAGCTGGATTTTCAAACTCCACGACTCGCGGAGTTTGAAGGCCAAAACCTCCACGACTCGCGGAGCTGTCAAAAATCAAAACGCCTATAAAAGGCCATGCATTCGTTCGATAAAAAATAATAAATAATAATAATAATACTCTGTAATAAATAAATAAATATATATATATAATATATATAGTATAGATTAGTTTTATATTAGATTAGTTCGGGTTATGTAAAGGTTGTTTTACGGGTTTTTGAAGTCGAAATTCTGTCCGTGTAACACTATGCGATAAATACTCAATGTAAGTTATGTTCTCCTTTTTAAATTAATGTCTCGTACTTAAGTTATTATTATGCTTATTTGAGCCAAAGTAATCATGATGTTGGACTAAATATTAAAGACGGGATAATTGGGCTTTGTACCATAATTGGGGTTTGGACAAAAGAACGACACTTGTGGAAATTATACTATGGGCTATTAATGGGCTTTATATTTGTTTAACTAAATGATAGTTTGTTAATTTTAATATAAAGATTTACAATTGGACGTCCCTATAAATAACCATATACACTCTATCGGACACGATGGGCGGGGTATTTATATGTACGAATAATAGTTCATTTAACCGGACACGGGAATGGATTAATAGTCACTAGAATTATTAAAACAGGGGTGAAATTATGTACAAGGACACTTGGCATAATTGATAACAAAGTATTAAAACCTTGGGTTACACGCAGTCGATAACCTGGTGTAATTATTAAACAAAGTATTAAAACCTTGTTACAGTTTAAGTCCCCAATTAGTTGGAATATTTGAATTCGGATATAAGGATAATTTGACAAGGACACTCGCACTTTATATTTATGACTGATGGACTGTTATAGACAAAAACCAGACGGGCATATTAAATAATCCAGGACAAAGAACAATTAACCCATGGGAATAAATAAATAATCAACACGTCAAACATCATGATTACGGAAGTTTAAATAAGCATAATATATTTTATTTTATTTTTCCTCGTACTTTTATTTATTGTCATTTTAATTATTGTTATTTATTTTATATTGTTATTTAAATATCTTCATTTACTATACGCTTCGCTTAAAATATAAATCTACAAACCGGTCATTAAACGGTAAAACCCCTTTTATATATTATTATAAATAATTATATATATTTTGTATGAATATAATTTTTTAAAATATAGTGTGAAATAAGCCAGCTCCCTGTGGAACGAACCGGACTTACTAAAAACTACACTACTCTATGATTAGGTACACTGCATATAGTGTTGTAGCAAGGTTTAGGTATATCCCATTTGTAAATAAATAATTAAAACTTGTGTAATTTGTAACGTATTTCATAGTAAAATATAGTACTATCACGTACCCTCACGCTACCACATCATTAACTCTCACTATTAAGTCTTCGAGAATACCTATGGGAGTGTCAAAAGAGTGGTAAGCCAAATGGATTCCCATTCTAGTCGGTTTTAAGTCTCCTAGGCCAAGTTTCAAGTACAATGAGTAAGGAATTAAATTAACGCTTGCCCCTAAATCGGCTAGTGTAAAGACCCGTCCTAATTCATAAGGACGAATACAATAACATATGATTACATCGCGAGGTATTTGACCTCTATATGATATATTTTACAAACATTGCATTTGTTTTTAAAAGACAACCTTTCCTTACATCGAAAGTTGACAGGTATGCATACCATTTCATAATGTTCAACTATAAATGACTTAATCTGTCATTCGTTTAATCATAATCTTTAATGAACTCAACGACTTGAATGCAACGTGTTTTGAAATATGCCATGTATGACTCCAAGTAATATCTTTAAAATGAGCAATTGCACAACGGAAGATTTCTTTCAATCCTGAGAATAAACATGCTTTCAAGTGTCAACTAAAAGGTTGGTGAGTTCATTAGTTTATCATAATCAATCATTTCCATAATTTTAATAGACCACAAGATTTTCATTTTATAAATATAATTCCCATAGCAGAATCCTCTCGTCTGCATAAAGGTAAAATCATTCATATGGTGAACACCTGGTAACCGACATTAACAAGATGCATATAGAATATCCCCAAAACAGAATCCTCTCGTCTGTATAATAATAAGTCAAAGTACTAAAGCATCCGTACCTCGGATGGGGTTTGTTAAGCCCATAGATCTATCTTTAGGATTCGCGTCAATTAGGGGTACTGTTCCATAATTCTTAGGTTACCAAGCTAAAAGGGGCATATTCGATTTCGATAATCCAACCATAGAATATAGTTTCGATTACTTGTGTCTATTTCGTAAAACATTTATAAAAGCAGCGTATGTATTCTCAGTCCCAAAAATATATATTGCAAATGCATTTAAAAAGGGAGCAAATGAAACTCACAATACTGTATTTTGTAGCAAAAACACATATGACGACATTGAACAAGTGTAGGGATGGCCTCGGATTCATGAACCTATATCATTTGTATATATATTAAAACATATAATCGTAATCGGTCAAATATATATATAAATTTATTAGTTATATCATTTTTATATTAATAATATATATATGTTTCATATATTTATTTTATAAATTAGAATATTAATTCTGTTATGTTATATTTAATATATATATATATATATATATATATATATATATATATATATATATATATATATATATATATATATATATATATATATCATTTTTTTTGTTAAAACTGTCTTTTAATAATACAAGATAATAATTGAATTGATAAAATAATAATAATGATAATATTAATATTAATAATAATGATAATGGGATTAATAATTCTGTAAATGATAATATTAATGATAATTTTAATAATAAATCTTTTAATAATGATAATAATAATATTTTTTTATAAAAAGAATAAGTTAATAATAATGGTAATAATTTTTGTAATAATACTTGATAATACTAATAATTATAACAATCTTATTACTAATGGTAATCTTAATAATAATACTTTTGTTAATAATAATAATAATAATAATAATAATAATAATAATAATAATAATAAAATGATACTAATACTAATATTAATCATAATAATAATGATGATAGATGATAACTAATACTTAAATGATAAAATTTATAATAAATACATTAATAATGTTAATAATAATAATGGTTATATTACTTATAATCATGGTATTAATAATAATAATTATTATAATACTAATTATAATTGGTGATAATAACATTAATAAATAATAACAATAATAATGATAACAATATTAATAACAATAACAATAATAATAATGATAATTAGGAAAGAAAAAAAAAGTGTATACCCTTAAAATCTTTTTCTAAAAAGAATTGACCAAGACGGGGCTCGAACCTAAGACCGCTCGCTTAACCCAACAACACCCTAACCATCTGCTCTGTCTTGCTTTTCTCAAGTAATACTATCCTTAAATATATTTAACCATTTTTCTGTTTTCATCTTCTTCTTCAAAGACACAAATCGACCAGAGCCAAATTATCAAACATAATAGCGAGTTCATTGTTCGATTTAGAATGTGAAATTGATACAGAAACAATTCATTGTGGCTGATTAAATTTATATAAAAGAAATAAAAATCGAACAGTAGTAGCAAGAACACTAGAAAACAACTCAAATCTTGATTTTAAAATTCGGACCGTTTTAGACTATGATTTGTGACGACCCGGAAATTTTTGACCAAATTTAAACTTAATCTTTATAAGGTTTTGACACGATAATCAAAGTCTAATAAATTGAATTTCAAAATTTTTGAACTATTTTATGAAATCATTTGACCTTCGACCATTCCCGACGATTCACGAACAATTACTTGTAAATAGATACGTATATATATATATATATATATAATAATTTAAAGTATATTATAATTAACTATGTAAAATAAAACAATATATAATAATTATTTAAAACATATATATACATATAAATAAGATATATTGAATATATAAATATAGTTCCAAATTTATTTAGTAAACGATAGAAGCACTTGTTTATCATTCGATGGTTATTTAAATAAGCTAAGTTCAAACTTAGGTGATTTTAAAATAAACGGTGATCCAAAAATGAGTAATATAAATTTTAGGCTTCTTAAAAATATATTTAGGAACTATTTGTTGAATTTTAAAACTTTTTGTATTTTACTTGGGGTTGAGAGTGGATAATTAATGTAATTTTTATTTAATAGTTAATGATTGAATTTTATACCATAATGACCAAAATAAATAAATATAGTTAAGTTAAAAATATGGGATTTTTTAGGAATACTTTTATCCGCCACTCATTTACAACGGACCACAATATACTATGCATATTGAAACTGTCGGTAGTTTAAAAACAAAAATTTAGACTGTTTAATATCACTTCACACGTTTTATCATATTATTATTATTATTATATTATATATTATGTTATCAATTGGACGTCCGTGAATTTAATAGACATATATGAGATATGATTGAAGTGTGTTACTATGCAAATTATGGTGTTTCTGCTTCTTTCCTATTTATTAATTCTATATATATATATATATATATATATATATATATATATATATATATATATATATATATATATATATATATATATATATATATATATATATATATATATACATAAGCATACCATGGTCGATCATAACAAACATTCCCTACTTCTTCCTGGACAACCCGCTTTCACCACACACCACTTCCGGCTACAAAACTATCATCTTCCACGACCATTCCATCCTCCACCTACACCCTCTCCACCACCACCGACACCCTTAACTTCTGGCAATTCATCATTTGACAAACATGAACCATCAGCAAGAACAATCCCACCATCTCCTACTTTGGACTTGCTTAATTTCTGTTTCATTCTCGACACATCATCACCACCGTCGCCCTGTGACAACGCGGAAATTTCCAACCAAATTTAAACTTTATCTTTATATTATTCCGACACGATAAGCAAAGTTTGTTAAGTTAAATCTCAAGAATTTTAAATTGTGTTCATACATTCATTATAACCTCGACCAAATTCTGACGATTCATGAACTGTTATATAAAAATAAATATGTATATATATGTATATATATATTATAACTTGAGAATATTAATAAAGTATTAAACGTATAATACTTTACATGAATTTATTTATTTCAATATGTTTATAGATGGAATTAGAAGATAATATCAAATGATTAATTTATCAGATACATTGTGATATGATTATGGGTCTATGTTATGAGGTCCACTGTGATTTAAGAAATCTATTCTTTTTGACAACATTCGAAAAATGGTAAAGTGATTTATAAGTAAGAACGTGGAGTGTAAATAACTTAGATGTTGGATATCGACAAGTTAAGTAACTCGACATTTTTCATTAAGATGATTTCATACGTTTATTTAACCTTTGAACTTTATCCCATGCTTCACCAGCAGACTGTAATTTAAAAACTTGAAACCTATTATGAATATATATGATTCTACTTTTCTAAAACGTTTTATGATATAACGATTTCCATTATTTTAACCTTTAAACAAAATGATTCTTAAATATATTTAGTTTTGGAAAACAAAATTATCATATTTATTTGATTTAGTTTCAAACGTACAAAAACGTTTTCAGTTTAAAAAGAACTTTATTATTAAAACGTATATAACTTTTATAAATATTTAGTACCACTTTTGACAACTCATTACTTAATCACTATGATAAAGATAAAGATAACGATACTTATATTTTATTTTATTAAATATATATAACGATTTAAATTAATATTATATATATTTATACGCGTATTATACCTACATAGTTTTATACTTTTACTATACTTAAACTTTACCTTTACTTTATTTTTACTTTACTTTAACTTTAATAATTCACTTTAATAATTCATACTTTAATAATTTACTTTAATAATTCATACTTTAATAATTCACTTTAATAATTCATACTTTAATAATTTACTTTAATAATTCATAATTTAATAATTTACTTTAATAATTCATACTTTAATAATTCACTTTAATAATTCAAAAATCTATTATAAATAGAATTCAATATGTTTCAATATTTCATAGAAACTTGAAAATATTTTTCTCTAAACTCTCTCAATCGATTTACATATATATATTTACTCCGTATTATTTCAAGATTTATTATTATACATAAAATATTACGATAGAGTGATGTCCGAGTGATTTCGAAATTGTTTTTCGAGCGGGATAGGGCTAAGGAAATTTTGGATTATAGCTATGGAGGTTATGGGTATGGTTCGGGAGTATTGCTCGTGAGTCAAACTAGTGTTTATCATCTCCGTTGTGTCTATGTACTTTTCCTGCAATATTGAATCTTAATATTGATACGCGAGCACTCATAACTTAACTTTTATATATTATTAGTGTATCCCTGACTAGTGCTCGAGTATATAGGATTATGCATGCTTATACGTTCGTTATTGTCGTTAGATAGGTTATGTCGAATCTTGAATTAAATACATATGTTATTAAGATAAGGTATATGACATGCATGTCATTGAAAAGCTAGCGAAAAATTGAGAACTTTTCATTTAGATATCGAATGGTTTTGATGAACGGTTTAGAAGTTATAGTCAATTGAATTTTTGTATTATTATTATTAAAAATGATTATTATTATCGTCGTTATTGTCGTCGTTATAATCTAATTATTATTATTACTATTATTATTATTATTATTATTATTATTATTATTATTATTATTATTATTATTATTATTATTATTATTATTATTATTATCATTATCGTTATTAATAAAAGATATTATTGTTATTTTTATTATTATTACTATCGTTATTATCGTTAAGGTTATAATTAGTATTATTATTATTATTATTATTATTATTATTATTATTATTATTATTATTATTATTATTATTATTATTATTATCATTCAAATAGTTATTAGTATTATCATTAATATTATTAGTATTAGTATTATTATAATTAAAACTAATATTAGTAACATCTAATTATTATGATTACTATTACTATTATTAATATGAACTCGATATAAAAGATGACTAGAAGCTATTAAACGAAGCGATTAGGAAATAATGAGTATGAGTACCATGATAAAATTAATATATTGTAAGCTATTGATTTAAAGGAAAAATATAGTTTTCATTATTTTACTATTATTATTATTAAAAGTATTATTAATATTAAAATTATCATTTTTACTAAAATTATTATTTTTAATAAAAATATCATTGTTAATATGAAACATCATTATTATTATCATTTTAGTACTATTGTTAATAAAAATTATCATTTTATCATTTTTAGAAAATATAATTATTGTTATTTTTATTAGTAGAATAATAAAAATTATTACAAAATAATACAACTTTTATTTATTATTATTATTATCAATATTATTTTATCAAATAAATATGTGATACAAAGATATTTTACTACGTATAATATAATTACACTAATAATACCTATTATATTATTTTTATGATATTAAATGAACTTTATAAATTTTATTACTTAAGATATATAAAAATATATTTTTATTATATAGATTTTAATATAAAATTTTATTTATTAATAAAAGAACTATATTATTTACTTTAATAAAATCTATTAAAAATATTTAAATAAATAAAATGACTATATTTAAACTATATAATAATCATGTATAAATTTTGGAAGACATTTTGGTCAATATGACTTTTGTTGACTTTTGCATATTTAGTCTCGAGCATTAGGATTGTGATACACTACGACTTGACCTAAATTGTTAGACGGATATTGATCAAACATATAAATATATATATAATTAATATATGTTCGTGAATCCAAGGCCAACATTACACTTGTTCAATGACGTCATATGTATTTTTACTACAAAATACAGTATTGTGAGTTTCATTTGCTCCCTTTTTAAATGCTTTTGCAAAAATATATTTTTGGGACTGAGAATACATGCGCTGTTTTTATAAATGTTTGACGAAATAGACACAAGTACTCAGAACTACATTATATGATTGGATTATCGAAATCGAATATCACCCCTTTAGCTTGGTAATCTAAGAATTAGGAAACAGTACCCCTAATTGACGCGAATCCTAAAGATAGATCTATGGGCCTAACAAACCTCATCCGAGGTACGGATGCTTTAGTACTTCAATTTTTATACAGATGAGAGGATTCTGTTATACAGACGAGAGGATTCTATTTTAGAGATATTCTATATGCATCTTGTTAATGTCGGTTACCAGGTGTTCACCATATGAATGATTTTACCTTAATGCAGACGAGAGGATTCTGCTTGAGGATTATGTTTATGAAAAATGAAAATCTTGTGGTCTATTATATTATTGTAAATGATTTTACCTTTATGCAGACGAGAGAATTCTGCTATTGGAATTATGTTTAATAAAAATTGTGGTTTATTAAGATAATGGAAATGAATGATTATGATAAACTAATGAACTCACCAACCTTTTGGTTGACATTTGAAAGCATATTTATTCTCAGGTTTGAAAGAAATCTTCCGCTGTACATTAGCTCATTTTAAGGATATTACTTGGAGTCATTCATGGCATATTTCGAAAGACGTTACATTCGAGTCATTGAGTTCATCAAGATTATTATTAAGTCAATTATAGTTGGATGTATTATGAAATGGTATGCATGCCGTCAACTTTAGATATGAATAAAGTTTGTCTTTTAAAAATGAATGCAATGTTTGTAAAATGTATCATATAGAGGTCAAATACCTCGCGATGTAATCAACTATTGTGAATCATTTATATTGTATATGAACGGGTCCTTTCAGTTTCTATCAGAGCGGTGATCTTAGCGAACCAGATCTGCATTAATGTGTCTAACTGATAGTCATTAGGATGCATTAGTGAGTCTGGACTTCGACCGTGTCTGCATTGTCAAAAGTTTTGCTTATCATTTTTGTCGGAAATTGCCTGCTTATCATTCTTAGTCTAGACATGTCTTACTGCATTATTGCATGAATAGTGTATAGACAAAATTCATATCTTAGCATATATGTTACTGTAAACTTTACCTGACATATCCCGTAAATTTCTCCGTAATCTACGAAATCTTTTGCGCTAAATATATAGATATTCAATGTAATTAGAATAACACCCGATAGCCGGAAAATTATTTCATATCGAAAAATCCTTTATTCAATCGAATGAAATGGAATTCGTCATTAGTTCAAGTCCCTCGAATTCCGATATGGAATCCCACTCAAGCTCCGAAAGCAGTGTGACTGGAATGGATCAACCAATTAGCCATCATCTATTTTGGATGAATTGGGGATGGGTTCGTAGCCTCCTCAATCATTGGAGAAAAGAAGAAGGCGATCCTTTCCATCCACCACATTGCCCTCTTGGCGAAGAACCTGAAGCACTTACCGGCGAACCTGTCCGAAACACCATTTTCTCTCTCATTTCCAGGGTATCTCGTCATGATTATATACTACATCAAATTCTAGATTTTATTTATCCGCTCGTCCGAACCGACAATCACCCCGGTGTAATAGAAGAAGTCAACGAGCTTCGCGCTCGGGTAGTGGCTTTGGAGAATATGGTGCAAAGGTTACAAACACCAGCAGCAGCACCAGCAGCATAACCAGTACTACCATCATCAACGCCAACAGTACCATTACCACCCCCAACCACAACTGCTTCGTAAACCTCAACTTTACAATCTGTCCCACGAGCACCAATGTCATACGCCCTGTAGATACCAAGGAATACCAACAACAACAAACGATGAAGTGTTGATTCATAACTTCATTGGAGAAACACTCCGCGGCGATTATGTAATCTCTAAAGTCTTAGAGATTATCTATTCTAACCCTAACCAAAAGTCAGATGAGTGAATCGAAATGATAGAAGGAAGAGTAGAAACCCTGACAAGAATGATGCGTGATTTATAAGCTAGACTTGTTTTACCAACAGCATCAACAAGTACCGTAGCATCACCATCACAGTCAGTGCCGTCAGTGTCATCAGAATCAGCAGCACCTATAACATCACAAACTCCGTCAGTTCAAGAATCACCGTGGACATCCTTACGAATCAATAACGCGTATATTGTATCAACGAGTTATGAAGTATTAACTCATTCCCTCTGAAGAAATTATATATATTTATTATATATATATAAATTTTGAGATCAAAATAAATCTTTCGTACTAAGCTATTATGTATGAATTAAATAAGGGTAGATACTACTCGATTAAATTCATATTACTAATATGCTAAGATGTACATCCTTCCTTAACAACTTAACCATCATTAACTGCAATCTCTGTCTTAATTCAATAAATTCCATCTCATAATAAATCAAGTGTATTATTCAAATATATGTTTGATTTTACACTTTCATCATCGATGTACTCGAAACTTTTCAAATAACATCATTCGTACTTTGCAAAATTCACAAGAATTCCACGAACCGAACATCATACATCAACAAATAACGAAGTATTGATTTATAATTTCAATGTCATTAAAGAAATACTCCGTAAAAGTTATGTAATTTTTAAAGCCTTTAGGGATTATTCAATTCTAGTTTCAACCGTAAATCAAATGAGTTTAATTTAACATTAACTCATTAAATCTATGTTACATCTGAAGAAAATATACATATATATATTTTCATAAATACTGTAATAAAATTCTTTTGTACAAAATATTAATTGTGAAATTTTTTTTAACGGGTAGGTAATACCCGAGAGATATATAAATTCACAATTAACATGTTACATTCTTCGAATATGATTCAGCAAATCATCCATTATACTCCATACTTTCACAACAATATACATTCTTTTATAGAAATCAAAACAACCATACTCATTCAAAATTTAATTACATATTCTGATTTTGAAATCTCAGAATTCAACTCGAGATATGACCAAAATCATCACTCTTAGATCCTTACATCTTTCACAAGCTATACTTTGACTTCAAAACGGTGTTAGAACATCATATGTATATTAACGATTACAATCTGTGTTCAAAACCCTTCGAAATTTCTGAAGACACTTCAAATAATGAACAATCGAGATGATGATCCAACCACATATTAACCACAGTCTTGCATCTAAAAAGCTCTCGAAACTAGAGTCATAATTTAACACGTATCCGTGTCAGACCCTTTGGCATTTATTAGCAAAAATAACTTTGCGATTCCTTTTCAAATTAGTCAGTTTTGTCACAGCTCCAGCAAGTCAACTTCGACTTTTCAGTTGAAACAGTCTTATTATAACCTTGATATAGACGTTGCCCTTTCGTCATCGTTACCGGAGAACCTTTTATGTCTCACCACATTAGCAATAAACTTACCAAAAACTTCACTGATCTTTGACTTTCCGAAAAATCGTTATATTTATCGAAACCCCATCATTTACTCATCCGCATCTTGTAACAAGAATTGTCATGCCAATTACTGGGAATCAGCAATCAGTATTTTGAAATCTTGCAGTATGTCTCCTCCAACGGTTATAGGTGTATATATAACGTCTATCTCCTAGAATTATATACTTCGAATGTAAAGTTTCTGAAAAACACCCTAAACTGCGAACCAGTTCTTCGAAGTTTGGAAAATGCTGATGAAGCAGCAAAAACTGTAAACGACCTTAACAGTCAAAAGTTTGATAATAAAGAATAGTGTGTTAGAAAAGCTCAGAAAAAGAGAAGGTTTGGAACTGAAAAAAGGATTAAGCAAACCATGAAGGAGGCTGTGGATAAATCACAAAGACTAAACCTGGCTTCAAAGAATCCAAATGATTCAGTGTCTGCTGAAATTATTATCAAATACCTTACTCCTGACTCTAAACCCTTGTGAATAATATTCTTCATCATCCTCTGATCTTAGATATTCTAAGATATCATCATATCTTTCATTATAAATATCTTTAATGTTTCTGAAGTTATCTTCATATCTATTGTTATTCGAAATCATTTATCTCTTTGCGCTATATGTGTTACATCATAAAAGAAACTATTTTAGTTTCTAAATTCTGAAGAAAAAAAAATTCGAATTTAAAATATGTATACTATTGAAGTAGTGTTGGGAACTGAAGCATGAGTTAGTATAATATAATGACACTTGATCAACGTGATTATATTACAGTAAGTCATGCTGAGTTTTTAAATGGAACGTGATGATTCACAGATCATAACATCATCATGTGCTATGTTACACGACCGTTGTATTATATTTAACCTCTAAAATATTAAGAAAATATTTCTTGATGACTCAGTTTTTTCCAGGGTATTCTGGTAATTTAACAAATCAAGACCGTGCCATTACCATTTCCTTCTTAGAACATTAACAATGTTCATTCTGAAATTTATATCTGCGAATTATGGACCATTACAAGCGATGCTTAATCGCAAGAAGAAGAAACGAAATGACAAAGCTCTAAAATAGAAATTGGAGTATAAATCGCAGCAAATAGGAGGGAGTATTAACTGTGGATGACAATGATTATAGAAGATAGAAGCAGGGACTTTGAAGTATAAGGGAAGATATAAAACCCAACAACAACCCAGAAATTACAAACCATATATATCGATGCATATAGCAATATAAAGACACGGGAGAACTAAAAACACTATAAAACCAAGAGTATAGTAGAAGTAAATACATTCTTTCGGCGGCAGATAAAAAAGAAGAATGACAGATATGAAAGTTAGGAGTATATCAAGAATCAGAACTGGATGGAGCATATTAGCGAATGCTATAAAGTATGAATTGAGGGAGAAAGAATAAAAGGTGTGAGTTGTGGAAATAAGGAAACGAAGGGGGTGGATATATAGTAAAATATCTGACAGAGCAATCAAAATAGATTATCGCATTTAATCAAAGCGGATCCTAACTTCCTTAATTACCGAAGAACCAAATCTTATTACGAAGATTTTCTCTAAATTCCTTGAATTTCGGAAATCAACCGTGACTATGTCATTGGTTAAAAAGAACGTGCATTTACTCATTTCATTCTTTTGTGATAACTTCACTCGTACTCTTCACAAAAATCAAATTACTTTATCTATATTACTTGATGATAATAAAACTCTAATTTTCAACTCGTATACGTCATGAAAACATACTTATTGTCAGCCATGACCATCCCATTCAAATTTCAGGATGAAATTTCTTTAACGGGTAGGTACTGTGACAACCCAGAAATTTCTAACCAAATTTAAACTTTATCTTTATATTATTCCGACACGATAAGCAAAGTTTGTTAAGTTAAAACTCAAGAACTTTAAATTGTGTTCATACATTCATTATAACCTCGACCAAATTCCAACGATTCACGAACCGTTATATATAAATAAATATGTATATATATATTATAACTTGAGAATATTAATAAAGTATTAAACGTATAATACTTTACATGAACTTATTTGTTTCAATATGTTTATCGATGGAATTAGAAGATAATATCAAATGATTGATTTATCAGATACATTGTGATATGATTACGGGTCTATGTTATGAGGTCCACTGTGATTTAAGAAATCTATTCTTTTTGACAACATTCGGAAAATGGTAAAGTGATTTATAAGTAAGAACGTGGAGTGTAAATAACTTAGATGTTGGATATCGACAAGTTAAGTAACTCGACATTTTTCATTAAGATGATTTCATACGTTTATTTAACCTTTGAAATTTATCCCATGCTTCACCAACAGACTGTAATTTAAAAACTTGAAACATATTATGAATATATATGATTCTACTTTTCTAAAACGTTTTATGTTATAACAATTTCCATTATTTTAATCTTTAAACAAAATGATTCTTAAATATATTTAGTTTTGGAAAACAAAATTATCATATTTATTTGATTTAGTTTCAAACGTACAAAGACATTTTCAGTTTAAAAAGAACTTTATTATTAAAACGTATATAACTTTTATAAATATTTAGAACCACTTTTGACCACTCATTACTTAACCAGTATGATAAAGATAACGATATTTATATTTTATTTTATTAAATATATATAACGATTTAAATTAATGTTATATATATATCTATACGCGTATTATACGTACATAGTTTTATACTTTTACTCAATTTAAACTTTACCTTTACTTTATTTTTACTTTACTTTAGCTTTAATAATTCACTTTAATAATTCATACTTTAATAATTTATACTTTAATAATTCACTTTAATAATTCATACTTTAATAATTCATACTTTAATAATTCACTTTAATAATTCATATTTTAATAATTCACTTTAATAATTCAAAAATCTATTATAAATAGAATTCAATAGGTTTCATTATTACATAGAAACTTGAAAATATTGTTCTCTAAACTCTCTCAATCGATTTACATATATATATTTACTCCGTATTATTTCAAGATATTATTAGTATACATAAAATATTACGACAAAGTGTTGTTCGAGTGATTTTGAAATTGTTTTTCGAGCGGGATAAGGCTAAGGAAATTATGGGTTATAGCTATGGAGGTTATGGGTATGGTTCGGGAGTATTGCTCGTGAGTCAAACTAGTGTTTATCATCTCCGTTGCGTCTACACACTTTTTCTGCAATATTGAATCTCAATATTGATAAGTGAGCACTCATAACTTAACTTTTATATATTATTAGTGTATCCCTGACTAGTGCTCGAGTATATAGGATTATGCATGCTTATACGTTCGTTATTGTCGTTAGATAAGTTATGTCGAATCTTGAATTAAATACATATGCTATTAAGATAAGGTATATGATATGCATGTCATTGAAAAGCTAGCGAAAAATTGAGAACTTTTCATTTAGATATCGAATGGTTTCGATGAACGGTTTAGAAGTTATAGTCAATTGAATTTTTGTATTATTATTAAAAATGATTATTATTATTATTATTATTATTATTATTATTATTATTATTATTATTATTATTATTATTATTATTATTATTATTATCATTGTCGTTATTAATAAAAGATATTATTGTTATTTTTATTATTATTACTATCGTTATTATCGTTAAGGTTATTATTATTATTATTATTATTATTATTATTATTATTATTATCATTCAAATAGTTATTAGTATTATCATTAATATTATTATTATTAGTATTATTATAATTAAAACTAATATTAGTAACATCTAATTATTATGATTACTATTACTATTATTAATATGAAATCGATATAAAAGACGATTAAAAGCTATTAAACGAAGCGATTAGGAAATAATGAGTATGAGTATCATTATGAAATAAATATATTGTAAGATATTGATTTAAAGGAAAAATATCATTTTCATTATTTTACTATTATTATTATTATTATTATTAAAAGTATTATTAATATTAAAATTATCTTTTTTACTAAAATTATTATTTTAAAAAAAATATTATTGTTAATATGAAACATCATTATTATTATCATTTTAGTACTATTGTTAATAAAAATTATCATTTTATCATTTTTAGAAAATATAATTATTGTTATTTTTATTAGTAGAATAATAATAATTATTACAAAATAATACAACTTTTACTTATTATTATTATCAATATTATTTTATCAAATAAATATGTGATGCAAAGATATTTTACTACGTATAATATAATTACATTAATAATACCTATTATATTATTTTTATGATATTAAATGAACTTTATAAATTTTATTACTTAAGATATATAAAAGTATATTTTTATTATATAAATTTTAATATAAAATTTTATTTATTAATAAAAGAACTATATTATTTACTTTAATAAAATCTATTAAAAATATTTAAATAAATAAAACGACTATATTTAAACTATATAATAATCATGTATAAATTTTGCAAGACATTTTGGTCAATATGACTTTTGTTAACTTTTGTATATTTGGTCTCGAGCATTAAGATTGTGATACACTACGACTTGACCTAAATTGTTAGACAGATATTGATCAAACACATATATATATATATATATATATATATATTTATATATATATATATATATATATATATATATATATATATATATATATAGGTTCGTGAATCCAAGGCCAACATTGCACTTGTTCAATGACGTCATATGTATTTTTACTACAAAATACAGTATTGTGAGTTTCATTTGCTCCCTTTATAAATGCTTTTGCAAAAATATATTTTTGGGACTGAGAATACATGCGCTGTTTTTATAAATGTTTGACGAAATAGACACAAGTACTCAAAACTACATTCTATGGTTGGATTATCGAAATCGAATATAACCCCTTTAGCTTGGTAACCTAAGAATTAGGGATCAGTACCCCTAATTAACGCGAATCCCAAAAATAGATCTATGGACCTAACAAACCCCATCCGAGGTACGGATGCTTTAGTACTTCGATTTTTATACAGACGAGAGGATTCTGTTATACAGATGAGAGGATTCTGTTTTGGAGATATTCTATATGCATCTTGTTAATGTCGGTTACCAGGTGTTCACCATATGAATGATTTTACCTTAATGCAGACGAGAAGATTCTGCTTGAGGATTATGTTTATGAAAAATGAAAATCTTGTGGTCTATTATATTATTTGAAATGATTTTACCTTTATGCAGACGAGAGGATTCTGCTATTGGAATTATGTTTAATAAAAATTATGGTTTATTAAGATAATGGAAATGAATGATTATGATAAACTAATGAACTCACCAACCTTTTGGTTGACACTTGAAAGCATGTTTATTCTCAAGTTTGAAAGAAATCTTCCGCTGTGCATTAGCTCATTTTAAGGATATTACTTGGAGTCATTCATGGAATATTTCGAAAGACGTTGCATTCGAGTCATTGAGTTCATCAAGATTATTATTAAGTCAATTATAGTTAGATGTATTATGAAATGGTATGCATGCCGTCAACTTTAGATATGAATAAATTTTGTCTTTTAAAAATGAATGCAATGTTTGTAAAATGTATCATATAGAGGTCAAATACCTTGCGATGTAATCAACTATTGTGAATCGTTTATAATGTATATGAACGGGTCCTTTCACGCCCACCCTTCACCACCATCACCTTCATGAACAATTCAAACCGAAACCCATTTTTTGGTTTTATGTTTCTATTCTATTCTATTTATTTATTTATTTATTTATTTATTTATTTATTTTTCTCGAACATCACACAATCACCACTTTCATTAAACCGCCACCACCTCACCACTCTTGTCAAGCTACTACTATACCTGTTCGATTTCCATTTATGTTCAATTTGTTTCTGGTTTGCAGTGGAAACCCCTCCATAAACCACCTTCGTTTCCAATTTATAACTTTTGTGTTTTCTGTTGTTATTCATGATCAAGAAACCTGCTGCTGCATATTCGTATTATTTTTTTTACCCTACAGCTACTGCTGTTGATTGGTCGAATTTCTTACAAGTGTAGCGTTTTTTGTTCCTGTACAACAAGAAAGAGAGGCGTGAATGAAGGGGACAGTTATTAATAAAAACCAACAGTTATAAGATAATGAATGGTAAATGGAAAGATGAGCTGTAAAGGAAATGTTAAATGAACTTATCATAGATTACTAGTTGGGTTGGAATAGATTTAACTAGTGGATCATGTCATGTTCGAGATCTAAATTCTCGATTGGGCTGTCCAGATACACACTTTGCACTTGATTTTGTTTCTAAGTTCTATAGTTCAAAGTTTTAATGACGAGGTTAAATATTATGATGATCATGATGATAGATAATAAAATGAAACCAAATGATGTTTAATTATAATGCATGTTGAGGTTGTGTAAATAATGGTAATCGCGATATACATGATGATGGTACAGGATGATGAGGATGATGGTAATTAGATAAAGATGATGTATGATTAAGTTAGTTGATGATGATATGGATGATAAATGAAATTGTGATAGATGAGGATGTTAATGATGATGTAAGTAGATGTAATGATAGATGATGATGTTATGGTGAAGATGTTCGTTAACGATAACATGATGATATGGTTACATGATCATGATGAAGATGATTATGATTCGTTAATGATATGTGAAAGAACGATAATAATAAATATGGTTAAGGATGTTATCGGGTTAGCGGGACGTCGCGGGTTCAAACCCGGACTTAGGCATTTTTTTAGGACTACTTCTTTGAGGTAGTTTACTTATTATTATTATTATTATTATTATTATTATTATTATTATTATTATTATTATTATTATTATTATTATTATTATTATTATTATTATTATTATTATTATTATTATTATTATTATTATTATTATTATTAGCATTATTATTATTATCATTAATATCATTATTATTATCAAAATAAGTATTATTAGTATTAATATTAATATTATCATTATTAGTAAAATTATTATTATAATAGTTATTATAGTTGTTATTATTACCAATATTATTATTATCATTTCTATTACTAAACATATTAAAATTTTCATTTTTAGTTAAGTTATTATTATTGCTATTATTATTAAAAGTATTATTAAAATTTTCATTTTTCTATCATTACTATTAAAGGTATCATTTTTTTTATAAAATTATCATTTAGATTATTAGTAGTATCATTATTATTATTATAATTTTTATCATAAAAGAATACAAATTGTTATTTATTATTATTGATATTATTTTACCAAATCAATAACTATATATTTAATACATATCACATAACAACATTGATATTTTCATAATAAATACTAATTATTTATCTAAAGTATATAAAATAAATATAGCTAATTTAGTTATTAATGAAACTTAGAAGTTACTAAAATAACAATTACTAATAATACATAAACTTGTTTGGTTACGATTATATGTTTTAATATAAATATACAAATGATATAGGTTCGTGAATCCGAGGCCAATCTTGCATTGTTCAATGTCGTCATATGCATTTTTACTACAAAATACAGTATTGTGAGTTTCATTTGCCCCCTTTTTAAATGCTTTTGCAATATATATTTTTGGTACTGAGAATACATGCGCTGCTTTTATAAATGTTTTACGAAATAGACACAAGTAATTGAAACTATATTCTATGGTTGGATTATTGAAATCGAATATGCCCCTTTTAGTCTGGTAATTTAAGAATTAGGGAACAGATACCCTAATTGACGTGAATCCTAAAGATATATCTATCGGGCCCAACAAGCCCCATCCAATGTACCAGATTTTTAGTACTTCGAATTTATCATGTCCGAAGTTGTCCCGGAATGATGGCGAATTTATCATGTCCGAAGTTGTCCCGGAATGATGGCGAATTTATCATGTCCGAAGTTGTCCCGGAATGATGGCGAATTTATCATGTCCAAAGTTGTCCCGGAATGATGGGGATATTCTATATGCATCTTGTTAAGGTCAATTACCAGGTGTTCAATCCATATGAATGATTTTTGTCTCTATGTATGGGACGTATATTTATGAGAAATGGAAATAAAAATCTTGTGCTCAATTAAAATTATAGAAATGATCGATTATGATAAACTAATGAACTCACCAACCTTTTAGTTGACACTTTAAAGCATGTTTATTCTCAGGTATTAAAGAAATCTTCCGCTGTGCATTTGCTCATTTTAAAGATATTACTTAGAGTCATTCATGGCATATTTCAAAAGACGTTGCATTCGAGTCGTTGAGTCCAACAAGATTATTATTAAGTCATTTATAGTTGAAATAATATGAAATGGTATGCATGTCTGTTAGCTTTCAATGTAATGAAAGTTTGTCCTTTAAAAACGAATGCAATGTTTGTAAAATGTATCATTTAGAGGTCAAATACCTCGCGATGTAATCATATGTTATTGTATTTGTCCTTATGGATTAGGACGAGTCGTTTCATGATTACTACATGAATTATGTAGTAAATCATTCACAGAAACTTTAGATATTATTAATTGAACTTAAATCTTAACAGGTAACTCGAATTCGTTCCTAGAAGATTTGTTTGACTTTTTAAATCAAGACTTTGACTTCAAAATTCAAGCTCAATCGACAGAATTAAAATTTGAAAACTTACAGATAGTTTAAGTAGGTAATTCCTAACACTTCTGCATTTTTAGATTTTAAAGATTTCTTCGAATTCGAGTTTTTGATTAAAGGATCACACGAACAGAGGAACAGTTTTATTAATTTGAATTTCTGTTTAATTATTCAGATTGAAGTAATTTATGAATGGTAATTGATATTGATGGTGGGGGTTCGAACGAATTTCCTCACTAATATAGAATGATCGATTGACATATTATTGTAGTTGTGTGTCGACCGAAACTCACAAGCAAACAGAAGGCAGGAATAATATAAAACTGATAGAGATAGGAAAATAGATTATACGCATAATTTTTGTCTTTAGAATATATATTTAATTAATATTATTAATTAATAAATATATTTTTAATAATAATAATGTTAGTATATTAAATAATAATGAAATTAATATACTAATAATAATATAATTAATAATAATACTAATATTAATAATAATAAATAACAATAATTATAATAATAATAATAATAATAATAATAATAATAATAATAATAATAATAATAATAATATTATTAATGATAATAAAAATAATGATTTTTAATGATAAAGGTAATAATAATAATACAAGTAATAATTAAGATATAACAAGTTACATGTATCCAATTTCATATCTATATATTCTATTTTAGAAATAATAATATTGATAATACAGATATTAATATTAACATTAATAATGAAAGTAATAATAATAATAATATTGATATAACACTATAATTAAACTTGTTGTTATATATTATTAATTATGTAATATTTAATAATCATATAGTATATTATATAATAACTTTTTTTAAATATTTATTATTTATAAATTTTATATATTATAATATACATATAATAATAATTATACATAGAAATTATATTATTTATATATAGATTCATTTTTAATTACACTTAATTATTTTGTATCTTATTTTACATATTTATATCTAATGTTTAAATTATATTTTATAATTTAAAATTATTATATATACTTACACACACACACACACACACACACATACATATATATATATATATATATATATATATATATATATATACATACATATTTATTTACAAACAATCGTTCGTGAATCGTCGGGTAAGATCCAATGGATAGTTAAGTGCATGGAATTATTACTTAACTTATCAATATTCATCTTCTAAGTTTTTCTACATTTCATAATTTCACCTTAACATTAAATAATATGAAAGTTAAATAGTTACCTTTTTAAAAGTCACGATTTAATTGTTGCAAAGCATGTATTGGAAATCAAACAGGAATCTCCACTAACTTTTGACTAACTCTCGATAATTGACACTTTGTTCTTACTAGAAGATCAATTTACCATTTCTTCCGAATATTGTTAAAAAGAATAGATTTCTTAAATCACAGTGGACCTCACAACAGAGACCCGTAATCATAACACAATGTATCTGATAATTCAATCATTTGATATTATCTTTTAATTCCGTCGATAATTATATTAAATATATTTTGAAAAAAATACGTTCATGTAAAGTATAATACATCTAATACTTTGTTAACGTTTCAAGTTATAATATATACACATATACATATATAATCATATCCGTTCATATAATGGTTCGTGAATCGTCGAAATTTGGTCGAGGTTAAATGAATGTATGAACACAGTTTAAAATTATTGAGATTTAACTTAACAAACTTTGCTTATCGTGTCGGAATAATATAAAGATAAAGTTTAAATTTGGTCGAAAATTTCCGGGTCGTCACAGTACCTACCCGTTAAAGAAATTTCGTCCCCGAAATTTGATCAAGGTCGTCATGGAATACAATAAGAATGTTTTCATGAAAAATATGAGTTGATAACTAGAATTTTATCATCATTGAGTAATATGAATAAAAAAATCCGTTTATGTGAAGAGTATGAGTGAAGCTATCACAAAGGAGTGAAATGAATAAATGCAGATTCGTCATATCTTTTGACATAGATAGGATTGATTTTCGGAGTTCAAGGGATTTAGAGAAAATCTTCGTAATAGGATTTGATTCTTCGGTAATTAAGAAAATTAGGATCCACTTTAAATGTGATTCATCCGTTTTGATTGCTCTGTCGAATATTTTGCTATAAATCCACCCTCTTCATTTCCTTACAACTTACACTTTCTATTCTTCCTCCTCAATTCATTCTTTAAAGCATTCATCAATATGCTTCATCCAGTTCTGCTTCTGGATATATTCCTAACTTTCATATCTGTCATTCTTATTTTTCATCTACATCCGGAGGATTTTATTTATTTCTACTATTACCTTGGGGTTATAGTACTTTTAATTCTCCCGTGCCTTTACGTGGCAAAATGTATTGATATGCACGGTTTGTAATTTATGTGTTGTTGTTGAGCTTTATATTTTCTTTTATATTCAATAGTTCTATACTTTTGTCTCCTCTTCCCGACTTCAAGTCAAGCGATTAATGGTCCATAATTTGTACTATGGATTTTGAAATGAACATAGTTAATGTTCTAAGAAGGAAATTGTAATGGCACGATATTGATTTATCAAATTACCAGAATACCTCAGAAAAGACCGAATCATCAAGAAAAATATTTTCTTGATATGTTTAGAGGTTAAGTAGAACACAAGAGTCGTGTAACATGGCACATGATGACGTTATGATCTGTGAATCATCACGTTCCATTTAGAAACTCAGCATGACTTATAGTAATATAATCACGTTGATCAAGTGTCATTATATTATACTAACTCATGCTTCATTTTCCAACACTACTTCAAAGACATTCATATTTTAAACTCGGAGGTTTCAGAATTAAGAAACTAAAATAGTTTCTTTTATGATGTTATACAGATAGCGCGAAGAGGTAAATGATTTCGGTTAACAATAGTTATGAAGATATCTTTAGAAACATCAAAGATATTTATAATGAAAGATATGATAATATTTTAGAATATCTAAGGTCAGAGGATGATGAAGAATATTGTTCATGATGGTTTTAGAGTAGAGAGCAAGGTATTTGCTAAGGATTTCAGCAGACACTGAATCATTTGGATTCTTTGAAGGTAGATTTCATCCTTGTGATTTATCCACAGCATCTTTCATGGTTTGCTCAATCCATTTTTCAGTACCAAATCTTCTCTTTTTCTGAGCTTTGCCAACACACTACTCTTTATCATCAAACTTTTTACTGTTAAGGTCGTTTATAGTTTTTGCTGCTTCATCAGCATTTCGAGAACTAGTTTGCAGTTCAGGGTGTTTTTCAAAAACTTCACATTCGAAGTATGAAAGTCTTGGAGATAGACGTTATATGTATATATAACTGTTGGCGTAGAATTACTGCGAAATGCGAGAATAATAATTCAAGCTTTTTGGTATGGCAACTACCATTACAAGATACAGATGAGTACATGATAGGGTTTCCAATGAATAAGTATAGTGATTTTTCCGAGAGGCTTAAAGATCAATGAAGTTGTTGGTAAGTTTACTGCTAATGTGGTGAGATATAAAAGGTTCTCCGATAACGATGACGAAAGGGCAACATATATTTCGAGGTTATAATAATACTGTTTCAACTGATAAGTCGAAGTTGACTTGCTGGAGCTGTGACAAAACTGGCTAATTTGAAAAGGAACCGCAAAAATTATTTTTGCTAATAAATGCCAAAGGGTCTGACACAGGTATGTGTTAAACTTTTACTTTAGTTTCAAGAGTTTTTCAAGTACATAACTATGAGTAACATGTGGTTGGATCATCATCTCGATTGTTCATTATTTGAAGTGTCTTCAGGAATTTCGAAGGGTTTGAACACAGATTGAAGTTGTTAATACACATATGATGTTCTAGCACAGTTTTGAAGTCAAAATATAGCTTTGAAAGATATAGGAATCTAAGAGTGATGATACCGGTTATATCTCGAATTGAATTCTGCGATTTCAAAATCAGAATATGTAATTGAATTTGAATGAGTATGGTTGTTTTGATTTTTATGAAAGAATGTATAGTGAGTATAGTTGGTGATTACTGAATCAGATTCGAAGAATGTAACATATTAATTGTGAATTTATATATCTCTCGGGTATTACCTACCCGTAAAAAAAATTTCACAATTAATATTTTATACAAAAGAATATTATTACAGTCTTTATGAAAATACGCATGTGTATATTTTCTTCAGATGTAACATAGATTTAATGAGTTAATATTACATTAAACTCATTTGATTTATGGTTGAAATTAGAATTGAATAATCCCTAAAAACTTTAGAAATTACATATCTTTTACGGAGTTTTTCTTCAATGAATTTGAAATTTTGAATCAATACTTCGTTATTTGTTGATGCATAATGTTGGTATTCGTGGAATTCTTGTGAACTTCGCAAGGTACGAATGATGTTATCTGAAAAGTTTCGAGTACATCGGTGATGAAAGTGTAAAATCAAACATATATTTGAATAATACACTTGATTTATTAGGAAATGGAATTCATTGAATTGAAACAGACATTGTAGTTAACGATGATTAAGTTGTTAAGGAAGGATGTACATCTTAGCATATTAGTAATATGAATTTAACCGAGTAGTATCTACCCTTATTTAATTCATACATAATAGCTTAGTACGAAAATATTTATTTTGATCTCAAAATTCATATGTATATATATAAAATATACATATAATTTCTTCAGGAGAAATGAGTTAATACTTCATAACTCGTTGATAATCGAATATGCATTGTTGATTAGTGATGATGTCCACAGTGATTCTTGAACTGGCAGAGTTTGTGATGTTATAGGTGCTGCTAGTGTTGATGATGCTGACGGTACTATTGATGCTGCTGGTAAAAAAAATCTAGCTTGTAAATCACGCACCATTCTTGTCAGGGTTTCTACTCTTCCTTCTATCATTTTGGTTCACTCATCTGATTTATGGTAAGGGATAGGATAGATAATCTCTAAGACTTTGGATATTACATAATCATCGTAGAATATTTCTCCGATGAAGTTATGAATCAATACTTCATCGTTTGTTGTTGTTGGTACGCCTTGGTATCTATGGTGTGTGTGACATTGATGCTCGAGGTACCGATTGTGATGTTAAAGTGTGGGGTGCGGATGTTGCTGTTGGTGGTGGTGATGGTACTGTTGCTGCCTGTGCTGCTGGTGCTTGTAACCTTTTGCACCATATTCTCTAAAGCTAGTACCCGAGCGCGAAGCTCGCTAACTTCTTCTATTACTCCGGGATGATTGGTGGTTCGGACGAGTGGGTGAATAAGATCTAGAATGTGAGATAATATATAGTCGTGATGAGACACTCTGGAAATGAGAGAGAAAAAGGTGTCTCGGACAGGTTCGCCGGTAAGTGCTTCAGGTTCTTCGTCAAGAGCGCAATGTGGTAGATGGAAGGGATCGCCTTCTTCTTGTCTCTAATGATTAAGTAGACTACAAACCCATCCCCAATTCATCCAGAATAGATGATGGCTAATTGGTTGATCCATTCCGATCACACTGCTTTCGGAGCTTGAGTGGAACTACATATCGGAATTTAAAGGACTTGAACTAGTGGCGAGTTCCATTTCGTATGATTGAATAAGGATTTTTCGATATGAAATGATTTTCGGCTATCGGATGGTATTCTAATTACATAGAATATCTATATATATATATATATATATATATATATATATATATATATATATATATATATATATATATATATATACATACATATATAGAACAAAATATTCATAGATTACGGAGGAATTTACGAAATATGTCAGGCAAAGTTTACAGTAACAGATACGCTAAGATATGAATTAGCAGATATGCTAAGATATGAATTTTGTCTATACACTATTCATGCAATCAATGCAGTAAGATGTGTCTAGACTAAGAATGATAAGCAGGTAATTTTCGACAAAAATGATAAGCAAAACTTTTGACATGCAGACACGGTCGAAGTCCAGACTCACTAATGCATCCTAACGACTATCACTTAGACACACTAATGCAAGACCTGGTTCACTAAGACCACCGCTCTGATACCACATGTAAAGACCCGTCCTAATTCATAAGGACGAATACAATAACATATGCTTACATCGCGAGGTATTTGACCTCTATATGATATATTTTACAAACATTGCATTCGTTTTTAAAAGACAACCTTTCCTTACATCGAAAGTTGACAGGTATGCATACCATTTCATAATGTCCAACTATAAATGACCTAATCTGTCATTCGTTTAATCATAATCTTTATTGAACTCAACGACTTGAATGCAACGTCTTTTGAAATATGCCATGTATGACTTCAAGAAATATCTTTAAAATGAGCAATTGCACAACGAAAGATTTCTTTCAATCCTGAGAATAAACATGCTTTCAAGTGTCAACCAAAAGGTTGGTGAGTTCATTAGTTTATCATAATCAATCATTTCCATAATTTTAATAGACCACAAGATTTTCATTTTATAAATATAATTCCCATAGCAGAATCCTCTCGTCTGCAAAAAGGTAAAATCATTCATATGGTGAACACCTGGTAACCGACATTAACAAGATGCATATAGAATATCTCCAAAACAAAATCCTCTCGTCTGTATAATAATAAGTCAAAGTACTAAAGCATCCGTACCTCGAATGGGGTTTGTCAGGCCCATAGATCTATCTTTAGGATTCGCATCAATTAGGGGTACTGTTCCCTAATTCTTAGGTTACCAAGCTAAAAGGGGCATATTCGATTTCGATAATCCTACCATAGAATGTAGTTTCGATTACTTGTGTCTATTTCGTAAAACATTTATAAACATAGCGCATGTATTCTCAGTCCCAAAAATATATATTGCAAAAGAATTTAAAAAGGGAGCAAATGAAACTCACAATACTGTATTTTGTAGCAAAAATACATATCACAACATTGAACAAGTGTAGGGTTGGCCTCGGATTCACGAACCTATATCATTTGTATATATATATTAAAACGTATAATCGTAATCGATCAAATATATATATAAATTTATTAGTTATATCATTTTTATATTAATAATATATATATGTTTCATATATTCATTTTATAAATCAGAATATTAATTCTGTTATGTTATATGTAATATATATATATATATATATATATATATATATATATATATATATATATATATATATATATATATATATATATATATATATATATATATCATTTGTTTGTTAAAACTGTATTTTAATAATACAAGATAAAAATTGAAGTGATAAAATAATAATAATGATAATACTAATATTAATAATAATGATAATGGGATTAATAATTCTGTAAATGATAATATTAATGATAATTTTAATAATAAATCTTTTAATAAAGATAATAACAATATTTTTTTATAAAAAGAATAATTTAATAAAAATGGTAATAATTTTTGTAATAATACATGATAATAATAATAATTATAAGAATCTTATTACTAATGGTAATCTTAATAATAATACTTTTGTTAATAAAAATAATAATAATAATAATAATAATAATAATAATAATAATAATAATAATAATAATAATAATAATAATAAGAATAATAATAATAATAATAATAATAATAATAATAATAATAATAATAATAATAAGTCTAAAATGATACTAATACTAATATTAATCATAATAATAATAATGATAGATGATAACTAATACTTAAATGACAAAATTTATAATAAATACATTAATAATGTTAATAATAATAATAATGTTTATATTACTTATAATCATGGTATTAATAATAATAATTATAATGCTAATTATAATTGGTGATAATAATATTAATAAATAATAACAATAATAATGATAACAATATTAATAACAATAACAATACTAATAATGATAATTAGAAAAAAAAAATTAAAAAAAATAAAAGTGTATACCCTTAAAATCTTTTTCTAAAAAGAATAGCCCGAGACGGGGCTCGAACCCAAGACCGCTCACTTAAGCCAACAACACCCTAACCATCTGCTCTGTCTTGCTTTTCTCAAGTAATTCGACCCTTAAATATATTTAACCATTTTTCTGTTTTCATCTTCTTCTTCAAAGACACAAATCGACCAGAGCCAAATTATCAAACATAATAGCGAGTTCATTGTTCGATTTAGAATGTGAAATTGATACAGAAACGATTCATTGTGGCTGATTGAATTTACAGAAAAGAAATAAAAATCGAACAGTAGTAATAAGAACACTCGAAAACAACTCAAATCTTGATTTTAAAATGCGGACCATTTTAGACTATGATTACTACATGAATTATGTAGTAAATCATTCACAGAAACTTTAGACATTATTAATTGAACTTAAATCTTAATAGGTAACTCGAATTCGTTCCTAGAAGATTTGTTTAACTTTTTAAATCAAGACTTTGACTTCAAAATTCAAGCTCAATCGACAGAATTAAAATTTGAAAACTTACAGATAGTTTAAGTAGGTAATTCCAAACACTTCTGCATTTTTAGATTTTGAAGATTTCTTCGAATTCGAGTTTTTGATTAAAGGATAACACGAACAGAGGAACGGTTTTATTAATTTGAATTTCTGTTTAATTATTCAGATTGAAGTAATTTATGAATGGTAATTGATATTGATGGTGGGGGTTCGAACGAATTTCCTCACTAATATAGAAGGATCGATTGACATATTATTGCAGTTGTGTGTCGACCGAAACTCACAAGCAAACAGAAGGCAGGAATAATATAAAATTGATAGAAATAGGAAAATAGATTATACGCGTAATTTTTGTCTTTTGAATATATATCTAATTAATATTATTAATTAATAAATATATTATTAATATTAATAATACTGTTAATATTTTAATTAATAATATAATAAATATACTAATAATAATATAATTAATAATAATACTAATATTAATAATAATAAATAATAATATTTATAATAATAATTATAAAAATGATAATAATAATAATAATAATAATATTATTAATGATAATAAAAATAATGATTTTTAATGATAAAGGTAATAATAATAATACAAGTAACAATTAAGATATAACAAGTTACATGTATCCAATTTCATATCTATATATTCTATTTTAGAAATAATAATATTGATAATACAGATATTAATATTAATATTAACATTAATAATGAAAGTAATAATAATAATATTGATATAACACTATAATTAAACTTGTTGTTATATATTATTAATTATGTAATATTTAATAATCATATAGTATATTATATAATAACTTTTATTGATTATTTATTATTTATAAATTCTATATATTATAATATACATAAAATAATAATTATACATAGAAATTATATTATTTATATATAGATTCATTTTTAATTACACTTAATTATTTTGTATCTTATTTTACATATTTAAATCTAATGTTTAAATTATATCTTATAATTTCAAATTATTATATATACTTATATATATATATATATACATATATATATATACATATATATATATACATATATATATATATATACATATATATATATATATATATATATATATATATATATATATATATATATATATATATATATATATATATATATATATATATATATATATATATATATATATATATATATATACATATTTATTTACAAACAATCGTTCGTGAATCGTCGGGTAAGGTCCAATGGATAGTTAAGTGCATGGAATTATTACTTAACTTATCGATATTCATCTTCTAAGTTTTTCTACATTTCATAATTTCACCTTAACATTAAATAATATGAAAGTTAAATAGTTACCTTATTAAAAGTCACGATTTAATTGTTGCAAAGCATGTATTGGAAATCAAGCAGGAATCTCCACTAACTTTTGACTAACTCTCGATAATTGACACTTTGTTCTTACTAGAAGATCACTTTACCATTTCTTCCGAATATTGTTAAAAAGAAAAGATTTCTTAAATCACAGTGGACCTCACAACAGAGACCTGTAATCATAACACAATGTATCTGATAATTCAATCATTTGATATTATCTTTTAATTCCGTCGATAATTATATTAAATATATTTTGAAACAAATACTTCATGTAAACTATTATACATCTAATACTTTGTTAATGTTTTCAAGTTATAATATATACACATATACATATATAATCATATCCGTTCATATAATGGTTCGTGAATCGTCGGTATTTGGTCGAGGTTAAATGAATGTATGAACACAGTTTAAAATTATTGAGATTTAACTTAACAAACTTTTCTTATCGTGTCGGAATAATATAAAGATAAAGTTTAAATTTGGTCGAAAATTTCCGGGTCGTCACAGTTAGCGTATCGTACACCGCCAAATCACCCAATAAACAAGGAATAATAAAGCTACCCGGGTCTTCCAATTTTGGAGGCATCCTTTGCTTTTGCAAAATGGCCGAACACGCCTCATTGAGGAATGTGGCTGACACCTCTTGATATTTACCTTTCGAAGAGATTAGGTCCTATGAAAATTTCCCGTAGTTGGGCGTTCCTTTAATTACTTCCGCCAATGGCATATTGATGTTGATTTTATTGATCTTATCCAAAAATTTCTTATACTGATTTGCCAGCTTATCTTTCTTAAAAACTTTAGGATATGGAATCGGTGCTGATGTTTTAGCAGAGTGGTATAAAAATACTATTAAATTTAGCAGGAAATACTATTAAATACGATACATTTTTACACAAGATATTTATTTATTTATAGAATGGATATACTTAAACCTTGCTACAACACTTATAGGCAGTGTACCTAATCGTACAGTAGTGTAGTTTTTAATAAGTCCGGTTCGTTCCACATGGAATCTTTTTTTTAAACAAAGCTTAACGCTATATTAGTTTACTTTTATAAAAATACAAATATATATACAAGTAATATTATTATTATAAAGGGGGTTTTTTTTACCGTTTAATGATCGGTTTGTCGATTTTAAAACTTCATGTCGCAGTTAAAACCAAATGTAAAATAATAAATAAAAGACTTAATTTAAAGCGTAAAGTAAATAACGATAATGAAATTGCAAATAATAAAAGTGCGATAAAATAAACTTGCGATAATTAGAAAGTACGATAATTAAAAGTGCAATTAAATAAAATAACAATAAAAATGCGATAATTAGAAGTGCAATTAAATATAAAATAAAGAAATTAAATATGAAATAAAAGAATTATGCTTATTTAAACTTCCGTAATCATGATGTTTGACGTGTTGATTTTAGTTTTATGCCCATGGGTTAATTGTCCTTTGTCCTGGATTATTTAATATATCCGTCTGGTTTTTGTCCATAACAGTCCATCAGTCATAAATATAAAGTGCGAGTATCCTCGTCAAATTATCCTTATACCCGAAGTTAAATATTCCAACTAATTGGGGACTTAAACTGTAACAAGATTTTAATACTTTGTTTAATAATTACACCAGGATGTCGACTGAGTGTAACCCAAGGTTTTAATATTTGGTTATCAATTATACCAAGTGTCCTTGTACATAATTTCACCCCTGTTTTAATTATTCTAGTGGCTATTAATCCATTCCCGTGTCCGGTTAAATGAACGATTATTCGTACATATAAATACCCCGCCCATCGTGTCCGATCGAGTGTATATGGTAATTTATAGGGACGCCCAATTGTAAATCTTTATATTAACATTAACAAACTATCATTTAGTTAAACAAATATAAAGCCCATTAATAGCCCATAGTCTAATTTCCACAAGTGTCGTTCTTTTGTCCAAACCCCAATTATGGTACAAAGCCCAATTACCCAATTTTAGTAATTAGCCCAACATCATGATTACTTCGGATTAAATAAGCATAATAATAACTTAGCTACGAGAAATTAAATTAAAAAGGTTGAACATAACTTACAATGATTAAAAATAGCGTAGCGTTACACGGACATAATTTCGACTTACACCCTTACAAAATTCGCTAACATACCCTTATTATTAGGATTAAAATTAAAATTAAAATTAAAATATAAATTATATATATATATATTTTACGTATATAGATAGAGAGATGGATATATGAGTTATGAAAAATGATCAGAATTCGGTTGGCTTTATAGGGAGTTTCAAACTTTGGGGCTCCGCGACTCGCGGCATTTTTTGCCTTTAAACTCCGCGAGTCGCGGAGTTTGTAAATACAGCTCACACAATTTGTAGTCTTTCTTGCCGACGGTTTTTATTTATTTATATAATATATAAATAATTTTAAGAATTATTTAAATATTATATTATATTTATGTGCATAGTTGACTTGTAATTTTTAGTCCGTTGCGTCGAGCGTTGAGAGTTGACTCATGTCCCGGTTCCAGATTTTCGAACGTCCTTGCGTACAATTTAATATCTTGTACTTTGCGTTTTGAATCTTGTACTCTTGTAATTTCGAGACGTTTCTTATCAATAATTGAAACCTCTTTGATTGTCTTTTGTACTTTTGAGCTTTTTGGTCGTTTGCGTCTTCAATTCGTCGAATCTGTATTTTGTCTTCACCTTTTATTATTTAAACGAATATCACTTGTAAATAGAACAATTGCAACTAAAAGCTTGTCTTTCTTGAGGAATAATGCTATGAAATATATGTTCGTTTTTAGCATTATCAAATATTCCCACACTTGAGCGTTGCTTGTCCTCAAGCAATATCGTCTTGAAATACAAGAATCACTTCTTTATTCTTCACACTTTGTACATCAGTGATTTCTATACGGCGGTATAAACAATGGTAATAACGATATGGTTTACAGTCCCACATGACTATAAAAATTTAGATCCATTAAGGAAATTGGATCTTTATGAAAACATATGATCTTTTGAAAATTAAATCTAGTATTTACCCTAGATAAGTTTTCTGGAATAACCCTTTACCGGTGTTTGCAAAATATTTTTGTGGGTTTGGTGGGTTTCAGATTTGAAAATTTTAGCTCAAAACTTATGGTTTTGTGTCACCCACTTGCTAACCTTGTATTTGGAAAGCAACACGTCCAGTTTACTTGTCCCGTATATTACCTTTCGGTAAACTACCGTCCGGTTGTAAAGAAAAGCGTTGAACAAGCAACTGTTAACGCAATGTCTAATGACATGCATTTGATTATGGTCTATAACGTGTCGGACGCAATTACTATCCTTGGTAGGAGCAATAGTAAAGCTCACCCTTATAATTTTTCGGTCTGGCACAAGGTCCTGTCTTTGACCATGCTATGCAACCACCGTTCTCACGGTTGACACCCGATTTAGTTCAGGTGACCTAATGAATTCCAGGTGAATTCCTAGGATTTTACGTTCAATGGTAATGAACGCATTGAAAATAGGGTTTTCAGAAAACAAATCGGTTTGTAATTTTGATCAAAATATTTTCTCGTTCAAGCTCGAGTTTAGATATCATTGAATTCCATGAGTTTGTAATTCTCAATCTTTAAGGTCAATCTCAAGGATTGAGTAATATCAGGCTTAAAAGCTGATTTTTGATCTTTTAAGGAGATTATCCTTTCTGGGGATCTGATTTATTAGTCTTATCCAGCTAATTTGCATGGTGCCCCCCCATTTTACGAGATAAATCCTTCTCATGGTTAGGATAAATCTGACCACTTGGCGACCCTGTTTAATGCTGAGGTCCGTGGATTTCCTGCTGATTTTAGTGATGACTTTTCTGGATTTTTCGTCAACCTACAGCTGGTCTGGACGACAACTTCCTGACTTAAATCAAGAAGCGCGTGTCTTTTTCGGAAGACTTTACTTCCTTTTAATGATGGAATTGATTCATCGCGTAGATCCATCTCTTCTTTTCTTTCATCGGGTAAAACAGTTTAGTTTAGTCCAAAGCAAAAGTATTTGCAATTATTTGTTACAGATATATGTGACATATGTTTAAGATAACTTGGTAAATTTTCCCACACTTGGCTTTTATTTTCCTTTTTATCGTCCTCTATTCCATTTTAAATGAGTTTTAACATTTTGGTTTGTTTCCCAATTTATGTCCTTTCCGAGGTTACAATAATTTCGGTGTTAAAACCTAGTTTTATCGTTCATAAATATGTATAAACATGATTTTGAGTTCATTTAATTGAAAATTTTGTAAAATTTTACTAGAATTGGGTAGTCAGTATATAAGACTAGGGCTGTTCTTTATTATCAGAGAGCACTAGATTCTAATACAACTACTGCTTTACTAGTATTTTTAATGGTAACCAAGTGTATAAAGTAAAAATTTTAAAATCCAAAAGAATTTAACCCCTTCCCACACTTAAGATCTTGCAATGCCCTCATTTGCAAGAAATCAGTAACAATTTAAATTATTGAGGGTGATTTGTGTGAAAATGATCAAATTTTACCAAAGTTTCCAAACATATTGGCGTTTGTTTGCTGAATGATAAATGGTGCACATCATTTGTTCATTCCGTCTTGTTGTTATTTCACATATATTTTGCATCTTGTCGTCAAAATTAGTTGCTTTTGCTGAACTTAATGCCAGTCTTTGAAAATGCGTTGTTTTACCCTGTTGTGTACATAAAATAAACTGCAAACATATATACATATTTTTGAAGTTTGGTATATTACCCCACATTCAAAAATTATTAAAATCTAAGAATAAAAGTTAGAAAATTATAAAAACTATTACAATATTAACATAAGTATTAAACGTATCAATATTACAAATTACAAAATAAATAAAACTAAGTAGACTAGGGATGATACTGGTACCAATAGAGGTTCCAAGCATAACCATAGGTGCTATAAAATGCTTCGGCAGGGTTATACGTAGGATACGGTGGTTGCATCTCTATAGACCAGGGAGGGAATATGGGTTTCGGAGTAGGAATATGGTTTCTACCTATATGTTGGCAATGAGCTATGATTTGGTTTTGATGAACTTGCCAATCTTCAAATGCTCTCTGTCTAGCATTTTCGTACTCCTGTGAAGCTATAAACCTTTGCATTTCTTGTATTTCATTTCCCCCTCTTACATTACCTTGCTGTTGGTTTCTCTCAACCTGTGGATGTCTACCATGGTATTGTACTGCGGCGTTATTTTGCCTCTTCAAAACTTTCGCACCATGGTATACATTTAAACCTATAGTATCGCGGGGTTCTGGTTCTTCGACTAATAATCCCCCCCGACTTATATCCACACCGAGATATTCAGCAATCAAAGTAATAAAAATACCACCTCCTATTATGCTATGCGGTCTCATCCCCCTAACCATAGCTGATAAATAATAACCCACACAATAAGGTATACTTACAGCGCTTTGTGGGTCTCGAATACACATATGGTAAAACAAATCCTGTTCATTTACCTTTTCCTTGTTCTTACCTCTTTGTGTAATCGAATTAGCTAAAAACCTATGAATCACTCTTAATTCAGCTCTATCTATATCCAAATAAGAGTAATTTCCCCCTTTGAATCGGTGATGGCTTGTCATTTGACTCCATACACCATGTGTATCAAAATTTTCATCTATCTTTCTACCATTTAGTATCAACCCTCTACAATCGGCAGATGCTAACTCCTCAGGCGTATATATACGTAAAGCCTGAGCCATGTCTAGTAAAGACATGTGGCGCATCGAACCTCCTAACAAAAATCTAATAAAAGATCGATCGGTTAAACTAGCTACCCGATCATTTAATTCTATACTACACAACAATTCTTCACACCATACTTTATATACAGGTCTACGCATGGTGAATAAACGTACCCAGTCGTTAAAAGTAGAATTAACATACCTCTGTACAAGTAATTCCCTAATTGGCCCGGCCAATTCTATAGCTTCTAATGGTCCCCATTCTATGACCCTCGGTACCTCAACAACTTTAGAATGAAGAGTATGCAAACCCCTTTGATATTTTGGATAATCTATCCAAAGTCTGTCAAATCTCAGGTTCGGGTGCAAATCTTCCAAGTGCATATCAGAAAATGTCATGACTGGATGAGGTATATCTTGCTTGTAGTAGTTATCCACCTCATGTTGTTCCGCATTCTCAGCAGGAGCATTGCGAGCTTGGGATGAAGATTCACCCCTTTCAGTCTGCAAAACACATCAAACACAATTTTTGTGCATCCAAATATGCGTTAGTGTCAGCAAAATCATCAATCAAAATAATTACAATGACATGATCAATTTATATCAAACTTAAGCTCATTTTCATATTTTCATCAAATCTATACTTTTTCAAATAAGCATATACGAAAATGTTCGCCAAGTTCATAAGCATTCAACTCAAATAACATGTCAAAATAATCATTACTAGCAATTAAACAAGTTTCAAATGGCATTATCTCTCAAAAATCAAGTTCATGAATTTTAGACTTGAAAAAAGTCCACTTTAATTCTCAAAATCATGTTTAGGCTCAAAGTTTGGATCATTTAACTACCTAAACATGTTACACTACTTAATTTAGCAACAATTCATGACAAAAATCGGCCATAACCTGTTTATATCAAAAAGCCCCAAATTTGCTCAAGAACACAAACCCTAGATTACTCAAAATTTGAAGTTTAAGGCTTCTAATCATGTTAAACAGCATCAATCTAGGTTATACAAGCATAATACATAAACAATTTAAGCCTAATTACACTAAAAAGTATCAAAATCAAATTGGGGAAAAAATTGCTCAAGAACACTAATTTTCGGATTAAATGGTGTTTAGGTGTAGAAATTTACCGTTTTTCTTGAGTAATTCCTTGATAGCATCCTTCTAAACATGATTTTAGTAAAAGATTTGATGATTAACGGTTAAAAATTGTGATTTTGGGGGTGTATTTTCGTGTTTTTTCGGCAGTTATTTTCGCAGTGTTTTCTTTTTGTGATGTGTGGTTTGAGACTGATCAGTTCGATCAGCTTTTATTTTTTTTTTCTGTAATTTGGTCCCTCCGTGACTCGCGGTGTTTGGACCCTTCAAACTCCGCGACTCGCGGAGTTTGTTTTTTTTTGTTTATTTTTTATAACATCTTATACTAATTAAAACAATTAAGTAATTAATTTTAAAATTTTGTTTCCCTTGTTATTTAGGACGAGGTCGTTTCGGATCGATGTCCTAGTCCGTCCTTCGACAAAATTTTAAAATTTGTCTTTTTGTAGCGATTGTTTTAAAAGCTAAGATTTTTGGGTTTTTTAATGTTTTTGACATACTTTAATTCAATAAGATTAAAAAAAATAATGATAATAAAAGTTCTCGTCCCTCCCTCGGGTAAAGCAATTTCGGTTCAACGACCTAGTCTTCAACTTACGACGAATTTTAAAAATCATATTTTTAACTTAATGAGATAAAGTAAATTTTTGTTTTTAAATTCACACAATTTAAATATAAAATTCACAATTAATATTAAAAATTCACACCAAACTTACAATTTAAAATGCATAAAATTAAAAATTCATATTTTAAAAATAAAAAATTCACACCAATCTTAATTTAAAAATTCATATTATAAATTCGCACCAAACTTATATTAATTTTTCAAATATTTACAATTTTAAATATATTGTTTTTACAAAGTTTACAATATTAATTTAAGATTTATATATTAATTTTAAAAACATGGTAAAAATAAAATTAAAAATCTTTTTGGCTTTTTATCCCACTTTAATCAATCAAATATTATCAAAAATATGCGCCCCTCTTTTCGGTAAAGTAATTTCAGTTCCAAGACCTAATTTAACTCATGACGAATTTTTGAAATATTTTGGGTTGATTGTTTAAAGATATTTATACCTTAAGAATAAACGTTAAATTTCGCAGTGATCTAATAAATTTTTGTATGATATCAACAATTTCGGTTGCCAAACCTAATTTTATTCAATACCAATTTAATACTTTATAGCGAACAAATTAGCGTTTATTATCAAAAGGTTAAAAAAAAAAAAAAAAAACTGTACAGACATACCTGTGAAATAGATTTCTTAGTTATATGATCTATCTCATTCATAAGATAGTCGGTTTAATTGGTTTTCCATAGCTACATAGGCGTAACCTCGAGCATTCAGTGTCTTTTCTTCTAAACATATGAACGGTCCGTCTCTGCATAAAGTAACAAATTCGGTGTTTGAATAGGTTTGATTATTTGAACATTTACCTCCATGTGACCATTTTCCGCATTTGTGACATCTTTCTAGGTGTCGTGCTCTTCTTTTCGCTGCGGATTTTGATTTTCCTTTACCAAATTGTAACTTATTATCTTCGCATCTGAATTCTTTTCTAACTCCGTCCATTCTTTCTCTGATTACTGATACTATTTCACTCGGAAGTGTATCATTATTACGTTTAGTGATCAAAGCGTGTAGCATTAGACCATGGTTTAGTTCACAGGGAGTCTTCATTTTGTAAAAACCTAAAAAAATTAAAAATTCAGAATGGGGGGAGAAGACTAGTTCTTTAGGGTCTGCTAGGGAAAGACCATTCGGGTTCCATTTTCGAGAACTACACGAAAACAGACAATCTAACTCTAACAGAAATACATATTATCCTTTAAAGACTTGATTCTCCCCACACTTAGTTAGCTGTGGTGTCGAAATTGTGATTAACGTCGTTGTCGACTTCCATCGGACTATCTATGTAGTGTTTAACTCTGTGACCATTAACTTTAAATTCAATCCCATTTGAATTTATCAATTCTACCGTTCCGTATGGAAAAACTCTTTTGACTATGAATGGTCCAGACCATCTTGATTTCAATTTTCCAGGAAATAGCTTGAATCGTGAATTGAAAAGAAGAACTCTGTCTCCTTCTTTAAATTCTTTTAAACTTCTGGTTCTTTTATCATGCCATTTCTTCGTTCTTTCCTTATATATTAACGAATTATCGTATGCTTCATGTCTTAATTCTTCTAATTCGTTTAGATGACTTAATCGTAGACGTCTGGCTTCATGTAAATCAAGATTACATGTCTTCAAAGCCCAAAATGCTTTGTGTTCAATTTCTACTGGAAGATGACATGTTTTTCCATAAACAAGTCTAAAAGGTGTGGTTCCAATTGGAGTTTTGTAGGCTGTTCTAAAAGCCCAGAGTGCAACCTCCAATTTAATGGACCATTCCTTCGGATTTGATCCTACGGTTTTCTCTAGAATACGTTTTAAAGCTCGGTTGGTATTTTGAACTTGTCCACTTGTTTGTGGATGATATGCGGTGGAGATTTTATGAGTTACTCCATATCTTTTAAGAACTTTCTCAAGTTGATTATTACAGAAATGAGTACCCCTATCACTTATTAAAGCTTTCGGTGTTCCAAACCTTGCAAAAAGACGTTTTAAAAAGTTGAATACAACTCGTGCATCGTTAGTTGGGAGAGCTTGTGCTTCCGCCCATTTAGATACATAATCAATGGCTACGAGTATATATAGATTATTATGAGATTTTGAAAATGGACCCATAAAGTCAATACACCAAATGTCAAATACTTCACATACTTGGATGACATTTTGTGGCATTTCATCACGTTGACTTATTTTTCCGGCTCTTTGACAAGCATCACAGGATTTGCAAAGAAGGTGTGCGTCTTTGTAAATTGTAGGCCAATAGAATCCAGCATCATAAACTTTTCTTGCTGTTAGTTGAGGCCCATAATGCCCTCCTGTTGGTCCTGTGTGACAATGGTTTAATATTTTACTATCTTCATCTCCAAATACACATCGGCGTATTATTCCATCGGGACAACTTTTAAACAGATGTGGATCTTCCCAAAAATAGTGTTTTATATCACTGAAGAATTTCTTTCGTTTTTGGTACGATAATCCTTTTTCAAGGAATCCACAAACTAAGTAATTTGCATAGTCTGCAAACCATGGGATTTCATTATAATCTATCTTCAATAGATATTCATCAGGAAAGTTGTCTTGTATGGCCGATTCATTTAGAACTTCTAATTCGGGATTTTCAAGACGAGAAAGATGATCAGCGGCGAGATTTTCTGCTCCTCTTTTATCTCGGATTTCAATATCAAACTCTTGTAAGAGTAAGATCCATCGGATTAATCTTGGTTTAGCATCTTGTTTTGAAAATAGGTATCTAAGAGTAGAATGGTCGGTATAGACCACCGTTTTTGCTAGAACGAGATATGATCGAAATTTGTCAAAAGCAAAGACAATAGCAAGGAGTTCTTTTTCAGTAGTTGTATAGTTCGTTTGTGCTCCTTGTAATGTCTTACTAGCATAATATATAGGTTGAAATCGTTTTTCAATCCTTTGTCCTAAAACGGCTCCCATTGCAAAATCACTTGCATCGCACATTAGTTCAAATGGTAGATTCCAATTTGGTGTTATCATGATCGGCGCATTAGTGAGTTTTTCTTTAAGAATATTAAAAGATTTGATACACTCATCTGAAAAGATGAATGGAGCATCCTTTTCTAGGAGTTTATTCATAGGAGTGGCAATTTTAGAAAAATCTTTTATGAAACGTCGGTAAAAACCGGCATGCCCTAGAAAACTCCTAACTCCTCTAACATTGGTGGGATGTGGAAGTTTAGCAATTACATCTACTTTAGCTCTATCCACTTCAATTCCTTCTTTTGAAATTTTATGTCCAAGAACGATGCCTTCTTTAACCATGAAATGGCATTTCTCCCAATTAAGTACTAGATTTGATTATTCGCATCTAATAAGCATTCGTTCAAGATTAGCTAGACATGTTTCAAATGTATCACCGAAGACTGAAAAGTCATCCATGAATACTTCCATGCATTCTTCTATCATGTCGTGAAAAATCGCCATCATGCACCTTTGAAAGGTTGCAGGGGCGTTGCAAAGTCCAAATGGCATGCGTTTGTAAGCAAAAGTACCATAAGGGCACGTGAATGTGGTTTTCTCTTGGTCTTCGGGTGCTATTGGAATTTGAAAATATCCGGAAAATCCATCTAGAAAACAATAGTAACTATTTTCGGCTAATCTTTCCAACATTTGATCTATGAAAGGTAAGGGAAAGTGATCTTTTCTTGTGGCGTCATTTAATTTTCTATAATCAATATATACACGCCATCCTGTTACAGTCCTAGTAGGAATAAGCTCATTTTTCTCATTTGTAATGACAGTCATGCCACCCTTCTTAGGTACGCATTGGACTGGGCTTACCCATGGACTATCAGAGATTGGATAAATTAGACCTGCGTCTAGCAGTTTAATAATCTCTTTCTTAACTACATCTTGCATATTAGGATTTAGTCTTCGTTGGCGTTGCACATACGTTTTATGACCTTCTTCCATAAGGATTTTATGTGTGCAATACGAAGGACTTATTCCTTTAATATCATGAATCTTCCATGCAATGGCTGGTTTATGAGCTTTCAACACAGAAATGAGTTGTGATTTCTCATTTTCAGTAAGAGAAGACGATATTATTACAGGTAATTTAGATTCACCATGTAAATAAGCGTATTCCAAATGGTTTGGAAGTGGCTTTAACTCTAATTTCGGAGGTTCTTCTATCGATGATTTGTATCGATATCTGTCTTCTTCTTTTTGCATTTGAATTTCTTCTGTTGTTGGTTCATATCCATTAGCTATAAGTGTAGCTAACATTTCAGCTTCATCAATTGGTTCATTACCTTCTCCTAAAGAACATTCTCCTGTTCCTTGTAATTCTGGAAATTCTTCTAATAATTCTGCATGTGCATCTATAGTTTGAATATAATAACATGTATCATCTGCAGATTGTGGTTGTTGCATTGCTCAATCAACTGAAAAGGTAACACTCTCATCCTCTATACTTAGGGTCAGTTTCTTACCGAACACGTCTATCATTGCTTTAGCCGTGTTTAAGAATGGTCTTCCTAATATGAGAGGAACTTGAGAATCTTCTTCCATGTCCAGAACAACAAAATCTACTGGAAATACTAAAGTACCAACTTTAACTAGCATGTTCTCCATTATCCCTCTAGGATATTTTATTGATCTATCGGCTAGTTGTATGCTTATTCTGGTTGGTTTCAATTCTCCAAGGTCTAGTTTAGCGTATAGTGAATACGGCATTAGATTTATACTGGCACCTAAGTCTGCCAATGCTTCTATTGAACTAAGACTACCCAGAAAACATGGAATTGTGAAACTTCCTGGATCAGATAATTTTTCTGGTATCTTATTCAACAGCACTGCTGAACAATTAGCATTCATGGTAACAGCCGAGAGTTCTTCCATTTTCTTTCTATTTGAGATTAGATCTTTCAAGAATTTAGCATATCTAGGCATTCCTGAAATCACATCAATGAAAGGAAGATTTACATTTATCTGTTTAAACATATCCAAGAATTTGGATTGCTCGGCTTCAAGTTTCTCTTTCTTCATTTTACTCGGGTAAGGAAGTGGTGGTTGGTATGGTTTAACATAAGGTTTAGCCTTAACTGTGTTATCTTCATTAACCTTTTCAACTACCGGTTCTTTTTCCTTATCTTGATCAGGTTGTGGTTCTTGTGGAGTAGGAATAGCTTCATCAGAAGTTACAGATATTTCAGGTGGTTTAAGTGTTGTACCACTTCTTGTGGTAATGGCTTTAGCTGTTTCATTCCGGGGGTTAGCATTTGTATCACTAGGTAGACTTCCCGGTTTTCTTTCACCTATTAACCTTGATAGGTTACTTACTTCTTGTTCCATATTTTGAATAGAAGCTTGTTGATTTCTAAATGCTTGAGCATTTTGTTCATTAGTTTGTTTCTGAGATGTGAAAAATTGCGTTTGAGTTTCAACTAGCTTCGTCATCATATCTTCTAAATTCGGCTTTTTATCATCGGTTTGTTGTGGTGGTTTGTTTTGAAAATTAGGTCTTTGCTGATTGTAATTATTATTGGATACTTGTTGATTGCTAGGACCTTGTTGGTTGTTGTATGGAATATTTCTGTTATAATTCTGGTTTTGATTGTAAATTGGTCTTGGCGGTTGATAATTATTCTGATAATTATTTCCAGGCCTTTGGTTTATGTATGAAATATTCTCTCTTTGTTCCATTGTTAATTCACTACTGAGACAATCTTTTGTCAAATGTGGTCCTCCACACTGCTCACAACTAATTCGTATTGAGTGAATATCTTTAGTCATCTTTTCCATTCGTCTCTCGACAGCATCTATCTTTGCGGAAATGGAATCTAAGTCATGGCTAGAATCGGCTCTAGCTGCTTTAGATGATCTAACGATATCTTTTTCTTGGTGCCACTCATGTGAGTGGGAAGCAGTGTTATCAATAATTTTGTAAGCATCAGTTTCGGTTTTCTTCATAATAGAACCACCAGCTGCTATATCTGTCTTTTCTTGTAGTGATGTCGCATCCTTGGTAGAATATTTGTACTATTTGACAGGTGTCTAAACCATGTTGCGGACATCCTCTTAACAACTTTCCAAATCTAGTCCACGCCTCATATAGAGTTTCATTTGGTTTCTGTGTGAACGTAACAATTTCTGCTTGAAGTCTTACGGCTTTAGATGCAGGAAAAAATTGTTTAAGAAATTTTTCAACTAAAACATCCCATGTATCAATCGCCCCTTCAGGTAACGATTCCAACCAATCTTTGGCTTCTCCCTTTAAAGTCCAGGGAAATAACATGAGATATATCTGTTCATCCTCCACTTCTCGGATTTTAAATAGTGTGCAGATCCTATTAAAGGTACGTAAATGTTCATTTGGATCTTCCTTCGGCGCACCACTAAATTGGCATTGATTAGTCACCATGTGTAGAATTTGTCCTTTGATTTCATAATCTGGCGCATTAATGTCTGGATGAGTAATTGCGTGACCTTGGCCAGTGCGTTTAGCTCTCATTCGGTCTTCCATACTTAAAGGTTCCAGATTCTCCATAATTGAATTTGTTGAATCGAAATCACTAGAGGATTCTAATTTTATGGTTCGTTCCTCAACAATCTCTGTTTGAATGATTGGTGGTTCCGGAGGAAAGTTTAGTGGTTCAGGATCTACGAATCATTCCTGAATATTCTCCGGATTCTCAATTGTGAGGTCGGGTTCAAAAAATGGATTATCGGAAATTTGAACTGGAGTACTTGGTCGACTGGATGACGATTCTAAAGAAAAATCAACGGCAGTAATATTTGCTAAATGTCTTGATCTAGTTACAGGTGGTAAACGTACAAAAGGTGGTGAACGTCTTGCTCGGTGCATTCACTGAATATCCTATTAGTTTTAAAAAGGAAAGAAAAATTATAATAAGTTATCCAATCAATAGACTTTTCTGATTTTGCCCACGTTTCGAATAGCCAAAAGATGCAGCAGAGGGGCAGGATTCGTTTGGTCTCAATATAATTGAGTACTGTTTGGCTTCAATAACCCGGTCCACGTACAAATCCAACTATTACTATGAACCAGAAAATTTTGATGTCTATCAATTTAACCACTTAAAAATAAATTTTCGTAATTTTAAGAAATTTAGATAAGAAGTAGAATAAAAATCTATGTCCTAAAACTAGAATAGCGAGAAATAAGAAAGAAAAAGAGCGTGTCGGAAAAAGGTCGAAAAAGAAAAATGGTTGAAAAATAAAAGGTGACAGAAAAATAAAAGAAACTTATAAAACTTAAAAACACTTGACTAACCTAACCTTATTATTACAACTAACTTAAAATTATAATCGCAAATTGAGATTACTAATTGGAATGATAATTGATACATAGGTAAAAGTCGTCTAAAAATATTAAAGCTTACAGGAAAAACTAAATCCCAAATGGAAATAACTTAAAAAGAAACTAAAACTTAAAAAGGCGTCGCAAAATTCTAAAGCACCTAAATCTTAGTCTAAAGAAAAAGCACTTAAGGGATTTTAGGCAAAGCCTAAAAATCTAGAAATAAAAATAACTATGGCAAAAACTAAGTTTAAAACTAAATATGAGCTAAAAATACAAATATTACCCTAAAACGATTAAAAAGGGATAAAATATAAAAATATACAAAAAGTTGTAAAAAAATAAAATTTTTATAAAAATATTATTTTTATATTATTTATTTATTAAAACTATTAATTTTACAATTTAATTAAACTAATTAAACAAAATATTAATAAAAACTAAAATAAATATTTAATTAAAACCTAATTAGGGTTTTATAATAATAATTATAATAAATAATAATTACTCGTAATTAATGCCTGATTAGGGTTCTGTCGGTGTGTAAGGTTAGCTCCGCGAGTTGCGGTATTCCAAGAAGAAAACTCCGCGAGTCGCGGGGATCCAGAATTCAAATCAGGTACAGTTTTTTATTTGACGCGTTTTTTTTTCTTTTTATATTTTCTGTTTTTATATTTTTCTGTTTTAAAATCTAAATATTTGTATATATAAAAAAAACTTATATTTAAAAACTAAAATAAAAATAGAATTACTTTATAATTTTATAAATAAAAATCTTAAAGCTAGATTTATATATATATATATATATATATATATATATATTTTTTTTCGGTTTTTTATATTTATAAAATATATTTATAAAATAAATTAAATAAAACTTATATTTTTACAAACTAAAGAAACTTTATAAAACTTAAATATTTATCAAACTCCTAAAAATATTTATATTTTTGTTTTTCTTTTTATATTTTCGAATATTTAAAACGTATTTTTATAAAAAAGAATTTTAATAAAAGTAAACTAAATTTTTTTTTTTTTTTTATATTAGCGTTGCGCTTCCGGCTTTTAAGCGATTCCCCGGCAGCGGCGCCAAAAATAACTTGATGTTTTAGCAGAGTGGTATAAAAATACTATTAAATTTAGCAGGAAATACTATTAAATACGATACATTTTTACACAAGATATTTATTTATTTATAGAATGGATATACTTAAACCTTGCTACAACACTTATAGGCAGTGTACCTAATCGTATAGTAGTGTAGTTTTTAGTAAGTCCGGTTCGTTCCACAGGGAATCTTTTTTTTAAACAAAGCTTAACGCTATATTAGTTTACTTTTATAAAAATACAAATATATATACAAGTAATATTATTATTATAAAGGGGGGGTTTTTTTACCGTTTAATGACCGGTTTGTCGATTTTAAAACTTCATGTCGCAGTTAAAACCAAATGTAAAATAATAAATAAAAAACTTAATTTAAAGCGTAAAGTAAATAACGATAATGAAATTGCGAATAATAAAAGTGCGATAAAATAAACTTGCGATAATTAGAAAGTACGATAATTAAAAGTGCAATTAAATAAAATAACAATAAAAATGCGATAATTAGAAGTGCAATTAAATATAAAATAAAGAAAATTAAATATGAAATAAAAGAATTATGCTTATTTAAACTTCCGTAATCATGATGTTTGACGTGTTGATTTTAGTTTTATGCCCATGGGTTAATTGTCCTTTGTCCTGGATTATTTAATATGTCCGTCTGGTTTTTGTCCATAACAGTCCATCAGTCATAAATATAAAGTGCGAGTATCCTCGTCAAATTATCCTTATACCCGAAGTTAAATATTCCAACTAATTGGGGACTTAAACTGTAACAAGATTTTAATACTTTGTTTAATAATTACACCAGGATGTCGACTGAGTGTAACCCAAGGTTTTAATATTTTGTTATCAATTATACCAAGTGTCCTTGTACATAATTTCACCCCTGTTTTAATTATTCTAGTGGCTATTAATCCATTCCCGTGTCCGGTTAAATGAACGATTATTCGTACATATAAATACCCCGCCCATCGTGTCCGATCGAGTGTATATGGTAATTTATAGGGACGCCCAATTGTAAATCTTTATATTAACATTAACAAACTATCATTTAGTTAAACAAATATAAAGCCCATTAATAGCCCATAGTCTAATTTCCACAAGTGTCGTTCTTTTGTCCAAACCCCAATTATGGTACAAAGCCCAATTACCCAATTTTAGTAATTAGCCCAACATCATGATTACTTCGGATTAAATAAGCATAATAATAACTTAGCTACGAGACATTAAATTAAAAAGGTTGAACATAACTTACAATGATTAAAAATAGCGTAGCGTTACACGGACAGAATTTCGACTTACACCCTTACAATATTCGCTAACATACCCTTATTATTAGGATTAAAATTAAAATTAAAATTAAAATATAAATTATATATATATATATATATATATATATATATATATATATATATATATATATATATATATATATATATTTTACGTATATAGATAGAGAGATGGATATATGAGTTATGAAAAATGATCAGAATTCGGTTGGCTTTATAGGGAGTTTCAAACTTTGGAGCTCCGCGACTCGCGGCATTTTTTGCCTTCAAACTCTGCGAGTCGCGGAGTTTGTAAATACAGCTCACACAATTTGGAGTCTTTCTTGCCGACGGTTTTTATTTATTTATATAATATATAAATAATTATAAGAATTATTTAAATATTATATTATATTTATGTGCATAGTTGACTTGTAATTTTTAGTCCTTGCGTCGAGCGTTGAGAGTTGACTCATGTCCCGGTTCCGGATTTTCGAACGTCCTTGCGTACAATTTAATATCTTGTACTTTGCGTTTTGAATCTTGTACTCTTGTAATTTCGAGACGTTTCTTATCAATAATTGGAACCTCTTTGATTGTCTTTTGTACTTTTGAGCTTTTTGGTCGTTTGCGTCTTCAATTCGTCGAATCTGTATTTTGTCTTCACCTTTTATTATTTAAACAAATATCACTTGTAAATAGAACAATTGCAACTAAAAGCTTGTCTTTCTTGAGGAATAATGCTATGAAATATATGTTCGTTTTTAGCATTATCAGTGCTTTGTACACTTTCAATGGCGACTTAGTTATGATCGCCGGTAGATCATCTTTCTTTTGCTCTTAAACCTTTGGCTTGTCATCCTTAGGTTCAGTATTCTTTGGCTCCTCATCATTTGGTACCTGCAAAATTGTAGGAGAAACAAAAGGAGAAGATTTCGGGGTCTCCTCATTAATAGTTAAACCACTTTGGGTGGTTATAGCATTCACGCGCTCATTTCTAACCGGTCCTTTGTTGTTCGGATTGGACTGCGTGTTAGATGGGAGAGTACCCGGTGGTCTCTCTGATAAATACTAAGCAATGCGGCCCACACTGAATCGAGGCCTGCTGACTTCTAACTTGCTGCTTTGTCGATTCACCATCTTTCCTTAGAGCAAAAATACTTTCGTCTGTTTTCATGATAAAACCCCTTAACAATTCTTCCAATGGAGGCATCCTATCGACTGGTTGCTGAATGGGTTGAATAGGTTGCTGGAAATTTCTAGGTGGTGCTTGTTGATTTCTGTTATTAAACTCAGGTGGCCTATACGAATAAGTCTTCTGATTACCTTGAAAAACCTGATTTCCTCCTTGATGATTAATACCACCCGAATTACCTGCTTGGTTGAAAAATTGTTTTCCACCAGGAAATTCACTAAGTGCAAAATCACCCTTTTTCACATAACCCAAATAATCATTCTGTTCCTCCATCGACGCTTGATCACAATCTTTCGTAAGATGCGGTCCCTTACATAACTCACAACCAACTTTTATCGCGTGCATTTCTATAGTCATAGAATCCATCTGTCTTTTAAAGGTTGCAAGTTGAGCCTTAACTGAAGAAAGCTCGTTACTAGTTTCGGTACTAGCATCATGAGAAGAATGAGAAATATCCATCTCTTAATGCCAATCATAAGAGTGCATAGCAGTTTCGGAGATGATGTTATAAGCTTCATCCGGAGTCTTTTTCATTAACGAACCACCTACAGCAATGTTGATTTCTTTCCTAGTTGGCACATTAACACCCTTGTAAAATACTGGACCTTATTAAAGTTGTTCAACCCGTGTTAAGGACAATTACGAAGCATTTTACCGAAACGGGTCCAAGCATCATAGAGTGTCTCATTTGAATTTTGAACAAAGTGATTAATATCACTCAGTAGTCTCGCGGCTTTTGATGCTGGAAAGAAACGCTACAGAAACTTATCTTCCATCGTAATCCAACTGTCAATTTCACCCTCGGGCAATAATTCTAACCAGTCATTGGCATCGTCTTTTAAAGACCAAGGAAAAACCCTCAAATAGATAATGAGATCTTCGACTTGGGCAATCTTGAACAGATTACAGAAAGTTTTGAAGTTCCGAAGATGCTCGAATGCATCCTCTTTCGGTGTACCACTGAACTGACATTGGTGCGTTATCATATTCAAAATCTGCCCCTTAACCTCAAAATCTGTGTTGACTTCCGGTTGTCTAATGGCATGGCCGTTGCCAGCCCTCGTGGCTTTCATCAATTCTTCCATGGATTGACCTTCCGCTTGTTCAGCCGTCGTATCTTCTTCTTCCTTAATATAATCAAAATCCAGAATATAAAAAGGTAATTCAGTGAAACCTTCGGTGATTTCCTATTCTTCTTTAGCTTTGCTGCGTGTATGGTAAACTCTAGACGGTTCCAGAGTTATTTGTACCTAACATGCGATCACACCACAACAAAACCGCGCGTAAATCCAAATAAAAATAACAGTAAATTAACTTTTGCAAGAATTGCTTCTTACAAAAGGATCGAATAATTAAAAGTACACTTAAAATCCCAATGCAGAACCGCTCCCCGGCAGCGGCGCCAAAAAGTTGATGTGTGAAATCTACCTTAAAATGACTAGCTAAAAAGCTCAACAATTATCACACAATTGCAGGCAACTATAACCCGATCATGCAGTAACCTATAAGTAATTTAACCAGTTCGTTCCACAGAGAGCAGTTTAATCGAGATCTTAAAACTAGTAATTATCCTAGATATTTAATAAAAAAGTTTTGGTTTGTGTTTTAAATCACGCAATCAACACGAAGCAAATGAAATGAATTCACAATTAAGAGAAAGCGGTGTTCACTTGAATGATTCACTATCGATATGGATTGTTCTTACGTTTATTACCGGTTGTTATGTCTTTAATATAGTTGTATGACTTCTCACAAAGTTCTAATCGATCAAAGTTAGTAAACTCACATAAACCTACTTTAAAAGATTAAACTATATTTGATAGAAATTAATGAGACTTGATTTGGACTAAACTCACGTAAAATCCTAACTATAACAATCACTTGATATAGTTACACTATTATGTAGTTCACAATCCTTCCAATCACCAATTATACCAATGATACAATCACTAGAAATCACTTATCTAATTGTCTAGATCACCTAAGTGTTGAAGCATAAATTGCATTTCAATTTAACTCACATTAAATGATTAACAACCAGTGTAATTAAATTAAGAATATAGAACATGCACAATAATGGATCTTTAATCAAACACAATCAATTTCAATCACAAAACATTAAATCCAATTGATAAAACAATCCAATATCTATAGTTTCACATTCAAGCAAACTCTCAAACTATTTAGCCTAGCATATTAAAGTTGCAAGAAACAAAGAAACAATCAAAACAATGAGTATTCATGATTACAATGATAAAACTAATGATTAAATCGAGTACCGAAAGTAATAAATGATGGAATGAAATTAAAGGATGAACTAATCTTCAATGGTATGATCAAGGTCTTTTAAAAGATATCCAATTCGTAGCCCTAAAACTGCACACCCAATTAGGGTAAAAACCTCGTCTATTTATAGTTGATTAAGAAGTCACCAGACCAACCCGCGTCGAGACCACGATTGAGGTATCGCGACCGGGATCACCCATTTGCATCACGACCGTGATTAAGCTGTTACGACCGCGATTAAGCTGTTTTTGATTAGTCAATGTTCTGTTGACGTATTATGGCCAGGATTCTCCTAGTTGCGGCCAGGATCAGCTCCAGACTCAATAAAACTTCAATTTTTCGTGTTCAAACATACTTTGAGCTTATATATAACCAATACTCAACCAAAAACGACTAAAACATTAAACCAATGACCTCTGGAGCTAAAGTAATCATTTTCTCTCCAATTACCACAAAAGTCTTCAAATCTTCCCAAATAAATAACAATAAGGACCCGATATCGCGATATAATATATGTATAATTTGAGCGATATCACAAGCCGTCGATCCTCTTCGTGGGTGTAACTGTTATATGTTAGACTTTATGCTAAGTCCCCACATCCTCCTTTTCAGGTTCTGGTTCTTACTAAAAAATAAAAGGACAGAAAAGTAACTTTTGCAAGAATTGCTTATCATAAAAGGATCGAATAACTAAAAGCTTGTAAGTTCCCGATTGTACACCGCTCCCCGGCAACGGCGCCAAAAAGTTGATGTGTGTTTTATACTCTAAAAATAACTAGTAAATATCACCCAATAATTATCACACAATACAGGCAACTAGTCCCGATCGTGCAGCAATTTATAAGTAAAATTGACCAGTTCATCCACAGAGAGCAGTTTTACCAGAAACTTTAACTTATAATTATTCTAGTAAAATTAAGGTTGTTTTGTTTAAAGTTTAAACGCGTAATAAAATTGAATTAAAATCAATAAAGACAAAGGTATCCACTTAGATTCAATTCTCTTGGATCAGGATTGCTGTTAAGTTCATTTCAAACAATTGTATTGGTGGTAACTCTATGATTATCTCTCGATTCTCACAGATTATCGACTAAATCATTAGCCCAACTCTCGTTGATCCTAACCAATGTATTAATCAATATATTAATTTGACTTGAATTGCTTAAGTCTCTCTAACAATTCCATAATTACTAAGTTCTATCACAATTTAATTGCTAATTAATCAATTATACCGGTCTTTCGTATATAATTAACCAAAGGCCTAAGCTATTCACGTTCAATAACCTAGTAAATATCACCACTTATTCAACTCTCGTTGACTAGTTAATAATCCCCGCAACTTCAACTAATGATAAATCACAATAACAGTCGTTCTTAGCCAAACAATATATGAAATAATAAGATCCACTTGTTCAAATCATAAAGATAGCAATCCTTCACCTTAGTTCAATAATCTAAGTAGATACAACTAATTTAGCTACTCATAATAAAATAAAGAACACAAGAACATGCAAAATAAACCATTGAATCCATTAACATAAAAAAGAAAAAAAGTAATAGCAAGATTAAACTAACCACAATTGTTGTTGTGTTGCAAAGATAATGAAAAACTGAATGAAAGACTTAGAAATTCGTACCCTAGTGGCTGGAACAATAAAAATCGTAAATAATAAACTGGTTACCCTAAAAAGGGTTAAAAACACGTATTTATACTAATCCAAAAAACTGAGTCAGCTGCTAAATCTCGCGACCGCATTAGAGGAATCGCGGTCGCGAACCTTCATCAAAATTGCGGCTGCATCACACAAATCGCGACCGCGAGATTACCTTGGTCATGTCTTCCGAAGTTTTGTTAACGTAGTGCGGACGCGAGATTTTTATCACGGGCAAAGCCCAACCTCGCAACCACATTGAAGGGAATCGCGGCCGCGAGATGCATGAATTCGATCAGTATTTTTTTTCTGTTTCAATTCTTCACTTGGCACTCCGCTTCAGCTCACGATTTCTTCTTCCAAACAGCAGAACTTTTAACCAAATAACTTCCAAAATCATATAACTCTTCAAACCATTTCATAAGAACGTCTTAACTCAAACATTAACATTTTCTTCACCATTTCCTCAAATATTAACCAAAACTCAATAGAAACTAACCGATATTGCGAGTAAAAATATGTATAAACGGAGCAATATCAAAATCCCCCACACTTGAACCTTGCTTCTCCTCAAGCAAGTCTATCCTCAAATAATATTAACTCGAGCAAAGATAAACAAAGTTGAACAATTCTTCAAAAGTAATAGAATCAAGAACATACCGATATCGTCTTCAAAAATCATTAACTCCGTATCGTGTAGTCTTCAATAAAATTAGTAAAAGGCTCAAGTCTTCAATCAAAACCATCAACATTCAACACCCTTTCAAGCCTAAGTCTACCCAAAACAATCATTCCCCAGCCAAAGTCAACTCCATCTTCTAAAAGGTCGTCAAAACATCAATCATCAAGTAAATACTTTTCATATTTCAAAAGTTGACCTCCTTGACTTTGACCAATTACGTAGGATTCATGGGATAGCCATTGACTCAACAAAATACCAATCAAAATCATCCTTGATATCATTAACAATTTACTAAATTTCACCAAAATAAGTTCAAGGTATCAATCAATATGTATCATGAATTATAGTCACCTTGAAAATCATAAAGTATAACCAAAATGAGCAAAACTTTAAGCATCATAAAAATTACCATTCACCAAGGAGTCAGTTATGAAATAAGTGTACGCCTCCAAAAATATGCTCCTCTAATCAACCCGTGTTGGCTATCCCTCTTTCAACTCTATACCCCCCAAAACACTAATGATTCGTCAATTCCAAATATAATCGTCAATTCCAAAATTGGGTTAAGGTGGGTGCGCCAAAGCATAGGGGACTGGTTATGTAATGACCCGGAAATTTTCGACTAAATTTAAACCAAACTCTCGATACGATGTAATATTTTCGACACGATAAGAAAAGTCTATTAGGTTGAGTCTCAGAAATTTTGAATTTGTTTTCCTGTATTCAATTGAACCTCGACCAGTTTCGACGATTCACAAACCACTATTTGTAAATAGATACATATATTTATATATATACATATATATTAATTATTATAAATTAAAATATTATAAGAGTTAATTAATTGTGTAAATAAAATAATATATGATATCATTATTAAAATAAATCTGTATATATGTAAGGTATGTTGAATGTATATTTATGTGGTTTCGAAGTTATTTAGTAAACGACGGTAATGCTCAATAATCATTGGATTGATAGTAAATGAGTTAAAAAGGGTACTTATGAGATTTTAAAATAAACAGTGATCCGAAAATGAGCTATATAAATTATAGACTTATTAATAATACATTTAGAAATTATTTGTTAAATTTTAAAACTTTTTATATTTTACTTGGGGTTGGGAGTGAATAATTAATGTAATTTTTATTTAATAGTTAATGATCGAATTTTATACCATAATGACCAAAATAAATAAATATAGTTAATTTAAAAAAAAATGGGATTTTTCCGAAGACATTTATCAGCCACTGATTAACAATGGAGCCCGAAATCCAATCAATATAAACATGTCGACAGAAGACTCTGCTAAGATTACACACGTTTAAATAAGAGAATTTAATTATAATATTTAAATTGAGTAGGTTATCTATTACTTTATGCATGTACATATATGTTATGAATCAAACAAAACTTGAGGACCACCACCACTATTAATCTAGAGCCAACATTTTATATTATTACCTACTTGCATATACACATATATTATACAAATGCATATCTACAAATGATACAAAGGTTCGTTGAACTTCACACAAACTATCAAACTAGATTCATCCCCACCACCTTGTGTCGTCTCCTTTCTATTTTCTATTTTCTTTGATTAACAACCCCACACACACATATATATATACATACACATAACCGATTTATTTACAAGAATCATACCAAACAATCACTCTTATTTCTTCTTTGACAAAAGGACTTTCCATTGTTCTTCTTTACCTGTTCGAACCATTCCCAAGGCTCACTTATCTTCACCATAAACCGCCACCACCATCATCTTCAATCACCATATATACATACATACATAAAAACCCATCAATTTAACCACCTAGTTCACCACCATCGTGAACCACCTCATCTCCTATCTCTATTTCTATTTGTAACCGAGAACCCACCACCACTGTTAGCCACCATCGACAACCAACTCTCTCTCTTAAATTTTTCGCTCTCTCTCTCTCTCGCCGTGACTCAACAAACCAACCCGGTTTTTTTTCTGTTTATCGAGACACAACCACAACCGGACACCTTATCACCACCACTTCCAGCTACAACCCATGACCACCATAGCAACACCTTCATCCACCATATTTACCTTTCATCGCCACCATGTGTTTTTTTTTCTGTTTTTTACAACCGTCGACAACCACCATCTCACCTTCAAGAACATCACCATCAACACATAAACACGCTACATTTTATTTCTAATCGTGTTTCTATTATTGTCTTCTAATACAAACTGAACTCACGATGATTGATGTTACTGTATGCATAATGAAGAAATGATGATGATAAGGAGACGATAGTGATGATGTCAAGACTGCACTTTGTCGATCGAGATTCATGTGCTTATATTGTTGGGTTTATTAAATCACTAACAGGCCATGAATATTATGTTGGGCTTATTAAATCGCTTGATGGGCTCGATATAATTAATGTGTTGGGCCATAACAAGTAAATAATGATGATGATAACGTTGCTTGTGATGAAGATGAAAAAAAAATGAAACAGGTTATATAAATTCCGTATAGAAATTAAAACAGAAAGGATAGTGTAGAAGGATGGTTGGACGTGTTGTGTTAGATTGAGAGGTCTCGGGTTCAAGCCCGGGCGGAGGCACTTTGTTTTCTTTTTGGAAAAGCTTGTGAGGTAGTTATTATTATTATTATTATTATCATTATAAATATTATTATTATTATTATTATTAATCATTGTTATTAGAAATAAGTTAATTATTATTGTTATCATCATTAACATAATTAAATATTATTATCATTATTGTTATTATTTTTTTAAAAAACAATACAAATTATTATTATTTTCATTAACATTAATATTAATATCATTTTATTATTATTATTATTATTATTATTATTATTATTATTATTATTATTATTATTATTATTATTATTATTATTATTATTATTATTATTATTATTAACATAAGTATCATTATTAACAATATCATTTTTATCATTAGTATTATCATTATTAATAAAGTTATTATTACTATTATTATTAGTAAGTCATTATTTTCAAAACTATCATTTTAACAAATAAATATTTTGTATGTAAAAATATATTTATTTCATATACTACAACTATATCAATATTACATGTACACTATATTTAAACATAATAACATTACTTATAATAAATACTTACATATAACAAACTATTGATATTTTTTTAATACTAATCATATATATAATATATAGATATATTAATATAACTAAATGTATAGATATTAATCATTTTATTATATATACAAAATAAATATATATATAACATATAATTTAAGATATAATATAAGTATACGTTTTTAAATGGAATCTAGCATAAATTCTATATAACTACAAATAAATGAAATTATGTGATTCCCATTATATGTTTTAATATATATAACTGATATAGATTCGTGAATCTAAAGCCAACCCTACACTTGTACAATGTCGTCATATGTATTTTTACTACAAAATACAGTATGGTGAGTTTCATTTGCTCCCTTTTTAATTGCTTTTGCAATATATATTTTTGGGCTGAGAATACATGAGCTGCTTTTATAAATGCTTTACAAAATAGAGACAAGTGATTAAAAATGATATTATGCGGATTGATGTGCTAGGTAATTTAGTTACATGTTATAAAAGCATGTAAGCGCGAATCCTAAAGATATATCTATCGGGCTTAACACCCCCATCCTGTAGGCTGCACTAGACATAAGAGCTAGTGGGTGGATGTTTAGTACTTCGAGGATTATTTATACACTTGCGAGTGTACATATCCATCTTTGCGAAGATGACTTATTATATTATTTTAAGGTTGGTTACTGAGGCCTCAACATAAGCAGAACAGTTTTATACACTTGCGAGTGTACATATATTTATAAAAAGAAATCTTGTGATCTATTTACATATTGAAATGATTGTTATGATAAACCTATGAACTCACCAACCTTTTGATTGACACTTTTAAGCATGTTGTTTCTCAGGTATGAAAGAAATCTTCCGCTGTACATTTGCTCATTTTAAATATATTACTTGGAGTCGTACATGGCATATTTAGATCAGTACCTCGCAATAGGAGCAGATGTTGATGACTTCGTCCAGGTGGATTAGGACGAGTCTTCACAGTTGGTATCAGAGTGGTGGTCTTAGCGAACTAGGTCTTGCATTAGTGTGTCTAATTGGTAGTTTTTAGGATGCATTAATAAGTCTGGACTTCAACCTAGTAGTTGTTAGGATACATTAATAAGTCTGAACTTGAACTTGGTCTGCATGTTAAGAATTTTGCTTACCATTCTTTGTCGAAAAATATCTACCTATCATTTTCAGTCTCGACACGTCTTATTGCAATTATTGCATAGATGGTGTACAGACAAATTCATATCCCATCACATTAAACCTTGTCTGACACGTCTCCTTAATTCCCTCCGTACTCTACGAGATCTTCTGTACTATATATAGGTATTCTATATAAATTAGAATAACATCTGATATCCGAAAAATCATTTCATATCAAAATCCTCTAACTAATCGTAAAATATGGATCCTACACCTAGTTTGGATTCCATTAGTTCCGAGAGCAATTTTGAGATGTATATTGAAATAGACTCTGAAGTCAATAAACCTGAAGTGCCTCAACCATTTAGCTATTTTTCTTTCTGGAGGAGATGGGGTGGGTCCGAGACTTACTCACCCGATAGAGAAATGAAGAAGGTGAACCCTACCGTGAACCAAACTTACCTCCTAACATCGGAGAAAACGATGTACTCACCGACGAACCTATGCGCAACACTGTTTTCACCCTTCTTGCCAAAATATGCCGCCTCGAAGGTCGCATTACTACAATATCAGAAAATATTCAACCCCTATTTCCGAATATCAATCGAAGGGGAATATTAGAAGAAGTTAGGGAACTTCGAATTGATAATCAAGATTTATCGAATCAGATGAGTAGGTGGATAGAAATGATAGATGGTAGGATAGAAACCCTGACAAGAATGGTGCGTGATTTACAAGCTATACTTATTACACAAACGTCATCACCAGCCTCAACAACAACAACATTTGTACCACCGACAGCAACTTCCACATCACCAGCCTCGACATCACCATCTGTACCGCGAGCATAATCTTCGTTCTACCTATCGTACTATCTACTTTATCTTTGTTCTACATATAAATCTACATCAATTATCTTCGTTCTACGTGGTGATTATGTAATCTCTAAAGTCTTAAAGATTATATATTCTCGTTCTAACGGTAAATTAAATGAGCTTAGTATAATATTGACTCCTTAAATCCATGATTACATCTGAGAAAAATATATATGTATATATATTTTTATAAAGATTGTAATTAAAAACTCTTTCGTACAAACTGTTATTGGTGAAAATATTTTAACGGGTAGGTAATACCCGAGGAATATTTAGATTTCACATTAATAAGTACACTGTACATTCTTTCAAATCTAATTCAACAATCATTTACTATCCTATTTACAACCACTGATATACGTATCCGTTCACCGCAGAATAACTATTTTCATTCAATTTCATATTTGGATTTTGATCTATCAGAATTCAACAAGTGGCATAATGAAGAAAATATTGGACAAAATAAAATTAGTTAGAAACAAACAATTTAACTATGAGAAGAATTTTGTTAAGAATCCATGCTAACTGTTCCTAGCTAACTGTTCCTAGCTAACTGAATACATTTTATTTATCTCAATTTATATTCTCGCAATTTTGTTTATCGTCATTTAATTTCTGTTATTTATTTTACCCACTTTAAATATCGGGACATGTATACAAGGTTTTGACATATCATATCGACGCATCTATATATATTATTTGGAATAACCATAGACACTCTATATGATGTAATGCACGAGTTCACTATACAGGGTTGAGGTTGATTCTACAATAATATATATACTTTGAGTTGTGATCGAGTCTGAGACATGTACACGGGTCACGATACGTATTAATTAATTCGAATATTATATATTAAGCTATATATGAATTATTGGACTGTTAACTGTGGACTATCAACTGTGGAATACTAACATTGGACAATTAAAATGAATTAAAATACTGATTATAACATATGAAACTAAACAATTCTTCATGTTTGCCACTTGATTTCATCTTAAACATCCTTTGTATCTTGACGATCACAATCAGCGTTTAATCATCTAAAAACCTTCGATATTCTTGAAAACCCTCGGTTTGATAACCAATGATCCAGATCCGTTAACTTTGAAAATGCTGACGAAGCAGCATGTTGTAGATGACCTAAATGGCTAAAAGTTTGATAATAAAGAATGGAATGTTGGGAACGCTCGATAGAAAAAAATTTGGTACTGAAAAACGGATTGAGCAAACCATGAAGGAGATCAAGAACAAATACAAGGACCATACCCTATATTCAAAGAACCCAGGTAATTCTGAATTCGATGAAATCTTTAGAGAATACCTTGCTTCGAACTCATGTTAAAATTTTGCGAAAAATTTTTCATCATCATCTTTCGAACTTAGAAATTCCAAAATATCATCATAAATATCTTCGATACTTCTGAAGATACTTTCATAAATATTCTCGTCCGAAATTATATACCTCTTTGTGCTATCTGTATTACATTATATTGGAAATTTATATAAAACCTAAGTATAATTACGAATGAATTCTGGAGAAGTGTTAAGAATTTGAGCATGAGATAGTATAATATAATGACACTTGGCCAACGTGATTATATTACAGTAAGTCATGCTGGAAGTTCTAATGAAACATGAAGATTCACAGATTCTACCATCATCATGTGTCATGTTACACGACTCGTTCATTCTACTTCACCTCTAAACATATTGATGTGAAGCGAGGTGTATATAAAATAGTTATTATTTTACTAGGAAAAACTATTAAATACGATACAATTTTACACAAGATATTTATTTATTTATAGAATGGATATACTTAAACCTTGCTACAACACTTATAGGTAGTGTACCTAATCGTACAGTAGTGTAGTTTTTAGTAAGTCCGGTTCGTTCCACAGGGAAATCTTTGAACAAAGCTCAACGCTATATTAGTTTACTTTTATAAAAATACAAATATATATATAAGTAATATTATTGTTATAAAGGGGGGTTTTTACCGTTTAATGACCGGTTTGTCGATTTTAAAACTTTAGTCGCAGTTAAAACCTAATGTAAAATATAAAATAAATACAAGACTTAAATTAAAGCGTAAAGTAAATAACGATAATGAAATTGCGAATAATAAAATTGCGATAATTAAAAAGTACGATAATTAAAAGTGCGATTAAATAACAATAAATAAAAGTGCGATAATTAGAAGTGCAATTAAATATAAAATAAAGGAAATTAAATATGAAATAAAAGAATTATGCTTATTTAAACTTCCGTAATCATGATGTTTGACGTGTTAATTTTAGTTTTATGCCCATGGGTTAATTGTCCTTTGTCCTGGATTATTTAATATGTCCGTCTGGTTTTTGTCCATAACAGTCCATCAGTCATAAATATAAATTGCAAGTGTCCTTGTCAAATTATTATTATACCCGAAGTTAAATATTCCAACTAATTGGGGATTCGAATTGTAACAAGGTTTTAATACTTTGTTTAATGAATACACCAGGTTATCGACTGCGTGTAAACCAAGGTTTTACTACTTTGTTAACAATTACACCAATTACCCTTGAATGTAATTTCACCCCTGTTTTAATTATTCTAGTGGCTATTAATCCATTCTCGTGTCCGGTTAAATGAACGATTATTCGTACATATAAATACCCCGCCCATCGTGTCCGATCGAGTGTATATGGTAATTTATAGGGACGCCCAATTGTAAATCTTTATATTAACATTAACAAATTTTCATTTAGTTAAACAAATATAAAGCCCATTAATAGCCCATAGTCTAATTTCCACAAGTGTCGTTCTTTTGTCCAAACCCCAATTATGGTACAAAGCCCAATTACCCAATTTTAGTAATTAGCCCAACATCATGATTACTTTGTTTTAAATAAGCATAATAATAACTTAGCTACGAGACATTAATATAAAAAGGTTGAACATAACTTACAATGATTAAAAATAGCGTAGCGTTACACGGACAGAATTTCGACTTACACCCTTACAACATTCGCTAACATACCCTTATTATTAGAATTAAAATTAAAATTAAAATTAAAATATAAATTATATATATATATTACTCGTATGAATGAGAAGAAAAAAAGATATGAAATTTGATCAGAATTCGGTTGGCTTTATAGCCAGAGTTGAAAATTGGGGCTCCGCGACTCGCGGCAAAATGCCCTTAAAACTCCGCGAGTCGCGGAGATGTATTTACAGCTCACACCCTTGGAGTTTCTTGCTGCCGACGGTTTTTAATATATATATATAATATATATATAATTAATATAATTAATTATATATTATATTATATTTATATACATAGTTAACTTGTAATTTTTAGTCCGTTGCGTCGAGCGTTAAGAGTTGACTCTGGTCCCGGTTCCGGATTTTCGAACGTCCTCGCGTACAATTTAATATCTTGTACTTTGCGTTTTGAATCTTGTACTCTTGTGATTTCGAGACGTTTCTTATCAATAATTGGAACCTTTTTGATTGTCTTTTGTTCTTTTGAGCTTTTTGGTCGTTTGCGTCTTCAAATCGTCGAATCTGTCTTCTGTCTTCACCTTTTATTATTTAAACGAATATCACTTGTAAATAGAACAATTGCAACTAAAAGCTTGTCTTTCTTGAGGAATAATGCTATGAAATATATGTTCTTTTTAGCATTATCAAATATTCCCACACTTGAGCGTTGCTTGTCCTCAAGCAATATTGTCTTGAAATACTAGAATCACTTCTTTATTCTTCACACTTTGTACATCAGTGATTTCTATATGGCGGTATAAACAATGGTAGTAACGATATGGTTTACAGTCCCACATGACTATAAAAATTTAGATCCATTAAGGAAATTGGATCTTTATGAAAACATTTGATCTTTTGAAAATTAAATCTAGTTTTTACCCTAGATAAGTTTTCCGGAATAACCCTTTACCGGTGTTTGCAAAATATTTGTGGGTTTGGTGGGTTTCAGATTTGAAAATTTTAGCTCAAAACTTGCGGTTTTGTGTCACCCACTTGCTAACCTTGTATTTGGAAAGCAACACGTCCAGTTTACTTGTTCCGTATATTACCTTTCGGCAAACTACCGTCCGGTTGTAAAGGAAAGCGTTGAACAAGCAACTGTTAAGGCAATGTCCCGTGACATGCTTTTGATTATGGTCTATAACGTGTCGGACGCAATTACTATCCTTGGTAGGAGCAATAGTAAAGCTCACCCTTATAATTTTTTTCGGTCTGGCACAAGGTCATGTCTTTGACCACTATGCAACCACCGTTCTTACGGTTGACACCCGATTTAGTTCAGGTGATCTAATGAATTTCAGGTGAATTCCTAGGATTTTACGTTCAATGGTAATGAACGCATTGAAAATAGGGTTTTCAGAAAACAAATCGGTTTATAATTTTGATCAAAATATTTTCTCGTTTAAGCTCGAGTTTAGATATCATTGAATTCCATGAGTTTGAATTCTCAATCTTTAAGGTCAATCTCTAGGATTGAGTAATATCAGTCTTAAAAGCTGATTTTTAATCTTTAAGGAGATTATCCTTTCTGGGGATCTGATTCATTAGTCTTATCAAGCTAATTTGCACGGTGCCTCCCCATTGTACGAGATAAATCCTTCTCATGGTTAGGATAAATCTGACCACTTGGCGACCCTGTTTAATGCTGAGGTCCGTGGATTTCCTGCTGATTTTAGTGATGACTTTTCTAGATTTTTCGTCAACCTACAGCTGGTCTGGACGACAACTTCATGACCTAAATCAAGAAGCGCGTTTCTTTTTCGGAAGACTTTACTTCCTTTTAATGATGGAATTGATTCATCGTGTAGATCCATCTCTTCTTTTCTTTCATTGGGTAAAACAGTTTAGTTTAGTCCAAAGCAAAAGTATTTTCAGTTATTTGTTACAGATATATGTGACATATGTTTAAAATAATTTGGTAAATTTTCCCACACTTGGCTTTTTATTTTTCTTTTTATCGTCCTCTATTCCATTTTAAATGAATTTTAACATTTTAATTTGTTTCTCAATTTATGTCCTTTCCGAGGTAACAATAATTTCGGTGTTAAAACCTAGTTTTATCGTTCATAAATATGTATAAACATGATTTTGAATTCATTTAATTGAAAATTTTGAAAAATTTTACTAGAATTGGGTAGTCAGTATATAAGACTAGGGCTGTTCTTTTTTATCAGAGAGCACTAGATTCTAATACAACTACTGCTTTACTAGTATTTTTAATGGTAACCAAGTGTATAAAGTAAAAAATTTTAAAATCCGAAAGAATTTAACCCCTTCCCACACTTAAGATCTTGCAATGCCCTCATTTGCAAGAAATCAGTAACAATTTAAATTATTGAGGGTGATTTGTGTGAAAATGATTAAATTTTTACCAAAGTTTCCAAATATATTGGCGTTTGTTTGCTGAATGATAAATGGTGCACATCATTTGTTCATTCCGTCTTGTTGTTATTTCACATATATTTTGCATCTTGTCGTCAAAATTAGTTGCTTTTGCTGAACTTAATGCCAGTCTTTGAAAATGCGTTGTTTTACCCTGTTGTGTACATAAGATAAACTGCAAACATATATACATATTTTTGAAGTTTGGTATATTACCCCACATTCAAAAATTATTAAAATCTAAGAATAAAAGTTAGATAATTATAAAAATGATTACAATATTAACAAAAATATTAAATGCATCAATAATTACAAATTACAAAATAATAAAAAAATAAAAAAATAAAAAGTAAACTAAGGATGATATTGGTACCAATAGGGGTTCCACGCATAACCATAAGTGCTATAGAATGCTTCGGCAGGGTCATACGTAGGATATGGTGGCTGCATCTCTATCGACCAAGGAGGGAAGACGGGTTTCGGTGTAGGAATATAGTTTCTACCTATATGTTGGCAATGCGCTATGATCTGGTTCTGATGAACTTGCCAATCTTCAAATGCCCTCTGTCTAGCATTTTCGTATTCCTGAGAAGCTATAAACCTATGCATTTCTTGCATCTCATTCCCCCCTCCTACATTACCTTGCTGCTGGTTTCTCTCTACCTGTGGATGTCTACCATTGTATCGTACTGCGGCGTTATTTCGCCGCTTCAAAACTTTCGCACCATGGTATACATTTAAACCTATAGTGTCGCGGGGTTCCAGCTCTTCTACTAATAATCCCCCCCGACTTATATCCACACCGAGATATTCACCAATCAAAGTAATAAAAATACCACCTCCTATTATGCTATGTGGACGCATCCCCCGAACCATAGCTGATAAATAATAACCCACACAATATGGTATACTTACAGCGCTGTGTGGGTCTCGAATACACATATGGTAAAACAAATCTTGTTCATTTACCTTTTCTTTGTTTTTACCCCTTTGTGTAATCGAATTAGCTAAAAACCTATGTATTACTCTTAATTCGGCTCTATCTATATCCAAATAAGAGTAGTTTCCCCCTTTGAAACGGTGATGGCTTGTCATTTGACTCCACACACCGTGTGTATCAAAATTCTCATCTATCTTTCTACTGTTTAGTATCAATCCTCTACAATCGGCAGACGCTAACTCCTCAGGCGTATATATACGTAAAGCCTGAGCCATGTCCAATAAAGACATGTGGCGCATCGAACCGCCTAACAAAAATCTAATAAAAGAACGATCGGTTAAACTAGCTACCCGATCATTCAACTCTATACTACATAACAACTCTTCACACCATACTTTATATACAGGTCTGCGTATGGTGAATAAACATATCCAGTCATTAAAAGAAGAATTACCATACCTCTGTACCAGTAATTCCCTAATTGGCCCGGCCAATTCTACAGCTTCTAAGGGTCCCCATTCTATGACCCTCGGTACCTCAACAACCTTGGAATGAAGAGTATGCAAACCCCGTTGATATTTTGGATAATCTATTCAAAGTCTGTCAAATCGCAGGTTCGGGTGCAACTGTTCCAAGTGCATATCTGAAAAGGTCATGACTGGATGAGGTACATCCTGCTTGTAGTAGTTATCTACCTCCTGTTGTTCCAAGTTCTCAGCAGGAGCATGGCGGGCTTGGGATGAAGATTCACCCCTTTCATTCTGCAAAACACATCAAACACAAATTTTGTGCATCCAAATATGCATTAGTGTCAGCAAAATCATCAATCAAAATAATTACAATGACATTATTAATTTATATCAAACTTAAGCTTATTTTCACATTTTTATCAAATCTACACTTTTTCAAATAAACATATACGAAAATTTTCGCCAAGTTCATAAGCATTCAACTTAAATAACATGTCAAAATAATCATTACTAGCAATCAAACAAGTCTCAAATGGCATTATCTTTCAAAAATCAAGTTCATGAATTTTAGACTTGAAAAAGTCCACTTTAATTCTCAAAATCATGTTTAGGCTAAAAGTTTGGATCATTTAACTACCTAGACATGTTACACTACTCAATTTAGCAACAATTCATGACAAAAATCGGCCATAACCTGTTTATATCAAAAAGCCCCAAATTTGCTCAAGAACACAAACCCTAGATTATTCAAAAATTGAATTTTAAGGCTTCTAATCATGTTAAACAACATCAATCTAGGTTATACAAGCATAATACATAAACAATTTAAGTCTAATTACACTAAAAAGCATCAAAATCAAATTGGGGAAAAAATAGCTCAAGAACACTAAAATTCGAATTAAATGGTGTTTAGGTGTAGAAATTTACCGTTTTTCTTGAGTAATTCTTAGATATCATCCTTCTCAACATGATTTTAGCAAAAAATTTGGTGATTAACGGTTAAAAATTGGGATTTTTGGGGTGTTTTTGGGTGGTTTTTCGGGGTTTTTTCGCAGCTATTTCGCTGTGTTTTTGTGTGTTTTTGTGTGGGTTGAGTGAACTGATCGTGCAACTCTTTTATTTTTTTTTCTGTAATTTGGTCCCTCCGCGAGTCGCGGAGGTTTTGCACTGCAAACTCCGCGAGTCGCGGAGTTTACCCTTTTTTTTTTTTTTTTTATAATCTTTAACTTATAAAACAATTAAGAAATTAATTTTAAAATTTTGTTTCCCTTGTTATTTAGGACGAGGTCGTTTCGGATCGATGTCCTAGTCCGTCACTCGACAAAATTTTAAAATTTGTCTTTTTGTAGCGATTGTTTTAAAAGCTAAGATTTTTGGGTTTTTTAATGTTTTTGGCATACTTTAAATCAATAAGATTAAAAATAATGATAATAAAAGTTCTCGTCCCTCCCTCGGGTAAAGCAATTTCGGTTCAAAGACCTAGTCTTCAACTTACGACGAATTTTAAAAATCATATTCTTAACTTAATGAGATAAAGTAAATTTTTGTTTTTAAATTCACACAACTTAAATATAAAATTCAAAATTAAAAATTAAAAATTAAAAATTCACACCAAACTTAAAATTTGAAATGCATAAAATTTAAATTTCATATTTTAAAAATTAAAAATTCACACCAAATTTAATTTAAAAATTCATAAATTCATACCACACTTATATTAATTTTTCAAATATTTACAATTTTAAATATATTGTTTTTACAAAGTTTACAATATTAATTTAAGATTTAAATATTAATTTTAAAAACATGGTAAAAAAAAAAATTAAAAATCTTTTTGTCTTTTTATCCCACTTTAATCAATCAAATATTATCAAAAATATGCGCCCCTCTTTTCGGTAAAGTAATTTCGGTTCCAAGACCTAATTTAACTCATGACGAATTTTTGAAATATTTTGGGTTGATTGATTAAAGATATTTATACCTTAAGAATAAACGTTAAATTTCGCAGTGATGTAATAAATTTTTGAATGATATCAATAATTTCGGTCGCCAAACCTAATTTTATTTAATACCAATTTAATACTTTTTAGCTAACAAATTAGCGTTTATTATCAATAGGTTAAAAATAAAAATAAAAATAAAAACTGTACAGACATACCTGTGAAATAGATTTCTTAGTTATATGATCTATTATATTCATAAGATAGTCGGTTTAATTGGTTTTCCATGGCTGCATAGGCGTAACCTCGAGCATTCATTGTCTTTTCTTCTAAACATATGAACGGTCCGTCTCTGCATAAAGTAACAAATTCGGTATTTGAATAGGTTTGATTATTTGAACATTTACCTCCATGTGACCATTTTCCGCATTTGTGACATCGTTCTAGGTGTCGTGCTCTTCTTTTCGCTGCGGATTTTGATTTTCCTTTACCAAATTGTAACTTATTATCTTCGCATCTGGATCCTTTTCTAACTCCGTCCATTCTTTCTCTGATTACTGATACTAATTCACTCGGTAGTATGTCATTATTTCTTTTAGTGATCAAAGCGTGTAGCATTAGACCATGGTTTAATTCACAGGCAGTCTTCATTTTGTAAAAACCTAAAAAAAATAAAAATTCAGAATGGGGGAAGAAGACTAGTTCTTTAGGGTCTGCTAGGGAAAGACCATTCGGGTTCCATTTTCGAAAACTACACGAAAACAGACAATCTAACTCTAACAGAAATACATATTATCCTTTAAAGACTTGATTCTCCCCACACTTAGTTAGCTGTGGTGTCGAAATTGTGATTAACTTCGTTGTCGACTTCCATCGGACCCTGTATGTAATGTTTAACTCTGTGACCATTAACTTTAAATTCAATCCCATTTGAATTTATTAATTCTATCGTTCCGTATGGGAAAACTCTTTTGACTATGAATGGTCCAGACCATCTTGATTTCAATTTTCCAGGAAATAGCTTGAATCGTGAATTGAAAAGAAGAACTCTGTCTCCTTCTTTGAATTCTTTTGAACTTCTGATTCTTTTATCATGCCATTTCTTCGTTCTTTCTTTATAGATTAACGAATTTTCGTATGCTTCATGTCTTAATTCTTCTAATTCGTTTAGTTGACTTAATCGTAGACGTCCGGCTTCATGTAAATCAAGATTACATGTTTTCAAAGCCCAAAATGCTTTGTGTTCAATTTCTACTGGAAGATGACATGCTTTTCCATACACAAGTCTAAAAGGTGTGGTTCCAATTGGAGTTTTGTAGGCTGTTCTAAAAGCCCAGATTGCATCCTCCAATTTAATGGACCATTCCTTCGGATTTGATCCTACGGTTTTCTCTAGAATACGTTTTAAAGCTCGGTTTGTATTTTCAACTTGTCCACTTGTTTGTGGATGATATGCGGTGGAGATTTTATGAGTTACTCCATATCTTTTAAGAACTTTCTCAAGTTGATTATTACAGAAATGAGTACCCCGATCACTTATTAAAGCTTTCGGTGTTCCAAACCTTGCAAAAAGACGTTTTAAAAAGTTGACTACAACTCGTGCATCGTTAGTTGGGAGAGCTTGTGCTTCCGCCCATTTAGATACATAATCAATGGCTACGAGTATATATAGATTATTATGAGATTTTGGAAATGGACCCATAAAGTCAATACCCCAAATGTCAAATACTTCACATACTTGGATGACATTTTGTGGCATTTCATCACGTTGACTTATTTTTCCGGCCCTTTGACATGCATCACAGGATTTGCAAAGAAGGTGTGCGTCTTTGTAAATTGTAGGCCAATAGAATCCAGCTTCATAAACTTTTCTTGCTGTTAGTTGAGGCCCATAATGCCCTCCTGTTGGTCCTGTGTGACAATGGTTTAAAATTTTACTAGCTTCATCTCCAAATACACATCGGCGTATTATTCCATCGGGACAACTTTTAAACAGATGTGGATCTTCCCAGAAATAGTGTTTTATATCACTGAAGAATTTCTTTCGTCTTTGGTACGATAATCCTTTTTCAAGGAATCCACAAACTAAGTAGTTTGCATAGTCTGCAAACCATGGGATTTCTTTATAATCTATCTTCAATAGATATTCATCAGGAAAGTTGTCTTGTATGGCCGATTCATTTAGAACTTCTAATTCGGGATTTTCAAGACGAGAAAGATGATCAGCGGCGAGATTTTCTGCTCCTCTTTTATCTCGGATTTCAATATCAAACTCTTGTAAGAGTAAGATCCAACGGATTAATCTTGGTTTAGCATCTTGTTTTGAAAATAGGTATCTAAGAGCAGAATGGTCGGTATAGACCACCGTTTTTGCTAGAACGAGATATGATCGAAATTTGTCAAAAGCAAAGACAATAGCAAGGAGTTCTTTTTCAGTAGTTGTATAGTTCGTTTGTGCTCCTTGTAACGTCTTACTAGCATAATATATAGGTTGAAATCATTTTTCAATCCTTTGTCCTAAAACGGCTCCCATTGCAAAATCACTTGCATCGCACATTAGTTCAAATGGTAGATTCCAATTTGGTGTTATCATGATTGGTGCATTAGTGAGTTTTTCTTTAAGAATATTAAAAGATTTGATACACTCATCTGAAAAGATGAATGGCGCATCCTTTTCTAGGAGTTTATTCATAGGAGTGGCAATTTTAGAAAAATCTTTTATGAAACGTCGGTAAAAACCGGCATGCCCTAGAAAACTCCTAACTCCTCTAACATTGGTGGGATGTGGAAGTTTAGCAATTACATCTACTTTAGCTCTATCCACTTCAATTCCTTCTTTTGAAATTTTATGTCCAAGAACGATGCCTTCTTTAACCATGAAATGGCATTTCTCCCAATTAAGTACTAGATTTGATTTTTCGCATCTAATTAGCATTCGTTCCAGATTAACTAGACATGATTTAAATGTATCACCGAAGACTGAAAAGTCATCCATGAATACTTCCATGCATTCTTCTATCATGTCATGAAAAATCGCCATCATACACCTTTGAAAGGTTGCAGGGGCGTTACAAAGTCCAAATGGCATGCGTTTGTAAGCAAAAGTACCATAAGGGCACGTGAATGTGGTTTTCTCTTGATCTTCGGGTGCTATTGGAATTTGAAAATATCCGGAAAATCCATCTAGAAAACAATAGTAACTATTTCCGGCTAATCTTTCCAACATTTGATCTATGAAAGGTAAGGGAAAGTGATCTTTTCTGGTGGCGTCATTTAATTTTCTATAATCAATACATACACGCCATCCTGTTACAGTCCTAGTAGGAATAAGCTCATTTTTCTCATTTGTGATGACAGTCATGCCACCCTTCTTAGGCATGCATTGAACTGGGCTTACCCATGGACTATCAGAGATTGGATATATCAAACCTGCATCTAGCAGTTTAATAATCTCTTTCTTAACTACATCTTGCATATTAGGATTTAGTCTTCGTTGACGTTGCACATACGTTTATGAGCTTTCAACAGAGAAATGAGTTGTGATTTCTCATTTTCAGTAAGAGAAGATGATATTATTACAGGTAATTCAGATTCACCATGTAAATAAGCGTATTCCAAATGGTTTGGAAGTGGCTTTAACTCTAATTTCGGAGGTTCTTCTATCGATGATTTATATCGATATCTGTCTTCTTCTTTTAGCATTTGAATTTCTTCTGTTGTTGGTTCATATCCATTAGCTATAAGTGTAGCTAACATTTCAGCTTCATCAATTGGTTCATTACCTTCTCCTAAAGAACATTCTCCTGTTCCTTGTAATTCTGGAAATTCTTCTAATAATTCTGCATGTGCATCTATAGTTTGAATATAATAACATGTATCATCTGCAGATTGTGGTTGTTGCATTGCTCTATCAACTGAAAAGGTAACACTCTCATCCTCTATACTTAGGGTCAGTTTCTTACCGAACACGTCTATCATTGCTTTAGCCGTGTTTAAGAATGGTCTTCCTAATATGAGAGGAACTTGAGAATCTTCTTCCATGTCCAAAACAACAAAATCTACTGGAAATACTAAAGTACCAACTTTAACTAGCATGTTCTCCATTATCCCTCTAGGATATTTTATTGATCTATCGGCTAGTTGTATGCTTATTCTGGTTGCTTTTAATTCTCCAAGGTCTAGTTTAGCGTATAGTGAATACGGCATTAGATTTATACTAGCACCTAAGTCTGCCAATGCTTCTATTGAACTAAGACTGCCCAGAAAACATGGAATTGTGAAACTTCCTGGATCAGATAATTTTTCTGGTATCTTATTCAACAGCACTGCTGAACAATTAGCATTCATAGTAACAGCCGAGAGTTCTTCCATTTTCTTTCTATTCGTGATTAGATCTTTCAAGAATTTAGCATATCTTGGCATTCCTGAAATCACATCAATGAAAGGAAGATTTACATTTATCTGTTTAAACATATCCAAGAATTTGGATTGCTCGGCTTCAAGTTTTTCTTTCTTCATTTTACTCGGATAAGGAAGTGGTGGTTGGTATGGTTTAACATAAGGTTTATCCTTAACTGTGTTATCTTCATTAACCTTTTCAACTACCGGTTCTTTTTCCTTATCTTGATCAGGTTGTGGTTCTTGTGGAGTAGGAATAGTTTCATCAGAAGTTACAGGTATTTCAGGTGATTTAAGTGTTGTACCACTTCTTGTGGTAATAGCTTTAGCTGTTTCATTCCGGGGGTTAGCATTTGTATCACTAGGTAAACTTCCCGGTTTTCTTTCACCTATTAACCTTGCTAGGTTACTTACTTCTTGTTCCAGATTTTGAATAGAAGCTTGTTGATTTCTAAATGCTTGAGCATTTTGTTCATTGGTTTGTTTTTGAGATGTGAAAAACTGCGTTTGAGTTTCAACTAGCTTCGTCATCATATCTTCTAAATTCGGCTTTTTATCATCGGTTTGTTGTGGTGGTTTGTTTTGAAAATTAGGTCTTTGCTGATTGTAAGTATTATTGGATACTTGTTGATTGCTAGGACCTTGTTGGTTATTGTATGGAATATTTCGGTTATAGTTCTGATTTTGATTGTAAATAGGTCTTGGCGGTTGATAATTATTCTGATAATTATTTCCAGGCCTTTGGTTTATGTATGAAATATTCTCTCTTTGTTCCATTGTTAATTCAATACTGAGACAATCTTTTGTCAAATGTGGTCCTCCACACTGCTCACAACTAATTCGTATTGAGTGAATATCCTTAGTCATCTTTTCCATTCGTCTCTCGAAAGCATCTATCTTTGCTGAAATGGAATCTAAGTCATGGCTAGAATCGGCTCTAGCTGCTTTAGATGATCTAATGATATCTTTTTCTTTGTGCCACTCATGTGAGTGGGAAGCAGTGTTATCAATAATTTTGTAAGCATCAGTTTCGGTTTTCTTCATAATAGAACCACCAGCTGCTATATCTATGTCTTTCCTTGTAGTGATGTCGCATCCTTGGTAGAATATTTGTACTATTTGACAGGTGTCTAAACCATGTTGCGGACATCCTCTTAACAACTTTCCATATCTTGTCCACGCCTCATATAGAGTTTCATTTGGTTTCTGTGTGAACGTAACAATTTCTGCTTGAAGTCTTACGGCTTTAGATGCAGGAAAGAATTGTTTAAGAAATTTGTCAATTAAAACATCCCATGTATCGATCGCCCCTTCAGGTAACGATTCCAACCAATCTTTGGCTTCTCCCTTTAAAGTCCAGGGAAATAACATGAGATATATCTGTTCATCCTCCACTTCTCGGATTTTAAATAGTGTGCAGATCCTATTAAAGGTACGTAGATGTTCATTTGGATCTTCCTTCGGCGCACCACTAAATTGGCATTGATTAGTCACCATGTGTAGAATTTGTCCTTTGATTTCATAATCTGGCGCATTAATGTCTGGATGAGTAATTGCGTGACCTTGGCCAGTGCGTTTAGCTCTCATTCGGTCTTTCATACTTAAAGGTTCCAGATTCTCCATAATTGAATTTGTTGAATCGGTATCACTAGATGATTCTGTTTTAATAGTTCGTTCCTCAACAATCTCTGTTTGAATGATTTATGGTTCCGGAGGAAAGTTTAATGGTTCAGGATCTACGAACCGTTCCTGAATATTCTCTGGATTCTCAATTGTGAGGTTGGGTTCAAAAAATGGATTATCGGAAATTTGAACTGAAGTACTTGGTCTACTGGATGACGATTCTAAAGAAAAATCAACGGCGGTTATATTTGTTAAACGATGTCTTGATCGAGTTACAGGTGGTGAACGTACAAAAGGTGGTGAACGTCTTGCTCGGTGCATTCACAGAATATCCTATTAGTTTTTAAAAGGAAAGAAAAATTATAATAAGTTATCCAATCAATAGACTTTTCTGATTTTGCCCACGTTTCGAATAGCCAAAAGATGCAGCAGAGGGGCAGGATTCGTTTGGTCTCAATATAATTGAGGACTGTTTGGCTCCAATAACCCGGTCCACGTACAAATCCAACTATTACTACGAACCAGAAAATTTTGATGTCTATCAATTTAACTACTCAAAATAAATTTTCGTAATTTTAAGAAATTTAGATAAGAAGTAGAATAAAATTCTAAGTCCTAAAAACTAGAATGGCGAGAAATAAGAAAGACAAAGAGTTCGTCGCAAAAGGTCGAAAAAGAAAAATGGTTGAAAAATAAAAGGTGACGGAAAAATAAAAGAAACTTATAAAAACTTAAAAATACTTAACTAATTTAACCTTATTACTACAACTAACTTAAAATTATAATCGCAAATTGATATTACTAATTGGAATGATAATTGATACATAGTAAAAGGTCTAAAAATATTAAAGCTTACAGGAAAAACTAAATCCCAAATGGAAATAACTTAAAAAGAAACTAAAACTTAAAAAGGCGTCGCAAAATTCTAAAGCACCTAATTCTTAGTCTAAAGAAAAAGCACTTAAGGAATTCTACGGCAAAGCCTAAAAATCTAGGAGTAAAAATAACTATAGCAAAAACTAAGTTTAAAATTAAATATGAGCTAAAAAATACAAATATTACGCTACAACGATTAAAAAGGGACAAAATATAAAAATATACAAAAAGTTGTAAAAAGTACAATTTTTATAAAAAAATATTATTTTTATATTATTTATTAAATAAAACTACTAATTTTACAATTTAATAAAACTAATTAAACTAAAATATATAAATAAAATAAAAAGTAAAAAAAATAAAACTAAAACTAATACTAATAATAATAATAATAATAATTAGGTTTAATAATTAATAATAATTAATATTAACCGTAATTAATGCAGGTTTAGGGCTTCCTGTCGCCTGTCAGAAACCCTCCGCGAGTTGCGGTGATTAAAGAAGAAAACCCCGCGAGTCGCGGGGTTCAGAATTTGAGCTGACAGATTTATCTTTTTACGCGTTTTTCTTTTTTTTTTTTTTTTTTTTTTTTTTTTTCTGTTTTCTGTTTTTTAAATAAATAAAAGATTTTAAAATAAAACTTATATTTTTATAAACTAAAATAGAAATAAAGAAACTTATAAAACTTAAATATTTACAAAATCTTAAAAATACATATATTTTTGTTTTTTTTTTTCTTTCTTTTTTTTGAATAATTAAAACGTATTTTTACAAAAGCGACTTTTAATAAAAGTAACTAAATTTTTTTTTTTTTTTTTTATATTAGCGTTGCGCTTCCGGTTTTTAAGAGTGTTCCCCGGCAGCGGCGCCAAAAATACTTGATGTGAAGCGAGGTGTATATAAAATAGTTATTATTTTACTAGGAAAAACTATTAAATACGATACAATTTTACACAAGATATTTATTTATTTATAGAATGGATATACTTAAACCTTGCTACAACACTTATAGGCAGTGTACCTAATCATACAGTAGTGTAGTTTTTAGTAAGTCCGGTTCGTTCCACAGGGAAATCTTTGAACAAAGCTCAACGCTATATTAGTTTACTTTTATAAAAATACAAATATATATATAAGTAATATTATTGTTATAAAGGGGGGTTTTTACCGTTTAATGACCGGTTTGTCGATTTTAAAACTTTAGTCGCAGTTAAAACCTAATGTAAAATATAAAATAAATACAAGACTTAAATTAAAGCGTAAAGTAAATAACGATAATGAAATTGCGAATAATAAAATTGCGATAATTAAAAAGTACGATAATTAAAAGTGCGATTAAATAACAATAAATAAAAGTGCGATAATTAGAAGTGCAATTAAATATAAAATAAAGGAAATTAAATATGAAATAAAAGAATTATGCTTATTTAAACTTCCGTAATCATGATGTTTGACGTGTTAATTTTAGTTTTATGCCCATGGGTTAATTGTCCTTTGTCCTGGATTATTTAATATGTCCGTCTGGTTTTTGTTCATAACAGTCCATCAGTCATAAATATAAATTGCAAGTGTCCTTGTCAAATTATTATTATACCCGAAGTTAAATATTCCAACTAATTGGGGATTCGAATTGTAACAAGGTTTTAATACTTTGTTTAATGAATACACCAGGTTATCGACTGCGTGTAAACCAAGGTTTTACTACTTTGTTAACAATTACACCAATTACCCTTGAATGTAATTTCACCCCTGTTTTAATTATTCTAGTGGCTATTAATCCATTCCCGTGTCCGGTTAAATGAACGATTATTCGTACATATAAATACCCCGCCCATCGTGTCCGATCGAGTGTATATGGTAATTTATAGGGACGCCCAATTGTAAATCTTTATATTAACATTAACAAATTTTCATTTAGTTAAACAAATATAAAGCCCATTAATAGCCCATAGTCTAATTTCCACAAGTGTCGTTCTTTTGTCCAAACCCCAATTATGGTACAAAGCCCAATTACCCAATTTTAGTAATTAGCCCAACATCATGATTACTTTGTTTTAAATAAGTATAATAATAACTTAGCTACGAGACATTAATATAAAAAGGTTGAACATAACTTACAATGATTAAAAATAGCGTAGCGTTACACGGACAGAATTTCGACTTACACCCTTACAACATTCGCTAACATACCCTTATTATTAGAATTAAAATTAAAATTAAAATTAAAATATAAATTATATATATATATTACTCGTATGAATGAGAAGAAAAAAAGATATGAAATTTGATCAGAATTCGGTTGGCTTTATAGCCAGAGTTGAAAATTGGGGCTCCGCGACTCGCGGCAAAATGCCCTTAAAACTCCGCGAGTCGCGGAGATGTATTTACAGCTCACACCCTTGGAGTTTCTTGCTGCCGACGGTTTTTAATATATATATATATAATATATATATAATTAATATAATTAATTATATATTATATTATATTTATATACATAGTTAACTTGTAATTTTTAGTCCGTTGCGTCGAGCGTTAAGAGTTGACTCTGGTCCCGGTTCCGGATTTTCGAACGTCCTCGCGTACAATTTAATATCTTGTACTTTGCGTTTTGAATCTTGTACTCTTGTGATTTCGAGACGTTTCTTATCAATAATTGGAACCTTTTTGATTGTCTTTTGTTCTTTTGAGCTTTTTGGTCGTTTGCGTCTTCAAATCGTCGAATCTGTCTTCTGTCTTCACCTTTTATTATTTAAACGAATATCACTTGTAAATAGAACAATTGCAACTAAAAGCTTGTCTTTCTTGAGGAATAATGCTATGAAATATATGTTCGTTTTTAGCATTATCACATATCAAGATAATACATTCTTGATAGTTCCATCCTCAGAGATTCTGGTAATTTAACAAATCAAATCGTGCTAGTACGTTCCTCTCTACTTAATATATTATGATCATTCGAAACTTCATACCTACGAATTCTGAACCATTACTCTCTTTACTAGAGGTCGAGAAGAGAATAAAAAGGCAAAGAACTCCAAAACATAAGGGAAGATACGAAACTCGACAACAACACAGAAATCACAAACCGTGTACATTAATACGAATAGCAATATAAAGACACGGGAGTATGATAAACACAATAACCCCAAGAACAAAGTAGAAGTAAACAGATTTCTCCGGTGGAAGTTGAAAAATGAAAATGATTGTTGCGATAGTAAGGATAAGGACAAGGATTAGAACAGGATTAAGCATTTTCACAATCTTTTGAATTTGGGAATTGGATATAGGAGTGATGAAAGTAATGGAACGGAAGAAGTAAATTTATAGTGAAATATCTGATAAAGAAATCACGGCAGATAATCGCATTTAATTAAAGACATTTTATTCACCAAAGAAACAAATCTTTCAGATCTCAACGATTATCTTTAAATCCCTTGAATTCCGGAATTCTACAGTGACTACGTCAAAAGTTAAATCTCTATCTCAATCTTTTGTGATAGCTTCACTCATACTCTTCGAATAATCGAATTATTTTATCCTTATTACTCAATGGTGATAAAACTCTAATTTTCAACTCATATGCGTCATAAAAACATATTTATTGTTAGCAATGACCATCCCAATCAAATTTCGGGACGAAATTTCTTTAACGGGTAGGTACTGTAATGAGCCGAAAATTTTCGACTAAATTTAAACCAAACTCTCGATACGATGTAATATTTTTGACACGATAAGAAAAGTCTATTATGTTGAGTCTCAAAAATTTTTAATTTGTTTTCTTGTATTCAATTGAACCTCGACCAGTTTCGACGATTCACGAACCACTATTTATAAATAGATACATATATTTATATATATACATATATATTAATTATTATAAATTAAAATATTATAAGAGTTAATTAATTGTGTAAATAAAATAATATATGATATCATTATTAAAATAAATCTGTATATATGTAAGGTATGTTGAATGTATATTTATGTGGTTTCGAAGTTATTTAGTAAACGACGGTAATGCTCAATAGTCATTGGATTGATAGTAAATGAGTTAAAAAGGGTACTTATGTGATTTTAAAATAAACAGTGATCCGAAAATGAACTATATAAATTATAGACTTATTAATAATACATTTAGAAGTTATTTGTTAAATTTTAAAACTTTTTATATTTTACTTGGGGATGGGAGTGAATAATTAATGTAATTTTTATTTAATAGTTAATGATCGAATTTTATATTATAATGACCAAAATAAATAAATATAGTTAATTTTAAAAAAATGGGATTTTTCCGAAGACATTTATGCGCCACTGATTAACAATGGAACCCGAAATCCAATCAATATAAACATGTCGACAGAAGACTCTGCTAATATTACACACGTTTAAATAAGAGAATTTAATTATAATATTTAAATTGAGTAGGTTATCTATTACTCTATGCATGTACATATATGTTATGAATTAAACAAAACTTGAGGACCACCACCACTATTAATCCAGAACCAACAATTTATATTATTACCTACTTGTATATACACATATATTATACAAATGCATATCTACAAATGATACAAAGGTTCGTTGAACTTCACACAAACTATCAAACTAGATTCATCCCCACCACCTTGTGTTGTCTCATTTCTATTTTCTATTTTCTTTGATTAACAACCCCACACACACATATATATACATAACCGATTTATTTACAAGAATCATACCAAACAATCACTCTTCTTTCTTCTTTGACAAAAGGACTTTCCATTGTTTTTCTTTACCGGTTCGAACCATTCCCAAGGCTCACTTATCCTCACCATAAATCACCACCACCATCATCTTCAATCACCATATACATACATACGTACAAAAAAACCCATCATTTTAACCACCTAGTTCACCACCATCGTGAACCACCTCATCTCCTATCTCTGTTTCTATTTGTAACCGAGAACCCACCACCACTGTTAGCCACTATCGACAACCAACTGTCTCTCTTAAATTTCTCTCTCTCTCTCTCTCTCTCTCTCTCTCTCTCTCTCTCTCGCCGTGACTCAACAAACCAACCCAGTTTCTTTTTTTTCTGTTTATCGAGACACAACCACAACCGGACACCTCATCACCACCACTTCCGGCTACCACCCATGACCACCATAGCAACACCTTCATCCAGCATCTTCACCTTTCATCGCCACCTTGTGTTTTTTTCTGTTTTCTACAACCGTCGACAACCACCATCTCACCTTCAAGAACATCACCATCAACACATAAACTCGCCAAATTTTATTCCTAATCGTGTTTTTGTTATTGTCTTCTAATACAAACTGAACTCACGATTATTGCTGTTACTGTATGCATAATGAAGAAATGATGATGATAAAGAGACGATAGTGATGATGTCAAGACTGCACTTTGTCGATCGAGATTCATGTGATTATATTGTTGGGTTTATTAAATCACTAACAGGCCATGAATATTATGTTGGGCTTATTAAACCCCTTGATGGGCTCGATATAATTAATGTGTTGGGCTATAACAAGTAAATAATGATGATGATAACGTTGCTTGTGATGAAGATGAAAAAAAAACTTAAACAGGTTATATAAAATCCGTATAGAAATTAAAACATAAATGATAGTGTAGAAGGATGGTTGGACGTGTTGTGTTAGATCGAGAGGTCTCGGGTTCGAGCCCGGGCGAGGCACTTTGTTTTCTTTTTGAAAAAGCTTGTGAGGTAATTATTATTATTATTATTATTATTATTATTATTATTATTATTATTATTATTATTATTATTATTATTATTATTATTATTATTATTATTATTATTATCATTATTAATATTAATAATATTATTATTATTATTAATATTATTATTATTATTATTATTATTATTATTATTATTATTATTATTATTATTATTATTATTATTAATCATTGTTATTAGAAATAAGTTAATTATTATTGTTATCATCATTAACACAATTAAATATTATTATCATTATTGTTATTATTATTTTTTTAAAACAATACAAATTATTATTATTTTCATTAACATTAATATTAATATCATTTTATTATTATTATTATTATTATTATTATTATTATTATTATTATTATTATTATTATTATTATTATTATTATTATTATTATTAATCATTGTTATTAGAAATAAGTTAATTATTATTGTTATCATCATTAACATAATTAAATATTATTATCATTATTGTTATTATTTTTTTTAAAAAACAATACAAATTATTATTATTTTCATTAACATTAATATTAATATCATTTTATTATTATTATTATTATTATTATTATTATTATTATTATTATTATTATTATTATTATTATTAACATAAATATCATTATTAACAATATCATTTTTATCATTAGTATTATCATTATTAATAAAGTTATTATTATTATTATTATTAGTAAGTCATTATGTCATTATTTTCAAAACTATCATTTTAACAAATAAATATTTTGTATGTAAAAATATATTTATTTCATATACTACAACTATATCAATATTACATGTACACTATATTTTAAACATAATAACATTACTTATAATAAATACTTACATATAACAAACTATTGATATTTTTTTAATACGAATCATATATGTAATATATAGATATATTAATATAACTAAATGTATAGATATTAATCATTTTAATATATATACAAAATAAATATATATAACATATAATTTAAGATATAATATAATTATACGTTTTTAAATGGAATCTAGCATAAATTCTATATAACTACAAATAAATAAATTATATATATTAATAAATGAAATTATGTGATTCCCATTATATGTTTTAAAATATATAACTGATATAGGTTCGTGAATCTAAGGCCAACCCTACACTTGTACAATGACGTCATATGTATTTTTACTACAAAATACAGTATGATGAGTTTCATTTGCTCCATTTTTAATTGCTTTTGCAATATATATTTTTAGCCTGAGAATACATGCGCTGCTTTTATAAATGCTAGGTGATTAAAAATTATATTCTGCGGATTGATGTGCTAGGTAATTTAGTTACATGTTATAAGAGCATGTACACGCGAATCCTAAAGATAGATCTATCGGGCTTAACACCCACCATCCTGTAGGCTGCACTAGACATAAGAGCTAGTGGGCGGATGTTTAGTACTTCGAGGATTATTTATACACTTGCGAGTGTATATATCCATATTTGTGAAGATGACTTATTATATTATTGTTAAGGTTGGTTACTGAGGCCTCAACATAAGCAGAACGGTTTAATACACTTGCGAGTGTACATATATTTATAAACGGAAATCTTGTGGTCTATTTACATATTGAAATGATTGTTATGATAAACCTACGAACTCACCAACCTTTTGCTTGACACTTTTAAGCATGTTTATTCTGAGGTATGAAAGAAATCTTCCGCTGTGCATTTGCTCATTTTAAAGATATTACTTGGAGTCGTACATGGCATATTTAGGTCAGTACCTCGCAATGGGACCAGCTGTTGATGACTTCGTCCAGGTAGATTAGGACGGGTCTTCACAGGTTACCCCTATCTTTATGGTCAATCCGGGCACAGGATGACCGACACTCATCAAGCTTTCTATCACAACTCTATGGTTTCTCTCATAGTAGGGATAAAGCATTGACGGAGGATCGTGGAATTAGTGCCCCACATGCCTAATTAAGAGGCCCATCAATTTCAAAAAATATTTTGCATATTTTTCTAAAAAAATGGTGTGCATACAAGCCTTCCCGATTATGGGACAGCCGTACTGGTAGTTGCCAACCCGGCATTTCAACGAAGTAAAAAAAACTACCTTGGGTGTAATTTTTTAGAGGGTCTAGTGCATGAAACCTGAAAGACTTTACTTTCAAGCAATGGTCTTTTGAAACAAGCATAACTTGTAAGACTTTACTTCCAAGTTCTGGAATAATTTTAAGGTCCTTGTGTAGTGACCCGAACTTTTCCATGATTATATATTATATGAGATCTATATTAATATGATTAAATGCTTCCAACATGTTAAGCAATCAAACTTGTTAAGACTTGATTAATTTAAACAGATTTTATGTAAACGATTGACCACCCAATTTGACCGATGATTCACGAACGTTATAACTAGTAAATGAAATGATAATATATATATATATGTATATATATATATATATATATGTATATATATATATATATATATATGTATATATATATATATATATATGTATATATATATATATATATATATATATGTATATATATATGTATATATATATGTATACATATATGTATATATATGTATATATATATATATATATATATATTTACATATATATATAAATGGACATATATATATATATATGTATATATATATATATGTATATATATATATATATATATATGTTTAACATGATATGATGATAATTAAGTATCTCATTAAGTATATTAACAATGAACTATATACGAAAAATGAGACTACTATAAGCATAACACACACATATATATATATATACATATATATATATATATATATATATATATATATATATATATATATATATATACATGGACATATATATATATATATGTTTAACATGATATGATGGTAATTAAGTATCTCATTAAGTATATTAACAATGAACTATATACGGAAAATGAGACTACTACATATATATATATATATATATATATATATATATATATATATATATATATATATATATATATATATATATATATATATATATATATATATATATATATATGGACATATATATATGTTTAACATGATATGATGGTAATTAAGTATCTCATTAAGTATATTAACAATGAACTATATACGAAAAATGAGACTACTAACTTATAGATTTTGAAACGATATCTATATGTAACGATTATCGTTGTAATAACATCTAACTATTTATATATCACATTAAGATATATTAACACACTATGTTATCATGATAACATAACAATTTAACATCTCATTAGATATAAAAACCATGGGTTAATTATATTTAACGAGATCGTTAACTTCAAGATTTCAAAACAACGCATGCATGTAACGACTAACGATGATTTAACGACTCCATTAAAATGTATATATATGTAGTGTATGTATATGTATTAATATACATTTGAAGGACTTCAAGACATATATCAAATTATTCATACTTAACAAAAATGGTTAAGATTACATTCCCATTCATTTTCATCAACAATTCTACTCGTATTCAATCAGTATTCGTACTCGTATTATACCCAACTTTTAGATGTATATACTATTTTTATATACACTTCAATGATCAGCTTTTAGCAGCCTTAATGAGTCATCAAGATGTGTGGGAACCATTAATTGGCAACTAGCATGAAATATCTAACAAAATAACAAACTAATGGAGCCTGTATCCATGGCCATTCTTCACGTGAACTTACACACACATCAAACACATTTTCATTCAACTTTCATGCATTAAATTTATCTCTCTCAAGTTCTAGCTTTATGTTCTATGTGTTCTTCATCATCTTCATCAAGTTCTACATCAATCTAGCTCACAAATTCAACCTTTGATCAACTTACAAAACAACTACTCAAGAACACTTCAATAATACTTTCAAGATTGCTAGCTTACTTCCAAGCTTTCAAAATCATTCCAAGTAATCATCTAAGATCAAGAAACCTTTGTTATTTATAGTTGGTTATCTTTCTAAATCAAGGTAATATTCATATCCAAACTTTGATTCGATTTCTATAAGCATAACAATCTTAATTCAAGTAGTAATCATACTTGAACTTGTTTTCGTGTCATGATTCTACTTCAAGAACTTCCAAGCAATTAAAGATCCTTTGAAGCTCAAGTTATTTTTTCATCATTTCCAGTGGATTTATCTACTATACTTGAGGTATTAACGATGTTCATAACATCATTCGATTCTTATGTATATAACTATTTTATTCGAAGAATATAACTTGTAATCACTAGAACATAGTTTAGTTAATTCTAAACTTGTTCGCAAACAAAGTTAATCCTTCTAAATTGACTTATAAAAACAACTTAACACATGTATTATATCTATATGATATGCTAACTTAATGATTTAAAACTTGGAAACACGAAGAACACCGTAAAACCGGACATACGCCGTCGTAGTAAAACCGGGGGCTGTTTTGGGTTGGATAATTAAAAACTATGAAAATCTTTGATTTGAAAGTTGTTCTTTTGTGAAAATGATATTTCATATGAACATGAAACTATATCCAAAAATCTTGGTTAAACTCACATTAGAAGTATATTTTTCAAAATGGTCATCAAGACGTCGTTCTTTCGACTGAAATGACTATCTCTTTCAAAAATGACTTGTAACCTGTAACTCCAACTATAAGCCATGAATTTTTCTGTTTATTTTCATAAATTTTAGTTCAATACGAAACCATATCAATTTGATTTACTCAAAACGGATTTATAACGAAGAAATTATGGGTAAAACAAAATTGGATAAAATTACTAGTTTTAGCTATGGAAATTTTTATAACAAATCTATACTAACTATATCTTAGCTAACTTTCTTGTATTATACATGTCTTGATAGACCATAGACACATATACAATATTTTGACATATCATATTGAGATCATCTATATATATTATTTTGAATAACCCATAAGACACTATATGCGGTAATACTTGAGTTAGCATATAATGGATTGAGGTTAATTCTAAAATAATATATATACCATGGGTTATGATCAAGTCTGAGACATGTATACAATGGGTCGTGGATTGATTCGAGATAATATGTATAATATGGGTCTTGAAAATATTAAGACAATATACTATATCGATTTATTTATGTACTAGTAACTGTGGACTACTAATTGTGGACTACTAATGTTGGACTGCTAACTTAACAACTTAAATCGTCAACACGTAATAAAAATGTTGTCAATATATTTCGATCATACTTTGATATGTATGTATATAATTGTTATAGGTTCGTGAATCGACCAGTGGCCAAGTCTTATTTCTAACGAACTGAAAATCTGTGAAAGTGAGTTATAGTCCCATTTTTACTATCTAATATTTTTGGGATGAGAATACATGTAGTTTTTTTTCCAAATGTTTTACAAAATAGACACAAGTACTTGAAATTACACTCTATGGTTGGATTATTAAACCAAATATCGCCCCTTCAAGCTTGGTAGCCTAAGAATTAGGGAAATGGCCCCTAATTGACGCGAATCCTAGAGATAGATCTATTGGGCCTAACAACCCCCATTCAGGTTATGGATGAAATGACCCGTCCTAATCCATCTGGACGAAGTCTTCAACAGTTGGTCCCATTGCGAGGTTCTGACCTCTATATGCCATGAACGACTCGATGTAATATGAGCAAATGCACAGCGGAAGATTTCTTTCGTACCTGAGAATAAACATGCTTTAAAGTGTCAACCAAAAGGTTGGTGAGTTCATATGTTTATCTTAAAACAATAAAATTCATCATTTTGATAAACCACAAAATTTAAATGCTGCATGGTACAAATGGGCCCGAATCCTATACCCACCTGTAATGTACATGCTATATCTTTAAATACAGTACATCTTTCTCATTTTCATAAATCATAGTAACCGTACACATATTTGTGCACAAAAATAACATACACATAACCTGTGTATAAAATCATTCTCTCGATATATAACATTCACATCAACTGGTGGCAATTATCATGTCCACATAATTCAATAGTGGCAATTATCATGTCCACATAATTCAATGGTGGCAATTATCATGTCCACATAATTCAATAATAATCCGCAGAACTTCTGTCTACATAATAATTCATTCGAGGAATGTTTTGCTTGTGTCTATCTCGTCAAACATTTATAATAGCATTCCATGTATTCGTAGTTTAAAATATATTTCAAAAGCATTTAATAAAGCAATTGTAAAAGTAGCGCATGTATTCTCAGTCCCAAAAATGTAAAGAGTAAAAAGGGAATCAAATGAACTCACCGTATTGTATTTTGTAGTAAAAATACATATAATGACATTGAACAACTAAACAATGCAAGGTTGACCTCAGATTCACGAACCTATATCATTTGTATATTTATTAATATTCATAGTTGTAATTGAACACACACACATATATATAATTGTATTAGTTATATCCTTTTTATGTTAATAATTTATATATACTTTATATGTTCATTTTGTATATAATAATATTAGATTTTGTTATGTTAGATGTGTTAAATATATATATTTATGTATGTATTTCATTTGTTTATCGAAACAGTAGTTCAATTTATACTAAGTTAATATTAGTAACAATAATAATAGTAACGTTAATAATATAGTCATGTTAATAATAACTCTATTAGTGATAATAACAATGATATTAATAATAATACTTGTAAGAATAAAAATTTTATGGTTAATGATTATTATGATATTGATTTTAGTAATTACATAATAATAATACTCGTGATAATATAATTAATAATATTTATGTTAATATTAACAATTCTATTATTTGTAAAAAGACACTAATACTAATATTTGCGGAAATAATTATAATTTGAATTATTTTTATGTTAATACTCATAATAATCCTAATCATAATCATAATAATAATAAAAATATAACTATTAGTGATATATAATAGTAATCTTCATTCTTGTATTTATAATCATAATTTTATCATAATGCTTTTATTTGTAAAGATAATAATAATAATTATGTTACTAATAATACCAATATTGATAATTATATTAATGATGATCTTAAAAACAAATATACTTATAACAATAATAATAATAATACTAATAACAATAACAAGAATAATAAGTATAATAATAATAACTTATAATAATAATGAATAAAAAAAAAAGGGTGTATACCTCTTGAAAAGATTTTTCTAAAAAGAAATGCCCTGAACCGGGCTCGAACTCAAGTCCTCTCACTCACCCATAACACTCAACACCACTCCACTGTCAACTGCTTATCTCTTTTATTTTCTTCTTCATCGCTACTTATGGATTATCTAATTATCATTGGTTTATCAACACATCCATCATCATTCTAACTCTATCAAACCCATTTCCTTTTACCATATTCATCATCATCAATCACAGTATATCATCATCATATGGCACTTTAATCAGGTTATGTTTCATCATAATACATCATTATTAATCATGTATTTCATCACCAACACAAACACATAAAATCATAATCTTATTATCATTGCCAAACCCACTATTTATCATTTTCTTGTATCATTTTTGATTCAACAATTATATGATCCGATCATCACATAATCATAACAACATCACCATTCTTAACTAAACCTAACCTCATCATCCCCTCATCGCGTACAACTCTTCTCATCGCTACAGATAGGAAGTGATCAATTGGTGTTTTGGTTTGGTGATTATACAGAATGCGAAAAGCAGTAGCTGCCCAACAGGAAATTGGACTAACCTAGTTCACAAATTAGTTTGGATCTTGGCCCATGAACACGGCCCACGCACAAAATAGAAAAAAAAAGGCAGCCGACAACTTTGCTGCTTATTTATTTATTTACTTGTTATTATGGCCAATTGGAAAAAGAAATACCAATTTGCGTAGTGAGATGCTTATAATTCTTAGAGACAGAATTGAGTGGAAACATAAACAATTGCTACTTTACAGCTCACTTTCTATCTTCATCAATGACCCCCTCCCTTCTTCTTTTTAATTGCCAAAAGCAACTATCAATTAACCCATTGCTTTCTCTCATGAATAGCAGCGAAAAAGAAAGAAAAATAAAAAAAAATAACGCAGCTGCAGTAGTAGAAGAGATGGGTGTATAGCAGTAGTAACATAGTGACGAGTTGCAAGTGGTTTAACGCTTTGAAATGGGTGGTGATGAAGTTCCATGGTGGCTTGTCGTGTGTTGTTCACAGTTTAATAATAGAAACAAGTGAGGTGATTAAAACAGAAACAAAATAAGTCGAGTAAGGTGATTGGGTTTCGTTTAAAGGATTGAGTGTGATAGAGAGCTGATGAGCGGGAGAGAGGTAGTGAGAGAGAAGGTGGTGGCGGTTATGGTGGTTGGGTGGTGATCGTGAATGAGGTGGATCGAGGAAGGTGGTGGGTTACTTCGACCAGCTCAACAGCAACAATATAAATGATAGGATGGTGCTAAAGTTCGAAGGTGATCGGATTTAATTCGAGCCACAATAGAAGTCGAACGCTATCAGAAATTATGTTTGTTTGGCGGTTGAGATCGAGATGGTGAGGGTGGTTTTCAAGGTTGGAAAGTGGAATTATAACAGCAACAATAGTTGCTGCAGTAATGTCGCGAAAATAACATCGTGGTTTACAGGTAACATAATCAATTTATAGATGTGGTGGTAAAATGTAATAATGGTAGTGTTTGGTGTGAATGTTTTAGTGAATTTGATCATGTGGTTAATGATAGTTGTAATCGATGATTGACGCCAAAAACATGTGATCTCTATCCCTTTCTGTTTTAATTCTATGAATTGTAGTAAATGATATGTAATGTGATGATAATGGATTTAATTCATTTTGTAATATTGATTGAAACAGACGTGTAACAAATTGGGGACAGGAGATTCGTTCAGTACATATAAAGGAAGATAATTATAAAAGTAGAAAACGATTGGCAATAGAATCTGTTTGTTTTATAGATTGACTTGAAGAAATTCGCAGATATGAACAAAATCATCTACCATAACAATCAGTATCGTACTACTTTGTGTATTAAATTCAATAATCAGATTTTAAAGGTACAAATCAATTTCAGTTAGGAAAAGGATGTAAAACTGCACCTGATTCTAATATAGTACGAATGATTTTTTTATTGATATTTAATAATTAATTAATTAATTTAATAATAAGAATATCAAATAATAATAATAATAATTAATACAGATTTCCTTATATTCATATATCTGTATCTATTTTTATTAACATCTGTTTTTATATAATTCTGTATCTATATATATATATATATATATATATATATATATATATATATATATATATATATATATATATGTGTGTGTGTGTGTGTTAACTATATAAGAAGACATAATATAATAATATTAATTATATAACCATCAATATTAATTTTTAATAATAATAATGGTGAAATTAATAATATTAATAATAATAGATATGATAATAATAATATCAATAATATTAATTTTACTGATACATATCAGGTTTCACATGTTCATATATATATATAATATTAATTATTTAAATATTCATATTAATGTTTATAATGAATTTATTATCGAAAATATTAACATAACGGTTATATTCAAACTTGTGATTTAATATTTTACAATTTATAAATTTTATCCTAGTTACTAATTATATAATATATTATATAATAATTTATATTAAATATTTAATATTTATAATTTACAATCAATATAATATTATTTATGTTCAGAATTCATATATAATATTATATATTTTTTAATAGCAACTTACTTATTATGTATTTTATTTTCACATTATTAGTTCTAATTGATTGGAGTGCATTTTATTAGTTCATAATAATATTTATGTATACTTGTATTTATATTTATATCTATATATTTAATTACAAACAATTGTTCGTGAATCGTCGGAAATAGTCAAAGGGTAAATGCATTCATGTAATCCGTTCCAAAGTTTTCAAGACTCAATATTACAGACTTTGCTTATCGTGTCGGAACCATATATAGATTAAGTTTAAATTTGATCGGAAATTTTCGGGTCATCACAGTACCTACACGTTAAAGAAATTTCGTCCCGAAATTTGAGTGAGGTGGTCATGGCTAATAATAAAAATGTTTTCATGACAAATATGAGTTGATAAATAGAGTTTTATCATCATTGAGTAATATGGATAAAACCATTTGATTTCGTGAAGAGTACGAGTGAAGCTATCACCAAAGAATGAAATGAATAAATGTAGAATCGTTTTAACCAGTGACATAGTCACAGTTGATTTCCGGAATTATGGGATTTAAAGAAAATCTTTGTAATAAGATTTAGTTCTTTGACGATTAAGGAAATCAGGATCTTCTTTGATTAAATACAATAATTTGTTTCGATTGATCTGTTAGGTATTTTACTATAAATTCACCCTCTTCTTTTCCTTATTTTCCATATTTCACATCTTCTATTCTTTCTCCTCAGTTCATACTTTAAAGTATTCGTTAATATGCTTCATCCCGTTTTGATCCTTGATATACTTCTAACTTTCATATCTGTCATTCTTCTTTTTCATCTACCATCGGAGGAAGTTAGTTTCTTCTACCATTACCTTGGGGTTATAATGTTTTTCATTCTCCCGTGTCTTTATATTGCTATACGCATTGATATACACGGTTTGTAAATTTCAGGGTTGTTATCGGGATTTATATTCTCCATTATATTTCAGAGCCTCATACTTTTGTTTTCTCTTTCCGACCTCAAGTCAAACGAATAATGGTCCGGAATTCGTAGGTATGGATTTTTGAAGCGAATAATGGCAAAATTTTGATTTGTCAAATTACCAGAATATTCGGAAAGATAGAACTATCATGAAGATATGTTCTTAATATGCTTGGAGATTGGGTAGAATGTAAGAGTCGTGTAAATGGCACATGATGACGGTATGTTCTGTGAATCATCACGTTCCATTAGAAACTCAGCAGGAACTACTGTAATATAATCACGTTGATCAAGTGTCATTATATTATACTAACTCATGCATCAGTTCCCAACACTACTTCAAAATCATTCATATTTTAAACTCGAAGGTTCGCAGAATATAGAAACTAAAACAGTTTCCTTTTATGATATAACACAGATAGCGTGGAGAGATAATTAATTTCGAACGAAGATATTTATGAAGATATCTTCAGAAATATTGAGGATATTTACAATGAAAGATACGATAATATCTTGGAATGTTAGAACCAACTTGTGATGAAGAAATTCATTCACGATGATTTAGAGCGTTTAAGGAGTAAGGTATTCGCTAAAGATTTTATCAGAAACAGAATCATCAGGATTCTTTAAATACAGGGTTTGTTCCTTGTATTTGTCCTTGGTCTCCTTCACATTTGCTCGATTCATTTTTTCAGAACTCAGAGATCTGATTCGTAGGCTGTAGTGCTTTTCAGAATTTCAGAATGAAAGTTCATAATTCTATGAGATAAATGTTATATGTATACATATAACTGTTGATGTAGAAATGCTACGAGATTCAAAATACTGATTGCTGATTTCCTGTAATTGGTATGGCAATTCTCGTTATAAGATATGGATGAGTATATGGTAAGGTTTTAATGAACAACCATAATAGTTCTTCGGAGAGACTTAAGTCAATGAGTAATGAAGTTGTTGGTAAGTTTACTACTAACGTGGTGGAATATAAACGATTATGATGATGAAAGGCAACTCGTATATCAAGGTTATAATAAGGCTAATTCGAATAAAAATTGAAGTTAATTTGCTGAAGCTGTGACAAAATTGGCTAATTTGGAAAGAGATTGAAAAGTTATTTTCGGTAATAATAACGCTAAAGGAAATTACCACAGCTACACGTTAAACGTTTACTCAGTTTCTGAGAGTTTTCAGGTGCATAACTATACGCATAAATCTTTTCTTCTGTAGATGAGATGCAGTTGATTCATCCTCTCGATTGAGGTGTTTTCAAGAATTATGAAAGGTTTGAACGCAGATTGTAATCGTCAAGATACAAATGAGGCTTAAGATGAAAATCAAGTGGCAAACTTGAAGTATTGTTTAGTTTCATATGTTATAATCAATATTTTAATTCATTTTAATTGTCCACTGTTGGTAGTCCTCAGTTGATTAGTCCACAGTTAGCTAGGAACAGTTAGCTAGGATTTTGTTAGCGTTGATTCTTAACAAAATTTCTCATATTTAATTTATTTGTTTCTATCAAATTTTATTCCGTCAAATGTTTTCTTCATTATGCCACTTGTTGGATTCTGATAGGTTAAAATCCAAATATGAAATTGATCTTGGATGAAAATAGTTGTTCTTTTATGAACGGATACGTATATGTGTGAATTTGAGCAGTGTTGTCAATGACTGCTGAATCTGAATTGAAGAATGTACAGTGTAACTTATTAATGTGAAATATAAATATTCCTCGGGTATTACCTACACGTTAAAATATTTTTATCATTAACAGTTTGTACGAAAGATTTTTAAATCACAATCTTTATGAAAATATATATACATATATATTTTCTTCAGATGTAATTATGAATTTAATGAGTCAATATAATATTAGACTCATTTGTTTTTCGATTTGAGCTTGAATAAGTAATCTCTAAAACTATTAGGATCCACATATTCTTCGCAGAATATTAATGAAGTTATGGATTAATACTTCATCGTTCATTACTGTTGGTACTCCTTGGTATCCATGGTGCGTATGATGTTGATGTTCGTGGGACAGATTGTGAAATTGAGGCTTGAGATGCGGATGTTGTTGTTGCTGGTATTGTTGTTGTCGGTAATGTTGCTGAAGCTGGTACATTTTGCACCATATTTTTCAAGACTACAACTCGGGTGCGAAGCTCGTTGACTTATTACTCCGGGATGATTGTTTGTCGGAACGAGCGGATGAATAAGGTTTAAAATTGTGGGTAGAATCTAATCGTGCCGAGCCACTCTGGAAATGAGAGAGAAAATGGTATTTCGGACAGGTTCGCCGGTAAGTGTTTCAGGTTCTTCGCCAAGAGGGGAATGTGGTTGATGAAAAAGGATCGCCTTCTTCTCTTCTCCATTGATTTAGTATACTACGAACTCATCAGATGAATTGAGGATGGCTGATTGATTGATTCATTCTGGTGCCGTGGCTTTCGGAGCTGAAGTGGGACTCCATATCGGAATCCGAGGGACTTGAACTAGTTGTGAGTTCCATTGCGTACGATTGAATAAAGGATTTTTCGATATGAAATGATTTTCGGATATCGGATGATATTCTAATTACATAGAATACCCATACATAGTACAGAAGATCCCGTAGATTACGAAGGGAATTAAGGAAACGTGTCAGATAAAGTCTATAGTAACAGATACGCTAAGATATGGATTAGCGGATACGTTAAGATATGAATTGGCAGATACGCTAAGATATGAATTTTGTCTATACACTATCTATGCAATGAATGCAGTAAGACGCGTTTAGACTTAAGATGATAAGCAGGTAATTTTCGACACGAAATGATGAGCAAAACTTTTGACATGCAGACACGGTCGAAGTCCAGACTCACTAATGCATCCTAACGACTATCAGTTAGACATACTAATGCAAGACCTGGTTCACTAAGACAACCACTCTGATACCAACTGAAATGACCCGTCCTAATCCATCTGGACGAAGTCTTCAACAGTTGGTCCTATTGCGAGGTTCTGACCTCTATATGCCATGAACGACTCCATGTAATATGAGAAAATGCACAGCGGAAGATTTCTTTCGTACCTGAGAATAAACATGCTTTAAAGTGTCAACCAAAAGGTTGGTGAGTTCATATGTTTATCTTAAAACAATAAAATTCATCATTTTGATAGACCACAAAATTTAAATGCTGCATGGTACAAATGGGCCCGAATCCTATACCCATCTGTAATGTACATGCTATATCTTTAAAAACAGTACATCTTTCTCATGTGCGAAATCATTTTCATAAATCATAGTAACCGTACACATATTTGTGCACAAAAATAACATACACATAACCTGTGTATAAAATCATTCTCTCGATATATAACATTCACATCAACTGGTGGCAATTATCATGTCCACATAATTCAATGGTGGCAATTATCATGTCCACATAATTCAATGGTGGCAATTATCATGTCCACATAATTCAATAATAATCCGCAGAACTTCTGTCTACTTAATAATTCATTCGAGGAATGTTTTGCTTGTGTCTATCTAGTCAAACATTTATAATAGCATTCCATGTATTCGCAGTTCAAAATATATTTCAAAAGCATTTAATAAAGCAATTGTAAAAGTAGCGCATGTATTCTCAGTCCCAAAAATGTAAAGAGTAAAAAGGGAATCAAATGAACTCACCGTATTGTATTTTGTAGTAAAAATACATATAACGACATTGAACAACTAAATAATGCAAGGTTGGCCTCAGATTCACGAACCTATATCATTTGTATATTTATTAATATTCATAGTTGTAATTGAACACACACACATATATATAATTGTATTAGTTATATCCTTTTTATGTTAATAATTTATATATACTTTATATGTTCATTTTGTATATAATAATATTAGATTTTGTTATGTTAGATGTGTTAAATATATATATTTATGTATGTATTTCATTTGTTTATCGAAACAGTAGTTCAATTTATACTAAGTTAATATTAGTAACAATAATAATAGTAACGTTAATAATATAGTCATGTTAATAATAACTCTATTAGTGATAATAATAATGATATTAATAATAATACTTGTAAGAATATAAATTTTATGGTTAATGATTATTATGATATTGATTTTAGTAATTACATAATAATAATACTCGTGATAATATAATTAATAATATTTATGTTAATATTAACAATTCTATTATTTGTAAAAAGACACTAATACTAATATTTGCGGAAATAATTATAATTTGAATTATTTTTATGTTAATACTCATAATAATCCTAATCATAATCATAATAATAATAAAAATATAACTATTAGTGATATATAATAGTAATCTTCATTCTTGTAATTATAATCATAATTTTATCATAATGCTTTTATTTGTAAAGATAATAATAATAATTATGTTACTAATAATACCAATATTGATAATTATATTAATGATGATCTTAAAAATAAATATACTTATAACAATAATAATAATACTAATAACAATAACAAGAATAATAAGTATAATAATAATAACTTATAATAATAATGAATAAAAAAAAAGGGTGTATACCTCTTGAAAAGATTTTTCTAAAAAGAAATGCCCTGAACCGGGCTCGAACTCAAGTCCTCTCACTCACCCATAACACTCAACACCACTCCACTGTCAACTGCTTATCTCTTTTATTTTCTTCTTCATCGCTACCTATGGATTATCTAATTTTCATTGGTTTATCAATACATCCATCATCATTCTAACTCTATCAAACCCATTTCCTTTTACCATATTCATCATCATCAATCACAGTATATCATCATCATATGGCACGTTAATCAGGTTATGTTTCATCATAATACATCATTATTAATCATGTATTTCATCACCAACACAAACACATAAAATCATAATCTTATTATCATTGCCAAACCCACTATTTATCATTTTCTTGTATCATTTTTGATTCAACAATTATATGATCCGATCATCACATAATCATAACAACATCACCATTCTTAACTAAACCTAACCTCATCATCCCCTCATCGCGTACAACTCTTCTCATTGCTACAGATAGGAAGTGATCAATTGGTGTTTTGTTTTGGTGATTATACAGAATGCGAAAAGCAGTAGCTGCCCAACAGGAAATTGGACTAACCTAGTTCACAAATTAGTTTGGATCTTGGCCCATGAACACGGCCCACGCACAAAATAGGAAAAAAAGGCAGCCGACAACTTTGCTGCTTATTTATTTATTTACTTGTTATTATGGCCAATTGGAAAAAGAAATACCAATTTGCGTAGTGAGATGCTTATAATTCTTAGAGACAGAATTGAGTGGAAACATAAACAATTGCTACTTTACAGCTCACTTTCTATCTTCATCAATGACCCCCTCCCTTCTTCTTTTTAATTGCCAAAAGCAACTATCAATCAACCCATTGCTTTCTCTCATGAATAGCAGCAAAAAAGAAAGAAAAATAAAAAAAAATAACGCAGCTGCAGTAGTAGAAGAGATGGGTGTACAGCAGTAGTAACATAGTGACGAGTTGCAAGTGGTTCAACGCTTTAAAATGGGTGGTGATGAAGTTCCATGGTGGCTTGTCGTGTGTTATTCACAGTTTAATAATAGAAACAAGTGAGGTGATTAAAACAGAAACAAAATAAGTTGAGTAAGGTGATTGGGTTTCGTTTTAAGGATTGAGTGTGATAGAGAGCTGATGAGAGGGAGAGAGGTAGTGAGAGAGAAGGTGGTGGCGGTTATGGTGGTTGGGTGGTGATCATGAATGAGGTGGATCGAGGAAGGTGGTGGGTTACTTCGACCAACTCAACAGCAACAATATAAATGATAGGATGGTGCTAAAGTTCGAAGGTGATCGGATTTAATTCAAGCCACAATAGAAGTCGAACGCTATCAGAAATTATGTTTGTTTGGCGGTTGAGATCGAGATGGTGAGGGTGGTTTTCAAGGTTGGAAAGTGGAATTATAACAGCAACAATAGTTGCTGCAGTAATGTCGCGAAAATAACATCGTGGTTTACAGGTAACATAATCAATTTATAGATGTGGTGGTAATATGTAATAATGGTAGTGTTTGGTGTGAATGTTTTAGTGAATTTGATCATGTGGTTAATGATAGTTGTAATCGATGATTGACGCCAAAAACATGTGATCTCTATCCCTTTCTGTTTTAATTCTATGAATTGTAGTAAATGATATGTAATGTGATGATAATGGATTTAATTCATTTTGTAATATTGATTGAAACAGACGTGTAACAAATTGGGGACAGGAGATTCGTTCAGTACGTATAAAGGAAGATAATTATAAAAGTAGAAAACGATTGGCAATAGAATCTGTTTGTTTTATAGATTGACTTGAAGAAATTCGCAGATATGAACAAAATCATCTACCATAACAATCAGTATCGTACTACTTTGTGTATTAAATTCAATAATCAGATTTTAAAGGTACAAATCAATTACAGTTAGGAAAAGGATGTAAACCTGCACCTGATTCTAATATAGTACGAATGATTTTTTATTGATATTTAATAATTAATTAATTAATTTAATAATAAGAATATAAAATAATAATAATAATTAATACAGATTTCCTTATATTCATATATCTGTATCTATTTTTATAAACGTCTGTTTTTATATAATTCTGTATCTACATATATATATATATATATATATATATATATATATATATATATATATATATATATATATATATATATATATATATATGTTAACTATATAAGAAGACATAATATAATAATATTAATTATATAACCATCAATATTAATTTTTAATAATAATAATGGTGAAATTAATAATATTAATAATAATAGATATGATAATAATAATATCAATAATATTAATTTTACTGATACATATCAGGTTTCACGTGTTCATATATATATATATATATATAATATTAATTATTTAAATATTTATATTATTGTTTATAATGAATTTATTGTCGAAAATATTAACATAACGGTTATATTCAAACTTGTGATTTAATATTTTACAATTTATAAATTTTATCCTAGTTACTAATTATATAATATATTATATAATAATTTATATTAAATATTAACTATTTATAATTTACAATCAATATAATATTATTTATGTTCAGAATTCATATATAATATTATATATATTTTAATAGCAACTTACTTATTCTGTATTTTATTTTCACATTATTAGTTCTAATTGATTGGAGTGCATTTTATTAGTTCATAATAATATTTATGTATACTTGTATTTATATTTATATCTATATATTTAATTACAAACAATTGTTCGTGAATCGTCGAAAATAGTCAAAGGGTAAATGCATTCATGTAATCCGTTCCAAAGTTTTCAAGACTCAATATTACAGACTTTGCTTATCGTGTCGGAACCATATAAAGATTAAGTTTAAATTTGATCGGAAATTTTCGGGTCATCACAATGGATGGCTTTAGTACTTCGAGGTTTATATTATACAGACGAGAGGTTCTGTTTGGGGATATTCTATGCATTGAAGTTAATGTCATTTACCAGGTGTTCAATTCATATGAATGATTTTTATGTAGATCGATATTTACGAAAAATGAAATCTTGTGGTCTATTATTACAATTTGATATATAGATTAAACCTATAACTTACCAATATTTTTGTTGACGTTTAGGCATGTTTATTCTCAGGTGATTATTAAGAGCTTCCGCTGTTGCATACTAAATTAAGGACAAGATTTGGAGTCCATGTTTGTATGATATTGTTTAAAAACTGCATTCGGAAACTTATATTGTTGTACCATATTATTGTTAATCATTATGTAATGGTCGTGTGTAATTGTTATATTTTAGATTATCTTTACTTGATAATCTACGTTATATCTTTGAAACCCTTAACGATAAAATAAAGGTTATAGTTTGTTTTAAAAACGAATGCAGTCTTTGAAAAACGTCTCATATAGAGGTCAAAACCTCGCGATGAAACCAATTATTATGAAACGTTTATACTCGATATGAATGGGGCATTTCAGTTGGTATCAGAGCGTTGGTCTTAAAGAACCAGAAAATTTCATTAGTGTGTCTAACCGAGTTCGTTAGGATGCATTAGTGAGTCTGGACTTCGACCGTGTTTGTTTTAAAAAAACGATTGCTTAACACTTTTGTTGGAAACTATATATTTTTTTAACATATAAATATTATGTGATATATTATGTGATAACCCGACTTTTTTTCGTTAAAAACTTAACAACCATTTATTAAATTCAATGATTTTTCCAAGCTAATTTTTTTAATATATATTTAAGAACTGAATACTTTTGATATGTGTTAATTTATCACTAAAATTTTTTGAAGATTAGTAATAATAAAGTTAAAAATTGAAACTACTAACTTATAAAAGATATATAAATAATTTAAAATATATATATATATATAATATATATATATATATATATATATATATATATATATATATATATATATATATATATAATAAATTGATAAATAAAAATATATAATAAATGATTAAATTGAATTTTAACATCACTAGATTTGTATCTATTTCTAGTTACAATTTAGATCCAGGTTGTAAGAAATTTTTATACTACTTTTTAATATATTTTTTTAAAGCACTACGGTTAGTGAAACCAGGAAAAATGTCTTTTCAGACAACGAAACGTATGAATACATATTTTAAATAATAATTTATATAATAATTAAGTTTTAGAAATCATTTTAATTAATTAGGATATTCTTAAATTAAACTTGAGAAAAATTAGTTTAAACATTCATGTTTCAATAAAGGATAAATATTTATTTAATGTAAAATATAATAAATAAGTATTTTATGAAACACACAAATTAGGTATGACGTCAAGAGTTTAAAAGATTTCAAACAATAAAGATATACATAATTTTTATAAATATAAAATTAACCAATTCTTGAATCATATTAAGATAAAATACATTGGATTTTAGCTAGCGGATAAAAATTTAATTATAATCCGTGACTATATAGTATAACCCGTGACTACCTAATTAAAACCCGTGACTTATCTAATCTAATTATATACCCGATCCAAATTCATTTCATCAGACACACATGTACACACATTCTTCCTCCTTTAGAACACCCATTACTATTCATCATCATCATCAATCTTTCATCCTCAAGAACACCTTCAAGAAATCGATTGATCATAAAATTTTTTACATATTCGAATTCCTCTCGAAGAGCTCTACACATCTATACCAACAATTTCTTGATTAGAGTAAGTTTCAAAAACTCTAAATTTTGGGTTTTCATGTTTTTGTTACATATTAGGGTGGATATAGTGTCTAGTGCTCAAGTCCATGTTTGTATGCTTGATTTTAGTCGATAATATGATCGTTTGTTGAATTATTGTTAAATCCCGTTTTTATATTGTATGATACTGATATGAATATGTTATAATCAGTATATAAAAGTTATATAATTAAATAGCTCTTGAAAAATAGTTAATTTTTCATATAGATATTGCATGAATTCGATTTCTAGATCAAAAGTTATGATTAATTGAATTCGGTTTGAAAATTCGTTTTTGAAATTGAGATTCTGGAAAATTTGAGTTTACAATCTGTTCTTGACATGACGATATTTGAAAAGAGCTTAAAAAATTATTAAGTTTTCATTTAGATATCGCGCGGATTCGATTTGTGAGTTAAAAGTTAGGATTAGAATAAGGTACCTTTCGGATAGGCTGAAAAAGTACGTTTTTGACATGGTTAACGAGGTGTAATTAAAAACCTGGGTTGATAGAATTGTAGACATCGAAAAGCTATTGAATTTAGACTCAAGAATCGGGTCATTTCGATTTTTCTTGAACCCTATATACTCGTTCAAAGTTTGGTACATTTTAATAAAAATGCTGTTTGAATTCTGAAAACTGCACGAACCACTGTTAACATTTTCTGTAACTGGGTCTGATCTGAGTCGTACCAGGTTTTGGGAATTTTTCTGTAGATTCTTCACTTAAAAACGCCGCATCTCCAATTGGCGGTGACTGATTTGGAGTTGCGATGATTTTTCTAGAAATCACAGAAGTTGCTGCTGTAAACCGCGTTTTAAACTTGTGTTTTTGCAGGTATTTCGTGTTATAAAAATAATGACCAATATTAGATACTTGAGACTTTTTGTTATAAACTTAATACACTTATATTAACTATTTCATATAGTGTGGTGTGTTCTAAAGTGGTAATTTTGTATAAGTATAAACTATGTAATTTAAACCGCCCGTTTGGACACTTGACCCGTTTGAGCCTAAAAATGTCAAAATGGGAAACAGTCAACTTGGACACGTCTGGTATATCAATTTAAGTAAGTTTGAAGATTGTAATGTTTTAAAAATGAGTTTTGACAAGTTTTGGTCAAAATGGGTATTTATGACCCATTTGGGTCATACGTGTCTACTTTGACCAATATGCGAAATTTTGAGGATCAAAGGTATATAACACGTCTAAAATATCATTTTTAAACTTATGACAAGATTTTTACATGCTCAAGTATTATAGTTTGGAATTTGAGTTGTCAATGGAAAATTTTTTATTATTTTAGTGAAAGTGTTAAAATGACTCTCGTGCTCACTTTGTAGGCTCGTAAATTGTAAATGATTAAGTTATGGTGAAAGCTATTAATTGGGTCAGAAATTAGATATGAGATGCTTCAAAATGATATAAGATATGTATGATTTTGTCTAGTCAAAACTAGTTTAAAACGAGCATGAAAACAAGATGTTGGGGCTGACTTTTAGTCTTGGTTAAGTGTCAAAAATGACTCTTGGGCCTACTTTGTGGACTTGTAATTTGAACTCCGTTAAGTTTGGATAAAAACTATTATTTGGTATTGAAAGTATTTACGACAAGCTTTAAAACGATATATTATATGTATGATTTTGTTGAGGCTAAACAGGTTTAAAACAAGCGTGAAAATGGGTAATTGTTGCTGATTTAGAACATTTTATCAGCAGTTTATGTTTCGGGAGGCTGTTTTCGCGATGCCATAACTTTCAAACCGTAACTCCATTTTTGTCAAATAAACTGTTTATAGAAAGGTGGGATGACATACTTTCCAATGGTCACGACCTAAGGTATGATATCCAATTTAGTGGGACCCGGAATCAGCTACAAAATACCTAAAAATACATATATGTAAATAATATTTTTTCTAAGTAAAAATGAATAACTTAAGTTTGACCTATGTTTGACTATTTGACCAACTTGTGTAATATTATGAGATTGTTGACTTGTGTTAACCATGTTGACTGTGTTTGACTTGCGTTTGACTTATGTTTGACTTACATTGACTTGCGTTGACTTTTGTTGACTTTTGCTAAATTTATGAGTCGGACTTGAACAATAGGACTATACTTACCCTATGGACTGACCTAGCTTATTAGACACTTATTGACCAACATATGTTCCCTAGGTTGAGGTCTACAGTTACTTGCATTCCGATATTCGATCACATCTCTGTGATTTATTTCAGAAGTTATCAGGTGAGTTTCATTTGCCTTTTTACCCTTTATATTTTTGGGACTGAGAATACATGCGCTTTTATAAATGTTGGACAAAATAGACACAAGTAATTGAAACTACATTCTATGGTTGAATTATCGAAATCGAATATGCCCCTTTTTATTAAAGTCTGGTAATCTAAGAATTAGGGAACAGACACCCTAATTGACGCGAATCCTAAAGATAGATCTATTGGGCCTAACAAACCCCATCCGAAGTACCGGATGCTTTAGTACTTCGAAATTTATATCATGTCCGAAGGAGGATCCCGGAATGATAGGGGATATTCTTATATGTATCTAGTTAATGTCGGTTACCAGGTGTTCACCATATGAATGATTATTTTTGTCTCTATGCATGGGACGTATATTTATGAGAACTGGAAATGAAATTCTTGTGGTCTATTAAAATGATGGAAATAAATGATTATGATAAACTAATGAACTCACCAACCTTTTGGTTGACACTTTAAAGCATGTTTATTCTCAGGTGTTAAAGAAATCTTCCGCTGTGCATTTGCTCATTTTAAAGATATTACTTGGAGTCTTTTATAGCATATTTCGAAGAACGTTGCATTCGAGTCATTGAGTTTATCAAAGATTATTATTAAATCAATTTATAGTTGGATAGTGGATATTATGAAATGGTATGCATGCCTGTCAATTTTCAATGTAAAGAAAGTTTGTCTTTTAAAAACGAATGCAATGTTTGTAAAATGTATCATATAGAGGTCAAATACCTCGCAATGTAATCAACTATTGTGAATCGTTTATAATGTATATGAACGGGTCCTTTCATATTAATCTCTTAACGTGCTTGCTATTGTGTGATAGATGTCTACTTCTAGTATCAATCCCACCGACTCACCTAATAACTATGATGAGTCGAATGTATATTGGGAAGATTCATAAATTCCGGAAGAAGAGGAATCGGAAGAAGAAGAACCGGAAGAAAAAGAACCGGAAGAAGAGGAACCGGAAGAAGAAGATCTGGAGGAGGAAATGTTAAAAACCACAGAAAAACAGTTAAATAAAATAAAATCCTCAACCAATGGACCAAACTTAAAAATGGTCGATGGTGTCCGCTGAGGAGGAAAAATATTGGGAAGATTACCAATTTTCTGATGAATCAAATCCCGATGAGGATTCCGATGAAGTGATAGAAATTACCCAGGCGCAATTTAATAAAGGAAAAGAAAAAAATAAGGGAAAATCCATCAAAATAGAGAAACCCGATGAACTTTATGTTAACATGAAATACCCTGACGGAATATACCGTAAACACCCGTATTTCTTAAACTTTAGCTATAGCCCGAGAACATTTAAGGAACCAGAATTTTCCAAACTATTTGTGAAAAGAACTCCTCGTATGAGTACTGGCCCATTTATCCCTAGGAAATTAGCAAAACGGACCGAGTCCGAGGAAGATGAAGCAAACAAGTCTGAATAAAAGAGTAGAAGTCATTTACTCTTATCATGTCTTGTAAAATATGTATGATAACATGCTTGTACTTTTATGCTATATGTAAAATAGCGGTATAGTATGATTGTAAAATATTATATGAAAAGTTTAAGTGTGAAATATTAATGAATTAAGTTTTTCATGATAGAATATTATTTCAATAGTAGTAGTTAATTTTTGCGCTAGCTATTAAGTATGAACTTTAACGGGTAGGTACTACCCGAATTAAAAATTATAAAATGCTAATATGAAGAAAAGGCTTTTATAAATAAGTTCATATTATGCAACGAAATACTATTGACTACTCCTAATATTCTATATGATTAACTTAACTCTTTTGGCTATTTTTGAAGGAAATGGCACCGACTACTCGACAGAACTTGAATATGAGCGAGGAAGAATTTTGTACTTTTCTTACTGCAAACATAGCCGCAGTACAGGCGACAATGCAAAACAACAATAATTATTCAGGGTCTAGCAGTGGAGCAAATTTCACAGGAAATCGTGTAGGATGCTCCTACAAGGCTTTCACTGCCTGTAAACCCCTTGAGTTCGATGGAACCGAAGGACCAATCGGATTAAAACAGTGGAAAGATGTGACGACCTGTAAATTTCCTACCAAAATTAAACTTAATCTTTATATGTTTCTGACACGATAAGCAAAGTCTGTAATGTTGAGTCTCAAAATTTTTGAACTGTTTCATTTAATCAATAGACCTTCGACTGTCTATTTGTAAATAGATACATATATATATATATATATATATATATATATATATATATATATATATATATATATATATATATATATATAATAATAATATGAAATATTATTTGAAATAATATATGATTTAATTGTTGGAAATAAATATACAAAAAAACATGCAATGTAAATAAAAACTATTATGCTATTAAATATATATAAGATATATATATATATATATACATACATAAATATTACTTGTAAGTATATAATATCTATTTGTTTAAAAAGATATAATTAATATATTTATTTACTTAATAAAAATTGTTAATTAAAAGTGTATATATATATATATATATATAGAAAGAGTATATTGAAAATAAATGGTTTCGAGTAGATCTAGTCAACTGTTGTAATACTCGGTTGACATTTCGATAGTGTTCATATAGATCTAAAACGAGTTTATGAAGATTTAATATAAAAGTTGTATTGTAAATCGATTACGAAGATTTTAGGTTTGATAAAAATATTTTTACCTTTTTAGATTAGATTTTAGTACTTCGTACATATTATTGGAACAGAAAATAAATAATAAACGAACCTTTTTAATCAGGTTTCAAACAGTTAATGACCAAGATAAATAAATGGACTTAATTTAAAAAAATAGGGGATTTTTAGGAACATTTTTATATTTTAACTGTTTAGCAATGGACACGAAATAGTATCCGTAATATTGCATGTCGACACAGAACAATCCAATTAACCGGTGGCTTACTGTATTCATTAGTGTGCACATGTTTCATTTTTATTATTTTATTAATATTCTTAATTATTAGATTTAATTATGATATATGGATATGTTTTACACTTTCATATACTAACATACATGATAATCACAAACCATTTTTCATCACTCTTCTACCTTATTTTCTTCTTCTTTTTCCTGAACCATCTCCTTGTTCGGATAAACCCATAAGTCACCACCAAGGCCATAACCACGGTGAGTAACCAAGCAACCCAAATAACTATCAATCACACACCCACAAATTCATATCGATTACTTTTCTTGACTATAATCACCACAAAATCCCAACTCAAAACCCATTTGATTTTGGCCAAGTCTAAAACTTTTAATCGAGCACCATGGTTTACAATCATCTTCGGCTACCACGATCTCACCATCTCCACCACCTTCGACAACACCCACAACCACCATCACTTTTCATCACCATAAACACCATTCTTCTTCGTAAACTACTGCTGTGAAGTTTCTGTCATCGAACCCATCGAAACCCACTAGTTACCATCTACAACTTCAACCATCAACTACTATCACCTTTATATTTGGGTACGTTTCCTGTTTCTACTTAAACTTGTTCGACAACCACCCTTAAACCGTCACCTAGGCATCACCATCTACCATGAAAATCCATGATTTTGATACGATCTTTTTCTGTTTTTGTTTTAGTTAAGTAACACTAAATAACTATCACCTAAACTCTTACAACCACTTCGCCACCAGACCACAACCACTTTGAACAACCCAACACCTCAACCAACGACAACCATCATCAAACACCATTAAAACTGCCACCCCTTATATTTTCTCGCTACAATTGAAGCTACTGCAGGCTGTTTCATTTCTAATTTTTTTTTAAACAACCAAGAACCCCACTGCAACCTTTGCAGCCATAAAACGTATCTTTAACACACAGAGTCGTCACTCCACTATTGCTGTTTCGATTTGTATTCAACCCCAAACCTTATCACCATCAAGGACCATTCAACATCGCCAATTAAGATAATCATTGCTGCTACATGTCATACTTCTGTTTCTTCTTTTAATTTAAACACCACAAAACTCAACCCAACATTAACTTTATGTATATGTTATGTTCGAATTAAAAACAAGAAAAAAAAGGATCGTGGGGCTATTGAAGATAATGACGGGTATTAACAAGATGAATTCTAGACTTTTAAGTGGTCACGCGTAATATTTTAATCTATTAGTCCACTTTACACCTAAGATAAGGCCCATCGACATTATTATATTTGGACGTAATGATAATTGAAATATGATTTTGATACGGGTACTATACGTGGAAAATGATGGATCGTTAGAATGTCTCCTCAATCCTACATACGATTAAACCGAATATTTATTTTAAACGCTCAAAAAGAGATTATCTTACTGGATTATGATTTGGGCCGAGTTAATATGTATGTTATTAGTGGGCCGTAACCTAGCTCATTTTGTTGGGACTGCTATAAAAAAATGATCGATGAAGGTTTATAATTATAAAACTGAGGTCGTGGATGATTGTTGTTATTATTTAAAATTTTGCTCAGGATGGTGATGGTGTATTATGATAAGGAAATAATTAAGGTTATAAGGAGATGAAGAAACAAAGTAAGATGAAGAGATTATGATAGTTATTGTGATCATGATGATTATGATCATATAAATCGATGAAGATGATGGTGTGTGTAATGCATTTGCTAGGGGTTGTTTCCTACGCGAGCTGTTACTAGGTTTAATGATGATGTACATGGAATAATGATGATGATGATATTCACGGTGATGATAATGAGAGGTGATGGTAACGGAGATGTTATGATCATAATGAAAAGAATCATGAGATGATAAGTTGATATTATTAATTGTGTTATGATGCATATACAGCGAGATTTATTTATGATGAAATAGGAAACGGGTTAAGATATTTAGGATGGGTATTAAATCAGATATGAAGTAACAACGGAGTGGTTTAGGGTGTTAGCGGGTTAGCGAGAGGTCTCGAGTTCGAGCCTGGGCTTGGACATTTTTTTTTTTTAGAAAGAGAAGAAGGAGGATGCAGAAATAAAGGTTAAAAACAATTTAAGTTGGGTTTTATTTCAGAATTGAAACACATAGTGTAATGGTTAAGGATGTTATCGGGTTAGCGGGACGTCGTGGGTTCAAACCCAGACTTGGGCATTTTTTCTAGACGGCTTCTTTGAGGTAGTTTACTTATTACTCATTATTAGTAGTAGTATTATTATTATTATTATTATTATTATTATTATTATTATTATTATTATTATTATTATTATTATTATTATTATTATTATTATTATTATTATTATTATTATTATTATTATTATTAATGGTTATTATCATTAACATTAAAATTAATAGTTTAATTGAAATTATAACTATCATTATTATTATCATTATCATTATTATTATTATTATTATTATTATTATTATTTTCATTAACATTATTTTTATATAAAATTTTATTTACATTATTTTATTATCACTATTATTATCATTAGTATTATTATTATTATTATAGTATTATTATTTTTACTACAAACATAATAACATTATTATATAAATATTACATATAACAAATTAATGATTTTTGATATAATACCAACTACAATATATATATATATATATATATATATATATATATATATATATATATATATATATTGTAATATAACTATATGTATGAATATTGATTATTTACAAAATAACTATATATAAAATATAAATAAAATATATATATATATATATATTTATATAACTACAACACTTAATATATAAATATTATGTAGGAGGAATTATGTGATTATATGTGTTAATATATATACTTGATATAGGTTCGTGAATCTGAGGCCAACCTTACATTTTTTAGTTCCGCCGTATGCATATTTTTACTACAAAATATCTTATTGTGAGTTTCATTGCTCCCTTTTTAATTGCTTTTGCAATATATATTTTTGGGACTGAGAATACATGTGCTTTTATAAATGTTTGACGAAATAGACACAAGTCATCGAAACTACATTATATGGGTGAATGATCGAAGCCGAATATGCCCCTTTTAGTCTGGTAATTTAAGAATTAGGGAACAAACACCCTAATTGACGCGAATCCTGAAGATAGATCTATCGGGACCAACGAGCCCCATCCAAAGTACCGGATGCTTTAGTACTTCGAAATTTATCATGTCCGAAGGATGTCCCGGAATGATGGGGATATTCTATATGCGTCTTGTGAATGTCGATTACCTGGTGTTCAATCCATATGAATGATTTTTATCTCTATGTATGGGATGTATGTTTATGAAAAATGGAAATATGATATCTTGTGGTCTATAAAAATGATGGAAATATTGATGATAAACTAATGAACTCACCAACCTTTTGGTTGACACTTTTAAGTATGTTTATTCTCAGGTATTAAAGAAATCTTTCTCTGTGCATTTGCTCATATTAAAGATATTACTTGAAGTCATTCATGGCATATTTCAAAAGACATTGCATTCAAGTAGTTGAGTTCAATAGAGATTATTATTAAGTAAATGACAGATTAGGTTATTTATAGGTTGGATATTATGAAATGGTATGCATGCCTGTCAACTTTCGATGAAATGAAAGTTTGTCTTTAAAAACGAATGCAATGTTTGTAAAATGTATCATATAGAGGTCAAATACCTCGCAATGTAACCATATGTTGAAGACTTCGTCGAGATGGAGTAGGACGGGTCTTTACAGGTGGTATCAAAGCGGTAGTCGTAGCGAACCAGGTCTTGCATTGGTGTGTCTAACTAGTAGTTGTTAGGATGCATTAATGAGTCTGGACTTTGGCCTAGTAGTTGTTAGGATACATTAATAAGTCTGGACTTAAACCTGGTCTTCATGTCAAAAGTTTCGCTTACCGTTCTTTGTCAAAAAAAATCTACCTATCTTTTGCAGTCTTGACACATCTTATTGCAATTATTGCATGGATGGTGTACAGACAAATTCATATCCCATCACATTAGACCTTGTCTGAAACGTTTCCTTAATTTCCTCTGTAATCTACGGGATCTTCTGTACTATATATAAGTATTCTATGTAATTAGAATATCATCCGACATCCAAAAATCATCACATATCGAAAACCCTTTATCTAACTGTACAAAATGGAACTCACAACTAGTTCAAATCCCTCAGATTTTGACAGCTATTCCGATATGGATTTGCACTTGAGCTTTGGAAATAGTGTGACCAGAATGGATCTACCAATCAGCCATCATCTATTCTGGATGAATTAGGGATGGGTTCGTAGTCTACTTAATCACTGGAGACAGGAAGAAGGTGATCCTTTCCATCAACCAAATTCAGCTCTTGGCAAAGAACCTAAAGCACTTACATGTGAACCTGTTCGTAATACTATTTTCTCTCTCATTTCCAGGGTATCTCATCATGACTATATACTATCTCAAATTCTAGATCTTATTCATCCGCTCGTCCGAACTGACAATCATCCCGGTGTAATAGAAGAAGTCAACGAGCTTCACGCTCGAGTTGTGGCTTTGGAGAATATGGTGCAAAGGTTACAAGCACCAGCAGCAGCACCGGCACCAACATCACCACCAGCATCAGCACAATACCGCCAATAATCACATCCGCATCACACGCCTCAACATCACAATCGATACCTCAAGCATAATCATCGTTCTACATATCGTTCTACATCAATTATCTTCGTTCTACATGGCGATTATGTAATCTCTAATATTTTAGAGATTATATATTCTTGATCTAACGGTAAATCAAATGAGATTAATATAATATTAACTCATTAAATTCATGATTATATCTGAAGAAAATATATATGTATGTATATTTTCATAAAGATTATAGTTAAAAATTCTTTCGTACAAACTGTTAATGGTGAAAATATTTTAACGGGTAGGTAATACCCGAGGAATATTTAGATTTCACATTAATAAGTTACACTGTACATTCTTCGAATTTGATTCAACAGTCATTTACTATCCTACTTACATCCACCGATATACGAATCCGTTCACCACAGAATAACCATTTTCATTCAATTTCATAGTTGGATTTTGACTTATCAGAATCCAAGAAGTGGCATAATGAAGAAAACATTTGACAAAAAATAAAATTTGTTAAAAACAAACAAATTAACTATGAGAAATTTTGTTAAGAATCCATGCTAACAATGAAACATCCCGTTCATATTGATTATAAATGTTCTATATTAATTGATTTTGTCGCGAGATTTTGACCTTTATATGAGACGTTTTTCAAAGACTGCATTCATTTTTAAAACAACCATAACATTTATTTTATCGATTAAGGTTTAAAAAGCATTACGTAGATTATCAAATAATGATAATCTAAAATATACCGTTTACACACGACCATTATATAATGGTGTACAATAAGAATATATTACATCAAAAATAAGTTTCTTGAATGCAGTTTTTACATAATATCATACAAGCATGGACTCCAAATCTTGTCCTTATTTTAGTATGCAACAGCAAAAGCTCTTAATAATCACCTGAGAATAAACATGCTTAAAACGTCAACAAAAATGTTGGTGAGTTATATGTTTAACCTATATATTATCAAATCATAGTAATTGACCACAAGATTTCATATTTCAATATACATCCCATACATAGAGATAAAAATCATTCATATGGTGAACACCTGGTAACCGACATTAACAAGATGCATATAGAATATCCCCGTCATTCCGGGACACCCATCGGACATGATAAAATCGAAGTACTAAAGCATTCCAAATTCCAGAATGGGACTTGTTGGGCCCAATAGATCTATCTTTAGGATTCGCGTCAATTTGAGGGTATGTTCCCAAATTCTTAGGCTACCAAGCTAAAAAGGGGCATATTCAGCTTCGATCATTCACCCATATAATGTAGTTTCATTTACTTGTGTCTATTTCGTAAAACATTTATAAAATTACATGTATTCTCATCCCAAAATATTAAATTTTTAAAAGTGGGACTATAACTCACTTTCACAGATTTTTACTTCGTCGGGAAGTAAGACTTGGCCACTGGTCGATTCACGAACCTATAACAAATATGTACATATATATCAAAGTATGTTCAAAATATATTTACAACATTTTTAATATGTTTTACTGTTTTAAGTTTATTAAGTCAGCTGTCCTCGTTAGTAACCTACATCTAGTTGTCCATAGTTAGATGAACAGAAATAAATCGATATATATATATTATCTTGAATCAATCCACGACCCAGTGTATACACGTCTCAGGCTAGATCACAACTCAAAGTATATATATTTTTGGAATCAACCTCAACCCTGTATAGCTAACTCCAACATTACTGCATATAGAGTGTCTATGGTTGTTCCAAATAATATATATAGATGGGTCGATATGATATGTCAAAACATTTGCATACGTGTCTATGGTATCCCAAGATTATATAATATATTAGAATACATGTATAATACAATATAAGTTAGCTAGGATATGATTAATATAGATTTGTTACCAATTTTCACGTAGCTACAACAAGCAAAAATATCCAATTTTGTTTTACCCATAACTTCTTCGTTTTAAATCCGTTTTGAGTGTTTCAAGTTGCTATGGTTTCATATTGAACTTAAGTTTATGAATCTAAACAGAAAAAGTATAAGTTTATAGTCAGAAATACAGGTTACAAGTCATTTTTTGTAAAGGTAGTCATTTAAGTCGAAAGAACGACGTCTAGATGACCATTTTGGAAAACACACTTCCACTTTGAGTTTAACCATGATTTTTGGATATAGTTTCATGTTTATAAGAAAAATATTTTCCCAGAAGAACAACTTTTAAATCAAAGTTTATCATTGTTTTTAATTAACTAACCCAAAACAGCCCGCGGTGTTAATACGACGGCGTATATTCGGTTTTACGGTATTTTTCATTTTTTCCGGTTTTAAATCATTAAGTTAGCATATCATATAGATATAGAACATGTGTTTAGTTTATTTTAAAAGTCAAATTAGAAGGATTAACTTTTGTTTGTGAACAAGTATCGAATTAACTAAACCTACTGTAAGTGATAAGAAATGCTCTAGCTTCAAAGGAGCTTGGATGGCTTGAATGTTCTTGAAGTAGGATCATGATACAAAACAAGTTCAAGTAAGATTTTTACTCGAATTAAGATAGTTTATAGTTATAGAAATTGAATCAAAGTTTGAATATGAATATTACCTTGAATAAGAAAGATAACCTACTGTAAATAACAAAGGTTTCTTGATCTTAGATGATTACTTGGAATGGATTAGAAAGCTTGGAAGTAAACTAGTAAACTTGAAAGGATTTTCAAAGTGTTTTTGAAATGTTCTTCCTAAGATGATTATAGCTAGATCCTTGAAGTAATTTTTGATGAAGATGATGATTAGCTACTGGAAAAAATCATTCATAAGTGTGTGTGTGTGTGTGTGTGTGTTGAGAGAGAATTAGAAAGAGAATTGAAAGTGAAATGGAGTGAATGATGAGTGGTAAGTGGTTAGTGGTGAGTGGGGTTAAAAGGAGTTCTAGTTAGTTGACTAGTTCATGGTAGAAGTTAAAATTGATTAGTCATGCATGACATAATCAAGAGTGGAATCCCATGCTAGTTCCTATTGGTATATACCCATAGTAAGTACGTCTAGTAGCTGTATATAATACGGGTATGAATACGACTAGAATTCTTGATGAAAAAAGAATGGGAATGTAACTGTAACCATTTTCGTTAAGTGTGAGTGTTTTGATATATGACTTGAAGTCTTCCAAAAGTATATTAATACATCTAAATACACTACATGTATATACATATTAACTGAGTCGTTAAGTCATCGTTAGTCGTTACATGTAAGTGTTGTTTTGAAACCTTTAAGTTAACGATCTCATTTAATGATGTTAACCCATTGTTTATTATATATAATCAGATGTTAAATTATTATATTATCATGATATTATGATATATTATTATATCTTAATATGATATATATACATTTAAATGTCGTTACAACGATAATCATTACATATCGTTCGAAATCCTTAAGTTAGTAGTCTTGTTTTTACATATGTAGTTCATTGTTAATATACTTAATGATATGTTTACTTATCATAATACCATGTTAACTATATATATATATATATATATATATATATATATATATATATATATATATATATATATATATATATATATATATATATATATATATATATATATATATCCATATATATGACATCATATAGTTTTTACAAGTTTTAACGTTCATGAATCACCGGTCAACTTGGGTGGTCAATTGTCTATATAAAATCTATTTCAATTAATCAAGTCTTAACAAGTTTGATTGCTTAACATGTTGGAAATACTTAATCATATAAATATCAATTTCATTTAATATATATAAACATGGAAAAGTTTGGGTCACTACAGTACCTACTCGTTAAATAACTTTCGTCCCGAAATTTTAAGCAGTTGCAGGTGTTGACGTATCTTCTGGAAATAAGTGCGGGTATTTCTTCTTCATCTGATCTTCTCGTTCCCACTCGGGTCCTCTACGAGCATTCCATCGAACGTTAACAATTGGTATCTTGTTTTGCTTAAGTCTTTTAACCTCACGATCCATTATTTCGACGGGTTCTTCGATGAATTGAAATTTTTCGTTGATTTAGATTTCGTCTAATGGAATAGTGAGATCTTCTTTAGCAAAACATTTCTTCAAATTTGAGATGTGAAAAGTGTTATATACAGCCGCGAGTTGTTGTGGTAATTCAAGTCGGTAAGCAACTGGTCCGACACGATCAATAATCTTGAATGGTCCAATATACCTTGGATTTAATTTCCCCCGTTTACCAAATGGAACAATGCCTTTCCAAGGTGCAACTTTAAGCATGACCATCTCTCCAATTTCAAATTCTATATCTTTTCTTTTAATGTCCGCGTAGCTCTTTTGTCGACTTTGGGCAATTTTTAACTGTTGTTGAATTTGGATGATCTTCTCGGTACTTTCTTGTATTATCTCCGGACCCGTAATCTGTCTATCCCCCACTTCACTCCAACAAATCGGAGAAAGGTCTCTTTCTACCATAAAGTGCTTCAAACGGTGCCATCTCAATGCTTGAATGGTAGCTGTTGTTGTAGGAAAATTCTGCTAACGGTAGATGTCGATCCTAACTGTTTCCGAAATTAATAACACATGCTCGTAGCATGTCTTCAAGCATTTGTATCGTCCTTTTGCTCTGCCCATCAGTTTGTGGATGATATGCAGTACTCATGTCTAGACTAGTTCCTAATACTTGCTGTAATGTCTGCCAGAATCTTGAAATAAATCTGCCATCCTTATCAGAGATAATAGAGATTGGTATTCCATGTCTGGAGACGAATTCCTTCAAATACAGTCGTGCTAACTTCTCCATCTTGTCATCTTCTCTTATTGGCAGGAAGTGTGCTGATTTGGTGAGACGATCAACTATTACCTAAATAGTATCAAACCCACTTGCAGTCCTTGGCAATTTAGTGATGAAATCCATGGTAATGTTTTCCCATTTCCATTCCGGGATTTCGGGTTGTTGAAGTAGACCTGACGGTTTCTTATGCTCAGCTTTGACCTTAGAACACGTCAAACATTCTCCTACATATTTAGCAACATCGGCTTTCATACCTGGCCACCAAAAATATTTCTTAAGATCTTTGTACATCTTTCCCGTTTCAGGATCTATTGAGTATCTGGTTTTATGAGCTTCTCTAAGTACCATTTTTCTCATATCTCCAAATTTTGGTACCCAAATTCTTTCAGCCCTATACCGGGTTCTGTCTTCCCGAATATTAAGATGCTTCTCCGATCCTTTGGGTATTTCATCCCTTAAGTTTCCCTCTTTTAAAACTCCTTGTTGCGCCTCCTTTATTTGAGTAGTAAGGTTAGTATGAATCATTATATTCATGGCTTTTACTCGAATAGGTTCTCTGTCCTTTCTGCCCAAGGCGTTGGCTACCACATTTGCCTTTCCCGAGTGGTAACGAATCTCAAAGTCGTAATCATTCAACAATTCAATCCATCTGCACTGCCTCATGTTCAGTTGTTTCTGATTAAATATGTGTTGAAGACTTTTGTGGTCGGTAAATATAATACTTTTGACCCCATATAAGTAGTGCCTCCAAGTCTTTAATGCAAAAACAACCGCGCCTAATTCCAAATCATGCGTCGTATAATTCTGCTCGTGAATCTTCAATTGTCTAGACGCATAAGCAATTGCTTTCGTTCGTTGCATTAATATGATGTGGTAGCGGAGGGGTACGTGATAGTACTATATTTTACTACGAAATACGTTACAAATTACACAAGTTTTAATTATTTATTTACAAATGGGATATACCTAAACCTTGCTACAACACTATAGGCAGTGTACCTAATCGTAGAGTAGTATAGTTTTTAGTAAGTCCGGTTCGTTCCACAGGGAGCGGGCTTATTGCACACTATATTTTTAAACAACTATATTTGTACAAAATACATACAATTATATATAATAATATATAAAAGGGGGTTTACCGTTTAATGACCGGTTTGTCGATTTATATTTTAAGCGAAGCGTATAGTAAATGACGATATTTAAATAACAATAAAATAAATAACAATAATTAAAATGACAATAAATAAAAGTACGAGGAAATATGAAATAAAATATATTATGCTTATTTAAACTTCCGTAACCATGATGTTTGACGTGTTGATTTTAGTTTTATGCCCATGGGTTAATTGTCCTTTGTCCTGGATTATTTAATATGTCCGTCTGGTTTTTGTCCATAACATTCCATCGGTCATAAATTAAAAGTGCGAGTGTCCTCGTCAAATTATCCTTATACCCGAAGTCAAATATTCCAACTAATTGGGGACTTAAACTGTAACAAGGTTTAATACTTTGTTTAATAATTACACCAGTATATCGACTGCGTGTAACCCAAGGTTTTAATACTTTGTTATCAATTATGCCAAGTGTCCTTGTACATAATTTCACCCCTGTTTTAATAATTCCATAGACTATTAATCCATTCCCGTGTCCGGTTAAATGAACGATTATTCGTACATATAAATACCCCGCCCATCGTGTCCGATCGAGTGTATATGGTTATTTATAGGTACGTTTAATTGTAAATCTTTATATTAAAATTAACAAACTATCATTTAGTTAAAAAAATATAAAGCCCATTAATAGCCCATAGTCTAATTTCCACAAGTGTCGTTCTTTTGTCCAAACCCCAATTATGGTACAAAGCCCAATTACCCCGTCTTTAATATTTAGCCCAACATCATGATTACTTCGGCTCAAATAAGCATAATAATAACTTAAGCACGAGACATTAATTTAAAAAGGAGAACATAACTTACATTGAGTATTTATCGCGTAGTGTTACATGGACAGAATTTCGACTTCAAAAACCCGTAAAATAACCTTTACATAACTCAAACTAACTAATATAAAACTATCCTATACTATATATATATATATATATATATATATATATATATATATATATATATTTATTAATTATTTATTTATTACAGAGTATTATTATTATTATTTTATATTTTTATCGAAAGTATTATATATATATATATATATATATATATATATATATATATATATTATATATTTATTAATTATTTATTTATTACAGAGTATTATTATTATTATTTTATATTTTTATCGAACGAATGCATGGCCTTTTATAGGCGTTTTGATTTCTGACAGCTCCGCGAGTCGTGGAGTTTTTGGCCTTCAAACTCCGCGAGTCGTGGAGTTTGAAAATACAGCTCACACAATTTTGGAACCTTGCTTGTCGACGTTATTAAATAATAATATAATATATATATAATTTTTAATAATTATTTATATATTATATTTTATTTATGTGCATAGTTGACTTGTAATTTTTGCACCGTTGCGTCGCGCGTTGATAGTTGGCTCAGGTCCCGGTTCCAGATTTTCGAACGTCCTTGCGTACAATTTAATATCTTGTACTTTGCGTTTTGTAACTTGTACTCTTGTCATTTTTAGACGTTTTTCATCAATAAATTGAACCTTTTAAATTGTATCTTGAACATTTGAGCTTTTTGGACGTTTGTGTCTTCAAATCTTCGTTTTCGCCTTTTGTCTTCGCACTTATTTATTTAAACAATTACAATGAAAATATAATACAATTACATATGAAAACCTATTATTTAGGAGGGATATTGCTATGAAATATATGTTCCTTTTTAGCCTTATCATAATACACAACCGAGACCTTGCTTTGAGGCGTCACAATATATCACAAAATCATCATTCCCTTCAAGTAATGACAATATAGGTGCCGTAGTTAATTTTTTCTTCAACAATTGAAATGCTTTTTCTTGTTCATCCTTCCATTCAAATTTCCTCCCTTTATGCGTTAACGAAGTCAAGGGTTTTGCTATTTTGGAAAAATCTTGGATGAATCTCCTGTAATAACCAGCTAGCCCTAAAAATTGGCATATGTGTTTCGAAGTTTTCGGGGTTTCCCACTTTTCAACGGTTTCAATCTTTGCCGAATCCACTTGAATACCTTCTTTGGTCACTATGTGACCGAGGAATTGAACTTCTTCCAACCAAAATGCACACTTTGAAAACTTAGCGTACAATTTTTCTTTCCTCAACAACTCTAGCACTTTTCTCAAATGTTCTTCGTGCTCTTGGTCATTCTTTGAGTAAATAAGTATGTCATCGATGAAAACAATGACAAACTTGTCAAGGTATAGTCCACACACTCGGTTCATGAGGTTCATGAACACAACTGGTGCGTTTGTCAATCTAAATGGCATAACCATAAACTCGTAATGACCGTAACGCGTCCTAAAAGCAGTCTTCGGAATATCATCCTCCTTCACCCGCATTTGATGATATCCAGAACGTAAATCAATCTTCGAATAAACTGACGAGCCTTGTAGTTATTCAAATAAGTCGTCGATTCTACGTAGTGGGTAACGGTTCTTGATGGTAAGTTTGTTCATCTCTCGGTAGTCGATACACAACCTAAATGTACCATCCTTCTTCTTGACAAACAAAACAGGAGCTCCCCATTGTGATGTGCTTGGTCTAATGAAACCACGCTCTAAAAGTTCCTGTAACTGACTTTGTAATTCTTTCATTTCACTGGGTGCGAGTCTGTATGGAGCACTAGCTATTGGTATAGCTCCTGGTACAAGGTCTATTTGAAATTCAACGGATCGATGTGGGGGTAATCCCGGTAATTCTTTCGAAAATACATCGGGAAATTCTTTTGCGACAGGAACATCACTGATGTTCTTTTCTTCAGGTTTAACTTCCTTGATGTGTGTTAGAATGACGTAACAACCTTTTCTTATTAGTTTTTCCGCCTTCAAACTACTAATAAGATTAAATTTCACATTGTCCTTTTCTCCGTACACCATTAAAGGTTTTCCCTTTTCAGGCATAATGCGAATCGCATTTTTGTAACAAACGACCTCTGCTCTCACCTTTTTCAACTATTCCATACCAATTATTACATCAAAACTCCCTAACTCGACTGGTATTAAATCAATTTTAAACGTTTCATCCCCCAGTTAATTTCTCTATCCTGACATATATTATCTGCTAAAATTAATTTACCGTTTGCTAATTTGAGTAAAAATTTACTATCCAAAGGCGTCAATGGGCAACTTAACTTAGCACAAAAATCTCTACTTATATAGCTTCTATCCGCACCCGAATCAAATAAAACATAAGCAGATTTATTATCAATAAGAAACGTACCCGTAACAAGCTCCGGGTCTTCCTGCGCTTTGGCCGTATTAATATTGAAAACTCTTCCGCGGCCCTGCCCATTAGTATTCCCCTGATTCGGGCAATTACTTTTAATGTGGCCCGATTTTCCACACCCCATAACAAACAAAGGAGGCATTACTTGTTTCGCCACTATTTGTTCCTTTAGTTCTATTAAACTTTGGTCCGTAGACCTCACACTTTTTCGCACCATGGCCAGTTCTTTTACACTTGGTGCAAAATGTAGTGCAGAACCCATTCTGGTGGTACTCTTCACACCTTTGGCATTTTTGGTTTTTGTTGCCGTTGTTGTTATTGAGGTTGTTGTTGGGATTGTTATTGTTGTTGGAACGGTTGTTGTAGTTGTTGTTGTTGTTGGGACGTTTGTTTTTGTTATTGTTGGGATTGCGGTTATTGTTGCGATTGTTGTTGCGGTTGCGGTTGTGGTTGTAATTGTTGTTGTTGTTGTATTGGTGACCCTTGTCACTGGTTTCTTCCCACTTTCTCTTGAGTTGTTTCGTGTTGGCTTCTTCAGCCGCCTGCTCTTTAATTCTTCCCTCAATCTGATTTATAAGTTTATGAGCCATTCGACTTGCCTTTTGTATGGAAGCGGGCTCGTGTGAACTCACATCTTCTTGAATCCTTACTAGTAACCCTTTTATAAACGTGTCGATATTCTCTTCTTCATCTTCGAACGTTCCTGGACATAATAGGCACAACTCTGTGAATCGTTGTTCATATGTGGTAATGTTGAACCCTTGTGTTCATAACTCTCTAAGCTCTACCTTGAGCTTATTGACTTCGTTTCTAGGACAGCACTGCTCGATCATCAATTGCTTGAATGCCGACCACGGTAGTGCGTAAGCAGCATTTTTCCCTACCTGTTCAAGATAGGTGTTCCACCACATTAACGCAGTACCTGTGAAGGTATGCGTAGCGTACTTAACTTTGTCCTCTTCAGTACACTTACTTATGGCAAACACCGATTCGACTTTCTCAGTCCACCATTTCAATCTAATTGGTCCTTCAGTTCCATCAAATTCAAAAGGTTTGCAGGCAGTGAATTCTTTGTAGGAGCATCCTACACGATTTCTTGTGGAATTAGTTCCACTGCTAGATCCAGAGTTATTGTTATTTTGCATCGCAGCCTGTACTGCGGCTATGTTTGCTGCAAGGAAAACACGGAAGTCTTCCTTGTTCATGTTCAAATTCTGACGAGTCACCGGTGCCATTTCCTTCAAAAATAGCCAAAAGAATTGAGTTAATCATATAGAATTTAAGAGTAGTCAATAGTATCTCGTAGCATTATATGAACTTATTTATAAAAGATTTTTCTTCATATTAGCATTTTATAATTTTAATTCGGGTAGTACCTACCCGTTATGTTCATACTTACTAGCTACTATACAACTCAACTACTACGCTTCTATATGAAAAACTTATTACAATAATATTTCGCGTTCAAACCTTTATACAAAATTTTACAAACTTACAATACCACCATTATACATATAGGATGAAATATAGTACATTATATCTTTGCTATTCAGCAGCTATAAAGGCAATTCTAGTTAATACGCAAGTTGTTCAGCAAAGGCAATAAAGACACGTAATTCATAAGTCCAGAAACAGGTCATGCATTCTGGTTTTACTAAAACGACTTCCCATCCTTGGTCTTGTGGAAAGTAACCGTTATGACCATTAGCTAGGCAGCATGTTGTAATGTCGTCAAAAGGACGAGGATTTCGTAATGCCCAACAGCCTCGTAGAAATCTAAAAACCTTGTTTCTCACCTTAACTACTGAATCCGTCACTTGTGGAAAGGTTTTATTTAAAAGTTGTAATTCGATGTTCTTTTTCCCACTTTGGTAAGAAGCGAACATCACTAACCCGTAAGCATAACATGCTTCTTTATGTTGCATGTTAGAAGCTCTTTCTAACTCGCGAAATCCTATGTTGGGATATGTTTAGTCAAAATAGGTTCTTAACCCGTAGCGTAAAATTGCATTTGGGTTCCCCGCATTTAAAGCTTTAAAGAAAACACGGCGTAACTTACGGTCTCCCCAATGTGATATACCCCACCTATCAAAGGAAAGCCTTTTATAAACTAAGGCATTTCTGGAAAGTCTTTTAAATGTTTGACAAGTTAATTTCGCCATAACTAAATGTGCTGATGAATTCCGACCGACTCTAGACAAGATTTCCTCAATCATATCCTCTGGTAGGTCTTCTAAAATATTCGGTTGTCTACCCTTAACGTCCATTTTGTTTTTATACTGTAAAATAGACAAGGATTAGATTCGTAAAAGATAAATAACAAACAAAATAAGCAATTTTTACATAGAACATAAAAGTACAAGCACACTACAATACATATAATACACAACATGATTACAACTTCCTAATCTGAATCACTGGTTTCTTCTTCTTCGAACTTGGTTCGCTTTCCTAATTTTCTAGGGATATATGGTGTTCCTCTAATACGAGCCGTCGTTTTCCACAATGGTTTAGAAAAACCTAGTGGTTTAGAGGTTCCCGAGTTATTGTTACACTTTAGGAAATACGGATGTTGCCGGTACATATAAAACTTATCGGGGTTGGAATAAGGTTTCTCTATTTTTATACCTTTTCCCTTATTATTTTCTTTTGCTATACTAAATTGGATTGAGGTAATTTCTATGACATCATCAGAATCCTCATCGGGATCCGATTCATCAGAAAATTGGTAATCTTCCCAATATTTTGCTTCCTCGGCGGAAACACCATTGACCATTTTTAACTTTGGTCCGTTGGTTGAGGATTTTCTTTTATTTAAACGATTTACTGTAGGTATCAATATTTCTTCCTCCGGAACCTCTTCTTCTTCCAGTTCCTCCTCTTCCGATTCCTCCTCTTCTGGTTCCTCTTCTTCCGATTCCTCTTCTTCTGGTTCCTCCTCTTCCGGTTCCTCTTCGGGAATTTGTGGATCTTCCCAAAGTATATTCGACTCTTCATTATTATTAGGTGACTCGATGGGATTTGTACTAGTGGTAGACATCTATCACATAATATCAAACACATTAAGAGGTTAATATATCACATAATAATTACATGTTAATAATATATAGTTTCCAACAAAAAAAGTTAAGCAATCATTTTTTTTTATTAAGAAAAACACGGTCGAAGTCCAGACTCACTAATGCATCTTAACAAACTCGGTAAGATACACTAATGCAAAAATTCTGGTTCTCTAAGACCAACGCTCGGATACCAACTGAAATGTCCCGTTCATATTGATTATAAACGTTCCATATTAATTGATTTCGTCGCGAGGTTTTGACCTCTATATGAGACGTTTTTCAAAGACTGCATTCATTTTTAAAACAACCATAACCTTTATTTTATCGATAAAGGTTTAAAAAGCATTACGTAGATTATCAAATAATGATAATCTAAAATATACCGTTTACACACGACCATTACATAATGGTGTACAATAAGAATATATTACATCAAAAATAAGTTTCTTGAATGCAGTTTTTACATAATATCATACAAGCATGGACTCCAAATCTTGTCCTTATTTTAGTATGCAACAGCGGAAGCTCTTAATAATCACCTGAGAATAAACATGCTTAAAATGTCAACAAAAATGTTGGTGAGTTATAGGTTTAACCTATATATTATCAAATCATAGTAATAGACCACAAGATTTCATATTTCAATATACATCCCATACATAGAGATAAAAATCATTCATATGGTGAACACCTGGTAACCGACATTAACAAGATGCATATAGAATATCCCCATCATTCTGGGACACTCATCGGACATGATAAAATCGAAGTACTAAAGCATTCCAAATTCCAGAATGGGGCTTGTTGGGCTCGATAGATCTATCTTTAGGATTCGCGTCAATTTGGGGGTCTGTTCCCAAATTCTTAGGCTACCAAACTAAAAAGGGGCATATTCGGCTTCGATCATTCACTCATATAATGTAGTTTCATTTACTTGTGTCTATTTCATAAAACATTTATAAAATTACATGTATTCTCATCCCAAAATATTAGATTTTTAAAAGTGAGACTATAACTCACTTTCATAGATTTTTACTTCGTCGGGAAGTAAGACTTGGCCACTGGTCGATTCACGAACCTATAACAAATATGTACATATATATCAAAGTATGTTCAAAATATATTTACAACATTTTTAATACGTTTTACTGTTTTAAGTTTATTAAGTCAGCTGTCCTCGTTAGTAACCAACATCTAGTTGTCCATAGTTAGATATATATATATATATATATATTATCTTGAATCAATCCACGACCCAGTGTATACACGTCTCAGGCTAGATCACAACTCAAAGTATATATATTTTTGGAATCAACCTCAACCCTGTATAGCTAACTCCAACATTACTGCATATAGAGTGTCTATGGTTGTTCTAAATAATATATATAGATGGGTCGATATGATATGTCAAAACATTTGCATGCGTGTCTATAGTATCCCAAGATTACATAATATATTAGAATACATGTATAATACAATATAAGTTAGCTAGGATATGATTAATATAGATTTGTTACCAATTTTCACGTAGCTACAACAAGCAAAAATATCCAATTTTGTTTTACCCATAACTTCTTCGTTTTAAATCCGTTTTAAGTGTTTCAAGTTTCTATGGTTTCATATTGAACTTAAGTTTATGAATCTAAACATAAAAAGTATAAGTTTATAGTCAGAAATACAGGTTACAAGTCATTTTTGTAAAGGTAGTCATTTCAGTCGAAAGAACGACGTCTAGATGACCATTTTGGAAAACATACTTCCACTTTGAGTTTAACCATGATTTTTGGATATAGTTTCATGTTCATAAGAAAAATAATTTTCCCAGAAGAACAACTTTTAAATCAAAGTTTATCATAATTTTTAATTAACTAACCCAAAACAGCCCGCGGTGTTACTACGACGGCGTATATCCGGTTTTAAGGTATTTTTCGTGTTTTCCGGTTTTAAATCATTAAGTTAGCATATCATATAGATATAGAACATGTGTTTAGTTGATTTTAAAAGTCAAGTTAGAAGGATTAACTTTTGTTTGTGAACAAGTTTCGAATTAACTAAACTATGTTCTAGTGATTACGAGTTTAAACCTTCGAATAAGATAGTTTTATATATATGAATCGAATGATGTTATGAACATCATTACTACCTCAAGTTTAGTAGGTAAACCTAATGGAAGTGACAAGAAATGCTCTAGCATCAAAGGAGCTTAGATGGCTTGAATGTTCTTGAAGTAGGATCATGACACAAAACAAGTTCAAGTAAGATTTTTACTCGAATTAAGATAGTTTATAGTTATAGAAATTGAATCAAAGTTTGAATATGAATATTACCTTGAATAAGAAAGATAACCTACTATAAATAACAAAGCTTTATTGATCTTAGATGATTACTTGGAATAGATTAGAAAGCTTGGAAGTAAACTAGTAAACTTGAAAGGATTTTCGAAGTGTTCTTCCGAAGATGATTATAACTTGATTCTTGAAGTAATTTTTGATGAATATGATGATTAGCTACTGGAAAAATTCATTCATAAGTATGTGTGTGTGTGTGTGTGTGTGTGTTGAGAGAGAATTAGAAAGAGAATTGAAAGTGAAATTGAGTGAATGATGAGTGGTAAGTGGTGAGTGGTGAGTGGGGTTAAAAGGAGTTCTAGTTAGTTGACTAGTTCATGGTAGAATTTAAAATTGATTAGTCATGCATGACATAATCAAGAGTGGAATCCCATGCTAGTTCCTATTTGTATATACCCATAGTAAGTACGTCTAGTAGCTGTGTATAATACGAGTATGAATACGAGTAGAATTCTTGATGAAAAAAGAATGGGAATGTAACTGTAACCATTTTCGTTAAGTATGAGTGTTTTGATATATGACTTGAAGTGTTCCAAAAGTATATTAATACATCTAAATACACTACATGTATATACATTTTAACTGAGTCGTTAAGTCATCGTTAGTCGTTACATGTAAATGTTGTTTTGAAACCTTTAAGTTAACGATCTCATTTAATGTTGTTAAACCATTGTTTATTATATCTAATGAGATGTTAAATTATTATATTATCATAATATTATGATATATTATTATATCTTAATATGATATATATACATTTAAATGTCGTTACAACGATAATCGTTACATATATCCATATATATGACATCATATAGTTTTTACAAGTTTTAACGTTCGTGAATCACCGGTCAACTTGGGTGGTCAATTGTCGATATAAAACCTATTTCAATTAATCAAGTCTTAACAAGTTTGATTGCTTAACATGTTGGAAACACTTAATCATATAAATATCAATTTCATTTAATATATATAAACATGGAAAAGTTCGGGTCACTACAAACAAAATCCTAGCTAACTATTCCTAGCTAACTGTTAATTCCTTGTTACATTCTAGTTATCGCAATTTTAATTCTCACAATTTTATTTATCATCATTTAATTTCTGTTATTTATTTTACGCACTTTAAATATCGTCGGATAAATCGGGACACGTATACAATGTTTTGACATATCATATCGACGTCATCTATATATATTATTTGGAATAACCATAGACATTCTATATGTAGTAATGATCGAGTTAGCTATACAGGGTTGAGGTTGAATCTAAAATATTATATATACCTTGAGTTGTGATCGAGTCTGAGACATGTATACAATGGGTCACGATACGTATTAATTAATTCGAATATTATATATTAAACTATATATGAATTATTGAATTACTAATTATGGACTATTAACAGTGTACTACTAACATTGGACAATGAAAATGAAATTAAAATATTGATTATAACATATGAAACTAAACATTTCTTCAAGTTTGCCACTTGATTTCATCTTAAACCTCATTTGTATCTTAACGATTACAATCTGCGTTCAAACCTTTTATGATTCTTGAAAACATCTCAATCGAGAGGATGAACCAACCGCACTTCATCTACGGAAGAAAAGATTGATGCATATAGTTATGCACCTGAAAACACTCAGAACCTGAATAAACGTCTAACACGTATCTGTGCTAGCTCCTTTGGCATTGTTATTACCGAAAATAACTTTGCAATCCCTTTCCAAAGTAGCATATTTTGTCACAGCTCCAGCAAATCAACTTCGACTTTCATTCGGATTAACCTTATTATAACCTAGATATATAAGTGCCCTTCGTCATTGTTACCGGGGAATCGTTTATATTCCACTACATTAGCAGTAAACTTACCAGCAACTTTATTAATCATTGATTTAAGTCTCTTCGAAAAACCATTATATTTGTTCATTAAAACCCTATCAAATACTCATCCACATCTTATAACGAGAATTGCCATACCAATTACCAGAAATTAGCAATCAGTATTTTGAACCTCGCAGCATTACTATGTCAACAGTTATATGTATACGTATAACATTTATCTCTTAGAATTATGATCTTCCATCCTAAAATTTTGAAAAGAACCCAGTCTACGAATTAATACTCCAAATTTTGAGAAAGCTGAATGAAGCAGCTGAACTGTAGACAACCGTAAACAATCTTAACAGTCAAAAGTTTGATGATAAAGTATAATGTGTTGGCAAAGCTTAGAAAAAGAGGAGGTTTGGAACTAGAAAACGGATTGAGCAAACCATGAAAGAAGCTGTGGACGAATCACAAAGAATAAACTTGCCTTCAAAGAATCCAAATGATTCAGTAACTACTGAAGTCATTAACGAATATCTTGCTCCTGACTCTAAACCTTTACGAACAAATTTTCTTCATCATCCTCTGATCTTAGATATTATAAGATATCATCGTATATTTCATTATAAATATCCTCGATATTTCTGAAGATATTTTCATAACTATTCTTATCTGAAATCATTTATCTCTTCACGATATTAGGGTTATATCAGAAAGGAAATTATTTTAGTTTCTAAAATTCGAATTTAAAATTTGAATGTTTTTTTTTTTGAAGTAGTGTTGGGAACTGAAGCATGAGTTAGTATAATATAATGACACTTGATCAACGTGATTATATTACAGTAAGTCATTCTGAGTTTCTAATGGAACGTGATGATTCATAGATCATAACGTCATCATGTGCCATGTTACATGACTCTTACATTCTACCTAAACTCCAAACATATCAAGAACAAATCTTCTTGATAGTTATATCTTTTCTCTTGAATTCTGGTAAATTAACCAATCACGATCGTGCTATTACAATCTCTCTCTTAGAACATTAGTTGTGTTCATTCGAAACTCCATACCTACGAATTATGGACCATTATTCGTTTGACTTAAAGTCAGGAAGAGAAGACAAAAGTATGGAACTCCAAAGTAGAAAGGAAATATGAATTGAAGTATAAAAGATGAGAGTTGTGAAAATAATGGAACGAAAGAGGTTCATTTATAGTGAAATATCAGACAAAACAATCAAGTCACATTATTGCATTTAATCAAAGAAGATCCTAATTTTCTTAATTATCAAAGAACCAAATCTTATTAAAAAAAAATTCTCTAAATCCCTTGAATTTCGGAAATCAACTGTATCTACGTCAAGAGATATGACGAAATGTTATTTACTCATTTCACTCTTTTGTGATAGCTTCAATTATACTCTTCGCGTAATCAAATTGTTTTATCTATATAACTCAATGATGATAAAAACTCTGAGCTCTAGCTCGTACGTGTGATGACCCGGGAATTTCCGACAAAATTTAAACTTAATCTTTATATATTTCCGACACGTTAAGCAAAGTCTGTTAGGTTGAGTCTCAAAATTTTGAATTGTTTTCATATATTCAATTGACCTTCGACTGTTCTCGACGATTCACGAACAACTAATTGTAGATAGATACATGTATATTTAATTTTATATATATATATATATATATATATATATATATATATATATATATATATATATATATATATATATATATATATATATATATATATATAATTTGAAATATTAATTGAAATAATATATGAGTTAATTGTTGGAATTAAATATGTAAAATAGAATGCGATACAATGAAAACTGTTATTACAAATGTGCATATATATATGTATGTATATAAATATGTATATAAATACTATTTGTAAATATATAAAATAATATTAAATCTATTTTTTTAAAATATATAACATATATGTATGTGATAAAACTTGTTATTTAAAAATGATTATAATTATAGAGAGAGTAAATGGAAAATGAATGATCTCGAGCTTAATTAGTAAACGTCAGTAACGCTCGGTTGATGTTTTGTTAGTTTTAATATAGATATTGTACATGTCCATGAAGGATTGAAATAAAAGTTGAACTGTAAATTGATTACGAAGATTTTAGATTTGTCAAAAATATTTTTACCCTTTTAAGATTAAATATTTGCACTCCGTACATATAAATTGGAACATAAAATAAATAATTATTGAACCTTTTTTATCAGGTTTCAAACAGTTAATGAGTGAAATAATTAAATATATTTAATCTAAAAGTTTGGGATTTTTAGGAACACTTTTATACGTTAGCTGTTTAGCAATGTACACGAGATAGTCATCCGTGATAAACTGTCGGTATATAATTACAAATAGAGAGGCTGCCGAACTGTTTGAGGGTGCACGTTTTATTCTCTTTCATTAGTTAATGTATATAATTGTGAGTGGGTCTTAAAGAAATTAATGTGTTTGTAACTATCTAAACATATTTATATTTATGGTATATATATATATATATATATATGCTCGAACATGTCTAAACTTTCTGTATCTCCATTTTATTCAAACCATCATCTTCATAATTTTTTCTTTGTTTCTTCTTCTATTTGTACGGCAACTATCATTACCCCATCCGTCATCCTACTTGTCTCTTTGATCTTTGGTTCACTCCATCACCACCGTAATATGCAACCCTCGAATCATCACCATTAAACCGTCACCTAGACATCACCATTAACACCATGAAACTATTTCCATCATCACCTTCGATCACGTCTTCATCAAACCCAATGTTTCAACCACTATCTAGTATCTATTTCATTATGTTTCAACCATAAACAACCACCTTCCTCTCTCTCGCTTTCTCTCTCTCTTCCATGTTGTCCACCGGGAACCTCCACCGACGACATAACCCATCAAACTTCAAGAACAAACCACTTTCGTTCAATCACCACTTCACCACCTGTTGAAATACAACCGCCACCACCCATCGACATCTTCAATCATCACCTTCTTGAATAAAACCTTCATTTACCCGCCACCATTCAACACCTACTTACACGACCACCACCATCTTTCACGGTATCATTCGAGCACCATTTACTGTCTTTGTTCTCCTCTTTGTGAACTACCTCACCCCCTTAAATCACCATCACCTTGACCATGGAGACCCCTCGTGAATTGTTATTACTCGAGACCACCATCCACAACCACAACAACCGTCAACCAATAACCACCACATCTGTCACCATCATCGCTTATTCTACTGCTGCTGCCATGTCTATTTTTTGTTTAAAACAACAAAAACAAACCCCAAAAACTGCTAATTCTATTCGATTGAAACCCACCACCAAACCCATCGAAAACTGCATCTTCTGTAGTTACAAGGCTACTGTTATCTGTTCTCTGTTAGTCCAAACCAACCCATAACAAACACCCATCGAAACCACCCATTGTTCGCTACTATTACAACATTTTATTCGATTTCTGTTTTGTCCATAAACCACCCCATCGCCACCCTAACAGCTCATTCATGTTTCTATTTTATGAACAAAGAAGTAGAAGGATAAATGGTGATTTCGATATAGACGATGATGATGATAAGCGAGATTAGGAGATAGGTATCGATGATGATGGAGATTCTATGTTAATAACAATAACAGTGACGCGATATCATAATGATGAGTAAAATGACCGCCGTAAGAATTTTTTTTTGTTTTATGGCTGCCGTTCAAAGTCTCCTAGTACCAAACTAATCCCTCTATTTATGAACATGGGCTTTATCAAAGTAGAATTGGTGATTTGGTTTGTGTAGGCTTGTGTTAGGTTGGGCCGAAGTAATTATATATTTTTTTTTATCTTGTTGGGCTGTATATTGGGCTGAAAGAAGCTGAGGCTAGACGGGTTATAAAAATTAAATTGGGTTATAATTCAGGAAAAGAGTGACAGTGTAATGGTTGGGCATGTTGGGTATAACCGAGAGGTCTCAGGTTCAAGCTCGGGCTATGGCATTTATTTTACACTTGTTTGGAAGGTAGTCTTCTTTCATGAGTATTATTATTATTATTTTTATAAAAAGTATACATTTTAGTATTATTATCATTAAATTATTACTACTATCATTTTTATAGTTATTATTATCATTAAAATTATTATTATTATTATTATTATTATTATTATTATTATTATTATTATTATTATTATTGTTATTGTTATTGTTATTGTTATTGTTATTGTTATTGTTATTGTTATTGTTATTGTTATTGTTATTGTTATTGTTATTGTTATTGTTATTGTTATTGTTATTGTTATTATTACTAGTGTTATAGTTATTAGTATTATTATTGTCACTAATAAAAGTATAGTTACTATTTATGATTATTATCGTAATTATAATTACAAAGACGATATATATTGGTTATTACTAAAACTAATACCATTACTAATATATGTATTATCATTAACATGTTTAGGATTATTATTATTATCATTAATATGAAAACAATAAAATTATTATTATTTTCTTTAACTAGTATCATTGTTATAATTATTAGTATTATCATTATCATTATTAACGATATTATTAATATATTAGGTATTATCATTATTATCATTTTTATCACTACTAATAGTAATTAGTATTAATATAATTTTAATAAACAAATGATATATATAAAAATATGTATATATGTAATACATATAACATAATAAAATTAATATTTCTATATATAAAATGAATAAATGAAACATATAAATTATTAAAATAAAAATAAAATAACTAATAAATTTATATAAATTTATGTATATATATATATATATATATATATATATATATATATATATATATATATATATATATATATATATATATATATTCGTTCGATTACAATTATGTGTATTAATAAATATACAAATGATATAGGTTCGTGAATCCGAGACCAACTCTGCATTGTTCAATATAGTCATATGTATTTTTACTACAAAATACATTAGGTGAGTTTCATTTGCTCCCTTTTACTCTTTACATTTTTGGGACTGAGAATACATGCGCTGTTTTTACAACTGCTTTATTAAATTCGTTTGAAATATATTTTGAACTGCGAATACATGAAATGCTTTTATAAATGTTTGACGAGATAGACACAAGCAAAATATTCCTCAAATTTATGTATCGAGAGAATGATTTTATACACAGGTTATGTGTATGTTATTTTTGTGCACAAGATATGTGTACGGTTACTAAGATTTATAAAAGATGATTTCGTACACGAGAAATGTGTACTGTATTTAAAAGATATCGCATGTACATTAAAGGTGGGTATAGGATTCGGGACCATTTGTACCATGCAGGATTTAAATCTTGTGGTCTATCAAAATGATGAATTTTATTGTTTTATGATAAACCTATGAACTCACCAACCTTTTGGTTGACACTTGAAAGCATGTTTATTCTCAGGTATGAAAGAAATCTTTCGCTGTGCATTTGCTCATTGTAAAGACATTATTTGGAGTCGATCATCGCAATGGAACCAGATGTTGATGACTTCGTCCAGACGGATTAGGAGGGGGTATGACATGTGGTATCAGAGCGGTGGTCTTAGTGAACCAGGTCTTGCATTAGTGTGTCTAACTGATAGTTGTTTAGATGCATTAGTGAGTCTGGACTTCGACCGTCTCTGCATGTCAAAAGTTTTGCTTATAATTTCTAGTCAAAAATTACCTGTTTATCATTCTTAGGGAATCACTTGCTTATCACTCTTAGTCTAGACACATTTTACTGCATTGATTGCATGAATAGTGTATAGACAATATTCATATCTTAGCGTATCTGCTACTTCATATCTTAGCGTATATGTTATTGTAACTTTGCCTGAAATATTCCGTAGATTCCTCCGTAACTTATGGAATTTTAGTATTAAATATACATATGCAAATTATGTATTGCAGGGTACTAATCTACATCCTATAATCTATTTCTTATCAAAAAATCCTTCATCTGATCGTACGAGATGTATCCCTCAACCAGTTCGAATTCCTCGGATTCCGACAGCTATTCCAATATGGAGTTTCACCTAAGCTCCGAAAGCAGTGTCACCAGAATGAATCAACCAATCATCCATCCCGAATTCATCTGATGGGTTCGTTGTCGAATTAATCAATGGAGACGCGCAGACGGCGATCCCTTCCACTAACCGAATTCACTTCTTGATGAAGAACCTGAAGCACTTACCGGCGAACCTGTTCGTAACACCATTTTCACCCTCATTTCCTGAATATCTCACCACGACTATATCATAACTCAGATTCTAAACCTTATTCATCCGCTCGTCCGACGGACAATCATCCCGGAATAATAGAAGAAGTCAACGAACTTCGCGCTCGAATAATCAATTTGGAAAACGTGGTGCAAAACCTACCAGCTTCAACAACAGCACCGACAACACCAGTACCACCAACAAGCCAAGTTTCAACATCACACGCCTCAACATCTCAATCTGTACCTCGAGTATAATCATCGTTCTACATATCGTTCTACATCATTTATTTTCGTTCGACATGGTGATCATGTAACCTCTAATGTTTTAGAGATTATATATTCTTGTTCTAACGGTAAATCAAATGAGTTTAATATCATATTAACTCATTAAATCCATGACTACATCTGAAGAAAATATATATGTATATATGTTTTCATAAAGATTGTAATTAAAAATTCTTTTGTACAAACTGCTAATGGTGAAAATATTTTAACGGGTAGGTAATACCTAAAGAATATTTAGATTTCACATTAATAAGTTACACTGTACATTCTTCGAATCTGATTCAACAATCATTTACTATTCTATTTATAACCACCGATATACAAATCCGTTCACCACAAAATAACCAGTTTCATTCAATTTCATAATTGAATTTTGACCTATCGAAATTCAACAAGTGGCATAATGAAGAAAACATTGGACAAAATAAAATTTGTTAGAAACAAATAAATTAACTATGAGAAATATTGTTAAGAATCCACGCTAACAAAATCCTAGCTAACTGTTCCTAGCTAACTGTTAATTCCGTATCGCAATTTATTTATTGCAATTTAATTATTGCAATTTACATTCTCGCAATTTTATTTATCGTCATTTAATTTCTGTTATTTACTTTACGCACTTTATTTATCGCCATTTAATTTCTGTTATTTATTTTTACGCACTTTAAATATCGGGACACGTATACAAGGTTTTGACATATCATATCGACGCATCTATATATATTATTTGGAATAACCATAGACACTCTATATGCAGTAATGATCGAGTTCTCTATACAGGGTTGAGGTTGATTCTACAATAATATATATAATTTGAGTTGTGATCGAGTCTGAGACATGTACACGGGTCACGATACGTATTAATTAATTCGAATATTAAATATTAAACTATATATGAATTATTGGACTGTTACTGTGGACTATCGACTGTGAACTAATAACATTGGACAATTAAAATGAATTAAAAAAAATGATTATAACATATGAAACTAAACAATTCTTCAAGTTGCCACTTGATTCCATCTTAAACCTCATTTGTATCTTGACGATTCTAATCTGCGTTCAAACATTTCATGATTCTTAACAACACCTCAGTCGAGAGGATGAACCAACCGCACTTCATCTACGAAAGAAAAGATCGATGCATATAATTATGCACTTGAAAACATTCGGAAGCAGAGTAAACATTTAACACGTAATTGTGCTAATTCCTTAGTGTTATTATTACCCAAAATAACTTGATTATCCCTTTTCAAAGTAGCGAATTTTGTCACAGCTCCAGCAAGTCAACTTCGACTTTTCGTTCGAAACAACCTTATTATAATCTTGATATATATGCGTGCTCTTTTATTGTTACCAAGGAACCTTTCATATTCTACCATATTACTAGTAGACGTACCAGCAACCTCGTTGCTTTTTGGCTTAAATCTCTCTGACAAAATCATTGTATTTATTCATAGAAACACTATCATATACTCATCCGCATCTTGTAACGAGAACTACCATAACAATTACCGGGAATCATCAATCAGTACTTTGAAAACTCACAGCATATCTACATCAACAGTTATATGTATGACATTTATCTCTTAGAATTATGATCTCTCATTCTGAAATTCTGAAAAGCACTCAGTCACAAATCAATACTCTGAATGTTGAAAAAGCTGAATGAAGCAGCAGAAATCATAGACAACCGTAAATGACCTTAATCATCGAAAGTTTGATGATAAAGAATATTATGTTGGAAAAGCTCAGAAATGTTGGAACTGAAAAACGGATTGAGCTAATCATGAAGGAGGCCAAGGACAAATACAAGGACCATACCCTATATCCAAAGAATCCAGATAATTCTGGATCTGTTGAAATCTTTAGAGAATATCTTGCTCCGAAGTCATGTTAAAATCTTGCGGAAAATCTTTCTCCATCAACCATCGAACTTAGAAATTCCAAAATATCATCATCAATATCTTCGATATTTCTGATGATATTTTCATAAATATTCTCGTCCGAAATTATATACCTCTTCGTACTTCCTGTGTTTCATTATATTGGAAACTTCTGTAAAATCTAAGTTTAATTTATGAATAAATTCAGGAGAAATATAAAGAAATTGATGCATGAGTTAGTATAATATAATGACACTTGATCAACGTGATTATATTACAGTAAGTCATGCTGAGTTTCTAAATGGAACATGATGATTCACAGATTATAACGTCATCATGTGCCATGTTACATAACTCTTTCATTCTGCTTAACTTCTGAACATATCAAGAAAATATATTCTTGATGGTTCTATTCTCAGTGATTCAGGTAATTTGAAAAAACAAATCGTGCTACTACCTTTCCTTTCTACCTTGTATATTATGATAATTCGAAACTCCATACCTATGAATTCTGGACCGTTACTTGCGAAAAGTAAAAAAAAACATGAAGCTCCGAAATAGAAAGAGGGTATAAATCGCAGCAAATAAGAGAGCGCATAACTATAGATGACAATAATTATAGGAGACAGAAGCAGGGACATTGAAATATAAGGGAAGATATAAAACCTAATAACTACACAGAAGTTACAAACCGTGGATATTAATACGAATAGCAATACAAAGACACGGTAGAATTAAGAATAGTATCACCCAAGGTAATAGTAGAAGTAAACAGATTTCTCTGGTGGAAGATTGGAAAGAATGATGACGGAAATGATAACTAGGAAAATATCAAGTATTAGAACTGGATTAAGCATTTTCACAATCTTTTGGATGTATGAACTAAGAAAGAAATTATAGGAATGGTGAGAATAATGGGACGGAAGAGTTTAATTTATAATGGAAATATCAGACAGAGTAATCGAGGCAGATCACCGTATTTAATTATAGAGATTTTAATTTCCTTGCTCGCCGAAGAATCAAATCTTTTAGATTTTGAAGATTTTCTTTAAATCACTGGAATTACGGAATTCAACCAAGACAACGTCAAAAGCTAAGGCGCACCTTATTTTCTAATTTCCACAGTGACTACGTTAAAAGTTAAATCTCTATCTCAATCTGTTGTGAAAGCTTCATTCGTACACTTCATCTAATCGAATCGTTTTATCTATATTAGTCAATAATGATAAAACTCAATTTATCAACTCATATTTGTCATGAAAACATTTTTATTGTTAGTCATGACCACCTCAATCAAATTTCAGGACGAAATTTCTTTAACGGGTAGGTACTGTGATGACCCGGGAATTTCCGACAAAATTTAAAATTAATCTTTATATATTTCCGACACGATAAGCAAAGTCTGTTAGGTTGAGTCTCAAAATTTTGAACTGTTTTCATATATTCAATTGACCTTCGACTGTTCTCGACGATTCACGAGCAACTAATTGTAAATAGATACATGTATATATATATATATATATATATAATAATAATAATAATAATAATAATTTGAAATATTAATTGATATAATATATGAGTTAATTGTTGGAATTAAATATGTAAAATAGTATGCGATACAATGAAAAATGTTATTACAAATGTGCATATATATATGTATGTATATAAATATGTATATAAATACTATTTGTAAATATATAAAATAATATTAAATCTATTTTTTTAAAATATATAACATATATGTATGTGATAAAACTTGTTATTTAAAAATGATTATAATTATAGAGAGAGTAAATGGAAAATGAATGATCTCGAGCTTAATTAGTAAACGTCAGTAATGCTCGGTTGATGTTTTGTTAGTTTTAATATAAATATTGTACATGTGCATGAAGGATTGAAATAAAAGTTGAACTGTAAATTGATTACGAAGATTTTATATTTGTCAAAAATATTTTTACCCTTTTAAGATTAAATATTTGTACTCCGTACATATAAATTGGAACATAAAATAAATAATTATTGAACCTTTTTTATCAGGTTTCAAACAGTTAATGAGTGAAATAATTAAATATATTTAATCTAAAAGTTTGGGATTTTTAGGAACACTTTTATACGTTAACTGTTTAGCAATGTACACGAGATAGTCATCCGTGATAAACTGTCGGTATATAATTACAAATAGAGAGGCTGCCGAACTATTTGAGGGTGCACGTTTTATTCTCTTTCATTAGTTAATGTATATAATTGTGAGTGGGTCTTAAAGAAATTACTGTGTTTGTAACTATCTAAACATATTTATATTTATGGCATATATATATATATGCTCGAACATGTCTAAACTTTCTGTATCTCCATTTTATTCAAACCATCATCTTCATAATTTTTTCTTTGTTTCTTCTTCTATTTGTACGACAACTATCATTACCCCATCCGTCATCCTACTTGTCTCTTTGATCTTTGGTTCACTCCATCACCACCGTAATATGCAACCCTCAAATCATCACCATTAAACCGTCACCTAGACATCACCATTAACACCATGAAACTATTTTCATCATCACCTTCGATCACGTCTTCATCAAACCCAATGTTTCAACCACCATCTAGTATCTATTTCATTATGTTTCAACCATAAACAACCACCTTCCTCTCTCTCGCTTTCTCTCTCTCTTCCATGTTGTCCACCGGGAACCTCCACCGACGACATAACCCATCAAACTTCAAGAACAAACCACTTTCGTTCAATCACCACTTCACCACCTGTTGAAATACAACCGCCACCACCCATCGACATCTTCAATCATCACCTTCTTGAATAAAACCTTCATTTACCCGCCACCATTCAACACCCACTTACACGACCACCACCAACTTTCACGGCATCATTCGAGCACCATTTACTGTCTTTGTTCTCCTCTTCGTGAACTACCTCACCCCCTTGAATCACCATCACCTTGACCATGGAGACCCCTCGTGAATTGTTATTACTCGAGACCACCATCCACAATCACACAAACCATCAACCAATAACCACCACATCAACATAAACTGTCACCATCATCGCTTATTCTACTGCTGCTGCCATGTCTATTTTTTTGTTTCAAACAACAAAAACAAACCCTAAAAACTGCTAATTCTATTCGATTGAAACCCACCACCAAACCCATCGAAAACTGCATCTTCTGTAGTTACAAGGCTACTGTTATCTGTTCTCTGTTAGTCCAAACCAACCCATAACAAACACCCATCGTTATTATTATCATTAAAATTATTATTATTATTATTATTATTATTATTATTATTATTATTATTATTATTATTATTATTATTATTATTATTATTATTATTATTATTATTATTATTATTATGATTATTATTATTGTTATTGTTATTGTTATTGTTATTGTTATTGTTATTGTTATTGTTATTGTTCTTGTTATTGTTATTGTTATTGTTAATGTTATTATTGTTGTTATTATTACTAGTGTTATAGTTATTAGTATTATTATTGTCACTAATAAAAGTATAGTTACTATTTAATGATTATTATCGTAATTATAATTACAAAGAGGATATATATTGGTTTTTACTAAAACTAATACCATTACTAATATATGTATTATCATTAATATGATTAGCATTATTATTATTATCATTAATATGAAAACAATAAAATTATTATTATTTTCTTTAATTAGTATCATTGTTATAATTATTAGTATTATCATTATCATTATTAACGATATTATTAATATATTAGGTATTTTCATTATTATCATTTTTATCACTACTAATAGTAATTAGTATTAATGTAATTTTAATAAACATATGATATATATAAAAATATGTATATATGTAATACATATAACATAATAAAATTAATATTTCTATATATAAAAAGAATAAATGAAACATATAAATTATTAAAATAAAAAGGAAATAACTAATAAATTTATATATATATATATATATATATATATATATATATATATATATATATATATATATATATATATTCGTTCGATTATAATTATGTGTATTAATAAATATACAAATGATATAGGTTCGTGAATCCGAGACCAACCCTGCATTGTTCAATATAGTCATATGTATTTTTACTACAAAATACATTAGGTTAGTTTCATTTGCTCCCTTTTACTCTTTACATTTTTGGGACTGAGAATACATGCGCTGTTTTTACAACTGCTTTATTAAATTCTTTTGAAATATATTTTGAACTGCGAATACATGAAATGCTTTTATAAATGTTTGACGAGATAGACACAAGCAAAACATTCCTCGAATTTATGTATCGAGAGAATGATTTTATACACAGGTTATGTGTATGTTATTTTTGTGCACAAGATATGTGTACGGTTACTAAGATTTATGAAAGATGATTTCGTACACGAGAAAGGTGTACTGTATTTAAAAGATATCGCATGTACATTACAGGTGGGTATAGGATTCAGGCCCATTTGTACCATGCAGGATTTAAATCTTGTGGTCTATCAAAATGATGAATTTTATTGTTTTATGATAAACCTATGAACTCACCAACCTTTTAGTTGACACTTGAAAGCTTGTTTATTCTCAGGTGCTGCTCATTGTAAATCATTATTTGGAGTCGATCATCGTAATGGAACCAGATGTTGATGACTTCGTCCAGACGGATTAGGACGGGGTATGACAGTACGCGTCATGAAAACATACTTATTGTCAGCCATGACCATCCCAATCAAATTTCGGGACGAAATTTCTTTAATGGGTAGGTACTGTGACGACCCGGAAATTTCCGACCAAATTTAAACTTAATCTTTATAGGTTTTCGACACGATACGCAAAATATGTAATGTTGAGTCTCAAAATTTTTGAACGGTTTCATTTACTCAATAGACATTCGACTGTTCTCAACGATTCACGAACAACTATTTGTAAATAGATACATATATATACATATATATATATATATATATAATATGAAATATTATTTGAAATAATATATGATTTAATTGTTGGAAATAAATATACAAAATAACATGCGATGTAAATAAAAACTATTATGCTATTAAATATATATAAGATATATATATATATATATATATATATATATATATATATATATATATATATATATATATATATACATAAATATTACTTGTAAGTATATAATATCTATTTGTTTAAAAAGATATAATTAATATATTTATTTACTTAATAAAAATTGTTAATTAAAAGTGTGTATATATATATATATATATATATATATATATATATATATATATATATATATATATATATATATATATATATATATATATATAGAAAGAGTATATTGAAAATAAATGGTTTCGAGTAGGTCTAGTCAACGGTTGTGATAATCGGTTTACATTTCGACAGTGTTCATATAGATCTAAAACGAGTTTATGAAGATTTAAAATAAAAGTTGTATTGTAAATCGATTACGAAGATTTTAGGTTTGATAAAAATATTTTTATCTTTTTAGATTAATTTTTAGTACTCCGTACATATTATTGGAACAGAAAATAAATAATTAACGAACTTTTTTAATCAGGTTTCAAACAGTTAATGACCAAGATAAATAAATGGACTTAATCTAAAAAAATAGGGGATTTTTAGGAACATTTTTACATTTTAACTGTTTAGCAATGGATACGAAATAGTATCCGTAATATTGCATGTCGACACAGAACAATCCAATTAACCGGTGGCTTATTGTATTCATTAGTGTGCACATGTTTCATTTTTATTATTTTATTAATATTCTTAATTATTAGATTCATAATTGCAGTGATATATGGATATGTTTTACACTTGCATTTACTAACATACATGATAATCACAAACCATTTTTCATCACTCTTCTATCTTATTTTCTTCTTCTTTTTCCTGAACCATCTCCTTGTTCGGATAAACCCATAAGACACCACCAAAGCCATAACCACCGTGAGTAATCAAGAAACCCAAATAACTATCAATCACACACCTACAAATTCATATCGATTACCTTTCATGACTATAATCACCACAAAATCCCAACTCAAAACCCATTTGATTTTGGCCAAGTCTCAAACTTTTAATCGAGCACCATGGTTTACAATCATCTTCGGCTATCACGATCGCACCATCTCCACCACCTTCGACAACACCCACAACCACCATCACTTTTCATCACCATAAACACCATTCTTCTTCGTAAACTACTGCTGTGAAGTTTCTCTCATCGAACCCATCGAAACCCATTAGTTACCATCTACAACTTCAACCATCAACTACTATCACCTTTATATTTGGGTACGTTTCCTGTTTCTACTTAAAATTGTTCGACAACCACCCTTAAACTGTCACCTAGGCATCACCATCCACCATGAAAATCTATGATTTTGATACGATCTTTTTTTGTTTTTGTTTTAGTCAAGTAACACTAAATAACCATCACCTAAACTCCTACAACCACTTTGCCACCAGACCACAAACACTTTGAACAACCCAACAACTCAACCAACAACAACCATTATCAAACACCATTAAAACCGCCACCCCTTATATTTTCTCGCTACAATTGAAGCTACTGCAGGCAGTTTCGTTTATATTTTTTTTTAAACAACCAAGAATCCCATTGCAGCATTTGCAGCCATAAAATGTATCTTTAACACACAGAGCCGTCACTCCACTATTGCTGTTTTGATTTGTAGTCAACCCAAACCTTATCACCATCAAGGACCATTCAACATCACCAATTAAGATAATCATTGATGCTACATGTGATACTTCTATTTCTTCTTTTAATTTAAACACCACAAAACTCAAACCAACATTAACTTTATGTATATGTTCTTCTCGAATTAAAAACAAGAAAAAAAGGATCATGGGGCTATTGAAGATAATGACGGGTATTAACAAGTTGAAGTCTAGAATTTTAAGTTGTCACGTGTAATATTTTAATCTGTTAGTCCACTTTACACCTAAGATAAGGCCCATCGACATTATTATATTTGGACGTAATGATAATTGAAATATGATTTTGATACGGGTACTATACGTGGAAAACGATGGATCGTTAGAATGTCTCCTCAATCCCACGTACGATTAAACCGAATATTTATTTCAAACGCCCAAAAAGAGATTATCTTACTGGATTATGATTTGGGCCGAGTTAATATGTATGTTATTAGTGGCCCGTAACCCAGCTCATTTTGTTGGGACTGCTATAAAAAAAATGATCGATGAAGGCTTATAATTATAAAAATGAGGTCGTGGATGATTGTTGTTATGATATAAAATTTTGTTCCGAATGGTGATGGTGTATTATGATAAGGAAATAATTAAGGTTATAAGGAGATGAAGAAACAAAGTAAGATGAAGAGATTATGATAGTTATTATGATCATGATGATTATGATCATATAAATCGATGAAGATGATGGTGTGTGTAATGCGTTTGCTAGGGGTTGTGTCCTGCGCGAGCTGTTACTAGGTTTAATGATGATGTACATGGAATAATGATGATGATGATATTCACGGTGATGATAATGAGAGGTGATGTTAACGGAGATGTTATGATCATAATGAAAAGAATGATGAGATGATGAGTTGATATTATTAATTGTGTTATGATGCATATACAGTGAGATTTATTTATGATGAAACAGGAAACGGGTTAAGATATTTAGGATGGGTATTAAATCAGATATGAAGTAACAACGGAGTGGTTTAGGGTGTTATCGGGTTAGCGAGAGGTCCCGGGTTCGAGCCTGGGCTTGGACATTTTTTTTTAGAAAAAGAAGAAGGAGGATGCAGAAATAAAGGTTAAAAACAATTTAAGTTGGGTTTTATTTCAGAATTGAAACACATAGCGTAATGGTTAAGGATGTTATCGGGTTAGCGAGAAGTCGCGGGTTCAAACCCATACTTGGGCATTTTTTCTAGACAACTTCTTTGAGGTAGTTTACTTATTACTCATTATTATTATTATTATTATTATTATTATTATTATTATTATTATTATTATTATTATTATTATTATTATTATTATTATTATTATTATTATTATTATTATTATTATTATTATAATTATTATTATTATTATTATTATAATTATTATTATTATTATTATTATTATTATTATTATTATTATTATTATTATTATTATTATTAATGGTTATTATCATTAACATTAAAATTAATAGTTTAATTGAAATTATAACTATCATTATTATTATCATTATCATTATTATTATTATTATTATTATTATTATTATTATTATTATTATTATTATTATTATTATTATTATTATTATTATTATTATTATTATTATTTTCATTAACATGATTTTTATATAAAATTTTATTTACATTATTTTATTATCACTATTATTATCATTAATATTATTATTATTATTACAGTATTATTATTTTTACTAAAAACATAATAACATTATTATATAAATATTACATATAACAAATTAATGATTTTTGATATAATACCAACTACAAATATATATATATATATATATATATATATATATATATATATATATATATATATATATATATATATATATATATATATATATATATATATATATATATATATATATATATTGTAATATAACTATATGTATGAATATTGATTATTTACAAAATAACTATATATAAAATATAACTGAAGATATAAAATATAAATAAAATATATATATATTTATTTAACTACAACACTTAATATATAAATATTATGTAGGAGGAATTATGTGATTATATATGTTAATATATATACTTGATATAGGTTCGTGAATCTGAGGCCAACCTTACATTGTTCAGTTCCGCCGTATGGATATTTTTACTACAAAATATCTTATTGGGAGTTTCATTACTCCCTTTTTAATTGCTTTTGAAATATATATTTTTGGGACTGAGAATACATGCGTTTTTATAAATGTTTGACGAAATAGACACAAGTAATCGAAACTACATTATATGGTTGAATGATCGAAGCCGAATATGCCCCTTTTAGTATGGTAATCTAAGAATTAGGGAACAGACACCCTAATTGATGCGAATCCTAAAGATAGATCTATCGGGCCCAACGAGCCCCATCCAAAGTACCGGATGCTTTAGTACTTCGAAATTTATCATGTCTGAAGGATGTCCCAGAATGATGGGGATATTCTATATGCATCTTGTGAATGTCGATTACTAGGTGTTCAATCCATATGAATGATTTTTATCTCTATGTATGGGATGTATGTTTATGAAAAATGGAAATATGAAATCTTGTGGTCTATAAAAATGATGGAAATATTGATGATAAACTAATGAACTCACTAACCTTTTGGTTGACACTTTTAAGCATATTTATTCTCAGGTATTAAAGAAATCTTCCGCTGTGCATTTGCTCATATTAAATATATTACTTGAAGTCATTCATGGCATATTTCAAAATACGTTGCATTCAAGTCGTTGAGTTCAATAGAGATTATTATTAAGTAAATGACATATTAGGTCATTTATAGGTTGGATATTATGAAATGGTATGCATGCCTGTCAACTTTCGATGAAATGAAGGTTTGTCTTAAAAAACAAATGCAATGTTTGTAAAATGTATCATATAGAGGTCAAATACCTCGCAATGTAACCATATGTTGAAGACTTCGTCCAGATGGATTAGGACGGGTCTTTACAACTAAGAAGGTCGATTCGGTGTTTGCCATAAGTAAGTGTGCTGAAGAAGACAGGGTAAAGTACGCTACGCATACCTTCACAGGTACTGCGTTAACATGGTGGAACACCTATCTCGAGCAGGTGGGACAAGATGCTGCTTACGTACTACCGTGGTTAGCATTCAAACACATGATGAATGAGCAGTACCATCCTAGAAACGAGGTCAATAAGCTCAAGGTAGATCTTAGAGGATTACAAATGCAAGGATTCGATATTACCACATACAAACGACGATTCACAGAGTTGTGCCTATTGTGTCTAAGAGTGTTCGAAGATAAAGAAGGGCAGATCGACGCGTTTGTAAAATGGTTACCAGAAAGGATTCAAGAGGATGTAAATTCAAACGAGCCAACCTCCATACAAATGGCAAGTCGAATGGCTCACAAACTCATAAACCAGATTGAAGGAAGAATTAAAGAGCAGGCGGTCGAGGAGGCTAAAATGAAGCCAGTCAAGAGAAAGTGGGAAGAAAACAGTGACAAGGGTCACCAATACAACAACAATAATCACAACCACAAACGCAACAACAATCACAACAACCGCAACATCAATCGTAACAACAACAATCGTAATCCCAACAACAACTACAACAACTACAACAACCGTTCCAAAAACAATAACAATCGTAACAACAACAATCCCAACAATATCAACAAGAGGAAGAAACCATACCAGAGGTGTGAAGGATACCAACCGACTGGGTTATGTACGGCATCATGTACTAAGTGTAATAGAAAGGGCCATGGTGCGACGAAGTGCGAAATCTATGGATCAATGGCTAAAGGAACAAATAATGCCGGAGCAAATTATGCCGACATTACTTATTTCGGATACGGGAAGAAGTGCCATTATAAAATATGTGTCCAAACCAGGGGAATAATGATGGTCAAGGCTGAGGAAGAGTCTTCAACATTAATGTGGTAGAAGCGCAGGAAGACCCGGAGCTTGTTACGGGTACGTTTCTTATTGACGATAAACCTGCTTATGTTTTATTTGATTCGGGTGCGGATAAAAGCTATATGAGTAGAGATTTCTGGGCTAAATTAAGTTATCTATTAACACCTTTGGATAATAAGTTTTTACTCGAATTAGCGAACGGTAAATTAATTAAAGCCGATAATATATGCCGGAATAGAAAAAATAATCTGGCTGACGAAACATTTAAGATTAATTTGATACCAGTAGAGTTAAGAAGTTTTGATGTGATATTCGTTATGGACTGGTTGAAAAAGGAGAGAGCAGAGGTCGTTTGTTATAAAAATGTGATTCGCATTATGCGCGAAAAGGGAAAACCCTTAATGGTGTACGGAGAAAAGAACAACGCGAAGTTAAATTTAATTAGTAACTTGAAGGCACAAAAACTAATAAGAAAAGGTTGCTATGCCATTCTAGCATACATCGAGAAAGTCAATTCCGAAGAAAAGAACATCGATGATGTTCCTGTCGCAAAAGAATTTCCCGATGTATTTCGAAAGAATTACTGGGACTACCTCCACACCGATCCATTGAATTCCAAATAGATCTTGTACCCGAAGCTGCACCGATAGCTCGTGCTCCATACAGACACGCACCCAGCGAAATGAAGGAATTACAAAGTCAATTACAAGAACTTTTGTAGCGTGGTTTCATTCGACCAAGCACATCACCGTGGGGAGCTCCTGTTTTGTTTGTCAAAAAGAAGGATGGTACATTCAGGTTGTGTATCGACTACCGAGAGTTGAACAAACTTACCATCAAGAACCGTTATCCACTACCGAGAATCGATGACTTATTTGATCAACTACAAGGCTCGTCGATTTATTCGAAGATTGATTTACATTCTGGGTATCATCAAATGTGGGTGAAGGAGGATGATATTTCGAAGGCTGCTTTTAGAACGAGTTACGGTCATTACGAGTTTATGGTTATGCCGTTTGGTTTGACTAACGCACCAGCTGTGTTCATGGTTCTCATGAACCGAGTGTGTGGACCATATCTTGATAAGTTTATCATTGTTTTCATCGATGACATACTTATTTACTCAAAGAATGATCAAGAGCACGAAGAACATCTGAGAAAAGTGCTAGAATTATTGAGGAAAGAAAAATTGTACGCTAAGTTCTCAAAGTGTGCATTTTGGTTGAAAGAAGTTCAATTCCTCGGTCACGTAGTGAACAAAGAAGGTATTCAGGTTGATCCGTCAAAGATTAAAATCGTTGAAAAGTGGGAAACCCCGAAAACTCCGACGCACATACGCCAATTTTTAGGACTGGCTGGTTACTACAGAAGGTTCATCCAAGATTTTTCCAAAATTACAAAACCCTTGACTACATTAACGCATAAAGGGAAGAAATTTGAATGGAAGGATGAGCAAGAGAAAGCATTTCAATTGTTGAAGAAAAAGTTAACTACGGCACCTATATTGTCATTACCTGAAGGGAATGATGATTTTGTGATTTATTGTGACGCTTCGAAGCAAGGTCTCGGTTGTGTATTAATGCAACGAAAGAAGGTAATTGCTTATACATCTAGACAATTGAAGATTCACGAGCAGAATTATACGACTCATGATTTGGAATTGGGCGCTGTTGTTTTTGCATTAAAAATATGAAGGCATTATTTATATGGGGTCAAATGTATCATATATACTAACCACAAAAGTCTCCAACATATATTTAATCAAAAACAACTAAACATGAGGCAGCGTAGGTGGATTGAACTATTAAATGATTATGACTTTGAAATTCGTTACCACCCGGGGAAGGCAAAGGAAAATGTGGTAGCCGACGCCTTGAGTAGAAAGGACAAGGAACCTATTCAAGTAAAAGCTATGAATATAATTATTCATACTAACCTTACTACTCGAATAAAAGAGGCGCAACAAGGAGTTTTGAAAGAAGGGAATTTAGAGAATGAAATACCCAAAGGATCGGAAAAACATCTTAATATTCGGGAAGACGGAACCCGGTATATGGCGGAAAGAATTTGGGTACCAAAGTTTGGAGATGCGTGAGAAATGGTACTTAGGGAAGCACATAAAAATAGATATTCAATACATCCCGAAGCGGGAAAGATGTACCAAGATCTCAAGAAACACTTTTGGTGTCCGGGTATGAAAGCCGATGTTGCCACATACGTAGGAGAATGTTGACTTGTTCTAAAGTCAAAGCTGAATATCAAAAACCATCAGGTCTACTTCAACAACCCAAAATTCTAGAATGGAAATGGGAAAACATTACCATGGATTTCATTACTAAATTGCCAAGGACTGCAAGTGGTTATGATACAATTTGGGTAATAGTCGATCGTCTTACCAAATCAGCACACTTCCTACCAATGAGAGAAGATGACAAAATGGAGAAGTTAGCATGACTATATTTGAAGGAAGTCATCTCCAGACATGGAATACCAATCTCTATTATCTCTGATATGGATGGCAGATTTGTTTCAAGGTTTTGGCAGACGTTACAACAAGCATTGGGGATTCGTCTAGACATGAGTACTACCTATCATCCACAAACTGATGGGAAAAGTGAAAGGACGATACAGACACTTGAAGACATGCTACAAGCATGTGTTATTGATTTTGGAAATGGTTGGGATCGACATCTACCGTTAGCATAATTTTCCAACAACAACAGTTACCACTCGAGTATTAAGGCAGCACTGTTCGAGGCACTTTATGGTAGAAAGTGCAGGTCTCTGATTTTTTGGAACAAGGTGGGGGATAAACAAATTACGGGTCCAGAAATTATCCAAGAAACTACCGAGAAAATCATTCAAATTCAACAACGGTTGAAAACCACCCAGAATTGGCAAAAGAGCTACGCGAACATTGGAAGAAAAGATTTATAATTGGAAATTGGTGACATGGTTATGCTTAAGGTATCACCTTGGAAAGGTGTTGTTCTATTTGGTAAACGGGGAAACTAAACCCGAGATACATTGGGCCATTCAAGATTATTGATCGTGTCAGACCGGTAGCTTATCGACTTGAATTACCGCAACAATTAGCCAGCATACATAATACCTTTCACGTCTCGAATCTAAAGAAATTCTTAGCTAAAGAAGATCTCACTATTCCTTTAGACGAAATTAAGATCAACGAAAAACTACAATTCGTTGAAGAACCCGTCGAGGTAATGGATCGTGAGGTTAAAGGACTTAAACAAAACAAGATATCAATCGTTAAAGTTTAATGGAATGCTCATAGAGGACCCGAGTTCACCTGGGAGCGTGAATATCAGATGAAATAGAAATATCCACACTTATTTCTAGATGATGCGTCAACACCTCCAACTGCTTAAAATTTCGGGACGAAATTTATTTAACGGGTAGGTACTGTAGTGACCCGAACTTTTCCATGATTATATATTATATGATATCTATATTTATATGATTAAATGTTTCCAACATGTTAAGCAATCAAACTTGTTAAGACTTCATTAATTGAAACGAATTTATGTAAACGATTGACCACCCAATTTGACTGATGATTCACGAACGTTATAACTTGTAAATTAAATGATAATATATATATGGACATATATATATATATATATATATATATATATATATATATATATATATATATATATATATATATATATATATATATATATATATATATATATATATATGTTTAACATGATATGATGGTAATTAAGTATCTCATTAAGTATATTAACAATGAACTATATACGAAAAATGAGACTACTAACTTATAGATTTTGAAATGATATCTATATGTAACGATTATCGTTGTAATAACATCTTACTATTTATATATCATATTAAGATATATTAACACACTATATTACCATGATAACATAACAATTTAACATCTCATCTCATTATATATAATAACTATGGGTTAATTATATTTAACAAGATCGTTAACTTCAAGATTTCAAAACAACGCATGCATGTAACGACTAACGATGATTTAACGACTTTATTAAAATGTATATATATGTAGCGTATCTGTATGTATTAATATACATTTGAAGGACTTCAAGACATGTATCAAAACATTCATACTTAACAAAAATGTTTAAGATTACAGTCCCATTCGTTTTCATCAACAATTCTACTCGTATTCAATCAGTATTCGTACTCGTATTATACCCATCTTTTAGATGTATATACTATTGGTATATACACTTCAATGATCAGCTCTTAGCAGCCTTAATGAGTCATCAAGACATGTGGGAACCATCATTTGACAACTAGCATGAAATATCTAACAAAACAACAAACTAATGGAGCCTATATCCATGGCCATTCTTCACGTGAACTTACAAGCACATCAAACACATTTTCATTCAACTTTCATGCATCAAATTGATCTCTCTCAACTTCTAGATTTATGTTCTAAGTGTTCTTCATCATGTTCATCAAGTTATACATCATCTAGCTCATAAATTCAACCTTTGATCAACTTACAAAACAACTACTCAAGAACACCTTCAAGAATACTTTAAAGTTTGATAGCTTACTTCCAAGCTTTCAAAATCATTCCAAGTAATCATATAAGATCAAGAAACCTTTGTTATTTACAGTAGGTTATCTTTCTAATTTAAGTTAATATTCATATCCAAACTTTGATTCGATTTCTATAAGCATAACAATCTTAATTCAAGTAGTAATCTTACTTGAACTTGTTTTCGTGTCATGATTCTACTTCAAGAACTTCCAAGCCATCAAAGATCCTTTGAAGCTCAAGTTATTTTTTCATCATTTCTAGTAGATTTATCTACTATACTTGAGGTACTAACGATATTCATAACATCATTCGATTCTTATATATATAACTATCTTATTCGAAGAATATAACTTGTAATCACTAGAACATAGTTTAGTTAATTCTAAATTTGTTTGCAAACAAAGTTAATCCTTCTAACTTGACTTATAAAAACAACTTAAAACATGTATTATATCTATATGATATGCTAACTTAATGATTTAAAACTTGGAAACACGAAGAACAACGTAAAACCGGACATACGCCATCGTAGTAAAACCGGGGGATGTTTTGGGTTGGATAATTAAAAACTATGAAAATCTTTGATTTGAAAGTAGTTCTTCTGGGAAAATTATATTTCATATGAACATGAAACTATATCCAAAAATCTTGATTAAACTCAAAGTAGAAGTATGTTTTTCAAAATGGTCATCAAGACGTCGTTCTTTCGACTGAAATGAGTATCTCTTTCAAAAATGACTTGTAACCTGTAACTCCGACTATAAACCATCACTTTTTATGTTTAGTTTCATAAATTTTAGTTCAATACCAAATCATAGCAATTTGATTCACTCAAAACGGATTTATAACGAAGAAATTATGGGTAAAACAAAATTGGAGAAAATTACTAGTTTTAGCTACGAAATTTTTTATAACAAATCTATACCAGCTATATCTTAGCTAACTTTCTTGTATTATACATGTCTTGATAGACCATAGACACGTATACAATGTTTTGACATATCATATTGACATCATCTATATATATTATTTTGAATAACCCATAAGACACGATATGCGGTAATGCTCGAGTTAGCATATAATGGGTCGAGGTTAATTCTAAAATAATTTATATACCATGGGTTGTGATCGAGTCTGAGACATGTATACAATGGGTCATGGATTGATTCGAGATATAGTCCCATTTTTACTATCTAATATTTTTGGGATGAGAATACATGCAGTTTTTTTTTTCAAATGTTTTACAAAATAGACACAAGTACTTGAAACTACATTCTATGGTTGGATTATTAAACCGAATATCACCCCTTCAAGCTTGGTAGCCAAAGAATTAGGGAAATAGCCCCTAATTGACGCGAATCCTAGAGATAGATCTATTGGGCCTAACAACCCCCATTCAGGTTATGGATGGCTTTAGTATTTCGAGGTTTATATTATACAGACGAGAGGTTCTGTTTGGGGATATTCTATGCATTAAAGTTAATGTCGGTTACCAGGTGTTCAATTCATATGAATGATTTTTACGCAGATCGATATTTATGAAAAATGAAATCTTGTGGCCTATTTACAATTTGATATATAGGTTAAACCTATAACTTACCAACAATTTTGTTGACGTTTAAGCATGTTTATTCTCAAGTAATTATTAAGAGCTTCCGCTGTTGCATACTAAATTAAGGACAAGATTTGGAGTCCATGTTTGTATAATATTGTTTAAAAACTGCATTCGAAAACTTATATTGTTGTACCATATTATTGTTAATCATTATGTAATGGTCGTGTGTAATTGTTGTATTTTAGATTATCATTACTTGATAATCTGCGTTATATCTTTGAAACCCTTAACGATAAAATAAAGGTTATGGTTTGTTTTAAAAATGAATGCAGTCTTTGAAAAACGTCTAATATAGAGGTCAAAACCTCGCGATGAAACCAATTATTATGAAACATTTATAATCGATATGAATGAGGCATTTCACCTTGGACCCCACTTCCCACGTATTTAGCTTTTATGCTAGTTTTAAGAAAATGTAGGAAGCAGATACTAAATTCCCGTATTTGAAAGGGTACCACGGCTTTTGACCATGGCGTGTGTTGTCTAGCAATACTAGCACGAAGCCATTGCTCTTCATCAAGAAGACAGCACAGGTTGAAGCTCAAGGCACTTCTTCCCACAGTATGATACATCAGTGTAATACATCGTGAAATGAAGTATTAACCAATATCAGTATGAAATGATGTAAATTAGGAAGTATCCTACACCATGTAAGACGGGCATTAGGAAGACTTGACTTCCTTTATGGATGCACTTGAATCATCCTACAGTTATAGATTTTTAAAATCCTGGAAGACTTTGCTCCCTTTATTTTGAATGGAAGATTTTGCTTCCTTATTATCTTTTTTTTTCAATAAAAACTTAATCAAAAAGTCCATAAAAATTTCAAATTGGCGACAAATGTACGCGAGGATTTATCTCCCCTCACATTTAAGATCATGTAATGCCCTCATTTACATGAAATCAGATAAGAAAGATAAATTCGAGAGGATAATAGTGAAAAGGAAAAAGAAAAATAAACTCGAAATTTTTAGAATCCGGAGATCATGGAGAGACGGTGCACGATGGCGCTGAAGTTACTGCCAGCATAAGAACATCGGCATCCATTCGAACATCAATGACACAATAATCATCAAATGCAATAAAAGCTGCTGAATTTAATGCCAGTCTTTGAAAAGTAAGAGCATACGAAGCATCCAACCCTGCAAATATTATACAAAACAAACACGTAGGAGACGGGGTGGTACCACCGAGGTACCTAAACACCCCATCATAAAGTATCCAAGTACAAAGTTGTAAATAAAAGTTATTACAGTCATCCGAGAATACTACGAAAGAAATAAAATAGTTTTAAACCAACACACATAAGCGCGCACACATGCGCGGTAACCATCATCTCAAGAGCTGCTCAAAAGAATCCCCAGAAGGACCCATCACTTGGTCTCGGGGCTTGCTGATCCTGGTTCTGCTTCGGGTACTGGGACTGCTAGTTCATAGCGAGTTGGTGAGCGGCTTGGGCCTGGGCAAGGGCTGAGTCACAATCATAAGAAGGCCTAGGCATCCCTGGACGAACCCAATCAGTCCAACCAGCACCAACTGGACGTATGAAGTTCTGCAGATCCTGGAAAAATAGATCAAAAGAATGCTCATACCGCTGCAAGTTCGCTTGAATACCCGCTTGGTTATACCAAGTCTGATCATTACCCACATCAACATGCTCACGCAGCAACCTGTTATGTTCATCATAATACACTCTGTCATCCCTACGATGATCATCAACATAAGTCCTCAAACCCTGAAACTGCCCATCACTATATAGCTGCATCCCACTAAACTGGTTTGTAATAAAGTCACAAGTCAAACTAGCGGCACTAGAACTCCCAGCCTGAGCCATCTCTGTATCCGCCGAAGGAGGGTCTTCTGCTTGGGAGCAAAAATATGGTCGTGAGTGTGTGTGTGTGTGTGTGTTATGATAAACAAAATCAATAAAAAGCAAATAAAAACCCTAGCCGGGTCCCGATCGCGGCCGTATTGGCCCAAATCGCGAGCGCGATTTTCCTTTTTTTCAATTTTTGACCTGATGAAATTCGAGCATCTCGTGACCGCATTGGGATAATCGCAGTCGTGATTTTATCAGTTTTTCGTTGCCTAATTTTCTGTTAAGGGAACACGGTCGCGAGGTTTCTAATGCGGCCGTGATTTCAACCCAGCTTTTTTTTTAAAATTTTATACTTTTTATGGTTTTTCTGTTTAAAAACAATGCATAAAATGTACAAACTTACAGACTTTACACAGTTGTGCTGTGTTTATTCCGGAGTCGTGCACTCGACTCCTCTTCCCCACTTAGCAATCGTCAGAATCCTCAACTCCGAAGTTAATGGAGTCGAATCCATACCCGAATCGGTCTTTGAGAGTAGTCATTTCATCCTTATCCCGTATCACTAGTGTACCGGTGTCGAAATCAAGCGTCATTCTTGCAGTTGCCAAGAACCCCCGTCCCAACACTATCGATGTTTTCTTATCCGGTGCACAATCCAGAATGAAAAAGTCTTCTTCGTAGTTAACAACGTGAATGTTAATAGGTACATCTACCGCTGTCCCTATCGGTTTATCAATGGTTTGATTCCCAAAACGAATGCTAGTATTAGTACCGACTAGCTCTCGAATCCCCAATGACTTAGGAATTTCTGCCGGCATCATATTAACACTGGCACCTGAATCTAGTAATGCCGAGTAAAGCTTTCCACCTCGGAACTGAAATATGACCGAAAACTCCCCTGGATCTCTAAGTCTTCTATGTGGCTTGAATTTGCACTGTGGTGTAGACTTAACATACTCAACCTCTTCAATCGTCCATCCATCTTCATCAACAAATGACCTTTTTGTGTTTTTAATGAGCTTTTCCGTGTTTTTCTTACAAGGGTCTCGCGAATCTTGTCTACATCTACATCCGGTTCTTTCTCTATTTTTGGTGTCTTTTTGCTATATTCATCCAAATGGATTCAACCTTGCTCGAATCCCCATCACTTTCAGAATAACCATCCTTGAATTCCCTTTCAACTATATACGCTGAAGGGAACCGCATATTTTCAGAGTTACAGAATGTAACAACCCAACCCGTTATCTAACCAAAACGCGATTAATTTTTTTTTTATCAAAACTGCCCAGTTCAGCATTCGGCGCGGCGCGCCCCACTGTGGAGCGGTGCTCCAAAGTGGTCTGTCCACTCTTTCATTTTTTTGACAAAAAGATCGTCCACTTCCCGGTACTTTTAGACGAAACGGTTTACACAACGCATTAAAGTAAGTAAAACTAACACGTTTTAATAATAAAACAAGTTTTACAACACCGGGCCCACATCGACCCAATTTACAATAAAGTGACCATTTCGACCCATTTTAGTTTAATACAAAACATAGACCGAGCATGGCGATTGGGGATACGCTACCCAATCCTAATCAATCCAAAAACATGTCTTCTAAAGCAACCTACACAATCCATTAGTTCCCACACTTACCCGAGCCACCACCTCCACACGAATCTATAAAAATGTGAACAACGAGAGGGTAAGCTATGAAAGCTTAGTGAGTGCAACAATTATACATATACATATATAATCTACTTACTTGCAAACACTTACACAAATACCGCATACGAGCTAGCAACTCAACAAACATGCAATCACAATGCATACTAAATATCCGCAATTCACAATAAGCTAGCATCGCCAAAAGCATATAGTTCACAATTTAATATGCTAAAACTACAACACATAACCATGGTTAACCATACTCGTGTCATGGTGCTACCGGCTCTTTGGTTCACACCATACGCATCGGTTATGACGCTACCGGCTCTTTGGTTCATATCACAACCCGAGTCATACTCGCGCTAAAGTGCTACCGGCTCTTTGGTTCACACTCTAACAACTCGTGTCGTAGTGCTACCGGCTCTTTGGTTCACACTACAACACACGTACTATGACGCTACCGGCTCTTTGGTTCACATCATAGCACGCTCGCACATACTATGGCACTACCGGCTCTTTGGTTCATACCATAGCATACAAATAAATACATTATATACGTATGCATATAATTACTCCACTCACCTTGGAAAAGTCCGCACGAGTAGTGTATTAAGATCGCCGTCCTCATATCCGAGCAAATAGTTACCTATATCGAACATAGGCACGAAATAAACATAAATATACATTCTCTAAAAGAGAATCCGACACAATTATCGCTTAGCCGAGGGATCACACTTGCTCGCCAAAACCCGCCCATTTAATCACCTAATGGACACAAACCAATTACCACTTCGGGTGGTAATTCAAACCAACACAACAAAGTACAATTTAACCCAAATCAAACTTTACACCAATTAGACCAAACCTAGGTCTTAAAACTAAATTACTACTTAGGTAGTAACCATTTCAAACGCCAATTACACCAAATCCCCAACACTTGCAATATTGACCCATATTGCTTTTGACCACGTTTGACTTATGTTAAAATATCATTTTAAGCCAAAATTACTTCTCGCGAGTAATTACATCCAAAAACATCATTTAACACTTAACAAAAGCATTTAACATCCATTTAATCCAAATTAGTGTCATCCTCAATCTTAACCCAATTCTAATTTACCCATTTTGACCAAAGTCATAAAACGCCCCAAAATCACTAACGGCTAGTGATTATATTTCCAAGGCGACCACTAACACCTCAATCAAGTATTTACCTACTTGATTTACCAAAACTTGACTTAAAACTTAATTTGACACCGAATCAAGCTTACTTATCCCAAAATACCCATTTGACCCATTTTGACCTAAATTAGGGTTTACACCCAAAAATCAAGTCAACACAAGTGTTCTAAGGTTTAACCAACACATGCAAGGTCTAAACTCACAATTTCATCAATCAAAACCCTAAGTCACCAATTTGAGTTTACTTACATGAATCTTACCCAAAAACCCCAAATTTCACAATAAATGGGTTTATAACTCTAACAACACAAACCCTAACTCGAACACGAATCTTAAATAATGAAATTCGGATTTTGAATTTACCATAACAATCAAAACGTAGCCGAGAACGAAAGGAACAACTTTATCACTTGCACCTTTGATCGATTCAAGCTTCATCTTCATCAAAGCTTCAAATCTCTGTCTAGAATCTCCCTCTCTCTCTCTAAGATAAGATGAGAGAGATGTGTGGATGTCAAAATGATCCAAAAGTGGATCTAAAACTTATCTAAATACCACAAATCCGTCCACAAGTGAAAGGACCAAAGTACCCATCATTAAACCCCTTTAAAATGCTGAAAATTGCATCAGACGCAATCGGAGCGCCGCTCCAAAGGGTGGAGCGCCGCTCAACCCTACAAGTACTGGTAACCGAGAAACAACAGTTTTCAGTAACTTGTTTTGGCCATAACTTTTTGACCGTAACTCCGTTTTCGATGAATCAAATATCCTTGGAAAAGTAATAAGATTTTCTTTCTAATGGTAAGGTTTTGAAACATCAACTCAAACTTTATTTGGGGTCGAAAAGGTACGTACACACCTTGTAACTCCAAACAACGTCCAGTTTTTCTTCGACGTTCGAGCAAGCAACATGTACATGCTTCGTACACTTCATACACGCATCGTACACCATAAATACATTTTGTACAATAAATATTTGGGTCTTACAACTCTCCCCCACTTAAACTCGATCACGTCCTCGTGATCTTCGTCACTTAACCCATCCGGAACTACACCCTATGGTTCTTCGACGTATTTTCGAACTCGAAGTCTACGAAATTTCCCGCAACCCGAAGATCTTACACCGCACTTAAGCGACCCTTCCGATGAATCACCCCCTTTCAACTTAAATCTACATCCGCGATTTACCAAATCCACGAATTCGAGCACTAGAAACTTGCTCAATCCCTCACATCGGGAAGAACTCAACCAATCTCGTATCGAGATATCACCCCTTTAGTATACCCTTAACAAGTACAATGCCAATACTAACCACATCCCACAATAAGGTCAACATCCAAAATGACGAAGACCTAATAAAAGTGAATCCTTACGGATAACACTTACCAATTAACATCCCTTCATATTCTCTCGGCTATAACTCGCAATAAGCTACATCCTTAACTATATCACCTAACGCGATCTACTAGGTCCACTACGCCATGAACCAAGTCTTGCATTAATCCAAATCGAGAAGGATTTATGTCGCGTCAAACCTCCGAACTTCAACGACTCGTAAACCAGCCAATGAAGAATGTTCTATGAATCAAGAACTAACTTCCCCCGTCTCCACCACCGGGTCATTTCTTCGACGAAGAAATTTTGGTATCGCCAAATAATCACCCTAAGAACACAAACTTTCCCATTAATCGATCCACACACGACCACCAGTCTCTGGATTAATCCAAGACGACGATAATACACCATGAGTTAGACGGACATCAACACTCGACACAGGGTTTCTCCCCTAAACCCTGCAACACATCCGTTCAATACGGCTTCCTAGCACTAGCATGGAAACTATTTGTGTACTAGAATCCCGTCAACAGCGAATTATCATCCCAACAATTCGCAATTCGTCACGCGACCTTCAAAAGTATTCACCAATGTTAGGTGAATCCTCCAACCTAGACCGTCCGTTAAGGATATTTTCGACATTTCAATGCAACCAACGGGTCGCATTACTAGGGAACGCACCCTTGCAAACAAACAAAACCCGCGTGTCTCTATGTGAGACAATTGGAATCAGAACTCCCCGCCTCACAATCATCCATAAGTTGGAATAATCCACTGACAATTTCCACAATCACATTTCCCGAAAGGGGAAAATACAGTATACATATCGAAATCGAACTCGTACCTACTCAACAGTACTATTCGGGTTTCGCACCAACCCAATTTTACATCACGAGAGCACCCGCAACGACAGTTACATTCTCTCACGTCCGTGATCTCAAACTTCACACTTGGTCTTATACGCACTTGGTACTGCACGACCACCTTACACAAGAAGACTTACGCTTCACTTGATCTAACACCACCGGAGATTCCTCGGGCGGCAGTAAAAACTCCCCCACTTAGGATTTATCTCTCCATTCTCACCGCCAAGATGATAACATCCCGCGGAATTGTAATTCCACGTCACACCTGACCATTCTCACCGTTGGTCATAAACATCAAATCACCACAAATTCACTTTAGGCTCTCAGAGCCGACATGCACAATCACTTGAGACGTCGTACACGCGACGACATCACACCTTCATACCACAAATTACAATTAATAGTTCTTCATCGTTCACAAAGCGAACTCCACCAAAGTCCCACATACGCCTCTATGACTAGGCATATGCCACTCCGCTTAATCAGTCGTGCATCACAATCGAGATCACCCGACCTTCTACGCAACGAATCTTTATCAACAATTGCTCACTCTCATGGAGAAGAGTGACCAATCTGTCACAATAATTGCATCGACCGTAATATCAACGCCTCATCATAACCTTCGACCTAATCGACCATTAAGTCCATCACCGGCTCACCGGTCATCCTTACTCGTCTATCACATAAGAGCAACAAGGTTCGCTCATCCGCCACTTCATAAGAAGTATTTACTGCAATGCTCCTAAACTTCGACTTTCGCAACCGTCAAATTACTATCACCCTTCGATCACTATTTAAAATCTTCGATGCTTCCAAGGGTATCTCACGGGCACCCTAAGCACAAAGTGATCACACCATCACCGGAGATGAACATTACACTAGCAGGTATAAGGAGGCACCTGACGCTGTGTCATGCAGACTCCCACCACAATCAACCGAATTTTAGAAACTCGACCTTTAGGTTCCATACACCCGATGTCACCTATCTCTCTATAATAATGACCCGAAGTCATACCTACCCGACAAACCTTAAGGTTTATCGTCTTATCGAAAGTTCCTAGCGATCACACGCTACCCGCAATTTCCACAAAGCCAAAACGATATAGCCTCACGAACCCTTTCATCTAACACTAAAGAGATGCTTGGAAACACCAAGTCTTACACCCTTTCGCACATCGGCACAACCACATCATCAAGGGGTATTCCGTTAGGAATGTTACCCTATAATCCACAACACGCTAACACACTACGCAATCACTGTCATACGGGTCCCACTCCCATGAGTTTAATGGCCCGATGACTCCTCGATTCGCCAATTCCAAGGCAACTCGCAACTAGAACCCTAACACAATTCTGTAACCACACACTCTACCTAGTGTAACTCAAAACTACAATCATTAGACTTGTCGCATTCCATTACGGAATTCAAGTCTTCGTCATACGCACACTCACTAATCAGTCATCCTAGTTAGGATGAGTAACTACAACCAATAACAATCTTAATGGTGCACCCACTACTTAGGGTGACTAGGTACGCGCCGAACTCGTGAGTTTGCTCACTCACCTTAACTAACCGAATCCACCGTAACACTTCCCGACTCGTAAAGAACTCGATGTGACAACAAGCACATCACTCGAGACCAATAAATCCTAGGAACCAATAAAAGATTCCTAATTCGTCCAGTTCTACCCCAACCATGCCACGTTTCCTCCGTTCGGTACTCGTCATGTCATGCTTGGTGTCAAGATACACGGTTGTAATAATGGTGATCAATCACTATTACAATTGCGTACCTTACCATTTCCACATGCTCATGCAAAGTACTTTACCCGGACTGACGCAACATTCACACAAAATAACACGCGATAACTCCTAGTACCCGAATGACCCAAGTCCTTACCGTGAACTTGATCACTCAAACTGCCAAACATGCGAATCTCTCCAGTAGATTCATCTCTATGACACCGCACCAAAAGATACATGTATATATACACCAATATACCATATAATAATAAACGTACACAAGTACACCACAACAACAAGTCAACCTACAACCTAGGTGACTATCACAAAAACAACATCCAAGTTCGGCTACTTACATTAGGCACTAGCAATCTAAGGCACTAGTTTTACACACGAAATAAGGCCCCACAAAATTCCACATTGGACAAGCACAAGTCCTAGTTAGCCACCTAGTCTAAGGCACTAACAAGTCTCAATCCGACCCGTAATCCTACAAGTCCCGCAATTAACGCACCACTGTCAATAATTCTAAGACTAGGCACCTATTCCAAGGTCACCTAATTCCCTTAGACCATGCTCTGATACCACTTGTAACAACCCAACCCGTTATCCAACCAAAACGCGATTAATTTTTTTTTATCAAAACTGTCCAGTTCAGTATTCGGCGCTCCAAAGTGGTCTGTCCACTCTTTCCTTTTTTTGACAAAAAGATCGTCCACTTCCCGGCACTTTTAGACAAAATGGTTTACACAACGCATTAAAGTAAGTAAAACTAACACGTTTTACTAATAAAACAAGTTTTACAACACCGGGCCCACATCGACCCAATTTACAACAAAGTGACCATTTCGACCCATTTTAGTTTAATACAAAACATAGACCGAGCATGGCGATTGGGGATACGCTACCCAATCCTAATCAATCCAAAAGCATGTCTTCTAAAGCAACCTACACAATCCATTAGTTCCCACGCTTACCCGAGCCACCACCTCCACACGAATCTATAAAAATGTAAACAACTAGAGGGAAAGCTATGAAAGCTTAGTGAGTGCAACAATTATACATATACATATATAATCTACTTACTTGCAAACACCTACACAAATACTACATATGCACTAGCAACTCAACAAACATGCAATCACAATGCATACTAAATATCCGCAATTCACAATAAGCTAGCATCGCCAAAAGCATATAGTTCGCAATTTAATATGCTAAAACTACAACACATAACCATGGTTAACCATACTCGCGTCATGGTGCTACCGGATCTTTGGTTCACACCATATTCATCGGTTATGACGTTACCAGCTCTTTGGTTCACATCACAACCCGAGTCATACTAGCACTAAAGTGCTACCGGCTCTTTGGTTCACACTCTAACAACTCGTGCCGTAGTGCTACCGGCTCTTTGGTTCACACTACAACACACGTACTATGACGCTACCAGCTCTTTGGTTCACATCATAGCACGCTCGTACATACTATGGCACTACCGGCTCTTTGGTTCATACCATAGCATACAAATAAATACATTATATACATATGCATATAATTACTCCACTCACCTTGGAAAAGTCCGCACGAGTAGTGTATTAAGATCACTGTCCTCATATCCGAGCAAATAGTTACCTATATCGCACATAGGCACGAAATAAACATAAATATACATTCTCCAAAAGAGAATCCGACACAATTATCCCTTAGCCGAGGGATCACACTTGCTCGCCAAAACCCGCCCATTTAATCACCTAATGGACACAAACCAATTACTACTTCGGGTGGTAATTCAAACCAACACAACAAAGTACAATTTAACCCAAATTAAACTTTACACTAATTAGACCAAACCTAGGTCTTAAAACTAAATTACTACTTAGGTAGTAATCATTTCAAATGCCAATTACACCAAAACCCCAACACGTGCAATATGGACCCATATTGCTTTTGACCACGTTTGACTTATGTTAAAATATCTTTTTAACCCAAAATTACTTCTCGCGAGTAATTACATCCAAAAACATCATTTAATACTTAACAAAAGCATTTAACATCCATTTAATCCAAATTAGTGTCATCCTCAATTTTAACCCAATTCCAATTTACCCATTTTGACCAAAGTCATAAAACGCCCCAAAATCACTAACGGCTAGTGATTATATTTCCAAGATGACCACTAACACCTCAATCACCCAAAACTTGACTTAAAACTTAATTTGACACCGAATCAAGCTTACTTGTCCCATAATACCCATTTGACCCATTTTGACCTAAATTAGGGTTTACACCCAAAAATCAAGTCAACACAAGTGTTCTAAGTTTTAACCAACACGTGCAAGGTCTAAACTCACAATTTCATCAATCAAAACCCTAAGTCACCAATTTGGGTTTACTTACATGAATCTTACCCAAAAACCCCCAAATTTCACAATAAATGGGTTTATAACTCTAACTAACACAAACCCTAACTCGAACACGAATCTTAAATAATGAAATTCGGATTTAGAATTTACCATAACAATCAAAACGTAGCCGATAACGAAAGGAACAACTTTATCACTCGCACCTTTGATCGATTCAAGCTTCATCTTCATCAAAGCTCCAAATCTCTCTCTAGAATCTCCCTCTCTCTCTCTAAGATAAGATGAGAGAGATGTGTGGATGTCAAAATGATCCAAAAGTAGATCTAAAACTTATCTAAATACCACAAATCCGTCCACAAGTGAAAGGACCAAAGTACCCCTCATTAAACCCCTTTAAAATGCTGAAAATTGCATCAGACGCAATCGGAGCGCCGCTCCAAAGGGTGGAGCGCCGCTTAACCCTACAGGTACTGGTAACCGATAAAATAGAGTTTTCAGTAACTTGTTTTGGCCATAACTTTTTGACCGTAACTCCGTTTTCGATGAATCAGATATCGTTGGAAACGTAATAAGATTTTCTTTCTAATGGTAAGGTTTTGAAACATCAACTCAAACTTTATTTGGGGTCGAAAAGGTACGTACACACCTTGTAATTCCAAACAACGTCCAGTTTTCTTCGACGTTCGAGCAAGCAACACGTACATGCTTCGTACACTTTATACACGCATCGTACACCATAAATACATTATGTACAATAAATATTTGGGTCTTACATAGAATCTAAAAGTACCATTACCGCCTTCAAAAGTTATAGCTCCTGCCGCCGGGTCAATTTTTCCACCCGCAGTCGCAATAAAACCACGAACCACTAATAAGGCAACCTCTTCATCCGTCGGCATGTCGAAAATGTTGAATGGCACTTCAAGAAAAGCTCCTTTAACACTCACCATCACATTATTAAGTAGCCCATCTGCCTTACACTTCGTATTGTTTCCTAAAGTAATTACCGAATTAGATTTTCCCAACGAACAAAGTGTACAACCCCCATGGAACAATCGCTTATACATTTTGTAGGACATGATATTAATTGAGGATCTAGAATCAGCTATTACTTTAAATTCCCAGTGATCATTAGCAAAATGAGGCAACACACCGATAATACTCAATTCGAACAAAACTTCACCCGGATCCTCTTCTTGGCGAAGAATCACCGGTCTACCACTTAGATTCTCTTCTAAAGACAACTCTTCATGGAATTCCTAAAAATATTCATCCAAAATAACTTCGGAATCTGCATCATCAGGCGCAACTTCGAATTGCCTATCATAATCCCAAGTGTCATGATCAATTACATTACCCATCGTAACATTATTTTCGAGCCATTCATCAATGTTACACTTATTTTCACACTTTGATTCATTGACCCGGATTGTCTCTAGTTGATAATCCTCCTTTTTCTCAAAGTCAACCTCATTATCATCATGAAAAATCACTCTCTCATCACATACACCTATGTTAACTTGGTTCTGTTAAACATGGATAATAGCATCAGCGGTGTTTAGGAAAGGTCGACCTAGAATGATTGGTACTTTGGTGTCCTCTTTCATTTCAAGCACTAAAAAATCGGCTGTAAAGACTAATGGCTCCCTATTCGGACAAGGGTTGTTTACTTTTACTATCAAGTCTTCGGCTATACCTATGGGAGTATCAAAAGAATGGTTGGCAAAACGGATTCCCATTCTAGTTGGTTTCAAGTCTTTTAGGCCAAGTTTCAAATACAACGAATAGGACATTAAATTAACACTTGCCCCTAAATGGGCTAGTGCATCGAACACTACCGAGTCACCCAATAAATAAGGAATGATAAATCTACCTGGATCTCCCAGTTTTGGAGGCATCCTTTGCTTCTGCAAAATGGCCAAACACGCCTCATTGAGGAACGTGGTCGACACCTCTTGGTACTTACCTTTTGAAGAGATGAGGTCTTTTAGAAACTTCCCGTAGTTAGGCATTCCTTTAATCACTTCCGCCAATGGCATATTGATGCTTATCTGATTAATCATATCCAAACTTCTTATACTGGTTTGCCAGCTTATCTTTCTTTAGAGCTTTAGGATATGGAATTGGTGCTTTGTACACCTTCAATGGCGGCTTAGCTATGATCTCCGGTGGATCATCTTTCTTTTGCTCTTGAACTTTTGGCTCATCATCCTTAAAACTGTCATCCTTTGACTCCTCTTCATTCGGTAGCTGCAAAACATTAAGAGAAACAATAGGAGGAGACTTCGGTGTCTCTTCATTAAGAACCAAACCACTTCGGGTGTTTATGGCATTCACTTGCTCATTTCTAACTGGTCCTTTGTTGTTCGGATTGGACCGCGTGTTAGATGGGAGAGCACCCGGTGGTCTCTCCGATAAAGACTGGGCAATACGACCCACATCACGTTCCAAAATCTGAATTGAGGCCTGCTGACTTCTAACTTGCTGCTTTGTCGATTCACTATCCTATCTCAAAGCAGTAATACTCTCATCGGTTTTCATAATGAAACCCCTTAGCATTTCTTTCAACGAAAGCATCTTATTTTCTGGCTGCTGAACTGGTTGCATCGGTTGCTGAAAATTTCTAGGCGGTGCTTGCTGATTTCTATTATTAAACCCAGGCAGCCTGTATGGATATACCTTCTGATTACCCTGATAAACCTGGTTACCATTTTGATAATTAGTACCACTCGTATCGCTTGGTTGAAAAACTGTCTTCCACCCGGAAATTCACTAAGCGCAAAATCACCTTTTTTCACATAACCCAAATAATTAGCATGTTCCTCCATTGACGCTTGATCACAATCTTTTGTAAGATGAGGTCCTTGACATAACTCACAACCAACCTTTATCCCGTGCATTTCTTTAATTATCGACTCCATCTGTCTTTTAAAAGTTTCAAGTTGAGCTTTAACTGAAGCAAGCTCGTCACTAGTTTCGGTACTAGCAACATGAGAAGAGCAAGAAACATCCATCTCTTGATGCCAATCATATGAATGCGTAGCAGTTTCGGAGATGATTTCATAAGCTTCATCCGGAGTCTTTTTCATCAAAGAACCACCTGCAGCAATATCAATCTCTTTCCTCGTCGGCACATTAACATCCTTATAAAATATCTGGACCTTATTAAAGTTGTTCAACCCGTGTTGAGGACAATTGTGTAACATTTTACCGAATCGTGTCCATGCATCATAAAGTGTCTCATGTGGCTTCTGAACAAAGTGATTAATGTCACTTTGCAATTTAGCAGCTTTAGAAGCCGAAAAGAAATGCTGCAGAAATTTATCCTCCATTGTAGTCCAACTGTCAATCTCACATTCGGGTAATGATTCTAACCAATCCTTGGCATCATCTTTCAAAGACCAAGGAAAAATCCTTAAATAGATAAATGTATCCTCAACCTGAGCAATCTTGAACAAATTACAGATACTTTTGAAAGAACGAAGATGCTCGAATGCATCCTCTTTCGGTGTACCCCTGAACTGGCATTGATTAGTTATCATATTTAGAATCTGCCCCTTAACCTCAAAATCTGTGCTGACTACTGGTTGTCTAATGGCATGTCCATTACCAGCACTCGTGACTTTCAATAAAGCTTCCATGGATTGACCTTGCGCTGGTTCACCCATCGTATCTTCTTCTTTGTTGATATATTCAAAGTCCTGAATATAAAATGGTAATTCAGCAAAACCTTCCTATTCTTCTTTAGCTTTGCTGCGTGTATAGTAAACTCTAGACGGTTCCAGAGTTATTGGTACCTAACCTGCAATCAAACCGCAACAAAACCCAACGCGTAAAACTGAAAAATAAAAATGACAGAAAAGTAACTTTTGAAAGAATTGCTTCGCACAAAAGGATCGAATAACTAAAAGCTCGTAAGTTCCCGATTGAACACCGCTCCCCCGGCAGCGGCACCAAAAAGTTGATGTGTGTTTTATACTCTAAAAATAACTAGTAAATATCACCCAATAATTATCACACCATACAGGCAACTAGTCCCGATCGTGCAGCAATTTATAAGTAAAATTGACCAGTTCGTCAACAGAGAGCAGTTTTATCAGAAACTTTACTTGTAATTATTCTAGTAAAATTAAGGTTGTTTTGTTTAGAGTTTAAACGCGTAATAAAATTGAATTAAAATCAATAAAGACAAAGGTATCCACTTAGATTCAATTACCTCGGATTAGGATTGCTGTTAAGTTCATTTCAAACAATTGTATTGGTGGTAACACTATGATTATCTCTCGATTCTCACAGATTATCGACTAAATCATTAGCCCAACTCTCGTTGATCCTAATTCTCTAATCTAGTTACCAATGTATTAATCAATATATTAATTTGACTTGAACAGCTTAAGTCTCCCTAACAATTCCACAATTACTAAGTTCTATCACAGTTTAATTACTAATTAATCAATTATACCGGTCTCCCGTACATAATCAACCAAAGGCCTAAGCTATTCACGTTCAATAACCTAGTAAAGATCACCACTTATTCAACTCTCGTTGACTAGTTAATAATCCCCGCAACTTCAACTAATGATAAATCACAATAACAGTCGTTCTTACCCAAACAATATATGAAATAATAAGATCCAATTGTTCAAATCATAAAGATAGCAATCCTTCATCTTAGTTCAATCATCTAAGTAGATACAACTAATTTAGCTACTCATAATAAAATAAAGCACACAAGAACATGCAAATAAAACCATTGAATCCATTAACATAAATAAGAATAAAAGTAATAGCAAGATTAAACTAACCACAATTATTGTTGTGTTGCAAAGATATTGAAAAACCGGATGAAAGACTTATAAATTCGTACCCTAGTGGCTGAAACAATAAAAATCGTAAATAATAAACTGGTTACCCTAAAAAGGGTTAAAAACGCGTATTTATACTAATCCCAAAAATTGAGTCGGCTGCTAAATCTCGCGACCGCATTAGAGGAATCGTGGTCGCGAGCCTTCATCAAAATCACGGCCGCATCACACAAATCGCGACCGCGAGGTTACCTGGTTCCTGTCTTCCGAAGTTCTGTTAACGTAGTGCGAACGCGAGATCTTTATCACGAGCAAAGCCCAACCTCGCGACCGCATTGAAGGGAATCGCGGCCGCGAGACGCATGAATTCGACCAGTATTTTTTCTGTTTTAATTCTTCACTTGGAACTCCGCTTCAGCTCATGAATTCTTCTTCAAAACAGCAAAACTTTTAACCAAATAACTTCCAAAACCATATAACTCTTCAAACCATTTCATAAGAACGTTTTAACTCAAAAATTAACATTTTCTTCACCATTTCCTCAATTATTAACCAAAACTCAATAGAAACTAACCGATATTGCGAGTAAAAATATGTATAAATGGAGCAATATCAAAATCCACCACACTTAAACCTTGCTTGTCCTCAAGCAAGTCTATCCTCAAATAATATTAACTCGAACAAAGATAAACAAACTTGAGCAATTCTTCAAAAGTAATAGAATCAAGAACATACTGATATCGTCTTAAAAATCATTAACTCCATATCGTGTAGTCTTCAACAAAATTAGTACAAGGCTCAAGTCTACAATTAAAACCATCAACATTCAACACTCATTCAAGCCTAAGTCTACCCAAAACAATCATTCCCCATCCAAAGTCAACTCCATCTTCTAAAAGGTCGTCAAAACATCAATCATCAAGTAAATACTTTTCATATTTGTAAAGTTGACCTCCTTGACTTTGACCAATTACGTAGGATTCATGAGATAGCCATTGACTCAACAAAATACCAATCAAAATCATCCTCAATATCGTTAACAATTTACTCAATTTCACCAAAATAAGTTCAAGGTATCAGTCAATATGTATCATGAATTATAGTCACCTTGAAAATCATAAAGTATAACCAAAATGAGCAAAACTTTAAGCATTATAAAAATTACCATTTACCAAGGAATCAGGGTATGCCTCCAAAAATATGCTCCTCTAATCAACCCGTGTTGGATATCCCTCTTTCACCTCCATGCCCCCCAAAACACTAATGATTCGTCAATTCTAAATATAATCGTCAATTCCAAAATTGGGTTAAGGTGGGTGTGCCAAAGCATAGGGGACTGGTTCCCCTATCTTTATGGTCAATTCGGGCACATGATGACTGACACTCATCAAGTTTTCTATCACAACTCTATAGTTTCTGTCATAGTAGGGCGAAAGCATTGACGGAGGTTCGTGGAATTAGTGCCCCACGTGGCTAATTAAGAGGTCTATCAATTCCAAAAAATATTTTGCATTCTTTTTTTTTTTAAAAAAAACGGTGTGCATACAACCCTTCCGATTATGGGACAGCCGCACGGGTAGTTGCCAACCCGGCATTTCACCGAAGTAAAAACAACTACTTTGGTGTAATTTTCAGAGGGTCTAGTGCACGAAACCTGAAAGACTTTACTTTCAAGCAATGGACTTTTGAAACAAGTATAACTTGTAAGACTTTACTTACAAGTTCTGAAATAATTTTAAGGTCCTTGGATCCCACTTCCCACGCATCTAGCTTTTATGCTATTTTTAAGAAAATGTAGGAAGAAGATACTACATTCCCGTATTTGAAAGGGTACCCGCGGGTCACATGTTTCTTCTCGTCCATTGCCATATGTGGCCCATGGGGAACGAGGCGGGTTTGGTTGTCCTTTGATCTCGATGATGAAAGCAAAGGAATTATTATCTAAGGGTTTTGAGTCATTTTTGGCATATGTAATTGATGCTAAGAAAGAAAGAAATTTGTTTATATTCTAGTGGTTTTCGGATTTCCAGAGGTATTCCCTGATGAATTGCCTAGTCTACAGCCAGTAAGGGAAGTAGAGTATAAAATAAAACTTGTGCGGGGAACTACTCTAGTGACAAAGGCTCTTTACCATTTAGCTCCATCAGAAATCCATATGATGATGTCTTAGATTCAGGAACCACTAGATCGCTGGATTATTCATCCTAGTTCATAGTCGTGGTGTATCCCAGTATTGTTTGCTAAAAAAAGATGGAATGTTTCGCATGTGTATCGATTATCATGAAATGAATAACATGACAGTAAAGAATAAGTATCCATTACCGAGAATAGATGATTTGTTTGATCAGTTATAGTGAGCTCCGTATTTCTCAAAAATTGATTTACGATCATGGTATCATATCATCAGGTTCACATTGCCGAATCAAATATTCCTAAGACATCATTCTGAACCAGATATGGGTATTATGAATTCATGGTTATGTCATTTGGGTTGACAAATGTGCCAGTTGTTTTTTATCAATTTAATGAATCGGGTGTGTCGACAATTTCTCGATAAATATTTTGATATATTCAAAAACAAAGTCTGATCATGTGATACATCTATGATAGGTTTTAGAGTTGCTAAAATGTGAGAAATTGTATTCTACATTTTCCAAGCATGAATTATGGTTACGAGAAGTTCGGTCATATGTGCCAAGGGTATTAAGATGGATCCATCCAAAAACTGAAATGGTAATGAATTGGAATTCAACAAGGACTCCTAAAGAAATTAAGAGCTTTTTGGGATTAGCCGGTTATTATCGCAGATTTATTAAAGACTTTTACAAAATCACGGGTCCATTGACGAAATTGGCTCGAAAAGATGCAACCTTTCGATAGAGTGATGAACATGAAAGGAATTTTAGACTTCGAAATAGTTATTCTGTCAGGCTCTGGTTTTAGCATTGCTAGAAGGATTAGATGACTTTGTGGTTTCCAGTGATGCATCATTAGCCGGTTTAGTTTTTTTTTTTTTAATGCAGAGAGACAAGGTTATTGCCTACGCCTTATGACGGTTGAAAATTCATGAGAGGAATTATCCATTACATTATCTAGAGATGGTTACAGTATATTTTCTCTCAGAAAGAGCTTAATATGCGTCAGAGATGATGAAAAGAGTTTATAAAAGATTACGACTGTGAAATTAAATACCATCAAGGTAAAGTCAATGTGGTTGCAGACGCACTAACTCGTAACAAGTCATCAAAGATTGTTAAATTTATGCACTTGGAGATAACATCAGATTGATTGACAGTTTAAAAGTGGTTCAACTCGAAGCTTTGAGGAATGTACATCTTAAATATGAACTTATAACTAAATGAATAGTAGACTTAAGCAATGATTCTCGTGGACTTAAGACTTATAATAACAGAATCTGGGTGCCTATGCTTGGGGGATTGAGAGATTTAATCCTGACTGAGGATCATAAATCTAGACTGACTATTCATCCAAGTAGTACAAAGATGTATCATGATCTGAAATCGCCAACATGAACACAAATTAAATCTTTAATTTCGTATAGAAAGAAAACGAACCGCTTCTATTCTCGGAGCCCACGAAGCAGTAGATGTATTTGTGTCCGAATATGAAAACATATATTGCACATTTAGAGGAAAAATGTAATATTAGTTCACAAGTAAAAGCAGAACATTAGAAACCTTAAGGATAGTTATGCCAGTTAGAAATTCCAGAGTGGAAATGGGAACACATAACGATCGATTTTGTAACCAAATTACCCGAACATAGAAAGGACACGACATGATATGGGTGATTGTTGATCGTTAAATTAAATTTACGCATTTTCTAGCTGCAAGTGAAATGACGTAATTGTCAAAGTTAGCTCAGTTATATGTGAATGAGATAGTAGCATGACATGGCAATCTGTTATCTGTTGTGTAAGACATATATTCACAGTCTGTGTCTAAATTCTAGCAGAGATTACAACAGAATTTAGGTTCCTGTGTTAATCTCAGTAGAGCATATCATCCTCAGACAGACGGTCAGAGTGAGCAAACAATTCAGACCTTAGAGGATATGCTTCGAGCATGTGTATTAGAATACGGAGGATCATAGGATTCTCATTTACCGTCAATTGAATTTGCGTATAATAACTCATATCACTTGAGTATCGGTATGCCTCCCTTTGAGATGTTGTACGGTCGTCGCTACAAAACTCTTACTTGTTGGTTAGAAGCGGGAGAGAAACAGTTTGCAGGTCCTGAAATTGTACAACGGATAGCTGATAAAGTGTCTATTGCTCAGGAAAATTTGAAAGCCGCTCGGGATAGACAGAAAATGGATACATATCCTCGTAGATGTCTGGCAACTATTAATGTGGGACACCGTGTGTATCTTAAAGTCTTATCATGGAAAGGGGTAATCGGATTTGGTAAAAGAGGTAAATTAGCGCTAAGGTTTATTGGTCCTTTCAATATTCATCAAATATTGGATGATCAGACGATGGTTTTGGATTTACCATCCGAATTAGCCGGGAATCACAAGATGTTCAATGTTTGTTATCTACGTAAGTGTAAAGTGGAAGATGAGACTCAGATTTTACCGTTACAAGATCTGAAAGTGGATATGAATCAGAAACTAGTAGAGGAATGATAACTCCTATAATATACAGAATTTTGATAACATTTTAAGGAGTTATCTTAGCATTTTAAAGTTATTTTAATCCTAAAACACACTAAAATGGTAAGGGAAAAAGGTATTTCTAATGATTTTATTGAAGTTATGGATCAAACAGGATTGAAAACAAGTAAAACTGCAGAAAATGAGATGAAGCCGCTGGCCTGGCACCTGAAGCCACCGGCTTGGATAGAATATTCTAGAAAGTTCCATAATTCTACAGAAAAGGCGAGAATCATTTAAAGCAGCTGGCTTGAGATTGAAGCCGCCAACCTAAAATCGTTTCCTGTACTTGAAGCCCAAGAAAAAGCTAAAAATGGAAACGAAATAGAAAAGATTGTTGGATCTCTGAAGCCGTCGGCTTGGTACTGAAGCCGCCGGCCTGACTTAGGATGGTTACGCGTTTATCTACTTGCAGCTTATGTTAAACTTGCAAAAGGAGTCACCTACCAACTGAAGCTGCCGACTTCCCACTGAAGCCGCCGGCCTGCCACCGAATTTGAAAACTATAAATAAAGGCCTTATGTATCATTTTTTAATGTACAATTTCGTTTTTCTTTTTGGGTTTTCTCTAAATCATGAAAACTCTTAGATTAGGGTTTATTTTGAGTTGTAATCAAGAATATCAAAGTTATCAATAAAGTTTTCTTTTCATCTACCTTTTTAAGGTACATGACTTTATCCTTATACTATTGTTTATCTTATTTTATTTACTTTTTCTATTTTTGTTCGTCTTCCACTATGAACTAAACATTCATAGTGGTTACGTGGATGAAAACTACTTTGTCTGGGAATCAGATGAAGCCGCCGGCTTCACCAGTTCAGGCCGCCGACTTGACTGAAACAAAGTTGCCGGCTTCGTGTTATAATTCGTACAGTTTCTGGTTTTTTCCAGAGCTGTATAAACTGAGTTTCTGTGATGATAATTAAACTGTTTTGAATCTGTTATGCTTTAATATACTTGTTTGGCATGCTTAATGATTAGATAATATGATTTTAGGATTGATTAATACTTAATTCGATGATCTATTATTCAATTCATGCTACTTGTTTAGATCTAGTCAATCAAACTTGTTAATTTAAATTGCATGCAACTAAGTTAAACAACATAATAGTGATAAATCTGTTAAATTTGAGTTACACTTATATAATAAAGTTTTATATTGTTAGGCTTAGTCGCAGATCCTTTGTTTGGTTGTGTTTGATTAATGATTGCATGAAAACTTAGTAGGAATTGATTTTCAGCTAGTAACTTGAGTTAATCTACTTAATGTTTAACAGCTTATATAATTTGTCAGTCTATTTGCATGTTAATCCACATCATAAGGTTGATATGTATCATGTTATAAAATTGAATACTAAGAATTGAGATGTTAGTCATGCACATCACGTGTCTAGCATATGCTTTAAGTCCTACCTATTGAATGATATGCAACACTTGCCTTAACCTGTTTAGGGATAATAATTGGTCTATGATTATTATCTTGCCTTGTGTTAATATAAGTTATGAAATTGCCTAATATGATTCTCGTATGAGTATTTGTTCATATAACTGCTTTTATTTATAATTGTTATTTCTTGCTTTATATCTTTTCATTTTATTAAAAACGTATCTTCAATCATCTCTTTCCTAAGAGATAAAATCTACAATCTTAAAAATACATAAAAATCTATATTTAGTTCTTTAATAAGAACTAAGCTATTTAATAAAATAACTTAAAAAGTATCTACGATCTCTTGGGACGATAACCTAAATTACTACATCTGATTGGGTCTTGTTGCTCGTTAGGGTGTTAAAAGTAAAATAAAAGTTTTATAAATTTAAAAGTTGAAATAAAAGATTAAGCACTACTGCACACACTTTTGACACATCAACTTTATGGCGCCGATACCGGGGAGCGCGGTAAATACGAAAATTGGATATATTTAGGCTATTGATATTTCTTGAAAACAAGTGATGACGGTCTTCCTTTGGGGAGGGTTTCTGGGTTCCGATTTAATGGCTCCTGCTTGAACCTAGACGCTGACAGTCACTTAAGTATTAAAAGTTTCAATAAGCTGATTTATGTTCGATTATTCGTTATTATGTGATATGGCTGAAACGGACTATTTTTATTCGCTCGATGCCTTCAGGCCGTGGCTCGCCAGGGTCAGCCACTCGTGGGAGGAAGGTACTGTTTTAAATTTATATTTAGCGGGGCCTAAATCTTACTACTCCTTATAAGTAAGAGAAGTATGACCCAGGGTCGTATTTTTGAGATCTCAGTAGAATCGGACCTATATTTAAGCCTAAGATGTAAAGACCCGTCCTAATCTATAAGAACGAATACAATAACATATGATTACATCGCGAGGTATTTGACCTCTATATGATACATTTTACAAACATTGCATTCGTTTTAAAAGAAAACTTTCATTACATCGAAAGTTGACATGCATGCATACCATTTCATAATATCCATCTATAAATGATCTAATCTGTCATTTACTTAATCATAATCTTTACTGAACTCAACGACTTGAATGCAACATCTTTGGAAATATGCCATGAATGACTCCAAGTAATATCTTTAAAATGAGTAAATGCATAGCGGAAGATTTCTTTAATACCTGAGAATAAACGTGCTTTAAAGTGTCAACCAAAAGGTTGGTGAGTTCATTACTTTATCATAATCATTCATTTCCATCATTTTAATAGACCACGAGAATTTCATTTCCAGTTCTCATAAATATACGTTCCATACATAGAGACAAAAATCATTCATATGGAGTGAACACCTGGTAACCGACATTAACAAGATGCATATAAGAATATCCCCTATCATTCCGGGAAATCCTTCGGACATGATAAAAACGAATTCGAAGTATTAAAGCATCCGGTACTTTGGATGGGGTTTGTTAGGCCCAATAGATCTATCTTTAGGATTCGCGTCAATTACGCGTGCACTAATTCTCAAAATTAGTGATGTTCCCTAATTCTTAGGCTACCAAGCAAAAAGGGGCATATTCGGCTTCGATCATTCAACCATATAATGTAGTTTCGATTACTTGTGTCTATTTCGTAAAACATTTATAAAAATTTCGCATGTATTCTCAGCCCAAAAATATAAAGGGTAAAAAGGCAAATGAAACTCACCATACTATATTTCGTAGCAATTATGCATATGACGGCACTGAACAAGTGCAGGGTTGACCTCGGATTCACGAACCTATATCAAGTATATATATTAACACCTATAATTACGTAATTCCTCCTACATAATATTTATATATTAAGTGTTGTAGTTATAAAAATATATATACTTTAGTTATATTTTATATCTTCAGTTATATTTTATATATATATATATATATATATATATATATATATATATATATATATATATATAGTTATTTTGTAAATAATCAAGATTCATACATATAGCTATGTTACAATATATATATATATATATATATATATATATATATATATATATATATATATATATATATATATATATATATATATATATATAGTTGGTATTATAGTAAAAATCAAAAATTTGTCCTATGTAATTATATAATAATTTTATTATGTTTGTAGTAATAATAATAATACTAATGATAATAATATTGATAATAAAAAAAAATAATGTAAATAAAATTATATATAAAAATTATGCTAATAAAAATAATAATAATGATAGTAATAATGATAATTATAATTTTAATTAAAATATTAATTTTAATGTTAATGATAATAATAACATTAATAATAATAATAATAATAATAATAATAATAATAATAATAATAATAATAATAATAATAATAATAATAATAATAATAATAATAATAATATTAATAATAATAATAATAATAATAATAATAATAATAATAATAATAATAATAATAATAATAATAATAATAAGTAAACTACCTCATAGATGTAGTCCCTAAAAGAAATACCCAAGTTCGGGTTTGAACCCGCGACCTCCCGCTAACCCGATAACATCCTTAACCACTCCTCTAACCTCACTTTTCTGATTAAACTCAGATTTTTATTTCTATAACCCATCACGGCTCAATACACAAAACAATTTCTCGGCCCAACAATAATTTCTGGTAACCTGCGGCCCAACAGCAAAATAAATCGTGGCCCAACTGAATAAATTAAATCTTCGGCCCAACAGCACAAACAACACCCACGGTCCAAGAGTATTTGAATTTGTTGGCTTTTTAGACTAACATAACTGCATCGACTTTCTGTACTTCTATCCTATATTATATATAAAAAAAATATCGCTCCTCTTGTCTGCCACCTTATGATCCTAATTATAATATGCTCCACAAAAATATACAACGTCCCCTTTTAATTTGACCCATTTTCGTCGGCCCGCACACCATTAAACAAACCCATGGTATAGAATCTTAGAACAGGAATCGATATATTTGGAAATAGAAATCGAAGGAATGAAGCAAGATAATATACGGTTTCTTTACTCAACAAATGGGGTTACTTTGTGGGATTCATGATGGCCATGAAGGGAAAGAAAAAGGAAACGTATAATATAATTTTAAAGTCACTAATTAGTATTAGAAACACAAGTTGCACTAGTGGATATATGAAGTGGGGTTATGGATTTATTCGAACGTGTAGGATTGGAAACAAAATAAGCGGTCACCTAATCACCCTCATGCTATCACTTTCATTCTTTCTTTTTCTTTTATATCGTAATCGATCACCATTCATAATTGATTTGAAATTTGTCATTTACAATTCATTATTTTATGTAGTTAGTAGAAAAGGGACCGCACTTCATATAACTCCAATCAATTTGTCTCTTCAAGTGGGTCGAGTGGGTAACTTTTGGTCCAAAAGAAACAACAAGCTTATATATAATTGATTAAAGAAGGTAAACTTTGTAATGAAAACAATCTTCTGTCTTTGGAGTATTCGTTCGAGAGAAAAATAAATAAGCAGTAGGAGTAAAGATTTTTGATGGTTATAGCTTTCATGGTGATTACTTGGGTTTGAAATAGACAGAAAACACACACAAAAAAAATAGCAGCTTAGCAGTAGCGATTAATAAGGGTTACAGTTGGTGGTGATTTTCGATATAAAAAATAAAACAAGGTAATAGCAGCTGCAGGTAGAAGAAACATGGAAACAGGAACTCAAAAGGTAGCTGTTTATAATCAGGTTTGAGCATGGATGTACGAAGGAAACAAGAAGTAACAGTTGCGATTGACATGAGGTTCGAGTACTATGTGCAGTAAGGTGGTGTGCCAAAAGTGGTGGTTTTGTATATGGAGTTCGACAGAAAGAAATAAAGCAATGTGAAAATGGTTTTATATGAAGATGATTTCAAGTGGTTTCGTTTTAAGTGGTCATCGGTTTTGAAGTGGTGATGGAGAGTGGTTTTGAAATTCACTTAGAAACAGAACAACAAATATGAATGATGGTTAACTAATGGAAATGGAAATGGTGTTCGGTTGTTTTATAGAAGAGAGAAAAATGAATCATAATAAGGAAGTGTTTGAGTTATGCTATAACAGAATTGATTGTTTGTTGTATAGATTGGATGCATTAAACAAGAAGAATCAATCCGGACTGAAATATATAGAAAAATATATAAAAGTTGAATGAGACTCCTAACTGAATTTGCCTCTTTAATACTAATTGATATAAATGGTTGTATTGTAGTGTGATCATGGACAATGTGATTGTTTTGTAATCCAATTCAATTCAACAGGTTATATTCGATCGTACAAGAAAATAAATATAAAAATAAAAGACGATGTCACTTGCTAACAGAATTTGGATTCTTTCAAGTGATTGAATCCATGATTGGTACGAATTGGAGACAGAAAAATCAGCTAGTCTACAGGCTGAAAACGATTAACAATTGAATACCAACTTTCTGTATTTATATATATATAATAAACCGTATTTACGTATATATATAATAGTATAAGTATTTGTATAATATAACTGTATTTTGTATACATATATGTATTTATATATAACTGAATTTGTATAGCTATATAACAAATATATCTATATCTGTATATGAAATATATGAAGAAAACATAATTATGTTAATTATACATGCATTATTTTTTAATATTAATTTTATTAATAAAAGTGAAACTAATAATAATAATAATAATAATAATAATAATAATAATAATAATAATAATAATAATAATAATAATAATAATAATAATAATAATAATAATAATAATAATAATAATAATAATAATAATAATAACAAAATTAATAATGATAATAATATCAATGATATTAATAACACTACTTGTACATATCAAAGTTCATATATTTATATATATATTAAAAATAATAATAATAATAATAATATAATAATTCTATTTATATTAATAGTAATAATTAATAATAATAATAATAATAATAATACTAATAATTATTAATAAAAATAATGTTAATAATGATTATGTTGATAATAAATAATAATAATGATAATAATAACTATAAAATTTATAGCAATAATATTATTAATAATTAATAATAATAATAATAATAATAATAATAATAATAATAATACTAATTATAATGATACTAATATTTTTAATGATAATAATAATATTAGTGATAATAATGCTACAACAAATTATATTTTGAATTATTATTTATATAACAATACACACATATCTATTTACAATTAATTGTTCGTGATTCGTCGGGAATGGTCGAAGGTCAATTGAATATATGAAAATAGTTTAAAATTTTTGAGACTCAACACACAGACTCTGCTTATCTTGTCGATATCATATAGAGATTTAAGTTTAAATTTGGTCGGAAATTTCCGGGTCGTCACAGTACCTACCTGTTAAAGAAATTTCGTCCCGAAATTTGAGTAAGGTCGTCATGGCTAATAATAAAAATATTTTCATGACAAATATGCGTTGATAAATAGAGTTTTATCATCATTGAGTAATATGGATGAAGCAATTCAATTATTCGAAGAGTGCGAATGAAGCTATCACAAAAGAGTGAAATGCGTAAAGGTAGATTCGTCTTAACCAGTGACGTAGTCACGGTTGATTTCCGGAATTTAAGGGTTTTAGATAAAAATCTTCGTAATCTTTAAAAGATTTGATTCTTCGGTGATTAAGGGAATTTAGATCTCCATTGATTAAATGCAAAAATCTATTTCGATTGCTCTGTCAGATATTTCACTATAAATCCACTCCCTTTGTTTTCCTTATTTCCACAATTCATACTTTCTATTCTTTCTCTCCCGACTTTAAGTCAAGCGAATAATAGTCCAGAATTCGTAGGTATGGAGTTTCGAATGAACATGACTAATGTTCTAAGAGAGAGATAGTACGATCTTGATTGGTTAAATTACCAGAATTCAAGAGGAAAGATAGAACTATCAGGAAGATATGTTCTCAATATGTTTGGAGATTAGGTAGAATGTAAGAGTCGTGTAATATGGCACATGTTGACGTTATGATCTGTGAATCACCACGTTCCATTTAGAAACTCAGCATGACTTACTGTAATATAATCACATTGATCAAGTGTCATTATATTATCTATAGTTAATATTAAAATGCTAAAATAATGATGTCATAATTAGGATAATTCCTTTATTAAGAAAAAAATCAAAAAGAAAAAGAAAAAAATCTAAGCATGGTGGGTGATGTCATTAATATAAATAATTTTGATTTAAAATTAAATCATATTAATTAATTAGTATTATTATTAAATCTTATTAATAATTATTTTAATTATTAAAATTAAAAAAATTTGAATTATTTTAATTAATTATTTAGAATTGAATACAAGAAGATATAAAAGCTAGGCAGAAGGAAACTAATTCTAAATTTATATTTTAATTTACACTTTTAAAATAAAATGACAACCAATATCATCTCTTATGATTGGATGTTGATTGTTTAGTATGCATTTTAGGTGTTTGATGACGAGTTTCTTAGTCGGACTATATGGTTTCACGGGTCATTAAACTAAATAACTTTAGCATTTACGTTCACTTAATACCTAAAACATATCATTAAACTATTTCGTTTAAACAAACTCGTGATTTCACGGGTCATTTCACTAGTACTAACTCATGCATCAATTTCCAACATTACTTCAAAACATCCATTATTTAAATTCGAATTTTTTTTCAGAATTTTAGAAACTAAAACAGTTTCTTTTATGATTCATCATGGATAGTGCGGAGATATAAATAATATCAGACAAGAATATTTATGAAGATATCTTCAGAAATATTGAGGATATTTATGATGATATCTTAGAATTTCTAATAACAGAGGATAATGAAGAAGATTTGTCTGTAAAAGTTTAGAGTCAGGAGCAAGGTATTCATTAACGACTTCAACAGATACCGAATCATTTGGATTCTTTGAAGGCAGATTTAGCCTTTGTGATTTGTCCATGGCCTCCTTCATGGTTTGCTCAATCCGTTTTCCAATACCAATTTTTCTCATCTTTTGAGCTTCTTCAGCCACTATTCTTTATCATCAAACCTTCAATTGCTAAGATTGTTTACCGTTTTTGCTGCTTCATCAGCATTTTCAACATTTCGAGTATTGATACGTAGACTGGGTGCTTTTCAGAATTTCAGAATGGAAGATCATAATTCTAAAAGATGAATGTTATATGTATACATATAAATGTTGATATAGAAAAGCTGCGAGATTTAAACTACTGATTGTTGAATTCTCGATACTTGGTATGGAAATTCTTGTTACAAGATGCAGATGAGTTCGTGATAGGGTTTCAATGAATGAATATAGTGAATTTTTTTTTTTTTTTTTTGAAGAGAATTAAGTTAATGAGTAATGAAGTTGCTGGTAAGGTTACTGCTAATGTGGTGGAATATAAATGGTTTCCCGGTAACGATGAAGAAAGGCAAACTTATATATCAAAGTTATAATAAGGCTTATTCGAATGAAAGTCGAAGTTGACTTGCTGAAGCTGTGACAAAATTGGCTACTTTAGAAAAAGATTGCTATGTTATTTTCGGTAATAACAATGCCAAATGAGTTAGCACAGATACATGTTGAACGTTTACTTAGGTTCCGAGTGTTTTTAGGTGCATAACTATATGCATCAATCTTTTCTTCCGTAGATGAAGCGCGGTTGGTTCATCCTCTCGATTGAGGTGTTTTCAGGAATCATAAAAGGTTTGAACGCAAATTGTAATCGTCAAGATACAAATGAGGTTTAAGATGAAATCAAGTGGCAAACTTGAAGAATTGTTTAGTTTCATATGTTATAATCAGTATTTTAATTCATTTTAATTGTCCAACGTTATTAGTCCACAATTGATAGTCCACAGTTAACAGTCCAATAATTCATATATAGCTTAATATATAATATTCGAATTAATTAATACGTATCGTGACCCGTGTACATGTCTCAGACTCGATCACAACTCAAAGTATATATATTATTGTAGAATCAACCTCAACCCTGTATAGAGAACTCGATCATTACTGCATATAGAGTGTATATGGTTATTCCAAATAATATATATAGATGCATCGATATGATATGTCAAAACCTTGTATACTTGTCCCGATATTTAAAATGTGTAATTAACAGTATTTAAATGACGATAAATAAAGCGCGTAAAATAAATAACAGAAATTAAATGACGATAAATAAAATTGAGAGAATATAAATTGCGATAAATAAACTGCGATAAATAAATTGTGATAAATAAATGTACAATAAGGAATTAACAGTTAGCTAGGAACAGTTAGCTAGGATTTTGTTAGTGTGGATTCTTAACAAAATTACTCATAGTTAATTTGTTTGTTTCTAACAAATTTTATTTTGTCCAATGTTTTCTTCATTATGTCACTTGTTGGGTTCTGATAAGTCAAAATCCAAATATGAAATTGAATGAAAATGGTTATTCTGTGGTGAACGGATTTATATATCTGTGGATGTAAGTAGGATAGTAAATAACCGTTGAATCAGATTCGAAGAATGTACAGTGTAACTTATTAATGTGAAATCTAAATATTTCTCGGGTATTACCTACCCGTTAAAATATTTTCACCATAATTAGTTTGTACAAAAGAATTTTTAATTACAATCTTTATGAAAACATATATACATATATATATTTTTCAGATGAAATCATGGATTTTATGAGTCAATATGATATTAGACTCATTTGATTCACAGTTAGAACAAGAATATATAATCTCTAAAACATTAGAGATTACATAATCGCTATGTCGAACGAAGATAAATGATGTAGAACGTCATGTAGAACGATGATTATACTCCAGGTACAGAATGAGATGTTGAGGCTTGTGATGTTGAAACTTGGGCTGTTGGTGGTACTGGTGTTGAAGTTGGTGGTACTATTGGTGCCGGTGATGTTGTTGAAGCTGGTACGTTTTGAACCATATTTTCCAAGGTTACAACTCGGGCGCGAAGCTCGTTGACTTCGGTTGTTACTCCGGAATGATTGTCGGTAGGAACGAGCGAATGAATAAGGTTCAGAATTTGGGATATCATATAATCGTTGTGGGATATCCTGGCAATGAGGGTGAATATGGTGTTTCGGACAGGTTCGCTGGTAAGTGCTTCAGGTTCTTCACCAAGAGGTGAATTCGGTTGGTGGAAGGGATCGCTTTCTTCGCGTCTCCATTGATTAAGTTGACTACGAACCCATCAGATGAATTGGGGATGGCTGATTGGCTGATTCATTCTGGTGACGTTGATTCTGGAGCTTAGGTGAACATCCATGTCGGAATAGCTGTCGGGTTCTGAAGAACTTGAACTAGTGACGAGCTCCATTTCGTACGATTGAGTAAAGGATTTTTCGATATGAAATGATTTTCGGCTATTGGATGGTATTTTAATTACATAGAATATCTATATATATATAGAACAAAAGATTTCATAGATTACGGAGGAGTTTACGGAATATGTCAGGCAAAATTACAGTAACAGATACGCTAAGATATGAAGTAGCAGATATGCTAAGATATGAATTTTGTCTATACACTATTCATGTAATCTGAAAGGACCTGTCCTAATCCATCCGGACGAAGTCCGTATCGATTATAAATGATTCACAATAGTTGATTACATCGCGAGGTACTTGACCTCTATATGATACATTTTACAAACATTGCATTCGTTTTTGAAAAGACAATATTTCATTACATCGAAAGTTGACGGCATGCATACCATTTCATAATATATCTAACTATAATTGACTTAATAATAATCTTGATGAACTCAATGACTTGAATGCAATGTCTTTTGAAATATGTCACGAATGACTTCAAGTAATATCTCTAAAATGAGCAACTGCACAGCGGAAGATTTCTTTCGTACCTGAGAATAAACATGCTTTCAAGTGTCAACCAAAAGGTTGGTGAGTTCATTAGTTTATCATAAATAATCATTTAATAATTTTAATAGACCACAAGATTTTATATTTCCATTTCTCATAAACATACGTCCCATACATAGAGACAAAAATATCATTCATATGGATTGAACACCTGGTAACCGACATTCACAATATGCATATAAGAATATCCCCATCATTCCGGGATCCTCCTTCGGACATGATATAAATTTTGAAGTACTAAAGCATCCGGTACTTTGGATGGGGCTTGTTGGACCCGATAGATCTATCTTTAGAGTTCGCGTCAATTAGGGTGTCTGTTCCCTAATTCTTAGATTACCAGACTTAATAAAAAAGGGCATATTCGGTTTAATAATCCAACCATAGAATGTAGTTTTAAGTACTTGTGTCTATTTCGTAAAACAGTTATAAAAGCAGCGCATGTATTCTCAGTCCCAAAAATATATATTGCAAAAGCATTTAAAAAGGGAGTAAATGAAACTCACCATACTGTATTTTGTAGTAAAAATACATATGACAACATTGAATAACTGAACAATGCAGGGTTGGCCTTGGATTCATGAACCTATATCATTTGTATATATATATATTAATACACATGATCGTAGTTAAATAAATTTATATATATAACTTATTAATGATATAATTTTTATATTAAAAATATATTTATAATTCATATATTCCTTTTATATAAAAACATATTATGTTATGTTGTATATATATATATATATATATATATATATATATATATATATATATATATATATATATATATATATATATATATATATATATATATATATATATATATATTTATGTATTTCATTTGTTTATCAAAACAGTAGTTCAAATTATACTAAGTTAATATTAGTAAAATATAATGATAATAACATTAATAATATTCTTATGTTAATAATAGCTCTATTAATGATAATAACAATGATATAAATAATAATACTTGTAAAAATATTAATTTTAATATTAATGTCATTTATGATATTGGTTTTAGTAATTACAAAATAATAATACTCGTGATAATAATAATAGTAATACTTTGTTAATATTAACAATCCTATTATTTGTAAAAAGGTACTAATACTAATATTTACGAAAATAATAATAATAGTTTGTCTTATTTTCATATTGATAATTATTATAATCATAATTTTGATAAAAAAAATACTAAAATAATAAAAATTATGTTCTTGGTAATACTTATAATAATACTTAATAATAAAAATGGTATTAATAACATTAATTATTTTAGCGATGATAATAGTCGTATAATTAGTAATAATAATAACTTTTATCATAATAATAATTATTAACTATGATAATAATAATCCATGACAACAATAATAATAATAATAATAATAATAATAATAATAATAATAATAATAATAATAATAATAATAATAATAATAATAATTATAATAATAATAATAATAATAATAATAACAATAATAATAATAATAATAATAATAATAATAATAATAATAATAATATTAATAATAATATTAATAATTTATAAACAAAGAAAAACTACCTTAATAAGCCCCTTTTAAAAAAAATGCACGAAGTCAGGCTTGAACCCGGGACCTCCCGGTTAAGCACACCTCCCCTAACCATCGAGCCATTTATGCTATTCTGATTTAAAACCCTCTTATATTTATATATCTGCTGTATCTATATAGTCTGATTCATCTTCCTCACCATGTAAAAAGAAATTGACCAGGAACGATTATAAAAAAAAATGAATTAAAGTTTAGTTTAAGATTTATAATTGCAACTAAAATAATTAAGTGTTTTTGAATTGGGTTACAGAAAGATAAAAAAAAAAATAAACAGCAGCTGAAACAAAAAAAAACAAAAAAAAAATATCGCTGTTGAATATTTGAACTCGATTCTTGCTTTTAACATTCAGACTCTTTTAGATTATACACACAAAATGAAATAGATGTTAAATCATTCATAAAAACTTCTGACATCATTAATTTAACTTGATTTGCAATAGGAAATTCGAATTTGTTCGAAGAACACAGTTGACTTTAACAAAAAAATAACTTTGACTCTAAAATTAAATCACGATATAAAGAATTAGAGATGGAGACTTTGTAGATAGTTTATACAAAGGATTTCTAACCTATCTGCATTTACACATTATGAAGTTTCATTTGAAATCAAGTTTTGAAAAGAAAAAAAAAATTACAGGAGCAGGGGACGTGTTTTATATTTGATGAAAATTTAATAAACTAAATTGACTTACAATATTTGGTTGATGTAACTGATATTGATAATGATAATAAATCTGGATGACAACAATATTCCATGAATTGATCTATTTATGTTATGATGCAGTCGAGACAATTCAATCGTTAGCAGGAATAAAATAAATAAATAGAGTGGAAAATGACCCTAAACTGATTTTAACTTTATCTCATGAAAATCGAATTTCTTTGTACCGGATGAGATTAAGACTTGTAACAATTTGGGATAGAAACAAAATATCAAAGTAGTTTGATTGATACTCCAACAGCAAGTCTGATTCTGTAAAGCTTTATTCATTATTAAAATTAATATTTACTTTTAGTAATTATAAATAAATATATTAATAATAATAATACTATTAATATTAAAAATACTGACAATTATAATAATAATAACATTACTAATCAAAATAATACTAATAACAAAAATAGAAATATTAATGATGTTAATAATATTACAAATATTAATATTAATAACAATAAATAATGGTAGTTATAATAACAATTATAAAAAAATGGTAATGATCATATTGTTAATGATAATAATAAAAATAATAATTTTTAATGATAGTGCTTTATAATAATACTAATAATAAGTTTTATGTTTCATTTTTCATTTTTCATATCTATATAATATATATTGATGTTAATAAAAATAATTATAATATTACCATAACAGCTATATTTTAACTTATAATTAAACTTACTATATTAGTTATTATGATATCAATAATACCACTAGTTATAATAATAATATTAATATTATTAATGATCTTAATGATATAACAACTTATACATATTAAGTTTTTTTTAAATATATTTTATACCTGTATAGTTATTTATATATAAACATTTCTTTTTACGATTATAGTTTCGTGAATCGTCAGGAATAGTTAAAAGTCAAATGCATTCATGGAAATAGTTCAAACATTATGAGACTCAGTTTAATAGACTTCTCTTATTGTGTCGAAATCATATAAGATTAAGTTTAAATTTGGTCAGAAATTCCCGGGTCATCACAGTACCTACCCGTTAAAGAAATTTCGTCCCGAAATTTGAGTGAGGTTGTCATGGCTAACAATAAAAATGTTTTAATGACGAATATGGGTTGATAAATAGAGTTTTACCATTTTCGAGTAATATAGATTAAACGATTCGGTTACTTGAACCGTATGAGTGAAGCTATCGTAAAAGATTGAAATAGGAAAAGTAAAGATTCGTCTTGACTTTTGACAGAGTCAGGATTGAATTTAGAAAGTAAGGTGCGTCTTAACTTTTGACCTTGTCTTTGTTGAATTCCGGAATTCAAGGGATTTAAAGAAAATCTTTGAAATCTAAAAGATTTGATTCTTCAGCGAATAAGGAAATTAAGATCTCTATAATTAAATACGGTGATCTACCTTTATTACTTTGTCTGATATTTCCATTATAAATTAAACTCTTTCGTTCCATTATCCTCATCATTCCTATACTTTCCTTCTTAGTTCATACATCTAAAAGATTGTGAAAATGCTTAATTCATTTCTAATCCTTGATGTTTTTCTAATTATCATTTATGTCATCCTTCTTTTCAATCTTCCATCAGAAGAATCTGTTTACTTCAACTATTGCCTTCGGGTGATACTATTCTTAAATATACCGTATCTTTATATTGATATTCATATTAATATGCACGGTTTGTAACCTCCGTGTTGTTATTGGGCTTTATAATTCCTCTTATATATTGGAGCTCTTTGCCTTTTTATCCTCTTCTCGACCTCTAGTAAAGCGAGTAACGGTCCAAAATTCGTAAGTATAGAGTTTTCGAGTGAACTTAATGTTCTAAACAAGAAAGAACGTAATCGCACGATTTGATTTGTCAAATTACCAGAATCACTGCGAATAGAACTATCAAGAATATACTTTCTTGATATGTTCAGAAGTTAAGTAGAATGAAAGAGTTATGTAACATGGTATGTGATGACGTTATGATCTGTGAATCATCACGTCCCATTAGAACTCAGCATGACTTACTGTAATATAATCACGTTGATCAAGTGTCATTATATTATACTAACTCATGCATCCGTTCCCAACATTACTTCAGTAACATTCATATTTTAAGCTCGAAAGTTTACAGAATATAGAAACTAACAGTTTCTATATGATGTAACACTGATAGCACGGAGAGATGATTTCAGATAAGAATAGTTATAAAATATCTTCAGAAATATGGAGGATATTTATAATGAAAGATACGATGATATCTTAGAATTTCTAATATCGATGGATGATGAAGAAGATTTATCCGTAAGGGTTTAGATTCGGAAGCAAGATATTCGCTAAAGATTTCATCAGAAACAGAATCATTTGGATTCTTTGAAGTCAAACTTATTCTTTGTGATTTGTCCATGGCTTCCTTCATAGTTTCGCATAATCCGCTTTTCGGTATTAAATTTTCTATTGAGCGTTTCCAATACTCCATTCTTTATCATCAAACTTTCGAAAGTTAAGGTCGTATGCAGTTTGTGCTGCTGTATTCAGCTTTTTCAGAATTTGTGGTATTGATTTGTAGACTGGGTACTTTTCAGAATTTCAGATTGGAAGATCATAACTCTAAGAGATAAATGTTATATGTTTACATATAACTGTTGATATAGACATGCTGCGAGATTTCAAAATACTGATTGCTGATTCTCGGTATTTGATACGGCAATTCTCGTTATAAGGTGCGGATGAGTACATGATGAGACTTCAATAGATAAATTTAGTGATTTGTCGGAGAGATTTAAACCAAGGAGCGACGAGGTTGCTGGTACATCTGCTGGTAATATGGTGGAATATAAAAGTTTCCCCAGTAACAATAAAAGAGCACGCATGTAAATCAAGGTTATAATAAGGTTGTTTTGAATGAAAAATCAAAGTTGACTTGCTGGAGCTGTGACAAAAATTGCTAATTTGGAAAGGGATTGCAAAGTTATTTTGGGTAATAATAACACTAAGAAATTAGCATAGCTACGTTTTAAACGTTTACTCAGTTGCCGAGAGTTTCTTAGGTGATAAGTTATATGCATCAATCTTTTCTTCCGTAGATGAAATGCGGTTGGTTCATCCTCTCAATTGAGGTGTTTTCAAGAATTATGAAAGGTTTGAACGCAGATTAGAATTGTCAAGATACAAATGGCGTTTAAAATGAAATCAAGTGGCAAACTTGAAGAATTGTTTAGTTTCATATGTTATAATCAATATTTTAATTCATTTTTTATTGTCCAATCTTGATAGTCCACAGTCGATTGTCTACAGTTAACAGTCCAATAATTCATATATAGTTTAATTTATAATATTCTAATTAATTAATACGTATCATGACCCGTATATGTCTCAGACTCGATCACAACTCAAAGTATATATATTATTATAGAATTAACCTCAACCCTGTATAGAGAACTCGATCATTACTTCATATAGAGTGTCTATGGTCATTCCAAATAATATATATATATATATGCATCGATATGATATGTCAAAACCTTGTATACGTGTCCCGATATTTAAAGTGCAGAAAAATTAAATAACAGAAATTAAATGACGATAAATAAAGTACGTAAAGTAAATAACAGAAATTAAATGACGATAAATAAAGTACGTAAAGTAAATAACAGAAATTAAATGACGATAAATAAAATTGCGAGAATATAAATTGCGATAAATAAACTGCGATAAATAAATTGCGATAATTAAATTTTTGATAAATAAATTAGGATAAAATAAAATGTAATACGGAATTAACAGTTAGCTAGGATCTTGTTAGTGTGGATTCTTAACAAAATTTCATATTGTTAATTAGTCTGTTTCTAATCAATTTTTATTGTGTCCATTATTTCTTCATTATGCCACTTGTTGGATTCTGATAGATCAAAATCCAAATATGAAATTGAATGAAAATAGTTATTCTGTGGTGAACGGATACGTATATCGGTGGTTGTAAATAGGATAGTAAATGACTGTTGAATCAGACTCGAAGAATGTATAGCGTAACCTATTAATGTGAAATCTAAATATTCTTCGGGTATTACCTACCCGTTAAAATATTTTCACCATTAACAGTTTGTACGAAAGAATTTTCAATTACAACCTTTATGAAAATATATATACATATATATCTTCTTCAGATGTAATCATGGATTTAATGAGTTAACTTAATATTAAACTCATTTAGTTTTCGGTTGGAACTAGAATAAATAATCTCTAAAACTTTAGAGATTACATATTCGCCATGTCGAATGAAGATAAATGAGGTAGAACGATACGTCGAACGATGATTATACTCGAGGTACGGAATGAGATGTTGAGACATGTGATGTTGAGACTTGGTTTGTTGGTGGTACTGTTGGTGCCGGTGATGTTGTTGAAGCTGGTACGTTTTGCACCATATTTTCCAAGGCTACAACTCGGGCGCGTAGCTCGTTGACTTCTGCTATTACTCCAGGATGATTGTCGGTCAGAACAAGTGGATGAATAAGGTTTAGAATTGTGGATAGAATATAATCGTGTCGAGATATCCTGGAAATGAGGCTGAAAATGGTGTTTCGGATAAACTCGCCGGTAGGTGCTTCAAGTTCTTCGCCAAGAGGACAATTTGGTGGATGAAAGGGATCGTTTCTTCTTATCTCCAATGATTAATTCGATTACGAACCCATCAGATGAATTGGGGATGACTGATTGGTTGATTCATTCCGGTAACGCTGATAGGTGAAACTTCATATCGGAATAGCTGTCGGAATCCGAGGAATTCGAACTGGTTGAGGGATTCATCTCGTACGATCAGATGAAGGATTTTCAATAAGAAATAGATTATAGGATGTAGATTAGTACCCTGTAATACATAATTTACATACGCATATATAATACTAAAATCCCATAAGTTACGGAGGAATCTACGGAAGCTGTCAGGCAAAGTCTACAGTAACAGATATGCTAAGATATGAATTAGCAGATACGCTAAGATACGAATTTTGTCTATACACTATTCATGCAATCAATGCAGTAAGATGTGTCTAGACTAAGAATGATAAGCAGATGATTTCCGAATAGAAATGATAAGCAAAACTTTTGACATGCAGACACGGTCGAAGTCCAGACTCACTAAGGCATCCTAACGACTATCAGTTAGACACACTAATGCAAGACCTGGTTCGCTAAGACCACCGCTCTAATACTAACTGAAAGGACCCGTCCTAATCCATCCGGACGAAGTCCGTATCGATTATAAACGATTCACAATAATTGATTACATCGCGAGGTACTTGACCTCTATATGATACATTTTACAAACATTGCATTCGTTTTTGAAAAGACAATATTTCATTACATCGAAAGTTGACGGCATGCATACCATTTCATAATATATCTAACTATAATTGACTTAATAATAATCTTGATGAACTCAATGACTCGAATGCAATGTCTTTTGAAATATGTCATGAATGACTTCAAGTAATATCTCTAAAATGAGCAAATGCACAGCGGAAGATTTCTTTCGTACCTGAGAATAAACATGCTTTCAAGTGTCAACCAAAAGGTTGGTGAGTTCATTAGTTTATCATAAATAATCATTTCATAATTTTAATAAACCACAAGATTTCATATTTCCATTTCTCATAAACATGCGTCCCATACATAGAGACAAAAAATATCATTCATATGGATTAACACCTGGTAACCGACATTCACAATATGCATATATGAATATCCCCATCATTCCGGGATCCTCCTTCGGACATGATATAAATTTCGAAGTACTAAAGCATCCGGTACTTTGGATGGGGCTTGTTGGACCCGATAGATCTATCTTTAGAGTTCGAGTCAATTAGGGTGTCTGTTCCCTAATTCTTAGATTACCAGACTTAATAAAAAAGGGCATATTCGGTTTAATAATCCAACCATAGAATGTAGTTTTAAGTACTTGTGTCCGTTTCGTAAAACAGTTATAAAAGCAGCGCATGTATTCTCAGTCCCAAAAATATATATTGCAAAAGCATTTAAAAAGGGAGTAAATGAAACTCACCATACTGTATTTTGTAGTAAAAATATATATGACAAAATTGAACAACTGAACAATGCAGGGTTGGCCTTGGATTCACGAACCTATATCATTTGTATATATATATTAATACACATGATCGTAGTTAAATAAATTTATATATATAACTTATTAATGATATTATTTTTATATTAAAAATATATTTATAATTCATATATTCCTTTTATATAAAAACATATTATGTTATGTTGTATATATATATATATATATATATATATATATATATATATATATATATATATATATATATATATATATATATATATATATATATATATATATATATATATATATATATATATGTATTTCATTTGTTTATCAAAACAGTAGATCAAATTATACTAAGTTAATATTAGTAAAATATAATGATAATAACATTAATAAAATTCTTATGTTAATAATAGCTCTATTAATGATAATAACAATGATATAAATAATAATACTTGTAAAAATATTAATTTTACTATTAATGTCATTTATGATATTGGTTTTAGTAATTACATAATAATAATACTCGTGATAATAATAATAGTAATACTTTGTTAATATTAACAATCCTATTATTTGTAAAAAGGTATTAATACTAATATTTACGAAAATAATAATAATAGTTTGTATTATTTTCATATTGATAATTATTATAATCATAATTTTGATAAAAAAAATACTAAAATAATAAAAATTATGTTCTTGGTAATACTTAAAATAATACTTAGTAATAAAAATGGTATTAATAACATTAATTATTTTAGCGATGATAATAGTCGTATAATTAGTAATAATAATAACTTTTATCATAATAATAATTATTAACTATGATAATAATAATCCATGACAATAATAATAATAATAATAATAATAATAATAATAATAATAATAATAATAATAATAATAATAATAATAATAATAATAATAATAATAATAATAATAATAATAACAATAATAATAATAATAATAATAATAATAATAATAATAATAATTTATAAACAAAGAAAAACTACCTTAATAAGCCCCTTTTAAAAAAAATGCACGAAGTCAGGCTTGAACCCGGGACCTCCCGGTTAAGCACACCTCCCCTAACCATCGAGCCATTTAAGCTATTCTGATTTAAAACCCTCTTATATTTATATATCTGCTGTATCTATATAGTCTGATTCATCTTCCTCACCATGTAAAAAGAAATTGACCAGGAACGATTATAAATAAAAAAAATGAATTAAGGTTTAGTTTAAGATTTATAATTGCAACTAAAATAATTAAGTGTGGTTGAATTGGGTTACAGAAAAATAAAAAAAAATAAAAAAATAAACAGCAGCTGAAACAAAAAAAAAATATCGCTGTTGAATATTTGAACTCGATTCTTGCTTTTAACATTCAGACTCTTTTAGATTATACACACAAAATGAAATAGATGTTAAATCGTTCATAAAAACTTCTGACATCATTAATTTAACTTGATTTACAATAGGAAATTCGAATTTGTTCGAAGAACACAGTTGACTTTAACAAAAAAATAAGTTTGACTCTAAAATTAAATCACGATATGAAGAATTGGATATGGAGACTTTGCAGATAGTTTATACAAAGTATTTCTAACCTATCTGCATTTACACATTATGAAGTTTCATTTGAAATCAAGTTTTGAAAGAAAAAAATACAGGAGCAGGGGACGTGTTTTATATTTGATGAAAATTTAATAAACTAAATTGACTTACAATATTTGGTTGATGTAACTGATATCAATAATGATAATAAATCTGGATGACAGCAATATTCCATGAATTGATCTATTTATGTTATGATGCAGTTGAGACAATTCAATCGTTAGCAGGAATAAAATAAATAAATAGAGTGGAAAATGACCTAAACTGATTTTAACTTTATCTCATGAAAATCGAATTTCTTTGTACCGGATGAGATTAAGACTTGTAACAATTTGGGATAGAAACAAAATATTAAAGCAGTTTGATTGATACTCCAACAGCAAGTCTGATTCTGTAAAGCTTTATTCATTATTAAAATTAATATTTACTTTTAGTAATTATAAATAAATATATTAATAATAATAATACTATTAATATTAAAAATACTGACAATTATAATAATAATAATAACATTACTAATCAAAATAATACTAATAACAAAAATAGAAATATTAATGATGTTAATAATATTACAAATATTAATATTAATAATAATAAATAATGGTAGTTATAATAACAATTATAAAAAAAATGGTAATGATCATATTGTTAATGAAAATAATAAAAATAATAATTTTTAATGATAGTGCTTTATAATAATACTAATAATAAGTTTTATGTTACATTTTTCATTTTTCATATCTATATAATATATATTGATGTTAATGAAAATAATTATAATATTACCATAACAGCTATATTTTAACTTATAATTAAACTTACTATATTAGTTATTATGATATCAATAATACTACTAGTTATAATAATAATATTAATATTATTAATGATCTTAATGATATGACAACTTATACATATTAAGTTTTTTTTTTAAATATATTTTATACCTGTATAGTTATTTATATATAAACATTTCTTTTTACGATTATAGTTTCGTGAATCGTCGGGAATAGTCAAAAGTCAAATGCATTCATGGAAATAGTTCAAACATTATGAGACTCAGTTTAATAGACTTCGCTTATCGTGTCGAAATCATATAAGATTATGTTTAAATTTGGTCGGAAATTCCCGGGTCATCACATAATCCAGGCAGTAAGATATGTCTAGATTAAGAATGATAAGCAAGTGATTCCCTAAGAATGATAAGCAGGTAATTTTTGACACGAAATGATAAGAAAAACTTTTGACATGCAGACACGGTTGAAGTCCAGACTCACTAACGTATCCTAACGACTATCAGTTAGACACACTAATGTAGACCTGGTTCGCTAAGACCACCGCTCTGATACCACATGTAAAGACCCGTCCTAATCCATAAGAACGAATACAATAACATATGATTACATTTTACAAACATTGCATTCGTTTTAAAAGAAAACTTTCATTACATCGAAAGTTGACATGCATGCATACCATTTCATAATATCCATCTATAAATGATCTAATTTGTCATTTACTTAATCATAATCTTTACTGAACTCAACGACTTGAATGCAACATCTTTTGAAATATGTCATGAATGACTACAAGTAATATCTTTAAAATGAGTAAATGCACAGCGGAAGATTTCTTTAACACCTGAGAATAAACATGCTTTAAAGTGTCAACCAAAAGGTTGGTGAGTTCATTACTTTATCATAATCATTCATTTCCATCATTTTAATAGACCACAAGAATTTCATTTCCAGTTCTCATAAATATACGTCCCATGCATAGAGACAAAAATTATTCATATGGATTGAACACCTATCATTCCGGGAAATCCTTTAGACATGATAAAAACGAATTCGAAATACTAAAGCATCCGGTACTTTGGATGGGGTTTGTTAGGCCCAATAGATCTATCTTTAGGATTCGCGTAAATTAGGCGTGCACTAATTCTCAAAATTAGTGATGTTCCCTAATTCTTAGGCTACTAAGCAATAAGGGGCATACTCGGCTTCAATCATTCAACCATATAATGTAGTTTCGATTACTTGTGTCTATTTCGTAAAACATTTATAAAAATTTCGCATGTATTCTCAGCCCAAAAATATAAAGGGTAAAAAAGGCAAATGAAACTCACCATACTATATTTCGTAGCAATTATGCATATGACGGCACTGAACAAGTGCAGGGTTGACCTCGGATTCACGAACCTATATCAAGTATATATATTAACACCTATAATCACGTAATTCCTCCTACATAATATTTATATATTAAGTGTTGTAGTAATAAAAATATATATACTTTAGTTATATTTTATATCTTCAGTTATATTTTTTATATATATAGTTATTTTGTAAATAATCAAGATTCATACATATAGCTATGTTATATATATATATATATATATATATATATATATATATATATATATATATATATATATATATATATATATATATATATATATGTATGTATATATATATATGTATGTATATATATATATATATATATATATGTATATATATATATATATATGTATATATATATATATATGTATATATATATATGTATATATATATATATATATATTTGTAGTTGGTATTATAGCAAAAATCAGAAATTTGTCCTATGTAATTATATAATAATGTTATTATGTTTGTAGTAATAATAATAATACTAATGATAATAATATTGATAATAAAAAAATAATGTAAATACAATTATATATAAAAATTATGTTAATGAAAATAATAATAATGATAGTAATAATGATAATAATAATGATAATTATAATTTTAATTAAAATATTAATTTTAATGTTAATGATAATAATAACATTAATAATAATAATAATAATAATAATAATAATAATAATAATAATAATAATAATAATAATAATAATAATAATAAGTAAACTACCTCAGAGATGTAGTCCCTAAAAGAAATACCCAAGTTCGGGTTTGAACCCGCGACCTCCCACTAACCCGATTACATCCTTAACCACTCCTCTGACCTCACTTTTCTGATTAAACTCAGATTTATATTTCTATAACCCATCACGGCTCAATACACAAAACAAGTTCTCAGCCCAACAATAATTTCTGGTAACCTGCGGCCCAACAGCAAAATAAATCGTGGCCCAACTGAATAAATTGGATCTTCGGCCCAACAACACAAACAACACCCACGGTCCAAGAGTATTTGAATTCGTTGGCTTTTTAGACTAACATAACTGCATCGACTTTCTATACTTCTATCCCATATTATGTATAAAAAAAATATCGCTCCTCTTGTCTGCCACCTTATGATCCTAATTATAATATGCTCCACAAAAATATACAACGTCCCCTTTTAATTTGACCCATTTTGGTCGGCCCTCACACCATTAAACAAACCCATGGTAAAGAATCTTAGAACAGGAATCGATATATTAGGAAATAGAAATCGAAGGAATGAAGCAAGATAATATACGGTTTCTTTACTCAACAAATGGGGTTACTTTGTGGGATTCATGATGGCCATGAAGGGAAAGAAAAAGGAACCGTATAATATAATTTTAAAGTCACTAATTAGTATCAGAAACACAAGTTGCACTAGTGGATATATGAAGTGGGGTTATGGATTTATTCGAACGTGTAGGATTGGAAACAAATTAAGCGGTCACCTAATCACCCTCATGCTATCACTTTCATTCTTTATTTTTCTTTTATATCGTAATCGATCACCATTCATAATTGATTTGAAATTTGTCATTTACAATTCATTATTTTATGTAGTTAGTAGAAAAGGGACCGCACTTCATATAACTCCAATCAATTTGTCTCTTCAAGTGGGTTGAGTGGGTGACTTTCGGTCCAAAAGGAAACAACAAGCTTATATATAATTGATTAAAGAAGGTAAACTTGGTAATGAAAACAATCTTCTGTCTTTGGAGTATTCGTTCGAGAGAAAAATAAATAAGCAGTATGAGTAAAGGTTTTCGATGGTTATAGCTTTCATGGTGATTACTTGGGTTTGAAATAGACAGAAAACATACACACAAAAAATAGCAGCTTAGCAGTAGCGATTAATAAGGGTTACGGTTGGTGGTGATTTTCTATAAAAAAAAAAAATAAAACAAGGTAATAGCAGTTGCAGGTAGAAGAAACATGGAAACAGGAACTCGAAAGGTAGCTATTTATAATCAGGTTTGAGCATGGATGTATGAAGGAAACAAGAAGTAACAGTTGCGATTAACATGAGGTTCGAGTACTATGTGCAGTAAGGCGGTGTGCCAAAAGTGGTGGTTTTGTGTATGGAGTTCGACAGAAAGAAATAAAGCAACGTGAAAATGGTTTTAAATGAAGATGATTTCAAGTGGTTTCATTTTAAGTGGTCGTCGGTTTTGAAGTGGTGATGGAGAGTGGTTTTGAAATTCACTTAGAAACAGAACAACAAATATGAATGATGGTTAACTAATGGAAATGGAAATGGTGTTCGGTTGTTTTACAGAAGAGCGAAAAATGAATCATAATAAGGAAGTGTTTGAGTTATGCTGTAACAGAATTGATTGTTTGTTGTATAGATTGGATGCATTTGACAAGAAGAATCAATCCGGACAGAAATATATAGAAAAATATATAAAAGTTGAATGAGATTCCTAACTGAATTTGTCTCTGTAATACTAATTGATATAAATGGTTGTATTGTAGTGTGATCATGGACAATGTGATTGTTTTGTAATCCAATTCAATTCAACAGGTTATATTCGATCGTACAAGAAAATAAATATAAAAATAAAAGACGATGTCACTTGCTAACAGAATTTAGATTCTTTCAAGTGATTGAATCCATGATAGGTACGAATTAGAGACAGAAAAATCAACTAGTCTACAGGCTGAAAACGATTTACAATTGAATACCAACTTTCTGTATTTATATATATATATATATATATATATATATATATATATATATATATATATATATATATATATATATAATAAATCGTATTTATGTATATATATAATAGTATATATATATATATATATATATATATATATATATATATATATGAATATAACTGTATTTTGTATACATATATGTATTTATATATAACTGAATTTGTATAGCTGTATAACAAATATATCTATATCTGTATATTAAATATATGAAGAAAACATAATTATGTTAATTATACATGCATTATTTTTTAATATTAATTTTATTAATAAAAGTGAAACTAATAATAATAATAATAATAATAATAATAATAATAATAATAATAATAATAATAATAATAATAATAACAACAAAATTAATAATGATAATAATATCAATGATATTAATAACACTACTTGTACATATCAAAGTTCATATATTTATATATATATTAAAAATAATAATAATAATAATAATAACAATAATAATAATATTTATATTAATAGTAATAATTAATAACAATAATAATACTAATAATTATTATTAAAAATAATGTTAATAATGATTATGTTGAAAATAAATAATAATAATGATAATAATAACTATAAAATTTATAGCAATAACATTATTAATAATTAATAATAATAAAAATAATAATACTAATTATAATTATACTAATTTTATTAATGATAATAATAATATTAGTAATAATAATGCTACAACAAATTATTTTTTGAATTATTTTTTATATATACATACACATATCTATTTACAATTAATTGTTCGTGAATCGTCGGGAATGGTCGAAGGTCAATTGAATATATGAAAACAGTTCAAAATTTTTGAGACTCAACACACAGACTCTGCTTATCTTGTCGATATCATATAGAGATTTAAGTTTAAATTTGCTCGAAAGTTTCCGGGTCATCACATAAGATAGTTAGGGAGTAGTGAATATTTATTTTGGGTTTTCTAATCTATAATAAACCGTATTTACGTATATATATAATAGTATATATATATATATATATGAATATAACTGTATTTTGTATACATATATGTATTTATATATAACTGAATTTGTATAGCTGTATAACAAATATATCTATATCTGTATATTAAATATATGAAGAAAACATAATTATGTTAATTATACATGCATTATTTTTTAATATTAATTTTATTAATAAAAGTGAAACTAATAATAATAATAATAATAATAATAATAATAATAATAATAACAAAATTAATAATGATAATAATATCAATGATATTAATAACACTACTTGTACATATCAAAGTTCATATATTTATATATATATTAAAAATAATAATAATAATAATAATAATAATAATAATAATAATAATAATAATAATAATAATAATAATAATAATAATAATAATAATAATAATAATAATAATAATATTTATATTAATAGTAATAATTAATAACAATAATAATACTAATAATTATTAATAAAAATAATGTTAATAATGATTATGTTGACAATAAATAATAATAATGATAATAATAACTATAACTATAAAATTTATAGCAATAATATTATTAATAATTAATAATAATAATAATACTAATTATAATGATACTAATTTTATTAATGATAATAATAATATTAGTAATAATAATGCTACAACAAATTATTTTTCCAATTATTTTTTATATATACATACACACATATCTATTTACAATTAATTGTTCGTGAATCGTCGGGAATGGTCGAAGGTCAATTGAATATATGAAAACAGTTCAAAATTTTTGAGACTCAACACACAGACTCTGCTTATCTTGTCGATATCATATAGAGATTTAAGTTTAAATTTGCTCGGAAGTTTCCGGGTCGTCACATAAGATAGTTAGGGAGTAGTGAATATTTATTTTGGGTTTTCTAATCTATAAGACAGATAAAGTAAATGCGATAAAATTCTTAATTCAGATAAGGTTAAAGTGAGTGCATACTATGACTTCATCAGTTATTCTGTCGAGATTATGGAATGATGGCTCATGAATAGGCAGAGGTCCTGTATTCATTACACTGGTCCTAAACGCCACTGTCATAAGACATGTCACTGGGTACTGCGTTAGGCTTGAAGATTCTGAATAGACAGCAACGTCCCTTACCCCCGACGCCCGTGCAGTCTGACTACAGGCATACACGTTCAGACGGCTCATCCAATTGAGCGACTCGGTTGGGTAACGTATTAACATTCCGAAATGGTCTAAACTTTCTTAAGCATAATAGAATACATGGTTTACCATATCCGAGAGACGTGATGTGTTGCATTGCTTTCGTTAATGATTGGTAAAAGGTAGTTAGCCCTTAAAAAGAGTTCAACCATAAAGAACACCACGACCAAGTCAAGCTGACTTCCATGAACACATTCGGTTATCCTAACGGTCCAATCCTTTATGTGTCTAAACAAACAGTTCCTTAATTAACTAAGAATCCCTCAAGGGGGTGCAATGCTTGAGAACGCGTTATGGTGCAGTGTACTGGTCAACACCAACTGGGTTCCATGGCCTTACTTAGCAGAGGTACAGCTTACAAGAATCGTTGTGCTTCAGCGTGCATGTACGAAGTTTATATGCTTGATGACTACACTAGCATGGTCTAGGACTGACAATGTACTAAGGGTCTAGTCAGATGTTTCACTACGAAAGAGTCCTCAGTCGGAATCCAAAGCTCGATAGACTTACTACAACCGGTGTGCCTCGGTCGATCTTACATTGTATCCGATAGACTTCTCTTACCAAGACGTGACACAGATAGTGTACTCTGAATCGGGGTTCGCGACTTCCCAATAACAGAGCCTATAACTACGTTCTATTAGTTGGAAAAGCGATTGAGTTTAAAGCATAATCGGAAAGCATTTCAACAGCATACACAGACCATAATATTATTTTGGCATTATAACTGCTTACATCATAGCATACACTAAAGATAACTACTCGCTAATCATGGCAACAATATCATAAAACATTATATATGATAAAGGATAGAAGTACCAGTTGATTAAACAAGTTTCGAATACAACACTGACAACTTCAAGACTCCAGACCGCTCCTAATACAATCTTCAGCGTTCTTCTCCGGGTACTAGGTTTCTCGCACGGAGTCGAAGGCCTTGAGAGTATGACTAATATTGTACAAGAGAGAGAAAGAAGTGAATTGAAGTGTGTGTTGTAATGAATGACAAAGACCCTTTAAATAGACTAGGAATTTGCCAAAATACAGCTGGCAGGCCATTTGGCAGCCCGTTTGGTGGCCCGTATTTGGCAGGCCGTTTGCCTGGCAGCCCGTATGGCAGGCCGCTTGATGTGCCATATTTGGCAGGCCATTTCCATATCGGCAGGCCATATGGCAGGCCTTTTTTGATACTGGTCAGCCTTGATTCACTGGATCGTAACTTGATTTCTTATCTTTCATCGTTTTCGCTCTAGAATCTTCGTTTTAGATCCGATTCTCTTGATTCTTTTTGCACCACCTTCGTAATTACTTGTTATTCAATTCTAACCAATGAAGTGGGTATTTTGCCGATAAAGTTCGAATCTTTGTTGTTTTTGGGCCTTAATACCGGGGAGAAAACGTGACTTTTTAGCCGATATCAAATATCCCACACTTAGACTTTGCTTGTCCTCAAGCAAACTCTCATTCTTAAGAATCTTTTCGGTGTTTCTTTTCTAATAGCCTAAGTGGTTTGCTTTTATTATAAGAACAAAAGATAAGATGAGATATCTTATGTTAGGATTGAAGTTATCTCTGCAAGCATGCGAGGAGGTTACATGACATAGGCTAGCTTTCACGGGTCACTCAAATCACTCAAGTGTTTAGGGTTCCCTATAGATCTAAGAAATGAATACATTCATAGCCAGTCATGCTGCACCCATCGTCATAGGCTTGATAAAGACTCAAATCCTTGCTGCTAATGCGAGAACGGTAGTAATTTCAGCTTTATAGGTCATTTGTCAATGATGGGAAAGAAATTTTGGAGTGGTAGTGAACTTTTTTTAAGGGGTGAGATGAAAGGGTAATGTGGTCTTTATACAGACTTTTATTCGGATAGATAGGAGTGCTGAAGTATTTTGAGAAGCACTTTGAAACTTTTCTTCAATTGATAATCATTTTCGGTCGAGTTCTCGTTTCTTTTTATATAGTTCTGCTCCTTTTTTCAGAACTTGAAAATTTTTTTTTTTTTTGGAGACTTCATCTCGAGAAACTTTTTGCCGGTAAACTTTTTCAAGATCTTTGCCGTGATACTTGAGAGGTTTATAACATCGGGTTTTTGTAAGGAATCTCATTTTCTGAATTTTTTGAGAAATAGTGATGTGGATGTGGTGGTGGAGTAGAATTAGTGGAGGTGCGAAAGGTTTATGTTTGACAAATGGATAGCTATTTTGATTACAACCGAATTGCTTTTTGTTGCTTGTAGATGTAGATCTAAAGCAAGTTCTGATTCTGAGCACAGACATCGGCACTCTCAACAAAAAATAGTGAAGCATTAAAGATGAATGCTGGTCTTATTTGGGGTGCCTCACCATAATCAGTTTAGGTCGATAATGCCTTAGTCATGTAATGCTCTATTAGAGGTCTTAATCTATCAAGATTCCCCCCTTACTTAAGCCTTATTTTTATTGACAAACGTTTTAGGTTTTCAAAAATACTCTTTCGAAAAGGGTTTCTTTTGCAAATATTTTGAAATTTGGCTTAAGGACTTGGAATATTCGTAATGGGTTATTATAATATAGTATAAAAAGATTATACCAACATCCCACACTTAGACGAACATTGTCCTCAATGTTCCTAGTGTATCCCAAACTTAGGAGTTTTAGTTGAAGATTTGGGAGTATTTGTCTAGTGTTTTAATTGGGTGTTATCCCACACTTAGTGATGAGCTAGGATGTGGCATAGTTTGAATCTTGATCTAGTAGCGAAAAGAAAGAAATACCCCTAGCAGATGCAGTTCATTTCTAATCCTTGCGTCTTAATCGGCTCATTTGTCGTTCTTTATTCTTCTACTTTACTTTATTGCACGGGTTGCCTCCCAAGAAGCGCTTTTGTTTAAGGTCGTTAGCTCGACCGTAATGATGCTTCAAAAAGCAAACATTCCTCGCTGATGGTTGTGATCTTGGTCTTCTTGAGGGAATGTGAGTCTTGGCGGAAAAATCCTGAGAAAGTGTCGGACCAATAGTGGTAACAGATTCGGTACTTCTCTTGAAGATCTTCTGAACGATAAGTAGTGCGCAGTTTCGGCTCTTGATAAGTCTTGAAGTCCGATGAGGATATGATCCACGGCTCTGATGGTTGACCCATGAATGTCAATCATAGAAGCAGTGCTGGTGTTGATGATTTCTCTGATGGGATGCTCATTTCGGAGGTCTTCAAACAATGTCAGAAACTGTATCTTTAGAATTTCAAAGTCTTCGGAACGGTGATCTCCACAGTAAGAGTCAGTAGCTTTGCACAGATTTACTAAGAGGCGAAGCTGAAAAGAAGTGAAGAGCAATCCTGATCCGAGTATTAATTTCACCGTCTTTGAGTATATCTCCCGACATCCAGCTTTAAATGTGAAACTAGGATCCGTGGATTCTTGGAAGATACGTGTTATCTGCTTAGTAATGTAGGTGGAAATGTTGAATCGGTCTGGTTCAAGATGAGAGAACATATTGTTTCTCCTTGCTTCTTCCATAACAACGTCTCGTAGCACTTTGATAATCAGATCGGCGTGGTGATCAATGGTTACATAAATTACTAGCCTCTCTAGTGTGCTTTCGAAATTATCTCTTTCCAAGAGAGCGAAAAAGCTGTGAATATCCTCGATCATTTGCAAGTCGGAGTGATAAGTCGGGCGTCCGGTGGAAAGATCCATATGCTTCCGGATGAGAGTCAGTAGTGCTCGTTGGTTTCGTGAGAACGGAAGTGCAGATCCGGCTAAGGCATTATACACCTTAGAGTAAATGATCTTCTGATCTTGACAGAATCTTGTCTCGAGAATAGTGCGAACCACTGAATTGTGCTCTCGTTGCCTTTCTTCGTGATAGATATGATCGTGAAGAGAATTGATAAAGTCTTGAATGCGTTCTTCTAGGATTTCAACATCATTGTCTTCTCTTTGGAGATAGAGGTGGTGTTCTTCTCGGATAGCCATAATTCGTTCTATTAAGCGTAGTGAAAAATCATTGGTTGATTTTCGGATGGCTTCGAGAATGTCTTCAAATTCATCAGTATCGTTGATGAAGGTTATCATGTCTGCGTGTGTGCATATAACTGGAATTCGATTTAAAAAAGAGTCCGGCTCCCCTTGATCTGGTTCGGTTGGAGAGTGTGAGTTTTTTTGAATGTCGTCATGTTGCTCTACCTCGTCATCGTCGGTGTATTATTCTTCTGAGGATGCGTCTGATGAACGGGTTTCGTCAGTATTCTGATTCTCCACTTTGATACTTGCAAGATCAATTTCTATATCCTTAACCTCAGCCTTATCGGTCTTTTTCTTGAAACGAATGATTAAACTGTGATCTGCCGTCTCAAGCCTCATTATTTCTTCATGATGCTCAATGCTTGGAGCGGGTATTGTCACAGTTTCTTTTATGTCTTCCATTTCCTCTTCCTCTTCAGAGTCCTCCTCTTCCTCTATTTCTTCGTTGGGATCCTCTTCTTCCATTTCTGGATCGTCTGCAGACTGTGATTCGACACCCATCTCGACATCGTCGGCTGGTGGTGAAGACTCGTCATCGGAAGTGATCAGTCTGGTGGAAATAGCAAACATCTCTGCCTGTCCAGAAAGATCAGTTGGTCGGTCAATTTTAAAGGTAACGCTCTCCCCATGTGATCATAAGATCAAGGTTTGATTGTACACATCAATGACAGTCCTAGCCGTATTCATGAACGGTCTTCCTAACACCACTGGTGTGTGTAGGTCTTCCTTAATGTCCATCACTACGAAATCCGTAGGATACAAGAATTTGTCGACTTTCACCAAGATGTTCTCAACTATGCCCTTAGGATATCGAATTGTGTGATCGGCTAGTTGGATTTTCATTTTGGTTGGTGACAAATCTCCTAACTCTAATCTCTGATAGAGAGAGTAGGGGATCAGGTTAATACTTACTCCTAAATCTGCTAGCGCATGAATGGTTCCAGATTGGTAGATTGAACACGGGAAAACGAATCGGCCCGTATCTCCTAATGTAACAACCCAAACCAAACCACAACCAAACAAGAGGGAAATATCAAAATAAAAAAAAATTTGTCTGTTCAGCTAGTGGCGCGGCGCGCCACCTGGCCTGGAGCAGCGCTCCAAAACGGCCTGTCCTACTTTTTCATTTTTGCGATAAAGATCGCCCACTTCCCGACATATTTAGACGAAACGCTTTTAACAACATATTCCAATATGTAAAACTAACACAATTCAAACATAAAATAAGTTTTACAAAGCGGGGCCCACATCGACCCGAATTACGAGTTTAATACATAACGTGAGTTTCGACCACAAAAAGTTTAAATACCAAACGACACTACAAGCATGGTGTTTGGGGTTAAACTACCCAAGTCTCAGTCAAACTCCAAAGGCTAACACATCCAAAAAGCGTCCCCCAACAACAAAGCGGGATCTCTAATCCAAAATAACGCCTTACCCTTGTCCACGCCGGAGCCTATAAAAAGATAAACAACGAGAGGGTAAGCTAACGCTTAGTGAATGCAATAATTATACACATACATATATAATATACCTACTTGCAAACAGTCAATACACATACCGTTTACATGCTAGCAACACAATTAGCTTATCATCAATACGAGGCTACCAACCTCCAATACCACGATCTAGCATAACAACGCATAGATATATATAACTCGAACAATATAATATGCTTTCGCTTACAACACAAATAACCATGGTTAACCAATCGTACAAGGGAATGGCGCTCGCGAAACGCCATCGGAGTTCATAACGTCCATTAGTGTACTTAGCACCTCGTATCACTAACCCCCAGGTGGCATCTTCACACCTCGTTACTTCACCCTCGGGTGGCGTCTTAACACCTCGACACTTCACCCTTTATTATGGAATGGCATCTTAACACCTCGACACTTCACTCCTAGGTGGCATCTTAACACCTCGATGATTCACCTCGAGTGGCATCTTAACACCTCGATGCTTCACTCGTCACGTGAAACGTGGTGTCTTAACACCTCGACACTTCACATCTCACGCTACAACAAATAGATACATTATATACCTAAGCATATAATTATTCCACTCACCTTACGCCTTCGGTGAATCAATAACCCAAGCTTGAAACTTCAAAGTAACGCACCATTACAACCAAAACGTAGCTAGAGGACAGATGAACAACTTTAATGCTTGCACTTACACCCGATTCAACCTTCTTCTTCCTTATTTTGAGCTCTCTCACTCTAGGAAACTCACTCTCTCTAGAAATTAAATGGATGAGGTTGAAGTAGATTAAAATGGAGTAAATGAGGCTCCACCAACTGGTCTAGAGCCTTTAATTAGGGTCCCATGTGATTTTACCAAAAAGCCCTTCTAAATATCTAAAAAAAAGGAAGTGAGCTGTCACAGACCATCGGCGCCCAGGTCAGATTTCTTCTTCTTTTAAATTATATAAAATGAAACCCACAACTCAAGCATCCTTTTTACACATATGTACGATGAAATATTTGGGTCTTACAACTCTCCCCCACTTGAATCGGAGCGCGTCCTCGCGATCCAAGCCACATGACAAGAGGGAAGATAAACCAACACGAACTCTTCGGGTTCCCATGTGAACTCGGAACCTTTACTACGACGCCATTGGACTTTAAAAGTTCTCACTTCTTTATTTCTCAACCTCTTGACTTTCTCATCAAGTATAGCAATCGGCTCCTCAATATACTTTAACTTATTGTTTAGCTCGATCTCGTCTAATGGCACCCAAGATGAATCATTCGCAAGACACTTACGGAGATGGGAAACATGAAATGTATTATGAATCCCCGCAAGCTCTTCGGGTAATTCCAAACGATACGCGACTTCACCAACACGAGCTAAAACCTTAAATGGCCCAATAAACAGAGGAGCTAACTTTCCCCATTTTCTAAACCGAATAATGCCTTTCCATGGCGAAACCTTAAGCATCACCATGTCACCTTCTTGAAATTCGATCATTCGCCTACGTTTGTCAGCATACGACTTTTGTCTATCTTGAGCCTTTTTCAAATGATCCCGAATCATATCAATCTTGCTCTTCGTCTCTAAAACCAAATCGGTACTCCCGATTTCTCTTTGACCAATTTCACCCCAACAAATCAGAGTTCGGCACCTCCGCCCATAAAGAATCTCGTAAGGTGGCATCCCGATACTAGTATGATAACTATTATTGTACAAGAATTCCACCAAAGGCAAGTGCTCATCCCAACTACCGCTAAAATCAATAATACACGCCCGTAACATATCCTCCAAGGTTTGATTCGTACGTTCAATTTGACCGTCCATTTGAGGATGATACGTCGTGCTCAATTTCAATTGTGTACCCATATCTTCGTGAAACTTTTCCCAAAACCGAGATGTAAAACGGGTGTCTCGATCCAAAATAATAGATATAGGAACCCCGTGTCTCGCTATCACCTCCTTGATAAACAACTTAGCCAAAGTCTCCGATGATATCGCTTCCCGAATGGGAAGAAACAAAGCACTTTTCGTCAATCGATCAACTATAACCCAAATCGAATCAAATTGGGTTCTCGCCATTTTAGGTAACTTTGTGATGAAATCCATGGTAATGTGATCCCATTTCCATTTTGGGATTTCTAATGGTTGTAACTTACCATACGGCTTTTGGTGCTCGGCCTTAACTTGCAAACACGTAACACATTGTTCAACATATTTTACAACATCACGTTTCCTGCCCGGCCACAAATAATCCTTTCTCAAATCAAGATACATTTTCGTCGTGCCCGAATGAATGGAATACCTTGACTTATGTGCTTCATCAAGTAGCACTCGTCGATAATCCCCCATCTTAGGCACCCACACTCTTCCTTGAAAAGAAAACAAACCACGCGAACCCATAGTAATGAATTCCGATTGCCCCACAATTCGTTAAGCATGCTTGTTGTAAACGTAAGCCTCTATTTGAATCACACCAAGTTTTTCAAGAAAATCGCTAGTAATAATCATACGTAACAATCCCAATCATAACGCCGGGTGGTGACTCTTTCTACTTAACGCATCCGCGACCACATTTGCCTTGCCCGGATGATAAAGTATTTCAGAATCATAATCTTTTACCACATCCATCCACCTGCGTTGGCGATAATTCAAATCTCATTGATTGAAGAGATATTTCAAACTTTTATGATCCGAATAAATCGTACTCTTGACACCATACAAGTAATGGCGCCATATTTTCAACGCATGCACAACCACCGCCAACTCAAGATCATGAGTCGGATATCTCGTTTCGTGTTCCTTTAATTATCGAGAGGTATAAGCGATGACTTTACCTCTTTGCATTAGAACACATCCGAGCCCATTTAACGAAGCATCACAATAAACCGTCATGTCTTCCACTCCTTCCGGCAATACTAACACCGGAGCTTGACACAACTTCTCTTTTAACAATTGAAAAGCAATTTCTTGCTCGTTCTCCCAATTAAATCTCGCGTTCTTCCTTGTCAACTTCGTCAATGAAGAAGCGATCTTAGAAAAGTCTTGGATAAACCGACGATAATAACCGGCCAATCCAAGAAAACTTCGGACCTCCGTAGGCGTAGTCGGTTGTCTCCAACTCTTCACCGTCTCTATCTTCCCCGGATCTACTTGAATGCTGTCTTTGTTCACAATGTCGCCAAGGAATTGAACTTCCCTTAGCCAAAATTCACATTTGGAGAATTTAGCATACAACTTCTCCTTCTGCAACGTCTTCAACACACCTCGCAAATGATGTTCATGTTCCTTCATACTCTTCGAATAGACAAGTATGTCGTCGATGAACATAATTACCGACTTGTCCAACATAGGTTGGCACACTCGGTTCATAAGATCCATGAATGCCGCCGGTGCATTCGTAAGACCAAAAGGCATAACTACAAACTCAAAATGCCTGTAACGAGTTCGAAAAGCCATTTTCTCGATATCTTCCTCACGGACCCGCATTTGGTGATAGCCGGACCGTAGGTCGATTTTAGAGAAATACGTTGCACCTTGGAGTTGGTCGAACAAATCGTTAATCCTAGGCAATGGATAACGATTCTTGATTGTCACTTTGTTCAACTCCCGATAATCGATGCACATCCGCATACTACCATCCTTTTTCTTTACGAATAAAACCGGAGCGCCCCATGGCGAAGCACTCGGTCGAATAAAACCCTTTTCAAGTAACTCTTGGGTTTGATTTAACAACTCTTACATTTCCGTCGGCGCTAAACGATAAGGAGTTTTAGCAATGGGAGTAGCTCCCGGAACTAACTCAATGCGAAATTCAACTTGTCTTTCCGCCGGAACACCCGGTAACTCGTTCGGAAAAACTTCTTCGAATTCACTAACCACCGGAATTTCACGAATGGGTGGTGGCTCATCACGAGTATCAACAACATGGGCAAGAAAAGCCATGCCACCACTAACAAGGAAACGACGTGCCCGTACAAAAGAACATATTGACACAAGTCTTCTTCGCTTATCGCCATGAATAATTAACTCTCCCCCACTTGGGGTCTTCACACGAATAAATTTTTCATGGCATACAATATCGGCTCTATTATGATCGATCCAATCCATACCAACAACGATATCAAAATCACCCAAAGTCATCGGGATGAGATCAATTTTAAAGTTTTTGGTACCAAACACAACATCACAATTTTTACACTCATCAACCACTAGCACCGTTTTACCATCCGCTATTTCGACTTCTACCAGACACTTAACTTCGCTATCGGTCTATTTAACTTACGCACAAATCTTGGAGACACAAACGACAAATTTGCATCGTTATCAAATAGAATTCTTGTCGGATTAGAGTTAACCATAAAAGTACCTGAGATAACTTCGTTGGATTTCTTGGCTTCATCATTTGTCATCAAATAGTTGCGACCCCTAGCCGTACCCGCCGCCTTCTCTAGACGCTTAACATTATCGTTTCGCAAATCGGGACACTCCGGCTTCTTATGCCCTTCTTTACCGTAATTAAAACAAGTGAGCTTATTTCCGGAAGATGGTTTCGAACTATCACGAGCCATATGACCCGGTTGCCCACAATTGTAGCACGAAAAAGAAAAACCACCGGGAGCGCCCTTCTTCACGCTATTGACACTTTCGGAACCCTTCTTGTTCTTGTTCTTCTTGTTTGAAAATTTAGAATGACTAGAACCTTCAAAATTTTTTTTAGAAAAAGTGAAATCACTTCTCCTTGGAACCTCCGGCTCAAAACCTTGAGCCAATTCAAATAACTCTTCAAAAGACTTAGCCGCTCCTCGACTAATCTTAACCTTATACTCATCATTCATGGTACGATAGAAATCTTTCATTAGCTTGTGATCGTCACCAACATATTCCGGACAAAAACGAGTCTTTGCCAAGAAGGTAGACTTGAGAGTAACCAAGTCCATTGAACCTTATTGAAAATTGTGCAACTCGTCCCGGATTCTATCAAGATAGGAAGAAGTTCGGTATTCTTTGAAAAATTCCTTCTTAAACTCTTCCCACGTCAAACTCATACATTGCTCCTCACCATATAAGTTGATTTTATCGTCCCACCGCAATTTTCCCTCTTCGCGCAACATGCTAGACCCATACCTCGTCTTCTTCTCGGGAGGACTCTCCGCGGTACGGAACGCCCCCTCGATATCGGAAATCCAACAAGTGCTTTTCAATGGATCCCTCACCCCATTAAACATCGGAGGTTGAGTATCCTTGAAATTTTTGTAGTGGAAGTCCCGCCTTCCACCCCCACCATTACCTTCACCCCCTCCGCCTCGAGGATAAATGTTTCTAGCTTCCAAAGCCTCCTCTATTGCTGCTTTCATTCGTTCATTTATCATTTCAGTCACTTGTCCATCAACCGACTCTTGGAAGACCTTTCGAACATCGTCAAGAAAATCCCTTTTTAGCCTTTTAAAGATGGTCTCAACCTTGGCCGTGAGTTCAACGTCCTCGCTCGTACCTCCCTCATTGGTTTCATGTCCGTTTCTCATCTTCATTCTATAAAACGAAGTAAATTAAGCAACGAAACGAAAGGACTTAACACATATGTATATACATATACACCACACTACCCCATCTTGCTCAACAATCGTCGTACATCGCTTGTTTGACACGATTTGAACCCGTAACAATGGTAGCTAATCATTGTTACGCGATCACGTCGCATTAATTTGCTAGTACAACGTCTATCTCGCTTGATGATTGCTAAAACAACACAAAACAGTTAGTGCAAGGTCAATTCACATAAACACTAGCACTAGCAATTCCCGTTCCGACCCAAAGTCCTACAAGTCCCGCATAATACGCATACACAAATAAGTCTAAGTCTAGGCACCTATCTCAAGTCGCCTAAATCCCTTAGACCATGCTCTGATACCACTTGTAACAACCCAAACCAAACCACAACCGAACCCGCGGAAAATATCAAAATAAAAAAAAATTGTCTGTTCAGCTAGTGACGCGGTGCGCCACCTGGCCTGGAGCGGCGCTCCAAAACGGCTTGTCCCACTTTTTCATTTTTGCGAAAAAGATCGCCCACTTCCCGACATATTAGACGAAATGCTTTTAACAACATATTCCAATATGTAAAACTAACACAATTCAAACATAAAATAAGTTTTACAAAGCAGGGCCCACATCGACCCTAATTACGAGTTTAATACATAACGTGAGTTTCGACCAAAAAAAGTTTAAATACCAAATGACACTACGAGCATGGTGTTTGGGGTTAAACTACCCAAGTCTCGGTCAAACTCTAAAGGATAACACATCCAAAAAGCGTCCCCCGACAACAAAGCGGGATCTCTAATCCAAAATAACGCCCTTACCCTTGTCCACGCCGGAGCCTATAAAAAGATAAACAACGAGAGGGTAAGCTAACGCTTAGTGAATGCAATAATTATACACATATATATATAATATACCTACTTGCAAACGCTCAATACACATACCGATTACATGCTAGCAACACAATTAGCTTATCATCAATACGAGGCTACCAACCTCCAATACCATGAGCTAGCATAACAATGCATAGATATATATAACTCGAACAATATAATATGCTTTCGCTTACAACACAAATAACCATGGTGAACCAATCGTACAAGGGAATGGCGCTCGCGAAAGGCCATCGGAGTTCATAACGTCCATTAGTATACTTAGCACCTCGTATCACTAACCCCCAGGTGGCATATTAACACCTCGAAACTTCACCCTCGAGTGGTGTCTTAACACCTCGACACTTCACCCTTTATTATGGAGTGGCGTCTTAACACCTCGACACTTCACTCCTAGGTGGCATCTTAACACCTCGATGCTTCACCTCGAGTGGCATCTTAACACCTCGATGCTTCAGTCGTCATGTGAAATGTGGTGTCTTAACACCTCGACACTTCACATCTCACGCTACAACAAATAGATACATTATATACCTACACATATAATTATTCCACTCACCTTACGCCTTCGGTGATTCAATAACCCAAGCTTGAAACTTCAAGGTAACGCACCACTGCAACCAAAACGTAGCTAGAGGATAGATGAACAACTTTAATGCTTGCACTTAGACCCGATTCAACCTTCTTCTTCCTTATTTTGAGCTCTCTCACTCTAGGAAACTCACTCTCTCTAGAAATTAAATGGATGAGGTTGAAGTAAATGAAAATGGAGTAAATGAGGCTCCACCAACTGGTCTAGATCCTTTAATTTGGGTCCCATGTGATTTTACCAAAAAGCCCTTCTAACTATCTAAAAAAAGGAAGTGAGCTGTCACAAACCATCGGCGCGGCGCGCAAAATGCCCATGTCAGATTTATTCTTCTTTTAAATTATATAAAATGAAACCCACAACTCAAGCATCCTATTTACACATATGTACGATGAAATATTTGGGTCTTACACCTAACTTTGTTGGTAAAGAGTTTCTGAGTAGTGCAGAGCATTCTTCACTCAGTGGAATTCTGTTAGAGTCTAGTATCCTCTCCTTTATAGAGAGAAGCCTTCGGATGTATCTCTTCTGGTTGGGAACTTTGGACATGGTGTCCAGGAATCTTCCATCAAGTTTCAAGGAATCGAGCTTGGATGGTTCTTCTTGTAGCCTTCCATGATAAGGTACGCGAACTAGAGTTTCAGGAGTCAGCTTCTGAGTATATGTCGATTTGTTCTTGAGCCTAGTTGACCTTCTCCGTGGTTCTTCCTCTAGGATTACGGCATCCATTTGCTTTGCTTCTTCTATGTAGGGATTTTGGATAGTATTACTTGGCAATCTTCCCTGCGGTCGGGTTTCAAGGCGTTGTGATAACTGTCCGAGCTGCGTTTCTAAACTTTTGAGCAGAGCCAATTGATTTCTCATTAGTATCTCTGTCTGATCTTGTCTGGTTTCAGTTCTCTGATTTAACTGTTGTTGCCCTTGAATGAACTGAGTTAACTGATCATCAGCTCCGAGAGTGAGGTTAGTTGTTTTTGTAATCTGGGTGGTAGGGGAATTTTCCTCAACTATGGGACCAGTGAGTGGGAGTGGTTGATCGTAGGTCAATTGAGATTGTTGGGCTGGATAAGGTGGATAGTGATAGCGAAAAGGTTGATTGCTTCGCTGAAATTGATTAACCCTAGGTGGTTGATTGAATCCGGAATTTGGTGGACGAGCTGGGTATTGGACGTAACATACTGAACCGTCAGGATTTTCATACTCAACTTGATATTCTTCAGTAGGTTGCAGGTTGGTACAATTAACACAAGCCTGAGCTTGGTTAACCTGCTGTGGCTGCGTCTTCAGTTCTCCGAGTTGTTTAGCAAGAGATTCCATCTTATCCGTGAGGGATTTGATGGCCTCCGTTTGATTGTTAAGTGCAGAGAGTGGGGCAGATGATGAAGTTGTTTCACCACTGTTCCAGTCATGATGATGCATTGTCATGTTCTCGAGAAATTCCCATGCTTAGTCTGCGGTTTTGTTTTATCAGATTCCCTTGAACTGTTGCATCGATTGTCATCCTATGATTTACCGTAAGACCATTGTAGAAGGTACATATTTGGGCTGACCATTCTAGCTGGTGATTAGGGCATTTCTTCAGCAGGGTTTTGAATCGCTCCCATGCAGTGTAAAGAGATTCATCATAACTTTGTTTGAAGTTCATGATGTCATTCTTCAGTTTGGTTTGTTTAGAAGGAGGGAAATATTTGGTTAGGAATTTAGTAGCCATCTATGTCCATGACGTGATGGAATCTTTTTTCAGTCCTTCGAACCAAGTTTGAGCATGATGAGTGAGAGAATAGGGGAACAAGTATAGCCAGACTATATCTTGTCCTATCCCTGGCTGTTTGTAGGAGTTCAAAAGAGATATGAATTTATCAAGGTGATAATTAGGATCGTCATTCGGTAATCCATGAAACTGACAGTTATTTTGAATGAGCTGGATGATGTGATATTTTAATTCGAACGAGTGTCCTTGAATCTCTGCAAATCTGATTGGTCCTCCTCGACCTTCAATCGAGGGTTTGGTGTTTTCTGCTAAAGTAACGCGTAACGCCATTTGATTTCTGATTCATGCTTCCTTGCGTGCTTTAGAGATTATTGTGTCTGGATCAGGTACGAATAACAATGGCCCTGGTCTAGATCGGGTTTGGGTCATACACTTGGTATGCCTTTTTGTTTTTAATTTTTCGCAAATAAGCTAAATTATAATAAGCTAAACTAATCTAATCTAATTCTAGGATAATCTAATTCTAAGGTAATCTAATTTAATCTAATCTAATTAACTAACTATCCTACGGTTGAATATGTTTTTGGTTCTGGCTACTGATTCCCTGGTATTTCGGTAATAGAGCTCCGTACGAACTATTCAACAAACCAAGTGGCCTTTAAGCATAATAGAATACATGGTTTACCATATTCGAGAGACGTGATGTGTTGCAATGCTTTTGTTAATGATTGGTAAAAGGTAGTTAGGCCCTTAAAAAGAGTTCAACCATAAAGAACACCATGGCCAAGTCAAGCTGACTTCCATGAACACGTTCGGTTATCCTAACAGTCCAATCCTTTATGTGTCTAAACAAACAGTTCCTTAATTAACTAAGAATCTCTCAAGCGGGGTGCAATGCTTGAGACCGCGTTATGGTGCAGTGTACTGGTCAACACTAACCGGGTTCCATGGCCTTACTTAGCAGAGTTACAGCTTACAATAACCGCTGTGCTTCAGCGTGCACATACGAAGTTTATATGCTTGGTAACTACACTAGCATGGTCTAGGACCGACAATGTACTAAGGGTCTAGTCAAATGTTTCACTACGAAAGAGTCCTCAGTCGAAATCTAAAGCTCGATAGACTAACTACAATCGGTGTACCTCGGTCGATCTTACGTTGTATCTGAAAGGACCCGTCCTAATCCATCTGGACAAAGTCACCAACATCTGGTTCCATTGCGATGATCGACTCCAAATAATGTCTCTAAAATGAGCAAATGCACAGCAGAAGATTTTTTTCATACCTGAGAATAAACATGCTTTCAAGTGTCAACCAAAAGGTTGGTGAGTTTATAGGTTTATCATAAAACAATAAAATTCATCATTTTGATTGACCACAAGATTTAAATTCTGCATGGTAAAAATGGGCCCGAATCCTATACCCACCTGTAATGTACATGCGATATCTTTTAAATACAGTACACCTTTCTCGTGTACGAAATCATCTTTCATAAATCTTAGTAACCGTACACATATCTTGTGCACAAAAATAACATACACATAACCTGTGTATAAAAATCATTCTCTCGATACATAACATTCACTTTACTTTCATTTGCTTGGCTAGGTAACCGACCTTAACATATAATGCGCATAATAATATCCCCAAAACAGAACATCTCGTCTGTATAATAATCATGTAAACTTCGAAGTACTAAACACCACGCCCACTAGCCCTTCCATCTAGTGAACATTCTGGGTGGGGGTGTTAAACCCGGTAGCTACCTTTAGGATTCGCGTGAATTAGGGCCATACCCGATTCTAATTCTTAGGTTACCAAGCAATAATAATCAGGGGAAAAATATTCACAACAATTAGTGGCAATTATCAAATCCACATAATTCAATAATAATCCACAGAACTTCTGTCTGCATAATAATTCATTCGAGGAATGTTTTGCTTGTGTCTATCTCATCAAACATTTATAAAAGCATTTCATGTATTCGCAGTTCAAAAATATATTTCAAAAGCATTTAGTAAAGCAGTTGTAATAACAGCGCATGTATTCTCAGTCCCAAAAATGTAAAGAGTAAAAGGGAATCAAATGAACTCACATAATGTATTTTGTAGTAAAAATACATATGACGATATTGAACAATTGTAGGGTTGGCCTCGGATTCACGAACCTATATCATTTGTGGATATATTAGTACACGTAATCGTAATCAATCAATTATATATATATTTTTGTTATTAATAATATACTTGTTATACTATATGTTATTTAGATAATTTTAATATATTTAGTTTATATGTTTTATATAATTATTACTTAACATTAATAATAAAAGCTATATATTAAGGTTTAGTATATATTTATATATTAATTGATATAGTTTAGCTAATATTTTTTTAGTAATTAAAGTATAACGTAATGTATTTTTATATAAAAGTATCTTTTTATAATAATATTGATAGTTCTAGTGATAACAAAATATTAATTTTATAAGAACGATAGTAATGATAATAAGTTTAATAATAATAATACTAAGGATTATGTTAATAATAATAATGATAATATTTATAGTACTACTCATGTCACTAACAATAATAATAATGATAACTAATACTAACAATTACATTAGTAACGTTAATAATAATAATAATGGTTTTAAGACTTATAATTATGATAATAATACTAATAGACTTAGTGATATTAATTAGTAATAACAAAAAAAAAATTAATCATATTATTTATATTAACCTAATCAACAACAAATCAATAATAATAATAACAATTACAATGACAATAATAATAATAATAATAATAATAATAATAATAATAATAATAATAATAATAATAATAATAATAATAATAATAATAATAATAATAATAATAATAATAATAATAATAATAAATAATAACAAGGACTACCTCATGGAGTTTTAAAAAAAAATAGCCCTTGTAGGGGCTCGAACCCGCGACCACCCGTTCACCCGCACACACTCTTAACCAGCAGTCCATTTCAGTTTTTCTGAAATAAATCCCATTTCCTTTTTATTTAACGCGAGTTTATTTATTCTCTTCTTCTTCAATTAATCTATTCGACCAGGTACTCCCAGAATCAGAAAAATTAAACAACGATTTGGTTTTTGGGTTTATAATAAATCAGTACTCTTATTGAAATGAATGAATTGATTAAAACAGATAAACGAAAGAAGAATATATATATATATATATATATATATATATATATATATATATATATATATATATATATATATATATATATATATATATATATATATATATATATATATATATATATATATATATATATATATATATATATATATAATCCTGTTTTGCTGTTCGCGAATACGTAGCAAACTTCAAACATGATTTTCGATTTTTAATATGTTTTAGACAATACTTATAACATGAAACTTGTTTTAAATCCTAATTAGAAACTTTTGGGATCGTCAATTGATCTTAAAACATTCATAGAAATTCAAATTTGATCATTGTTCATAAGTTTAACTTTTTGAAAATAAATTTGACTTCGAAAATTAGACCTTGATACAGAGAATTGAGATTTGAAATCTTGCAGGGAGTTTAAGTAACAGATTCCTCACGAAAATACATTATTACATCTTGAATTTTCATTCATAATTGGACTTTTGATTTTAATTGAACAATACAGAGGTATCGTGCTGTATGAAGAAAGAAAAAAAATACGTTTTAACAATTCTAATAAATCACAGAAGTTGTAGTTTGATATTAAGGGTGGAGAAATTGAAAAATAAATTGTTAAAAAGATGCATATATAATCGCTGGATTTTATAGAATTGGAAGGGATCGATTTGTATCTTCTAGCAGACAGAAAACAACAACAAAATTTGATAACAGTTAATACCATTTATATTTAATACATATAAAAAAATAAAAGGGAAGTTGGATGTCGATTGCCAACAGGAACTTTTGGAGATATCTGCTTGTTTTCGAATTCTTTTCAAGACTATAGACAGAAGAAGATTTAGTTTGATTGATTGTACACCTTTATAGACAGAAGCAAAAAATTAAAAATAGGATCGGTGGATATGGTTAACTGATTTCCCTTTTTTTCTTTTATATATTCGTAAAAAAATAAATATATAAATTAGTAATAATAATAATAATTATCTAAATAATAATAAAAATCAAAATTAATAATAATTTTTAACCACTAAGTTAATGATGACCAAGATTGTTATTTTTAGTGATATTTATGATATATTGTATTATCTTTATGATAATATTATAATGGTATCTAATATTAATTGTAATTATAATTATAAGAATAATAATATTAATAGTAGTATTAATCATAATGAATAATAAATTTAATCATTCTTGTATATATATATATATATATATATATATATATATATATATATATATATATATATATATAAGTATTTATTGTGAATTTGTGATAATCATAACTTTAAATAAAATTTTAATATTACAAATATTGATTTGTATTAATAATAATGAAAAATAGTAATGATATCAATACTATTAGAAATTAAATGTATCCAATTATATATATATATATATATATATATATATATATATATATTATTAATACTGATTTTAATAGCAATTATCTTTTAATTTGGAAACATATTAATTTTTCATATTACTAATTATGAAATATTTAATAATTACATATAATACATATAATATTTATATATATATATATATATATATATATATATATATATATATATATATATATATATATATATTCCATCATAATAATTCTTCGTAGTAATTCCATATATATAGATAATAGTATTATATATATATATATATATATATATATATATATATATATATATATATATATATATATATATATACACACACACACAACTTTCCGTGAATCGTCGGTAATGGTCGAAAGGTAATTGATTACATGAAAACAGTTCAAAGTTTTTGAGACTCAACTAACAGACTTTATTTATTGTGTCGAATCATATAAAGATTAAGTTTAAATTTGGTCGGAAATTTCCGGGTCGTCACAGTACCTACCCGTTAAAGAAATTTTGTCCCAAAATTTGAGTGAGGTGGTCATGGCTAACAATAAAAATGTTTTCCATGACGAAAATGAGTTGATAAATAGAGTCTTATCATCATTGAGTAATATGGATAAAATAATTTGATTATCCGAAGAGTACGAGTGAAGCTATCAAAAAAGAGTGAAATGAGAAAGACAAGTTTCATCATAACTTTTAACTAGTCATGGTTGAATTTGTGTCTTAACTTTTGACGTTGTCTTGGTTGAATTCGGGAATTCAAGAGATTTAAAAGAAATTCTTGAAAATCTATAAGATCTGATTCTTTGGAATTTATGGAAATTAAGATTTCTTTAGTTAAATGCGATCATCTGTCTCGATTGCTTTGTCTGGTATTTCCACTATAAATGAACTTCTTCCGTTCCATTATTCCCACAACTCTCAACTTTTATACTTCAGTTCATATTTCCAAAACATTTGCCAAATTATCAGAAGTCACTCGAAAAGATGAAATTATCAAGAAAATATCTTCTTGATTTTGTTTAGAGATTTAGTAGAATGTAAGAGTCGTGTAACATGACACATGATGACGTTATGATCTGTGAATTATCACGTTCCATTAGAAACTCAGCATGACTTACTGTAATATAATCACGTTGATCAAGTGTCATTATATTATACTAACTCATGCATCAGTTCCCAACATTACTTCAATAACATTCATATTTCAAACTCGAATTTTAAAGAAATTTAGAAACTAAAGTAGTTTCCTTTATGATGTAATATAGATAGCACAAAGAGATAAATAATTTCGGACGAGAATATTTATGAAAATATCTTCAGAAATATCGAAGATATTTATGATGATATTTTGGAATTTCTAAGTTCGATGGTTGATGAAGAAAGAATTTTTCACATAATTTTAACGTGAGTACAGAGCAAGATATTCATTGAAGGTTTCATCGGATCCAGAATTACCTGGATTCTTTGAATATAGGGTTTGGTACTTGTATTTGTCCTTGGTCTCTTTCATGGTTAGCTCAATCTATTTTTCAGTACCAATTTTTCTGAGCTTTGCCAACATACTATTCTTTATCTTTATACCTTCAACGGTTAAGGTCATGTACAGTTTTTGCTGCTGTATTCAACTTTTTCAACATTCCGAGTATTGATTCGTAGACTGGGTGATTATCAGAATTTCAGAATGAAAGATCGTATTTTTCAGAGATAAATGTTATATGTATACATATAATTGTTGATGTAGACATGCTGCGAGATTTCAAAATACTGATTGCTGATTCTCAGTATTTGGTATGGTAATTCTCGTTATCAGATGCAAATGAGTAGATGCTCGGGTTTTAATGAATATAATAACTCTTCAGAAAGTCACGGATCAATTAAGTCGCTGGTAAGTTTACTGCTAATGTGGTGTGATATAAACGGTTTGTCCGGTAACGATGATGAATAAGGCAATCATATATCAACATTATAATAAGGTTGATTCGAACAAAAAGTCAAAGTTGGTTTGCTGGAGCTGTGACAAAATTGGCTAATTTGGAAAGGGATTGTATAGTTATTTTCGGCAAAAACAACGCCAAAGGAATTAGCACATATACGTGTTAAACGTTTACTCAGGTTCCGAGTGTTTTTAGGTGCATAACTATACGCATCAATCTTTTCTTCCACAAATGAAGTATGGTTGGTTCATCCTCTCGATTAAGGTGTTTTCAAGGATTATGAAAGTTTGAACGCAGATTGTAATCGTCAAGATACAAATGAGGTTTAAGATGAAATCAAGTGGCAAACTTGAAGAATTGTTTAGTTTCATATGTTATAATCAATATTTTAATTCATTTTAATTGTCCAATGTTATTAGTCCACAGTCGATAGTCCACAGTTGACAGTCCAATAATTCATATATAGTTTAATATATAATATTCGAATTAATTAATACGTGTCGTGACTCGTATACGTCTCAGACTCGATCACAACTCAAACTATATATATTATTGTAGAATCAACCTCAACCCTGTATAGCTAACTCCATCATTACTGCATATAGAGTGTCTATGGTTATTCCAAATAATATATATAGATGCGTCAATATAATATGTCAAAACCTTGTATACGTGTCCGGATATTTAAAGTGTGTACATAACAGTATTTAAATGACGATAAATAAAGTGCGTAAAATAAATAACAGAAATTAAATGACGATAAATAAAATTGCGAGAATATAAATTGCGATAAATAAATTGCGATAAATAAAAATGTAACCAGTTAGCTAGGAACAGTTAGCTAGGAATAGTTAGCGTGGATTCTTAATAGAATTTCTCATAGTTAATTTGTTTATTTCTAATAAATTTTATTTTGTCTCATGTTTTCTTCATTATGCCACTTGTTGGATTCTGGTAAATCAAAATCCGAATATGAAATTGGATGAAAATGGTTATTCTGCGGTGAACGGATTTGTATATCGGTGGACGTAAGTAGGATAGTAAACGACTGTTGAATCAACTTCGAAGAATATACAGTGTAACTTATTAATGTGAAATCTGAATATTCCTCGGGTATTACCTACTCGTTAAAATATTTTCACAATTAACACTTTGTACGAAAGAATTTTTAATTACAATCTTTATGAAAACATATATACATATATATTTTTTCAGATGTAATCATGGATTCATTGAGTTAATCTGATATTAAACTCATTTGGTTTACCGTTAGAACTAGAATACATAATCTCTAAAACATTTAGAGATTACTTAATCGCTTTGAAGAATGAAGATAATTGATGTAGAACAATACGTAGAACGATGATTATATTCGAGGTACGGAATGAGATGTTGAGGCGTGTGATGTTAAAACTTGTGTTGTTAGTGGTACTGTTGATGTCGATGATGTTGCTGAAGCTGTACGTTTTGCACCATGTTTTCCAAATTGATTACTCGAATGCGAAGTTCGTTGACTTCTTGTATTACTCTGGGATGATAGTCGGTCAGAACGAGCGAATGAATAAGATCTAGGATTTGAGATAGTATATAGTCGTAACGAGATACTCTGGAAATGAGGCTGAAAATGGTGTTTCGGATAGCTTCGTTGGTAAGTGCTTAAGGTTCTTCGCCAAGAGGTGAATTCGGTTAGTAGAAGGGATCGCCTTCTGCGCATCTCCATTGATTAAGTCAACTACGAACCCATCAAATGAATTGGGGATGGATGATTGGTTGATTTATTCTGGTGACACTGCTTTCGGAGCTTAGGTGAAACTCCATATCGGAATAGCTGTCGGAATCCGAGGAATTCGAACTGGTTGAGGGATTCATCTCGTACGATCAGATGAAGGATTTTTGATAAGAAATAGATTATAGGATGTAGATTAGTACCCTGCAATACATAATTTACATATGCATATATAATCCAAAAATCCCATAAATTACGGAGAAATCTACGGAAGCTGTCAGGCAAAGGTAACAATAACAGATACGCTAAGATATGAATTTATCTATACACTGTCTATGCAATAGAGGCAGTAAGACGTGTCTAGACTTTAAGGATGATAAGTAAATAATTTTCGACACTAAATGACAAGCAAAACTTTTGACATACAGACACGGTCGAAGTCCAGACTTACTAATGCATCTAAACAACTATCAGTTAGACACACTAATGCAACACCTGGTTCACTAAGATCACCACTCTGATACCAACTGAAAGGACCCGTCCTAATCCATCTGGACGAAGTCACCAACATCTGGTTCCATTGCGATGATCGACTCCAAATAATGTCTCTAAAATGAGCAAATGCACAGCGGAAGATTTCTTTCATACCTGAGAATAAACATGCTTTCAAGTGTCAACCAAAAGGTTGGTGAGTTCATAGGTTTCTCATAAAACAATAAAATTCATCATTTTGATATACCACAAGATTTAAATCCTGCATGGTACAAATGGGCCCGAATCCTATACCCACCTGTAATGTACATGCGATATCTTTTAAATACAGTACACCTTTCTCGTGTACGAAATCATCTTTCATAAATCTTAGTAACCGTACACATATCTAATACACAAAAATAACATACACATAACCTGTGTATAAAAATCATTCTCTCGATACATAACATTCACTTTACTTTCATTTGCTTGGCTTGGTAACCGACCTTAACATAAAATGCGCATAATAATATGCCCAAAATAGAACATCTTGTCTGTATAATAATCATATAAACTTCGAAGTACTAAACACCACGCCCACTAGCCCTTCCGTCTAGTGAACATTCTGGGTGGGGGTGTTAAACCTGGTAGCTACCTTTAGGATTCGCGTGAATTAGGGCCATACACGATTCTAATTCTTAGGTTACCAAGCAATAATAATCAGGGGAAAAATATTCACAACAATTAGTGGCAATTATCAAGTCCACATAATTTAATAATAATTCACAGAACTTCTGTCTACATAATAATTCATTCGAGGAATGTTTTGCTTGTGTCTATCTCGTCAAACATTTATAAAAGCATTTCATGTATTCGCAGTTCAAAAATATATTTCAAAAGCATTTAATAAAGCAGTTGTAAAAACAGCGCATGTATTCTCAGTCCCAAAAATGTAAAGAGTAAAAGGGAATCAAATGAACTCACATCATGTATTTTGTAGGAAAAATACATATGACGGTATTGAACAATTGTAGGGTTGGCCTCCAATTCACGAACCTATATCATTTGTGGATATATTAATACACGTAATCGTAATCAATCAATTATATATATATTTTTGTTATTAATAATATACTTGTTATACTATATGTTATTTAGATAATTTTAATATATTTAGTTTATATGTTTTATATAATTATTACTTATCATTAATAATAAAAGCTATATGTTAAGGTTTAGTATATATTTATATATTAATTGATATAGTTTAGCTAATATCTTTTTAGTAATTAAAGTATAACGTAATGTATTTTTATATAAAAGTATCTTTTTATAATAATATTGATAGTTCTAGTGATAACAAAATATTAATTTTATAAGAACGATAGTAATGATAATAAGTTTAATAATAATAATACTAAGGATTATGTTAATAATAATAATGATAATATTTATAGTACTACTCATGTCACTAACAATAATAATAATGATAACTAATACTTACAATTACATTAGTAACGTTAATAATAATAATAATAATAATAATAATAATAATAATAATAATAATAATAATAATAATAATAATAATAATAATAATAATAATAATGGTTTTAAGACTTATAATTATGATAATAATACTAATAGACTTAGTGATATTAATTAGTAATAACAAAAATATATATATATATAAATCCTATTATTTATATTAACCTAAACAACAATAAATCAATAACAATAATAACAATTACAATGATAATAATAATAATAATAATAATAATAATAATAATAATAATAATAATAATAATAATAATAATAATAATAATAATAATAATAATAATAATAATAAATAACAAGGACTACCTCATGGAGTTAAAAAAAAAAATAGCCCTTGTAGGGGCTCGAACCCGCGACCACCCGTTCACCCGCACACACGCTTAACCAGCAGTCCATTTCAGTTTTTCTGAAATAAATCCCATTTCCTTTTTATTTAACCCGAGTTTATTTATTCTCTTCTTCTTCACTTAATCTATTCGACCAGGTACTCCGAGAATCATAAAAATTAAACAACGATTTGGTTTTTGGGTTTATAATAAATCAGTACTCTTATTGAAATGAATGAATTGATTAAAACAGATAAACGAAAGAAGAAAATATATACATATATATATATATATATATATATATATATATATATATATATATATATATATATAATCCTGTTTTGCTGTTCGCGAATACGTAGCATATTTCAAACATGTTTTTCGATTTTTAATATGTTTTAGACAATACTTATAACATGAAACTTGTTTTAAATCCTAATTAGAAACTTTTGGGATCGTCAATTGGTCTTAAAACATTCATAGAAATTCGAATTTGATCATTGTTCATAAGTTTGACTTTTTGAAAATAAATTTGACTTCATAAATTAGACCTTGATACAAAGAATTGGGATTTGAAATCTTGCAGGGAGTTTAAGTAACAGATTCCTAACGAAACTACATTATTACATCTTGAATTTTCATTCAAAATTGAACTTTTGATTTTAATGGAACAATACAGAGGTATCGTGCTGTATGAAGAAAGAAAAAAAATACGTTTTAACAATTCTAATAAATCACAGAAGTTGTAGTTTGATATTAAGGGTGGAGAAATTGAAAAATAAATTGTTAAAAAGATGCATATATAATCGCTGGATTTTATAGAATTGGAAGGGATCGATTTGTATCTTCTAGCAGACAGAAAACAACAACAAAATTTGATAACAGTTAATACCATTTATATTTAATACATATAAAAAAATAAAAGGGAATTTGGATGTCGATTGCCAACAGGAACTTTTGGAGATATCTTCTTGTTTTCGAATTCTTTTCAAGACTATAGACAGGAGAAGATTTAGTTTGATTGATTGTACACCTTTATAGACAGAAGCAAAAAATTAAAAATAGGATCGATGGATATGGTTAACTGATTTCCCTTTTTTTTTCTTTTATATATTCGTAAAAAAATAAATAGATAAATTAGTAATAATAATAATAATTATCTAAATAATAATAAAAATCAAAATTAATAATAATTTTTAACCACTAAGTTAATGATGATCAAGATTGTTATTTTTACTGATATTTATGATATATTGTATTATCTTTATGATAATATTATGATGGTATCTAATATTAATTGTAATTATAATTATCAGAATAATAATATTAATAGTAGTATTAATCATAATGAATAATAAATTTAATCATTCTTGTAGTAATATTGATATATATATATATATATATATATATATATATATATATATATATATATATATATATATATATATTTAAGTATTTATTGTGAATTTGTGATAATCATAAATTTAAATAAAAATTTAATATTACAAATATTGATTGGTATTAATAATAATGAAAAATAGTAATGATATCAATACCATTAGAAATTAAATGTATCCAATTATATATATATATATATATATATATATATATATATATATATATATATATATATATATATGTTATTAATAATACTGATTTTAATAGCAATTATCTTTTAATTTGGAAACATATTAATTTTTCATATTACTAATTATGTAATATTTAATAATTACATATAATATTTATATCCTATATATATATATATATATATATATATATATATATATATATATATATATATATATATATATATATTCCATCATAATATTTTTTTGTAGTAATTCCATATATATAGATAATAGTATATATATATATATATATATATATATATATATATATATATATATATATATATATTTTTATTTATTTATTTATTTATTTACACACAACTTTTCGTGAATCGTCGGTAATGGTCGAAAGGTAATTGATTACATGAAAACAGTTCAAAGTTTTTGAGACTCAACTAACAGACTTTCTTTATCGTGTCTAATCATATAAAGATTAAGTTTAAATTTGGTCGGAAATTTCCGGGTCGTCGCAGTATCCGATAGACTTCTCTTACCAAGGGGTGACACAGATAGTGTACTCTGAATCAGGGTTCGCGACTTTCCAATAACAGAGCCTATAACTACGTTCTATTAGTTGGAAAAGCGATTGAGTTTAAAGCATAATCGGAAAGCATTTCAACAGCATACACAGACCATAATATTATTTTGGCATTATAACTGCTTACATCATAGCATACACTAAAGATAACTACTCGCTAATCATGGCAACAATATCATAAAACATTATATAAGATAAAGGATAGAAGTACCAGTAGATTAAACGAGTTCTGAATACAAAAGTGACAACTTCAAGACTCTAGACCGCTCCTAATACAATCTTCAGCGTTCTTCTCCGGGTACTAGGTTTCCCGCACGGAGTCGAAGGCCTTGAGAGTATGACTAATATTGTACAAGAGAGAGAAAGAAGTGAATTGAAGTGTGTGTTGGAATGAATGAAAAAGCCCCTTTAAATAGACTAGGAATTTTCCAAAATACGCCTGGCTGGCCGTTTGGCAGCCCGTATTTGGCAGGCCGTTTGCCTGGCAGCCCGTATGGCAGGCCGCTTGGTGAGCCATATTTGGCAGGCTGTTTCCATACTGGCAGGCCGTATGGCAGGCCATTTTTTATGCTGGTCAGCCTTGATTCACTGGATCGTAACTTGATTTCTTGTCTTTCACCGTTTTCGCTCTAGAATCTTCGTTTTAGCTCCGATTCTCTTGATTCTTTTTGCACCGCCTTCGTAATTACTTGTTCTTCAATTCTAACTGACGAAGTGGGTATTTTTCTGATAAAGTTCAAATCTTTGTTGTTTTTGGGCCTTAATACCGAGGTGAAAACGTGACTTTTTAGCCGATATCAATATGCGATAAAAGTTGGTATTTAATATTTATATTTATAAATATGTCATTAATATTTATTATTATATTCATTAATTTGAATTCTCTTAATAAATTAATATATCTTCGAAATATCCTCATAAACATAAAATCTATAATAAGAAAAAAGATTATATTAAAATTAAATTGTCTACATCCCATTAGGTCTAAACAATTTTTTCCTAAAATATTTCTTTTTATGATTTTAGATCACATGAAGACCCGATCCATGATTCCCGTCTTAGAAGACATGTTACCAAATCCCGATATACTATTTAAACATTCTAAAGAGCCGAACATTGTTAGGAAATTAAACTTCGATGAAGGAACTACTTCTCAAACTAACGATAGTCCATTGTCTAGTACACCATCTAGTCTTGATTCTAATTTGGGAACTCTTTTTGATTCAGACATTGAAATGGCTAACGAAAATTCAATGGAAGCACTAATGAAAGCAGGTCGAGAGGGATTAGGTCACGCCATTACTCAGCCAGTTATAAAAGAAAATTTTGATATTAAGGGTCCTATCTTTCACTTGCTTAAGGATAACCAATTTAGGGGTACTGAAAAAGAAGATGCTAATGCTCACATTTGAAACTTCAAGGATATTTGCAATCTGTTTAATATCACTAACGTTGAAAGTAATACAATTTATCTTCGTTTGTTTCCGTGGTCATTAAAAGATGAAGTTAATGAGTGGTTAAATTCATTACCCGAAGGAGATATCACAAGTTGGGATACTATGGTTGAAATTTTTTTAACTCGTTTCTTTCCCGCATCTAAAACTGTCACCCTTCAAACTGAAATCGCAAATTTTTGACAGAAATCTAATGAGACACATTACTCTGCTTGGGTTAAATTTGATCAATTGCTTAGGGGTTGTCCACAACATGGTTTATATTCGTTTAAAAAGGTAACTACTTTCTACAAAGGTTGTGATATAGCTACGAGAAGAGAGATTGATACATCTGCTGGAGAAAATATCATGAGTAAGACTGTCGAAGAAGCTGAAACGTTAATTAATAAGTTAGCTGCTCATTCCCACGAATGGCATCAAAACTTAGACATTTCCTGTTCTGTTAAATCTATTAGTTATGATTATGAAGATGTGGTTAAAGCTATGAACGCACAGTAGGGTAATTTAGCAAGGTAAATTGAAAAGCTTATCAAATAAATGCATATGATTAAGGTAGGTTGTGAAAAATGCCAAGGTCCTTAAGCTACTAAAAATTGTGTTGCTAGTGTTATTATGAAGCAGGTCGAAAACGTCTCTTACGTGAATAAATATCAAGGAAATCCAAACAACCGAAATAATTATAATACACCTTATCATGCTAATAATAAAAATCCACCTGGTTTCTTTCCTGTTAGAGCGCCCTTCATTCCAAATTCGTCTCCTAATGCTCAATCCGAAAAGAAATCTAATCTTGAAGAAAGCATCCTAACTTTCATCAAGAATCAAAATGAAGCTAATGATAACATTAAAGCTCAACTTTCCCAAGTGCAAATCATCAAGCGTCCATTCAAAACTTAGAACGCAATGTTACTAAGTTATTCAAACTTGTCGAAGGAAAAGTTCCAGCTGAATTTGAAAATTCTTAGGAGGTTCGTTTTGAAAAGGTTAATATGGTTAGAGAAGTGAAAAGGGTTGAAACTTATGAACCTGGTTTAGGATTTTTATGGGAGTATGAACTGGAGAAGAGGAGTATGATCAAGAAATTAAGAAATTAACTACGGATGAGGAAGATAAGTCAAAAGATTCTAAAGTTCAAGGTCTTGATGGTGATGAGGTGATTTTTATGCATGAGTTGTTTTATGAAGGAGAAGAGGTTAATGAAAAAGCTAGTGAAAATGATGAAGTTATTACTAAAAAATCTGAGTGTGATAATAAAGAAGATTGGTTAGCTGAAACTATGAAGCAACTAGAAGAAAGAAGAAAAGAAGGTTTCCGCCCTCTTTATTCATTCACAGTTGAGCCATTAGAATCATCTGAAACACCCGAGTTTCCTGTTATTCGTGCTGATCCAGGAGAATTCCAAGTTCCTTGTTTAATTTGTGGTCCCATTCCGATCATTGGATTAGCCGATATTGGTTCTAGCATTAATGTTATGCCATTTTCTGTTTACAATCGCTTAGGATTGCCAACTTTGGAACCTATCCAAGGGATTGTTTGTTTTACCGATAGCCATTTACAAAAGCCGTTAGGGATTGTTAAAGAAGTTGAAATCCTTGTTGGTTATGCTTTTTATAAAATTAATTTTGTGGTTATGGACATAGAAGAAGATCCTATAACTCCTTTAATTTTAGGATCACCGTTTCTAGCTACCGCCCGTGCAACCATTGACTATTCAAATAATACTTTGATCATTCGTTATGGTGCTCTTATTAAATCCATTCCACTAGTCCCTAGAACTAGAGTTCCGCGAGCAAATGTGAAAATGGTTAATATAGATAAAGAGGATGTTGATGAGCTTACCGTTGATAAGATAGTGACAGAATTCTTGAAAGAATAATATAAGATAAGTGAAGAAGTGAGAAGGCAAATCCATGATTTAAATGTTAAATTTGAAATATCGCGTTGGGGTCTTAACACCACATTAAGTTTCTTGGAGCAAATTAAAATGTTAAATGAGATCGAGACGAATAACTGTGGGAAAAATAAACCTACTGAGTGATCCCAATGGAAGAATGAGTCGCGCAACCGACTCTATAATCAAAACTACCTATCCTTATATATTTATTAAGATTATGTTTTCTAAGTGTTTCATTATTTGTTTATTTATTTAATTATGAATGTAAAAGCAATATAGCTCCTAAGTGTTGAAGTGATAAAGTGATAAAGTTATTAATAAAAATATTATGTTTGTGTTATATTTTGCATTGTTTAACAATTCTTGTCCAATTGTTTATATTGAATTTAAAGAAATCTGCAAGTGTTCCGCAATCATTCTACGATCCTACAATCAAGTAACATCACTTTTTCCCTTATTTTCAATTATGTCTTTCATTTATTATTATTTTAGAAATATGAATGCAATGAGGACATTGCATAATCTAAGTATGGGGAGGGAAGAGATTACTCGGTTAAAAAGTTTAAAAGATACTACAATTTTTCTCGAAAATTTGAAATAATTTCAAAAATTGGTACAAATTAAAATTTTTTAGGAAGTATAAATTCTTAGTCAAACTCATGTCTTTTTACTAACTTAATCTTAAAATAATAATAGAACTACTCTCAATTTTGAGATCGGATTATTTGTCTAAGATAAGAAGTAAAAGCCAAATATTGTGAAATGATTACAAACGTATAGCCACTACCATATGGCATAATAAGCGTGGACCACTAAGGCAGCAAAAGAGTCCCAAGGAGGGCCAACTTAGAAAATATTTCCAAATGTAAAGCTAATGCTAAGCATGAAAGAAACAGAAAAGAAAAGCAAAAGAGCCCAATGAAGGCCAAAGAGAGTAATGAAAGCGGGAGAGAAAAAGAGTTCCGATGAGAACCACACACTTTTAAAAATTATAGTTAGAAAACAAAAGAGTCCAACGATGACCAACTTGTATAAATCTGGATTAATAAATATTAGGACCACTTGTACTCCTTGGTCTGGTTCAGAATAGTTCTTATAATAATAAAAGCTAACTTTCAAAATAATTAGACATCTTTTTGACTTTGCATTTTACTTCAACGCTATACCCATTTAAATGAATATAATTTATAAAGTTTACTTGAGGACAAGTAAAGGTCTAAGTGTGAGGAATTTAATAACTCTTAAATTATACATAATTTTGATAACATTTTAAGGAGTTATCTTAGCATTTTAAAGTCATTTTCATCCTAAAACACACTAAAAAGGGTAAAATGTGGAAAATGTATTTCTAATGACTTTATTGAAGTTATGTATCAAACAGGATCAAAAACAAGTAAAACTACAGAAAATGAGATGAAGCCGCCGGCCTGGCACCTGAAGCCGCCGGCCTGGATAGAATATTCCAGAAAGTTCCAGAATTCTGCAGAAAAGGCCAGAATTATTTAAAGCAGCCGGCTTGAGATTGAAGCCGCAGGCCTAAATTTATTTTGGGTACTTAAATCCCAAGAAAAAGCTAAAAATGGAAACGAAATCAAAAAGATTGTCGGATCTCTGAAGCCGCCGGCTTGGTACTGAAGCCGCCGGCCTGACTTAGGATGGTTACGCATTTATCTACTTGCGACCTACGTTAAACTTGCAAAAGGAGTCACCGACCAACTGAAGCCGCCGGCCTGGCCACCGAATTTGAAAACTATAAATAAAGGCATTATGTATCAGTTTTTAATGTACAATTTCGTTTTTCTTTTAGGGTTTTCTCTAAATCATGAAAACTCTTAGATTAGAGTTTATTTTGAGTTGTAATCAAGAATATCAAAGTTATCAATAAAGTTTTCTTTTCATCTACCTTTTTAAGGTACATGACTTTATCCTTATACTATTGTTTATCTTATTTTATTCACTTTTTCTGTTTCTGTTCGTCTTCCACTATGAACTAAACGTTCATAGTGGTTACGTAGATGAAAACTACTTTGTCTAGGAATCAGATGAAGCCGCCAGCTTCACCAGTTCAAGCCGCCGGCTTGACTGAAACAAAGTTGCCGGCTTCGTGCTATTATTCGTACAGTTTCTGGTTTTTTCCAGAGCTATATAAACTGAATTTCTGTGATGATAATTAAACTGTTTTGAATCTGTTATGCTTTAATATACTTGTTTGACATGCTTAATGATTAGATAATATGATTTTAGGATTGATTAATACTTAATCCGATGATCTATTATTCGATTCATGCTACTTGTTTAGATCTAGTCAATCAAACTTGTTAATTTGAATTGCATGCAACTAAGTTAAACAACATAATAGTGATAAATCTGTTAAATTTGAGTTACACTTATAATAAAGTTTAATATTGTTAGGCTTAGTCGAAGATCCTCTGTTTGGTTGTGTTTGATTAATGATTGCATGAAAACTTAGTAGGAATTGACTTTCAGCTAGTAACTTGAGTTGATCTACTTGAAGTTTAATAGCTTATATAATTTATCAGTCTATTTACATGTTGATCCACATCATAAGGTTGATATGTATCACGTAATTAAATTGAATACTAAAAATTGAGATGTTAGTCATGCATATCACGTGTCTAGCATATGCTTTAAGTCCTGCCTATTGAATGATATGCAACACTTGTCTAAACCTGTTTAGTGATAATAATTGGTCTATGATTATTATTTTGCCTTGTGTTAATATAAGTTATGAAACTTGCCTAATATGATTCTCGTATGAGTATTCGTTCATGCAACTACTTTTATTTATAATTGTTATTTCTTGCTTTATATCTTGTCATTTTATTAAAAACGTATCTTCAATCATCTCTTTCCTAAGAGATAAAATCTACAATCTTAAAAACACATAAAAATCTATATTTAGTTCTTTAATAATAACTAAGCTATTTAATAAACGAACTTAAAATGTATCTACGCTCTCTTGGGACGATAACCTAAATTACTACATTTAATCGGGTCTTGTTGCTCGTTAGGGTGTTAAAAGTAAAATAAAGGTATTCGTGATTTGATTCTTGATGAAGGTATTTGAAGAAAAGATTCAAGTACAAATTCGGGTTCGGTTCTAAGTGTTAGTCGGGGAAAAGCTAGATTAAGAAGTCCATCAAGAAACAAGAGCTTGGTGTGTTGGAATTGTTAACAAGTGGGTCACTATAAGTCAAAGTGCCCGAATTTAAAGTCTGGTGTGAACGCAATGACTTCGGTGATCGAGGATGCGTTGATGTGCCAAGAGGAGCTTCGGGATAGATCTTGGATTTTAGATTTGGATACCTCGTATCATACTATCCCATACATGAATTAGATGGTGAATTTCAAGTGTTATTCCAGTGGAGTTTGAATTGCAGATGGGAAGACACGTGATGTTGTGGGTATTGGTGACCTTGTTATTAGACAATTGGATTATGCATGTATCTTGAGGAACGTGAGGTTCATCCCAAGCTCACGAATCGATTGATCTCAGTTGGGCAATTGGATGATGATAATTGTTGTGTTCTATTTGGGATCAACGGTGGATGGTGTTTAAATGTGTTCTTGAAGTTTCTTGCGGGTACAAGAGGGGAACCATGTATAAGGTTGATATTCCTTCCGAGGAATGGCTAGGTGGATTTGTAGGTGTTAAACATCCTAGCGTGGTAATGCTTTCTAGTATTGTTGAGGGGTCCTATATGAATGAGAGCTCAAGTGAAGTCAAAACTAGTGGAGATTCGGGTCGAGGTTATACTAGAGTCTTCGTTACTTCGTGTAGATCTTCTCCAATGGAAACTTTTTTACGACTAACCAAAGAAGATGAACAAGAGTTTTTTTTTAAGCGTCATGGTTAATAATACATTCGTACAGTGGGAGTTGGCTCGTGATGGAAAATCGGCTTCTCCAAATTTGTACGCACGTATGTGGTCGGTGTTCCAACGGTGAAAGTAAAGGCGATAAAGTGGAAAATTAAAGGCGCGATTGCGTTCTCGTGTAATGTCTTAATCGGTAATGTTCATGTGTTCGTTCTACCAACATGTTTATTCTTTGTTGGAAAGATGGATCGGGTGGATTGTATTATGTACGGGTGAATCGCTTGATCAATGGAGTGGGTTGCTAGAGTCGGGCCAGGCTTCGATCCGTTGTCTCCTAAACTAAGGAGAAGGTGTTGTATCTAAAGAGGTTCTTTTGGTTCCAAGCTAGTAACATAAGATCGAGTTATGGCTCAGGTATTTTTGGTGTCGAACGACTTCACATACTCGCAGTTTAACGTGTGAAGTGCGGCATGATTCAGGTGTCTCATATGATGGTATTAAAAAGATTCTTAATTAGCGGGTCGAGTTGTTGTTGTGGGAAAAAACAAGTTGAAAATGGGTGTTGTTTAACGTCTCTTCGAGTGGGAGTTTGTTGGAGTGCGAAGTCGAGTTAAGTAAGTCAAAAAATGATGCAGATGAAGAATTTCGAGAGAGGAAGATTTGTTCTCGCGACTAGAGATAATGCTCGACCACCACCTAGCGATCACGAGAAGATGGCGCATAAAATTTCTCGATCGAGAAATTGTGATCTGGGCGGCCGGAATTGGATGTCGACTAAGACTCCTAGTTGTGTTGCGATTCTACGTCGTTTTACGCTAAAAATACCCCCAAACGTGACCTGTAAAATATACCTACAAAATTTTAATAAGGAATACTCTTTGGTTGGTCGTGAATTAAAGTAATCACATTGATTACATATAACCAGGTTATATTCTCGTGTTATTTTACATTTTTCATTCGTTCTTCGTGTTCATCAAGTTGATCTGTTTATTGTCATGAGTTTGATAACCGAGTATTATAAAGTCTTGTTATGATTCACCTAATTTTTCCTAATAAAAAATCCGTTGTAATAGATTGTGTTGTTGCCGCCTTCTAGCGTCTTGCTGGTGGGTTTGATTTTCTTATAAAATTTAAAGTTAAAAAAAAATTGATATTTTTTCTTCATAAATACTGTTTGTATATGTGATTGTGGAAATTTAATTTCACAATAGAAGTGTTGATGATAATTGGTAAATGAATTTGATTTCACAATGGAGGAATTGGATGATAAGTAAAATAAACGGAATAAAGTATGAATATGTTTGTAATATAAAAGAAAGAGTGATGATATGTAGAGAATTCATTTTTATTATGTACACAACCATCATGCTTTACAGTGTTGTACAATACAATACTGTAAAGTATGATGGTTGTGTACATAACAAAATAAGTTTTGTACATATCACTCCCCTAAAAGAAAATAGATCTAGAATTATTCTCTAGGAGAAAAAGGAGTATAAGAATTTATATTTCATCTTTTTTGGGAAAAAGGTTTAGGCTATTAATTTTTTTTTTTTTTTTTTTTTTTTTTTTTTTGACAACAGTTAGTTGGGATCACTCAGTGGAACTTAACTACCCACACGATCATCTCCCGCAGTTGCTATACCTGCCCTCCAACTGCGTGTTCAGGGAGAAACCCGCACCAATCCCATACGGGGCATGGACAATTAAAACCCCCTCCCCTTTATCTCCCAATGCGATGTGAGAAATGTGTCATGGGTGGTACTTCATGACAGGAATGAAATTGTGGGTTAATATGTAGCCAACGGAGGTCGAACTTCTGACTTCCTCTAAAGGAGACATACCATTAACTGCTGAATCACATCACATCTTCACTTATTAGTTTCTTTCACATTGTGTAATTTGTAAAATCCAAAAACTTTAATAGATATTTTCACATTGTGTAAATTGTAAAATCAAAAAACTTTAATAGATATTTTTTTACATGGACAATTATTTTGATGTTCCTAATTAAAATTCAAATGTAACCCATGGAGCATTTCAGATTTTATGCAGGAATAAACACCCATTTCAATATGGTCTTTGGTCAATAAAACTCCATTTTTCCACATTGAGACCTTGAGTCCTTGACCCATTTTTCATCTCATATTCCCTCTCTACATATACAAAAAAATAGCTTATTCTAAATATTCATATTATACCCAGAAAGACATGGATGCTAAAAGCTTACAGTTTCATTCACTCTTGTTTGCTCTTTTCATAATCTTGTATCTACCTTTTGCTATATCTCAAGAAGTTGGTAAGTGCTAGTATTATACTTTGGCTTTAATTTGGCTTCAAATATATATTTTATATATGTTCTTAAAATGTTTACCAATAAATGATGCAGATGACGAACATGAGTTCACTTATGATGTAAACAGTCTAACTGGACCATATCATTGGGGCGAGATTCGTCCCGAATGGAACATGTGTAGTAAAGGAGATTTGCAATCTCCAATTGATCTTTTGCATAAAAGGGTTCAAACGACGTCAGCTCTCGGAAAGCTTGATAGAGATTATAAACCTGCAAACTCGACTCTTATTAATAGAGGGCACGATATGATGGTATGCATAATTAGTCATTCCCTTTTTCTTTTAAAATAAATTCGTTCAATATATCACACTTAGAATTAGTATGTCGAAAACAATCTCTTTACCTTTGACCGGGTAAAAATTATGATTAGTTTGTCTATAACTTATCTCCAAATAATACGTTTAAAGTGGGATTAGGTAGCATATATTGCTGTTATTATTATATAGTATATCACTCTTACTAAGTACCATCAAACAAATATTGTATATGCATATCTGTTTTGTCAAGGCTTGAATAGATGAAACATTACATACATGTTTTGATACTACTAGACCAAAAGCCCTTTGATTGTAAAATTAACGTTTTACTTCACATGCTATGTTATGATGTCAAACCAAACATGACAATTGAGACATACGCTATGTTATGTCAAACCAAACACACCAATTTTGAATCTAATGTATATTTAATTAATATTATATGAATTTAAAGACACATTTCTTTGGTTAAAAGTATTGTTTTTAAATATTGACTAAACAATTTAACTACAAGTAAGGAATATATACAAATTAAAACAATTTCTTACTCTAGCAATATCTATTGACAAAACACAGTTGGAATGGATCGGAGGAGCTGGACATATTCATATAGACGGTACCGAGTATCGACTAAACCAGCTTCATTGGCATGCGCCTTCCGAACACACTATCAATGGCCGAAGGTACATTAGCTATTTTTTCTCATTTATTTGATTTTTTACAAATTGTATAAAAACAAATTTCGGAACAAGCTTGTTCTACAAAACTAACAAAAGTCATGTATCTAGTTACAAATATTTGATTTATTTTTTGTTACATATATAGATTCAACTTGGAGCTACATTTGGTTCATCAAAGTGAAGATGGAAAAATAGCAGTGATTGGTATCATGTACAAAATTGGCCGCCCTGATTCTCTTTTATCATTGGTAAGTTAAATAGTCGTCGCATCTTTTTAATATATTTATATTTATAATACGGAGTATTTAATTACTTATAAGCTATATAATTATCCGACATAATATCCTGATATTCTTGTTTTTGGAATATGTGATTAGATGGAACCATATTTTAAAGCATTGGCTGCCATAAAAGACGTGAAAACAAACGTGGGAATAATTGATCCACGACACATAAAAATTGGAAGTAGAAAGTATTACCGTTATATGGGCTCACTTACCACTCCACCATGTCTCCAAAATGTTACTTGGACCATTGTTCATAAGGTAATAATTATATTTAAGTTTCTTATTATGTGTTAAATAAATACAACTATCACATTTTTTTTTTTTTTTGAAGGGCAGCCTTTATTAATTCAATAAGAAAATAGAACTGTCTAGTACTCTGAATTCTAAGATTTCGATAAGGAATCGTAATTTAAAACTCACGAGCACTATATTATGGAGTGGTCAAGAAAAAGATCATAAACGATTATTAAATAATTAGTTCAGCCGCACATATTGGTTTAAAATAAAATTTGATTTCTTTAGTAGTTTGAAAAGAAAAAATTTTAAACAAATAATCATGTTTATGTATTAAATACGGTTGTAAATTCTATTCGTGTCAAATTATATTGATCATCACTCTGGTTGTAATTAGAGAATTTCATTCGTTTCAATTTATATTGATCACCACTAAGATAAAGACTTAAGAAATTGTACTAAATAAAGAGTAACTCACGAAATTTTATATTTTCCATGTTAAATACATGAATTTTACTAGAATGTGCCCTCATGACTTCAGGTTAGTAATCTACCCCGTGGTATTTATGAGAGTGAATCTATCCATAGATATCCATAAATACATTGAAATGCATCCATAGCCATAAATACATAAATCCGTTTCTTGGTTTGACATTAATCAGGTGAGAACGATTTCAAGAGAACAAGTGCATGCAATACGCGACGCTGTTCATGATGTAAGTTCTTATGTATTGGCTTATTAGCTGTTCTAAATTATTTTTGCCACAAATAATGATTAAAAACAACTTCTATTTGAATTATTACTTTTTGTATTCTTGTTAATAAATAAAATTATTACTCCGTAATATATTAATTAATTAATTTAATTATAATATTATATATTATATGCTATGCTATGATTAAAAGACGACTGTAGTAATTAATTAGAGATGGTTTCGGAAATTACTATGAAAATATATATATGTTACAAATATACTTGGGGGGTGTTTGAGATTACCATGGAAAGATTATCTAATTATTAAGTTTTGCAAATGTAAGTTATCCAAAAAACGGTTGGTTGAAGAGTTGATTATATAGGCTTTGCTAGAGAGAAAATGCAGCTTGTGAGAGTAGGTTTTGAAAATGTTAATCTGTTGAAACGTAATACTCGGTAACAAACACCATGATTTATGTTTTAATTTCACCTATAATTTAATTTAACAGGATGCGGAAGTTAACGCAAGACCGCTTCAACCGCTCAATAACCGTTGGTTAAAACTTTATAGACCAGATGACACTCAAAGTAACTAAATACTTTTTACGTTAATTGTTTGATTATTCTTACTTCAATTCATTGAACGTCATATGTCATTTTGTTTACTGTATCATTATTACTTTGTAACTTTTTATATAAAAATATGTGTTACTTTTGGTTTCGGGAATCTTTGTAATATGTCATAAGTAATATTTTTTAAGAGATAAAGTAAAATATTTTCCTTGGTATTGCAATTTCGACAATATTTTGACAAAAAAACCCATAAAACTAATCACTAGTCCAACTAGGCTATTTGGACGTGCGTGGCTATATTCATAAGCAGCCAATAGTCTTCCTGTTAGTCGACTGTTAATAATAACGACTTAAAAATACGCATTCGACTCAAATGACAACCGGCATACAATTCATCGGATTGGGTATAGGGAGTATTAAATAATTAAATACTTGTATATAGGATACGTGAATATAAGTGGATTTTTAATTTTAATTTTAAAAGTCGTGACTAGTGAGGATTTTAAATTGAAAGGTAATTCTTACACATCACTTTTTAATTCATGTACACATAATTACCTATTTTACCTTTAATTATACTTATAATAATAATATAAGTTTAACTCTCTAGATTAATCTAAAAACATAAGTGTAAATTTATAAGATAAAAATGTACATGGATTAAAAAAATAGTGTATGGGGATCACCTCCCTTTTTAATTTAAAAGTCGTGCGAATAAATAATATATATATATTTTACATAATGTACCTTGAAAGGTATTGATTTAAAATAAAAAAATTACATTTGTGTCCTATTTAAAAAATTTTCGCAATCATACTTTCATTAAGATAATATTTTATGTTAATGCTTGATGCACCTGTTATATTTAGTTTATTATTTTTTATATATTCTAATTCTAATTTCTAATCTAAAGTAAAAGGTGGCCAATAAAATGATAAACTTATACCATTGGGTGTTCTTTTTCTTCCGAGGTTCAAAAGAGAATCTCTCAAATAACAAACGACAAGCAGGGACGGATATACCTCATGACAAGCGGGGGTCACACACCCGACTCAAAAAAAATTTCTTTTTTTTTTTAAAAAAAAAAAGCAAGGTAATTCATTAAAATATGAAAACTGAAAATATACAATGAAATACAGGGTCTATATTTAGACCCAAATCCTACCCGAAATATACATACACACGACTTCTTTATAGCTTGCGAGTACTACAAACTTAAGACAACGTTGAACACGACAATGGAACCAGCCACCTACATTTGTATAGATACTAGGATTACTTAGTCACGTGAGCCACTCGATCTTCCGGCCCTTTGATCTTTGAGAGATCCATTCAAAGTATTTTAGTTGAATTTCGTTCAAGGCCACTGGAGTGTTCCAACATTTACCACGAAAAACCATATTATTTCGATTTTTCACATATAATACGCGCATACCCACTCTACCGCTTGCCATATTTTTTCCCGAGACACGACATAGGTATTGGACCGTTACCACGAAGAATCTCGCTTGAACTAAGGTTAGAGAAACTACCAAAATTCCACCATCTAAACGTACGATCCCATAGATCCATAGAATGCATACAAAAAATTAACTCGTGATCTACCGTTTTTAAGTTATCATCGCCCATTTCTCAAAAAATTTAATATTATTTTTTTTTTCAATGTGAATTTATAATTTATCTTGACATTTCTTACTTTTTTATTTTTATTTTATATTTTTGTACTATTGAGCTTTCTGTGTGGATCATAATAGATATCAGAAATTAGAAGGTTAAACATGGAGAGAGATAGATATAATGTTTTTGAGATAGGGATTTTGCAACCTAAGATGGACGAATTGGTACACCACGCAAATTGTTCTCTTAGCTTGGTGCGTATCCATTTACTTACATCGGTTTATCTATATGTGTCGATTAGATTTATGAGCCCGTACGTTGCACGAAAGTTGTAAATTTATGTTTTTGTAAATGTAAATATCGGGCTTTGAGCCCGTACGTTGTACGACTGTTAATGTGCGAAAAAAGTATACATGTAATAGTATTGAACTAGCCTTTAAGAGCCCATGCGTCGCACGACGACTCTTAATCAAACAAACTGAAAACACATATGTTATATCAATTAACGGTATGATAAAGAGAATATCACAAATATTGATGTGGATGAAATAAACATAATATGGTTTTGTTTTTTTATTTTCCACAAAAAACAAAGATTAAAGCTAGTAATTCCGACATTAGCAAAACACATAATACTTGACCAACAGTAGCAAAGTTATATGTAAGCGCATCAACAAAAGTTTCATAACTGAAACATTATTTTACATAACACACAAATATTAAGGCTATTAATTCCGACATGTTTATATTTTATCTTGCAAATATATGTAAAATTGTTGATTTTCTTTTTTTGGATAAGAGGACTGCATCCTAAAAAAATCCATTAGAAGATAAAAAAGAGTACAACTACAACGGGAATATCCGAGAAGTTGAATTTAGTGAACAACCATAACACTTGTACAATGACAACTATCATGACACCAAACAAAAAATAAAAACAACCCTAAGCTAAGCAAGGGCTAATGTACATCCCAATTCCACATTTGGTTTATAACATGACTAATGACAATAATAATATGATACATGAAATAAGCTACTCTATATTATAAAAATCCAGAATAAAATAAGTAGCCTTGAATCTTTGAAATGCTTGTATCACTTTTGCCACCCTTAGCTGCCTCATTACTCAAACATCTCATATGATCACACACATCCAACATCAACCATAAACCCTCCACATTCTCACTCCCAAAATGTTAAATTATGTTCTCAATCTCATTTTTGGTCTTTGTGTAGGATGTTATCTTTTGGATCCCTTATGCAAGGATTGTTGGACCTGTGCTGATAAGATAATAAAGCTGGAGGGGCTAAAGTGTTTCTTTTGTGACTGTTCATGTAAAAGCTAAAGGAGCGTGGCTCATTCTGCTTCTTATGGTTTTCTGCAAGGGTGCAAAGTGTAACTTGCTCTAGGGTTAGGGTATTTATACCCTGTGATCTCTGTGTGTCGGGAGTACTTCAATTGATCACTTCATCATCATCTTTATTTTTTCTTTGTGTTTATGTTCTTGATTCACTGTAATTTTGGCTCTTATTAATCTTGGCACTTGTTAATCTTGGCTTAAGGTTGTATCCGATTTGTGGATAAACCTTGTTCATGGTTTCTGTTGATACTCACATTGTTTCTTAATTCTGGATTATATTGATTATTTTTGGTGATCGTTGTACCTTGTTGCTATAAATTTCACATGGTATCAGAGCGTTAGGGCATCGATCGATCTGTGTTCTTTAATTGAAGAAACCCTAATTTCAAAATTAGGGTTAGTGTTTGGTTCGATCTGTGTGATTTCTGCAGTTGTAACCGGCCAAAGCTTTGTTAATCGTCTTTCGCTGTATCTTGTTGCTGTTCTAGGGTTCTATACCCTGTTAGGGGAGTCTCTTTCCTCTATCCTCTCTCTTTTTTTGTTTTCCCTTTTTTGACCGAATCCCAGTGCCCAACTCTTGATCTGAGCTCCTTGAAGCTCATGAATACCTGATCAAGCACTCGGTTGATTCAAGACCTGTTTTACATATATTCATATATTTATATATTTGTTCTTGTGATTCTGTGTTTTTTGTTGCTTCTCTGCTTTTGTGTGTTGCTCTTGGCTATTCTGCTTGTGTTGGTAGTATGGGTGATGACAATGCTTTAACCCTCATTAATAAACTTGACTTTGGTGACCCTCTTTATCTGCACCCTACTGACACCTCCAATACCCCTCTTGTTACTCTTAAGCTTAAAGGCACTGAAAATTACAAAATATGGAGTAGGTCTGTCTTACTTGCCCTTGGAACTAAAAATAAAGTTGGTTTTGTTGATGGCACCTGTGTCAAAAATGCCACTGATGATGTTTTGTCCAAACAATGGGATAGGTGTAATTCTGTGGTCTTATCTTGGTTACTTGGGTCCATATCTGATGAGCTATATGCTGGTTTGATATTCTCTGAAAATGCTAGTACTGTCTGGTCAGAATTGAAAGAAACTTATGATAAAATAGATGGCTCTATTATCTTTAATCTTCATTATAATATTAGCACTCTAAAGCAAGGGAGTAGCTCTCTATCTGAATACTATCATAAGTTGAACTCTCTGTAGAAACAATATGATGCTATGGCCAATTTGAAAAATTGCACTTGTGAAGCTGCAGACCAAACTGTCAAACATAATAACATGCTTAAGCTAATGCAGTTCTTAATGGGCCTAAATGACTGCTATATGAATGTCAAAAGTAACTTGTTGCTTAGAGACCCTTTGCCTGATGTCAAGACTGCCTACCCTGTGTTGTCTAGGGAGGAATCCCATAGAGGGTTGACCAACTCTGAAAACAAACCACAAACATCTGTTTTCCTTGCTCAAACCAATTCTCAAACAAATTCTCATATAATCTCTTCTAACAATGCTGTGTCTGACAGCAATGTTCAAAAGAAGGGAAATCAAACTATTTTTTCAAATGGAAACAACTCAAATAATTTTTCTAATAACAATAGAGCTGCCCTCAATCTAAATTATAAATGCACCAAATGTCATAAAATTGGGCACACTATTGACAGATGTTACAAAATTGTGGGATTTCCACCTGGATGGAAAGAAAAACCTTTCAACAAATTTCATAAGAATTCTGCTAATCATAGTTCCTTAAATGAGGACACTGGGTAAGGGTCTGGAAACAATATGAACCTGACAAATGAACAAATGATGAAGTTGTTGAGCTTAATAAATGAGAAATCTGGTCCTGAGATTGCTTCTGGGAACATGGCAGGTACTGTGCTAAACAACTGTAAAAAATTTAATGAAAATTTTCATAAGTTTTTTAAACCCAAAACCAATTTTACAAACAACAAATGCATAGGTTGGATAATTGACTCAGGGGCCACACAACATATGACTGGGTCTGATGATAAACTTGAAAATGTTATTGATGTTTCTCACCTAAGTTTAACTGTTGGTCATCCAAATGTGACTAAAGCCTTTATTAAAAAAATTGGTGATTTAAAACTTAATGAGAAAATAACTCTTTTTAATGTCCTGGTCATCCCTGAATACTGTGTTAATCTCCTCTCTATTCATAAAGTGGCTAAAGATAGTAAACTGTTTGTTTGTTTTGATGATACTAAATACTATATTCAGGACTTGAGGCTAGGGATAATTGTAGGGACTGGTGATGTTTGTAATGGTCTCTATGTGTTTAATGTAAGTGACTCTGAAAGTAAGAATGGGTACCCTCTTGAAAGTAAATGCTACATGTCCAAATATTTATGGCACAACAGACTTGGTCACCCTTCTAACAATGTTTTGAAAAGTCTCAAAGATAAAATTGACCTTTCATGTAAAGATACCTCTTTTGAACCATGTGACATATGTCACAAAGCTAAACAAACCAGAGAAACTTTTAATGACAGTGATCACAAGTCTGCTGCTGTTGGGGACCTTGTCCACATTGACCTTTGGGGCCCCTTTTGGATCCAAAGTAGAGAAGGATTCAAATATTTTCTCACCATTGTTGATGACTATTCAAGGGCTATATGTACATACTTAATTAAGTCAAAAGATGAAGTCTTTGATCAAATCAAAACCTTTGTGTCATTTCTTGAAACTCAATTTGAGTCAAAAGTCAAAATCATAAGATCTGACAATGGTACTGAGTTTATAAATAATCAAATGGATGAGTTTGTCAAAAACAAAGGCATTTTACACCAAACCTCATGTGTTTACACCCCACAACAGAATGGGATTATTGAGAGGAAGCACATGCATCTTCTCAATGTGTCTAGGGCTCTTATGTTCCAGGGTGGGCTACCTTTAAATATGTGGAGTGAATGTATTCTCACTGCTTGCTATTTGATAAACAGGACTCCATCTTCTGTGCTCTCTGGATCTTCTCCTTATGAACTTTTGTTCAAAAAATCTTCTAACCTCTCTCATTTAAGATGTTTTGGCTGCCTATGCTATGCTACTGTTTTAAAACCCTTTGATAAATTCAGTCACAGATCTGAACAATGTGTTTTAATTAGATATTCAAATCAAAAGAAGGCTTATAAACTCTTTAATCTTGAAACCAAAACTACCATGTTTTCTAGAGATGTTAAGTTATATGAAATTGTTTTTCCTTTCAAAATTAAAAAATTTGCTTCAAACAATCTTGAAAATGAAAATGAAAATACCTTGGACCACAAAAATTTCTTTGATCAAATGTTTTTTGATGAACCAAACATCTCAAGTCCCAATGATGAGGAGAGAGGGCACAATGATGGTGATGGCAGTAGTGACTTTGGCCCTGCTACTAATATGCACCACACTGATGACAATAGTGGTGATAATAGTGGCAGTGATGAAGGTCCTACAGCAACACCAGTGGATAATTCCACTTCTCCTGAGGGCAATACTCAACCAGTTCAAAATATAAGGAGATCAACCAGAGAGACCAATCTTCCTAGAAAATATAATGACTTTATTGTAGAAGGGAAGGTGAAATATGGGGTTGAAAGATATGTGAACTACTCATTCTTGAACAGTGAAAATTATGCTTTTGTGTCTAGCTTAAACAAATCTGTTGAACCCAGTTGCTATAAACATGCCATAAATGACCCAAACTGGAGGGAAGCCATGAATCTTGAAATGGAAGCACTAAACAGAAACAATACTTGGGTTATCACTGATTTACCTCCTGATAGGGAGCCCATAGGCTGCAAGTGGGTATACAAAATAAAATACAAATCTGATATTGCTCTAAACATACATATTATTCGACGCAATATCACTTATATTTCATAGGTTTTTATCATCTACAAAGACATTCAATGCGCATTTCACGAGAAAAAACGACAAACATGGATAAGAGTTTACTATTTGAAGATTCGACGATAAAACGATAGTTTTAACCAGATTTATATCAAGAAACGTTTATCCGAATGAAAGTACAAGATAGATGAAGAAAAGAGTTCAAATGTAAAGTGCCAAGTCAGAACACGTCAACACGGGATCAACAGAGAACGAACGAAAAAGAAAAATAAAGAAAACTGCTTTTACTCTTACACGAATAGTGTAGGTCTACACGAATAGTGTAGAATATTTTTACACGAATAGTGTAGGTCTACACGAATCGTGTAGAATATTTGTTCTTACACGAATAGTGTAGCCATACACGAATCGTGTAATGTTAGGCCACAAAACTTTCCAGAACGTGAAATGGGGCGGCTACTTTTGGAGTTTAAAACAATTCTTTTTCTCAATGAGTTACAGCAAGGAATCAACAAAGCCTCAACTACTACTTCTATTCAGTTTAAATACGGAGTACTACACAGAGAAAAGAAGACAGAGAATATTATCAAGTACAAAATTACTATACACACACATATTAATATTCTGTAATTTTTATCAATTACTCTATTATTTCAAGGTTAAATATTTAGGATAGTTGTAATATTAAGGGTGTTATTGTACGCGTGAAAGGGGTGTTATTATTGTAATTTTTCTACCGTTTGAAGTTAATGCAAGTGAAGATATTTTAGTAAGTTTACTCTGTTAAAATTAGCGTTGTTATTATGTTTGCATATTTATATTTTTATGTCTACCTTAGTGTAATGGATAGCTAAATTTCCCTAGTGTTTGCTTAAATGTAGAGCCCCTAGTGAAATGGATTGTTACCATTAGTAAAAGTTAAAATGTAACTTTAGTATTTTTAATATTGAGCCTAGTTAAAAGAACCATTTTTATGTAATTAGGTATTTAACCCTTGCCACTTAATTTATTAAATTTAAATAACGAAAGTTGTTTTTATTTACATAAATTGAGCTTCAACATTAAAAATGATCTAGACGAATTTATGGATAAGTTATTGACACCAATTTAGAAATAAACTTCGGTGGTTTGGGTGATATCAATAAGTTATATGAAGGTGAAATTATAAAAAGGGAAACCGTTATAATTTAGGTATTGGCGAAGGTCAAAACTAGGCTAGGTCTCAATTTAAATACTTGGGGAATAGTAGCTTTCTAAAAAGAATCCGATGAAAATTAGATTTTATTTAGTTAAGTTGTAACTTTATATTTATTCGAGAGAAAAATGTAAAGTTTGATACTAGAACATTTTAAATAGGGCGTAAACTTAAAACAATCCATGGACCTAGGGGTGACACAATTAAGTAAACACTCCCAATTATCTTATTTATATTTCTTATAAAAGTATTATCATTATTATTTACGATGTATTATTTTAAAATATAAAAAAATACATAAAAATAGTTAATTTTCGTAACAGTTCTGTTTGTCACATCTTTTTACTCATACACGAATCGTGTATAGTCACACGAATCGTGTAAGGCTCTGACGCGGCTACAGTACAGCTAGGGTTAAATTTAGGGTTTTAATTATTTAATTATATATATTTAGGTTATTAGTTATTTTAATTAAGTTAATTAGTTTTACTTATTATAAAATACCTTAATAAATGTTTTAATCTTAAAATTAGTATTAATTATTATAAGTTTATAAATTGTAACTAGTTTATAATTAGTTAATTAATTAATTTCCTTTTAATTTGTATTAGTTTTAAAAAAAATGTCATTTAGTTAATTTAATTAAGTTTATATAATAATTGCTTAAAACAAAATTCTAAACATATAGTTTTATTAAAAATTACTATTTTACTAATTACCATCTAGTAATATAATCATCGCATCATAATTAGCATAATTTCATTTAGTTTCTTTTTAAGTTAATTATTGTAATCTTGTAATTTTATTTAGTAAATTAGTTAAGTTATTTTCTTTTACTGTTATACTATAAATTCCTAATCTAAAACCCCCTTTAATTAAGTTTGACATCAAAGACTATTAAAAACCATTAAACACTCCATCTCCCTGTGGAACGAATCGGATTTACCAACAAACTAAACTACACGGATAGGACTAGTTGCCTATATATATGTGTGAAATCAACCTGAAATCAATAAAATACCACATATACAATAAATCAATTCGTGTAACAAAACAACTCAAATCCGTTCATAAATAAAGGTTACGTTCGCGCACATCAACTTTTTGGCGCCGCTGTCGGGGAGTTGGCAGTAAATAAATAGATAATTTTTCTGATTCGTAGTAGTAGTTGGATTTGTACGTGGACCGGGTTGTTGGATCACCAATTTTATTGGTCAATAGAAGGATCCTGCCCCTCTGCTGCATCTTTTGGCTATTCAAAACGTGGGCAAAATCAGAAGAAAAATCTGTTTGTTTAAGGGTTTTTATCATTGTTTTTATGTTATTCGATCCTCTCGAGGAAATTCATTTCCAAGAAAGTTCAAAGTTTTTGAATAAATCCTTTAATTCTTTGTACAATTTCTCAAATTGTATGATCCGTTCAATCCTAAACTCGTTAAACTTAATCCGGAACCTCAAAGAATTAATAAAGGACAAAAACAACAAAAAGAAATAGGAAGTACTAGTAATTTTAAAACACCGAAAAACACTAAAAAAAGAGAAACAAATAGGTAACCCTAGATAAACCTTTAGTGAAGTGATCTCATAATAGAAATTAATGTATGAACTTACGTTCCTCCAACGCTGAATTAACTCCTTCACATCCTGAACCCGAAAGGAAATTCCACGAACGCTTAAGAGCTCAAGAAGTAGAATCTCTTGCTAAAAATTTAGAGTCACTTTTCTTAGAATCCGACTCTGAACCAATAATTCAACCAATCATAGAGCCGATTATTAAAGAAGAAGAAGAAATGGCTGATACAAATCAAACGATGGAAGCATTAATGAAGGCCACAAGAAAAGGTCAAGGCCACGCAATCATCCAACCCACGATGACTGATGGCTTTGAAATAAAAGGTCAATTTTTACACATGGTAACTAATACATGCCAATTCGGTGGAGCTCCAAATGAGGATGCTAACGAGCATCTTCGTAAGTTTGTAAGCATTTGCAAACTATTCAAAATTAAGGATGTCACCGATGATGTCGCATGTTTAAAAATCTTTCCATGGTCATTAAAAGATGAAGCTAGAGATTGGCTAGACTCATTACCTGAAGGCTATATTGAAGACTGGAATGATATGATGGACAAATTTTTGTCAGAATTCTTTCCTGCTTCAAAAGCAGCAAAATTACAAAGTGACATAAATCACTTTAAACAAAAGCCTAATGAAACTCTTTATGAAGCTTGGACTCGATTCAATAAAATGCTTCGAATATGTCCTCAACACGGGTTGAGTACATTCCAAAAAGTCTGTGTATTTTATAAAGGAGTCAATGTTGCAACTCGAAAAGATATAGATGTTGCAGCCGGAGGTTCGGTTATGAAGAAAACACCTGAAGACGCTCATACAATCATTGCTGATTTAGCGTCCCATTCTCATAACTTGCATCAAGAAATAGAATTTTCTAGATCATCAAATGTTGCTAGTATTGAAAGCAATGATGAAATTGCTTCTTTAAAAGTTCAAATAGCAAATCAAGCAAGGCAAATCGAGAAAGTAACCAAGGAAATGCATGCTATTAGAGTAGGATGTGAACTATGCCAAGGTCCCCATCTTACTAGAGATTGTGATCAAAGTACAATGGAAGAGCAAGCAAATTTCTTAGGTTACTTACGAAAAGGTGAAATGAACTTTAGCGATTTTCCAGCTATAGAAGCAAACAACCGAAAATATCCTCATATAAATAGCTATCAAGTAGGAGGACCTTCAGGATCAAATAATAATAACTATCAAAATAATAATAACTATCAAGGAGGAAATCCAGGTTACCAAAACAACCGGAATTTCCCAAATCAAAACCAAAGAAATCTGCCACCAGGTTATAATAACCGAAATCAACCTCAAAGAAATTATCAAAATAATTTCCAACCCAATCAACCACAACCACTAGCACTCATGCAACCACAACCATTAGCAATTATGCAACCTCAACCCGAGAGGAAATCCGGTATAGAAGATCTCTTAAGAGATTTTATGGTTAAGCACGAGCAAAATGCAGAGCTCCAAACTCAGCAAATCCGAAATCAACAAGCCACGATTCAGATTTTAGAAAGAGATGTTGGAAGGATCTCACAGTTACTAGCAGAGAGACCACCAATTGCATATAACCCTCCGGTTATACTAAAGAAGAATGATCCTCAAGCCCCAGCATATTCACAAGTGAATGCTATTTATAGTTTCTGTGAGGATGAAGCAAGTTTCAAAACACCGGAGCATAGTCCTATTTTTACTCTTGGGTGTGAAGATGATGATGAAGAGTGTGATGAGTTTATATTTTCTGATTTATCCAATATGGTGGATTACACTCCTTATCAAGAGATGGATGATACCCGAGTTGAAAGTGTGAAAAGTATAACATGTGAAGATGAAGAGATCCGAGTTGGTGCAATAACTCCCGAGTATGGTGACTATTTGATGAGGTTGATGTCGGGAAATCATGCGGAAGTGCAGATAATTGAAACCACCGAGCCTTCCGAATTTAGGGTTGATGATGATTTGAAGATGATCAAAGAAGAAGCGAAAGATACGGTGAAGCAAGCACCTAAAGTGGAAGACTATAAAGAACCCATTCCATACCCACAAGCACTTGCATCCGAAAAACCAAAGGAGAATCATTGTAAGCCTTTAAATACGGATAATATCTGTGTAAATGTACCTTTGGTTGATGTTGTTGCAGGTATGCCAAACTATGGGAAATTCTTGAATGATTTGATGGCAAAAGAAGGAGTGTGTGAGCAGGCATCATCTGCGTTTCTTAAAGCAGAATGTGCTGCTATTGTGAAAAAGAATGAATTGCCACCTAAGTTAGGTGATCCTGGACCGTTCATAGTACCTTGTAAGCTTAATGAATCTGAAATTCTTAGATCATTAGCTGACTCAGGTGCAAGTATAAATCTCATGCCTTATTCCATTTACTCGCATTTGAACTTAGGTGAACTTAAACCCACCAATTCAGGCATTAGATTCATTGATCAGTCGGTTAATAAACCTATAGGGATTGCTGAAAACTTAGTAGTAAAAACAGGTGAACTTGAGTTTCTAGCTGACTTTGTAGTTGTAGACATGAAGGAAGATAAGTTTGTACCTATTATTTTAGGTAGACCATTCTTAGCAACTGCATGTGCTTTAACAGATTGGAAAACAGGAAAACTAGTTTTGAAGGATAGAGGCAAGAGTGCAACCTATCAAACTGAGTTTAGTATGAACCCACCACCCACACCGATAGTTTCAGTGAATATTGTTGACAATGTCAAACCCATTAGTCAACAAGCTAAGTGTGGGGAGGGTGATGAGAGGAAACTAGATAGTAAACCGCCCAATGATAGTGTTGTTGAGAAAACCATGAAGAAGTTATACGGTAGGATTAGAAATGCTATGTCGAAAAAAGATAAATATTTGAGAGAGAGATTGATTTCAAACCTATCAAAACTTGAGAAATATAAGTTGAAAAAACTGGTTGAAGAGTCAAGATTTTCGGACTCTTGGTTATTATCAAAAATTAGTGGTAAGAATGGTTGCGGTAATGGTTCTATTGGAGTAAAGAAGGGTGATGTTTATCACCCAGACGTTAGTTAAAATTAGGGTGGAGTCGCGTGAACGACTCGCTAATAAACTTCACAAATTGTAAATAGTCCCATTCGTGTGTCTCGTTTTTATTTTAAATTCCTTTTTATTTGTATTTCTCATATACTTGTTTTAAAATTTAAAAATGTTAATCTTTTTAACACAAAAATAGAGTGTTTTTATTTTATTTTAAATTTGTTTTCGAAAATTTTTAAAACTTTAACTTTTAATGAATTGAATTTTATAAATTGAATTTAAAAATTTATAAACGGATTAAGATCAGGTATAACAACCGAATTTCCGTTACAAATATAAATTTATAAAAGATATTTTAAATTTAATTGATTACAAGTTATAAAAAAAAAAGTTAAAATAGAAAAAGTAAAAAAAAAAAAAAACTTATTATGTTTTTTATTTTTTATATATTAGCAAGAAAATATAGTGTGGGGTAAAAATGTGTTGAACGATTGAATTAAAACCCCATATTTTGTGTGTTTTTAACATGGTTTTGACAGGTACAGACGAAAATGCAATTAGACGAAACGAAACATCAAATTACATTGTGATACAAACATTTGATATGATCGTAGGTAAAACAATTTGAAAATCCAAATCGGTTAACAAAGGAAGTTCCAAATACTCTACATTTTTTGTCCTCTCAAATTTATACATTATTATCTGATTTTATGTAATGAGGGCATTACATAATCTTAAGTGTGGGGTGGGAATATATAAATTCTCGAGAACTAATAAGTTATTGGTTTTTATGAAAATTTGAAAATTTTTAAACAAATGTATCTAATCAATTTTTAAGGTAACTACGAGCGATTAAAGCATATGTGTCAAAAACCGAAATTATCGTCTCAATACATTAAAAACGCATAAGTTATTTGTTTAAAACCTATAAAAGGAAACCAAGTATAACAAGAATTTATAAAACCTTATGTTGAGAACCATATATCACATGTTTCTATGAAGTTATTGCAGATATCATTGCTTTGGAATGTATAAACCTGAATATTCCATTATCACGAGTAATAGAGGATGAATCAAATCCATCCCGTAAGGAAGTAAAGTCTTCCGAATTGACACACTTGCTAATTTATGTTAGAAGATGTAGTCCAGAACAGCTGTAGGTTGACGAAAAATCTTGAAAAGTCATCCCTAAAATCGGCTGGAAATCCACCTAACCTCAGCATCAAACAGGGTTTTTGGTGGTCAGACTTATCCTAACCATGAGATGGATCTGTCTCGAACAATGGGGGGGCACATTGCAAATTAGCTTTTAAGACTAATGAATCTAATCCCCAGATGGATGATCTCCGTAAAGATCAACTGCATCTATGTTTGACCGCGGTCAACATACATATGCCATAACAAATTGAGGTGTGCAAACTCATGGTTCACCGATGATATTTGGACACGATATAATTTTGTTCTAAAACTTATGCTATTTTATGAATTATATTTGTGTAAAACTATTTTTGGACATTTGGCTTCAAGTTCCATGATACTACAATCATGGGGGCGAATAGCTTGCTAATCGCCGACTGAGACTTCGGTTTTCAGTTACCCTCAACCGGAATTTGAGGTTAAAACCGGAAAACGTGTCTAGTGTAAAAACTAGCATGACATTTTATAAAATCATAAAACGTTTTCACAAGGTCCAATTTTCCCTAAGGATCCAAATTTTTAAACCCTAATCACGAGTTTCATGTTTGTTTCTGTTGTCAGAATTTCATTTCGTGTGGTGTGCGTGTGATCCAATAAATACTGTGTTGTGTAATATATTTCATATAGTGTGTGTTTCATTTCGTGTAGTGTGTGTTGTGTGATCTAAATGTTCGATAAGAAAGATATATAATGTTCTAACTCTGTTAAAAGATGTAATTGCTTGAGGACAAGCAACGTTCTAGTGTGGGGTATTTTGATATTGCTCTAAACATACATATTATTCGACGCAATATCACTTATATTTCATAGGTTTTTATCATCTACAAAGACATTCAATGCGCATTTCACGAGAAAAAACGACAAAAATGGATAAGAGTTTACTATTTGAAGATTCGACGATAAAACGATAGTTTTAACCAGATTTATATCAAGAAACGTTTATCCGAATGAAAGTACAAGATAGATGAAGAAAAGAGTTCAAATGTAAAGTGCCAAGTCAGAACACGTCAACACGGGATCAACAGAGAACGAACGAAAAAGAAAAATAAAGAAAACTGCTTTTACTCTTACACGAATAGTGTAGGTCTACACGAATAGTGTAGAATATTTTTACACGAATAGTGTAGGTCTACACGAATCGTGTAGAATATTTGTTCTTACACGAATAGTGTAGCCATACACGAATCGTGTAATGTTAGGCCACAAAACTTTCCAGAACGTGAAATGGGGCGGCTACTTTTGGAGTTTAAAACAATTCTTTTTCTCAATGAGTTACAGCAAGGAATCAACAAAGCCTCAACTACTACTTCTATTCAGTTTAAATACGGAGTACTACACAGAGAAAAGAAGACAGAGAATATTATCAAGTACAAAATTACTATACACACACATATTAATATTCTGTAATTTTTATCAATTACTCTATTATTTCAAGGTTAAATATTTAGGATAGTTGTAATATTAAGGGTGTTATTGTACGCGTGAAAGGGGTGTTATTATTGTAATTTTTCTACCGTTTGAAGTTAATGCAAGTGAAGATATTTTAGTAAGTTTACTCTGTTAAAATTAGCGTTGTTATTATGTTTGCATATTTATATTTTTATGTCTACCTTAGTGTAATGGATAGCTAAATTTCCCTAGTGTTTGCTTAAATGTAGAGCCCCTAGTGAAATGGATTGTTACCATTAGTAAAAGTTAAAATGTAACTTTAGTATTTTTAATATTGAGCCTAGTTAAAAGAACCATTTTTATGTAATTAGGTATTTAACCCTTGCCACTTAATTTATTAAATTTAAATAACGAAAGTTGTTTTTATTTACATAAATTGAGCTTCAACATTAAAAATGATCTAGACGAATTTATGGATAAGTTATTGACACCAATTTAGAAATAAACTTCGGTGGTTTGGGTGATATCAATAAGTTATATGAAGGTGAAATTATAAAAAGGGAAACCATTATAATTTAGGTATTGGCGAAGGTCAAAACTAGGCTAGGTCTCAATTTAAATACTTGGGGAATAGTAGCTTTCTAAAAAGAATCCGATGAAAATTAGATTTTATTTAGTTAAGTTGTAACTTTATATTTATTCGAGAGAAAAATGTAAAGTTTGATACTAGAACATTTTAAATAGGGCGTAAACTTAAAACAATCCATGGACCTAGGGGTGACACAATTAAGTAAACACTCCCAATTATCTTATTTATATTTCTTATAAAAGTATTATCATTATTATTTACGATGTATTATTTTAAAATATAAAAAAATACATAAAAATAGTTAATTTTCGTAACAGTTCTGTTTGTCACATCTTTTTACTCATACACGAATCGTGTATAGTCACACGAATCGTGTAAGGCTCTGACGCGGCTACAGTACAGCTAGGGTTAAATTTAGGGTTTTAATTATTTAATTATATATATTTAGGTTATTAGTTATTTTAATTAAGTTAATTAGTTTTACTTATTATAAAATACCTTAATAAATGTTTTAATCTTAAAATTAGTATTAATTATTATAAGTTTATAAATTGTAACTAGTTTATAATTAGTTAATTAATTAATTTCCTTTTAATTTGTATTAGTTTTAAAAAAAATGTCATTTAGTTAATTTAATTAAGTTTATATAATAATTGCTTAAAACAAAATTCTAAACATATAGTTTTATTAAAAATTACTATTTTACTAATTACCATCTAGTAATATAATCATCGCATCATAATTAGCATAATTTCATTTAGTTTCTTTTTAAGTTAATTATTGTAATCTTGTAATTTTATTTAGTAAATTAGTTAAGTTATTTTCTTTTACTGTTATACTATAAATTCCTAATCTAAAACCCCCTTTAATTAAGTTTGACATCAAAGACTATTAAAAACCATTAAACACTCCATCTCCCTGTGGAACGAATCGGATTTACCAACAAACTAAACTACACGGATAGGACTAGTTGCCTATATATATGTGTGAAATCAACCTGAAATCAATAAAATACCACATATACAATAAATCAATTCGTGTAACAAAACAACTCAAATCCGTTCATAAATAAAGGTTACGTTCGCGCACATCAAAATCCAATGGTGAAATTGAAAGATATAAGGCTAGACTTGTTGCCAAGGGTTATAGTCAAAAGGAGGGAATTGACTATGATGAGACTTTCTCTCCTGTTGTCAAACATGTTACTATTAGATGTGTGATTACTCTTGCTGTTCAAAATGATTGGTCTTTGTTTCAACTTGACATCAATAATGCTTTTCTATATGGTGACCTATGTGAAGATGTTTATATGACCCTGCCTGAGGGATACTTTGATACTAATGACACTAGAGTATGCAAGTTAAACAAGGCTTTATATGGTCTAAAACAAGCTCATAGACAATGGTATTTTAAACTTAATACTGCTCTCACTGAACATGGTTTTGTCCAGAGTGTCTGTGACAACTCCTTATATGTTAAAAATGATGGTGACACCTTTATTGCTTTACTTGTGTATGTGGATGACATTGTCATTACTGGAAACAATAATTCTGAAATTGAGAAGGTCAAACATTTCTTGAAAACAAAGTTTCAGATTAAAGATCTGGGAAAACTTAAGTATTTTCTTGGAATAGAAGTATTGAAAAATGAAAAGGGCATTTGCATTTCTCAAAGAAAATACTGTCTTGACCTACTTGATGAATATGGTCTGTTGGGGTGCAAGTCTGCTAGCACTCCAATTGAACCAAACTTAGATGTCTTGTGTGAACCAAGTGAAAAGGACCCCTTGTTGACAAATTTGACTGAGTACCAAAAATTAGTTGGAAAGCTAATTTATCTGACTCTTACCAGACCTGACATTTCCTTTTCTGTGCAAGTCCTTAGTCAGTTTATGCATGCTCCTCTACAATCCCATTTCAACCTAGCCCTAAGAGTTCTTAGGTACCTGAAAGGCTCTCCAGGTAAAGGTGTTCAATTTGCTAAGAGTAATAGTATGACTTTAAATGCTTATTGTGATGCTGACTATGGAAAATGCAAGATTGAAAGGAAATCTGTAACTGGGTACTTAGTCTACTTTTGTGGGTCTTTGATTTCTTGGAAGAGTAAAAAGCAAGCTACCACTGCCACGACCTCAACTGAAGCTGAGTATAGGGCCATGGCAAGCACAGCTTGTGAAATTGTATGGGTCAAAAATCTTCTTCAAGAGCTTGGTGTAAATGTTGACCTGCCAATTGACCTTTTATGTGATAATAATTCTGCTATTCAGTTAGCAGCTAATCCTGTCTTTCATGATAGAACTAAACATTTTAAAATTGATGTGCATTACATTAGACAAAAGGTTTCAAGTGGTCTTATTAAAACTGTAAAAGTCAAATCTGAAAGTCAACTGGCAGATATTTTAACCAAGGGTGTAAGTGTGACCCAACATGGTTTTTTAACCAGCAAACTTGGACTGTATGACTTATACCAAAAATGAGTTTGTGGGGGGATGTTAAATTATGTTCTCAATCTCATTTTTGGTCTTTGTATAGGATGTTATCTTTTGGATCCCTTATGCAAGGATTGTTGGACCTGTGCTGATAAGATAATAAAGCTGGAGGGGCTAAAGTGTTTCTTTTGTGACTGTTCATGTAAAAGCTAAAGAAGCGTGGCTCATTCTGCTTCTTATGGTTTTCTGCAAGGGTGCAAAGTGTAACTTGCTCTAGGGTTAGGGTATTTATACCCTGTGATCTCTGTGTGTCGGGAGTACTTCAACTGATCACTTCATCATCATCTTTATACTTTCTTTGTGTTTATGTTCTTGATTCACTGTAATTTTGGCTCTTATTAATCTTGGCACTTGTTAATCTTGGCTTAAGGTTGTATCCGATTTGTGGATAAACCTTGTTCATGGTTTATGTTGATACTCACATTGTTTCTTAATTCTGGATTATATTGATTATTTTTGGTGATCGTTGTACCTTGTTGCTATAAATTTCACACAAAATAACAACTAAAGGCTCGTTTACTTTTAAGAGTCCAAGTAACAATAGAAACCAACAGAATTTTGAGGACAAGAAGAAACATAATAGCAGCACGTGTACCTTTTGATGTAGTATATACCATTGAAACCCATCTCACCATCTTCGACCACGGAATGTCTTGAAAACGTATCACATGCACAACGTCATAAACTAACTGCAAATTGAATTTAACATTTGTAGTCTTACCACCTAGAACCTCATATTCTCTAATTGTAATCCAAGGACCCCACCAATACACAACATAGCTCATAAGAACAAACATACCTCTGTTCACCATGAAACATTGACTTAGTCAATATTTTGAGCACCACTTTAATACATAAATATTGAATCATATTTTGGATATGAAGGCAGTTCCAGCAAACCATTTTAACACCATTATTTTTATCAACACACCACAATCTAATCAGCAGCATATTATTATCCCTCAAACCACATAGGATTAAAAAATAGTGAAAATACCAATATTATGTAGATTGACTCTCTACATACAAAAATTGTAATAACACCATGGCTTGGTAGATAATACCATCATAATAGCAGCCCATCAACCAATAAACTATAACTACTTGCTGACTTTTAAAAGTGAAAAAATAGTCATTAGTGGAAAATTGCAGCTCCAAACTAACAAAATTCAGGTTGCATTCTTCTAGTCTTCATGACACACTGATAAAGCTTCATTCGACTTCCCCAGTAAGCATATAATTTAAAATTAAGTTGAAAAACCCGTTATCGGCTCTATAATTTAAAATTAAGTTGAAAAACCCGTTATCGGCTCCTATGAGAGAATGTCTAAAGCTACCTCAAGATCAAAACTATAAGGAAATCTCCTTTAAATAGTATAAAGAGATAAATAGATTTGAAACACTTAATATGGAGTGTGAAGCTACAATTACTTCAAGATATTATTTCCATTGTAACGTTAGTCGCGATTAAAGTTAACCCATACCACACGTACACCACACATGTATGACAACCCTGTAGCAAGTTTAACATGACGTTAGTGGATACACTTATAATCAGATGAGCGCTATTTTTTCCTATTCTAACCGCTGGCATACATCTAATTGTGTATTTACTACTTATTTGGTAATGCGTCAAACACTTGGTTCGTATTGTTTGGGTTGTCCCGAACAACCTGAAAATTCAGTCACATTCTCAAGATCACACTGAATATTACTTTGATCCTACAATGAAAGAATAGATATTAATTCAGGATAAGTAAAAGTTTGAACTTGTAAATCGAGAAGGATGAGTACTTTGATCACGTCCATTTTAGTTGCAAGTTCTAGTGATGCAACAGGCAGTACTTGCATCATCTAAGGTTTGTGTTTCTATTCATTAGATAACGCAATAAAAATATTCATATAGTCAATCAATGAACATTAATTTGGGATTCATAGCCTATAGATGCATCACATCCAGGAAGACCATCATTACATATTTCCATATTCCTTTATTTACTTTAGAAGCTTCTCAATTGCATTCAGAAAATCAAATAAACTTAGTTTGGAGACATACTAAACTAACCGATATGACAAACAATAAAAAAAGCAGAGAGAACACACCTTTAGCTGCTATATTTAAATTTTATAATTGGCTGCCTTCACTACGGGTCGCCAAACATGCAATAATTCATGAATCTCTAAGATGAACAATTTTCTGTTCTTCCAATGGTGAATACGACATTAAATGATCATAGCAATGACAATCGTTGTAGTGAATTTTATCCTGCAAGTACTTTAAATTAAAAAATATCAATACTTCAATACTAATTAAAAATTATGTGTTGCTAATCAGATGGTAACTTTAGAATTTTCAATAAAAGCGTAAATGAAAACTGTGTTTAACTATCTTAAAATATAGTAGCCAAATTTGGAGAGAAGTTTCCAACAATGTCAGTTATACTAAATTCCAGACCCCTGCACAACAGGAGTGACAAACAAAACCCAAACACAGTTGTATTGACAACTGGGTTTTATACTGGGTTTTATAACTCAATTAGATACTAAGGTGATCTAAGCCTTCTTTGAAGAAAGTCCATATTGACACCTGCTATAGTAAAAAAATCCAAGTATTGTGTACATTAAAAAAAGTATCATGTGACGCTACAAAAGTAACTTTTAATTGCTTATTTTCATAAAAATACAAACAATCATAAAATGAATCAAGCATAAATATAAGGTGATGCATCAACTAATTATGAGCAACATCATCGTTATCAGCTTACATAAAATGTTAGTGTAAACATACCTGCTAATCCATGACAATTACTTCATTTATCTTATTGTTTTAACAAAAATCCATGAATAATTGTAACCTAAATTAGTTCAAAAAAATGAAAATACGGATTGAAAATCGGACATAAAACGATTCACGATTCGATGCAGAACAAACATGAATCTTGATGATGAAAAAATTGGAAATTAATTTTTTTTTTTTTTTGAACGGCAAGATTGCATCAGTCCGGACGGAAGCCTAGTCATCATTTGCACACACACACACACACGTTCGGGCAAGAAACCCGAACCACGATCACAGGGATCCGAACCCTTAAACCATCCCGAGGGGCAGGCGGGCCGGACCTTAGTCCCGGATCGGGTCGGTAAAACCTTCCCTTTGGGCTGACCTCAATGGAGCCTATTTCAGTCCATGTTTAATTTGGTCATTCAGAAGCCAGGTTCGAACCCTGGACCTCTTACCCGGCGAGGGTGTTAAACACCACCACGATACCACTCAGGCAAATTGGAAATTAATAAGAATTTTGCAGAACAAACATGAATCGAGATGATGAAACAATTGGAAATTAATAAGAATTTGAAGTTCGTTTCATTTGCAAACAAACCATAATCGATAACAAACCCTAATTGATGAAAAAACAAAACTATCGAACCTGTATGTAATCGTATATGACGGAAGTCGATGGTGATGCCGGTAAAACGGAGAACGACGATGAAAAAACGAATCTACCGCACCATATGTAATCGCATATGAAGGAAGGCGGCGGTGATGCCGGTAAAACGGCAAACGGCGGTATACCCGGGAATGGAGGTTGTTCGAATAACAGTCGGAGTAAGTATGTGGGGTTTTTTTTGTCTGCGACGGTTGTATGTGGGATTTTTTTCCTCTCAGCGACGGTTTGTTTTTTTTCGGACATGTGTCATTTGGTTGGTGTGGGACAGGTGTTACTAAAAAGACCAATAAGAAGATGACAATTGGCTTGTTGGAGAGTGGGTGATTGGATGTGCGACAAGTGGCAATAAGTCACACGGGTTTGTAAGGGGTAGAGATGATTAGAGTATATAAAACCATTGATTAAATTTTAAAACATCATGATCATAACCTGATAAAAAAAAGACCAATTATTAACCACCAAAATATAACATTTGTAAGGTAATGTGTTTTCAAACAAAAGTGGTAATGTTGTATAGTGACTTGTCGTAATTAGTAAATACATATATGAATCGTGAATTATTGTAAGTAAATAGATATAATATACGAGTATATATTTAGGTTGTAATGAGAGAAAATCAATATGATTTTAATTTTTTGTAAGATTGAAAAAATAAGAATTGAAACTATTAAACAATTGCATTATAATCTTTGGGGAAGTTGAAAAACGTAAACGATTTCAGTGGTTTTCGAATTTGACGCCAGTAGTAAGTCCTATATTTACCGCTATAGAAATCCCGATCTCTATTCGTGCCTGATGAAGTGTTTTTCCTCACCTCTCTACATTGAAACCTTGCTCTCTCTCTCTCGCTCTCTCTCTCTCTCTCTCTCTAGATTTCTCAACTAGCGAGAGATGAGAGAGAATATAGAGAGAGCAACGTTCTAATGGAGAGAGGTGAGGAAAAACACTTCATCGGGCATGAATAGAGATCGGAATTTCTATAGCGGTAACTATGGGACTTACAATTGGCGTCAAACTGGAAAACCACTGAAATCGTTTACGTTTTTTAACTTTCCCGAAGATTGGAAGGTTATTGATCTATGGAGGTTGTTCAAACAATATGGACAGGTGAGAGATGTCTATATTGCCAAGAAAAGACTAAGAAATGGTAAAAGATTTGCCTTTGTGCGGTTTGGGGATGTAAGTGATGAAGATAGATTACTCATAAAGCTTAAAGAAATCAGGATTGAAGGCAGATTCATATATATCTTCAAGGCAAAAACAAAAGTGAAAATAAGGAGGATAAAAATGGCAGGAGATACCCACGATAGAAACACTGGTGAAGATACACACAGCCATAACTACACACGGCCATAACCTAAAAGGAAACATGTATGCTTCTCCACCGGCATCACTTCAATCCTTTAGAGTTGAGCGCAAATTCAATGAAGTTGTTCTAGTCCCAAAATAAGAAAACAAGCATTATGACTTAAGAGATACAGTATTAAACAAAAAATGTGGTCCTGAACCTAGTCTACCTCAGCAAGATCAGCAAGAAAGGAAGGTTACTATTCCTGATAGTGATGATAATCTGAGCATAATGGAGAGAGCTGGGATCGGGGAGGTCAAAACGATAGAATTTCTTGAGAATTTTCGTTCTTTATATGATGTTGAAGGACTAATTAACTATGAATTAAAGTACTTGGGTGGCGTGGAACCGATGTTAATTTTTGAGGAAAGGAAGATAACACAAGATATATGTAACCAATAAGAGCACTGCATCAGACAATGGTTAAACAATGTTCATATGGAAGACAACCCATATACAGTGTCCAGAAGGCTCACTTGGATTAGCATCTTTGGTGTATCTGTTAAATACTGGAGAGAGAGTACGTTTAGGAAAATTGCTCAGTGGTGGGGGATATCTATGAAACGAATAACTGTTCACTTGAAGCGAATCAAAGCCTTGTATCAGGTAGGGTCTTAACCAAAGTTAGGGGCATAAATCTGATCAATAAAACCATAAAACTAAAGGCAGGTACAAGATTATTCTACGTTAAAGCAATTGAAGTAAGTCATGGATGTAATAGAGATCAGCATGAAGGATAGTGATATTAGTGAATGGGAGGATGATGGTTATAGCTCCGACGATGAAACTTCCAGTTTTAACTTCGATGATGAAGATAAAAGATCAGAACCTATTGGATATGACACCCTGATCGGAAAACTATTTCGGGAAAAAATCTTGGAAGATGAAGAATCAGGCTGCATTGGGAATTGCAAGGAACCAAACAACATTAATGAAGGCGGCGATCCTATTCACGAGGAAAATAATGAAGGCGGCGATCCTGTTCACTAGGAAAATAATGAGGGAGAAACGCATGCTCATATAGGTAAACCAAACATTAGGGATAGGTACACAATGGATCAAAATCAAGTGGACCTACATGAAAACCTTAGACAATCTCAGGAAGATGGGCAAAGAGTAACGTTGCTGAGCCAGATGGGACAAACAAAACAGATAATATAGTGGGCCAAGATGGTGAGCCTTTAGGCCCGGATTCTATACAAAATAATAATAATAGACCCTGCAATGAATTTGGGCCATAAGTAAACAACAAGGAAAAAAGTGCATTTGGGCTAAACTCATTTAACCTAATATGTGATAAGTCCAGTAGCAAGGAGAATGGGCCTGACTTGAACACGTATGAGGAAAAGATAACTGGACCAAATACAAACAACACAGCAAGTGATAAATCTAGTTCGAGCAAAAAGAAAAGAAGGGGAAAAATTAGGTTGGTGATCTTTGAATATCAAATAGGAATTGAAACTGGAATAGAATCAAATGTTGCGGGTATGTGAGATGATGGTATAAACATAGAAGTACCCATACACAGGAAAACCTCATCGATTGAAAAGGGAACTAGCGACGTTTGGCATGGCAAATGGTGAGCAACCTCTAAAATTATGAGAGCAAATTGTCTTGCGAGATCACAACATAAAGGAGAGAAGGTGAATCTCTTAAAAAGCCGAAAACCCCTAAAAGGTGATCCAAAACCTGACAATAAATCGTCAAGAAGTGATCGAAAGTCAAAGAGTATTCGCTCAAATCGTTCCAGGTCACATAAAATAGCTGGGTGCAGCAACTCGCATCATGATAATTCAGAAAACAATGTTGGGCTAGGTGAATTTGCAAACAAAATTGGCCTACCTTGGGAAGAAGAACATGTCTAATTATCTTTTCTTCATTTTGCTTCTTTATTAATTGATATCGGCCAAAAAGTCACGTTTTTACCCCCGATATTAAGCCCTAAATCAATAAATTTCTAAATTTTATCGCTAAAATAATCGCTTTATCGGTTAATTTTGTAGATTAAGTAATTACAAAGGCGATGCAAAAAGAATCAAGTAAAACGGAGGTAAAACGAAGATTCTAGAGCGAAAACGGTAAAAAAACAAGTTACGACCCCGGAAGCCAAGTTACGATCCCGGGAAAAAGCATGACGATCCAAGTTAATCAGGCAAACTAGCACCAGAAATGGCTTGCCAGCCCGGCTTACCAAACGGCCTGCCATCTGGGTCGGCTTGCCAGATCAGCCAAGGAACGGGCAACCACGTCGGCCACCAGCACCGGCTTGCCCAAAAACGGGCACCCACATCGGTATGGGCGCCGAATTGCCAGAACAGCTTGTCAGCTGTTTCCAGCCAAAATTTTCCTATAAATCGGGTCATTTGGGCTCATTTTCAACACACACTCAATTTTCATTTCAATTTAGTTTTCAATTTATTAGTTAGTTTTTAGTAATAGCTAGCTTAGCTTTTATTTTCCGATGGATATTTCGGCGAGTCACTGCGATCTCGGGCAGATTTCTTCGGCCGCTTTCAGTTTTTATCTGAAACGCTTGTCTTTTTATTTAAACATGTACTGTTATCATTTATGTTTAAATACGCGTTTTGATATTGCCATGTTGGTTAATTAATCTGTATGTTGTCATGATAGAAGTTTGGGTTAGCGTAGTTATATTAAATTAGTACGATCACTATTGTTATGTTGAATCTGTAACCCCGATAGGTTTGTATGCTAGTATCTTGAGGATTGACCAACCTAAGTTGTAATCAGGATTTATCCATCTATATGAACTTAGCTACTTCATAGGACTAAGACAACTGGTTATACTATGCCTGAAGATTCTATGAACTCGTCATGGCCGGTGTTCCTGAGAGGTATCTAATGCGCTTTTAGGACACGAAATTTAGGTACTGAGACATGAATGACCTAGTATGCCTATTATTTGTTCTAAGGAGACCTCTTAGGAGCCACTAAGATCTAGCTAGTGCTTTAACTATGTGACCCACTCCTATTGCATGTTCTTGTTTGATTGTTGCCTTAGGGTTGAGTCATATCAACTGTTCTAGGTATCCGTTAGATTTCTATCTACTTTACTTTAATCTTATCAACAGTAATTATGTGTAATGTTTAGACTATTATGATCTAATTAGTGTGATGAAATGTTTGTCAGTTTATATTAATGTTTTGTCAACTAAACCCGACGGACTTCTACCGTTTGTGCTTAGTGTTGACTCAACATGACACGTTGTTATTCACTTCCCTAAACTGATAACGAGGGTTAGAATTAGAACTCAACTCACTAACAAACCTAGTGCTCACTAAGGATAACCTCCGAGGTTTAGATACCCTTCAATTATACAACCACAGTGACATACTTTTCACTGCTCAATGAGAACTCCGAGAGCCTAGCGATAAGTAGGTCTGTATAATTGGCTCATCCAACCAGATCTACACTGCTCTAATCATAGGTTTAACATAAACATAATTACCTTTCCCTTGCCCAAACTAATATCTTGGTCAACATTTCCCTGATCTGCACACTCCGGATATCCCTCCATCACCTTTACCTTTCCGCAGTTAGGATATTTAGCTTAAAACACTACTATCTTTTACCTAGATAATTTAACCAAAGATAGTTATCCACTTGATCTTCAATTTGTTAAAACATTCAAAAACACGACCCTAGGTTAACTTACACTTTCTACACTAGAAAGTTAAATAATGGATTTAGGCCCCGCAAAATATAAATAATAATAAAAAGGAAACTATGTGATAAGTTCGTACTGCCACCTTGCGACCTAAAGACACTGCGTAAATAAACAGTCCAGTTCGAGCATATCATAGACAGACTAGTTTATTGGCGCCGATGCCGGAGTATCAAATATTTTGATTGAGAAAGATTTTAAACAAATAAAAGTGCTATTTGGTGGTGTCTAAGAAAAACAATTATACATGGACTTGATTGTTGAATTTTTCGAGCAGTCTCCAATTTTATTGGAACTAAATCAATACTGCCTCTCCGTAGTCGATCTGGCCACTTATGTACGAATAAATCTGTAAGGAACCCTATTAATTAGAATATTCGATAAGGTTAGCGACCGAATTTCAAGAATAATTGTTTTAATTAATTTATCGATCCTTTCATCAACTAATATTTTCTGGAAGTTATTTTTCAGCCTAAAATCAGAAAACATAAAATCTAAAAAATGGAACAAGTCACTCTCGTTTCTACGTAAAAGCCATGCTTAGAAGAGAGAGGAGGACCAATCATTATGGGAACCGAAATAATCCCTGAAATCAGTTCACATATGATCAAATTGGTCAGTATGATTTGTAAATATCAAGGCTTTCCAACTAACGATCCTAAATTTCATCTAAACAAATTTATCAGTCTGGTTGACTCTTTTAAGAAGGAAGAAATAGAGAAAAATATTTTGAAATTTCATCTTTTTCAATATTCTCTGTCTACAACACTTCAACATAAACCAAATTCAATATATTCATGGGAAGAATTAGCCACAAAGTTTTTAAACAAATTTTATCCACCTTCCGTGCAAACCTATTTAAAATATGACATCACAAACTTTTTCTAAAAAGAAAATGAGTCATTGTGTCTAGCCTAGAATAGATTAAAGATGATACTTAAAAGATGTCTGAATCATGCGTTAAGTCGAGCAGACATAATATGCACACTTTACAATGGTTTGACCGAAGATGTTAAGTCTCTCCTCGACATGGCCTCGTAAGGAAATTTCATGTCACGAACATCATATAAATCATGGAGTCTCTTAGAAACAATAGATGCACAACAGGAAGATTGGAGCAATGAAGCTGCTGAGAAGGGTGCCATCTTTACCCAAACTGAAAAAGTGCTAGAATCTAGGTTACAAGATCTCACCCTCACTCTTCAAATTTTATCAATTCTAAAAATTCCTGATGCTACTAGAACCAGTCTAAGGTATCCTTACCCTAGATGGGCATATAAATAGAAAAATAGCTCGGACTCTAATATAATCCTCCCATTACACCAACCTTCTCTCCACTCTCAGAAGACTTTAGCTGAAGTCATAGAATGCCAGAATAAATTTGACGTTTTGATAAAAACTTTTGAAGAACTGATAACGAATTTTCAGCTTACTCTTAAACGATTAACAACTAAAGTTAAAACAGAGTGTAGTAAGTTTGATGCCCTAGTAGTAACTAGAGGTAGGAAGGAAACAATCGTTAATATACCAATACAAAACTTTTCCGATATGGAACATGTGCCAATTGACCAGTTGTCAGTCCACCGGAACCTATATCTCCTAAAGCTCCGAAAATTATTTCGAGAGCCCGCATACCTTTTCAAGGTAGGCTTAGGAAGGAAAAGAGCGCAATTCGCTAAGTACTAGGATGTTATCAAAAATCTGCATTTGAATGTACGACTAGTAGATGCTTTAGTAGAACTCCCAAACTGCGCTAAATTTTTCAAAGAATTACTTTCAAACAAAGAGAGGTTAAAAGAGATAGCTTACCGGTAAGTGAAGAATGTCCGTTAGTGTTACAACATGCTATTACCCCTAAGTTAGGAGATACAGGAAGATTCAATGTACCTTGCTACCTGCAAGATGTCCAAATCAGCAATGCGTTAGCAGATCTGGGAGCCAATGTCTATTGACTCGTCCTAATCCATCTGGACGAATACATTACATTTGGTTACATCGTGAGGTACTTGACCTCTATATGATACATTTTACAAACATTGCATTCGTTTTTAAAAGATAAACTTTCATTACATCGAAAGTTGACGGCATGCATACCATTTCATAATATATTCAACTATAATTGACCTAGTAATAATCTTGATGAATTCAATGACTCGAATGCAACGTCTTTTGAAATATGTCATGAATGACTCCAAGTAATATCTCTAGAATGAGTAAATGCACAGCGAAAGACATCTTTAATACCTGAGAATAAACATGCTTTAAAGTGTCAACCAAAAGGTTGGTGAGTTCATTAGTTTATCATAATCAATCATTTCCATAATTTTAATAGACCACAAGATTTTCATTCTTTCCATAAATATACATCTCATATCAGGCATTTCGCAAACTGCATAGAGATAAAAATCATTCATATGGTGAACGCTTGATAACCGAACTAACAGGATGCATATAGAATATCCCATCATTCCGGGACTCTCATCGGACATGATAATCGAAGTACTAAAGCATTCGTAACCCGAATGGGACTTGTCGAGGTCCATAGATCTATCTTTAAGATTCGTGTCAATTAGGGGCCATTTCCCTAATTCTTAGGCTACCAAGCTTAAAAGGGGCATATTCGATTTCGATAATCCAACAATAGAATGTAGTTTCGATTACTTGTGTCTATTTCGTAAAACATTTATAAAAGTTGTGCATGTATTCTCAGTCCCAAAAATATATATTGCAAAAGCATTTAAAAAGGGAGCAAATGAAACTCACCATATTGTATTTTGTAGTAAAAATACATATGACGACATTTAACAACTGAACAATGTAGGGTTGGCATCGGATTCACGAACCTATATCATTTGTGTATATATATTAATACACATAATCGTAATCGAGCATGTTTATATATTAATAGTGATATAAATGTTATAGTAATAATTTATATGTTTATATATTAATATCATAGTATTTACATATTAAAAGTTTTGGTTATATAATATTTATTATACCATTGCATTACAGTAATAATTTTAATAACTAATATTTATATTTGAATTATCATAATACATTTATTAATGTAGTAAGTACCTGTTACAATAGTTTTTAATACATAATTTATATCAATATGTTTAAATATTCAAAATTTTAATATTTTAATATTTTAAGTAAATACAAATTATATAGTTATATGAAAACGTAATATATTATATT